>NC_138900.1:65646937-66862196 GCF_965194825.1 Balaenoptera physalus
GCAGTGCATTCATGCAAAAACGACAGCCTCCTGATAGTATTCCAGCTCATTTGTTTAAACTTACAGTTAAGTAGCTTCGGACCACATAGAGAAGACTCAGGGTGGGGACAGCAAAAGCAGATTCTAAAATGTCAGACCTTAAAGACCACCAAATCTGATTCTCTCCTGTGTTAAAACTGAAAGCTGAAAAAAAAAAACCAAAAAAAAAACCCAATCAGGTTCAAAAACAACAACAACAAAAAAGTGAAAGCTGAGACCCAGAAGGGAGGAAACTCACTCAAGTGTACATGGGTGAATAGCAGCAGAGTGGGAATCTGAAGAGGATAATCACATCCGTCTTTCAGAGCATCCTTCACTTTGCTGAGATGCTTCGCCTTTCTGATCTCATTTCACACTCCGAGGAGCCCCTGAGTCAGGGAGCTGGGTACCATGCCCCCATCTCACTGCTGAAATACTGAGGAGCAAGAAGGCCAAGGTCTTGCACGAGTACACGTAACCAGTGAGTGCTAAGGCTACAATCCAACTCTCCTTAAGTTCAGATCATGCCCTTTTCATGCGATCAGGGGATCCTGGGGGTTTTCATAAAGGACAAGAAAGAGTGTCCATGAGGCAGTGGCTTTCAAACATTTTTAAACACACCCCTAATAAGAAGTCATTTCACCTGGGTCTCCGGGGCAGTGGGGGATGCTACCTGTCCTCCATTCTCTCTTTCTTGCTTTTAGTACTAGAACCCCCTAAGTTTGAGTGGGCACCCAGTTGCTCAGCTGGAAGACTACATTTCCCATCAGCCTCTCCTAGCAAGTGGGTATGACCCGGAGGCTACCTTCCGGCCTCTAGGATGTGGGAAGAAGTGTGTGCACCTCAGGTGGGGCCCTTGGAAAAGGAGAGCACCTGCCTTCCGCTTCCTCTCCACCCTCTCCTGTGGGCCGTACGGCTTGCTGCAGGCGGGGGCCAGGCCAGGCCAGGCTGATGAGGGTCACACCCAGGGGAGGTGGAACACCCTGGGAAGGATCTGGGGGTCTAGATTATCCCACAGAGCACAGCTGTCTACCAACCCTGGCCCCCTGCCCACCTCTGGCTGGGTGCAGACAGGGAAGCAAACTTCTACCTTGTTGAGGCACTATATTGTGTGTCCCTTTAATACAGCAGCATAGTGTAGCCCTGACTAACGTGCCCAGGCTACACTCACACACACACGTGCATACTCACGCAAACACACACACACACACACACACACACACAACAAAACAGATGTTTCAGAGATGATGCCTCTTCTTACCATGTGAAATGTGCCTTGGTCTAGCCCATTCCATTCCATTCCATTCCATTCTGCCCTGCTCTACTTTTTTTTTTTTAAAAAAAAAACAGATATGGCTCCTTCCCCTGACCTCATGACCCACTAATGGGTTACGACCTGCAGGACTAGAGCACTTGTCTGGAGACAATGCACTAACCTTTGCCGAGGGACCCTTGAGCAAAGCACTTTGCAAAAAGAGGTGGAAGGAAGCACCTACCCTGGCAGCTACCACAGATATGCAAAAATGCAAGGATTGGGCTTCCCTGGTGGCACAGTGGTTGAGAATCTGCCTGCCAATGCAGGGGACACGGCTTCGAGCCCTGGTCTGGGAAGATCCCACATGCTGCGGAGCAACTAGGCCCGTGAGCCACAATTACTGAGCCTGCGCACCTGGAGCCTGTGCTCCGCAACAAGAGAGGCCACGATAGTGAGAGGCCCGTGCACCGCGATGAAGAGTGGCCCCCGCTCGCCACAACTAGAGAAAGCCCTCACACAGAAACGAAGACCCAACACAGCCATAAATAAATAAATAAATAAATAAAGTTAAAAAAAAAAAAAAGAAGCACGGAGCTCGGGAACGACAGGGGCACACTGTGGGCTGGTCTCTGGAGTCGGTGGATGCCGCCCGCAGGACTCCGCGGAGGCGAGTTCACAACGGGGCGGGCACTGACTTTGCATCCAGTAGCGTTAAAGCATCCCGAGAGTCCAAGTGTACACCTCTGCACTCTCCAGCCACGCTGGCACCTTTATACACTCAAGCTCAGGTGTGCCAAGGACCAGGTGCCGGGAATAACGAGGCCCTGCTCCTCTGGGCAACTCACTCAGACCACCCGTTCTCTGCTTTCCATTTTCTGGGAGAATTTTCATCTTCCTCGGGTCTGCTCCCACCTCTCCCCTCCTCTTGGCTAACTTTACAAGCAACAGTGGCATTGTAAGAAAGAGTCCTTTGGGCTTACATACTGGCCGCGTGGCCCTGAGGAACTTAGGGGAACTGTTCAATACTCGGTCTGTTCACCTGTAAACTGGGTGCAGTGGCACCTGTCCAGAGAGGACCGAACTCCAGTGAAAAGAGTCAGGTGGCTGGTGTTCTTGAGCACCTACTATGTGACAAGTATTAAATCGGGTACTGGGTTCAGAGAGCATAAAAGCAGTGATGTATGTAGGGCGCTGATGAGGGGTCTGGCTGGGTTTCGGGTTGTCATGTCACCTATCACGGTGTGGCTTTTACCATCATTCTGGGATAGTTGGCAGGTAGCAAAGGGTGGAGAGAGGATTTTCACCTGCAGAGCTGACAACAGAATGAAAATTTCAAGGCAGTCAGGGCAGCCTCAGAGGGGAAATTTCCATCTCAGCAAGAAAAGGCATTCATTTCTACCTATTTGGGTTGATGGATTTGTCCACTGAAACCCGTTTGAAGAATATATATATATATATATATTTTTTTTTTTAAACGACATTTAGTTTATTTTGAGTTAAAATAAACCTCAGTAAATATTATTGTGATCTCTCCTTACCCTGCCACAAATAAAATATAATGAGCTCGACGTTTAGATAATCCTCTGATTTTTCTCAGTAGACGTTTTAGATAAAAGACAAAGAGTTTCTTATTTTTGGGTTCATAAAACATTCTACATTTATGGCTTCATTTTTCTGAAATCCAGATCAAAGCCTGGCTGTGAAATTTTACTGTCCCACTGCTCACGGGTCTGTTGACTTACTGCATACTTCAAAATTCCCTTCTTCCCTCTAGACCCTCTGACCACCTTCTTTTTTTTTGTAAAAAAAGGACATTTGCATTTGGTGCTATTCAGGACCCTGAAGATGTAGATTGGCAGAGTAAGGCGGGGGGAGCCGAAACAACATTTTCCTGGGTTCTAATTAGAAGAATTAACTGTATTCATAGCAAGGCCCTCTCCTAGAGCCCCTGATTCCCCCACGAAGCAAGATGTTCTTGTGCTGAATGCAAATGCAAGTGAGGTTGGTCATTCATAGCCTGTGATCTCCGCCCCCTACCCCGTTCACTAGATGCCTTTATGATCTTTGTTTATATTAATCCCCAAAGAACTAAGCTTCATTTCATTTTATTTGGTAGAGAAACCCAACAGCGAAAAGTTCAGGAGACCCAAATGTTTCCATAATTGCTTTGAGTTCTGAATGTATTTCAGGCTGACAGCAAAGATAAAAAGCCCCTTGCGGTCTGGTGTTGGGAATCATTTTTCAGTGCTGTGTGTGGGAAATTGAGCCTGGGCTGTAACGGGGTGGGTTCAGGGAGGCTGGAGTTTTCAGACTGCAGTGAAATGGGTCCCGGCTGTCACTTTAAATCATCCCTGCATTTCAGGCCTTGGTATCAATCACACCTCGGATGAACAACACCACGTTGGAAACAAATTTGGGGAGAAGCAAACAGGGGGCGGCTGGGCTCTTGTTTACGTCTTCTGTCGTGTTTCTTAAATTGTTCACATTTTCTTTTTCCACCCACTTGGATAATTCCTGCTTTCAGTGGTGACGGAAATGAACAGGGGCCAGAATACTACAAGCTATTCCCATGATGATTGCAGCTGAGACCACAGGCCAAACCATGGATGTGTCATGAGAAAAGCTGGGTCCTGCACAGTTTCCTGGGCTGCAGAGGCTCCCGGGAAGTTTGGAGAACTGGGGTCTTCCTCCCCCATAACAGGGCGGATCCACCCAGGATCTGCTCTTTGGCACCGTCTCAACTTTTTACCTTTACTTTTCCCATCTGAATAATGGGCCCATTTTGTGTTGCCACTTCGTATAATTCTAAAAATCTCTGCAAATAATTTCAATATGGCTGTGAAATACACAGGAGATTGAGATCCTTAGAGCAAGAAGAGTCCTGCATAGGCCATTTTCCTAGGAACTCAATGATCATGCCTCTAAACTTTTCCAGTATCTTAGGAACCATTCCCACATGGAGTTCAGTTTGGGGGGAAATTTCAGGAAGTACTTAGTTTGAGCAGTGGTTCTCAAACTTTTTGATCTCAGAACCCCTTTACAATCTTAAAAATCACTGAGAGTCCCAAAGAGTTTGGTGTCTGTGCGTTATATCTATTATTATTCACTGTATTAGAATTTAAAACTGAGAAACACTTAGAATATTTATTTTAAAATAGCAATAATAAACCCATAACCTGGGGCTTCCCTGGTGGTGCAGTGGTTAAGAATCTGCCTGCCAATGCAGGGGACACGGGTTCGAGCCCTGGTCCGGGAAGATCCCACATGCCGCGGAGCAACTAAGCCCGTGCGCCACAACTACTGAGCCTGCGCTCTAGAGCCCACGAGCCACAACTACTGAGCCCTGTGTGCCTAGAGCCCGTGCTGCACAACAAGAGAAGCCACCGCAATGAGAAGCCCGCACACCGCAACTAAGAGCAGCCTCCGCTCGTCGCAACTAGAGAAACCCGCGCGCAGCAACGAAGACCCAACGCAGCCAAAAATAAATAAATAAAATAAATAAATTTATTTAAAAAAACCCCATAACCTACATAGTTCACTTTTAATGAAAAATAACAGTATGTTCCCAACCCCTCCCCCAAAATCAGTGAGAAGAGTAGCATTGTTTTAGCATTTTTGCAAATCTCTTTGATGTTTGTTATAATAGAAAACAATTCAATTTTTAGTCTGCTTCTGACTTTGTTGTAATATTGGTTTGGCCCAAATGAAATTTTTGGCCAACCCAATACGTTTTGATTGAAGTATAAGAAGAAAATCCACCTTACACAGATAGTTGGAGAAGGGAGGAGTATTTTGATAAGGTTCTCCAGATCACTGTAGCTTTTCTTCTTTGATACTACACCAAAATTTGACAAGTGGCAGTTTCGTAAAGGTTAGTTGCAATGTGGAATCTGAAACCCTGTGAATGGACTTTTAATTCTCTGGTGCATTAAAATTCATTGGTGTAACTGGTGTCTCTGGCACTCTGAATGGATCTTTTACCCGAGGAAGGAAGGAAATCACCAAGCACCCACCGCGCGCCCATTCTTTCTGTTACATCATTGAATTCTTTCCCGCATTCATCCATTATTGAACTGAGCACATAAAATAACCAAATACTATATGAAGCACTGGCAAAAAGTGAAGTTGTCAAAGACCAGCTCCTGCCTTCAAAAGGAGCTATGAAATGGAAAGAGGCTGAATGGGAGTTAGACAGCTCGATCCAGCTCAATCTTTCACTGTGTTGATGTTCAGAAGTAAACAGATTTGTGAAACGCTCCTTAGAAAACAAAACGATTTGAGGTTCAAATAAGTTTGTGAAGCACTTCCTCCCTCATGAAGATTCTGAATGCACAATGGGAAGATAAGGACTCTTTAAGTCCTTTAGTAAAGAAACTTGTTTAACCCAGCATCTTCCAAACTTACTTGATCACGGGCTCTTTTTCACGAAATGCCTGCTGGCCTGTTGACTAAGCATGAGAGCATCAGACTTGGGTAACCAGACTTGGTTCTGGTGAGGTCTCCTAAATTGCTGGGTACCCTGGAAAATTCTCACCATCAGTGGACGCTGGGGACAGTAAGACCTGCTCTGACTGCCTTGCCCCGGGTTATGCCATTTAATTCTTAGAGCAATCTTAGAGGGGAGGGTATCATTACACCTGCTTTACAGCCGAGGAAGCAGACGTTTAGGAAGGATAATAACTAACGAGGTTGCTCATCGGGTTTCTGGTGAAGCCAAGACTCAACCCAGATCCGGCTGGTAGACATCGCCTTGCCTGATGGTCAGGGTCCCCTTGCTTGGTCTTTTGCGTTGACTCACATTGCATTCTTATTTGCGTCTTGCATTTTATCTAATTTTTGGCCTCTTAGTCTTATCTCTCGGCTGGATTGCAAGCCCCTGGGGGGGGTCAGGGATGGCTTCTTGGCCAGTTGATTTCTGCTCAGTGCCAGTTATGCCTTCTCTGTGGTGGGTGTTCAACGATGTGCATTAATGGAATGACTGAGCCCACACTGGGCTTCTTTTCTAGCCAAGTGCTCAACTCCTGGTGCCCCGAGTGTCCGTGCTCTGGTCTTTGGGGCAGGGGTGGACCAAAAGGCAAGCTGATTGTTTTTCTCATCCCTCTGTGAATGCTGCTTAGCATTGAACCCGCCCTGTCTACACACTTAATGCTATGTCTCCCAGCTGCAACCATGCAGAAGACACAACCCAGAGACCCCGCTGTTGTCTGGTCCATGGGGAAGGGAAGACGTTCTTCTAGCACACACGGCCACAGAATAGATATGAGCCATTAGACGGGCAGCTCCATGGATACGATGCCTAAGAAAAGGGTCAATTTCTTGCTCAACTTCTTAAAGAATGTGTTTGGAAGTGTGATTTTATTAACTCGCTCGCACATATTCATTTGGTTTCTGCCATGTTCTCAGCACCATGAGTTATTCCAGAGAAGTTTAAGACCCCAGTCCATGAATCTACTCTGAATTTATTTAATCAGAGTTTCTTTGCTGTCAGGGTTTCCATAGATTTTTTTTTTTTAAAAGAAAGCCAGAGATCTGATTCATTTTCATGAGTATTTCACGCGAACCTGCTTTCTATCAAATCATCTGTGTTTCCTAATCTACAAAAAGATGTGTGTTAATTCTTTTCTTTCTCAGAAAGTGTTTGTGAACTTTCAAGGGAAAAAAAAAACTTGGAAAAATGAATAGCAATTTCAGGAATTTCCAGAGTAAATGAGGCTTTGAGCAGAGCCTATGATCAGTGTGCATAATTCATTAAAAACAAATCACTCTGCAAAATTGGGTAAACCAACATCCTAAGACTGTCTCTGTGTGCCATGTGGCGGCCATTTAGTCCATGGCTGTTGCTAATGAAGCTCTTTATATAAATTTGAGAGTAAACAGATTTGGACAAATTTATTTGCTGGGAAAGCAGCAGCCGCTATCCCTGCCCAAATCACACAGGCCCTTAAAATGTGGTTTGGAGAAAATTATCCTTCTAGAGACGTGTGTGTGTGTGTGTGTGTGTGTGCGTGCGTGTGCGCATGCCCATGCGCCCTTGTGTGCATCGTGTAGAATTATTTTGCATTATTGCGAAGCTCTGGAGACAGAGACTCTATGTTTTAAATAACTAATCGCTTTCAAATAGGGGACCAATTAAGAAAACAAGAGCAGTCATAGAACTGAGCTTGTGCTATAAGAACAGGTGATAACATAGTGAACCCTGTTCTATGCCTCGTGTTTTATCATCTTCTCAGCAACCCTGTGAGATACTACAGCCCAGGCTGAGCTAGGGGAAGGGATTTGCACTTTATACATTAAGCATCTTGTAAGCAGTAGACTGAAGACTGAAGAAACTCAGGTTTTTGAGTCCAAAGTATGTGCTTTGAGTCCAAAGTATTGCACTTTATTCATAAATCTGAAAGATTCTTTGGAAGAAAATGAAACTGAGAATGCATCTCTTATTTGCCAATTTGAATGTAAAAGGGTAATTCTGGACCCATATGTTCCAGATTAGGTGTGGGACATGCTCATATTCACCTCCAAATTGCGAGTCCTCCATTTTGTCTTCTGTAGATAGGCATGGTTTTTAACGTTTTTAGTTGTTTCTGTTTCCTTTCTGTTTGTTTGTTTTGCTTCATTTTAAAATTATCCTAATAGGAGACAATCAATTTAAGTTCAGATTTATGACTCAAAATATTCCAGTGAACATAGTTCTGGATTGTTGATGGAGTTCTGCAGGAAGGAAAAACACTATCACTTTATCTACACAACGGTTCTCGTCTGGCGTTGGATAGAGTTCTGTAATGATTTCATGACTGATGTGAAAATGTCACTAGTCTTAGACATTTAAAATACATTACGGTGAGCTCTGTAAAAAGCAACAACAATGACAACAGTGAAGTTTCACCCTAAAAGCACGTTCCTATGCCTACAGATTAATTCCGGAAGTAACCCTGAGCTAAATGTTTCCAGAGGCAAAGCAAAGGATCTGTGTGGTGTGGTGACCAGGACAGCTCTTAGAAAAGTTTTTCCAACTTGTTTTGCAACCTGGGATCTTGTTATTCCTTTGTTGACTTAGCTGTTTTCACTAGATTTGAACGTGGCCATTTCTGGCATCCCTCTCGTTCCACTCAGTAGGGAAGCCAACCTCAGATACGGAAGTATCTCTTCCTAAATAGACATCCATGCTAGGCTAGGTTCACGGAGAAATGATTCGCAAGGGTGAGCCATGGCAACTCGTTATTTTCTCCCTGTGGTCTGGATTCCTGAGGAAAACTTTGACTCTTTTCTGATGCTTTTCCACCTTATTTACTTGGGGAAAAATTACAGGACACGTGAATATTCTGAACAGTTTCCAGAACAATTACACTTGCTGGTGAGTGATTCTTTCACGTTTCCACCACATAGAACACTGTGCCATCCCCCCACCAAGCTCTTTTTGGGGGAAATCAGGAAGGAAGCTCAGAGACTATGTATACTTCAACGCAGTGAATTCTATTCCAACGAGAGAAGGACCAAGGACCTCTTGACCGCCCGTGTTTGCCTCTATTTTTCTGAACCATCTTGGAGTCTGCCTGGCTGACTTTCTGTTCTCTGGTGCTTGTGGGCTGGTTGGCGTTGGCCCTGGTCAGGAGGAGAACAGAAAAATCCTCAGGGAAAGTACAGGATGTGACAGAAAACTGAGCTGGTGAATCAGGGGTGGGCTGGTCTCCATTGTGTCAAAAGTGCAAGAGTTCTAGAAGGTTGTGGGCAGGAAATGGCATTGCTGAGTCAGAGGAGAGGACCTTGCCCCGTGAGTCAGGACCCTCGACAGACACACCTTGGGGCGCAGACGTAGATGAAGCCCCGGAGACAGCTGTGGAGGGGTTAACGGAAAAGAGAACTCGCAAGCTTGTTGAGTGTTATTGCGTCCCAAACCTCAGTGCATTCTAGGGAAAAAGATATCTTGAGATGCGGTCTTGGGCAGGTTCCCTAGAAGCAGACCCTGGAGCAAGGCTGTGTGTGAAAGGGGTTGATTCGGAAAGTTCACAGGGAAGACAGGTTGAGGAGGTGTGAGGAAGTGGGAGTGGGAAAAGAAGGAGGCCAGGCCAGGGTGAGGCTTCAGGCAAAAACCCCAGCCACCAGGGCTGGCTGCTGGGCAGCCAGTGTGCCCACAGGCGGGCAGGAGGTCAGAGGGCACGTGCGGGAGATGCGGGGGCCAGCTCGCACTGCATCAAAAGAGCAGACTGCGTGCTTCCCAACTCCATGCTGAGCGACTGCCATATGGGATTATTTACACTATGGGAATCAGCAAATGCTACAACTCAGGACTTTTTTTTTGGAGAGCTACGCATTTACCAGCCTGGGTGGACCTCTGACAATGTCTGGCGCAGACACACCCAGCAGACATTTACTGAGTAGTTCCTGTGTGGCAGGCTCAGGTATAAGCATTCCTCTACACATCAGCTCTGTAGTCCTCACAACGATCCCATGGAGAAAATACTATTTATCATCCTCATTTACGAAAGAGGAGACGGAGGCACAGAGACGGCAGGTGATTTGTTAAGGACAAGTCAGCCCGTTCATAAGGGTGGAGCTGCAGCCAAAGCAGTAGAGCCCCAGAGTCTGTGCTCTTCAATATGCAATATTCAACCATGTAAAATATACAGGCTTGCGCTGCACAGAAAAGACTTTCCTTGACGATGAGAAAGCATATGTGTGGAGGTCATTCACTGCAACATGACTTGCCATTGCAAAATATTGGAAATTACCAAAATGCCCACACCTAGGAGATCCGGTTGAACAAACTATGGCCCATCCACACAGTGGAACCCTACACAGCTGTAAAAAGGAATGAGAAGGTGTGATCCGGACTGACATGGGGCGATATCCAGGGAGCGATGTTAAGGGGGAAAAGAACCCTGAGTGCAAAACAGAATGCATAATGTTCCATATTTTTGCATATAATATATATTTATTTCGTATGTGTATATCTCTTATGTACACACATAGATATGCATGTGTGTACAGTATGTGTGTGTGTATGTGTGTGTGTGTGTAATATTTTCCCTCCTCCAAAAGACATGCAGGATGGATAAGCCAAAAATAATTAAGGAGATTGATTACCTAGGGGGAGTGGGAACGGGTGAAGGATTAGGGGAGGGAGTGGAACTTCCAAGTATTCCTTTTTTGAATCGTTTTGATTTTTGGAACTAAGGTACTGTTAATATTTTCCCTATTTAAAATTTTAAATCCATGAGGATGGGGGAAATGTCTGCAAGGTTGTAGGTACGCTTGCTCATGTGGGCCCTCTTTGCAACGGCGGTCCTTGGCACGAGGGATTGTCACAATTCACTCACACACGTGCCTGTGGCTCGTACTGCTCTGAGGGAAGCCCCGTCACAAAGGCTACGACACGGCCCCTGGTTGCTGAGGGCATGGGCGCTGCAATAGAGGCCAGCAATGCGCTCCTGGGATGGCCACGTGTCAAGAAAAGGTTCCCAAAGCTCAGATTTGAGGGTGCTTGGAAACAACAGGGAATCATCCAGGAGCCGGCAGCATCCGGAGATGACTCTCTCCACGCTGCAGAAGACAGCTCTTAGGGGACCCCAGGGCAGCTATGTTCCTCGAGCAAAGAGTCTGGTCATGACCCCCAAAACAGGGGTCAAGAGGTCACGGTGATGGGCTCTAGGTAAAGACCTTGGAGTTTGGCTTTTGTTCAGATCGGTGTTTGCTGTCCCCCTTTTTGCGCCAGATCCTCTCTCGTGGGGGCTGAAAGACTCGCTGGAGACGGGGCCAAGCGAGTCAGCAGATAAGAGAATGTGAACTTCCCTTCCCACTCCGAGCAGCCCAACCAGGCCGTGCATTTCATGAGAACAGCTCTCTCTTGAGGTTTGTGCTAATTCCTTTTCCCAACTGGGCTGGGAATGCCATCAGACAGCTGCACTGGTGTGGTCCAGGGTGTCTGCGTCTGTCCTGACAGCCACCGGAAAGCGCGCAAATCCACAGACACAGGGAGGACGTTTCGGAGACTGGCGGCCGTGTGAAATCAGAGCTCCGTGTTTAAGAAGAAGGGTCGCATTGCTTGGTTTTCCAGCTCATTCTCGGGACTGGTTCTGATTTCACATCCCTGGTCACAGGGGCTGAGTCACCTTCTCATCTAACGTACAGGAAAGAGCATCAGTTAGTACAGACCAGCCCTGTATGCTTGTCCTGGTTTCTTCTCTTCCAAGCTGTGTGACCTTGGAGCAGTCCATTTCCTTCTCTGAACCCCAGATGATACAATGGAAATACTGCTATCTGCCTGCATCCAGGGCTAGACCAGGTTGTCTGCTGAAAGCCCTCAACCACTTACCTCTCTGATAACAGCAGCTCTGGGAATTGAACCCAGTCTTGTCCATTCAAAGCCACCAGCCTTTCCTCCCGTCCCAGAAGTCCAAGAGGTAAGTGGTTAAAGGTGCAGCCTCCATTTTACTTTGCCTTTTACTGAGCACGTGACTCAATCCCTCTGCCCCTCAGTCCTCTCATCTTTAAAAAAATGGACCAATAATAGTCCTATCTCCAGGGGTTGATGAAAGACCAAATGTGTTGAAGTCTCAGAATGGTACAAAGAATGTCGGCTGTTGTGGCCATGGTGCCTCTAGACTCACATCCGTGTGTGCTGAGCTCTTCCCTCCGATTAGCCCGAGGTCTAGGTCGGGAGAAGTAAATCCAGGGCACACACTCCACCACGTCCACGGCAGATGTCACCAGTCGCTGGCCTCACCCTTCTCCACGGTCGGGGTGGAGCCTCAGAAACCTCAGGCAGGCACGGCTAGTTGACGGCAGCTGACGCGTGAGCCTCGCCGCCATCCACCGGTGTAGGTGAGCGTGGGCCTTTGATCTTCTGCAGGATGATCTGCTTTGCATGGAAACTGAGGCCACCTTCGCAATCTGGAAGATATCCAGGCGCCTTTCACAGGTTCAGAAACAGGCGGCTCCCTCCGAGGCCTCCCCAAATGAGGAGAGCCTCTGTTTCGTCCTGAAGGAACAGGGTCAGACGCTGCTCCTGCTGTCTGGGGTCAGGAAGAGCCCTCTGGAGGGAAGGCAGGGGGTGTCAGTGCACAGGATGAGATGATTCAGGGAGGCCGACAGTGGACTACAAATCCCCGTTGCGCAGAGGAGGCCAAGGTTACGCAGCCAGTGAGCGGGGAGGGGCCAGGTGCCCCCCGCCCGAATGCCGGCCTCCTTACCCCGGGGGCAGCTGCAGCGCTTCCCCTTGCTCTTACAGCTGTTTAGAGTCTGTAAAGCCGCTAATCCCCGGCCATGTGTCATTCCCAGCCAGTCAATGGGCCTCGCTTCAGCTCAAAGCTGAGAGGCCTGGCTCCCCCTCTGCACACTTAGTGTCCAAATATCTGATTTAGTGGGAGAAGCCCAGCACGGCCCCTCGGTGCCTTCTCAACCAGAGCCAGCGTAGAAGGTGCCAGAGACAAAAAGGCCTTGGGATGCATTTTCAGACGGAAGGAGAGGCGAATCTCTTTTCAGCTTCTCCAGGGAAGATCTCAGAAAGAGCTGATCTCTGCTCACCTTCCAGGTGCTGGGGCACCGCTAACCTTCACCAGGTAAACCTGGAATTCTAACCCTAAGACACAGCCAGAGAGGGGCACTCCTGCTGGGCAGAAGGTGCCGATGGAAAAACAATTTGAACCTTTTTAAGTTAAGCAAGTGGTTTATCTTTGGGTCTTAAATTCTGCAGAAAGTTCAGGATAGAAATGAGTTTCCTCCCAAACAAAGTCTGATTTACCTTGGTGGACACTGGAAACTCAAGCCGAGCGGCCATGTCTGTGCTTTGCTCATGCGCTGGACTCAATCAGGCCTGGGTTTAAATCCCAGCTCGGCCCCTGTTATGACTTGGGCCACTTCTGTCACTCTCTGAGCCTCAGTTTCCTCATCTGGGGGATGGGTGATTTCAGACCCCCAACACCACTCAGTCATCCCAACCAGAATCTTCCGAAAGTGAAAGGTCCCATCGGGGCATCCGACATGAAGAGGGACCCTCTCAGGCAAATCAGGGCTGTTTAGGGAATCAGCACCGGGACGAGCTCCAAGACCGTCACTTCGGGTTATGCACTCCTGTTCCAAAGTCCAGGTCCTCCTGGACACCCACTCACAACTCTGAAGTTTGTTTCTGTGGCAAGTGGCACAGAGAGGGAGGGTTGTTATCACTTCTGGAAACACAGGTGAGTCGACTCCGGAATAAAGAAATACTCCATTTTATTTCCGTGCTGCAGACGTGATGCTGGGCGCTCCCTTTGGTGAGGCTGAAGGGGAGCCGCTGTTGCCAGAGGCTTCCAGGGGGTTTTTCGAGGACCCCCTCCCGGCCCTGCCTGCTGCCCTCGCCCGAGGGGCCCTGGGACACGGGAACCATTGCCGAGCGGTGAAGGCTCACTGACGGCTGTCTTCCCTCAGGCTCTTTCCTGACGTTTCTCCATCACCATCTCTGAAGCCACCCGTCCTTTTCAGGAAAAAGAAAAAAAAACGCAGTAGTCTGACATTCCAAGAAACCCCAGAAGGAGGAATGTAGAAAATCAAACAGGCTGGTCCCCATCCAGCGGTTCCTCCGGGGAGAGAAACGATTTCGCACGCTAATGGCCCGGCCTCCGACGCTGACATTTTCTTGCAATGTACTTAAGTCCGGTTTGTTTTGCTTTCTGTCTCCACAACAATTACCAAGATTTATTTTTTATTGCTTCGGTTCACGCTGCCAGGACCACACTTCCTTTTTCTCTTTAAAGGAACAGCCATACTGAGCGGAGGGGCCTAGGAAGTGAGCATTTTCAATCGCAAAAATGAAAATAAACAAGGCTGCTTGCCTCTTCTGGAGACGGCCGGCCGCTTCCCCCACGCTCGGTGCCAGAGGGGCTCCTGGCTCTTCTCTGCTTGACACACGGGTTCACCCAGCGACTCGGCGGCAGCGCCCCGCGAGGCGGGTTGTCACAGAGAAATCATCCCCCCCCACCCCCGCAAAGGGGCCCCTCGGAGGAACCCCGGGCGCTCAAAAGGCACTTTGTTCTCAACCGCGGGAGACTGGGCTTCTTGTGGGGTGACAGGGATGAGGTTGGGGGTGAATCTTTCTCAGAGTTGATGTGGTTTTCCGAGGTGATGGTTTGGAGCTGGGGGACTCCTGTGAGTGTCCAGGTGGTCTGGGATGGGCTTGTCTGTGTCTTCCCTGCCACGCGGTGATGCGGGGCCATTCCAGCAAGGGCGGGGAGAGAACCGGCGTGTGTGCATCCCCGTTCCTCGAGGTCCTGGAGGTGCGACCCTGGGAAAGTTACTCACCCTCTCTGAGCCCCAGTTTTGTCACTGGAAGCACCTGCCTCCCTGGGCAGCTGTGAGGACCCCCTGAGACCATGGATGAAACGGGCTTGCACAGCCTGGCAGAGGTACCTGGGTAGGCTGCATAATGGCCCCATCTTGAGATGGGAGGTGATCCTGGATTATCCGGGTGGGTCCCATGTAGCAACAGGAAGGGCCTTATAAGACGGGGGCAGGAGGTCAGAGTCTGTGACGATGGAAGTGGAGGTTGGAGGGGTGCGGGGCAACGAGCTGAGGGATGCAGGCGCCTCCAGAGCTGGAAAAGGCAAAGGAGTGATTCTCCTCTGGAGTCTCCAGAAGGAACCAGCCCTGCGACACCTTCACTTGACCCGGTGAGACCACGTCAGATTTCTGACCTCCAGACTGTAAGAGAACACATGTGTGTTGTTTTAAGCTGAGTTTGTGGTCATTTGATACAGTAGCCCAGGAAGTGAGCACGCAGTGCTGGACCGCTGCTGTCACATCACTGACGGTGGTGATGAGCCTCTTCCCCGGGGTTGTCTCTCAGGTTCCATGTTGGCCTCCAGTGCCCTGAGGCTACACGTTTGTCTGTTCATTCATTCATTCCTGGGCACCCAGAATCTGCTGAGACTCTGCTGGGGCCGACATCTCAGGTACCCCTGCCCTTGCTCACTCTCCACCTTGGGCCCGCTCCTAACGCAGAGCCAGAGTTATCCTTCAAAACCAGGTCAGGCCACCCGGACAGGGATTTGTGTCTGTTTTGTCCTAGAGCAGCGTCTGGCTCGTAGTAGGAGCTCAGTAACGCTTGATGAGTGACTAAATACGGGAGCCCTGCTTCCATCAGCTCTCTCCCAAAGGCGAATGATGGGCCTGGGGCTGCAGAAGGGGAAGGAACCTCTAGCTGCTCTGGGGTCTCTCCCTCCAGGCTCACACACACACACACACACACGTGTTCACATGAATCAGAATGTGTTTGACATGGAGAGAGCGGGAGAGGTCTCTGTGTCCAAATCCCCCCCTTTTTAATAAGGGCACCAGTCATATTGGATTAGGGCTCACCCTGAAGACCTCATTTTAACTAATTACATCTGCAACAAACCTATTTCCAAATACGGTCACATTCCAAGGCACTGGGGGTTAGGACTTCATCAGACGAATATGGGTGGGGGGGACACAATTCAACCCATGACACCCTCCCTGACATGGACACCCCCTCCTTCCATCACCGCCATCACAGACAGCTCCTTCCTCTGAACTTTCTGAGCATTTTTTACATTCTTCTTTTTCTACATTTGCCATAAATTTAAACCCCATGAAGACAGGGGGTTTGGTCTTGTTTGCACACTGCCACGTCCCAGCACTCCCCAAATAGTGCCTGGTGCATAACAGGGGCTCAATAAATGTTTGCTGAGTGACTGAACAAGAGACCTGACTCCCGAATCTTTCGTTAGACTGTGCGCCCACCCAGGGCAGGAACGTGGCAACTTTATCAGGGCAAACACTCAGTGAATGCTTGGGAAATGGAATCACTTTTTGGTCCAGCGGCGAAATTTCCTGTGACTCAGTAAATCACTTTAACTAATGAAGGAATAACAATCCCAGAGGAACAGAAGTTTCAACTATGCAGATTATTTCTGAGTTTTTAAAAAGTGTCTCTTCAAAGAAATAAGTCCCTGGGGACTGCTGGCTCTCCATAAAGCCTGACTTTCCACTCGCTTAAGTAGCTCATTTTGGCCCTGAGACAAGATCCAGTTGGTGGTTTTTAATAAATAATGTTTTCTGTGTTACAAAAGCAAAATTGAGAAAATTTACAGAAGTAGAAGGAATTAAGAAAAAATAACCCATCAGCCACAGACAACCAGATTGTTAATATGCCACTGTATTTCTTTCTAGTCTTTTTTTATATGTCTATTTTTATGTGGTGATAAACAAATTTAAGTGCAATTGGGTTGCTGCTTCAATTAAACAAAATCCATCTTGAAAATATCCTCCAGTTTCCACACAATTCGAAAACCCCAGAGGCGAGAGTCTGGATGGGGCTGGAGGGAGGGGGTGGGGAGGGGCTGAGAGCTTGGGCCTGGGGTGGGAGCGACAGGGCGCAGCTGGTCCTGGGCAACGTTGTTCCCGGAATCCCAGTCCTTGAATGCCCACGTGGACGGCACTATTGAGATGGATGTAAAACAAGGACAAACACAGCGCCATAAAACCCATTTCCTGGCCTGGGCTCCCAGTTCATCTGCAACTTGCACTTTTCCAATTACAAGGCCCTTCTGGAGCACGGGTGGGAAAGTGCGGCCACTTCCCACCGAGTGAGCGGCTCCAGGTCGGCTCGGATCCGGGACAAGGCCGTGGGTATTTTGGAGGGGAAATGATACATCCCCACGGCCGAAAGCAATGGGGCCGATTCAGGCTTTGTGGTGGCCGCTGATGTCATTTCAGAGAAAGAGCTAAAAAGCTGCTTTGTTTTTCAGACAGTGTTTCTGAAATTGTCTTCTTTAAAAAAAAAAAAATTCTGATTTTATCCCAATGTGGATGTTCCAAACCCCAAACCTCTAATCCAGGCCTGCTTGAAGATCCCTGCCCTGGGCCGGTGCGGGCGCCAGTGGGAAACGCAGAGGTCACCCAGTTCAGTCTACCGCAGAGCTCGCTGCCGGGACCCTCGTTTGCTGCTGGCCTGCTGGGGGGCCCGCGAATGGGTGGAGGGCGGGGAGGCCAGAGAGAGAGGGACATGCGTCTTCTCGCAGGCCGCCGTGGCTATCCAAGAATGCCACAGCGTGTCTTCCAAAGTTCTGCCTTCCGAGGGTGCGGGGGAGGCTCACCCTTGGCTGACATGCTGGGAACGTTGTCGGGCTGGCACTCGAAGCCGGATGAAGAGGAGAGCGGGACAGGAGAGACCAAGGAAAGGCCCCGCCTGCATGGCTGGAGGGTGGAAGGGGTTAAAACAGGCCTCCTCCCAGCCTGAGCGCCCCCTCCTTGACCCCCTCTGGTCTGCCCAGTCTCCCACGCAGGAAAGGACCAGCACGGCCCCTCCTCGCAGTCCCGGAATGTGACATTGCTGTCTGGCGGGCGCAGTATGGTTGACCACTAACTGCCAGGTCAAAATTGTGCTGGGCTGCCCAGTCCTGAGGCCCTACTGTGTGGCTAAGTTCAGCTCCAGGGCCGTCCTATGTGCCGTCTCAGTCGATCCTCACGGCAACGCTGTGGGGGCTCCATTTTACAGATGGAGAGACCGGTGCTCAAAGAGGTAAAGGCCACCCCATGGGAAACAGCAGAGCTGGGATTCACGCCTGGGGCTGATGGCTTTTCCTTAATTCCTGAACCGCACTGCCTTTACGTAAAGGATGCCATGGGGGTTGATATGCCCAAAGATATGCTGACAGCCTGACCTCTGGTAGCAGTAAGCGGGACCTTATTTGGAAAAAGGGTCTTTGCAGATGTGATCAAGAATCTTGAGATGACAAGCATCCTTATAAGAGACAGAAGGGGAGGTGACACAGGCACAGGGAAGAAGGCTGTGCAGAGACGCAGGCAGGGATTCGGTTCTCCACATTTCTGCTTCTCCCAGGAATGCTCAGAAGGCTGCCTTACAATGCTCACTCTACTGATGGAAACCCCGAGGCCCTCAGAAATTCGGAGGCTCGTACCAGGCATGGGCTGTGTGCCCGTTACGAACGCTAGCTGCGTGACAAGCCGCCCCCAACAGTAATATACTAACGCAACAACCGTCCCGTCAGCAGCTCAGTCAGGGTCTCTCACGCGGGTGCCCCTAGACGGGGGCTGGTTGGGGTCGCCTCGTGGGTTCAGCACACCCTTCTCTCTCTGACTGTCCCCCAACCCCCCCCATTGTGTCCCCCCCGGCCCGGCCACCCCCGACCCTCCCCGCAGCTACATGTTGGCCATAGAGTGACTGGCCATCTGGGCATCTTACGTGCCCGTCAAAGATTCCTGAAGTGTCCCAAGACAGACCAGCAGAGGCTGCCCGGCCTTTTCTAACACACCTGGGGAGTCACACAGAGCCATGTCTGCCATGTGCTATTCAGGATGCAGCACCCCCCTAGACAAAGACCGCCACAGAAAGCCTGGCAGGTTTCAAGTCCTCCCTGACTTGGCGGCCAATCCCGGCCCCTCCGGCTCTCCCACGCTGGCTCCTCTGGACCCTCTCCTCCTCTGTGTCTCCCTCCTCTGCTCTCCAGCCCTCCGGCCGCAGGGGTTCACATCATGCCCCGAGAATGCCAGTGAGGACGTTCCCACCCGGGAGCGGGGCCAGCTTGTTTGGCTTCAGAGGCCCTGGCTCCACAGGGGTCTCGTGCCCTCACACCCCCAGTCCTCCTCGGCCATGTGAACACAACTGCATCCCAGGGAAATACCTGTGATGGTATTTGGACAAATACCCGTGATCTGAGCTCTTCCTGTGACACGGCCACAGAGCTGTCAAACTTCTGAAGCAATACTTTTATAACTGAAGTGTATTTTGGGTGCTGGAAATGTAAACTTCAGTGCTTGAGCAGGTGTGGCCATGGACTCGGCCCTAATGGGACAAAATGCACAGTCTGTGGATTTCTACCACAGGTTTATATTTTTAACATTTACAACCAATAAACATTAGCTCCAACATCAACATAAGAAAAGGAAGACCATAAATCCTTCCTTTCTAGTAGTAAAGGGAACGGAGTCCCAGACCATAACGCTCGCTGTCATATTTTAATAGCAACTGTTCACAGACTGCTTGCCCCGTGCCAGATTCTGTACTAAGCTCTTTGCATTTATCGTCTCATTGGGTCCTTAAACAACCCTATTATTATTATTATTCCCATTTTACAGAGAGGGAAATTGACGCTTAGAGATGGTTAGTCGCTTGCTCAAGGTCATATGTTAGCAAAGGGCAGAGCCAGGGAACGAACATCCGTGTCACTAAATGAATACTGCATTCATATCCCTGTCACTGAAGCTGTTTTGTAAGGGGCCAGAGTATTTCAAAATCTACACATGGGCATTTACTGAAGTATCTGATTGGAATGCTCCGCCTTTGAACAAATTGATTGTCACATGAAACTTGGAGGTACTGGGGCTTAGGGGGTTTGATGAAATTGGGAGCTAGTAGATGACTTTGTCCTGGAGCTCAGCCCTAGACCAGGGACAAGTGAGGTATTGTCTTAGGGGATTCCTTAGGCACAGGGGAAGCAAGAAAAGGCAGTGCTCCTTTTGTGGAGATAGATTCTGAACAGGAAACAATAGAGAAGACCAATGACCCCCAAAGCTGGTTCTTTGAGAAGATCAATACAAATAATAAACATCAGATAAACAACAAGGTCCTACTGTATAGCACAGGGAACTATATTCAATATCCTGTGATAAACCATAATGGAAAATAATATGAAAAAGAATATATATATGTATATATTTATGTATATGTACAGTCACTTTCCTCTACTGCAGAAATTAACACAACATAGTAAATCAACTATACTTCAATAAAATTTTTTAAAAAGCAATGTCAAACTAAATAAAAAACAAAACTCAAGTACAAAAAAAAAAAGGATAAACATCTAGCCAAGCTGATCACGAAAAGGAGAAAAGACACGAATCACCAGTATCAGAAATGAGAGTACTGACACCACTACAGATCTTACAGACAACTTGGAAAAAGTGGACAAATTGCTTGAAAGACACAAACTACCAAAGCTAACTCTAAAAGAAACAGATGATTAGATAGATAAGAGTATTCTCTATTAATAAAATTATATTCGTAGTTAGAAACCTTCCCACAGAGAATACTCTAGGCCCACAGGGCTTCACTGGTGAATTCTGTCAAACATATAAGTTGAATAATTATTCCAATTTTACCCAAACTTTTCTTAAAAAGCGAAAAGGACTCATTTAATGAATCAGCATTATTACCCTGGTACCAAATCCAGACAAATTTTAAGAGAACTACAGATCGATATTCTTCACGAACATGGAAGCAAAAATGCTAAACAAAATTTAGGAAATCAAATCCAGTGATATATAAAAAGGAGAATGCATTGTGACTAAGTGAGCTTTGTCCCACGAAGGCAAGATTAATTGATTAGAAAGTCAATGTAATTCATCATATTAACAAACTAAAACAGAAAATCATACGATCATCTCAATAAAGATAGGGAAAACGTCTGACAAAATCTAACACCCACTCCGGATTAAAAAAAAAAAAAACTCTCAGAAAACAATGACTAGAAGGAAACTTTCTTCCCTTGAAAAATATAAAATATCACAACCTCACCATACACCAAAGTTAACTCAAAATGGATCATAGATCTAAACATAAAACCTAAAACTATAAAACTTCTGGAATAAAAGGATAAAAAATTTTGACCATATGTTAGGCAAAGATCTCTTAGACTCGTCATAATCTATAGCTTTTACATACACGTGATCTGTGCATGAACAGTGAGAAGTTTTGAATTGCATTAAAATTCAAAACTTCTGCTTTCAAAAGACTCTATTAAGAGAACTGAAAAACAAACTCTATCGTGAGAGAAAATATTTGAAAATCATAGATCTGATAAAGGACTTTTATTCAGAATATATAAAGAACTCTCAAAACTCAATCATAAGCAAACAAACAACCTGGTGGAAAAATGGGCACAAGATTGGAACAGGCACCTCACCAGAGAAGATCTATGGGCGGCCGAGAACCACATGAAAAGACGCTCTGCATCATTAGCCATTTGGGAACTGCACATAAAAGCCACAGTGAGGTACCACTGCATACCTGGGAAGACAGCCACATTGCAGATGGACCACACCCGTGCGGGGTCTTCCTCAGCTCGTTGCTGGTGAAACCTGGTGGAGTTTCTGGAGGTAAAAGCCACGAAACCGTGGACGTGCCCTAAGCCTGCCGCCCTGGGAGTTTCTCATGCTCACAGCAGCCCACACTCAGCCTCCAGCAACTTGTCATTTGAACAAAATGTTCCTCCCAGTTTACGGCTCCTGCAGCTCCTGTTGCAAGGAAGTACATTGTACTTACGACCTTCTGATGGTTTGCCCTTTGACCCCAGTTCTCTGACGTGTCCGAGAAAAGCCATCGATCTTCAGGTTGTTCAGGATTTTTCTTGTGGTAAGAATGGGAGTGATGCCGATCTTTTTACATGTCAGAGCTGAAAATGAAAGTCAGGACAACCACTTTGGAGAACAGTTTGGCAATTTCTTAAAAAGTTAAACATACACCTGCCATATGATGTGGCCATTCCACTCTTAGGTATGTATCCAAGAGAAATGAAGGCAAATGTAGGTAGCAGTTTTGTTTATAATAACCTCAAACTGGAAACAACTGAAATGACCAACAACGCATGCATGGATAAGCAGAATTGTGTTATATCCATATAAGGGAATATTACTCAGCCATAAGAACAGAAAAAACTATTGATCCATGCTACTGTACATCAACTATAATTAAATAATTAAAAAAATAATTTAAGAAATTAAAATAATTTTAAAAATAATTAGAAAAAAACTATTGAAACACGCTACAACATAGATGAATCTCGAAAGAACTGCCAAATGAAAGAAGCTACGCAAAAAAGAGTACCTAGTTTACGATCAGATACATACAATTCTAGACATCTATAGGGACAGGAGGCAGATGGGTCACTGCCAGGGGACGAAGGCACTGCTGGGTGGAAGCAGGAGGGAGGGATGGTACAGGGACATGAGGAACATTTAGGGGATGATCGTGGTAATGGCTGCACAAGCATGTACACATGCCAAGACTTACTGAATGGCTCACTTTAAACACATGCAATTTATTCCATACCAATTATACCTCGATTAAGCTCTTTAAAAAAAGAGTCTGAACAAAGAAATACTGCCCAATTAGAGATGTTTTTCTTTTCTAAGAGGGAGGAACATTAGAAACTGAATCTAATCTAGACATTAGAGATTTTCAGCTGTGATTCTTGAAGCCTGAGGCAGAATATGATTTGCAAAGATGGCCACCACCGTGTCTCATGCCCAGGTGCTCTTACACGTGACCTGCCTCTATAATGCTGTCCCGTCCCCTTGAACCTGGTGACCTTGTGACCACCAGTAGAAAGGAGTGGAGGAAACACTGCATGATGTCCGAGGCTAGGTCACAATAGGCCATGCAGCCTCCACCTGGTTCTCTGGAAACTTTTCTTAGGGGAAACTGGCCACCAAATAAGAATTCTGAGCGCACAGAGACCCCCATGCTGGAGAGGTCATGCATGGGCACTCTGGGCGACAGTCCCAGCTGAGGGCGCAGCCAGCGGCCACCATCGGCCACCAGCCATGTGAATGGAAGACCTGGGATGTCCAGGCCAGGGGAGCCATCAGCTGCCTGCAGCCCAAGCTGACACCTGGCTGCACCCACACGGGAGACCGCGGGGTAACTGCCCAGCTGAGCCGCTAAATGCCTGATCTGCAAAATCGTGAACAAAATGAAAGGGCTTTTGTTTGACACCAGTTTGTTCTGGGGTAGTTTGTTACACAGCAATAGTGGCGAGACTGGACCCTGTCAGGGATCACCGTACAGCAGGCAGAGGGCATAGGACCTAAAGGGGTGAGGGCTCTGGGACATTTGCTCAGATAAGGATGACTTTGACTGGTTGAGGAAAAGGTCCTCTGATCCAGCCCAAGCCCTTCACCTTGGAGATCAGGCTGCAGAGGCAGGGACAGAATAAAACTAAGTTAGGACAGTTTATATGGCTAGTAAGCGGATGTGCTGGTTCTCACACTTGAACCTTACAACTCCGAGTCCAGGGCTCCGGCCTCAGCACTTCACCCACCTGCTGGGCCATGGGTTAACCCCCAGGTCAGTATGGTACTCTTTTAATGGACCCACTATCATCTCAATAATATAGACTTTAAAAGAAAATGCAAGTTGTCGATCTTCCAAAAGCAAATCTATTTATTAGAGCAGCGTCATCAGCCCTTGTATTTATGAACTTTCAATGCTGATTTGAGAGATCTGCTTTTAATTCGGCAGATTACTCCCATGTGTGTGTAATGTGTGACTATAACTTTGTTTTTAAAACATTACCTAGGGAAGCACGTCCTTAAGAAAGCTGTAGAAAGAACACAGCGCTCTCGCCCACATATCTTTCCTTCCAGTTTCCACCTATGCAGTGCTGGCAGCTCCTTTGAGCATCTGCTGTGTTACCTGTTCCCTTCTTCCCCTGTAACGCCAGGGACTTCGGCAGGCCAGTAAGCCACAGTCGGGAACGCATTCAGAGACCATTAGTACAGGAAGCACGGTGAGATCCAAAGAAACCATGAACCAGTGAGTTGGAAAACACTCCCTGAAAGGCCTTTTCAGCCTGTTTCTTTCAGCAGGAGTTTGTTTTTGGATTAAAGAAGTTTATTCAGGTATTCACAAATACCCAGGCCCTGCACCAGCTGGAGAGTGGAAACCTGTCCGGCATGATCAATTGCCGTGCAGGAGACTGGCATGTTCCGACTGGGGAACAGGCGGATGAAAGCGGCGTAATTAGGTGACACGCCTTCAAAGGAGATGAAAGGCCCAAAACATCCTCAAAAACGTAGGCAAAAATATACCCTGAAATCACTACTTTCTTTATTTTGGATGTAGCAGTTCCAATTAAAGGCTGGGTGTCAACGGCATGGAATGTGCAGTCTTGCACTGGGGTTCTTTCATTCTTTCCTTGCTGGGGGAAGAAAAATGATGAAGTGTCATTCCTATATTTCCTCCACTCCACTGGCAAGTGGTGTAAATTCCTCCCTCCTTAAAGGAACCTTAGACTAAGTTGATGCTTTCATGGCCTTCCACTCGGGGAGGAGAGGGGACAAGAGGACCAGGGGCTAATGGCACAAGTATCTGACAGCCCCCACCCCGTCCGTCAAATTTTTCTCTGAGTTTTCTGAATGGCTCATTTGTATTCTCAACTCCTTTGCTTAAAAAACGGGGTCTTTTCTCTGCTTATACTGCTAAGAAAACACACAAAGTTCCATAAGCTTCTTGCAAGCTCCTTTTCCTTAGACAATTCTTATTCTCTGATTTTGTTAAATGCAGGAGATTGTCAGGTTGTGGTGATGAGGGAGTTCTGTAGCTGGGGGATCGATCCATCTATTCCCCTCCGCTGTTCATTTTCAGATGAGAAGATGGAGCCCCGGTGAGGTTGGGTGTCTTACTCTAAGCAGTGGGACTAGAGAGAGCCAAAACAGAAATTTGGGGGATTTCGATCCCCATGTGAGTGCTTTCCCTAGTGTTCAATAGTGCTGAATAGTGTTCAAGCTATTCCTTTTCCAATTGCCTGTATTTTTAATCCTTTAATGGTCACACTCTGACTGCGTTTGCAGCACTCATTAACACATATTTAAATAATTATGGAAAAATCCGCGTTTTATGCATCCTTAAGCACTTTGCCCTCTGGGTTTCTGCAGCTGGATCCGACGGAGCTTCAGCCATTTGGCACACTGTAATCAGCGCTCTGCCGGCCTCTTCTGCCCTGCCCGTGTGGTCTTGAAGCAGCCGCAGCACACCTGCCTTATTGAGCCCCGGGTCTCCAAGATGCTCGCACAAACACTTGGCTTTTTCTTTTTCTTCTCTCTCGCTCCCCCTTCCCTTTCCTGCCTGAATTCGAGGGTGCAGAATGAATGTGCTATTGAAAGGCCATTTTGACAACACCACTAAATATGGATTCCTCTTGGTTGCCAGGATTTCTCCAGTTTAGATCAGGGCTGCACGGAAGGGGATGGGAGGGTATTCATTGCCAAGACAGTGGTTATAGCTTGAAGTAGAAAACATATATATATATATATATATATATATATATATATATATCTCCTGAGGTAGAAGACATAAGTATATAGGTGTATATATAGATAGACAAATATATGTCTTCTTTGTCTATGTGTGTGTGTGTGTGTGTGTGTGCGTGTGCGTGTGTTTGTATCCAAATATGGAATCACACTGTCGTGTGCTTTTGTAGTAGAACATTATATTATGCTCATTTTCCTTGTCAATACGCCTAAAGTTAATGGCATAATATTTCATCATATGGAGGAGCCATCAACTTTAAAACCAAGTGTCTGCTGATGGACAAACAGAAATTTAGTTTGTTTATTTAATTTTGCTATTATTGACAGCATTTGATAGACACCTTTGCATACACATACACCTTTTCGATCTGGTCTGAACACTTACTTGGGACAAATTCCTACAATGTTGTCCTATAAATGTCTGCACGTTTTAAATGTTGACACATACTGCTCTTTTAAAAAAATTCTTATTGAGGTACAGTTGCTTTACAATGTTGTGTTAGTTCCTACTGTACAGCAAAGTGAATCAGCTATACATAAACATACAACCCGTCTTTTTGGATTTCCTTCCCATTTAGGTCACCACAGAGCATTGAGTAGAGTTCCCTGTACTATACAGTAGGTTCTCATTAGTTATCTATTTTATACATAGTATCAATAGTGTGTATATGTCAATCCCAGTCTCCCAGTTCATCCCACCCCCTTCTTTCCCCCTTGATATCCACACGTTTGTTCTCTACGTCTGTGTCTCTATTTCTGTTTTGTATATAAGATCGTCTATACCAATTTTTTCAGATGCTGCATATATGTTTTAGTATACAATACTTGTTTTTCTGACTTACTTTACTCTGTATGACAGTCAAAAAGACACCTGCAACCCAATGTTCACTGCAGCACTATTTACAATAGCCAGGACATGGAAACAACCTAAATGTCCATCAACAGAGGAATGGATAAAGAAGATGTGGTACATATATACAATGGAATATTACTCAGCCATAAAAAGGAACGAAATTGGGTGATTTGTAGAGATGTGGATGGACCTAGAGCCTGACGCATATTGCTCTTAAGAAAGGTGGGGGTGGGGCTTCCCTGGTGGCGCAGTGGTTGAGAATCTGCCTGCCAATGCAGGGGACACGGGTTCGACCCCTGGTCTGGGAAGATCCCACATGCTGCGGAGCAACTAAGCCCGTGAGCCACAACTACTGAGCCTGCGCGTCTGGAGCCTGTGCTCCGCAACGGGAGAGGCCACGACAGTGAGAGGCCTGCGCACCATGATGAAGAGTGGCCCCCACTTGCCGCAACTAGAGAAAGCCCTCGCACAGAAACGAAGACCCAACACAGCCGAAAATAAATAAATAAATTAAAAAAAAAAAAAAAAAGAGAAAGGTGGGGGTGATTGAGAATTCCATCCCCTGTGTTAGAGGATGCCCACTCCCCCCTGCCTTCACCAGCACTGTGTCTGGTCATTAAAAGCAGTCTTTGCCCATGAAATTTTGAAATGTCCCATCAACAGAGGAGGTTAGAATGGAAGGGTGAGGAGGGCCTGGGCTGGGAGGGGGTGGGCAGGGGCTCTTGTGGAGAAACTGGGACTCTCGTGCACGGCTGCAGGGGATGGTGCAGCCACTGTGGAAAACAGTATGGCAGTTCCTCAGAGAATTAATGAAATTACTATATGACCGAGCACTTCCACTTCTGGGGGTGCACGCAAAAGAACTGAAAGCAGAGACTCAGACGCTTATGCACCATGTTCACAGCAGCGTTCTCACAAGAGTCAAAAGGTGGGAGTAACCCAAGTGTCCGTCGACAGGTGAATGGATAAACAAGACGAGGTCCATCTCCATCCACACAATGGAAGAGTATTCAGCCTTAGAAAGGAATGAAGCACTGACACCTGCTACAACATGGATGAACCTTGAAGACATTATGCTAAGTGAAAGGAGTCCATCACCAAAAGATAAGTATTGCATGACTCCACTGATACGAGGTACTAGACTAGTTAGACTCATAAAGACAGAAAGTAGAACGGTGGGTGCCGGGGGTTATAGGGAGTTAGTGTTTAATGGGGACAGAGTCTCAATTTGGGAAGATGGACAAGTTCAGAAGACGGATGTGGTGATGGCTGCACAAGAATGTGAACGTATGTAACACCACTGAACTGTACACTTAAAACAGGTTAGGGCTTCCCTGGTGGCGCAGTGGTTGAGAATCTGCCTGCCAATGCAGGGGACACGGGTTCGAGCCCTGGTCTGGGAAGATCCCACATGCCGCGGAGCAGCTAGGCCCGTGAGCCACAACTACTGAGCCTGCGCGTCTGGAGCCTGTGCTCCGCAACAAGAGAGGCCGCGATAGTGAGAGGCCCGCACACCGCGATGAAGAGTGGCCCCCGCTCGCTGCAACTGGAGAAAGCCCTCGCACAGAAACGAAGACCCAACACAGCCAAAAATAAATAAATTAATTAATTAATTAAAAAAAAAAAACAAAAACAGGTTAAATGGTAAGTTTTATGTTGTGTCTGTTTTACCATAATTAAAGGAACACCTGACAGCAGTAGCACCCACGAGGGGCGCCTCCCTCACTACTTGGGGGCCCCAGAGTGAGGCGTTTGGGAGCCCCGCCCCCAGAGGACCAGTGATGAAAGGAGGCCCTTAGAGTCGACACAGGGTGGGGGGCTGTGCCCGGTGTGCCCAGTGCAGGGGCGGCCCTGTCCCATCCATCCAGGCCCAGGTGCCAGCTTCGGGAGCCAAAGGTCACCCAGGGGACACGCTCCCGCAGAGAGGCCACCACACTGCCAACGTGTCAACACGTCTGCACTCAAAGGCACTGGTGGAGATAAGAATGCAGAAGAGGTGTAACCTAAGTGTCATCTGAAAGCTACCAGGGGCTTAGCTGCACTTCAAAGACGACACAGGGCGGGGCCCAGAGACAGCCAGCGCAGACTATGCGATGGGCCAGTGATTGTGACTTATCATGTTCCACCCGCTGGCGGCGGCTGGCGTGTGAAAAGGTGGCGGGACCTCTCCGTGGGGCTTTACGGGGATGGTAACTGATAGATCCCAGGAAAGTCAAGAGAGCTCTGAGCGGGAAGGGACAGCTCGTCCCCAGCAGCAGCTGAAGTCTTGAGTCCCCGATTAACCGATTAAGCACAGTGAGAAGAGCAGGGCCGGGACACCAGGGCAAGAAGGAAGACTCAGGCGGCCCCAGGCGGGAAGCACGCAGTGTGCCCACGGAATCTGACTCGCATTCCAGGAAGATGAATGAAGGTGGAGAATCTAACTCCCCCAAGTCTGGGTTACTTTAGTCCAAATAAGAAAAAACCCCAAGTGCCTGAAAGTGCCCTGTGCTAGCAAACAGGACGCCTTCTCTGCAAATGGCCGAGGAAATAGGATTCCCACCATTTGGTGGTAGTTTCGTTTCAGGAGGAGTTGCTGGGGGGGAGGGCAGAAAAGAGCGCATTGCATACCTTCCGTTGGGGGTGGGGGTCAGGAAAGGGGGGCCGGTAGGGGCCGGAGGTGAGAGGGAGCTGGTGTAGGAGGGATGCACTCCCCTTCCCTGTGGCGGGAGCACAGGGTGGGGAGTGCAGGGGGATGGGAAGTGAGACCAAACAATCACAAATTATTTGGGTCTTTACTTGAGGACCGTGAGAAGCCCTGGGATGGTTTCAGAAGAGACGGTGGGTCCCACGGCTCAGGGTCACGTCTCAGGCTGAGCAGTGGGCAGTGCGTTGCATTGGGTGGGGCAGGGAGGCAGCTGCTGGGGTGTCGGGGCGAGCTGACGCTGTGCGGGCCAGGGGAGTGGCCGTGAGGACCCAGAGGTGAAAGGAACTGGGTGAGGCTTAATGGGGTTCTTAATGAGCTTTTCCTAAAGTGCTTTATCACAATTTTTTTTTTTTTTTTTAGCCAGCTTCTGCATTCTGTCTTAGAAAAGAGGTGACATAATTTGTATGGCAGGCATGATCTGGGAAAGGAGAGGGAGGGAGCGTGCAGAAGCAGAAAAACCAAAGACATGGTTGGAGTCTGTTTCCTCTGCCAGAGCTGTCGTGAGCGTGGGAATCCATCGACCACATCACCTCCACTCTAGCGCAGAAAAGAGCAGAGAGCCGGCACCCAGCGTCAGGAGGCATCCGAGTCCAGAGCCCACCCTACTGCTGGCGAGCCTGGCCTGCCTGACCCTGACGTGGCCTGCCGACTGCAGGCACAGACGTCCGTGGCCCCCGAGCCTGGACACCCCCATTGCTCACATGTTAATGCAGAGCTCTGGCCCTTAGCCTGTGCAGTCTGGTGGGTGCCAGGATGACCAACTGGGTGAGCCACCCGGGATGGCACAAGTCCAGCATGTGCCACCCAGTCTGCTCCATCAGCAGAGCAAGTAGACACCCCAACATGGAAACATGGGGATGGAAAGGCAGGGGGTCGCCAGAGGGGCCGTGACTTACCTTGGTGGTTCAGATCAGCAGGGGTACGCTGGCGGCTGCGCATCTGTGTGGGTCGCAGGCTCCAGGCGGCAATGTGGGGACACAGCCCGGGACGAGTGGCCGGGGCCTCGGGTGGGGCCCATCGCCCGTCTGATCTCAGGGTCCTCTGGAGTAGGACGAGTGGGTGGCCCTTCCACGGTGAAGGTCAGGGTCAGTTTTAGACCCGCTGAGTCTGCAGTAACAGAGGTATCGGAGGAGACCTGTCCGAGGCCCAGAGGAGCAAAGAGCAGAGCCCAGGAGCGAGACCGCGGCCGGAGATGCAGATTCAGACTCATCGGGAGGCTGACGGGAAGGCAGCTTGGAGGCTGGGATCACAGCCTGGCTCCACAGCCCCACTCCGCCCCCTGCCGCTGTGCCGCCTGAGGCCACTGGCTTCCCCCCTCCTGTGCCTCAGTTTCCCCATCTGTGAGGGAGGGACAGTACCAACCTCCCCTCCCCGAGTTCTGGGAGGTCCGGGAGCTGCATATGGAGGATGCATGGCACGGGGTCGGCCTCCAGAGATGTGGGTTCATGGTTTCCGCTCCCTGCTCAGCATTTTGATGTATATTCTGGAATCAAGAGACGTCAGAGTGTAGGATAAATTATGAGACCCATACGGCCCAGGTCAAACTTGCCTAGACTGCTAAACACACCTCTGATTTAACTCTGCAGAACACTGAGTGGTTTAACCTTTCGGGTTCTTTAAATAAAGTCTCTCTGCTCTGAATGCCCTTCTGGCTCGGACTGGAACCAGCAGAGCAGACGCCCCTCGGCCGCGGCTCCGTGCTTGCTGGACGGGCCTCCTCGTCTCCTCGCCGGGCGGCGGGCTCGGGGCCGTCTGCAGTCAGGCTGCACGTGTCAGCTGTGAGCGAGGGCCTTGGACGGACAGCCGCAGACCTCCTCGGCTTGATGGAGACATTGCCTTTTGGGTTACTCCACTACCGGAATGTTCTGCTTCCTGCCAAAGACGGTCAAGTCAGGGCACATCTCCCCATTTTAGAGAAAACAACAGTTTTACAGGAAAACTCCGATGCAGCCTTTCGTGAGCACGAACGAAGGCTCCCATCCCTCCAGCGCATCTGGGGACCCAGGAGATGGCATGGAGTGATTTGTGATTAAAATGCTCCCTCTTTTCATGTGCAAGAACCTCCTGGAAAAGTGGACCTGAAACAGCCCAATTCCAGAGGGGAGGCTCCCAGATGGCAGGTCACTCCCGCAGACGCCAGGATTGAAGACCCCATGAGGTTATGGTGCTGACTCCAGGTCAGACTCAGGGAGACCCCGTCCAAGCTCTGCGACCTCGGGCATCTTCTTACTTATCTTTTTGTCTGTCTATAATGCTGTTGTGAGCATCACATCAGACCATGCGGTGAATGACGGATAAATCACTACAGTTCACTGAGTGCTTGCCACACACGAGGAACTAACGTAACAGCGTCTCATGTTATCAGTTTTTTAAAATCCCTTTAATAAAAACCCTGTGAGATGATTATCACCATCCTCACCTCACAGATGAAGAGTTTGAAGCACAGGAATGTTAAGTAATGTGCCTCAGGTCACCCAGCTGGACAGTTCGGTCTCTTACCAACCATAGCACGTCCCCTCTCGTGTTAGCTTTCCTTTTTCTTATATTACTCTTCCTACTTTCCAACCCCTCCCTCTGCCACACCCCTGCCATCTGACAGCCCAGCTCATTGATGACCTTGTCCTAGTTTCTTTACCTTCCTGGTTCTTGTTGCATGAATAATATGCATGAACTTGACTCTCCCAGATGAACTTGAATTCATCTTTCAGGGCTGGGGCTCAAGCATAACCTCCCTTAGGAAATCTCCCCGCGTCCCTGCAGTCAAGGTCATGGCTCCCTGCTCTGTGCTTATCTAAGTGCCTGGTGTCTGTTCTTCCCATTGCGTCTGAGAAACGGTCACTCATTCTTCCTTCCCACTGAGGCTGCAGTCTGTTTCTCCACCCTTGAACCTGGGCTTGGCCGTGGGACATGCTTTGGCCAGGGGGACTTTAGCAGATACGACGGGGGTGCTCGTGTCCGGGGCTCCACCCTTGGCTGCTCTTGGGATGCTGGGAACTCGTGTGAACGAGCCTGGGCCAGCCTGCTGGAGAGTAAGGGCCACAGGAGGACCAAGACACGTGAATGAACACTTCCTACTGCATCTAGCGCCCAGCTGACCACAAAGCAGGAGAGAGCCAGCAGATAGCAGCCAGCCCATTCCAGGCCAGAGGAACCAACCAGCCTCCTTACAGAATTATGAACTAAGTAAGTTTTGGGGTGGATTGTTACACAGCACTAGCCAGCTGATACACTCATGTATCTCCACTGCCTAGATCAGTGCAGGTACTGACACAGGTGCTCAAGGAGTGAATGAATTATGGCTCAATTCATAGTTGGAAGAATGGATGGGGAGGACACCAGAGGGTGACTTGGAGGAAACTTTACCTAAATCAGTCCTGGGAATGCTCCCGTTTCCTCTATTTCCCATCTTCAGATGGGATCTCCCATCTTCAGCTGCTGTAATGAACTCCACTAACACCTGTCAGCCTGAGTCACCAGGTCAGCACTCAGCAGTTACTTCCCGTCCACTGTGTCACACAGACTGATCTGCAGTCAGCACTTAGAGCTTACTCAGCTGCAGGAACAAATACCCCCAGAGTCTCTTTGGTTTACAACAGCGAAGATTCATACTTGCCCACGCTGCAAGTCCACACACGGCTGGCAGGGGCTTTGCACCTCGTGTTCACCGCTAAGGGGACAGCCTTCGTCTGGAGCACCGCCTTTGGGGGGCAGATGGAAAAGAGAAGACAGTGAACTCAGTGCTTTCCAGAGTGTCCCGCTCACCCCTCTCCCCAGCAATGTAGCACAATGCCTGACAGGTAGCAGGTGCTCAGTAAAACTTAGTTGAATGACTGACTGAATGATGTGGTAGGTCAGTCATGGGGCATATGACCTCCTAGCACCTATGATTCTTTCATAGAGGATTAATTTTGAAATAATTGTAGACTTACAGAAAAGTTTCAAAAATCACAAGGAAAGTTTCCATTTACCCTCACCAAGCATCCTGTAACATTAACTTCTGACATAATGACAATAAATTCAGCAAAACCAAGGAGTTAATATTGGTAGGGTACTAATGAAACTACAGACTTTACTTGGATTTCATCTTCCTTTCCCACTAATGTCCTTTATCTTCCCAAGATCCAGCCCAGGATCCCGTGTTGCATGTAGTTGTCCCGGGTCCTTGGTCTCCTCCAGTTGGGGACAGTTCCTCAGTCTTTCCTTGTATCTTAGGACCTCAGCGTTTTTGAAGAGTGTGGGTCATGTATTGGGTTGGCCAAAAAGTTGGTTCGAGTTTTTCCGTAACAGCTTATAGAAAACCCGAACGAACTTTTTGGCCACCCCAATATTTCATCGAATGCTCTTCCATCTGGATTCTTCTGAAGTTTGCTCACGATTAGCTTGATGTACTGCATTCTTGGCAAGGGTACCCCAGAAGTGATGTTCAGTCATTTTCAGAGTATCGAATTGAGGGGTACATGATGCCCATGTGTCTTATTACTGGTGATGGTGACTGGATCTCCTGGTTAAGGTGGTGTCTGCCAGGTTTCTCTAAAGATGCTCTTTTCCTGGTCACATTCTAATTCAATGGCCAGCGTGCTTGTCCAGCTCTGCCCCTGGATGGATGCCACTGGAGGACAGGTCCATCTCTGTTTCCTCATTGTATCCCCAGCACCTACGACCATATCTCGTAGTATTTTTGCGCTCAGCAACATCTTATTAAATAAATGAATGTCCTGAAAGATATAACCTATTTTCAGGGAGCTGATATTCAGGGAATAGTGGGTGTTCAGACTAATTATCCTGAATAGAAAGGGCAAATGATTCCATCCATGCCTCTTGCATTTCTCATGCATTTTATTTAATCTCATAGTTTACCTTCTCTATCCTCTGATTCTTACCCCACAGCTGAAGGAGACACTTCATTTAGGGGCCCACGATTTGGGTCCTATGAAATTTTGGAAGACTAGGTACAAAGCAAACAACCTTTACATAAGCAGTAGAAAAGTGATATTTCTTACTGACCCATTTTCATGAAGCCCACCTTCCCCTAGCAGCCATCCTGATTTCTGAGTCTTTGTGAAGGCTCCAATTGCCAACGTCACGGCCACTTCCAAAGGGAGGCTCAGTGTGATGTCTCGGCTACAAGTGACCAGGAATCTGACTAACGGTCGTATAAACAAGCTGGGTAATTATCTCTGTCTAGTGAAGCACACAGGGAGTTCCAGGTTTGCTCAGTGGCTTCGTGATGTTATCAAGGCCCAGGCTTGTCCCTCCTCAGCCCGTTGGCATTTCGTCCTCAGGCTACAGGACGGCAGCCCCAGACGTAGGCATCGCATCCTGTCTCATGACAGCGTCCAAAGCAGATGCGGGGAAGGGGGTTTCTTTTTGCATTTCCCTTATGTCTTCTTGGTGGGAACTGGGTCATAAGACCCTCCCTAATGACAGGAGAGCCTGGAAAAGAGAGCACCTAGGATCATAGCCTCCACCGTGGGAGGTGGACCTGCCAGCACACAAGGGGGAAGGTCTGACTTTGCCTAGACAACTCATACCATCTGCCATGGGAAGCTTCTAGGTGGGGTTTCTGAGTGGGAAACTGGCTGGACCCCAGGGCCATCCAAGGAAGTGGAAAGGTAGAGGTGGTCTGGAGCAGACTTTCTGTATTTCCGAAAGTGTTTTATCAGGTCAAGACCAGAACTGGAATCCAAGTCTCCCATTTGCTATCTTCTTGGTCACAATGCCCATAAAACTTACAATACATAATCACAGTGAAGCATGCATGAAGAGCAAATGAGGAAAAAACCCCATCCATGCATCTTTCCATCCATCCATCCATCCATCCATCCATTCATCCGTCCGTCCATCCATCCATCCATCCATCCATCCATCCATCCATCCATCCATCCATCCTTCCATCCATTCATCCATCCATCCTTCCATCCATCCATCCATCCATCCATCCATCCATCCATCCATCCATCTATCCATCCTTCCATCCATCCATCTATCTATCCTTCCATCCATCCATCCATCCATCCATCTATCCATCCTTCCATTCATCCATCCTCCATCAACCCATCCTTCCATCCTCCCATCTTTCCATTTGCCCATCCATCATTTTATCCTTCCTTCCTTCCATTCTTTTATCACTTCTTCTCTCCCTCCCTCTTTTCCTCCCTCCTTCCACCCATACTTTCAATGTTTGCGGGAGCCATTTGACCCAGTTATGACCAACGAGACAGAAGAAGTCTGCTTCTGGGGAATATTTTCACCCCCTTATGTAAGGCAGGGACATTCAAGAGAGGCCTCTTTCTTCTTGGGACGCTATCGGGACAGAGTAAGATGCTCGGAGCTGCCACAGCCATGTTGCAACCATGAGGCAAGACACGTGAGGATGAAGCACTCTGAGTCTCACACTGAGGGTTCACAGTGAGGAGGGAACAGTTCCTGCTTTTCCGGGCTCGCACTCCAGTGCAAGAGACAGAGAGAGACGGGCAATTACAATCCTGTGTGAACTCGTACTGTCGGGGGATGTGCTGGGAGGTAAAACTGGGTGGTGACGTAGAGGCTCAATGAGGAACAGAAGGGAGCTAGAGAAGAGAATTCTGGGTAGAGGGCACAGCCTGAACAGAAGAGCACGGAGCTACGATGCATTCAGAATGGAAGGGCTGAGAAAGAAGGTGGAGGTAAGCAGGCTGGACGAGAAAGACAGTGGGACCCCTGCCCCGGCTCACTCTCCCCCGACAGCCCTGGGCTCCCGAGGTTGTACCGCCAGCTCTGTCTCCTTTCTGTCAGGTTCCTCAGTTAAGCTGGTGCCCGCCCAGCCCCATCCTGGGGGCACACTCAGCGGCGAGTTTGGGCCTTGTTTCTCTCCATGATGTTGAGAACCTTCTGGCCTTTGATATCTGCTCTGGACTCCTGTTTCCTGCTCTCTGCGTCTGGGGGTGGACAGAGGATGACAAGCCCCTCCCTGGCCGCCCCTCCTCGCCGCCCCCCCTGATAAGTTCAGTATCAAAGGCCCGCAGAGGAAAGCGGCAGAACTCAGGCCCGCGCTGCCACCGACAGGTTCATCGTGCACAAAAGCCGCTGACGGTCTGGCCCTGGGCCGTCACCTCAGAAAGCCAGAAAGCCGGACTCGCCCTGAGCCATTGGCAGGCACGGCTCCTGGGAGAAAACCTCCTCGGGACGTACTATTGACAGCTGGGGGGAAAATCCCGAAAGATAACAGAAGAGCAACAGAAATGAAAATGGCCAGGGACACGGACCCACCGTAGATTTTCCTGGGCAAGGTGGGCTGGGGAGCTGCGGGGACGCGCTTTCCGAGAGACCGAGGCCAAAGGAACAAAGGACCTGCCACAGCTTGGCAGGAGCCCCTTCCCCTGTGACATTAACTGCTTCCTGTTCCCTTCCAACGGGGCAGGAAGATGGAAGTGAAGGAAATGGAAAATGCAAACTACACACCAATTTAGGTTTTCGCTGCTTGGAGCTCAATTTTTGCTAACTTTGGAAATGCCAGAAGAGAGAGGTGTTTTGTCAAGACATTAAAAAAATGATTTTTTAAGGGAAACAAGACAGGCTGTTCATGACCAGCAGGGAAGCACACCTCTCGGGGTGCTTGGCACTCCCACTGCGCCCGGTAATCTGAGTTAACGAGATGATGAGGCTGCCGTGAGCATCCTCTCTCAGCCCCAACGCTGTGCCACGAGGGCCAGGGCGTTAACTCAGGCACAGCCAGGCCTCTGAAGCTTTATTCTGTTTTCCCCTCTCCCCCCTCCCACCCCCCGCCAATTAACACCAGGGGGAACTCATCCACGCGCAGCCTCCAGCTGGCCCTGCCAGTAGAGTCATCTTGTCCCTAAGGGCGAGAGGGCGCTTCAGGGCCAGGAGGTGCCAGGCGAGTCTCCAAGCGGAGCGCCTGGCATCAGGGCTGGGATGCAGGGGCGGCGTGCCTGGGCCGCTGGCGTGAGCGGCTGATCACGGGACGACGACCCTCTGAGCACCTTTGTAACCGTGGCTCCGGCACTGGCACGCCCTCCCTCCAGAGCCCTGCGTGGCTGCCTTCCTCATGCTGTTCAGGTCTGGGCCCAGGTGCTACCTCCCTCCGGAGGCCTTCCCTGGCCCTCCCACATCTAAACACAGAGCCGCCTCCAAGTGGACCACCCTCCATCTCCTTACCCGGCTTTGTTTTGGTTATTTTTCTCTGTGGCACTTGCCACTACTGAAAACACATTATTTATCTCTTGTTTTCTTTACTTTACTTGTTTGTTTTTCTGCCTCTTGCATTAGACTGTCACCTATAAGAGGGCAGGGGGTGGTGGTATCCACTTTTGTATCCCCAGGGGGATACCGGACACAGAGCAGGAGCTTAATAAACATCCCTGAGTGTGTGAGTGTGTGTGTGTGTGTGTGTGAGCGTGTGATCTCCTAACACGGAGCCTGGCGTGCAGCACACACAGGTGCCATCAGTATCGTTCATTCATTTATTCACTATCTAGGCATTTGTTCATTTCACACTCATGACAGCTCTTTAAAGAAAGTATGGACACCAAGGGGGAAAGGGGTGGTGGTGGAAGGAATTGGGAGATTGCGATTGACACATATATACTATCGATACTACGTATAAAATAGATAACTAATGAGAACAGACTGTATAGGACAGGGAACTCTAGTCAATACTCCATGGTGACCTAAATGGGAAGGAAATCCAAAAAAGAGGGAGTATACGTATATGTATAGCTGATTCACTTTGCCGTACAGTAGAAACTAACACAACGTTGTAAAGCAACTATACTCCAATAAAAATTTTTAAAAAACATTCTTATTTCCGTAAAAAAAAAAAAGAGAAAGTAGCATAAACCCCCTTTTGCAGTTGAGAAAACTGAAGCTCAGAGAGGTTATGTGAATTGTCAGTGCCACACAGCCGCGGACTCGGGTTTGAGGCCCAGGGTTTCCTGACACCAGCATCCCCACCCACCCTTCTGAGCAGCACCTCCCCACCCAACCGCTCGCGCTGGGGTAACTGGACCCTGTCGATCCTGGGAGCTGCCGAGTCTGGGAGGCCCAGGAGTCCCACATGGGGCTGTTACCTGGGCTCATGCTGTGTTGCCCGGCAGGGTTTCCATTGCAGAGACGGGTCTCAGGGATGGGTGGGATGGCTGGCAGTTGGCCTCTCGCTGTGATAATGACTGCCCTTCATTCAGCCGTTTGCTGACGGCCTGCAGTGGGGGGTTGTGTTGCATGGCCCTGGTGTCCGTTGGTGAGGGAATGCTGGACAGGACCTGCTATAGAGCATATGTAGGTCAGATTTTATCCTTGTAGCCACACACCTGCCCATGTCTCACACATACACACACACTCACACACACACACACGCCAGGTCATTAAGGCAGGGGAACCTTGCTGCATCCACTGAGGTCATTAGCTTGTGGCTCTTGGTCATTAGCTCGTGGCAGCTGGACCAACAGCCACGGACCTGAAGAAAGACTCCAGGGCTGAGGACACCGGCACCTTCTAGCCCCAAGGAAGCTGGGCTGAGGTCCTGATCACAATCTCCTTGATCTGGGGCACGAATGACTTTCCAGTGGACAGCGACGGGTCCTGAAGCCGTGAGGACCCACCCTTGTGTTCCGTGTCCAGTGGGATAATTCCATGCTGGTTAAGATGGTGCCGACGGAGCGGTCGCTGAGCAGGGACTGAACGTGCCAGTGCCTGGGGTCCAGACCAGGGAGTGGGGAGCCCAGAGGGCTGGAGCCGCTGGATCCCGCGGTTGCTCCGGGTTTCACAGTTCGAGGAACTGCCAGGCTCTTTCCCAAAGTGGCGGCCCCATTTCACATTCCCAGGCAGTTCTCCTTGGTAATGATCTTTTTCCTCTTCTGCTTATTTGTATCTTATAAATTGTTGGCAGCACTCATCTGCCTCTTACAGGTTTTTTTTTTTTCCTGAAGATAATGTTACCTAACAATAGAAGGTGGCATGGAAGACGGGTCATATCTGGCCATACCGTCTGGGATGCTCTTGGACTCCAGAAGTGGCCACATACTCTGAGGCGATTGGGACATCTCGGGGGGGAGGGACGTTGTAAAGGACACAGGTTCTATGGAGAAACAGGGGGTTTCTTGAAGGGCTCACAGGTGTTTGTGTAGATTACAAGACCTCAACTCCAGCAGAGGTTTTATATTCCAGCTTGCATCACTGCTGTGGAAGTGAGGTGCACCCCACTTAAAGGTGAGAAGGGGCTCCCGTCCCCCTTTCCTTTCTACACCTGGAGTCCTACCTCCTGACCCTGGGAGCCTGGAACGGAGGCTGCTCTGGGCCACATGGGAAGTTGCCACTAACCACATCAACATCTTTAAAATTAATAACACGAATTCCATAGCGAAGGGGCCTGGGCGGAGATGGAGGGCTGCTGGCTGCTCGTGGGCCCCATGCTGCAGGCGGGGGACAGGACACCTGAGGAAAGGTGGGACCTCCAGGTGGGCGCTGTCCTGTCGGGACGTAAGACCTTAAGGACTTGGCCGTTACTGGGATCAGATCCAGCCAGGCTGACTGGGGACGGGTTCCCCGAGGTGTAGAGCTCTCATTTCAACACACACTGTCATATATTTATGACTTAGATCAAAAATAGGCTCTTTCTTCTCCCCCCAAATGCACCTCTCCCCTGTGTGTTTGGTTTATAAGGATCCAGTCTTTTTATTCGAGGGCTATCCTATGATTCAGGTTTTGTGGAATTCCGAATTCTTAAATTCTGCAGCTTCAAAGACTTCAGAGGGTCATCCAGTTCAGACTGGCCTCTCCCTCTATCCAAACAGACCCTTATACTGATCTGAAGATCAGGAACGATCCTCTGGGCAAGTTTCTAAAGCTCTTTCTCTAAGCTTCCTTATCAGCAAATTGGGCAAAATAATAAGGTCCATCTCAGAAGGTTGTTGGGAGGACTAAATAAGATATGTATGTAATGTTCTTAGCGCCATGCCAAGCACATTGCGAATATTCAATATATGACTGGGTTATTACTGTCATCCGCATCACCAACGCACAGTATTTTCTTTGTGTCCACCTCTCACCTTGTGAATCAATCAAGTCTGTAGTTGGCTCATAAATGAAAGCTCCCTTCCCAGTTCCATTACAACACAGGGGGCAGAGCTCTTAAGTTCATTCCAGACCAGTAGGAACAAGCTCTTACCTTCTCAAGGGCTGAGGTCAGAACACTGGGACAGCCCAGGTGGCACAGTTGGCATCTATGACACCACGCCCTCTAGTGGAAGGATGAGGCTCCTGAACTCAGGTGTGCAAGGAGGCAGGTGAACGGGAACGTGGCAAAACCAGGTGAATTTTCATGCCATCTGAATTCAGTCCTCCTGAAACACAGACAGTAAAAAAAGGTAATCAAGATTACAAGGCAACAAAAACAGAAATGTATCTTGAGGAATTTACATTTGCAGTGTCCTTTTTGTGCTTTGTTTTCTAAATCTATGCTCAAAACCAAAGAGCAAGATAAGGGAAGGGGTTGCTCATACGGAGGGGGCTTCCTTTTGAGCTGAAAAAAAAAAGTTCTAAAATTAACTGTGCTGATGGTTGCTTAACTCTGTGAAGATACTAAAAACCACTGAATTTTATACTTTAAGTGGGTGAATTGTATGGGATGTAAATTATATCCCAAAAAAGCTATTTTTAGAAGTTGACTTTTCAAAATGTTTTATTGTTTTTAGATATCCCAATACTTATTTATTATGAAAATAGAAAACACCCATAAAAATAGATTTCTCTCGAAGTATTTATTTGCATTCTTTGAGTTCCAGATGCATTTGCAGTTTGCCCCACCAGAGAAGTTTCCCTGAGGTCAGCAGTACATCCCAGCGTGTGCCAGGTGCCGTGGAGATGGGAGATGTGCTAACCTGGACGGTGAATTGAAGTCTCTTGTCCAGTTGTGGAGCCCAGACTGATCCTTAGAAGCAATGGGACGAAAAGAGACAAGATGGCTCAGAATAAGGGGCTACATTATTTGTTGAGTGAGTTAAAAGAAGGATATTACTGAAGGTTCAAATAATCCAGGAAGGCTTCAGGAAGGAGGGACCTGAGCTAGAACTTAATAGGTTTAATAGAAAGAACAAGTGAAATATAATACAAATAAGTAAACTAAAAGTAACACAGAGTTAGGATAACAGCCTCAGCTCTCCCTCCTCGGGCCCTACCGTGGGCTGGCACTCTGCGTCCTGCGCGTCGCGGACGTTCCCCAGAAGACAAGCGTATCATTCAGGGAGGAGAGGGTCCCGCTTCCCCCTCTCCAGTCTCTGGCTGGCACTCCCACTGGCGGACCCCAGCCGGAAGCCAGAGAGCAGGAGCCACTGACACAGACCATGTGGCCAGTCCCCAGGGAGAGAGGATGGAGGAAAGGACGGAAGGGTGATCGGGAGGGCTGCGTGGAGGCGTCCAGCACCTCTAGCTGGGGCTGCAGGGGGTTAGAGTGTGACCCATCTGTGTCCCAGAGGAGAGGGGGTTTTCTCAGGCAGACTGACGGAGGACAGAGATGGGGGCCCTGAGCTGCCCCCGGCTTTCAATAGCAGAGGGGCGAGAGTGTCACTTGATTGTTAGAGTGTGCGGGGCTCTTGTTAAGGTCTCTTTATTCGTTTACTTTAGAGCCTCGCTACCCCGCAGGTGAGGTGGTCCTCAGCCATCACCTGGGAGCTGGTTAGAAATGCAGAATCTCAGCCCCACCTGCACACGCTGCCCCAGAACCTGCATCTCGACCAGATGTGCCTGGCGATTCAGGCTGCTCTTGGAGAAGCGCTGCTTTCGATCACCCCAGGGATGCGGGTGGGTGGGGGTGGTTAGGAACAAGCCAGGTTAGAGTTCAAAGGTGGGCGTGTCCACCCTGCTGCAGGTACTGGGCCTCAGGCATAGGAAGTCACGGCTGCTGGCCTGTCCGTCCAGCGGGGTGGACACCGCTCTCCACCGCCTCGCTCTTCCCTGCAGACGCCAGGAGCAGCCCCACAATCCTCTCTACACAATATACCTGGATCCACTGCTTGGCCATCAGAGCGGGCAAGTGAGATGAAATTTAGTTGCCGAATGTATAGATGTAATATCTCCCATGTATAACTTTTGGCAGAAATATAAAATCCACTGATTCTCAGAAAACAAACACCCTGCCTGTTTTGCACATTCGTTATCCCTGTAGACTCACACAGTCCGTGGCCAGCAAGCAAGAAGCTCAGAGTCCGGTCAGGAGGCGGAGAGATGACATTGACATTGCATGTCCGAAGTACCAGCCCTGAGAGAAGTGCCGTGGGCTGTGGTCTCCGAGGCCAGCTCTGTCCCCACGCGAGGGAGGAGGAGGGAGGAAATGCCCTTGACCCAGGCCTGGGAGGATGGGCCTGTGTGGCCAGAGGACACAGACAGGGAGACAGAAAGTCATTCCCACCGAGAAGGAAGCCACCTGCTACAGAGCAGAGTTGAGTCCAAGGCCCGACAGCTGTGCTCACCTGTCGAAAGGTGTGGGTCTGAGCTGGAGGAGCAGCAGGTGTGTCTTTCTTTGGCTCCCAAGCATACCTGAACTGATACTGTTATTTCTTAAACTTCTAAAAGCGAAGTTAAACATAGAAACGACAATATGGATAACCACGCGTATTTGACAACCATCTTGGAAGCCTGTCAATGCGGAGATTTAAGATGCGCCCCCTCCGCTTATCTAAAAGCGCTCTGCCTGAGATTGATGCGTCGGTCACCTGTGTATCTTGAGCAGATGTTGAGAAAGGCAAAGGTCCAGTTCTGAGGTCTTGCAAACTGCACAAGACGGCAAGAGGCGGTTGCTGCAGCTCATGGCGGCCTCACACCATGTGGATGGAGACGGCGCTACCTGTGGGAGAGCTGGGCTGTCCACACACTGTGGGCCTCGCAGTGACCCTTGAGAAATGGAACAAAGGGACCTTAAGTTGCATCTGATTGGATTCCACCCGGTGCCTAATGCAGTGTAGACACGAACTGATGGTGGGTGTGGGGCAGCATGACTTGCTGGGGCGGTGACATCGTGTCACATCGAGATAACCTCTGGCGTCAAAGGAGACATATGCTGGCTCTGCTGTGCACCAGTGAGTAACCTGGGGGACGCAAAAGTGCCCAGAGCTCCGAGCCCCTCCCTGCAGTGGAGAAACAGCAGTGGTTAGCGCAGCCCCAGTGCTGAGGGAACACTCCGTGCAAGTGGTGATGGGAGAGGGCTGTTATCCTCATGTTATCTTCAAGATACTGCCAGTGTTACTGCACAGGGAATTTGCTAAAATTGTATTATATAACGTGTTTTATGTTAAAAAACATGGGGTGGGGTGGCCGCTTTTGGAAGTATTTCACCCATGACTACTGTGTAGGATCCATGAAACGACAAGACCCATGTGCTCTTAAGTGTACACACTCCAACTCTGCGTGTGCCATGTCATCGACACGGAAAACACTCCACACTTACACGTTCTCCAAGCTGTCAACACGTGTGGGGCGTGTGGGCTGTTCCCGGGCTGTTGCCAATATCACAGTAGAGGGAGGGGTGGCTTCGATGATTCAAACCATGACACTGACAGCGGGGCTGGGAGAACCCAGTGATGGGGGGACGGCATCACGGGCGCAGCCTCTTCTGGACTTTCAGTCTCCCGGCGGCCAGTCCGTTCCATGACCGGCTCCACCAATCCTCTCATTCTCCGTCCCTGCTCTTGAATTAGTTGTCTGTTTTCTCCACAGGTGTCCCTTGGACACCACACAGCCTCTTTTTTTTTTTTGACACGATTTCAGACAAATGGAAGAGGAGCACAAAAATTCTCAAGATGCCCTTCTCTGAGATTCCCCAAATATCAATATTTACCTTCTTTGCTGTATCCCCTCCCCAACACACGGAGGAAGCTGCATATAAGATCTGCCTCTCCACTAAATACTACCATGTACATTTCCTAAAAATGAGGGATTCTCTTCTGTAACCACAGTACAATAATCAAAATCAGGAAACTAAAACTGACACAACTCTGAGCTAATCTATAGCTCTTTTTTTTTTTTTAATTTTATTTTTATTTATTTATTTATTTACTCATGGCTGTGCTGGGTCTTCGTTTCTGTGCGAGGGCTTTCTCCAGTTGCGGCAAGCGGGGGCCACTGTTCATCGCGGTGCGCGGGCCTCTCACCATCGCGGCCTCTCTTGCTGTGGAGCACAGGCTCCAGACGCGCAGGCTCAGTAGTTGTGGCTCACGGGCCCAGCTGCTCCGCGGCATGTGGGATCTTCCCGGACCAGGGCTCGAACCCGTGTCCCCTGCATTGGCAGGCAGACTCTCAACCGCTGCGCCACCAGGGAAGCCCTAATCTATAGCTCTTATTCAGATTCTCCGATCGTCCTAAGAAAGCTCTTGATTGGCTGAAAGTGGATGGACCGACAGGCTGAAGAAGATGTGTCTCATCTTCAGCTGGCTCCTGCCCTACTCAGCCTCTCTGTTCCACTCCTGCATCATTTTTCATTTTTGGTCATTTCTAATGATGTCCTACTTCAGAATCAGTAGCCATAATGATGACAGGAATGGTTCTGTATGGGCTTCTCTTTCTGTAATAAATCTCCGTTTCAAGCAACACTCCAAAGACTAGCCAGTAGGCCACGTGTTTCAGAGCTATGAATGATCACTGAGGTCTGCTTTGATTTTGAGATAACTTATGAAACTAGTTGTGTGTGTGTGCTTTGTAGGAAGCATGTGTGCCCATGTATGTGAGCACAGAATAATACTGGGGCAACTGAGTTATAGGCTATCCGAGTGGTGGTCTTGAATTTATACAGCCCTCCTGGTTGACTCTGGGCAAGTAAATTCAGTCCCCAGGAGCTTTACCCATCGCCTGTCGACTTTCAGGCAAGACCATTGTTATTTAAAGGGATCTGTTTTGTTTCAACATTCTAAGTCCATAGATACGCTGAGAATCTATCAGTGGATTATTATTCAGCCTTAGAAAGGAACGAAGTACTGACAGATGCTACGACATGGATAAATCTTGAAGACATCAAGCTAAGTTAAATATGCCAGTTATGGAAAGACAAATACCGTAGCTTTCCACTTCTATAAAGTACTAGGGGAGTCAAATTCATAGAGACAGAAAGTAGGACGGAAATGGTACAGAGGAACTTATTTGCAAAGCAGAAATGGAGTCACAGATGTAGAGAACCAAGGGGGGAAGCGGGGGTGGGATGAGTTGGGAGATTGGAATTGACATTACATACACTACTATGTATAAAATAGATAACTAATGAGAACCTACTGTAGAGCACAGGGAACTCTACTCAGTGCTCTGTGGTGACCTAAATGGGAAGGACATCCAAAAAACAGGGGATATATGTATATGTATAACTGATTCACTTTGCTGTACAGCAGAAATTAACACAAGAGTGTAAAGCAACTATACTCCAATAAAAAAAAATGTTAAAAAAAAAAAAAAGGAGAATGGTAGTTGCCAGGGATTAGGGGAGGGGGAGGGTGGGTTCGGTGTTCAGTTACAGAAGACGAGAAAGTTCTAGAGAAATTCTAGGTGGTGACAGTCAAATAACAGTTTGAATGCACTCAATACCACAGGACTGTGCACTTAAAATGGCTAAAATGGAAATTTTATGTCAGGTATATTTTACCACGATTTTAGAAAACTAAATAATTTTTTAAAAACTTGCATTTCAGAGGAAGTCAGCATTTGAATCCCTTGCGCGGAGAAGTTCTGCAGCAGTGTCTACAGCTGTCATTATTCTGGCCCCTCTAAAGCCTTCCTAAGTTCACTAGCCACCCCAGTGTCGCTGTCCCCGATTCTCTTGAATGTCACCCAGAAAGTGAGCAACAAGGGACACACTCGTAAACGTTCCCCCCCGACAGCAGTCGTCGGCCTGACGTTAGAAGTGAATGATTTTCCATTGTACCAGTGACCCTGTTGTGGGTTCTATTAGCACCATATGTTACATGTCTATGTTTTTAGTAAAGCCTGGCCTTGTGTGCCCTCTGCCATCTGCCCTGGCATCAGCACAGCCCACGTGGTGCACGGAGGCCAAGGGCCTCCTCCACCCAGCATGGTCTTGCATCTCTTCCCAGCCAGAAAGCACGCGTGGGCAGAATGCATGGGACCAGGGGAAAGGTGGATTTTATCAGCTCCGCAAGTCACAGTGAAGTGGGCCCATGTTTTGTAAAACATGTGTTTGGCAAATGATTCCCTGTGGGCTGCAGAAATCCAGATGGAGGAAGTTTTCTAAGTGCGACGTCAGAATTTTACATCTGCTGATCCCAACAAGTGCATGGCGCCAAGGAGAAGAAGCAGGTTGTCTGTCCACAAAATCTGAGAGCACAGATGTGGTTCTGGGGGCTTGTTCAAATCTAGAAGACAAAGGCGCAGTGTCTTCAACCCCCGCTGGGCTTGGGCATGGTGAGAGCAGGAGAAGTCTTCGCATTGCCCAGAAGGGCTCTGTTTCACAGACAAGGAAACGGAGGTATGGGAATGTGGGCAAAGTGAGTTGCCCAAGGCTGCCCAAGGTTGGAACTTGAACTTGGGGCTCTGTGGCCTCAGTGTGGGGTCCTCTGGCCTCACCACGCTGGACATGGCATTGGCAAGTAGCCCCTGACACTGTGGGTCTGCTTGTCTAGGTGCTGCCGTTCACTGCTGTGCTGCTATACCCTAAGTCTGGTGATGTGCCACTCTGATTCCTGGGTCCCTGTGCGCAGATGGGAGGCTTAGCTGACACAGCGCTTGGTCCATGAGGGACTGCTAATGGTAGTCCATGGTACAGGAGAGGCCAACAGGACACGGCCTGGGTGTCCATGGCGGGTCAGAGGGAGGGCTGGGGACAGCGGGGGAGATTGCCAACAGAGAGGGGCCTGCAGACCCCATTGCCACATTCAGGCTGGGTGTCCTGTGGGCTGAGACAGGGCTGAGAGACGGGAGGCTTGTCCGCACGAGCCCTTTTGAGGCTGCATGGCCACGTGCTCCACTTTGACGATGGTACACGGAAGCCGCGCTGGCTGTTCTCCACTCACCCCTCCAGATCCGTCCTGCATGCCGCTCTGTGCCTTGGGAGGCTGCCCTGCAGGGACTGTGTGATGGGGCTCCCACACTTCCGGTCGGGATCAGCCAATGGGACATGCCAGAAGCAGACTGGAGGGCGGGAGCAGAGAGAGGCCGGGGGCTTCTCCTCTGCACCCCTCATGCCTGGCTGTAGCCTCCCCAGCTCTTTCCCCTGCCCCTTCCAGCCCAGGTGGTAATGGACCCCCACTCCTGTTGGCCTCTGGATACCTCCCCATCCTCGTTGGTCCCCAGAGCCCTGTCCTTGCTCTGTAAATACTGCCCTCCCGCCCTGACACTGTCTTCAGTTATCTCTGGCGGAGGCTGCTTTCCTGATGGGACCATGATGGATACAGGAGGTGATCGTCAGACCACAGGAATGCTGACATCTAGATTCAAGGTAAGGACAACGCATATTCTGTACAGTTTGGAAATCCCCTCGAGATCCCACATCAAAGGGATGAAGTGTTAGGGAAAATGACCAGAGGTCTGGGCTACTTCTGCAGTCGTGGAAAAGTCTGTAGAGACCAGAGCTTATTCAGAGGCCACAGTGACTCCCTTCCCACCCAGACGGAAGGGTGTCTGAGGTCTCTGGGGCTGGTCTGGGAGTTAAATTGGAGTTCAGTCTATTGTATTACTAACTAGCACCCTCCCTCCTTCCTTCCCTCCCTTCCTCCCCTCCCCCATGTTCCCTCCCTCGCCAACACCCTCCGCAACCCGCTTCCTTTCTTCAGGAAGCACAGGGCCAAAGAAAACACATGTAAACCCCATTCTGGAGCTTTTAACCCAGTTCAGCAGTTATCAACAGTGGTCCTTGGACCCTGAGGTGTTTCCAGGGCCTCTTCATAACATTTTGGAATGTTATAAAATCATGCATGGGTAAAAGATCCATGCAAAGTTCAGGACAGACCAACAGAATTGAATTAATAAGTACAAAACGTTCATTCATTTGGTTTCAGATTCCACATTGCTACTAGTCTTTAAGGAACTACCTCTTGTCGAGTTTTGGTGTAGTATTAATGAATAATACCCATAATCATCTAAAAAGACTATTAACTTACCTCTTAGGGTCCAAATCCATATCTGTGTGTGGCCAGGCTTTTTTCATATGCACCAGATTGAATGAAGAAGCAGATACGAGTACCCAGCTGTTTCCTAAGCCAGACATTAAACACGTTTGCAAAAATGTAAAACACTGTGAATCTTCTCACTACTTTTCTATTTTGCAAAACATGATTATTTCTTTCAAAAATACGTCATTTGTGTTAACATGCAACGGGTTTACCCTCGTTCTCATTTATATGACTTAATGGATGAGATATTTTTAAATTTTATCCATTTTACTGACAAATTCTGTAAATTTTGACAGATATAAGCCACAAAAGCAAAGCTCTTTAGGGTTTTCAACCAGTTTTAAGAGTGTAAAGAGGTCCTGAGATTTAAAGGTTTGAGAGCCTCTGTTCTAGGAACGATATTGTAAACACTAATATCAGTTGATGCCTGAGGAAGGGGCAGATGGTGCCCATCACCCAGGCTTTCAACAAATCCCCACTACTAAATTACGTGCCAGAGATTTAGGGTCTGGCCATATAGTGTCAGAGTGCCCAGGAGGTTAGGGTTTTGTTCCATCAGTGGGAAAGCTGTGCCACCCTGGGCAGGTTCATTTCCTTCTCTGAGCCTCCTCTGGAAATGGGGATTCAGTGGTTCCCGCCTGACAGGAGTGTGCGTCGTGGGAACTAAGTGGTGGTGGAGACGAGGAGGGTGAGCACGGGCTCACCCAGACGGGTGCGTGTGCCGGCCCTGCGCTCAGCATTTCACAGCCAAGTTCTCCCTAAGTCCTCGTGCAGCCCCTAACCCAGTACTGTCACCCCTTCAGGCTGCTTGGGAGGGTGAGTGAGACGGTGCCTGTCCGTGCGAAGCCCGTAAACCCCGAAGCTCTTCAGCGCCTTCCTATCGCTAAGGGTAAGCACTGTTGCAAAGATCCTTTTCTGAAGGTTAGGGATACCCGCTGGGCAGCGGGGAGCCTCACAGCTGGAGGACAGCACACATCTGGGAAAAGATGCCAATAATCTCCATAAAACTCTTTCCCGGCCTCGGGCCAGTGGGTTGTTTAGAAACCTACAGGGGGCAAGGAAGACCAGCCCGCTGAGGGGCCTGCCCTTCCCGGATCCTTGAGAAACAGGTATTTCACGCTGTATTGGCACACAGGGGCGGCCAACAACCCCTGCGCCTGTCTGCCTGGCTGTTGGGTAATTTTACAAATTGGCTTTTACTGGCAAGGGAGGTGGGCGGATGTGGGTAGTGGAATATTCCGCAAGGTCACAGGATCAGATCTGGCCCGGCTATTGGAGACTTCTGGGGTTATCTGCCCTCTGAGAAGCTGTCTGTTTTGGGGACCTGGGTCAGTGCTTTCAGCCAGCAAGTGTCTGTGAAGCACCCACTGGGTTCTAGGCACCGTGCTAAGTGCTGAAGACACAGCGGTGAGCAAGGCTGATAGAGTTCTCATCCCCACGGAAGGTCACGTTCACAGGTTCTGGGGATTAGGAGGGGGGCGTTATTCTGCCTACCTCATGGAGGGGCAGAGCTGTGTCTCCAGCCGCCCTGTCAAGGCTGTGGATGCTGACCAGCTGCGCTCCTGCATGGACGCGGGGCTCATGATTCGGTCAGGGGCTGAGCTCGCTCTGGCTGCCCCACACGCAGCCACGGAGCAGGTCTCTTCTCTGACGCGGCCACGTGCCGTCTCCTGCCAGCGTCTCCTTTTGTTTCCAGAGCGGAGTCCTCAACTTGACTGCACACTCAGTGGCCTGGGGCCTTGCTGGAGGGCCGGCGGGGCCCGAGAGTCTGCATTTCTAGCCCGTTCCTGCTCCCGGGGACAGCGTGGCTGCTGGTGTGGACCACACATGGGAGGGCATGGGTGGAATTTCTGCTCAGTGCTGATCCCCATGGCCTGGAACAGAGGTCGGCACATAGTAGGTGCTTAATAAATACCCAGTGAATGAATGGATTCCCCTTGGTCCCTCCCCTGTTTCTCAGGACCAGGACCTGGCATCTTTCTCTCGCTGACAGGCCCTCTGGAGTTCTGGTGGAGGGAAGGAGCCCGAAAGGCACCAGCTGGAGTGACAAGTAACAGACCCGACAGGCAGACACCGCTCCCTTTCCTCCATGATTCTCTACCTCTATTATTTGTATACTGTTTCACTTGCTATGTGTAACCCAAAACCTCATGTTGCCACACCAATCCCACCAAATCTCCAAAAATGAGGGCCAATTGAGCTGCAGTGGCCCCCTGCCCACCCCCCCCCCACAAGGAAACGCACGCATTCGCCAGCTACTGTTATGGCCCCCCAAGCTTAGCTCCCCTCCTGCCTCGCACCGAGGTCCAGCCACAACTCAACATGGGCTCTGTTTATTATTCTAGAGAAGCAATTTTCAAGGGGCTGAAATACTTGTTAAAATTAAGGTAAAGAATGTAAACCACAGCCAGGCCGGTTCACCTTGTGCTTCAAAGGCCTCTTGTTTCTCCAGGCACCGCCTCCTGCAAGCTTCTTGCAGGTCTCCATCAGCCCCGGTGAAAAGGAAGGCCGGCTGCCCAGCGGACGGGCAGAGTGGGGCCCGGGAGTGCGGCCCGTCTCCGGGCCTGCACAGCTGTCCTGGGGCAGGAGGCACCTGCTGGGCCCGGGTGGAAGACGGCCTGGGAAGGCTGAAGACAGTGGAGGGGGCTTGACAAGTGATGAGGGAAGACGGGAGTCTGCAGCATCCACGGGCGTCTGATGGGCCCGCCGTGCCCGTGGAGCCGACTCTGTCTCCCAGTGGGTGGAGGTACACGTCCCTCCAGGCTGAGTCCTGGCATCGCGGAGCCTGGCTTAGGTGGAAGGGCAAGGGTGGAGGACTTTGACCACGTAAACGCCGAAAGGCAGAGCCCTTCAAGGAGAACCACCCAGGGCTGCTTCATGGCATAGATTGCCGCCTTTTGTTCCAAAAAACTGCTGCTTCCAAGCGGCTTTGTATTTTCTGCAGACATCTCCCTTAAAAAATGATAACGGGGGAAGGAGGGCTATTTAGGGAGCTTTAGCCTTGAAAGCCCCTCCTGCAGTTGGAGGAGGGCCCTGGAAGGCTGCGTGTGCGTGCGGCTCCCGTACTGAGATTTTTGAGAAGGTCTCGCCCTCCCAGTGGGTCCAAATCGGTGGTCCAACTTCCTCTGGAGATTAGATCGGCAAATGCGGAGAATGATTAATTAAAATAAAATGGATGAATCTGAGCTTTTTCCAAAGTGGGTTCAGATTCAAGTTCAGGCTACATCTCCGCGGGCTCTTGGCACCAGCATGGCGCCCTCAGCCCACGCCTGTTAGATGACTCACTGCTTCTGGTGGAGGGTGTTTCAGGACCCAGGTTCCAACCCAGTTCCTCCGCTGTTTGGAAGCTGAGTGATGCTGTGCATGCCCATCCTTAGAACATCTTCCTGTTCACTGTTCACGACAGGGCGAGGACGCTGCAGACCCCGACATGGGGCGTGCACTGTGGCAGTAGGTGAGATGGTTAGAACTTCAGACGGGGCCCTTGCAGCCAGGCAGGTGGGGAGCAAGTCCCCTGCGCATTAACTATGGATGGGCCCTCGGCCGTGTGTTCAACCTCCCTGTGCTGCAGGCCCCCCTCTGAAAAGGTGTGCATGTGAGAGCACCTGTGAGGAATGCAGTCCTTGGGAGCTGTTTCTATTCATGTCTCTGGCATCATCCGTTGGCCATGAATTAGAAATAAGATGACACATCAAGAAAGCAACGATTTAGGAATACAAAAGGCACCCTTCTGGCCTTGATCAGTGGCCGGACACGTGCTCAGTGAATCACGGGAGCTATGGTGTAAGCCCCCATCTGAATCTAAAAGCCCAAGAACCAGGAACACTGACGTCCGAAAGCAGGAGAGGGTGGACGTCCCAGCTCAGCAGAGAGAACAGATTTGCCCTTCCTCCGACCTTCTGTTCTACCCGGACCCTCAATGGATTGGGCGACGCCCACAATGTTGGAGAGCCATCTGTTTTCAGAGGTTCACCATCTCAATGCTCATCTCATGCACAAACACCCTCCCAGACAGAAAAAGTGTTTCATCAGCTACCTGGGCATCCCTGAGTGCGGTCGAGGGGACACCTGAGATTGACCATCACATCTGCACGGCAACCCGCAGCTTCCCCGACGGCCGTGCAGAGCCCCGGTACCCTGTGAGGCCTGCGGAGCTTGCCGCCGCTGGGTGTACCATTTCCAGGTGAAGAGCGTTGATTTAGGCGTCTGCCGGTTTGGAGCTGTCGCACGTGAGGCTACAGGGGACCCCTTGGCACCTTTCTTTTGGGCGTTGATGTCTGCCTTGCTGCGGGAAAGCTGAGTGAGATTCCTGGGGCCCAACGGAGCGGGCACTGAGTGTATCACCACGTGGCCGGAGCCCTGTGGGTCGGCTTTGAGCTGTGCAGCCAGCCAGGGCCCTCGCGTGAGTCTAGGACAGACGAGAGACCCGGCTAATGCGTTCCTCCTTTGGAACGCAGAGTCCATCACAGCAGAGCCCGACTCCGGGTTTAGCAAACGGAGGGTAATTAGGACAGTGGGTGGTCCCATCGTCATCAGGCAATTAGATCTGAGGAAGCACTCCCCCCACAGAGGACAGCCTGCATTTATTCAGCTGCCGGGTGAGCTCAGCGCCCTGCACGCCTATCCCTCCTGACAGCTGCGGGAAGCGTGGGGAAGCGGCATCCCCGGCTCCACGTCGGGCCCTGGAAGTGCCCCAGGGACGCAGCAGCAGCCACCACTCAGGATGGGGAGAGGAAGCTGCGCTTTACTTCTTGAGGGAGACGGTGGAAACGGTTCCCAGAAGGCACAGTCTCTCCGGGAACGCTTTAATAGCCGGAGTGGGCGTGGATTCACTCCGTGACATGGGTGTCAGGAGAATTCTATTTATTTACCTGGTTTTTCTCAATCACACAAATCCAATTGCAACTGTCCCTTCCCTCTCCCCCTACCACGTATTGAGGTTTGTGAGAAATTTAACCTGTGTCATTTTGCCTTTTTTGAGGCGGGTAGGTAGCAGGGAAAAGTCAACTCCCAAGAGACAGTTACCTGTCTTAGGCGGTCTTAAGCAATTCAGAATAGCTGAGGGAGGGGTCTGGTGTGATTTCCACCATGGCTACTTGGAGCCCAAGCACAGCAGCCCACGTGGTTGGTCTAGTGCAGGGCAGACAACTCCACCATAGTCTAAACAAGCGTAGGCCAGGAGCTGGTGGAGGTGCAGGTGGAGGTGAGGAGAGCCTGCTGCGGGCAACCGCCTCTCTGAGCACTTTGCAGATGCCCTGCCTGAGTCACCAGGGAAACGAGCACAGGGGCAGGTCTGGGACACTAACCAGGCCGTTGTAACCACTGCTCTGGAGAGATTCCGGGAGTAACCTAGAGTTACCAGATTCAGCAAATAAAAATGCAGGATGCCCAGTTAAATGGTAATTTCAGATAAACAACTGTATTAGTTTCCTAGGGTTGCCATAACAAATTATCACAAACTGGGGGGCTTAAAGCAATAGAAATGTATTCCCTCGCTGTTCTGGAGGCCAGAAGTCTGAAATCAAGGTGTGGGCAAAGCTGTGCTCCCTCTGGAGGCCCTGAGGGAGGGAGGGACCTTCCTGGTCTCTTCAGGCTTCTAGTGGCTACTGAAATCCTTGGGGCTCCTTGGCTTGTGGAAGCATCACTTCAATCCCTGCCTCTGTCTTCATGTGGCCTTCCCTTGGTGTGTCTCCGTGTCTTTACATATTGTTCTTGTTTTTTTTTTAAATTTATTTATTTAATTTATTTTATTTTTGGCTGCATTGGGTCTTCATTGCTGCGTGCAGGCTTTCTCTAGTTGCGGCGAGCAGGGGCTACTCTTCGTTGCGGTGCGCGGGTTTCCCATTGCAGTGGCTTCTCTTGTTGCGAAGCACAGGCTCTAGGCGTGCAGGCTTCAGTAGTTGTGGCACAAGGGCTCAGTAGTTGTGGCTCGCAGGCACTAGAGCACAGGCTCAGTAGTTGTGGCACACGGGCTTAGTTGCTCCGCGGCATGTGGGATCCTCCCGAACCAGGGCTCGAACCCGTGTCCCCCGCACTGCCAGGCGGATTCCCAACCACTGCACCACCAGGCAAGCCCCTACATATTGTTCTTATAAGGGCACCAGACATTGGATTTAGGGCCACCCTCATCCAGTGTGACCTCATCGTAACTAATTATATCCGTAAAGACCCTATTTCCAACTTGACACGTTCTGATATTCTGGGCGGACGTGAATTTTTTGGAGGACACTTATTCAACCCATGACAATAATGAAAATAGATTTTTAGTTGCATGGGACATATTTTATACTAAAATTATTCATTTTTTTCTGACATTCAAATATTTCAAAAGACATATTTATACTAAAAATTATTAATTTTTACCTGACATTCAAATATTGCATGGGACATTATTATATTAAAAATTATTCATATTACATCTGGCCACCCAACTCCTGAGACCCATGGCATCTGTGTCCTGTCCCATCTGAAGTGCAGGCCAGTGCATTCCAGGGAGAGAGCACAGCCTTTCCCACCCCAAGGCAGTGTCAACCCCCCCTGGGCCCTGGGCCCACCCTGCAGGTATAGGAGAGCTCAGACTTTGGAAACTGAGTAATGGTCTCCCCTTCCTGGATGGGGGTGGGGAAAGGAAGTGCTTCACTGAGGTTGCAAAGCAGGAAAAAAAAAGGTCAATGTTACCTCTTTTCTCTCTGTCCCTTAGGGCAAGGGCTGAGCCTCTCGACTATGAGGAGTGGTGGCCTGAAGCTCGGCACAGTCGCCAGTGCAGATGAAACGCAGGGCAAGAGCTGAGAACCAGGGCCGCCTGCTCGCTGATTCAGCAGTTTGTTAAGCACGGGGCGGGGGGGCGGTGAGGGGATACAAACATGCTCAGCCGTGAGCGTGATGCGTTCACGCCGTTCGGGCAGCCCCACACCGGGCTGTGCGAGCGGCCGCCTGCAGCCGCGGTGTGCAGTCAGTGCGCCCAGCCCCGGGCACCGTCTCCTACTCTCACGACCACCAGTGCTTCCCTGAGTGTCCCTGTTTGCACCCGAGGGGGCTCTGGGGGGTCAGGGAGTCAGTGACAGAGGGAGTGGGATTTGAACCCCCTCCCCTGTGCCTGACTCCGACTCACACACACTCGCCAGCCCAGGCACCGAGCTTGTCCCCCACGTGGTCACGCATGCGTTTATCCACAGCACAGGTGGTTAGTGTGTTTTACCAAGTGCTTGGGGGCCACTCAAGGCTCGGGGTCCCTGCAGGAGGCTTCTGGAGCTTCCGCTGTGTGTGCAGGGGGTGATGACTGCATGACGGAGAGTGAAGAGGGTGAAGGTAAAAGAGCAGTGAGCGCGTGCGACTGTGTTCGTCTGAGTGTGCACGCGTGTGTGCGTGCGAGACGGCCTCTATGGGTGAGTGTAGGAGTGTGTGCATATGTGTGGGTGAGGTTTTTTGTCTTTTTGGTGGTTTCCTCTTTATTAATGTGTCTCCTACCTTCCCCCCACAATTTCAGTCCCTTCCTCTACCCCCCAAAAGAAGGCAGTGAAAAGAAGGGATTGTTGGAGTTCTGAGCCCCTTGGGCAGTTAGAAAGGGAACAGAAACCAAAACAATCAGTGGATGTGACAGGGACTGACAATCGAGAAATCTAAAGCAGAGCGGGAAAGATGGAAGAGAAAGAGGGAAGGAGTGTTTGCACACGCGTGCACACGTGTATGTGGTAGTGTGTACCTGTTATTCCATTTAAATAACAGGGTATCTGGCCTAACTCTGAGATGTAGATGTCAAATGCTTCCTTTTTTTTTACTTTATAATTTATTCATATATTCCACAAAGTGCCAAGTGCCTACCATGTGCTGGGCATGTCTCTTTTATTTGATGACAGTCCCCTAGGCTCCTACGGACGAATGACAAGATTACATTTAGACGAAATAAAAGTGAGACCCCAAATCATCAGAGGGCTCACTGAGTCACTGTATACCCAAAGGCAGCTTTGAGAAAGCATCCTCTTGGGAAGGAGCCATGACCGTAATGGCCGTAAATATTCATGCCCCCAAGATCGCACCTCACTCTTCTTCTAAGACGCAAAATCTCTCAAAAGATTCAGGAAGGGGAGCCAGAAACACAATGGTAAGAGAGTCTGCCAGCTTTTAGAAGATCAGGTGATGGAGAAGTGCTGTTAGTTTGACTTACTGAATACACAACAAAAGTTGTCTTGAAAAGGGAAACCCCAGGCTGGTGTCAGCCCAGACACCACCTCTTCCCCCTTCTTCTCAGGGACTAGACCTTCGTTGTGACCTTGGCCTCCTGGGGAGACTAACTACAGCTCAGCGCTGGGTCCTGCCGTCTTGCAGGGACCCTGCAGCCCCACTCCCAGCCCCCTGCTGCCCAGCCTGTTGCCTGGTCTAGGGCTGCCTTCCACTGGGTGGTCCCTCCAGCACTGCAATGGCCCTCACAGCCCGTGGGCCCTAAGCCAGGCCCAGCAGCGCCCCCGCTGTCATCGTCCCGCTGGATGGTGCGTTAGAGCCTCCCAGACCACTTCCTGCCGAGATGCCGGGAGCGAGCTGCACACTAAGCTCTGGACTGTCCAGCCTGTGAGGGGCTGGAGCCCGGTCAGCCAGCCTCGATCCAGAAGCCTGGAAACTCAAGCCTTGAGCATCTTAGGGAAAAAACAAGAAAGACTTTCCTAATTCTGCTGTCTTCCGAAGACCACTCTGGATTCTGGCTCCAGCCCCTCTGAGATTGTAAACATCTGGGGGGACAGACAGCCTGACCCTGTGACTCCGCCGCAGGCCCCCTGTGGATACGCAGATGACGGGTGGAGAGCGGTCAGCCGTCCCAGCCCGATAAGGGTCCCTAAAAACCCCAAATCAATGGGCAGATTTAGCCTTCTTAAACCACGCCACATACCAGCATCTGTGACATATGGTACAAATAAAATGGGCTTAGTCTTACATCGGGAAGGAGGTCATTAGAGGCAGCTGAAACTGGGAAACCTCACGGCGAAGACAGAAAAGGCCAGGCTTGGAGACGACACGGCTGCACATCCAGCTGCGCACGCTCTGTGGGTCAACGCTGGCTTTGCGTCCAGCCTTGGAAGACTCTGCTCCCTCACTGGAGGCTAAATTTGTCCCCGAGCGCCCACTGCCCTGTGGAAAACCTGGGCTAAGACTTCAAATATGACCTAAGTCTTGGTCAAAACACAGGCAGGCATTCATGTGAGTAACAGACGTGTCACTGTGTGCCTGCCGCATGCGGTGCCCGTGGAGGGGAGGAGACCAGAGCTTCTCCTCTGTTTCAGGACCTGCTTTGGGTCCAGCTTCCCAGGACAACCCTCCGAGGGTCTGTCCTCCTCTTCCCTCTACTCCCAGCGCCCCGAGTCTGCACTTCCTGTGCATCAGAGCCGGAGGCCACTCCTCAATTCCACAAGCTCAGGTCTAAATGCACCAAAGAGGAGGGTCCTCCTCCAAATGAGTGCCTCCTTGATAAATGGATGGAAAGGGCCCCAAATCTGCCACCTGAAAAGGGCCAGGATATAAGGAGGCCACAGAACACGAGCAGTGATGCGGCCATGGGGACGGGGACCTGGCCGCCGTTTTCAGTAAATGCTTTTACTTCATTTTATTTCCCTCTTTCTCTGTCCAGGCTGAAGGGTCCCTAACGGCTCCGGGTCCTGAACATGCTCTGGGACAGACGTCCCCTACCTTTCGTCCTCACAAACGATTACATCCAGCCCCATCCCCCCACCTCCACCAACTGCCAGGCCTGGGAAAGCCCGCTGAGCCATCTTTGTTTTGTTTGTGTTGATCTGTTTAATTGCACGATTGCTTTTGAGGCTTATTTAAGGAGTGGTTTAATTTGTTTCTTCCTGGTCTCCTGGCCCCCGCCCCAGACGTCAGGTCCTAGAGACAAGGGACCTGAGCTGTCATTTGCACGGAAGTGTCTTGGTGCCTGGAATCTAGTGAGCGGCGGCTGACCAGAGGAGGGGGTTGCCCACGAGATTGTGGGGTGCAGCCACGGCGAGCACTCGGGCTTTAACTTTGACTGTGGCTTTTACCAATGAAACATTCCCTCCCTCTGCATTTTGTCCTAAGAGAATCAGTAGCGAGCGGTGAAGACCTCGTTGTTTCCGTCACCGTGGAAGCTGGCATCTCATCTGGAAGGCACCAGCCCTGTCAGGCATGCCCGGCCCATCCAGCCCCCAGATGGGTGTCAGGCTGCTGGGACCATCCCAGCTGGCTGACATTACAGCGGTTACAGTAATAAAGACCAGGGTTAGCTGACAAACTTGGTATTTTCTTATACGGCTGCTGTGAATTTTACAAAGTGTGAGGCAAGCCTCAGGTCGGCAGCACTGCAGCAAAACAAAAACACACAACAGAAAAAAACCACACTGCTGAGGTCAGCTGTTGAGGTTCTCCTCGTGTACAGCTGGCTGAAAAATACAATACAATACAACACAACACAACACAGTACAATACAAGCAGCTGCGGAGGGGGGAGAAGTTAGGTCAAATCCAGGACTGAAAGAAATCTGTTTGGAGCTGCCACTGGGGGTGCAGGGCTGCCCCGTGGAACTGTTGCAGGAATTTAAAGAGGCAGTTCATTTCCTGCGATTTAAGGAACTTTGCTGACGCCTGTGCTGGCGCGGGGTTCGAAGGACTGGGAATGGACCTGGCCGCCCAGGCGCACAAGGCGCACGCTCCCCCTGCAGCTCGTCTAAATGCGGGGCTGCTCCACCTTGATTGATGACCCAGGCAAACGACCTATTAATCCAACAGCAGCCCCACTTCTACTCCTCACTTACTGGAGGCAGAATGGCCACTGGAAGTGGTTTTGAACTGCTTCCTGTGGTTCCCCTGACTCTGCGGGGCGGGGGCTTCTATTTTTAGAGAGTGACCATTGCCATGAAGGTCTAGTCGGCCATAGATGCGATGTGGGGACTTGCGGGTGGCCAGGGCAGACTGGGTGGGCTCTTCATTCAGATGGTATTTTAAGAGTTCCTTTCAAGTGACGCATAGTGGAGAAGGCCACCACTTCCTCCTGAAGGGTAAGAGGGTGTGTCTAGGCCAACAGACGCTAGGACGCTTGGCCGTAAAATGTGTCATTGTGTTTGGAGGGCTGGTGACCTCCCCATATGAGGCTGCACGGCTGGTGTCCATGAGACACCAAGATGTGTACATGCTCATTTGCATTTACCATGTACCTTCTGTGAATATGACGGTACGCTGTGGATTTTTGTTCAGAATGGCTCAGTTTCACATATTCTGTTCTCTTCCAGTCAATGGGTCCCGTGTTAGTTTGGGTTTCCTGGGAAGCAAATGCTGGCACAAGGGTTCACGTGCACGTTGCTTCTGTGGGAGATGGTCCCCGTCAGCACCCGTTGCGGAGTGGGCAAGCGAGGCAGGGATGGGCGAGAGCCAAGGATGTCGGTGAGTCGGAGATTCCTCAGAATGCACTGCGGGGCCAGGTGGCCCATTTCTCCAGCTCTCCGAGGCTGCAGGTTCTTCTGAAGGTGAGGGACCCTCTTTGTGGCCAAGATGGGGCTCCAATTGACAGGTAAGCCTCCAAACATGGGACTAGGAAGCAGGGAACGGAGCAGGGAAAAGAATGCACAGAGAATTTTGATGGCGAGAGCTGTGGTTTCTGTTGGTTTTCCTGCCCCTTGGCTGTTTTTTCTCATGGCTCTCATTGCATCACAGATGAAACTTTGTCACAACTCAGTATTTGTACAGCACTCCTCCTGGCTATGAAGCTTGATCTGAATGCTTTAGATTCGTTTCTCTTTCTCTCTCTGTTTACTCTGCATCTTATTTTGTGCACTCATTTTATGCAAATCACACCCCCAATGAAATATCCCCACGCGGCCACAAGGACAACTAAGGTTAAAAAGGCTGATAATTCCAAGTGCTGGCGAACATATGAGCAACAAGGACTCTCACACGTCGTGAAGAAAACAGGATGGCCTATCTTATAAAGTTAAATACAGACTCACCATATGACCCAGTAGCACCCACTTCTAGATGTCACCCCAAGAGCACACATGTCCACGCAAAGTCCTGTGCGTGGGTGAGCACAGCAGCGCTATGCATAGTAGCCCCAAGCTATCTGGAACATTCTGCCTGGGTTCAAGCCCCGCCTCTGCATGGTGAAATGCTGAGTGATCTTGGCTTAGGAACTTAGCCTCTTTGAGCCTCTCTTCCTCATCTGTCTAATGCAAATAACAGTAGCGACCACCTTATAGGGCTGTTGTGAGTATTAAATGAGTGACTATGCCTGAGAGCTCCATATTGGGTTACTTGTGTCCCTCAAAAAGATATGTTCAAGCCCTAATCCCTGGAACCTGTGAATACGACCTTATTTGGAAACACGGTCTTTGCAGACCTCACCACCGAGGGCTGAGGTGAAATGCCTGCTGGGACTGCTTCCCAGAGGTGCACGGCACCACCCAGGGCCTTCTCCACCGCGTGCAGCAATGAGAGACGGGCTTCACGGGCATCCCTTGGGCCAGCAGACGGCCAGGGGTGTGGCCCAGCTCACCTGTATCCTACCTGGGCCGTCTTAACGGGTCCATCACCCCCTGGGGCTGCCCCCGCAGAACTCCGCCAGCCTCCCTCCAAGCACATGTCCTGACATCGGCGGGCGGCCAGGCGCGCTCACACACATGCTTGAGCGGAGATGCGTATCAGAGCCCCTGAGATGTGGGTTTTCTTCCAGATCAGATATGGGCCGAGGCCTCGCAGCTCCAGCAGAAGGGAGGAGAGGCACCGCATCTGAGTTGCATTAGCCAAACCAGCCCCAATTTATTTTTCCATGCCTGAGAATAATGATACATTTTTAGTCTTGTGAGATGCTGCACTTCAGGGAAAAGGCACAAAGACTCAAGTAACCCTGAATGCGGTTGTGGCCAGGCCCCTTCCGTGGATTTCTCTCCACCTTCCCGGGACTCTGAGAGACCCAGCTCTCATTCCCGGCGTCCTTCATCACACCCCGTTCCGCTCTCGCCCCCAACACCCCTCTGCAGGTTGCCTTTTATTTCAACACAACACGTCAAAGAACGAGGTTTGGTTTTGGGAGCCCAGGTTTGTTGCTTGCAAAAGACTGTCTAAATGGGGTGATGCAGGTGTGCTTTGGGGGTGGTCTGAGAGACAGAGAAGCCCGGGGACAACACCAAGCCCATGGGCTAGTACAGCCCCAAACCGGAAGCTTTCCAGCCAAGCAAGCACGGTGAGGAGAAATTGGATGGGTCTCAGCTCAGACCACAGTCATGATGAGATCCACGTCGGTTCTTGGCAAGTGTCTGATAGGAGAAAAGTCTGCCTTCCGTCCTACACCACTTTCTGTTTGTGCTTTTTCTCCCTTATTTTAATGCAGCTCCCTCTCCCCTTTAACCCTCTGTGACCTTCTGCACTCTCAGCAGCGCTGCCCTACTGAGACTTGTTCCAACAAACCAGGGTCAGTCACTTACACATTAGTATAAAAAAGCCATGGACGGTCTCCTTTTCTGGGCTGGAAGTGGCATTTCAGCCCCAGTTGTCCAGCGCTTGAACCAGCAGGCAGGCTGCGGCTGGCCGTATCTGTAGCTGAAGCTGCTCCTGCCTGAGGTGGACAAAAACGTGTTTGCAGCACATACTCATCACGGGCACGTGGGCACACGTGCGTGTGCATGCGTGTGTACAGGTGCATACGCACACTCTTCCAGGATCCCAGGGTGGAATATAACTCACGGTTTCCAAGGTCTTTACGGGCGTTCCAGCACTGAGGAGTGCTGCCAATGCTGTCCTCCGAAAAGGAAGCAAGTGAGTGTTCCCGTGCTGAAGCAAGCCGGCTGTGTCTACCCTTAACGGTGGCGGGGTGGGGCAGGTCAGGCCCCAGGGACGCTGATGACCCTGGGTATGGGGTGTACGGGGCTTTGCACTTATTACAGAGTCGCGTGATAAACAGGACTTCTTTTTAATGGTAGTGGGCACCAACTCAAAGATATCTGCTGAAAAACTCTGTGCTCTTCTCTCTGCTGACTCATTTGGTGGGAATTACAGCCCCAAATGCCAGCGTGTGGCTGAGCCACATGACCCTCCACTGAAAAATAAGGACAGGACAGTTTCAGTCTTGCAAACAGACAACGGAGATGCAGCCAGATCTTCTTCCTCTGTTTGTTTTTTTCATTCACATCAACAGCTCTACACCCAGCATTCAATGTGACCCCCCTGGGTCGGTGCCTCCAGATTTGAGAAGAGAGAGGAATGGGTCACAAAGTGACCGCACCGCTTTTTTTATTTTTTAACAAGTGAAAAGGAACCTTGGTATGTAACAGAGGGAGGAAATGAAAACTCTGAATGGTCTGATTTTTCGGCTGAGTCCTAGAAGTAGTAGCACGATAAACAAGCTGAAAGGAGAAACAAACCCTGGATTCCAGTTCACTCTGCCACTAACTAGCTTTGTCACCTGTACTGCTATTTTCCCACTGGAACCCCAGGTTTCTCATCAGTGAGACGAGGAGGTTGGTCTTGGCCAGAGTGGCACTTCCCTGGAACATACAACCCCAGGCCAGCACCCACCCCAGGCATGGCTTATTGGTCAGCTCATGTTCTCCAGCAGACCTCTGAACCCTTCTCAACCCCGCTCTCTGTGAGCCATTAGCAATCGGTCAGAAATCTAACTGCTACATGTGGTTGTCATATCCACATGTGCTGTGTTTGCCAACTATTTCCAGTAGTTTCCTGTCCAGGATTTTGGTAGGATTGCACTGCCTGCCTTTTTGGGTGACTAGTTCAGGCCAGTGAGTCATGAGCCAGTGAGAAATGGGTCATTTCTGGGCTGGGGTGCCTCAGTGCTGCCATGAGACCCTCCACATCCCCCATCCCTCACAGGGCAACTGGAATGATCAAGTCATTGAGCAGAGGTCCCTGCCGACCTACAATGGACCTGCCCCATGAATGAGAAATAAGCCTTTATTTAAAAAAAAAATAAAAAAGCAAACCTCAGAATTTGGGGGTTGTTTGTTACTTCAGCATGTCTTGGACCTTCCTTACTGATACATCATCCTCGGCCTCTTTGGCCCTGCGGTTTTACAAGTCTGGGTCTGGTGACTTGGCCGTTCTGCCTGACTCAGAGCTGTCCCTTGGGACACTGACACCAGACCAAAAAGTTTATGGCAAGGACTCCCATGATGTTAGCGCTCAGATCTGTTTATGGTCCTTCAAGGACAGTTTTCCCAGCTAGTCGAGACACACCAGAGCCAATGTCCAAACACTGACCACACCCTTCTGCTGTCAGGATGTCCTGAGAAGCAATATAACAGCTAGCAGTTCTGCGCTCACCTCTCTTCGTTTGTACGACATTTGCCAGCTTGAAAAACAAGTTCTCACACCAGTTTTCCTTTAAAAATGGTGGGCCCGGGGCTGTCCAAGGTTCTGTGTTTTACTCGTAAACCTTTCCTCTAGACCAGGAGAAGCCATGACACTAAAGCAACGTGTGAAGACAGAGGGAAGGAACGCCACCCGTGACACTAACCGACCGGCATCTTACTCACCAAAGAGGTAGCTTCCTCCAGGAATCACCCGGGCCCACGTGTGTGCGGGGCTGTGTAGGCGCAGAGATGGGGAGAAATGGACCCTTTCCTCGGGGCGCCACTGTCCAGGGGGTAGAGCGCAGTGTAGCAGGAGGTGGAGTCTGTCAGGCTTACGCCTCCCTGTTAGAAAGTGAGGATCCAGAGGTTAGTCTTCAGCAGAGAGGCCGAGTCACGTAACGCTCAGGCCTCTGGAGCCTGCAGACCTGTCTTCACAACCAGTTTGCCCACTGTACCACTTCATTCACTGTAAACCTGGGCCAGTTGTTTAACTGGACAAGCTGAAAAATCACCTGTGACTAACACAACACTGTTAATCAACTATACTCCAATATAAAACGAAATTTTTAAAAAAGTCATCTGTAAACCAGGCAGCAACATCCATTAGCACAAACTTACGTATGAGTGATGGAGCCCATGCTTTGCGCCCGAGCCTGCTGCCCGACATCTGCTGGGGACTCCCTCACCGCTGGCTGCTGTCACCCCGCTCCCAGCAGGAAAGGGACACCCCGACACTCGAGGGTACCCCACACGTTCTGCCCCTGCCACCCTGTGCTCAAGAAATCTAAGACTCACTCCCTGAAAGAAACATCGGGCAAACGAAGAGGCTCTTAGGAGCCCGACAAGCCTTTGAAGGTGCCGGCAGCCCCATCTCTGAAGCTTTAAGTCCCGAGAAACAGTCACTATATGAACAGAACACTTGCATTAAATGTGCTAGACATGTCTAAGAGAATAAGAATAGAGAATCCCTGCTCTTTTTTCTTTTGCCATTTACAAAATTTTTATTCAAAAATTAACATACCGTAAGATTAATTTTCAAAATTCCATTTATAATAAGGAACTAATTCAAACATACAGAAGAGCTCAACCAGCCCTTGCTTTGCACACTGCCGTGTTAACCCAACTCACGCATAAACCCACGGGCACGTGTGCCCTTGAACGTGGAGTCACCAAAGCCAGAACTCCTTACAGAGTGATGTGGTAAACACTTCTCTACCCCCTCATGGGTTTGACAAGCTTTTTAAACACTGGAATGGGATTCCTGGCAATTTTTGTTCCATCCTTTGCACTTCTCTGTGTTTTTTTCCCCTTGAAGTCTGTATATGGAACATGCATTCCCTCTGCAATCATACTTTACGGTTAAAATAATAATGCAAAACAATAATGCATCTTGAACTCTGCTCTTGAAATGTCTACACTTGATAACTTGTTTCATTTCCACCACACCCATGTGAGATACTTGGGATTAGTACTATTTGATTGTTGAGGATACAGGCTCAGAGAGGCGACGTGAGTTGCCCAGGGTCACACAGCTCCTAACGGGGTGAGCTGGAGAGTCAGTTGGTGTTTTTCCATGTAGGACAGCTCTTATCATTGAACCAGAGCCACCTCCTTGGACGGTGAAAAGTTCTTGGGAAAATCTTACTGCTGAGATGATATGCCTTTTATTTTAAAATTTTATTTATTTATTTATTTTTGGCTGCGTTGGGTCTTCGTTGCTGCGCGCCGGCTTTCTCTAGTTGCGGCGAGCGGGGGCTACTCTTCGTTGCGGGCCTCTCATCGCGGTGGCTTCTCTTGTTGCGGAGCACGGGCTCTAGGCGCGCAGGCTTCAGTAGTTGTAGCACGCAGGCTCAGCAGTTGTGTCTCGCGGGCTCCAGAGCGCAGGCTCAGGCGCTGTGGCGCACGGGCTCAGCTGCTCCGCGGCATGTGGGATCTTCCTGGACCATTTTTTTTTTTTTTGAAAGATGTGGCATTTTATTAACAGATGGTCACAATGGAAATGTTTCACAAATAGGGAAACTGAGGAACACGTAAACGACTGGAATCAAATCACAAGACCTGAAGGAATACTGATGGGATCGGCTCAGTCACAGTCACAGCTCTGTTTGCTGCCCATTTTTCTTTGAACCCGTGTCCCCTGCACTGGCAGGTGGATTCTTAGCCACTGCTCCATCAGGGGAGCCCAAGAGATGATACGTCTTTAAAACAATGGCACACGCCCCTGGTTGAAAGGAGCATCTCTCTAGAGTTAAGGGGTGGGAACTGACCCTCCTTCAGAGAGGACGCTGAAAACAAGCCGTCAGCCCTGCCTGCCTCTCCCTCAGCTGAAGAGTAGATATATTTTGGCTGTGTCTAAGTTAGGAGAACGTGAAGAGAGAGAAGTTACTAGTTGTGGGTAATCTATACAGCCTGTAACTACAAAATCATTTCTATTTATTTCGAAGGGTCTAACCTGGTATTCTTTCAAAACAACCCATGTGTTGACTGCAGAAAGGAAAACTAACCATGGCAACCGTGGTCGTGGAAGACAGAGAGCTGACAACAGACAGCGTGCAATCGGAGTCTGGGGCTCAGAGATCATCTAAAGCAGCACCTCCTGAACTTCGCTCTGTGAGCAGTTTTCCTGGGGGGGCTCTTGTTCACATGCAGACGCTTATTTGAAGGTCTGGCGTGGGGCCCGGGACTCTGCATTTCCAACCTGGAGTCTCAAGGGCCTTGGATCTGGTTTCTCAGCTCGGAAGCACATTAGAATCACCTGAAGCTTTGAAGATCCTGGCATCTGAGCCCAACAGCAGACAGGTTAAATCACATACCCTGGCGCTGGACCCAGGTGATCCCAGTGTGTGCAGCCAGGCTTCAGAATCACTGCTTAGAACAAACAGTTCTCAAACCTTTAATCCCAGGAACACCTGACACGCTTAAACATGATTCAGGATTTTTTTATTTTTATTTTTATTGGAGTATAGTTGATTTACAATGTTGTGTTAGTTGCAGGTGTACAGCAAAGTGAATCAGTTACACATATACATATATATCCACTCTTTTTTTAGATTCTCTTCCCATATAGGCCATTACAGAGTATTGAGTAGATTTCCTTGTGCTATACAGCAGGTCTTTTGATTCAGGATCTTGAAGAGCTTTTCCTATCATATTTATCTCATTAGAAAATAAAACTGTCATATAAAAAATTCATTTATTGATTCATTTCATTTTACGTTAAAACGAAAACGTGTTTTATGAAAAGTAAGTAACTCACCAAACAAACGAAATCAAGTGAGGAGAGTGGCACTGCTGCATGTCTGTGCCTCGAGCATCTGCGTGACTAGGACACGGCTGGGGCCTCCCCGCTACCCCTCCCTGCATCCCACCTGCCGCTCTGTATCTTGTTTCATCCCCAGCGACGCTGACCCAACGTGGAACTCACGGAAGAGGAAGCCGAGCTCCGAGGGTGCAAGGTCTCTGCCCAAAGTCACACCGTGAGCACCAGGGCCCAGGCTGACTGACTCTAAAAACCAGCACTCTCAACCGCTAGGCTAGATTCCCCCCATAGGTGGACGAGACACAAGGGACTGGGTCTCATGCTCCTTAAGACCCCCGTGAACGTTTCCTGGAAGGTGCTCAGTGGGCCCCCAGTGTCCTTCCGTCTGACGCCTGCAGCCTGGACTGTCACGTGCCCAGCCTTCTCACTGCCCAGCCTGCAGTGATTGACGCGTTTTTGTTTGATTCCGTGAGATTGCTCAAATTCATGCAGCGCTTCCTGTGGGTCAGGCACTCCTCTGGCATTCCATAAACACCAACCCCTTTAATCTCCATGGTAACCCTATGCTGTAGGTGCAGTGTTGCTCCCATTTTACAGGTGAGGAAACTGAGGCCACACAAAGCCAGGATTTGGACCTCTGCAGTCTGGCTCCAGCTAAAGGTCTGTCCTCTGCTGCGTCCAGTGACAAAGGGACCTGCTCTGGTCTAGAAGGCCACCCTGAGGCGGTGAGGGCCTCTGCCTGGAATACTGGAGCATCTTTCCCTCCAGTTCAGAGTGTCCACCTTGGCACTGGGCTCTGGAGCCATCCACTGGCCCTGCCACTGCTCAACAGGGATTACCTCTGTCAGCCTGCAGTTCCTCCTCCGTTCTGTTACCTGCTCACAACAGCCTCTCCTCTGTACCTTGCTGGCCGTCACTGTGGCTGGGGTGTACTTCTCTTCCCCCTCGGTGATGGCTTTGGTTAGTGGCATGTGGGCAGGAGTGACAGCATGTGAGTTCTGAACCAAGACCTGGAGAGCCACAGTGGGTTCCTCTTCACCCTCTAGCATTCCTGCCACCATCACGGGAAAAGCATGCCCGTGTAGCTGCTGGTCTTAGAATAGGCAACACGTGGAGCAGATCTAAACCTGGCCCACAGCAGAGCCACCTGGCTTACAGATCTGAGAGAAAGAAACACATATTTGCTACTGGAAGCCTCTGCGATCTCAGGGTCATTTGTTACACAGCATTAAGTGCCGAGTGTGTCAGTTGATGACAAGGGTGGAGACGACGTGTGAGCAGCTCTTAGTGCGGTGTCTGGCTCCGGGCAGCCCCCGTGAACGTGAACCATCATAACAGCTACTTCAGATGCAGTTTCCACACAGCCCCTCCTCTTTCTCCCTTCCTTAGTCTGCCGGGGCTCTGCAGCCTGCCCACCCTCCCCACCCAAAGGAACGAGGTGCTCACATACCACTGAGCAACAGGCTTGGGAGCCTGGCCAGGTTTGTGGAAAACGGGAAAAAGCCCTGGCCTCAGTGAATGGGGTTTTTCAACTTTATCTCGAATTCTCTTGGTGTGGCTGGTGGGTTTGTGCCTGACGGTGTTTTCTGAAAGGGTCTTTGTGGTATGAGCGTGGATGAAAAATGAGAACCAGGAAGGAAACAGGCTTGACTTTGTTAAGAAGTGTTCCGGGTTTCAAAGGAAACTTGAAGGTGAGTCCAGGGCATGGGCCTGGCTACGGATTGACAGCAGGCCCAGGACTCAGTGCCAGGCATGGAGGGAACCTGCCGTCCCGAAGGTGTCCTGGACGCCGTCCTGAGCCTGCTGGTGCCCCACCTGCTTTCTCTCGTTGACGTCTCACACAAACACACAACGTCAGCTATTTACTGGACCGGGAGAGCAGCCCGTGATCCGATCCTTTTCTGATCATCTACAGAAGGTGGTAGAAAGGATCTGCTGTCAGGAGCTCGTTTCTCTCTGAGCTGTGTGACCCTGGGCACGTGACTTTAGCTCTCTGAGCCTCGGTTTCCACGTCTGTGATACGCGGACAGTGTAATGCAGACCTCGTAAGGTCGTGGTGAGGACACAGCAAGAGCGAGCGCGTCCGAGCTTCCAGCCCCGTAACTGAGGCACGACGCTGGCTACTGGGACTGCGGTCCTCACCTTTCTGTTTCAACGGATGCCAAGCTCTCCCACTTGTCTCTTAGCTCTGACTCACAGTGGCCACTGCTAAACTGAAATGCCCTCTGTTTATTGACATTTCTCATCTGCAATTAACATGTAATGAGCGCCCTGGATGGACGAACGAAGAAGAACCTTTTCCTTCCAAGGAAAGTGGGAACTTACTCTGTGGTACTGGGCAGCATAGTTAAGACGAATGGAATGAATGAGGCAAAGGAAACTCAAGCTGGATATCAAGAAGTTCTGCGCATAACAGCTATTAGAGGAAATGGTGACAGGGCCGTGTGGTGAGCCAGGCGGAACCAGGCTGGGAAAATACCGGCAATCTGTAATTTCACAGCAGGACAGTGGGAGACGTCGTGTTCGTGCCCAGGCAGAGAGGGGAGCAGGGCAGCAGGACGCAGCCAGCAGGGTGGCAGTGACTTGTTACACTCACGCAGGTGTCGTGACTAAGCCGGGCTGTCATTCGGGTCATTGCTGAATCTCAGAATAGTGCAATTATAGGCGAGAATTTGGAATCAGGCACCGTGAAGGGACGCATTCATTTAAAGGAGGGGCTTAATAATAATCTATAATAACTAAATAATAAACAGTAATCTATCATAGGCAAATAGCGAGCAATAAGCTATAAATAATACGTAATAATCTATGACAATGGAAGGTACCCCACCTTCTTCACTTTTCACAGCCACTAAGAATTCATTTTCTGGAACATTCCCCTCCCCACCCCCAGTTCTCTTTTCCCAGACCAAATCAGACACAAAACTCTCGCGGTGTTGAAATCACGTCTCCATCCAAGGCTCGCACGTGGACCGGCTTCCTTCTTTGACTTGTTTTTATTCCTCATTAATCATTACTTGAATGTTCTGGAGGTTTTGCATTCTGGAATCTTCTTTGGCCTTCTCGTTTTTTGTAGTTTTCCCAATGAGATAAGACATTTGGGGTCTGTTTTGGGAGTAGTGAGGGGTGAGTGTCAGTAAAAAAGAAAAACCCAAAAAACGGGAAAAACTGTCTTCCCTTCGACATCCACAGACTCTCAGTCCATAAATGGCTTCTTTATTCCATTCCTGTTTTGGAGATTGTCACAGAAGATCCCTGACACTGCCTTCTGCTGATCTGCAGTGTTTCTCTGTGTCTCAGGAGTCACTGTTTTAGGGCAAGAACACGGGAAGATGGGGGTGACCCAGCTGACACGGCAGCTTAAATGCGGCCCCAGCGTGTCCCCATCCCGGGGAGACAATGCTGGATGGAAAGTCGGGTGGATGCACTCATTGCAGCAAAGTGGGGATTGTGCTCCCTGAGCAAGTGCTCTGCAGACAAAGGGAAACTGAGTCGAGGAATGTTAATTGCTTCTGGTACCGTCCCGTTTAGCCATGGATTAACCCTTATCAGCAAGTGGCTTCTTAAGTCTAATTTTGTCCCAGAAGGGAGGCTTGGCCTGTGCCGAGCTGAAGTCGGCCCTCATTTCCCAGGATTACCTGGCCAGTGGGGTCCCACACTAATCCCCACCTCATTTTAGTTAATTTCAACCTCCTGCACAAACCCTTTCCCCGAAGCTTCCAATAAGAGACAAAAAAAAAAAAAAAAAAAAAAAAAGCCCAGCTTTGCTTCCTCCTCCTGTCCTTGCCCAGATTTTCGGAGATAAGAATGAGCCTGGAAAGGCCACCAGCAGACTCCAGAGCCCCAGAGAAGTGGACAGACTTTCCCCTGGGGAAAGGCCGACGTCCTCTTTCTTCCAGGCTGTGCAGAGGTGCCATCTGTGCCCGTCGCTGGGCAGGGGCATGTGTTTGGACCTTGCAATCCCCTGGGTTAGCTGCTCTCTGAGCCTCGCTGGTTGGGGACGACCAGGGCCCCTTCGTGGGGCCGATTTGGGGCTTACAGCCTCTCCTGGGTCCCGCATGGGGCAGCGTGCTTGCTCGCGATTACTCCTCATGGTGGAGAGTTGGTCCAGGACTTTTTCAGGGGTCCCACTACAGACTGCATCTTTTTTCTCTCCTTTCTTTCCCCAACTAGCATGGGGAGCAGATTCTACAGGAATAACCAGGACAGGCCTGTGAGTCTGTGCCCTCCTTGCTAGGGATCAGCTCAGGGCAGGGGGGCGATCACACTGAGTCTACCCTCAGTGGGAATTAACGGGGAGGGGGCAGCGCTGCAGCTGTGTGAGCTCACAGAGGACTCGGGGCTTGAAGCAGCCAGGTGCCTGGGGAACAGATTACGCCCCCCAGATCGACTCCTAGTGGCTGAGCTGGGGACTTCAGCCAGAACTGGGGGACCCGCAGGGAGAGCAGAGGCACCCCCATGGGGGAGAGGCTGCACTTTCCTCCCTCTGGGTTTCTATTAATACGTCGCTCTCTATTTGAATTTCCTCCTGTATGCAAGAGAACAAGACAAAAATTCAAAACACCTGGTAGTTCAAAACTTACTCATTAAAAAAAAATCCTGCTAATAAAGATGATAGCAGAAAAGATGAAGTCCAGATGAACCACAGCTGCCGGTTCAAGTGACAAATTCGCATCCCTTTCTTCTCTGTGAGTGGGGAAAGGGGAAGGTATCAGCGGTTTAAAGTCGTTTAATGCAGATTTCCATCATTGTTATCCTAAGTGGAATCATTGTTATCGTTGTAATAACATTTACCCAGCGTGCCTGCGCTGGGTGCCCTGCATATGGCGACCACATTGTCTCACAGAAGCCTGGAGCTTCCGGGCCCTGACAAGGGGGATGCTTCACGGGGCGTGGGGAGGGGGCTGGCGGGCAGGACGCGTAGCCCTCCCGATTCGGTTTGGCAGCGTTTCTCAGAATCTCGTAGACTGTTTGCAGCAGAATCCTAAACGCCTGTCACATCGAATGGAAAGGGACTCTGCATTTGTTTAAACAAATGCTGCAGATTACTCTTAAGCACATGAAAGTCTGAGTTTCCCCATCTATAAAAACAGACAGATGCTAATGCCTCCCTCACAGAATTACTGTTGCGGTGTTCAAAGAAGATGATCCGGGCAAACAACAGGACAAGGGCACTGGTTACTATTAAAATTCAGCAATATTTATTATTGTGGTTGTTACTATTATTGTTATTATTGACAAGCAAACCCAGGCCCAGAGAGGGAAAGCAACTGGCCCAGGGTCACACGGTGATGAGGGGGCCAGCACCCGCTGTGAACCCCACTCTGGGGCTCTCCCCAGCTCCACACTCCCTAGCTCCCTGTTATCACTTCCTTATCGTGTGGACCAGCTCCAGGGCTGAGGTGAAGGGTGCCGAATGCTGTGTCCCTTCCCTCGTCTGGGTTCCCTACAGGCCCTCCCCCAGAAGGCATTTCCTCTGCTTCCAACAAGAAGAGAACATTTCAGGGTTATCCCTGTTAGAGGCGTGATGACTCTCTAGATGTTTAAGTTCCCATCAGCCGGTACTCCGAATGGGGCTGACATGAACCATCTCAAGGCAGGAGGTTCCATCAGAATGACCTTGTGGCCATTTTCTTAGGGAAAACAGGCCAATCAAGGCTTGATTCTTCTGGTTCCCACACACTCCAGTGGGATGGGGACGCCAGTTTGGCTGCACGATTTTGTCTGCATTCAGAGTTTTTTCTCGCTCATTCCGTAACCCGATCAGGATTCCGAGCCCGTGTGTGTTGGGCTGTAGCTGGAAGCCCAAGCTCAGGGCTATAATCGCGGCCTTCAGGCCTGTCTCAGTGACCCAGGCAATTTGGGGGTCAGTTGAACAGAAGCGGGCTGCAAGTTCACAAGAAGGCCAAGTTGTGTGAACAAAATGCTTATGAGATTCCCGGGTTCACGTCTCGCCTTGAGATGGCCTCACAAGTCTCGCCGGCAGGCAGCAGCAGGCCAGGCGGTACAGCTGCTGACGGGGAAAGATGAAGAAAGGCTGGCCAGCCGGCACGTGGGGCCGGCACGAAGCACATAGGGCTCATCGGTAGATTATAGGATCGAGTGGTTCAGAAACGTAACACGTCGTGTTCTCTTCCAGCAGTGGGCGGAAAGATCTGGGTAAGATGAGAAGCAGCTTGAATCCGTTCCATGGAAGATTCCAGGAGGGGCTAGTGTTCTCTGATTCCCACTGCCGATTCTGCCCTATAGATTTTGTCAGGCACTGGGGGCTGAAGCTTACCACCTTCCTCATTCATGGGTTTTCCATCCAGGATAAACTAGGAAAATAATGGGAAACTTGAAAGAAATCCCTCAGCATGTGTTTCCACGCCAATGAGGCCGTGTTGTTTCCCTGTCTGGAACCTCTGAGTAACTTAAGGTCAAGGCACCCATCAGATGAAGAGTTTGGAGGCTAACATCTGGTCTTCGGTCAACGGCACCCAAGGGCATGTCCAGGAAAGGCTAGGTAGAGTGGACTCTCTCTGGTCGCCTCTGTTTGACTCTGGGTCGCTTATTGCCTCCGTGGTCAGGGTCCATTCGGGTCCATTCGGTCTTGGCATCTCAAGAGTGTGAGCTCTGGAGCCAGGCTGCTCCTCCCATCCCTGCTGTGTGTCCTTGGAAAGTCAGTTAATGTCTCTGAGCCTCAGAGGTTTACACTCTTCATATGTAAAGAGGGGATATTAAAAGTACCACATCACATGGCTGTGAAGATGAAACGCCGGGGGCGGGGGGGGGGAGGGAGGGCGATGCATGTAAAGTGCTTCACCCAGCGCGGGGCTCAGAGTAAGCCCTCTTTAAGGATCTGTCGCTATTATCGGTGTTATCATCCTTATTCAGAGAGTACCCATCAGTAAGCATAGCTGTGATCCCAGCTTCTCTTTTGTAGAACAGAAAGAGCCAGAGGTGGGAGAAGGCAAAACCAGGAAGAGAAATCCGTGGGAAAATGTCCCGAATCTTTCTGAGCTCCTTTGCTCCACGTGTGAGTGGGATGGAGAGGATGCGCCTATTCTAGCCGGGTTGCTGAGCTCTTGAGAGGAAAGGGGTCAACGGCAGGGCTCTACCTGCAGGAAATATGTTCTTTAGGCAAACCTCGGGGACCTTTCCCTTCCTGGGCTGGTGTCTCCTTCTGACCTCAGAGGTGAGTTTGGCCAATCCTTTGGGCTATTCGTGTCTGTCTTGTTTGAGATCCCCAGAAGCTGCCCCAGGACAAGGATTCTAATATGAGTTGCTTATTTGGGTGGTGATCCTAGGGAACACCAGCAGGGGAGTGGGCAGGTGGAGAAGTGACCCAGAGAAGGGACAGAGTCAACTGGGGAGGGGCTGGGAGTGTCATTATCAAGCACGTTAATCTGGGAAATGATGTAGAGCACAGACCTCAGAATTATCGCACCCAAGGAGAGGGAACTGGGGTATTTACATGCCAACCCTCCTCAGTCACTGACTGGGAGCTACTCCTGTGGCGGGGGAGGGTGGTTAATTCCCTGGAACTCTGTCCCGCCACACGTGTGTGTAGGCAGAACAGACTCTGGGGACCTCGGACAGCCCTCCACCAATGAGATGGGGCTGCCGAGAGCTGGAAGAGGTTAGGCAGTGCCCCGATGGTGTCTGCTACAGATCACTCAAGAAAATCGTCTGCCTTCCTCTAGCCTACCTTGACTTCTTCCTCTGGTTTTCTTTCTTTCGTATTTATTTCCCAGTGTTGAAATGCTGCTGCCCTGCAACTATATTTTCAACTTATTTTACTGGGTATATCTTGTGCCCTGTGTAGCTGATAAGTTCTCTTGAGGGTGGGAACACGGTTTCCAAATGCTCAGATAACTGGACACAAATTCCAAACACAGGTGTGTTCATGGGTTTCCTCTGTCCCTTGGGGCCAACGCGGAATATTCTAAAATCGCCAACGCTGCCCTTCTCTTCCCAAAGGAAAGTCTTCAGCGAATGAGCAGCTAGGTCTATAGCATAATAATGGAATGTGGGGCTGGGGGGAGAGGAAAGTGGCTCAGGGCTCAGAGTGCAGTTTGGGAAGGACTTTGAGTGTGAACAGCTCTGATGCAGCATCTGGGCACACAGGGAAAGGAAGACAAGGAGGGCCCTTCTAGGTATGCTGTTAGGGATGGTGGGTCCAAGTCCCTTTGTGGTTTTAAAGAAAAGTAAGTAAAGGATTGGAGTTATTCTGAAATTACTTTTGATTGGTATACTGTGTATTTGGATTGCAATGGATTTTTGAGACTGAACTACGTAGTTTCTGGGCTTAGATAAGGACTCAACTGTATTTTCCAGAGGGCAAACATGCACATGCCATAGGTAACCAGTAAATGCTTGTTGAATGAATTAGTGGATATTTATGAACGTTTAGAGCTGGAATATGCCTTAGAGACTCTAGTCTAGGTGTGTGAAGCTCAAACGCCTCTGTAAAATTTCCAGATAAGATGCAAGATGCCCAGTGAAATTCGAATTTCAGACTAAAAAAGAGTACTTGTTAAAGTATAAATATGTCCTAAATACGACATGGGACAAACTTACACTAAATTTGCCAAATCTGGCAGCCCAGGTTTAGGAAATGTGCCGCTCGTGGAATTTAAATCAAGTGCAACAAGCCATCAGAGGATCGGGAGCGCCGGGGAGTGGGGAAGTTTCAGGATTGGTGGGCACAGGTCCTAAGTGCATTTCTTCAAAAAAAAAAAAAATCATCCTCTGGGCAAAACAAAATGCATCTTTTAAGCTAATGTTCTTATTTTAAGTAAGGAGTCTGAAATGCAGAGGAGAGGAGACGCAAGGAGCCCGCAGACCCCAGGCAGTCAAGGCAGAGACGAGGCTGGACCCAGGTTCCTCCCCGCAGGCCGCTGTCCCCCTGGCCCCACATCACAGGGCAGGCTGTGCGCGTGTCTAAATGTATGGCTTTCGATGCGCGCCCATCTTCAGAGGGCAGGTGATGGGCGAGTATTCAGGGTAAGAGCAATTTCGTGGATCACTAGGTGTAGCCAGTGCACATTCTCCCCGAAGACAATTAAGCAAGACTCTGAGTGGACCCCCTTGGTCACCTGTTGCATCCAGCAGGCACTATGGCTTTTCTCCCAGTGCAGCCAGCTGGTATTATTTTTCTTCATTTTTGCCATTTGAGGTGCTCTTGATGAAGGTATAACAGTTGGGATATTAGGTAACATATTCCATATCTTGGGCAAGTTATCCTGCCTTTCGAGTCTCATTTCCCTCATCTGAAAAATGGGAGAGCTGGGAGGATGTCAGGTCTCTCTGATCTCTAATGAGGGGGACCAGGCGCCCCACTTTGCCTGGGAGTGTCCTGGTTTATGCCCGTTGTCCAGTGTAGTCATCAACTGCGCTCCCTTTGTACCCTCCAAAGCATCCTAGTTTGCATGAAAAATGGTACACTCCTTCCAGGCAGTGGTGTGCTGGAGTCACCCAGCATGGGCTCTCCAGACCTGATGACTATGTGTTCCCAGTGAGGTCCCATAGGTAGCTTGAAATCAGCCATAGACAGAGTAGTTACACCACGGCCATGAGCAAGCACTGCTTCCGCCCAGAGAGCTGGCTGTTAACACTAGTCAGCACACCGCGGACTCTGCTCTCATGGTCGACAACCACGTTACATACATGTCTGGACAAACTGCCAGGTGGTCAGTGAGTGAGCATTTGACTACAGAATCCATTTTATTTTTATTTTTATTTTTTGGCTGCGTTGTGTCTTCATTGCTGCGCACAGGCTTTCTCTAGTTGCGGTGAGCGGGGGCTACTCTTCGTGGCAGTGCGCAGGCTTCTCATTGTGGTGGCTTCTCATGTTGTGGAGTACGGGCTCTAGGCGCACGGGCTTCAGCAGTTGTGGCACGTGGGCTCAGTAGTTGTGGCTCCCGGGCTTTAGAGTGCAGGCTCAGTAGTTGTGGCACACGGGCATAGTTGCTCCAAGGCACGTGGGATCTTCCCGGACCAGGGCTTGAACCCGTGTCCCCTGCATTGGCAGGTGGATTCTTAACCACTGTGCCACCAGGGAAGTCCCCAGAATCCATTTTTAAAAAGATATTTTGGTCCATCCATGTTGTTGCAAATGGCAAGATTTCATCATTTTTACGGCTGAGTAATATTCCATTGTACATATGTACCACATCTTCTTTATCCATTCCTCTGTCGATGGACACTTAGGTTGTTTCTGTATTTCAGGTATTGTGCATAATGCTGGGAGGGCAAAACGGGTGGTGGGGGTCAACAGTATGGGACGGAAGGAGACTAGACTTCTGGTGGCGAGCATGCTGAGTGTGGACAGAAGTACAAATGGAATACTGCACACATGAAACTTATATAATGTTATAGACCAATAAAAATTTTAAATAATGAAAAAAGCTACTTTGGTGACAATTGAGTTGACATGATCAGTGTTCTAGTTCTTCTGTAACTGACCCATGCAAATGTCCACTTAAGCCAATGTCTGTCCTGGTCCTCAGTGGTTATAATGCCGTGAAATCAAAGTTCCCTGGCTTTGAGGAGTTTTTCTGTTTCATCCGTCAGTTTGGTTGGATGCACCCAGTTACTGTGGGACACAGTGTCTCAGCAAAGCTGAAAGCCCCAGATGCTCTCAAGGAAAGAGCAGCCTGCAGTTGGCTATTCCGGGTCTCCCCCCTGGTTGGGTGACCATTTCACCTGATGCTCTTCTGAAAAAGCACATTTAAAATGCAGCCCTTGCCATGTGCGGAGAGGCTGCAGGTGAGGCTAGCTTCGCTCCTGGGCTTCCTTCCCCGTGTCTAGGCCGAGAGACTAGGAACTTTTCCCTTGAGATGGGGAGTCTCTTCCCCACCTCACCCTTGGGAAGGGGTGCAGATATCTCCCCACCCTCCAAGAAGGCATGCCTGAAATATGCCGTGTGTGTCCTGAGCACAGCCACTCACAGAGCCACTCCCCCGACCTCTGACCTCCTTACGTCATCGGCAGGGAGCCCAAGACCCAGGGGTCGTGGATGCTAAAGGCAACACAGAGGGTGAGCGCCGAGGGTTCGACTCCCAAGAAGGGTGAGATTCAAGCAGCCTAGAACATCAGAACGGTGAAGGCCCTTAGGGGTGATAAAGTCAGCCCAACTCATTTTACAGATGGGGAAACCAAGGCTGAGGATGGGCGGGGCCTCCAGGGAGGCGTCTGGACCTGGTTCCCCAGGAGACCTGGCGCCAATGAGACACAGACACTTAGAGCACTGCACCTCTTGGGTCCCAGTTCGCTCATGTACAAAATGGGAAGATTAAGTGTCTACAGCTGAGGGGTTTTGAGACTGAAATGAGATAAAGCCTGCAAGGCGCACACAGAATGAGATGGTTACGCAGAATGGTACTAGACCCACTCAGTTCGATAATCAGAAGTTTGCTGTTATTGTTAGCTGTTGTTGGGTTTTTTGTTTTGTTTTGTTTTGTTTGCAGTGGCTGTAATTCACTGCTTCTCAGAATCTGTGATCCCCCTTCCTCCCTTCCTGCAAGGAACCTGAACCTCCTAGTCATGTGCTTTGTTCAGGCCCCAGGTGGTTTGGAACAATCACATACTTCACCTGCTTTGACGCTGTTATGGATTCAGGAATGGGGCTGCAACATAAACCCATCCAATCAGAGCAAATCTCGGGACTTGGGTTGGGTGAGGTGGGGAAGACACCCTGTCTCTTCCCCTGTAGGTGAAGAAGGAAGCATGGAACCTGGTGCAGTTGGCAGCCACCTGACCACCTCGAGGGAAGTCATTCTGTCGGTGAAGCTGCCCTCGAGAAAGAAGCACAAGTCTGGTGGCACTGTCAACTGCTGGAACAAACTGAGCCTGAAGCTCGCCTGATCTCTGGATTCTCCAGTTATATGGGTCCATAAGTTCAAATTAATGCTTAAACTAGTTTGGATATGTGCTACTTGCACCCTAATCCGTTGAAATGCTTTTCTGCGGTGAGGCAGTGCCAGAGCCTTCCAGCTAAATGAGATAGTGTACAGTCAGATAGTGATCGTGAAAAGCATCTCCTACAGCATTTAACACATAAAGGCGCTCCACTGAAAATTCTTAGCTCTCCCTTCCTTCCATCCCTGTTGTATTCAAAGCAATTTCAACTAGACCGTCAAAAGTTAGATTTCCAGACTGCTCACAGAAAAAAGGCTCTTTAGCCTGGACTGTTTGGGGCTTTTTCAAGTAATTGCATGCCTTGGCAAATCTTAAGACGATGCCTTTATGCCTCCCTTGAGACAGAGTATGTGACACACAGACCCGCTTGGAATGCAGTGAAGCACTAGAACACTAGCTACAGGGTTGAATTTAAATCTGGGAACTGGTTATGTTCAGTTAAGATTTTAAGAGCTGCTTTTCCCCCATTCCGCTTGCTGCTTGGGACTCAGAAGCAAAGACAGGGAGTCCAGCTGAACGTCACTCCTTAGGCCAGCGGGCAGCTCTCCCCTCCAAAGTGCAACTCAGGGACCCAGGCCTCTCCCGCACTGCAGCTCTCACCTCCTGCAGCAGGGGTTCATGACCTGCACCCTTGGACCACGTGGAACCCAGGAGGTCCACAAACCAGGATGGGAAAAACATTCTACCGCTATTTGCACTAACCTCTCGCTGAATCATAGATTTTGCTTCCGATATGAATGCGGGCAGCAAATGATGGCAGCATAGCAGCACCAAGGAAACTTCTCCCCTGCAGAAATCAGATATTTTCATATCACATTTCCGTTGTTGTGGATACCTTGAAACTTTGTCTATCTTCATTCGAAATTACAGTTGACATCTTGTTATTGAATGTATTTTTGTCAAGAAATGCATACATTACTATATCACAGATGTTTACGGTTATTGCAATGCTCTTCTGTGACCCTAATATGCTGGTTGTTATTACTATTATTATGTAATCATTATGTCCCCACATGTCAAATGTCCCTGTCATTCTCCCCAGGGAGACTGTGAACCCCTTGATGGAAAGGGCCGTGTCTGACCCATTTTTATTTCCTGCGTTGAGCACAGGGTGGAGAACCCAGTAGGAACCTAGCAAATATTGGGCCAAGTGAATAATGAGGATGTACAGTTACTTTATGACACTCTTGTCATAAGCAAGGTGAGAGGCCTTCTCAAGGGACATGCTGGGACATGCACTTAAACGTGGACCACATCCAAAACCCTGCTTCCAAGAGAGGTTTGCCTGCTCGGTCACACTCGTTGAAAATCAGTCCCACAGAGGTTGGGATTGACATGTATACACTAATATGTATAAAATGGATAACTAATAAGAACCTGCTGTATAAAAAAATAAATAAAATAAAATTCAAAAATTAAAAAAAAAAAAGGAAATCAGTCCCCCCCACACACGTGCACACATGTAGACGCACACACTTACACACACACGTACACACATACACACATCAGCCAGAAGCTGCCTCCTGCCTTCTCTGACTGCCCCCTGCCTCCAAGGAGAATATTTATGATTTTTAATAAATTGGGACCACGGCTCATTAGGCTCCTCACCCGCCCCCGAGGCCCCTGCAGGGCTGTGACGGTTGACTTTTCATATCTGAGCACAGTGAGGCCGCGCATGCCACACCGATGAACTCACAGGGGACCCGGCTCTGTCCCTGCCGCCCAGGGAGCGCTCCTCTTTCAAATCAGATTAAAAGAAAACAAGAGTGTGGCCCATCCCCAGTGCGAGGAGCACGGAATTGTGTACTTCACCGGAGGAGGAATGTGGCCCATTAATTACTATTTGTCGTCAATTAATTGCTATTTGAAATATGGCCCCAGCTGTGAGGAGAAGGGGGAGTGACAGTCGTGTGCTTATGAGCTGGTGTAATTCATCCCGGGGGCGGGCAGGGAGGCCCACGGAGGTTTGGGGCATTTTTGTCGGGAGAGGAAAGATCGAGCAGCACGTTTCCTGAACTCACGAGTAACAATGATAAGTGAGGGGCTTGGGCCATCAGGGGCCCAGGCCAATGTATCCCATGCAGTTTAGAGGTGGGTCTTGGAGCCGGCACGGTTTTCTGGGGCAGTAACTGAACATTCCTGGCCACTGACGCCAAGGGCGGGCTTGATATGGGGGGAGGTGTGGGGCAGCAAACTCCTTCCCTGTGGTGGGTTAAGGGACCTCACAGTCAAGAGACATTCACGGGCCAGCTGCTCATGCAGAGGAGGAAGGAGCGGGGTGGCAGGGGGGTGGGGGGCGTGATTTCACTCCCGTGGTTCCCCACCCCGACCCCTATCACCAGCCCAGGGGCCTGGGCAGTGACTTAGGTTGGTCAGTGAACTCAGGGCCAGCTGGTCCCAAAGCTTGGCCGTGGGGCTGAGTGTCCAGCAGTGCAGTTATTTCAACTGTTAAGACAAGAGTGTCCCTCTTTGGGGGGATTTTTTTTGGGGGGGGGGATTTTTGAGTGAAGGATAACAGACGTAGGGTAAACGGCACAAATCTGAAGTTTGATAAACTTTGCAAAGCAGACGTGCCTGCGTAACCATGACCCAGCTTGAGAGCCAGACGCCCACCAGCCCTCAAGGCTGTCCTGTGTCCCCACCCAGGTGGTTCCCCCCACAGAGGAGCCCCCTGTTCTGGTCGCTCTCGCAGGAGAGGTTCTGGCTGTTTCTGAGCCTTTGACCGGGCTCCGACCGTTCCTCTCACTTAGCGTTAGGGCTGTGACGCCCGTCCGGCCCGCAGCGCGCAGCCCAGACTTTCTCACTGTGAAACGGCAGCACTTCTCAAAGCCTCTGGTCTCAGCACACTTTCACTTTCTTTATGTCTATGAATGTATACTGAAATTTAACAAAATGGAGAAATTTAGAAACATATTTATTAGCTTATTTGGAAAAGTAATAAACACACTACATGTTATTATAAATAACATGTTTTAATAAAAATGACTACATTTTCAAAACATGCAGTGAGTGGAGTGGCCTTGTTTTGCCTTTTTACAAATCTCTTTGTGTCTCACTCAACAGAGGAGAGCTGGGCTCTCACATCTGCCCCTTCATCCTGTCTGCTGCGATGTCACATCACTCAGGAGTTCTTCTGGAATTCTCCTCCAGATGCTCTCGCGATGGGAGTATGAAAGCAAATGGATCTTGGTGATGTTATGAAAATGCTCTCTCAGATCCCCTGAGAGAGTCTCGGGGACTCCCAGGGTCCGTGCACCCCACTCTGAGACCCTCTGCTGGACACTATTCCAGTGTGCGAATATTTCACAACGTATTTTCCATCCTTGTGTTGATGGACATTTGCGCTGCTTCCAGTTTGGGGCCATTATGAATGAATCTGCTATGGACATTTCTGCGCATGTCTTTTGGTACACCCCCCCCCCACCCACACATACACACGCAGTTTTGTTGAGCACATACGTAGGGGCAGGATTATTGCGTCCTAGGGTGGCTCATATTAGGTTCAGCAGCTCTTCCCAAACTGTTTTCCAAACTGGTTGTTCCAGGTGGTACCCACCCCGTCGACCCCGGGGAGCATATGAGGGTGCCAGCTCAATTTTCTCCTCTTTTATTAAAAGTAATTGATCTTATCACAGAATAGTGATAGTCAATGCAGGGGAAGAAAACTTGTGAACAACGTATATATATATATTTTTTAATAAATTTATTTTATTTATTTATTTATTTGGCTGTGTTGGGTCTTCGTTTCTGTGCAAGGGCTTTCTCTAGTTGCGGCGAGCAGGGGCCACTCTTCATCGCGGTGCGCGGGCCTCTCACTGTCGCGGCCTCTCTTGTTGCGGAGCACAGGCTCCAGACGAGCAGGCTCAGTAGTTGTGGCTCACGGGCCTAGTTGCTCCGCGGCATGTGGGATCTTCCCAGACCAGGGCTCGAACCCGTGTCCCCTGCATTGACAGGCAGATTCTCAACCACTGCGCCACCAAGGAAGCCCAACAACGTATATTTTTAAAACCTTCCATTTGGAAATAATTTTAGGTTTTCAGAGTTGCAAGATTAGTAAAGAGAGTTTCTGAATACAGTCCACCCACTAAAGGTAACTTCGCACCCGACCCGTGGACCTTGATCAAGATGGAGAAACCAACACAGCTACAGTACTAAGACACGACCTCACTGGGATCCCTGTTTCCCATGAAGGCCCTCTTCCTGCTCCAGGATCCCATCCAGGGGACCACGTCACATCTAGTTGTCATGTCTCCTTAGGCCTCCCCGTCTGTGACAGTTTCCCAGACCTCCCTTCTTTTTTGTGACCATAATGCTCTGAAGGGTCCTGGTCAGATCTTTTGCAGAATGTCCCTTAAGTTGGGTTTGTCTACTGTTTGCTCATGATTAGACTTGAGGATATGGATTTGGGGGAAGAATATCACAGAAGGGATGTGTCCTTCTCATCCCACCTATCAGGAGGTGCATGCTGTCTGAATGGCTTATCGTGGGTGATGATCACTTGATCACTTTGGGTGATGCCTGCCAGCTTCCTCCACCGAAAGTTCCCTGTTCTCTCCTCCCATACTCTATTTGGTTAGGAGAGAGTCACCAAGTCCAGTCCATATTTAAGCTGTACGTCTTGGAGGGCAGAGTATCAGATAATTTGTGGACATACGGCTACAACCGTAACAGCAATCAATAAATCTTTTAGGGGAGACACTTTGAGGCTCTGCAGCTATTCTGCTTCTTTTAAAGTTCCACCTACTAACTTTAGCATCATCAGTGGATCTTGCCACAGCAGCTCTTCCTAATGGTGATTTCTTATTTCCCTCATTCCTTGTACATTTATTATTTGGAATTCTCTTGTAGGAAGGATTTGTCCCTTCTCTTCCATTTATTTATTTATTCAATCATCTATTTATATCAGGATGGGCTCATGGACATTTATTTTATTGTTTGGGTAATAACCCAATACTCTCATTATTTATTTTATTGTTCAAATTGTTCCATTTTGGCCACTGGAAGATCTTTTGGATTATTGACTTCTGTGTCCTCTTGACACTGCCCATCTTTTTTTCAAAAACACACACTTTCTTAATTTCTGGCACTACAAGATGCTCCAGACTCATCTTGTATTTTCCCAGCACAGCCTTCGAATCAGATCTTCAAGGAGCTTTGAACCAGGCTCCTTTTCAAACTTCTCTAAAGTTATACTGATCATTTACACGTGGAGAGTATTGTATAGGGTATTCTGATTTCCACAGGGTAAAAATGAAATGTTTTGCGTCATCAGTGGTTGAATGTGTGTTTTATGCTCTATCTTTATGATGTAATCAAGCAGCTGTTTTCCTGGTAACTTTCTTTCACAATTAAAATGCTTATTTATAAAGCAGGTAAGGATTGCTACATGGTGGGGCACCCTGTTGGTTGAGGATCTGTCACACTGGAGTCAGCAAGCGGCTGGTGGGGACGTGGGCGGCGGCAGCTGAGTGCACAGACATTTCAGGCTTCTCCGTGATTGGCGTGATGTGTGTTGACCAGGTCACTACACCAGTGTTCGGCCATTACTGCATCAGAAAGCAATGCAATCACCCAGGGTGACTGCGTTGGCAGACGGGACTCTCAAATATAAACCCCTAGGAATTCTACCCATTAAACGTTCTTCATACCATCCTCGACATGGGTGACGCACTGAGTGGGTAATTACACAATTTAGTGATGATGATTTAGACCCGTGGCGCTACTCGAAACACATGTAAAAACATAGCTGGTGTTGAAAATGGTGCTGAGAATTCACGGCACGGCAGGGCCATGGCTCTTTCCTGGGGGAATGGAAGGCTTCTGATTTCACTCCTGGCCAGTGGTCATTGAGCTCCTGAAGCCATAATTTTGGTTTCCTCCTGAGCCCCCAAACGTCAATGCTCTTTGACACTTTTCCCTTGAAGTGAGCAGTGTGACCTGGGCATGTGGGCCACCTCTCCATTCGGGTAGGAGGTCGCAATCTGCACACACATCTGCTCTCCCGCCCAGAGAAAGGCGCTGACATCTGAGGGACAGAATGGCATTTCCATGTTGGTTGCTATGGTGTTTTTGGCAGGAAAGGGACTAGAAAGGGTCTCCCTCTGGGGAGGGTATCTATCTTCTGATATAATTAGCCCATGTGAATCTCACCTCCTGTGGTTCCCTGGCCCAGGAGCTGTGCATTTGTCAAAGGGCTGTGATGGGACCCCCCACCTTGCAAGGGCGACACGGGGCTGAGGAATTTGCATCACCAGGAGCCCGCCTTGGGGGCTCTTCGTTCCTGATTCATGACCTAAACTGCCACGAGCCGCCTGCTCTGAGCAGCCTTATTCAACCGGAGCTGAAGCCATTGGAAAGGAGAGCTTATGGAAACTCAAAAATCACCATCAAAATTTTCTTTCTTTCAAAGGCTGGATCTCAGTGAAAGCCTTTCAGTTATTTTAGTGAGTCCTATTGAAGAATAATTTGGGACAAAAGGGTCCGTCAAAGCACTTAAGGAAAATGCATATAGCAATGCAGTCTTCTAGGCAGAAAGGGTTCTTGTATTTTAGCTCCTCTCAAGCTAAAGTTGAAAAAAAAAAAAGCTATTATTTATTCAGTGCTTTCCAAGTGCTGGCGTTCGGCTAAGCTCTTTATATATTTGAACCATATGAAACCGCCAGTTTTGTAAATCAAAACAGGTCGAAAGTCAATACTTTATACGGTTCAAACTAAGAGCTTGCCTCATTTCTTGCAAGTCTGTGAGACAGTTGGTAACATCCCCATTTTACGGACGAATAAAGCAGAGGCTCAGAGAGGTCAAGTAACTTGACTTCGTCACATAATTAATAAAAATGGCAGAACCAGTATTTAAATCCATGTCTACATGACTCCAAAATTCACCCTTGAAATTACCATGATACAGTGCTCATATTGCACAGCTTAATTTTTGTGAAGTGCTCAGAACGGTTCTTGACACAAGGTAACTGCTACATAAGCAAGGCTCAATAATAACAAATTACAAAAGCATTTTGTATTCATTCCATTAATTACAGCATTAGATCCTAGTCAGCTATTTTGCATAAAATCCTCCGTATATGCCTATGTTTGGGACTTGCCAAAAAATCTCCCAATCCCCCAGTCTTGCCGTAAACCATCCACATGGCCCCAAACACCACCGCCTCATCCATCAGAGAACACTGTCCGCCAGATTCTTGCATGTAGAACTCGCCCACAGACCCTAGTCAGATTATAAATCTCCATTTTTCTGTCTGAAAACGTGGAAGCCATTACAGGGGCTGTGTTTTCTTTTTTCATTACAGGATTCTAGAAACTTAGAAATGGAAAGTTCCAGGGAGAGCATCTGGCCTATTAGAGCATCTTCCAGGAACAGAGGCTGGTGACAAAAGGCCTGGATGTTAATCCCATTTGTGCCCCAAACCAGCTGTGTGGCCTCAGGAGCACCTCCGACTTCTCTGGATCCGTCTATCTGTCTGTGACATGGGGGTTGGGCCAGATCTTTAACATTCCTCTTTAGATCCAAGGTTCTATATGATTATATGATCTCACCATGAGACAATGAATCCTTGTGAAATGCCATGTTCCCATAGAGTAGGACCTCATGAGAGATAGTCATTGGCTTCTACTTAAAACTATTTTGTTGTCTACCCCCGATACCAAAACCAGACAAAGATACCACCAAAAAAGAAAATTACAGGCCAATATCTTTGATGAACATAGATGCAAAAATTCTCAACAAAATATTAGCAAACACATGAAAAAGCTCATACACTATGACCAAGTGGGATTCATCCCAAGTTCACAAGGATGGTTCAACATACGCAAATCAATGTGATGCGCCACATAAACAAAAGACAAAAAACACATGATCATCTCAACAGATGCAGAAAAAGCATTTGACAAAATTCAACATCCAATCATGATAAAAACTCTTACCAAAGTGGGTATAGAGGGAACACATCTCAATATAATAAAAGCTATTTATGACAAACTCACAGCCAACATAATACTCAATGGTGAAAAGCTGAAGGCTTTCCTGCTAAAATCTGGGACAAGCCAAGGATGCCCACTCTCACCTCTTCTATTCAACAGAGTATTGGAAGTCCTTGCTACAGCAATTGGACAAGAAAAAGAAATAGAAGGTATCCAAATTGGAAGGGAAGAGGTGAACATGTCATTATATGCAGATGACATGATACTATTTATAGAAAACCCTAAAGATTCCACACAAAAGCTACCGGAACTGATAAATGAATTTAGCAAGGTAGCAGATACAAGATTAACACACACAAATTGTTGTGTATTTGCACGTGTTCTGAATGGCTAACACATGCACCTGGAACAAAATTTACAAGGTACAAAAGGGTTTTCAGTGAAAAACGACTCCCCTGCCACCACTGTCTCTGGCCCCCCAGCCTCCCCTGGAGGAGACGCGTGCAGCCATCACTCCCTCAAGGGTCCTTCCAGAGGGGGTCCCTGCGCGGGAAAGCAAATGCCCTCAATGTACAGGGTGCAGTCAGCCCACCTCACGTCCACCCAGCCATTTGCATCTCACCCGACCCCCGGGAAGCTCCTGCCTGTGTTGAGACAGACATCTCTGCTGTCGTCTCTGTGTCTCTCTTTGCTTTGGAAACTGAGTCCAGCTCCTCGGACCCAGACCTGATGGACCTCCGTGCATCCAGAGGAGAAGCAGCTGGGAGAAAAGGCCAAGTTCAGGCAGGGTGTGGAAACGGCGAATGCAGTTCACTCCCTTCAAGAGAAAACCCACCAGGAAGGGCGAGGAGCATCTTTTCTGCAGCATTTTTTTATTGCGTGTTCATCTAAAGCAAGTATAAGTGATTCCGTTTGGACTGGGAACCCGGAAAAGCATTAACGCTTCCAATGTCTCCCACGAATCCATGACTGGAGGCATTAATGCAACAAGCTTTGCACGTGGAGTAGATGGGAATTTCCTCACCACAGCCCACACGCCCTCTGGGGTTTGGTCCTGTCCATCTCCACGGCCTGACCCTAAAGCAGCCCTGCCCTGGCCGCAGGGCCCTTTTTTCTGTTTCTCCACCACTAGAACCTTTCCAGCTGGGGTTTTCGGAATATGCCGATCAGTCACGCACTCACTCTTCCCGTGGCGATTCACAAAAGCGGCTCGTTTCCACCATCCAGCCACCACTCCAATGTCACCACCTCAGAGAAGACACCCCGGCCCCTGGGCCTAAACTAGCTAGTGCAACCGAGGAACTGAATTTTCATTGGTTTGATTTTAATGTATGTACATTTAAATGGCCATACAGGGCTAGTAGCTACCATGGCTACCACACTGGACCCATTAAGCCAAACCAGGATGACAGTGTAATGGCTCAAAGCTCAGACTCTGGAGCCAGAAGACCTGGGTTCCAACCCCAGCTGTGTCCAAGAGCAGACTCCCTGACTGCCCGGTGCCTCGGTTTCCTCATCCTTTACATGGGGGATACAGCAGTGCCAATATCATAGGGGCTTTTAAGGATCAAATCAGCTGGTGTACATAAAGCACACTGCAGAGGGCCTGGCATGCCGTGGACTTTGGGTAAATATCAGCCATTATTGTGAATTACGTTGGAGAGATGGTGGCCGTGACTCCACCGTGGAGCTGTTTATTTCTAATTGGATGCTTCAAGACCTCAGGGACCAAAATAAGAATGGATTTAGGTGGGATGAAGGGTCAGCGAGAGAAGGTATTCTGGGGTTAACACAACGCTGACAGCTAACGACAGTGGGGGCTCCAAGGGCTCAGGGTGCCGTCTGTTTAGTGTACCACCTGCGCCTGAGCACCGTGGTCGTGGGCCTGGTTGGGGTCTCTGACAAGATGGGTATCTCAGGAGCAGCAGGCTCGGCCTACAGGGGCAAATCCACCTCCTCTGACACAGCAGGAAAGACTTCCGGGGGAGGAGGGGCTCATCCAGTGCAAGATCTCATGAGTTGGTCCAGAGAGCAGGTTCACCGGGGATGTCAGGACCCAAAGGGAGCAGCGTGGTTTACCCCTGGAGAAGGGGTGTGTCCGCCACAGCCCTGCCACCTCTCCAAGCCCCTTCACCCCAAATGGGACATCAGGTCCTCCCACCTGCCGTGGCCCCTGCCTCACCTCCTTCCTTCTGGTGGCGGGGATGATGCAGCCTAGGTCTGGAAGCAGCAGATTCCCCAGAAATGGCCTCACATTTTCCCTTTCCAGGCCAAGCAGAGGAGAAGGATGCTCTGAGTCACGGCTCTGCCTGCCCCTGACCAGGCTGGCCAGAGGCCCTCCCTTGTGTGAAGAGCCAAGAGGGCAGCCTCAGATGTTCCTGCCACATCACCGGCCCCCGTGTCTGTCCTGCGTCCGCAATTGCTAGAGGCTCCCAGCTGGTGAGGGCTCAGTCTGCATTTCCCCACTCATTCCTTGGGGCAACTCCTTGCTCCAGAGCTGCCCACGGCCCCAGCCTCCACGAGCACCATCCCTGCCCTTCTCCACGCGTAGCGCATGTGTGTCCAGCCCTGCTGCGTTTGAACTCTACGAAGCACCACCTTAGTGGCTGTGTATTGGTGACTTGCTTCCTTTGCTTGCCACCGTGTTCACGAGTTCATCTGCAGCCATTCACCATCATTCTTATAAGACGGCACCACCGTCACCCACTGGTGTGATTGTTCTTACATATTTGTGTTGTTTCCACCTGGGGCACCTGATGGTCATGCTGCCGTGGACTGTCTTGTGCACCTGGATCCGGGTTTCTCCAGGGGATACACCCGGAATGAAATGTACACAGCTTCCACTTTCTAGATGATTCTAAACTACTTCTCCAAGAGGCATCCTGGTGTGTGTGTGTTTTCCATCTGCGATCAGCCTCCATGTAACGTCTACCCATTGGTTCAAATTGTGTCCTCTGAGATCCAGAAGGGCCCTGCTCCTTCCTGCCCTCCTTCCCTCAGATAGCAGACTTCCCAGTGCATAACAGATGCTCAGAAAAACACTGTGGAATGAACGAGTGCATGAGTTCAACTGGAAAGTGGTGTGTCCACCCTCCTTTTGTATTTGATGGTCAAATTCTTTTGACCAGGGCGATGCTCGCCTATAAGGCATCTTTGTGCGAATTACGTAGGGGCACCCCCTCTGGGTGGGAAAATGGCAAAAAGTCACCGCTCTGCTAGAAGCAGTCCCCGCGGTTCATGGCATGGCCAGCCGGACCCAAGCTGGCTCCAGCCCCCTTGGCCTGGTGCTTTGGTGAAACACACAACAGGGCACAGCCCGCGGGGAAGGGCAGCCCCGCGTTCACCTGCCTCCCCGTGGTATCCACACTTGTCCCCGCTAATCAGTGTTCCTCCTAAATGGCTACTCCCAGAAGGTCACATAATTCCCCCAATCTTTCTAGTTCCCAAGAAAGCAAATTTTCTAAACCATGAAGACAGGGACGCGGAATTGAAAAATATTACAAAACTTCTGTTTATCCGTGAACTTGAGGGAAATGACAGCCATGGATGAATCCAGCCAGGGACGTCCCCAACCCCATTTTTAAGGCTGAGCCTGATTCTAAACCCTGGAATCCCCTCTGGCTTCTGTTCTGGAGTCTCAGGCTGGTTGCCCAGGCAGGCGGCACAGTGACACACAGAGACATTGTCACACCACGGCCCCCACTGCGTGAGGGTGCCGGTAATTTCAGTGCACGATTTCCAGAAAAGAACTTGACTCAGACCCAGTGGTTTGGAATGAACCTGCTCAGTTCACCCAACTTGGGAGCAAATCAGATTCCACATTCGGGGGCACTGTCTGTGCTGGAGGCGCCGCGGCAAGTCGATGAGCAGGAGTGGAACTTCTTAGTAAACAAAGGACAGCGCTGGGCAGCCCCAACCCTGCCAGTGTTCTCTAAAATGGCGTTTTATTGCTACATAATGCAATTTCATGACAAATCCTGGGCTGCCCTCCCACGCCTCTTATTAAGTTATTTCTTTTTATTTTGCTGGTTTTATTGATGATGTCATGACATGGCCCATCAACCTTTAATTAAAACCATGGTCGCAATGTTAGGCTTCCTTTAAACCGTGAAAGCCAGGGCTTTGGAGAGGTCCCTGTGGAGAGTCCTGATGCACGGGAGCAAACAGTCACTGTGGATTTCAGGAGGCACCAAGAGGTTCCCAGAGGGGCTGGGCTGTGGAGGGACTGCTGGGTGTTATGGGCTGAATTGTGTCCCCCGGAAGAGATACGTTCAAGTCCTGATGCCAGGCACTTCAGAATGTGACCTTCCTTGGAAATCGTCATCACAGATGTAATCAGAGATGAGGTCAAGATGGAGTAGGGCAGACCCTAACTGAACACGGCTGGGGTCCTTACGAGAAGACAAAGGCACAGAGGGTCAAAGAAGGACCCCTACAGGTTGCAGAGGGAGCACGGCCTGCCGACACCTTGATTCCAGACTTCCATGACAACCAGACAATAGTCTGCTGTTTTAAGACACCCAGTCTGTGGTTCTTTGATATGGGGCCCCCGCAAACAATACACAGGGTTTGCTTGGATCTCACTGGGTTCCACCGTGCCAGACCAGAGACGGCAGGCGTGCAGCAAATCCCATGTTCCCTCCATCTGAACCCCAAGCCGGTCTTCCCCAGCGGCATTCCTGCCCCGGCATTCAAAGGCATCCTGTGCATGGCTCTGCTCTGCGGGTGGCTGGGTCAGACCCAGCCCTGGACACAGTTCTGATCTGAAACCTCAGCATTTGGGGGAAATCAACACACCCGGCTAATTAATGCTAGGAAGGTGGCTAGGGAGGCTCTGAGAGTTCCCTGGGTTTGATCTCGTCTGGGCTCCCTAAAAGGGCTTTGGAAAACCGGGACGGCTCCAACATGACGGCTCACTTTCCCTTTATGCAGCACAAAGTTTAGGACCCCAACGTTGGGACCCCTGGACCTGGGCGAGTGTTTTTACTGAATCCTGGGGGGAGCCTTGGTCTCCGTTTTCAGGAGAAGAAATGGCTGGGCCCAAGGTCACACCGGGATGTCTGCATGGCCGTGACAAGCATGCTGGTTGGCTGGGGTTACAGATGTGGTGTGTGTGTGCATGGGGGGGCTGTGAGTACATGTGTGTGTGTGCTTGTGAGACAGGCATGTATAATTATGTTCCACGAGCAAGGTGAGAGACCCGCACTCTTGTTCTCTCCCTGAGGTTATCAATGGTCATTTTTCATTTAAAAAATTTCTTCTCACTGAATAGCTTCTGTTTCTTTCCCATTGCTGTTTGTGTTACTGTGGTAAAATACACATAACAAATTTCCCTTTTGACCATTTAAAGGTGTACAGTTCAGTGGCGTTAAGTACATTCACAACTGTGAGTGCCCATCACCTTGATCCAGTACCCAAGCAATTTCATCACCTGAAAAGACCCTGTGCTCGTCGGCTGTCACTGCCCACCCCCAGCCCTGACACCCACACTTCTGCTCCTCCTGGTGCCACGGCACACGTCCCTAGGCTGAGAGACCCGGGGGGGAGACCTAAGGGAGAAGGTGTCTCTCCTTTATTTTTTTTTAAAATTTATTTATTTATTTATTTTTGGCTGCGTCCGGTCCCCGTTGCTGTGCGCGGGCTTTCTCTAGTTGAGACGAACAGGGGCTACTCTTCGTTGTGGTGTGCAGGCTTCTCATTGCAGTGGCTTCTCTTGTTGTGGAGCACGGACGGGCTCTAGGCGCGTGGGCTTCAGTAGTTGTAGCACGCGGGCTCAGTAGCTGTGGCTCACGGGCTCTAGAGCGCAGGCTCAGTAGTTGTGGCGCACGGGCTTAGTTGCTCCGGCAGCACGTGGGATCTTCCCGGACCAAGGCTTGAACCCGTGTCCCCTGCATTGGCAGGCGGATTCTTAACCACTGCGCCGCCAGGGAAGCCCCGAAGGTGTCTCTCTTCCTTGTCATTCTCCACTGTGGCTCACTGTGTAAGTGGCCAAACTTATCTGATTAGGCAGATTAGGGCCAGGTACACACCAAAGGGTCCAGCACCTGCTTGGACCCAGGGCCGTGTTCTCTGTAAGAAGTCATGCTTCAGATGCTTAATCCAGCTCAGACTTCAGGGCAGTCCGGGGTGAGGGCTGTGGTGAACTCACCCTGGCCCACAACATGCTCACAGTGTCAGAGGTCAGAGGGCACAGTGTGGGATTTAAACCAATCACCAGCTCGCAATTCTACGGACAATTATCCATGACGCATGTTAAAAGGCCAGCGAGGACCGAACCCAGTCACCACACACATCTTCCTGTAAGGGCTCATTTCTTACAAATGCACAAACAAATAAAATAAAAAGCCTGTCTCAGGATTTGGGTAAAATTATGACTTTGCTTAGTGATACAGATGCAGTAAGAACAGCTTTCAGGGGTACGGGGATGCCTGGTGATTTAAAATAAACGGAGCTGGGTTAGGGAAGAAAGAAAATAGGATGTTTCAAACACCAAAACCCCCCAAATTCTCATCCCAGGAAGTCAGTGACCCCATGGATGGGCAGTTGGAATAAAGGGTCACTCGGAATGAGAACCTGAGACCGTCTCTATTACAAAGAAAGCAGAGGCGTAAGGGAATACCAATTGGTAACAATTAGAGCCGGATCAGATAGGTGGGGGAAAGTTCAGATCCCCTCTGGGGTATATTTATGTATCCTCTCTAGAGCGCAAGGCTCGTTAACCTGTGACTGGCTATCGGCTTCCTCCATCGGTGACCTGATCCAGTCCCCCTGCAAGGAATTTCAACTGTGGATGACTTTCCTCCACATGAGTTGTGAACACGTCACAGAGGACAAGTTTCTCCAACTGTGTGAAGCACTGCAGATCCAATGGCCTACGGGGACCAGGCAGGTAGTGTGGCCTAGGGAGGCGGATGGGGGCAGGCAATAAGGAAGAGGGGGGACTTGGCAAACTGAGAGCACAGGGCTTGCCCAAAGTGGACGCCACAGCTGGGCTCCGGGCTCTCGTTTCCAGAGGGGAACACTGGCCTGCTGTGGCCAGATCTTCAGAGTTTATCAAGAGCATCAGGCTGTGTGGATTTACACATGAGATGTCCTCATTTTTAAAACATCGAGGGCCAACAAAATATTCCTGCAGCAGTTGAAGACTCCTGGACTAAAGTCACAGGAAATGACAGTGACTTCTCTGAATGCATTGACCAAAACCTTCTTCTCCCGTAAAGGGGTGGCCTTTGGTGCTGGGCAAAATACAGGTCTGCCCACTGCCTTCTGGCTGGGCCAGGGAGCATCCCACCCCAGACCTTTGCCCAATCTGTGCCTCGTGCCAGGAGGCCCTTCTTGCCCCTCTCTAAGCGCAAGTGGAGATGAAGCCACGAGGTGAGATTTTCTTTATGATTTGCGAGGAGTCTGCCCGTGACTTGACCGTGTAGATGGTCTCCAGTTCCCCACTTGGCTGGTCCACACACCCTAGACCTTGGAGTTCCAGTACTTGGTCCTGTCTCCAAGGCAGCTTTATTCATTCACTTACAAGAACTGACCAGATGCCTTGATGGTCTGGACACTGGGCTCTTTGGTGGCATTGATCTAAAGCTCAGCCACCAGTTCACCTGGCGAAGAAGCTGACACAGGTCTGATGCACGAATGGTGGATCCATTCGAATCTCTGGCAGGGTCTCAGCCCCTGTGTATTTATAAAGCTCCCACTGAGATCGATGTTCGTTTAAGCCTGAGCGCTTCCATGAAATCTTCTTATCCAACGAGCATCTCTCCCTCAAAATGTCCCAAACTTGTTTCTGTTCATTTGATACGTGGGACCACAAAAAAAAAAAAAAGAGTACATTAGAGATGACCCCATAAGGTCAGGGACCACATTTCAGCACCTCCGATAGCATGTTGTTCAAGAAAGGGCTGTGACGACGGATGTCTCCACTTTCAAAATGACCAGGTTTATCAGCGTGAAGCTCTCGTTAGGAGAAAATCATCAGTTACCTGGGTTAATAAGCTAACGGCATGCCCCTCTAGAGAGGCTCAAACTTGAAACCCACATGAATTTAAAAGACGCAGAACTATGGTGGGGTCCGATCGCCCTGGAATACGGAGCAGAGCTCACCGGAGCCGTCACCTCTGCCCTGGGATGGAAACATGTCCCACTAGGTTCAGCTCTAGCAACTTCTTGCTGTGCAGCGGGTGTGATACAATTCACATGAGCAAACAAAGCAGCCCAAGTAACAGGACCGGCCTCGGCCTCAGCGTTCAGATGTTAATCCACCTAAGCCCCTGCGGTTGATAACCATGACATTCTGGAAACCAGACACCGGGGCTCATTACAGAGCAGTGGCTTGTGCCCTGAACTCTCCCCAGTCCCTGGGTTCAAATCCCGGAGGCCGACTTTAGTTCTAGATTTTTTTTTTTCTCTTTTCGGTGGGACACAGTGTAACCTCCACTTCGCCTGAAACCCTTGGGCCAGGGTCACCTTTCAGCAAAATAGAGGCACCCTGCACATGGTCAGTGTTTATTTTTCAGTTGTCATCCCCAGTTTACCCTGCAGAACTTGATCTTTAAGTGAGTAACAAATAGCTACTGAAATCTGCCCAGGACTTTTTTGTTTTGCAGGCAGAACAGCCAGTAAACCAATCCCGGTAGGAAAGAGTGGGGTGTCTACTGCAGAGCAACAAGCTTTTGAAAGACAAATCACACACCTCCTTGGGCACATAACATGAAAACAAATGACCCCAGAACAATAACATGCCGTCTTTTTGGCTGTGGGAGTAATGTGTCTATGGGGATGGTTTTCCAGGAGCCCCTCACAGTTACTTTGCATAAAGCGAATCTGGTTGGTCTCCTTGGCCTTATCTTTTCCCTGCCAACTTCAAAAGCTGGAGCGAGCCCTGTCCCACAGGGTAAAGTTTCCAGGGTGACAGATGCGAAGAGCAAATCGACTTGAGGTCAAAGGCAAAAAGAAAACAGTCTCTCATCTGATTAATGGTTTGAATTTAATTAGTGGGGAAAAGCGCAAATCAGACAGTTTGTGACTTGGTCAAGCCCCAGGTCCCTTCTTGCAAAATTGCAAAACAGAAAAAGGGTCAGTTGGGCTGAAGGCTGACCTTTCCGAGATGCCTGCCGCTTCGCGCTGGTTTAATACGAGTTAAGTGCAAGTGGGCGGGTTGGTGACGTTCCAAGCCAACGGTGAAAAGGTGGTTTCCAAGGTTGTAAATGTTAAGGTTTTGGCAAATGAAATAAAATTTTGAAAACATGGCAGCAGCACCATCCCATGTTCTAACCTACCACCCTGTGAAATGTGAGAGGGGCTTGGTTTTCGAGTTTCTAAGAAGTCTGGATTTAGAGCCATAAAGGATTACAGCAGGTAGGGAGGGTGCCTTTCCAGGATTAAGTTCAGTTATTTGGAATAACCCTTGCATTTGCTTATGCGATCATTCCACAAGTATCTGTTGCTACTGGTGCCGGCAGCGGGCTGGGTGCCAGGGATAGGGATTTAGACAGGGTCCTCCTGAGAAGGAACTGGGGGCCAAGGAGCCAAGGGACTCAGCTAAGACCACACAGCAAGCCCGGGCGGCGTCTCCAGGGTCCAGCCACCGCCCTCACTATCATACAGGGGTCCCCAGTGGCACCCCACTTACAAAAACCAAATAAGTCTGCACTCCTAGGAAGGGGAAATGGGCGAACGCATAATCGTATTTAAAAAGAGCTGTATTTCAGAGTCGCTTCCACCCTGGATGCACCTTAGAATTAACCTGGAGATCATTACAGAAAGTAGAAGGAAAGAGACTCCAACCCCACCCAGACCGGCCCAGCCAGGATGGCTTAGAGGGGGCACTTGGGCACCAGGCCCTCTCAGAGCTCCCAGGGAGCCTGGGTGAAGAGGCCATCCATGGCTCAGGGAGCTTCAACACAGGGCTGCTCTGGGTGAAGGCCAAGCTAGTCCATCACCATGGTCTCCGGGTACCACGTTCAGCAGCCTCCCCCCTGGTGGAGAGCATGGAATCTCTTGTTGTCCAGGTCTGCAAGTAGAGCCCTGAGTCACCCCACACCCCCGACCCTCTGCACCACCCCCAGTCCTGTCCATCCCGACCTCCTAATCCTGTCTCCACTCTCTTTCCCCCCCCTCTTCCCCCAGCTCCCCACCCCAAAGCCTGACCTGGGCTTCCAGGCTTGAGTGAGAATGATGTTTTGCTATTCTTCCAAGATCAGTCTCATTATTGTATTTCCACTTGTCTTACGTCTTACTGATCCCAACGTCCCCTTGGGTCCCTCCAGTTTGGGTTTCCATTTCCTAATTATTTTAAATCCTAGGACTTCTCCTCCATACTGAAATGGATAGCACAGAGGCATAACAGCTCCAGCGTGGGGATTCCATGTCTGATGCTGGAGAAACAGAGTCTTCATCCTTATCCTTGTGAATTATTCACAGAGGGACCAGCGCCTTCCTGTGCACTCTAGATGAGCTTCTGTAGACACACTTCCCATCCTTAATCATGTCTTCAAACAAAAAGGAGTAGCAAAAGGCTCAAAAAATCCTCAATAAAGATCTGATTAGTGAATGAATGAAGGAATGAATGAATTGCAGAGAGCCCAGATTCTTAGGGCAGATGGACCTGGGTTTGAATCCTGGTTAAGCCACTTATTAACTTGTGACCTAAGGCAAGTTACTTAATAGCTCTGAGCCTCAGATAAGGAAGCGCAACCTCAGAGGGTGGTAGCGAAGATTAAATTAGAGAATCTTTGTGAAGACCCAGCAGAGTGTCTGGCACGAAAGAAACAACTAATTAGATGAGCTGAAAACAACAGCAAGGAATAATGTTGTACAATCATTCGGAGGTGAAGATGCCAAGCAGTGTTTGTTCAACTGTTGAGTTAAACCAAGCTTTTTTATTTTTTAAAAAAGTTGGAAGACCGTCCCTACCCTGGCCCTGTTTCTGGAGAGAAACTTGCTTTCCAAGAACTGAGAGTAGCTCCATGGTTTGGTATGAACATGGTTTAAATAATAATACTGTCATCTTTATGCCTTAAAAGGATCATATTTCACATACGGTTCTACAACTTCCTTTTTTCATTAACTATACATATCATTCACGATATATTATTCACAGCACATCAATTTACAAAGATATCTCATTTTTAGATGTTTCCATAATACTTCACCACATGAACATTCCATAATGTTCTTGCCTCACCCCCTATTAATGCACTTCGGAGTACTGCTAATTTTTTATAATTCGAAGTTTGATGTATATCCTTGGACATAGACCTTCATACTCTTTTTTAAGGGGTCAGTTGCTGGGAATGGAATTTCTAGATAAATTTGATAAATGGATAAGTAACAATTTGATACAAAGGGCCTAACTGGCTTCTCCAAGATGCATACCAGCCATGTTTGAGAGGACTTTCTTCCTGGCATTCTGACCAACTTGGAACATTTTGGCTTTTTTAAAATCTTGGACAATCTGGCAGACAAAAATAAGGTCTCGTTTTAAAATGTGTGCCTGTATTTGATTGCTAATAACGTTGGGCATATTTTACATGTAAATTAGCCAAAAACAACATACGGTACTTTTGAGAAATGTCTGTTTATGCCCTATCCTTTGCCCATTTTTCTATTTTAGTTGTTTATATGTTTCATACTGATACATAGATGTTATTTTATAATATGAATCTTAATCATATGTCTGCCATATGTATTGCAAATTTCCAGGTAATTGTCTACCTTTCAATCTTTTATTACAAATTTCTGTAAACCATATTGTATATCATTCTGTCTTATTTCACACAAACCACTGAACATAATTTAACTTCTTATTGGTAACCATAACCTGGCCCTTCTTCAAGTGCTCCTCAAGTCTGTACAACTGTTTGCCCTCTCATTAAATGGCCTCAAATTGCCATACTTACGCGCACTTTTCTCTATTTTGTTATTTTGGTTTCCCCCTTAGTGATCCACTATCCACATGTATTCCTTGTTATTAATGTATTAAAAATTATAATATTCTCCCCCGATTTCCTTAATGCATTTTTCTCTAGCGGCTACAGCTGGGGAATCAGACAACCAAGTCTGCAAGAACTAAAACTGTGTCTGAAGTAGGAGTCGTTCGGTCATACATGAGAACACTAGGTGCTCTCCTACCAATAAAATGCATGAACTCTACAGCATCACTTCAGAGTTCTCAGAGTCATTTTGTATTTTCTTGCTCATTCTTGGTTCTTTTCCAGCTAGTTAAGAGTGCCTGATATTTGAAACCCCAGTTAAGTGAGGTGCTCCTATACGCCAGAGACACTTAAACAGAAACCAGTGACAGTGCCATCCTTGTCGACTGATCGACTCTCGGACCCAAGGTTTTACCCAGTCCACCTCCTCCCTCCCCAGGGTTTGAAACTCTTCAACAACATCCTCAACCAAGTGGTCCTCTAAACTTTCTGAACGATTCCCATGGTGCACAGACAGAACAATTATTTAATCAGCGTCTTCCATTTTGGACAGCTCTCATCATTCCAAGCGGTATCGACATATGGAAACTAATTCCCCAGAACTTGCATCCCATAGTCCGACATCTGCTTTCTTTCTGGTTGGCCTAACTCTACCATGTATCTTTTTCACAATAAGACCAATGGTTGCTCTGTGATCTGCACAGATCTCCCTGGGTGGGCCTGAACCCCCGCATCAAAACCAACCTCTTCCTTCCCTGGGATAAACACCGGGCTTTCCAAGTCCCGCGGGGGGGTGTGGAGTCATACAAATGGAGCTGCTCTGAGCTCAGAGATGGCGCCAGAGCCGAAGAGTGCCAACGCAGATGAGGTCAGCGCTATTCCAATCCCCTTAGCCTCCCCCAAACACTGCGAGAAGCCTGCCCACCAGGCAAGTTGCATATTAAATGTCAGCCGAGAAGGGTTCTAAATCAAGGCAAGTTAGGTATTTAAGCTTCCTAAATCCTGGCTGCTGCTTTGGATGCTGGCAATTGGCTCTCGTTTCCTTCAGAGGGCTTCTGATTGTTTTGGCAGCGTCTTTGACTGCGTCTCCAACACCAATTCTTCCCCCACGGATCCCCCAAAAGGAAAGAAATATGCACAAAGCAGGTAGTTGTTTCTGTTCAACGATCTGGTCGCTCAGAAATGAGAACCTGGGCCTGTAAGCCCAGATGTTCCCCTTGAGGCACAGCACCTGCCCCAGCCACCATGGGGGTGCCCCTGGAGGTGGGTCCTTGATGGCCCAGGAGGCAAAGGGGCTGGCCCACGTAATGCTCTGGCAAAGGGCAGCTCAGCGCAGGGGTACTGAGCCTCAACCCTGCGTGGGATAGAGGAGGATGAAGACCACATCACTGAAGAGTTCATTTGGTTGGCCAAACCCAAGGACCACCCTTCCTATAGGTCAGAAAAATAAAGTGCTAAAATACCTGTAGTCTCGGGCAGGAATAGAAATACATGGAGCTTTCCTCCCAGACCTTTTGGTATTTTCTCATCGGAAAATACCGAAATCCAAAGGGGTGGATTGGACCAGAAGATCCTGAAAGCTCCTATTACATCTAATGCTCTTAGAGTCAAGTTGGTTACTTGGAGGAATGGGCACCAAACCACATCTACTTCCCTCACTTTCCAGGACAGTTTGTGAAGAAGGTGTGCACACAAGTCAGCACTGACGGTGCTGGGGTGTCCACTGGACCCTCACGGGTCTGTCTCCATTGCTGCCATCATTGTTATCGTCATCGTCATCACCACCATCACCTAAGGCTCTGGGATGTTTAGCTGGAATGAACATTCAGGAGTTAGTGGTCGTCCTAGAGATGACACGCTGTCTCTCACTCAGTGAACATAAAAATTGTGTTTTACGTTGCCTATTTTGGTTTTCATCTTGACAACACCCCTTTGCATCAAATTCCTCGTCCCTTCTCCATCAGCACATGGGTGCATGCACACAGTTTACAAACGGTGTGGGAAATGGGATAGAGCAAGGTGTGAATTTGATGACTGAGTGGGGGGATTCTGCAAGCGAGATGCCATGGGTGAGCAACAAAATACAGTCAAGGAAGCAGACGAGCTGAGGCGAGGGTCTGAGGAGCCAGTGACTTTCCTGCACACTAGCAGGCAAGGGGGAGGACGGCGATTTCTCCCTCTATTTTCTAAGCCAATATGATGTACTTTGACAGAATCATGTACATAATGTCTTTGATCTCTCTCCACTTCCTGCTCCTCCACACAAAAACCTTTCAGACCATCATGCAGAACAAGAAAAGGAAGAAGGAAGAACTTTCACCGTGTTTGCCTATATCAAAACGTCAAGTTGTACCCCTAGAACAGTGGTCCCCAACCTTTCTTGGCACCAGGGACCAGCTTCATGGAAGACAATTTTTCCACAGACTCGGGGTGGGGTAGGAGACGATTCAGGTGGTAATGCAAGTGACGGGGATCAATGGGGGGCGGCAGATGAAGTTTCGCTCGTTGGCCCGCCGCTCACCTCCTGCTGTGCAGCGTGGGGTTTGGGGACCCCTGCCCTAGAATATATACAATTTTGGTATGTCAAATGATCTCTCAGTAAAGCTGTTGGGGGGGGGCGGGTAAGAGAGAAGGGTGGTAGCAGAGGGAGAAGCGAATCTCAGAGCATCACGTGTCCACCTCCTTCTACTGAAATCTAGAACAAAAGCATTTTGAAAGAGCACTAAAAATATGTCCGCCGGGTCATGGAGTAAAATCAAAGTCTTGAGCACTGGCTGTGCTAGAGGTCCACCAGTTCTCAGGGGGACCATGTACCTGACTGGCCAAACTGGGGCCCATTTGAAAATGAAAGGAGACGTTAGAACCAATTAGTGGGCATTAATTAATTAACAATCGCCTCAACTTAACTGTCCCAGCCCAATGGGGACTTATGGTCATCCTACAGATATGAGACCTTGGGCTCAGCTGATCTATAACTAATTTTTACCAAAGGATAAGTGAGAAAAATAAGGACAATGTAAGTATGTAGAGATGTGTCTACCATCATCCACTCCCCCTTCTTGAGAAGGTCCATCCTTCACCTGTGATGCTGTTCTCCCCACGTTGTGTGTGTGTGTTAAAATGTTCTTTTTAAAATAAATGAATTTGTTCTAAGGGTAGATAATAGGGATATGTTATTTCTGTTGATCTGTTTGTTTGCTTGCTATTTTTCAAGTACTTAATTGACACAGTAAAAGTTGGTGAGCCTATGTCAATCCACCCGATATTTAAAACATTTCCCAAATTGTTTAAATCCCCAAATCTGGGACTACTTCTGTGGATCTCTCCAGCTGACTAGGGAAAGAATACCCTCTGGGTTTCAGCCTGTTGGCTGCCCCACACCCACAGTGCTCAGACACACCCATTCCTCCAGTTGTGCGGCATTATTATTTCCTAAATATTATTGCCTATTATTCATTTTTAACTTGGACCCCCTTCCCCACGAATCATCAGAGGGGGTCAGGTCCCTTGAGTCCCAGAAGGGCAGCACCCGCACCCCACAACGTTCGCCCACTCCCAGCCCTCCCCCACCCAGGGAGCCTCGGCTCCCCAAGCATCACAGATACTGGAATTTGCCTCAGAACCATCTGGCCTGCATCGCCATGCAAACGACATCCCCACTGAGGGAGCCCACAGCCGGGTTGCTATCTCAAGACCCCATGTTGGTTTGTTGTTATTTTTAAAGACAGCTCATTCAGCCACGGCAGGGAACTAATTTCTTTTCAGCAGGGCTACAGCACCCATCCTGAAGTCAGGGCAGCCGGACAGAGATGGAGGAGCTGGGGGCGGGGGAACTCGTATTAGCACAATTTCTAGGATCAAAGTCCTTTGTGACCTGAAAGATCTCCGGCTGTTAGATTATAAATTGGGGTTTAATTAGAGCCTTGTCAATCAACCCTTATCCCTGCCTTGGTTTGGGCAAATGGTTCTTAGTTTGGCAAGTCATTAATTAAGAGTTTGGAGAACACACGCTCAGGTTTTTGTGTCAAGCAGAGAAGCAGATGCGGCTGTTTTTCACTCTTCCAGAACTTTTTTTGTTCTCCTTTTAGAGAGTAGAGATACATTCCATTGGCTTCAGAAAAATAACCAGAGATGGGGAGGTTTACAAGTCTTGAAGCATCTATATCTTGTTAACTCAGGGGCAAAGACGGAGGCACAACTTTGTCTAGAGGTTAAAGTCTGAGGTTTGTGTTAACCGCCACCTGACTCTCAGTTCTGACTGTAGCACCAAGCAGCCTCGGGCAAGCTATTGATAGTCAGCTACTGAGCTTCGTTCCTCCCATCTCCAAGGTGAGAGCAGTGATAGTAGCTAACTTGTCATTAATATTACTCTTTCATTCAGCTGTTATTTATCGTCATCTACTAGGTCACAGGCACTGGGCTAGGTTCTGGGAGTCCCACTGTCAATAAAGCAAACAAAGCCCTTGCGGAGTTTACATTCTGAGCAGGAGAGTGAGGGAGGCAACAGCACACCAATAAACAAATAAAGATACAATGTAATGCCCCGTAAGGCTAAGTGCCAAGAAGAAAAATGGAAGAGAGTGTAGGGAGAAAAATCAGAGGGAGGTGTTAATGCACGTTGAGGGCTTAGTATGGTGGCTGGCACATAATAAGTGGTCAGGTTAGGGATGTGATGATAATGATGATGACGGTGACAACGACGATGGTGGTGATGACGGTGAGGATGGTGATGGTGAGAAGGTTGGTGAGAGCGATGATGACGACGGTAACAGTGGTGCCAGTGATGATGACAGTGATTCCTGAAACTCTGCTGGCACACCAGATCCCTTCCTTCATCTGTTCCCATCCTTGGAAACAACACTTCAACCATCCTAACTGGAGTGAAAGGATGCCCAAACCATGCCCACTTTTTCTTTTTTCAAGTTCAACACTTTTCCTTAGATTTGGCCAAAGGTTTCGGAGCAAGTGTTCAGCTAGAGCGTCATTAAAAAGCAACACACATGCACAGCCCAAAAAAAGCATCCAAACTGGGAAAGAAAAGCGTTCCTTGTATTTTTTACTTGGCAACGAGCTCGTCTTAAATCAGAACAGGACTGATTCCTCGTAGATAGGAACTCTTAGAACCAGCTCTCCTACTGCCCTGAGCCACACATGGCTGAGTGCCCCTCAGCTACACCTAGGCCTTTTATTAGATTCTGGGAGGAAAGCTCTTAGGCCAGGCTGTTCCATTACTAATTCAGCACTGCAAAGGCAACACAGCACAAGGAATGAACTTTGCTTGGCCCCCCCAGCCCTTTATGATTAGTGATCATCCCTTGGCAAAATAAAAGCGATGGTCATTTCCCTGTGAGCCTGTGACAGTGACAGAATAGTCCTGTTCCAAGGGCGTTTCTGGCTTCATCCCAAATATGAGGTCATCGTGTTCATCTAGTTTTGGACAAAATCCACGTATTTGCCATTGAGGCCAGAGCCAGGCTAAGCTGGAGAATGAATCATCCCCATCCATCTCTCTCTCCCCGTCTCCGTGAGTGAAGGCGAGAAGATAGAAGGAGATGAAAAATAACACTAAGGGAATCCCAAGCATTGCTGTTTCCGCTCATCCAGACACATTAAGAGGGAAAGCATTTTGTTGTATTAAGGGGCATTCAAGCAATACTGTTAACAAGGAAGGATAAAAACAAAATTCCGTTATCTGGGGATTTTTTCATTGCAGTGAAAACATTTCTAGCTTAAGAAAAAAGGAATCCATGGGTTGTTCTGGGATAGTGCAAAGGCTTGACAGAATTCCAGAACCAGGTCTCAGAATGGCTGGGAAGCCGCACAGCTCTAGGGCCCTGGCGGGCAGTCTGCCCCCAGAGACCACTGTCAGAATGAGTGAACGCCAACCATTCTAGACTTTGGGTCAATGGACACCAGCCCAGGCAGCAGCGGATGGCTGTTTAAGGTGGATTTGCTATGGACTGGGAGGGTGCCAGGAGGGGCAGATCGAGCTGGAGGCGACCACCGAGGTCTTGGCCTGGCAGGAATGCAGTAAGAGCGGACATGTCGGGTGGGGGCGGGGTGGGGGGAATCAAGAGTTCAGACTCGAACATGAGAAATCTCTAAATCCAAGAATCTGAAGGAGTAAATCAGCCGGTGCAGAGAGAATGCTGAGTGTGGTGCCTGGCACCTGGAAACTACTCAAAAATATTACCCATTTGGCCACTTCTTGATCACCTTACAGTGGGCAGGGCTCTGCCTATCTTTGCGTGATTGTCAGCCTCCTTGCATTTATCTCCCTGTGAAGGTCCAGGAAATATGAGCTGTGGCTCGATGGGGGCCATCCCGGGCGGCTGCGGGGAAGATCAATGTCCTGTTTGAAGGGCGAGTTCCCCAGGGTTCATGCGCCCACGCATCCTGAAACCCGATCACTGCTGTGTCTTTCATGAAGATGGAATCCTTGACAGGTGATTATTTTTGCTCCCCACTGCATATCAAACATGTTAAAGATTAGTCACTTGTTAAGGGCCACCTGTTGACAAGGAAGGCGGAAGGCGGCAGGCAGAGATTCCTGCTGTTCCGGCCGGGATCTGATTATGCGAAGCACCAAGTGCCTTCACCCCTGAAGCCACTGACAGCCAGGGAGCTGGGACCTGGGGCTCTCTGGAATTTGGGCAAAGACCCTGCGGCTGGCTGGTCTCTTGGCTTAACGAGCTCCTACTGACCATTCAGGTCTCAGCTGAAATGTCCCTTCCTCCAGGAAGCCACCCTGCCCCAGCCCAGAGGAGCCCCCATTGTGCGCTCTCATGGAGCACCTGCCTTTCCCCCTCCAGCTCTTCCTATATGCAGTGATTTTATTAATCAGCTCTTGTGATGTGTTCAGCACTTATCTCCCATACAATTGAGCTTCCTGGGGTGGAAGGCCCCAATCTTTGGATTCATTAACTCCATCCAGGACTGATCAATATTTATTGACTGGCCGTTGGCAGCAATCATGCAGAACGGAATGGGAAAATATGGGTTTATGAGTAAATACAGTACAATCATCACTCTGTGCCATTTTGACCTAAGAGATTAAAAACAAAACCAAAAAAACTTGGATGACAGGTATTCACCAGTAATCTAAAACCACTGGTTCCAATCTGTGGGCTACAGGGAGGGGCAACAATGTGAATTCATACTGGACCAAGTATTGTCTTTATTGAAATGTTTTATGATGAAAATTGAAAGACGTAAGTAGGGGAAAGTGTAATGAGCTCCATACACCTACCAACTACACTCATCAGTGTAAGACTTTGCCATGCTCCCCAGCGTTCATGTCATTTCTTTCCATACCTAAAAATGCATCTTTTAAAAATATAGGCATTTTCTTCCAATAATAGCAAAAGCATCTTGAGAGAAAATACTCTGTCCATATGAACTGGATTACGATTTTTAAAATGCACGCTATTGCAATGACCGATTTTCTAAAATTAAGAGTGTTACAAATTCACAGAAGGCATTTTTGTCAGGCTATATTTTCTTAACTCACAGACGTTAAAAGTAACAACGGCTATCCTGAGGAGTCTGGGATATTTTCTGATGTCAAACGTGAAAAGCATGGGAAACCCTGATTTAAAACTTCACTTTAGCCATGACCAGGATTTCTCCCTGGGCCCCCTCCTGTTGGAAGTGGCAAAGGGAACAGATCAGAGAGGCGTGGGGGTCTTTTTCTTTGCGTGGTTTCTGCTCTCCCCATGCCGAGCTGCTCCAGGAGAGGTGGCAGGGAGGTGGCCCGTGGTGAGGCCGTGGCCCAGAATGCACCCAGGGTGAGGCCAGTCCAGAGCGGACTCGGGTTTCTAAACTGCTTAGGGAGATGGATTTGAATGTCCAGTATGCAGGACACCTAACAGATAACCTGGTCTCGTCCTAGTCTGCTGTCTGCTAACCGTGTCTCATCGCTCCATGCTCTTAACACCTGAACTTCGGTTCTGGTCCTTTGCAAAATGAGTGTAAGAATTCTGACCTCCCTGCCCTGCTTCTCAGGGTGAAAGACCCAACTGAGAATCTAGAGAAGTGTTTGCAAGCTGCTGAGTGCCGCACACATTTTCAAGGGCACGTGATGTCCACCTTTGCTCCGGGCTTTGTGAAGGCTCCTGCATGCGGTGGCGGAGGGGGGGGGGCGGGGGGGGCGGGGGGGCGGGGTGCATCTTGGCGCTTCACCGAGCGTCGCAGCCACTGTGCCCTCTCACTCTTTGTCTTCATCCCAGGCGAGGTGGCCCCCACCCGAGGAGGCCAGGACATCTGGACCCAACGCAAAGACACCCAATCAATCAGCGGCTTTGCCTACGACACGCCAGACAACTGCCCCAGCGGGTCCTTTCCTCGCCAAAAAGGCCAAATGGCCATCAAACGGTTGGTCCCAACCCCCGCCCCAGTGCACACCCCAAAGCTCCATGGCTGCAAATGCAGGTGGCGATGGCGTGGTCCACAGGGAGCAGGCTGGCCACTGCGACTGTGTGGTCCAGTGCAGCAGTTTCAACCCTGGCTCCTCTCATCCCAGAATCCCCCGGGGAGGTTTCAGAAAGGACCCTCACCCAGGCCTCACCCTGGAGACACCGGGTTGGACTCTCCGGCGTTGGGGTCCAGGCACTGGTGTTTGCTGACAGCACCCAGGTCGTTCTAACGTGCGGCCGGGGCTGAGAACCGGCTGGCTAACCGATCGCTCAGGTCACCGACTTGCCTGTTCCAGCTGCTGAGAAATAAATTAACCAAATCACTTGTTTGACGAAAATCGTTTTCTAACCAAACAAAATAATAAAAACTTTATCCAGAGCCACATGGAGATTGACCCACAAAGATCAAACAAAACCACCACTGGCCTCCAACCCTCAATGGAAGAGATTCCAGTGGCATGAGTGACCGTGACAGCTTGGCTGGTCTTGTCCGTGTGGCGTTCACCTGGTGAAGCTGTTGCTGGCTCAAGGGCCGGAGGTGAGCTTCGTGCCTGAGCTACTTTAACCCCTTGAGTGTTGGCTGTTTCTCTGACAATATCCTGTTCTGCCAGGACCAATACTATTCATTCACTCGTCATTCTGACGGTTGTGGAGGCTTCCTTGCACACCAGCTGTGCTAAGTCACAAGGATATATCGATTAGGATTTGATCATTGTCTTCAGATGGGGAGGAGTTATGGGAATACAACAATAATTATAGCTGTAGTTTATTGTGTTTCCTTTGTGCCAGGCATTCTGCTAAGAACTTGACATGCATTCTCTTGTCTGATCACTACAGCACCTCCATGAAGTAGGGAGTATTATTATAATCATTCTCTGTAGAGGAATCTGAGGCTCAGAGATGTTAGGTAATTTGCACAAGGTCACACAGCAAATAGTGCTAGAGCTAGCATTTCCACCCAGCCCATGACTGCAGGTGGCTGCTCCTCAGCTCACACACTGCTGCCTCCCACAGTGGAATCACCAGGACATGGATCCGCAAGCATCAGGAGGCTGTCAGTGAATGCAGAGGCTCCACTTCTGGGGCCATAAGAAGGTTTCCCCTTCAAGGCAGCTTGTTGATATCGGCTGATTTTCAGCTCTGTTTATGCTGACTCCAGCGTGGTTGGGAGGGAACGCTGGGGCTGATAAGTGTTTGACAACCTGCACCCTGCACGAAGCCCTGATTGGCTGAGTTTGCCAGTTTCCATGATGTAAACACTCCCACCATGGCTGATTTTGAATTTCCAATGTGATGTCACTGAACTCAGAGCTGGGAGAGATGGCCACAGTCAGCTCTCACCGGCTGGGGTAAGTGGGCTCCAGCAAACCTGGGAGGACTTCTCTGATTCTCTCCACTTGAAGGTCTTTGGAGGACCATTGGGGATCATTTGATCCTTTCTAATTTTGGTTCACGGAGGAATTTTTAGACTGGAATCTCCATAACGGAAGGGGCCGTTTCCAGTCTTGCTCACCATTCATCTACCCTTCTACAGCTCCTGGCTTAGTGCCTGCTAAAGAGTCGTCCTCTCTGGCTTGATGGGACGATGGCTTGGCCAAGGTGGTAGTGATGGAGCCGGCAGGATTAGGACTTATTTCAAAGTAGGGTTGATGCGATTTGCTGTTGTTGGGTGTGGGAGGCAAAAGGGAGGGGCCAAGCCCGACCCCTTATCCTGAGGATTGGAACTGGATTTTACTGGGATGGGAACCACTGGGAGGGGCAGGTTTGGGAGGATAGAAATGCAAAGCCTGGTTTGGACCGTCCGAGTTGCCTGTTAGACCTGTAATAGGAGGCTGAGTAGGCTGTTATATATGCCAGTCCAAGGGACGTTGACGATGCAGTAGGGGACAGGATTGGCAAACCCTGGACCCCACGAATTGGTGGAAGAAGGGATGAGGTGGGAACACTGGAGATGGTGGTTGGTGATGAGATGCTTGGGACTAAAGAGGGAATACAGTGACAGTCCGTATGCTCTTGGGTTTGGCCACGGAAGGGATGGATAAGAGCTTTGGAAGAGAAGATGTGTCGGCTCTGAGAGGCTTGAAGCATCATCGACAATTCGACATCATTATTAGGGCCACAAGTATCAGGACAGAAGCAGGTTTGGAGAGAGTGAGACATTCAGCGTATGAAAGAGGTAGCTTTATAAATCAGTGGGCAAAAGTTGGGCTTTTAAATAGATAGTCCTGAGGAAATTGATTATCAACAGGAAAAATAAATTAGATTCTTACTTCAGATCATTTACAAAAATAATTTCTAGATAGTTAAAGTCTTATAAAAGGATAAAACAAAGTTTAAAAATCTCCAGAAGAAACTGTAGAAGACTATATGATATTAGAATAGAGAAGGACTTTTCTAAAAAGCATCGAAAATTCACAAACCATAAAGGGTTATACTGTCAAATATTACGCTGTTAAACGTTACGACGTGCTAAATAAAGTGAAGAGATAATCCACGTGCTGGAAATATATTTGCAGCACACGCATACATGTGGCAAAGAATTGGTATCCAAACTACATACGTAAAGAACACCAATGAATCAATAAGAAATGAAAAACAACATAATAGGAAAAAAGGAGCAGAGGATATGAGCAAGTGATTCGTAAAAGAGGAAACCCTACTGAACTGTCATAGGGAAATGCCAGTTAAAGCCAAAACGAGGTACCGTTTGTTCCCCACTGGTGGGTTTGGAGAAAGGAGACCGCGGGGGTGTTGATGGTGTCTGCGAGCTTGAGAAGCTGACACCACAACTCCAAGAACAACACCCGTCTCTACTGAAATCCAGTATGTGCGACCCTCTACCCAGATGGCACGTCCGCATAGACACCGAGAGGAACTTCCATCCACATATGGGACAGCCCACTGCTGCTGAGTGAATTGTAGCAAAAACTCTGAAACAACACAGACGTTCACCGACGGGACAGCTGATAACTAAATTGGGGGAGGTTCACTCAAAAGCACACTCCAGAGCGGCGAACTTGAGGGACAGAGCTACGGTATCACCACGGATCAATCTCCAAGCATCGTGAGAAGCCAGCAAAGCAATTTTCAGGATGAAATGTGCAGTAGGAAACCATTTATAGACCATGAAAACATGCAAACCAACACTTCACATTGTTTATGGATGAATCTACACGTGGCCAAAATATAAGAACACGCAAGGGGATGACAGACATCAAAATCAGGATAGTGGTCGACTCTCGGGAAGGGAGAAGGGAAGGCGGGGCCGGGGAGGAGTACGGAGAGGAGTTCCAATGCCTCTGCAATGTTTTCCTTCATAAGATAATATCCAGATAAACAGTGTAAAAGGCTAATGTTGGTAAATCTGGATGCTAAGTATATGGTTACTGGTTACTTTATTCTCTGTACTCATCTGTAGGCTTGACATATTTCAAAGTTTTTAAAGGACAGACATTCCTTTCTTACTGAGCTGGACTTTAGATTCTAGATCTTTTGGATTTTAAATCTAGAGGAAGGATTTTACATATTGTTGAATGTCATCACTTTGGGCCCTTCATTTCAACCTGCTAAAATTCACTTAGTTCATAAACATTTATGAAAGCAGCTCCTAAACAGCAGGTCCTAAGTTGTGGGGTTTAAGTTGTTTAGAGAGGCATTGGGCATAACTGTCTACTGTCTTTTGAATCACTGCTTTCTCACCCAGCTCACGAGAATTACTTCTGAGCTTTGGGAATTCTGCTGTTTGATAAAATGGTTTGTTTTCAGTCAAGTATTTATAAAAATAGTGATTAGGTTTGCTGCCCAACAATGTACATATAGTTAACATTATTGTACTGTACACTTAAAAATGGTTAAAATGGTACACCTTATGGTATGTATTTTTTAACCACCAAAAAAAAAAAAAAAAAAGTGAGTAGGACAGCATTAAATGCAGAGCCCCGTGGCAGGCTACTAGAGACTTCTCTCCAGATTAACTTTACATCCTAATCGACTCCGTGCCCATGCATGCACGTGTGCATGTCTGTACACTACATTTCACTTACAGAAACGTGGCCCAAGTTTTAGATGGTCAATTCAGGAAGAAAAATATCCTGAATCACCTCGAAGCATTTTTAAATTGTTTGCTCAATTAGTAGAAAGAAAAAAATTTTGCTGGGCACAGATCTTTTCGTGTCTGTTTGTGAAACCCAAGTGACAGCATTACGGGAGAAAGAGAACCCTCCGAGGGCCTTCTGCTGGGGAGAGTATCCCCTCTTTACTCTTCACCCCGGGCAGTGGTTGGCACCTGGCTGTTCCGAGGCCCTACAGTGGGTTTCAAGTCTCTTCCTGCCTGACAACAAAATCTACCCTTGAACAGCCCCTCCCTGAGCTGTCTCATCTCCCCTCCTCCTTCTGTATTTTTATTTTCTTTACCACTCTTCTTTTCCTGCATGTTTTGTTTTTTTCCTGCTTTGCTATGCTGCTCCATCAATATTTAGTTTCTAAATATTTAGTTTCCACATTGCTGTTCTTGTACTGTTTAGCCAGAATCACTTGTCAATTCACTCATTCACCACACAGCTCCTCGGCCCTGGCTGCAAGAAGAATCACCTGGGAAACTTCTAAGAGGTACCCCAGCCCCACGGCAGGCCAATTAAGTCAGAATCTCAGGGTGAGGCTATTTGTCAAAAGCTTCCCAGATGATACTGCTGTGCAGCCAGGGTTGAGAAATGCTGATTTCATAGATATTAACTAAATCCTTCTGTACACCAAGTTGGGGGTTCCTAAGGGGGTGATAAGGAGGCCTTCCTGGAAGAGGTGACGGGTAAGTGTGGTAGGTTGCATTTCCCGGGGCAGAACAGCAGCGCCCATCCTGAAAGCTCCTGTGCCACGGGACCCTGATGTTGTTCATCACGTGGTCAAGTTCTCCCCACCTTGAACCTGGGCAGGCCTGTCACTGCTTTCACCAGCAGAATGATGGACATGGAACTGTCCTACTGCCAGCCCTTACCTGGGCTCTGCTTCCTCTCTAGGTAGTTCCTGTCTTTCAAGGAACAGGTCTATCTCATTTAAGTTATCAAACTGTGAGCATGGAGCTGCTCACATAATTCCCTTTTTATCCTTTTAATGTCCATGGGATCAGCAGTCACGACTCTGCTTCCCTTTCTGAGCTTGGTCGTTTGTGTCTTCGCTCCTTTTTTGTTGGTTAGCCTGGCTGGAAGTTTTATCGATTGTGTTGATCTTTTCAAAGAACCAACTTTAGGTTTTGTTGATTTTCTCTAAAAAAATTTTAAAGTTTCTGTTTTCAATTTCATAGATTTCTGCTCATTTTTAAAATTATTTCTTTTCTTCCACTTTAGGCCTAAATTCCTCCTCCTTCTCTAGTTTCCTAAGATGGAAGCTTCGTTATTGACGTTAGATCTTCCTTTTTAGTATTTGCATTTAACTTCATACATTTCCCTCTTCTAAGCACTAGTTTCATTGCATCCCACAAGTTTTGATAAGCTGTATTTTTGTTTTCATTTAGGTCAATGTATTTTAAACAATTTCTCTGGAGATTTCTTCTTGGAGCCACAGGTGATTTAGAAGAGGTCTGTCTTCCTCCTCCTCGGGATGCTCCAGCTGCCATGACAGGGGAGGCCCAGGCCACAGGAGAGGCCAAGTGTGGACACTAGCGGGCCGGCTGCACTCAGCTGTGTCACTGAGCCCCCGAGGGGCCTGCACAGTTGAGCCTTCAGGCGGGGCAGCTCCAGCTGAGCTCTGCCTGCGATGGCCATGTTCAGCATCGAGGTAGGATTGGGCAGCTGCCGCTCTAAGCTGCTGAGTTAAGCCGTAAGCGAGGAGCAGCAGGTAAATTGACAGCCAGTGGAAATGGCGGGGACAGGTGACAGGCTTCCCGGCCAAGGGGAGAGGAGTGCAATCCCAGGTTCGGGAAAGGTCCGGCTTCTCTGTGGGCTGCAGGCCTCCAGCGTGACTAGAGCGCAGGGTCTGGGGAGAAAAACACCACCCACTCCACTTACAAAACAGCAAAACGAGGAAGCCGAAACTCGCACGTCCAGTGTTTCCATGTTGCAGCTGTACCAAAGGCGTAGGAGAGCCGAGGGAAACGTTACACTGGCACAGCTTCAACTCGGGGCCTCTGCATCTTCCCCCCCTCCACACCCCGTCCCCCAGGGAACCTGCAATGCACCCTGCGTGCAGAACAGAGCCATCTCCCCTCTGGGTTTGGGCTGAGAGTGAGGCTGGGGTCAGCTTTGCTCTAGAAGCTGTCTGGATGGGAACAAGCCGTTTCTCTCACTTGCCCTTTGAGAGTTTTGTTTATTATTCGGTGAAATGCCACTGATGATGATCTCTCCTTGGGAGCCGCTTCCCAGCCGGGCGCCGAGAACGTGACTGACGTCCAGACCTTCGCCAGCACCATCTCTAGGCCTCTGGCCACATCCACGGCTGCTGCTGGCAGCTCTAACGGGAGCTTTGTGGTCGTTTACGCTTTGTGACATGCAGACACGCTTGGCTCGGGCACTTGGGGACCATACGTGCTGCTATGAAGCTGCCTCTGTGCCCACGTTGCCCCATCTTCGAGAGCAGAGCCCAGGTTTTTGTTGGGGACCCTTTCCCATCCTAAATGAAAGGCTGGGGCTGACCTCACCCAGGATCCTAGGTCCTTGCAACTCAGGTCTGGCCCGTCAGTGTATCAGCTACTCCTGCCAGAGTGATTGGTTCATGGGACTGACTCAGTCCCAGGACTTTGGTGGATGCACCCTGGTATCAGGCCCAACTTTTCTACTCCTAGGCATGTGTCCCAGGATATAAGGTTCCCGCTGATATAAGGGCAGAAGGGGCGGTTCGGTTTAGAACGTTCTCGCCTGGAGCATCCTTGCCAATTGTGTGACCTTTGCCCTCCATCTCTCTGCTTTGTGGTCCTCCCAGCTGTAAAAAGAGAGAGGGGTTGGCTTCGCTTCCCTCCAGGGCCCCTTCCAACCCTAAGACTCTGGGAATCCAGGAAATCCCAATTTAGATACACGGCTTCGGAAACTGGCAGCAGACAGAGAATGGAATCCGGAAGGCCCTGGCCATTGTGAACGCCAAGTCTAGACGATGGAGAGGGGGCCACTGAGGCAGGAAGAAGTGAAAGTCCCCTTCTCAGCGCCGCACCTTCCAGGAAGCAATAACCACACAGGTCTCAGCAACGCTCCCGAGGCTGCGATCTAGTTACCCTGGGGCACAGCCAAGGCCGCTGTTATTGTCCTCTCTCTGTTCACATCCAAACCCTCACACACCCAACCTAGTGCTTCCTCTGTGATAACACCAGTAGCAGGAGCTGCCCCCCGTGTCATCCTGGACAAACAGGTGATGTTTATTTACAGCGTGTAAAAGAGACCATCTGACCAGCCGATGCCAGCTGAGAGCCACGGAGGCTGATAAAGGCGGCTTATCACAAAGGATTAGCAAATGTTATTTTCTCTTTGTTTGTTTGAAGTCCGGTATTTGGACAGTCACTGTGAGGCCGAGTGTGGTCGGGGCCAAGTTTAACAGTGACCACAGAGATGGCAGTGATTGCTCCGTGAAGATGAAACAGGATGAAATGAGCCAGCCGGCCGGCGCTATGTGCCAGGGAGAGACACGGCAGGGACCGTCAGGCTGGTTTGACAGCGAGAGACACAGTGAGGGTTAGTGAACCAGGTTGGCTTTGGACAAAATAACCACATGAAGCGAAAATTCTATGTGCAGAGGACCTGGGCCTCTCAACCTTGATGCTCATCATAAATCACTGGGGCACCTGTGCATACCCGGGCTGCACCCAAGCAAGGGAATCCGACTCTGGGGGTGCAACTTGGGCGTCAGTAATGCAGCCGAGTGTGAGATGTGTGCCCTAGATTGATGCTTCTCTCTCGTGCATTACGTCCCTGGGAATCTGGTTAAAGTGCAGATTCCAATTTGGTAGATCTCGGGTGGGGCCTGAGGTTCTGCATTCCTGACATCTTCCTGGGGATGCCCACACTGCTGGCCTGGGGACCACACGTCAGGTAACAAGCCTAGCTGACTGTTGTTCAAATGCCTCCAGCATTGTCCCTAGTACTCCCCGATGCTGGCAGAAGTGGGGCAGAGAGAGGGCTTCTCCTCAGTGGAAAAGGCGGGCTCAAGCTGCTACTGACCCAGAAGAGCAGAGCAGAGGTCGGAGCCTGGGGCACCGCTGCAGCGGGTGGGACTGCGCGCCCTCTCAGGCAGGCGCCCCCAGGCTGAACGGGGCTGGGCTTTGTGGGTGAGCACCAAATGCGGGTCGGGGGATAAAATCTCATGATGAGATGCTTTCTAAAACATCTTTATTGAGCTATAATTCACATACCGTAACATTCACCCGCTTATCGTGCACAGTCAAGGATTTGTAGTGTCTTCCCAGAGTCTGCAGCCATCACAGCTATCTGGGGCTAGAATATTTCGTCACCCCCGAGGCTGCTATTTCAAGCCACTTTCACGCCAAGGCCAGCGCCACCTGCAGGAAGATTAGGTGCCTGAAGACTGTGTGCGAATACTAGAGGGAGTTGAACCCTTGGTTGGAAGCGTGGAGCACCAGCCCATCCGTCAGGGGAGGTGGAGGACGTTGATTATCACCGACTTTAGGAAGCCCTCCAAGCCTTCCACACCCATTAACCTCCCCAGCCAGGCTGGAGACCCCGTGAGGGCAGGGTCTGTGCCTTTCTTCTCTGCAGCCGCATGCCTGGCCCCGTGCCGGACCACAGTAGGGTACAGTGAGTACGTGTGTGCCAAGACCTTGCACCCAGATCCCACTCTGCTACGGCGCTAGTGTCTGGGAATGGGCGGGGTGTGGTTTTGAACTTGTTCTCTATGATTTTAGTAGAACAAACACTGAATTACCACCCAGACGGCTTTGTCTCAAGCTCACAGTTGGCACCTGGGTGTCCTCACGTGTACAACAGAGAGAAGCCCCCTCCCAGGCCCAACGCTGTCCCAGGGCTTCTGTAACCCAGGAGCTCTGAGGGTAAAGTTGGAAGCAATGAATGGAGTTACAGGTTGGAAAACTCTGGTTGAGTATAAAGCAACAGAGATTTCCTTGAAGTTGCAGATGGCTTCAGGGAGGGAGCCCCCATTCCTGGAGATATTTTAGGTGAACGCTTTCCCAAGATGTTACCCAGGAGGCGCAGGTGACCTTGAGATCCTCCTGGGACAGGGTGCTCCTTCGGGTAAAAGACGGATTCTTCCTAAGTGCCGACCACACGCTCACTCGTGATTTCTCTCCTCCTATCAGCCAGGACGGACTAGGCTGGCTGCAATAACACAACTCGGTGCTACGGACATAAAAGCTTGTTTCTCTTTCACACGATGTAATCCGCCCGCCATGTGTTCTGATCTCCCGAGTGCTGGCTGGGAGCTCTCTTACACTGACCCTGCCACCATCCATGTGTTACCGGCCGCCATGGCACAGGCAAAAGAGTCTCGGCAAATTGCACCTGGGATTTTTAAACTTCCACTCGGAAGATACGTCACTTCTGCACACCTTTGTCCCCACCGCAAGGGCACAGAGAGCTGCAAGTCCACATGGGCCTAGAAGTCGGGGATCAGCCCCACTGACCACCACAGTTACTCTCATGTTGGGGGCTGCCCAAAGGCACACAGGCTGTGGCTATTTTCCAGGCTGCATTATTATTATTTTATAATAACAGTCATGGTCATGATAACACGTATTCAGTTATTAGGTGCAAAACACCGCTCCCCGTGCTTTCCATGAATGCATTCTTTCGTTCATTCCACAATTATAGATTGAGGGCCTACTACGTGCTGAGCGTTGAGCAAAGCAATTTACAATCATTATCTCATTTATTCTTTGGGACAACCCCATGAGACAGCACATGAGTCAGGGCTTATCAAGCTTATGCAGAACAGGGATATTTAGCAATTTCTGTGCCAGACTCTCTGGGCCAGATTCAGGCCCAGAGGCGCTGTAACCAGGAGTAACAGCTCACGGCTGAGGCCCCTGGGAGGCGACACCACAGCTCGAGGGCCAGCACTGGGCAGGTCCTTCCCGCCACCAGCCTTCCCGCGAGGGAGGGTGGGAAATGGTCTCAGGAGGCAGCACAAAGAGGAGCCCTGTTTCAACGCTGCTCAGAAGCCACAACTCAGCAAAGGCTCACGACAGATGTCCTGCGGACGACAAAACTGAGCCTCCAGGAGGTTCAAAATAAACCCACAAAGTAAACAACCACCACCACCCAGGCCCCAGCTGGACGGTGGCACAGCCAGGCCAGGGCAGTCCACTCCTGGCCCCGCTGCCGAGCTGCAGGGCCTGGGTGCCACACGCGAGCACCTTCTAGGGGGACGTTCACAGCCAGGGAGGCCGACGTGTGTCCCCCCACTGTCACTGCAGCCTCCCAGGCTCTCAGATCCACAAGGGCAGGGAGCAGACAGCTCCCCGCAGACAACCTGCTCCTTCCCAGCTTCTGCTCAGCCTCTGACCCCCGTTGGCCCCTGGGCGCTGCCTTCCCGGCCACAGGACGGCTGTGAGGCTGGTGAGCAGTGGGGGTGGGGTGGGAGGGAGGCACGTCTCAGGCTGGATTTATGGTCTCACTCCAGCCTCTCTACTAGGCGAGCATCTTGGGCAAAGCCTTCACCCGAGTCTCAACTTCCCGGTGGGTAAAATGGGAACAAAGTAACATTTGCGCAGCAGAGCTCTGATTCTTACTGTTAAATGGGGATGATGAGCGTGACAGCTAGTTCCAAGCTGAGAAGGGCTTTCTGCACATTAGCTGGTTCTCAGTGTCACCTCTGAATGAATTTGTTTCCATTTTGCCATAGACATTTGTGGATTATCTCCTGGTAGGACAGTTACATCTTAACTAGTGGTGCCATAGCCCAAAGATTCTAACGACAGCTTCTCCTGACTCCCAACAAAGCCGTGACCTGCTCGCCAAGAGAGCCCCAGCCTGGTTCCAGTGTGGGGAAGGCGGCCCTGGGCTCCGGGGCAGTGGGTGTGGGAATGCAGTGGCGGTAAGACTCACACAGCACGGCGGGGACTGTGGGCTGGCTTGATCCTTTCCTGTGTCTTCTATGAAAGAAGAAGGAAAAAAATCCTCCTTCTGAAACAAACCCCACTACAAATAGCACTAAAATACTCATTTACAGACGCAGAATCAGACGTCTTTTGGCTGTGAGAGCATCCTCTACATCTGACAAAACAGAGAAGAGTGGCATCTGCCCAGCCCCTCCCCTGGTCTCCTCCTCCACCGCGTCCTGGGACACAGCCTGTCCAGGAGATGACCGCACGTGGGACATTTGGGGTCCCTGGAAACCACCTGGCGATGCTCTTCTAAGTACCCTGAGGAGGTGGGGAGGAAGCCCCCAGCCAGTGGAGTCTTCCTGGCCTCTCACACGCACAGATCGCCCCCTTTAACGAGCTGCAACAGGCTTTGGCTTGAAGCCTCTGGCAAACCCCGGCGTCCAGCGTGAGTTTCATAACACTGTTATGGTTTATTGCGTTTATTTTTACATTAGATTCTAATGGTGATGAGAAATTACCATTTCCATCGACGGCCGTGACGCAAACTTTTTGCAAAACAAAATAAAGTAAAAACGAAACAAGACTTGAATTAAAGAAGAAATAGTAAGTGCATGGTAATAGTACAAATGGAACGGAGGTAAGGGGAGACTCAATGGTCGAAGTTTCAGAAATGTGGTTTTCATTCAACCAGACTGAATGAAGGTGAATAAGACAAAGTGTATACAGCAAGAGTCCAATGTTATCAATATTTTAATTTACGTTTTCACTTCTCTCCTATTGCAGGAGTTTCAAAACATCACAGTGGCTATGCCTGGGGAACAGAGTAGGATCTCTACAGGGGGATAAGAAACCGCTGTCCCGGCAAATCATCACCTTTCAATAGCGAAGTAGAGACAGGGTGTCATTTGGAAAACGCATTTTCTCACCCGACCCCCGGGGCCATCGTGTCCTCTGCCAGAAGCACCTCAGAACTACTCCCCCGCCCCCCAGTCTCTCCTCTGCTGATCAGTTCAGCACCTCATCTTGGCCTGGGTTGTTTAAAAAACTAAAGCCGGCCTTTTTTTTTTTTTAAAGGAAACGTTAAAAACAATAGTCACAGCTACCGTGCATTACACATTCTCGTAAATGTTTTCCCAGAGTTATCTCTTCATCACGCGCTCTGACGGGACTGTAGGCCTCTCCTTTCTCCGACGGAGCCGGGGCTCCTCTGACACCACAGAGCAAATGGCAGAGGCTGGATCTGGGCCCAACTCTGTCCAGCCTCAGGGAGGTAGAGCCATTAACCTTGCAGTGAGGACTAATAACTGCAAACGAGGGATGCAAAGGACATCCAAAAAGCCTAAGAGAGGGAACAAGGAGAAGACACAGAACAGCAAGAGAAGGATGGAAATTAGAAGAAACAAAAGGGGGAAAAAATAGACGAAATTGTAAAAACCAATAAAACGTGTGAAAGGAACCATTCTGTTGAACTTGGGCCTTTGCAATCTCAGGGGCAGGATCACTTCCCCTTTCTTTTCACTAATGAGATGCCTCTATGCTCAGCGTGTGACAAATCGGTTTGGAATTACAATATTTTGACAGCCTCCTAATTGGCCTTCCAGCCTCTACTCCCACCCCCTCCAGGCCACTCTCTCTGCTGCCAGGGACATCTTTCCAACATGCAAATGTGACCTTGCCACTTCCCTGCTTTGCTTTGCATTTTTCAGTGGCACCCCTGAGGGCTGGATCCAGTCCCAGGTGACCCCAGGCAACCTTTGCAGCCTCCCTGCAAGGAGCCGGCATGGGGTCTACTCCTCCACGCAGATCCCCCTGCCCTGACTCCTCTCTCCAACTCAGGACAGTCTTGGGCTCCTTGGAGGGTCCCTGCGACATGGATACCTCGTTCTTTGCCCTGTGGCAGTGTCCCCACCTCTGTGGCTGGTTGGGTATAAATCTATCTTCTCTTTACTCCTAGAGCTCTGCGAGGGCAGGGCCCACATTCTGTCCATCTCTCTCTAGTGCCTCACCCAGGAAGAGAATGGCAGAGGCCAAAAGAGATGAAATGACAGAACAGTTTGGTCAGATGTCTCTCAGAGAAGTACAGATCCGGTAGGAGCAAATAAAAGGGGTCATCAACCAAGTGTGGGGGATGGGCAGGGCAGGGACGGCTTCCTGGAGGAGGTGATGGGCAAGCCGAAAGCTGAGCTGGAATCTGTCAGCTGAAGAGGTGGGGAAGAGTGTTCTTGGCAGGGTGGAGGGTTTGGAGGAGCAGGGAAGTCTGCCTCTTTGAGTAGAGTTAGGGGGATGGTGAGAGCTGAGGCTGGACAGGCAGGTCAGGGCCTGGAGTCCTTGCTACAGAGCTTAGGCTTCATGGTGAGAGCAGTGTGGACGCCTAGTGGGTTTCTGTAAGCAGGAAGTAGTGTGGTTGGTTTCCATCTCAGAAAGGTCACTCTAGCCACAAAGGGGAGTATGGACTGGGGAGAGAGGTTGATGGGTGCCATGTCTGGTTGTGCAGGTTGGGCACTGCACAACTCTAGGGGTGCTACTGTCCCCTCTATGGTGGCCGTGGCACTTGAAAAGGGCTGATCTCATCTGATGGCACGGATTTCTGTCAGACGGTTGTCAAGGCAAGTTAGTAACAGGAGTTGGGATGTGAACCAGTGGCCTGGCTGTGACTGTAGAAGGAAGGGACCTGGTGCGTCCAAGAGACTCAGATGTGGATCAAGGAGGGCTTTGACCCTGTGACCTGGAATCAGCCTGAGGCACAACCCAGCTGCCAGCTGGGTCCCTGAGTGTGTTCCTTGTGGGATCCAGGGCCACAGAGAGGTGGGTTCATCATGACGCTAATGCAGTTTAGCTTCGGGGCCTGAACGTGCATTGGTCTCTTCTGATGAGTTCCCAAGGTCATAGGTTTCCGGGAAATTGGCAGAAGCAAGATGTCCTCATCGCAACTGGAGGTGACTTCTGTCTGCCTCCCTCTGACTTGCCCTCTGCTGGGTGGCGTCTGCAGTCTCGGAGTGTGGCTGAGGGCAGCGGGCACGGGGAGTCTGGCTCGTGGAGGATGGACAGCGGTGGAGCAGTCGTTCTGGCACAGTCGGGATGCTGCTGGCTGTCCTGGCTGTGGGCACGGCTTCCTGTGCTGACTTTCCTCGTGGCACAGTGCGAAGGTGCAGAGCCAGAAGTTGGACAGGTGGGCCGAACAGGCCCTGTGATGCCGCCACGAGAATTGCGTGGCCAGTGGAGGGTATATGAGGTTGGGAGGCATGGAGCCAGTCACTGGTCTGTGGAAAATTCCTCCAAACAGACGCGTGTGGTCGTGAAAGGAAGATTCGATTCTCTTGGACTCAAAACTCAAAATGGAAATCCATTTCCATCACGAGTACACTCAATAGTGCAGCATATGCAGTGACATGTGTGCCATCACCTTTTCAAGCATTTTTGGTGGGAATGGTATATTTGACAAAGTTTGAGTATGCCATTATAATTGGAATTTGGAAAGGCATTTTGGAATACTTCAAGGAAACAAGTGAAAAATTATGAACGGATCCGAAAGGTACCTTCTTTTGTCATCTTTAAATTCCATTATTAAAGAATCAAGTGACAAATTGAGATAAGATACTAACAGAATATGAAACAAAAGAGGTAAACATTCTGACTTGAGAAGTTAATTAAAACTGAAAATGTCCAGATCATAACAAAAGCACTAATTAATTTAGAAGAGATCAATTTCAGATACAAGCAATGAAGAAGCACTTGGATAGACTGAAAACCTAATGAACATGGAGAAGTGAATCATGTAATAAATATTGCAAAAATATTTACATTTCTGGCTAGTTTGACACAAAATAATCGACGTTGAGGAAGACAGCATAAAATTCACAAATAAAAACAGTGCTAATTTTCCAAGAAAACTTGAAATGGTGAAATCTTACAGGTCCTATACGAAAGAAATTCAGTAGAAGTTTCCCCAAATCTCACCACAGGCTTAAAAATTTTCCACAACTGTTGCAGTTGGTATCTATGGGCCAGGTAAAAGTATAATTATGTAATGGGAAACTAAAAGACTTTTTTCTGAGCTACCAACAAGCATACACATACAAAAGCAAACTATAGTCAAAGATGTCACAGGAAATACTCGGCTATCTTTCCATTCTCGCTATAGAAAATGATGCGGCCAAATTCGTATTATATGAAAAGGAGATCAAAGCTTGTGCAGCCACCCGAAAAAGGCAGGGAAAAAAGTATCATAGATGTGGGTCAGGCAGCTAATCAGTAAAAATATTATGTTAATTTGTGTATTTAGTGATGTCTGTCACATTTGTCAGGTTTTTAATATCTGCCATTTGTTAAGGTTTCTCTGCTGAGTATTCACTTTTGTAACTGCTTTTATATTTGGATTTTGAATTAATTTTCTTAGAGAAGGACCCCCAGATTGTGTACTGTTGGAGCCCAGAAAACCTGAATCTGCTGGTGGGGCCAGGAATATGTGTAGTAACTTCAGACCAAGCGGAGGTCACCTGGGGTCAGGCTGATACGCGATGGTGCGGCTGCAGAGCTCAGGCTGGGAGCCTGGCAGGGGCTCCAGCTGAACTAACACGGCTCTGACCGTGGGTTCCCAGTTCTGGGGGCCTTTGCGGGCCGTCCCATCATTAATATTACCCGGCTCAAATCTATGAAGTCGACACCTCCCACCCAGTGCTCTGTCCTGGAGCCAAAATAACACACTCTAAGCTCGGATACAGTTGAAAGTGAAACCGCATGTTTTCTAAAGGTTTAAAAGCTCTTTTGAAGAAGGGCAGAGGGTCAGGAAAGAAGGAGCTGCATTTACAGAGCTTTGGCAACCCTTTCACAAGGAAGAGTCCCACTATAACGTGTGCGTTCACCCTGCGCGCTGCCCTGGGTGGAACGGACAGGCCGGTCCACCTTTGTGTCCACAGTGGTGACAAGGCCTTGGCCTCGCAAGTCAGCTCCTGGGAGCGAGGCAAGCTCAGGTGCTTCAGAGGTGGAGGGAGGGCTGAGCTCGGCAAGGAGGCGGGAAGAAGGAAGTGGGGTAGAGCTGGGGAGAGCCCTGAGCTGCAGGCCATCAGATGTTACAGCTGGCTGGGATCTCGGGAACGATTTACTCCAAATGATTCTCATACGCCCAGGGGAAAACCACCAAAACCCAGGAGCTTATGCATCTTGCCTGAAGTCACTATGAAATCTGGGGGGCAAAGGGTTGATTGGAAATCTGCTTTTCCACAGGAGCCTTTAGAATCTGATTCATCAGATCGACACATAGTTGGTGTTCAGATTTTTCTGAATGAACTCACTGCTGGGGTACCTAAAAGGCTGCTGGGAGACTTCCCCAGTCATCGTTACGCTCACATTTTAAGGTATCACTTTGGGGGCCCTTGTATCATTATTAACAACAGCAACAACATTAGTAATGCTGGTAGTCCCTTCCATCTGCGCTTTGCATCTTAGGAACGTCTTTCTTCTGCATCATTTCATAAAATTCTCACAAGAACCCTAACAGGTAGGCGGGGACACGGATACCGTCCAGAGATCTTACATGGGGACATCAATCCGCACTGAATGTGACTTCCTTGAGCATTTCTACTCCACTCCATGCTTTGCAGGGGTGGGAACAGATGGCGGCTTGGAATCTAAGTTCTGTCGTCTTTGGCTGTAGAAGCCGGGATAAGAGACGAGACATCATACAGCCTCAGTTTCCCCGACTGTAAAATGGGTCCGACAGCCGTGTCCCATCCCTGGGTAGCTCCAAATCCTAAATGCAAACCTGAAAATACAGCCAAGGGCCTGCCCCAGAGGAAGTGCTCAGGAAACGCAGCTAAAGAACAAAATCAGGTACCAAGCATTGGCGCCATTAGACACCTACGCGGTCTCACTCCCTGGGGTGGATGGTTTTATGTGGGCTCAGGGTGCCCAGGGAGCTGGTAACACGCTAGGTCTGGGTGTGTCTGGGAGGTGCTTCCAGACGAGACTAGCACTTGAACTGGTGGCCTGAGTAAAGAGGCCACCCTCAACAATGTGGTGGGCATCTCCCAATCCAGCGAGGGCCTGAGCAGAACAAAATCCGGGAAGAGGGACAAGTTTGCTCTCTCCACTTGAGCTGAGATGTCCACCGTCTCCTGCCCTCAGATGTCTGACACCCCTGGTTCTTGGGCTTTTGGACTCAGATGGTAACTTACACCATCAGCCCCCTGCCCGTAAACCCCCAATTCCCGGGCCTTCAGACTTGGACTGAATCACACCCCTGGCTTTCCTGGTTCCCCAGCTGGCAGATAGCAGCCTTCTCAGCCTCCATAACCAAGTCCTATAATTCATTTATATATATAGGTATAATATATAAAATCTCCTATTGGTTCTGTTTCTCTGGAGAATTTAACACTTAACGACTGCTGTCAACTGACTGATATGGTAAGCAAGGGTGGCCCTACCATTGCTTGTTGAATGAAAGCGTGCATGAGTGACTGAGTGAGGGGACAACAATCTGGGGGGCCCATCTCAGTTATCCCTTTTCTTCTTATAAGCACTTTCAAGGATGATGATTTGGCAGGTTGTCAGTGCAAATGTCTTCAGAGGCAGGCAGGTGGCCCGGAGGAAAGAAACAGGAGGGACTCAGATGTCACTTTGTTCCCCACCAAAGACACCGAAAAAACTGGATGTTTAAAGCACGGTGGTCACTGAGTAAAATACACCCCCAGGTCTTCCTGAAGCGCACCAGCCTGCGACCTCTGACACGTCACCTGGGGACACCTGCTTGCTGGCAACAATTCTAAATGAGATTATTTCAGATCCCCAATCCCTTATTTGAAACTGCTGGGGCCAGATGCATGCAAAACTCAGAACTTCTATGGACTTTAGGAAGGTAATAGGGTGACTGTACCCTACACCCCATCATTTTCCCATGGGTGTGGGGCTGCCCTGTATCTTCAAACGGTTCTGCAGTCAGTGGTTGAGCTTTCACTTAAGGGCAGACTTTGTCACCAATGGAGGTTTTTTTAATCTAGGTTTTTCGGTTTGGGATACTGGAATTGAGGGGGAGGCATTGCAGATCTGTGTTGCCAGGGTTTTTAGTCTCTCAGGCGGATCCCAATAAATGTGCTGCTTCGAGTTTCCACGGGTCTCTTTCCCTTTGCCCGGCGGTGGCAGAACCTCCGGCTTCTCCTCCAAGACCAGGCACTTCCTCTGTTCTCCTCTCATCACCGACCTTTCCATGCAGACTTCTGAGAGCCGTGAATGGTTTTTCCTCTCTGCACATCTTGCAGCATCCAGACTCTGGGTGCAAAGGCCAGTGTAGCTGCCGACTCAGAGTATCAGTACCAGGTGAGCAAACTGGTATCAGATGAGCAAAGGCAGCCCGTGAGGGCCACCCAGCCAGCCGTGGCGAACCGGGACTGGAATCCCATCTTTCAGCTCCTGCCTCCCAGCATTTTTCTCTAAGAAAGAAAATAGCCCAGGCTGTCAGGCCGAGGACAGTACATCATGGCTGAATTTGGCGAGGAGGCCCGTGGCCCCGATTCACATCCATCTAAAAGCCTCTTGCCTTTGGCAATCGTTTCTCCTGAAAGTGAAAATCCCTTTTGTCTGTGGGAAAAACCTCATAAAAAAAGAAAAGCCCAACCGAAAAGCACATTGGTTTCTATTTATAATTGGGGGGAAGGAATTTCACACAGATTCAACTCACATATGAAAAAAAGAACCAATTACTCAGAGGCAGATGTGTTTCCCATTTCCTATCAGCTCTAATTTTTTAGGTCACCACTCAGCTATTTGGAGATTGTTTCATTTGAAGATGATTTCCTTATCGAGGACGTTGGGAGACGCTCAGCGCGCTAGACTAGGAACATGCCCGTTCGCAGGGTCCCTCTCTGCTCACATACAGAAGGACAGTCACCCACCAGCCGCCAAACAGCACCTGCTGCGTTAACCCCCAGGAAACCTGCGTCACCTCACAGGTAGCCCCCAACCTGGGGGAGACGGTTGAAAGCAGTGCCTATTTTCATTTCTTGCTCACAGATAGGAGGAGAGGAATGAAAGAGAAGATGAGGGACCGATTTCCAGAAAGCCAACAGTGGGAGGATGGAGCTGGAATTTCCAGCCACTCTTTCTGCCTTGCCTCTCTGCAGCTGGCAAGTTCTATGGAAAATGAAGATGCCTTTGAATGAATTTCATTCCGTGGTAAAATCCAATCTCAAGGCTGGAGGAATTCAGGGAGATTTGAAACTTTTGGCCCCTTGGCTGAGTCTGTCTGTCTGTCCGACTAGTGGCCATGAGGAGGTCATGGCCTCCTCCCATCAGCCAGTTAGATCCAAGGACGGCTTGACCACAACCATGGGGCTTGCCACCAATCGTCAACTGAAAACCCCCAGAGCTGAATTAGCGGGATAGGTGCAGCCTTTCTGCTCTAGTCAACGTAAACCTGGGTACCTGGTCTAGTGGTTCAGGAAAAAGTAAGATAACTACAAAAAAAATAAACCTAGCAATAGCAAATCTTGCTAAGTGGTAAGCATTTGCAGATGCTGCAGGAAAGGACTTTCTTTATGTGAATTTTCTCAATCAACTCATGGTTGAATTGTGTCCCCCCAAGAGATGTTGGAGTCCTAAGCCCCAGTACTTGCGAATGTGACCTCATTTGGAAAGAGGGTCTTTGCAGATGATCCAGTTAAGGTGAGGTGGTTGGGTAGGCCCTAATCCAACCTGGCAGGTGTCCTTATAAAAAGGGGGAATTTGGACACAAAAACAGACACACATGGGGGGAGACCACGCGAAGACAGGTTGAATGCCATCTACAAGCCAGGGGACACTGGAGGCCACCACAAGCCAGGAGAGAGGCCTGGAAGAGACTCTCCCTCATAACCCTCCAAAGGAACCAACCCTGCTGACACCCTGATCTCAGATTTGTGGTCTCCAGAGCTGGGAGGGTGCCAGAGCTGGGTGCCTTTACTATTCCTGTTTTACAAATGCTAGTGCTAGAGAGAAACTTTATAGATGCAGAAACTAAAGAAGTTAAGTGACTTCCCCAAGTTTAAACAGCTAGTGAATGATAGTCAGGACTTGAACCCAACTCTCTCTGACTACAAAGCCCCAAGGATGTCAAGGATGCCCAAAGAGGTCCCAGAACGTGTGCAAGGTCACTTGGTCCAATAGCAGCCACGTGCACATGAGGACCAGGTCACTGCCAGGGGTCGGCCCCCCACGCCAGGCTGACCTCCACCCTGAACCAGGCAACGAGCACACTCGGGTCTGGAGTTCGGGTGGGGCCCGGGGATGCCCGCTCAATCGGGAGAGCAGAACGTAGAGTAGGGGAGGAGGCTGCCACACCCAGCTTCTCACTCTGGGCCACGCGGGCAGAACGGACATGGCAGGCGGGGGGCAGGACCCCTGGAAGAGCGAGGACACTCATTTCCAGAGCACCGCTTTACTCCAGGGTGAGTTGCTGCAAATGTTACCTTTATATTAAAGCAATAACCATAACTGACATTCTCAGTTAGGCTTGTGCTCAGCTGCCGGTGATAAAGCCCTGGAATGAAAGTGGCTTCAGTAAACCGAGAGTTCCTTCTTTCTTGACACAAAGGAAGCCCGGGGGCTGGTGCGGTGCCTCCGCGACAGAAACATCCAGGCCCTGAGCAGGAAGGAAGGGCTGGAACCTGTGCACACACTTGCTGAGGGGTACGGAAGGAGGACTCGGGGTGTGGGGACCCACGGGCAAGAGCAGGGACCAGGGAATGTCCTGCTGGGCCAGAGATGAGAGACCAAAAGGTCACAGGGGATGTCAGACTGAAGGGCTGGGCTGAGGGTCCACCACGGATGGCGGCGGCATAGAAGAGCGTCCTCGGGGAAGGGAGCACAGGCGGGCGCGTTCGCGCTCCCACACCCTCCTTCAGAAACGGGGGCAGACAGGATCTGGAGCGATCATTACCCTTGCTAGACTGCCCCCCCACGCACCGGTGAAGAGGGTTCTGCATTCAGCTGGCCTCACCACCACAGAGGATCCTGACTTCCCAGGTTCTCACTTCTGTCACAAAAGAAGAGAGGGGCGGGTCTTGCTTCTGTTTTAGGAGAGAAATGGGGAGCAGCTGCGACGTGTGAGGGGACTGGATGGGACAGCAAAAGGATATTTAAAAATCTTTTGCTTTGGTCCATTGATGCCCTTCATAGTGGCTGACAGATGCAAGTTAGCAACTTGGGTTATTTTTAAGTTTGCTCTGGTTGCCGGACTCGGCTTCTCTGATGACTGCACTGTCCCGAGACTGGACCACATGGGTGATGGCTTTGTAGACAGGACGTCTGTGGGTCAACATGGAGAGAGGGGTCACTTCTAAATCCAGTCGGTAATGCAAAACCACAGTGGTCAACGGTACCCTTGAGAGTCATTTAACTCCCCCTGGAATGGCAGGAGCTGAGCCCTTAGGAAGCTCAAAAATCTAAGAAGTGACTTCTTTTGTTTCTATGAATTTTGGCCAAGGTGTCCCTTTCCCTGGGTCTGGCCTAGTTAAAACAGGAGGAAAGGAATTTAAAACATGATTTCTCTTCAAGCACATCTAATCAAATTCCGGTCCGAGAACTGTCCGCCTATGTGTGACATTATGATTCCACTGAACTACTTCACGGAGGAGGGGGTCACTCATCCCTGCAAGGTTCGCCTGCCCTCCCTGCCCCAGACCCGCCTTCCAGGAGCCAAGGGCGTACTTTTTCTTGTCTGCTCCATCTGACAGATGCACTTTTAAGAAACAAACCCTCCATGCAATCCAGCCTTGGGGCTTGGGGCTTGGCGACTTCTCTGCGCCATTCATCTTTCTAAAGTGGGAACATCAAGGTGGGAAGAGAAGGAAAAGTCAGCAAGCAGCCAGCCAGGAGCCGGCCGCCAGGGGAGGCTGGAGCCCCCGACGGCAGGACCACTGCTCAGAGCCCGGGGCCTGGGCCAGGCGGCAGGCACCCTCCGTGGTGCAGATGGAAACATCACAAACGGCCCTTTGTCGCCCCGCCGGGATCTGGGGCGTCCCGTGAGCTGCAATGCACACACACCCACTGGATTAAGAGCCGTCAGACTGGTTCCCAAAGCAAACACTGAGTTAATTTTTCCAGCATATTCCTTTCATGTCTGGGCTGCTTCAGGCTTCTCTGGGTCACTGGGCTCTTTGTTGCCGGCTTCGCTGAAGCCCCCCGGCCCACTCCGCCTCGCTGGCTCCTGGAGTCCCCTCCCCTCTACACCCAAGTCCTAATACAGTATTCCATTTCACTTGGGCAAGAAGAGCCCCCAAAGAGATTGGCCTTTGAAATATGTGAGTCAGTGAGAAGCAGCTCCTGGAAGTTTCAGATCACATTTCTCTGGGCCCCTGGCACGTGTTGGCCTGTAGAAGCCAAGTCCTCGTTTCGGGATGTGTCCCAGAGTCTGCTGGGGCGTGGGAGTCTCACCTCTCCCCTACTCACCACGCCACACGACCCCTAATCCTTCTTAAAGTGCACCGGGGGCTCCCGCTTCCCTCAGATCACAGCCACACTCCTCCATGTGGTTCACAAGGCCCTGCCTGGTCCAGCCCCACCCTCACCACTCACCCCCAAGAACTCTGAATTTATTTTAGTTCCTTGAATGTCCCTGTGCTCTCTTACTGCCGGACACAAGAGGAAACCTATTTGCCATCTGTGTCAATTAGGGTCCAATCAGGAGAGTAGGGAAAGCTCTGAATATTGAAAACAGAGAGAATTTAATACAGGGAATTGGCTGCACAAGTGATGGGACTGGTAAGAAGCCAACGAGGGGACAGTGAGGCGACCCACAGATGAACAAGAGCAGGCGGCCTCCAGCATCACGAGGCTGGGGATGGAGGGATGGGTCACCCAGCAGAAGCAGGAACCGTGGAGGAGGGAGAGGAGGCAGCCCCTGCTGGAGACGTCGCCCGAGGCAGGGAGGGAGAAGGGAACCCCCCTGGCTTCTCCCCTCCTGCTGCCTCTGACTATCCCCCAGCGCCCTCGTTGGCTGAACCGACTGGAAGTCAGCCAACGCAGAAGTCTGGGAAGGCGGCCTGCAGATGGCGGCCTGCCCGTAAGACAAAGCAGGATAGGGAGGGCAGGGAATGCTCCTGAGGTCCAACAGACACAGGATCGACGCCCCATCTCCGACCCAAGGTCTGCTTAGGAATCCTTCAGTCCGTATCTGTACTTCTTATCATCAGCTGCATCTATTTTTCAAAGTTCTATTGATTGTAAGTGACAGAAACTTACCTAAGCAAGGAAAAGAACATTGGTTTGCCTAACTGAAAACTCCGCTTTTGGGATTCGGTAGGGCTGAATCCAAGGACTCAAACAAAGGAAGCAATCTCCCATTTGGACCTTGTCAGCTCTCAGCTCTGCTTTCCTCTGTGTGGGTTCCATTTTCAGGGTGAGCAAGATGGCAGCTGCAGGCCTAAGACCCACCTTCTCAGAAACCTTGGTGGAAAAGTTGTCCTCCCCCTGCTAATAGCTCTAACCAAAGCCCTGGAACTGAGTCCTACTGGCCTGCTTGGACCTCTTGCCAGTAATTGCACCAATGACTATGGCCCAAGTAGCAGAATGTTCTGATTGGCCAGGCCTGGAGCCAGGAGATGAGGATCAACCCCACCCAAACTCACAGACTAAAAGGAGAAGAGGAGGTAATACCAGTACAGGAAGTAATCGATGCTGGGATGACAAGAAGATCCTTTGCTTATTTATGGCACTGCTACCCAATCCAAAGAATGGGACAACTGGTTATATTTATCTGTCTGGTTACATCCTCTGAATCTCCCATCAGAGATGAAATTTATCCCCTGAGGGGCCACACATCCTCGGAGCACTTTATTCTGGTTCCCTTCTCGTGGGTCTGCTCTTCACATAGCCTGGGTCATCCACAGTTTTCCAAGCCTTCCACATCAGTTGTCCCATTTGTTCATCCTGATTATCCTGAGGAATAACTAGGAAAGAAGGTTTTCTTGCCTCCTAGCAGGGGAGACTGTGGACTAGGGGGGTTGAGAGAAGTGCCCGGGGCCACTGCAAGGAACACCAGTAACGGCTACAGCCACCAAACCCACTGAGCACCGAATAAACAACAGGCTTCTAGTATCCTAACTCCTCTGGCCAGCGGCCCAGTGAGGCAGGCACGATTATCCAGTCCTGATGAAGAAATCAAGGCGCTTGCTTGAGGTCACACAGATGGTTAGTGATGGAGCCGGGACTTCATATCAGGAACTCTGACTCCACAAAACGCAGGCTTTATGCCTCCCCCAATTCATCCTCTCTTTGCCTAAACATCCCTAGTTTCTTCAACTCCGTCTCGTGGGCTGGCTTTCCATACCGCCTGCCCGCCCTGGACAGCTCTGGTTTACACCCACGTCCCAGCGGAATGACCAGTAGCTGCCCTTCTGCCTGGACAGTACATTACACAGTCAGCCCAGCCACAGTCAAACCCACAGCTCCCATCATTGTGCTGACCCCCTGCCCCACCCCTCTCAGCGCTTCCTCCTGGCAGATGGGGGTACCGCCCTGGCACACCACCCAGCACCCCTGCTCCAGCATTCGGGGTTCAGGAGTGGAGGGGACCGGCAAGGCTTGGCTCAGCTGTTCTATCCCGAGCCAGGCCCCCGAGAGCCCCACACCTGAGATGTCCCCGTTCCTTCTTTCATGTCTGACTTTTCCCATCCAACTGGCCAAATACGAGAGTGAGGCCTTGGCTTTAATTTCCGAAACACTGTTGAATAAACCAATTTCTCGTCAGGGACTGGTGACCTGGGAAGCTCTCTCCTAGCTGGAGGCTGCGGAGGTGACAGATGGGATTCACCCTGACGGGAAGTGCCAGCACCTTGCTCTGCGGTGTCCTGGCCTTGCCCCAGGATGCCTGGGGACGGGGATCTGCAGCGCTGGGCTGGGTGAGGGTGCACCGCAGGCGGGGAGGCTGGCTGTCAGAGGGAGCCACGGGGGCCGTGGGGTCTTCAGGTTGTCCTTCCTGTCTTGTCGCCACTGGCTCATTGGTTCAGCAGGAGACAACTTTCTAAGGTCAGGGTTCCATTGGTCTTCGGATTTTCCGCCCAACTTCACTCTATAGGCGCAGCAGTGAGAAGCGATCCAGGAACGAGTAGCAGGGTCCGGACCGGGCACCGACTGCTCCAGCAAGCAGCCCCGTCTCCCACCCTGCCTTCCCGCCCGCTCCCGGAAGGAGATGAGTGCCGGGGCTCTGGCAGGAATCCTGGCACCAAAAGCGCGTAGGAAAAAATTAGGATCAATCTTTTTAAAGGAACGCAGGCTCAAAGGGCTGTGCTTTCCCACTGGGAGGGGTGAGAAGCCATCCCACCCTGTGGCTGCAAGGGGCTGATGGCCAAGCCTCCACCTCTCAACTGGGGAAAATGAATTACAATCTGACGCTCCCAAGGCAACTCGCTTCTAAATGCTGTGTTCCTCAGTGACTTCCCACTCCTCGTCCTCCATCACTCCTGCCCCAACGCTCCATCCTCCAGCCACACCGACCTGCTAAGACTTCCCTGACTGCTACGTGAGGTTTCAGGACGCGGCACCAGAAGGCTGTCCCATCAGCCTGGAGTGAGCGTTCCTGCTTTCTCCCTTGCCATTTGTTAAGACCCAGCCCAGATTCTGCCTTCTTTTGGAAGTTTTTCACACCCTGCCCCAACTCCTCTGCTCTGTGGCCCTGCAGCACCTGCACGTCCTTCGATTGTAGCTCCTACCTGTGACTGCACACCTGTCGCCTCCAGTGGGCTACGAGCTGCTTGAGACCTGGACAGACACCTTTTTCTTCTGTCCCCACTGACTCTGACACAGCATTTGGAAGACAACAGGCACTTGGTAATTATTGAACGAAAGCATACTACGGGCACTCGACAAATACTAACATGGAAATGGAAATTGGTTGCCTGTTCTGTTCTAAGGTGGTTCTCAGCTCTGGCTGCACCGGGGGGAGGGCAGCTTGCCAGGACCCCACCCCCAATTAGAACATCATCAGGGTTCCTCCAAAAACTAAAAATAGAACTACCATATGACCCAGCAATTCCATTCCTGGGCATTTATCTGAAGAAAACAAAAACACTAACCCAAAATGATACATGCACCCCAATGCACATGTTCATAGCAGCACTATTCACGATAGCCAAGCCATGGAAACAACCTTAAGTGTCCATCGACAGATGAATGGATAAAGAAGGTGTGGTACACATATGCAATGGAATACTACTCAGCCATAAAAAAGAACGAAATAATGCCATTTGCAGCAACATGGACGCAACTAGAGATTATCATACTAAGTGCAGTAAGCCAGAATGAGAAAAACAAATGCTGTATGATGTCACTTACATGTGGAATCCTAAAAAATAAAACAAACTAGTGAATATAACAAAGAAACAGACTCATGGATATAGAGAACAAACTAGTGGTTACCAGTGGGGAGAGATAAAGGGGAGGGGCAATCTAGGGGTATGGGATTAAGAGATGCAAACTCCTACGTATAAAATAAGTAAGCTCCAAGGATATATTGTATAGCACAGGGAATATAGCCAATATTTTATAATAACTATAAGTGGAGTATATTCGTAAAAATTGTGAATCACTATGTTGTACGCCTGAAACTTGTATAATATCGTATATCAAACACATCTCAATAAAAAGAAAAAGAACATCACTGGAACATTCTAAAAGATCTCAAGGTGAATTTAATTAGCCAAGGGTGAGCCATGCTAGGGAATAAAAGCTGAGTAAGGCACGGTTTCCCCTCCTTAGAGCCATTGACATGACCAAGCTGATTTTTTTTCTCCAAGACAGGAAAAGAATAGTTCTCAAAGTGGGGTTCCAGGAGCAGCAGCAAGCCCTCGCCCAAGAATGTGTTAGAAGTACAGATTCTGGAGCTCTGTCCGTGAACTGCTGCATCGTAAGCTGCAGGGAGGGGCTGTGCTCTAACACAACCTCCCAGGGATCCTGAGCCGGCTGGAGTGTGAAAACCACTGCTCTAGAACTTGTCTCCCAAACTGTGACTCACTCACAGCCACGTCAGAAAGGCCAGGTGTTGTGAACGCGTAGATTCCTGAACCCCTTTGCAGTGCCAATGACTCGGAGCCTTGGAGAGAGGAGCACACCTGTATCAAGAGTTGGGAGATGGACACACATTTTATAAATAGCTTCCCAGGTGCTTCTCAAGCTCACGGAGGTGTGGTAACCAGTGCGCTAATACGACGACAGCTCAGATAAATGCCATCTGTCCCACTGCCCTCCCCTCTCAAAGCATGGACTTTGGTGAGTCAGGGGACAGTCAGAAAGTTGGGTCCAGCTGCTTTCTGTGCGTGCATCTTCCGATCTCCTCCTGAACCTCCAGTACTTAGCACGACCTGGAAGGTTGCCCAGGACCCTGCTTTGAAGTCTCTGGTTTGGTCAATGCCCAGCTCCACCTGCACTTGGGCACAGGGGGAGCCCGAGCACCACCCCCCACTGGCGCCTTGCCAGTATCTCCTCTGCACCCTCCTGCCTCGGGAAGGGACCTCCTCCTTCAGGCAGACGGGCCATCACGACTAACAGACATGGACGAGTGTGGAGCCATCACTTGGGACTCTGAGTCAACTTCTAGCTCCATGCCTGGGACCAGGGAGCTGCCAAACCTTCCACCAACACACATTTAATAATCATAACACCCCCGCTTGTGAGCCGAGATTTCATTCTGTGCACATGTCAGCGAACACGTGAGCTTCTCAGCTGCTAACTCGGCAAGTGTAATTATATCCCGCGTTCCATTTTTATTCCATTGGTGAAGCCGAGCCAGACTTGGAGGGAAACGGGGACCTGTCCCACCGAGGAGAGCTGAGGCCCGAGCTCCGCTTCCTGTTGATGCTCTTGTGATGGACACTGCGCCAAGCTGCCCCTTTGTATGCACCAGCGGAAAGTTCTCGTCAGGCTCCAAGCAGCTGCCCACTCTGCTGTGCACAGCGTCTGCAGAGCTTGTTAACTGGAGACTTTTAGGCCTCAGCATTTGTGGGTGGGCAAGAATGTGCCTGTCGGGGAGACCAGCCATTTCCAGATTTAGGAAAGAAAACACCTTGCTGTCAAAGCACCTGGTGAGCCCCACCGGGTACAGTGCATGCTGAATTTCATCCACTCCTCACCACCTCAGGACCACAAAGGACGACCAAAGTCATAAAAATAACCACACGGCCGACTGGGAAGGCCCATAAGAGAGTGGCTAGCACAGTGATTTTCAAACTGGGTTCCAAGGAACCCTAAGGTGCCTCAAGGAGTCCATGGGGAGAAGGGGCTGGAGCATCTACTGATCATTGGTTGGATGACCTTGGGCAATGAATTCCCTTTTCTGAGCCTCATTTTCCTCATCTGTAAAATGGAGGTAATAGTGCCTACTTTGCCTACTTTGTACAGTTATTTTGAGGATTGAATGAAACACCATCTAGACATGAGTGACAGCTTGATGCCCTTGTACCCACTTTAACCCTGGAGGGTGATTTGGCAGAGAGGGCAAAGGGCGTTTGAGGAGAAAGAATGGCCAGGTGACAGGTGCGTGCGTGTCATGTGCTGGGTAAGACGCACCGACCCAAGTGGCTGGCAGGGCTCCACAGCTTCTGAGCACTGGCATCTCTCACAGCTCCCATGGCCCCAACTCCTTTCTAGAACAACCAGACTTCTCCTTTCATTTGCTTCCTGGACCCACACTGATCAGAGTCAGGCAATGGGTTTCTCTTTAGCATCTCCCTCGACTTACGGTGAGGACACACTCTGGGAAACGTATTATCTGACTGCCAGAAACATTCGACCCTTGTAACCACAGATGCAATCGCTTTGTTATCGCTAGCAATGGTCGTGGTGCTAAGACCTCATCAGCATCACCACCGTCACCGTCTGATCACCTAACCTTCCCAGTACCCCTGTGTTAGGAGCTAGGATTACTCTCACCTTGCAGACAGGGAAAGCCTGAAGCCAGGGAGTACTCTGTGCTCGGCTCCACAGCCTGGCTGTGCTGGGGTTTGAGCCCCGACTCCGCTGCTGACACTCGCAGCCATGGGTGCTCCTACGCCGGCTTCAGTGCCGAAGGGTGGCTGGAGGCTGCTTTAGCACCATGTACGTACGCCCCATCAGCCCCACAATGTTGATAGCGGGGATGATGGGGGCGGAACTGGACCCCACGGTGAGGAGGAAAGCTGGACACGGTGGCCTTTTAGCTGGGCACCTTGCCCCGTCGCATAAAATCTGAGTTCTCTTAGGAAGAAAGCAGGGGAGGTAGTTGGGTATTAGGACTCCTTTTGACATTCAGAACGTGACCTGGGTTTATGATGTCTAACATCACTATGGCCTTGCCTTCCCCACCGAGGGCCTTCACGAGCTGGGTCCATGGTCCCAGGGAGGGAAGCCCAGGGATAAGGGAAGAGTGGCTGCGTCTTTTCTGAAGGCAAGAAAAATCTCCCAGTCCTGCAATTCACTCCAGAATTACGGCCCGAGTTCTTTGTAGTGATCCATGTGATAGCTCTCCAAGCTCGTGTAGGACTGGGGGTGTGGGAAAGATGATTTTCAGTCATTAGAATTCCTGGGGGGGAACCCATTCTCCCCCTAAATTTCCCCCTCCAGCTTGACTCCTCTAAGGAATTCCCTCGAAGGAAATTCTCCAGCATGTCCTGTTCATCGAGAGAACACAGCCCATGTCACTTCAGAGAACATTCAACAAGGCAAGCTCACAGCTTTGGAATCCATCACACACACCAAGGAAACTTCCTTCTCAGGCCCCTTGGAAAGGCTTTCCAAGTAGATTGTAAAGAGGTCCAATGTGGTTGCTCACCAGCCAGGGGCGTGTCTGCACCCAAGGGAGACTTTGTTCTTCCCTCTGCGACCCTGAGGCCTTTACGCCCCTGTCGTGTTGCCTCCAAGACACATACAGTTCGTGAACCCCTCAGGTCTCCTCTTCACGGACGCAGGCTGCACATGTGACGGGAAATGCATCCCGTAGTCACTGGGTGCGCTGGTTTCCAAAGCTGCTCCTCCACTAGCAGAGTGACTCATCAGAAGGGGCTCCCCATGGTCACAAAAGTGAATACAAGAAAAATCACGTATTTCTTATTGGAAATACAGGCTGGGGCTTCCCCGCCTGGCTGTTCTCTCCACATTCAAGGAGTCGGCCGGGGGGGCACTGCTGGGGGACGAATTCCCTGAGAGAATCCCACCCTTCTATCCAGGACTCAGAAATCTGGAAGTCCCATTCATTCATTCACTGATTCTATAAATATATTGAGCATCTTCTACACACCAGGCACTGTCCAAGGCAAGGAAGGGTGGCAGGGAATGAGGCAGATTAAGTCTCTGCCCTCATGAAGCTTACATTCCAACAGCGAAGTGGTATGTAGCCAATGCCGGGGAGGGGCAGTGCTCCGGGGACGGTGTTTTCCTCGGCTGGGAGCTGGGAGCAGGGCAGACACGGGGGCCTCAAGGCCTGTCCGTGCATACGACTTCACCCTCTTTACAGCCAAGAGGTTAATCCATTGTATGATTCCAAACAGTAGTTCTCCTAAATGGATTTAATGAGCAGGGTACAGAGTGTTGACCACCAAAATGGTTAAATCTTTCTATGTTCATGATTTAGAAATGCAGTGCACTCTACTCAGCCCCTTACTTTCACTATGGGGCCAGTGGAAGCCAAGGGATTAAGTTTGAAATGAAAAGACCTGGCGTTATTTTTATTATAACATCTCCGGGGATGATAGATCAATTTCATCTTGCCAACTTCCAGCAATTGGTACTGAATCCCAGACATCCTGTGTCGAGAAGAAATGAGACGCTAGCTTCAGATTCTGTGTGAGAGTGTCACTAAGGCCTGCCCTGGGCCCAGGAGAAAGGGCAGCTCGTGTGTACAGTGTGCCCTGGCCCAGGTCTAGACGGACAGTCCCAACTCTGACGCTGAACCCTCTGCAGATCTCAAAATATTAGCAGACATAAAAAAATCTGTCTATAAAATTAAAGTATGCTGATTAAACAAGGTACACATCACACAACACTGCAGGGAGAGGAAGAAATGGGATGGTGTCAGGTGCTAAAAATATCCCACAGGCCCTCCTAATGCATCACAATTTTCCAAAGGGTGGAGCCACTGACCTGATTAGTGACAGGAAGGGGAGTTGGGGTGGCATGTGTGTATGTTCCATTTCTAGAATTCAGATGCCAGTTTCCTCGTTTGGGGGAAAAGTGTTTAAAACAGATAAAACACAAGGAAAATGGAAAGTTGTTCAATTAATGTTGTCAAGGTTACAAGGCTCACATAATTAACATTGCAGCGCTTTGATGTGGAGATGCTCCACATGCTTTGTGAAGCCTGTCTGAAGTTTCTGACTGCTGCCACCGTCACCATCATCACCATTTCCATCAGCACTGTCATGACCACCATCACCATCACCATCATCACCACCACCACCACGATTATCATCCCCACCACTGCCATCATCGTCACCATCATCATCATCATCATAATCACCATCACGAGTGCCATCCTTACCATTATGGTGATTAATGTCAACAAGCATCCCAGAGGAATTGTGAGACTCTAGAGCAGCCTGAGTCAGGTCAGCAGGAGCACACGCTGAGGGGAGCCTCATAAATGGCGCCTTTCTCTCTCGCTCCACTGTACACAGTTACAGGTAACCGGGAGCCCGGCATTTTATGCACCAGCTGTAGTGTCACCTCTGTCCCCGAGTTCTACCCAGAGCCTGACCTCGTGAGTCAATTACAGCTGTTTTCATCGTGCTCATCGGCCTCCAGCATCCACCCGGCCCCACTTTCAACAAAGGGTGGATTCCCATGAACTCGCTTCTTTATTGCCAGCTGGTTCCGATTAGGGATGAACCAGTAAAACGAGGGGGTAATACAGTCGCAGTGTGTTCCTAAATGTAGCACTTTTCCATGTGTTTTGATTTACCAGTTGACCAATAAAACCCAGTCCTTCAACAAGGTGGATCCCATACCTCACATGTTTTACTTATTTTGGTAAATGCAGCTTTTTAGAGATTGAAAAAAGATGGGGGGTGACTCAGGTCGATAATACCTCTTGCAGTGTGTGCATGTGTGTGGGTATAAGAGTTTGTATAAGTGTATGAATGAGTGTAGGGGTATGTGTGTGAGTATGTGAGAGCTTGTAAAGGTGTGTGTGAGTGTGTATGTGTGTGGGTACGAGTGTGCATGATGGCCAGAAGCTGGGTCTCTCTGGCAGGGTATTAGGCATTGATTTCAGAGCATCTAATATTTCTATCCAAATACTCCTTGTCAGCACCCTTGGTTAAACGGACTATGAATCTAAGAAGAAATAAACAACAGGGATGTTTCCTCCCTCATTTTGTTAACTGGGCCCTTCCCTCCAAAACATCTACCTTCCACCTGCTTGTCAGCTCCCCTCTGAAGGCAGCTGTGTCTCAACAATCTTCCTTTCCCTTGCGCTGGATGGAACTGTTGACTATTCAGGCAGCAGGACTTTTATCTGAAGTAGAGAAAGCCCCAGACAGTAGCTTTCTGGCCTAGGAGCAGCTCTGTAGGGTTCCAGTTGGAATGAAGGACAGTGTCTTAAACACAAAGAAATGGCTTGGGAAAATTAGTACCAGGATGCTTTGGGTACCACTCAGAAGACCCTAACTCAGTGTAGAACAGGAGCCAGTGATGGGAGGGAAGATTCCTAACCCACAAAGCTCCGTGAGCCCCTCGCTCCTTGCATCTGTGCTCTGTTCCACGGGGGCCAGCCTGCGTGTCTGAGACAATGCCGTTCACGGCTGAACCACCAGCCAAGTGCGGTGCAGGCATGCAGCTGGCGCTCAGTGTATGCTTGCTCACTGGATGCAGGACCAGAGAGGGCACGGGGAGAGGCCTAGGAGCGGTTTCCTGAGGGAAGCGGATTTGAGTCTGGTACTGAGGATTCGATTCAAGAGAGAAAGGAGGCTTTACATGAGACTCGGACCTGACCGTTGGGATCAAAAAAACAGAAGGGGATTTAGAGACCACCCGGCCTGGTCTCCTGCGACGCACGGAGCACTGTGCCTTTAAGAACAGGAGCATTTTATGTTATAATCTATCATTCATTCATTCATTCATTCAGAAACGAAACTACAATGATGAGTCCCTGCCCTCATGGAGTTTACCCTCCAGGTGGGAAAAAACAGAAAGTCAACAAGTAAACAAGCAGGAAAAACAGGTGATGAGCAGAGCGCCACACAGGACGATTAGGACGATCATTGTCTCTAGAAATTCCCGAAGCCAAACCATAGGGAAGAGACGGGAAGAGCATTCCAGGGAACAGCGAACGCACAGGTGATGCCAAGGTGCACCAGGTAGGGAGCCCCTGCTCAGGTAACAGGGAGCAACCTCGGGTGTTAGGCACGAGAGCTGGCTTATCTGAAATCTGTGCCCCCAAACTGTGCTCAGGCCTTTCGGTGTGAGGACGGTCATGGCCACGGGGCAGACACGGGTCTTTGGTTTGAACACGATTATCCATTAAAACTTAATAATGCAGATTTTTTTCCTCCATTTTTCCTTAAACTTAGCAAGTTTTTCTGGCATTCAAAGAAGAAAAAACAAACCAATACAAATATCCCTTACTTGTATCTTTGCACAAGACAATGTGCAGAGGAAACGTCCAGTTGCTTCCTCTTCCAGGGGTCACTGCAGAGGCTGAACTCCGTGTCTCATGCAATCACGGCATCCCTGGCACTTGAGGCTGCGTCGTCACTCTCAGTAGGAGAATCGAAATAAGGTCAGTCTTCCCACTGGGCCAACCTGTGTGAAGAGGGCACTTTATTGTTTTAAGGTAGTTCAAAGGTGGTGGAAAAAACTCCCTATAAAAACAAGCAGGAGTTTATTAAAACTCTAATGAGTATAAAGTTGCAGACACAGCAATTCATTCCTGGACATGGTTCCTGGGTTCATTTCTTTCCGCTCCCACGTGGAGAGATTTCACCGGATAGAAGCACCCAGCAGACGGAGCCAGCCCAAGTGCTCCTGTGCAAGCCTTGCCTTACACTCCCCAGCAAATGGGACCGCGTCCTGGGAGAAGGCCTCTGTGTGTTATGTCTCCCATAGGAGTGATTCAATTTCTCACCATCACTAGTCAGACCGTCATGACACAAGTAGCTGGGGGTGGGGCTGTCCAGCTTCCTGCTTGGTAGCCAATATTTAACGCCAGCCAGCCATGAAGAGGCTGGAGAAGATTCTGCCTGGCATGATTCATGCTGGGGGAGCAGGGAACCCTCTCTGGGGAAGGAGGCACCTGAGCTAGTGCTTTGTCACTTGTACTGGTTTCCTCTCTATTACAGAAGTTTCCTGTTGAAAGCTTAGAAAATAGAGATGAGCAAAAAGAAGAGTAGAAATCACTAAAATTGTTGTGATCATATACTTCATAATTGGAGCACTATGAATAATGACACCAGGGGGAAACCAGGCACAAACTAGGGACCTGGGGGCACCCTATTTCTAATGCTGCTCCTGGGGGCGACCACTGTTGACATTTTGGAGCATGTGCTTCTGCAACCCTGGCAATGGTGGATCGAGAAGAAGCATTCTGCTACTGCGTGAATTCTTGAGAACTGCCCAGCCTAGCAGCTGCCTTTATGTCACCATCCTCACAGCAGAGCAGAAGTAGTACAGAGAATTTTCAGAAAGGAGTCAAGTGTGTGGGGGTATGAAGTGTGTGGACATGCATGCCTGTGCCTCATTGGGGTGAAAGCCAGGAAAACAGCGATATACTCATATTTTAGGTCTATGCTCAACAGTCAAGCTTACATCCCACTGGATGGTCACTGTCTGATACTAACCAGAGGATGGGTCCCTGATAGCTACTTTCATTGCCTCCATCAAATGCGGTTTGTAACTATTGATAATGATGATGAAGATGATAGTGAGACTGGTGACGATGGTGATGATGATGGTGGTGGTGGTAATGAGACTGGTGATGATAATAAGATGATAATGATAAGATAGTGATAATGGTGATAGTGATGGTGATAATGATGATAATGATGGTGATGATAATGATAAGGTGGTGATAATGGTGATGGTGATAGTAATGTCAATGGTGATAGTGATGGAGATGACGATGATGGTGGTGATGGTGATGATGATGGTGACGATGGTGGTGATGACTAACACGTATATGGAACTCACAGGTGCCAGGCCCTGGTCTAAGCCCTTTGCATACATTAACCTCTTTAGTTCTCATAATTACCCTGTGAATGAGGAATTATAATTATCTCCATTTCACGGGTGAGAAAACTGAGGCCTAAAGAGTGAAGTCCCTCGTCCAATCTCAAGAACGACATTTTAGAAAAACACATTCTGGGAGTAGTGGCACAGAGGAGTTAAAATAAAAGGTTTTGTTTCTTTGGAAGCAGTAAACATAACTATAAAAACTTGTTTTTTAGCTCATTTGGAAACTGAAGGTCAGCAGGGTCACCTTGCCTTTTCTTTTCTTTATTTCTTCCCTTTTTATGTATTTACTTTTAAATATTTGAGCCTCCGTTTCACCGATGGTCTGTGAAAAATATTTGTCCCTCTCGAGGTGTTTATTCACCCTGGAAAACTGGCTGCCGTCCAAATGCTGTGTTTTCCAACTATCAATGTAAACTAAGGATTCTCAGAACAGTTAGGTATTGTTCATTCATTAAAAACCCTTTAAACCTCACGCTGTTTATCTCATTGCTTTTACCTTGTTTATTGTACAAAAAACAGCACAAACACAAAATGGAAAACAGGCAAGACAGACGGAGTGTGTTTAGGATTTTCCATAGGTCCTCGACGTTTTCCAGTGACGTGGAAGCGTAGGGTAGACGGGTGAAGAAACGACCCATTGCAGTCGGCACACAGTGCAGAGCGTCTGAGGAACCAGGGCGCCACCCAGGGACTCGGGTGTCCGCTGGGAGCAGCAGGCCGTGGGTCCTGACCGGGCTTGTGCTCCGTGCGGATCCTTCGCAAAGCTTCATGGTCCCGCAGGAGGGCCCCATGTTACGTGCCCAGGGTAAAACTGGGGAGCAAGCTGAAATCCAGGGACCAGAGGAACTTCAGTCTGGGCCAGGGAATGAGCAGAAATTAAACAGGAACGTTCTATGACGGGTGACAGCAGAGACCATTCCGTTGTATTTTCCTTTTCCTGGGCACACAGAGGAGTTCATGTATTTCTCTTCCCCCTCCCAGGCGGGCTGGGGCCAGGTGATGAGGTCTGACCAATGGACTGGGAGCCGTGACGCCTGGCACTTCGGGTCAGAGGCAGTTAGGGCAGGACTGAGCTCGCGACACTCTCTATCCTCCTGGCTGTGCCCAGAGTGGAGCCTCCATCCACCCGGGTCCCTAACTGGTGATGGGGAACAAGGCCCCAAGGAATTTCTTTGAACATGGACCCCAAGTGAGAAGTAGACCTTCGTTGTGTGACGTCACCTAGGTTCTGGGGTTGTCACTCGCCCATCCCGCTGATACAAAGGGGCAACCCCACAGTGCTCTGGGGTGCTGGGGAAGGTAGCAGGCGGAAACGGTGGTCAGCAGGGGCGTCCCCAGGCCGTGAGGGGTAAACTGAGCCCCAAAGGAGTTGGCCAGGTGATAAACAGAGGGAGAGCATCCCTGCAGAGGGAGCAGCTTGTGGAAACGCTGACAGGCGAGAACCTGGCACATCCAAGGAAACGCGGACGGTCCAGCAGGAAGGGAGGAGAGGGCGCAGGTGCGGCTCACAGGTGGAAGGAGCTGGGACCTTGAAGACCATCCTAAGGTCACGGTCTTAGCTCAGGCTGCCATGACAAAGTACCGCAGACCAGGGGGCCAAAACCACAGACACGCTTCTCATGGCTCTGGAGGCTGGAAGCATGAGATCAAGGTGCCGGCAGATTTGGGTCCTGGTGAGATCTCTCTTCCTGGTTTACAGACGATGGCCTTCTCCCTGCGTCCTCCTCCTCTTCTCATGAGGGCACTGATCCCGTCACGAGGGCCTCAACCTCTTAACTTCACCTAAACCTAATCACCTTGGAATTACACCTGCAAATACTGCCACATTGGGGTTAGGGCTTCAACCTGTGAATCTGAGTGCGGCGGAGCAGAGCGTGGGGGACACAGTTCTACAGCACTGTGAAAACCGGAGAGAGTCACCAGGATGCTCCGAGCAGGGGTGACACAACCACACTGCACGGTAGCCCAGTGTGGCCTGGAGGCTGGAGAGGAACAGACTATAGGGAGAAACTCCAGCTCCTTCTTTCACCCATGCACACATGTATTCCATTGATACGTACCGAGGACCTAGTACGTGCCAGGCACTGTCCTAGGTGCTGGGGACACAGCAGGGAGCAAGACAGACCCAGACCCCTGTCCTCGTGGAGCTCACACGTAGAGACACACGTGGGGCTGGGGGCACGGGTCGGGGGTCTGGGTTCTCTTCTGCGTATATGTTGTATGTCCATAAAATGCTCAGTGCACTCAGGAGATCCGTATTCCAGGGAAAGGTCTGACAGTGTATCTAGGGATAGTCCCTTGGGGAGGTGGAATAGGAGCAGGTCACCTCACAGCCCAGGGATCCCAGCCTCCAGCCCTCTGCCGGCTGGCCCAGCAGCTCCCAGACGGGCATGCTTCCCCGGTGGCCCTCGAGGCACTTTCATGGTGCGTGGGTGACGTGTCTGAAACGTGTTAACTGGTTTGTACTTATAATAATGTATTTTAAGAAAAAAAATGACATAACCCACGCTGATAACTGTACTGTTTATGATGAAGTTGAGTGAAAAACGAGAGAGGAGGGCGTCAATTCGAAGTCGATGCCAAGCAAATATTCATCAAAAGAGTCATCGAAGACGTGGCAGGAGGGTGAGTCACGGGGCAGCCGGGAGGGAGGCAGCGACCCCCCCGGCTGGAGCCGGGGCCACAAGCAGGGGCGGAAGGGCTGCTGCCTGGATCCCCAGCGCTCCCTTTCCTCCTCTGCGAAATTAGGACAAAACCCTCCCCGATCACCAGGTGACCATATCCCATCAGTACTGCAGTGACTTCTTATCGTGCAGACCAAAGCCAGTTCCAAAACTCATCCCGCAGAGCGTCTGAGCAAGAAAAAACCGAAGATAAAAATGAAACAGGGAGATGCTGCCCCCTGGGCCGCTTCTCAGACAAGCAGACAGAAGCAGGTGGTGGGCTTCTCTGAGAACTTGGAGGCTTGGGTGACAGGTCGTGTGCCCTGGGCACCGAGGTCCACGGTGCCCGGGGAGGGCAGTTTCTACAGTAGAGACCACAGCTTCTGGTGGAACCTGCTCCTGGCCGCTGCAGGGACCACCGGTGCCCTGTGTGCAGGGCAGGGATGTGGACCCTTCCCTCGCTCTTGCCCTGTCTGGGCACCATGCCCACAGATGGTACGGATGTCATCAACTCTCAGTGTTTATTTTTTGCTTTTTCCACTGCACATGAAGTCAGCTATCAGGCCAGACACGTTTTGCTTTTTTAATTTAGCCTGGCCTGTGACTCCAGCGTTGAGACGGGATCTAAGGGCAGGCTCTATCTGCGTTGACACAGAAGTGCCAACTGTGTCTCTCTGATGACAAGAGAAAAGCAGTTTTCAAAAAAGGGGAGAGCACGTGCAAAGCAGAGGTGGGGCCTCCCTGCTGTGGAGGGTCCTGGGGAGGCGGCCACCGAGCCGCATCTACAGGGGATGGAGGGGTGCTGTGACCAGCCGGCAAAGCCTGGAACTTCTTTCCTTCTGTTTCCACTGGGACGCATGGTGGGTGGTGGGGCGGCTGAGTCCCTGGGGTGCAGGGGGAAGCAGCTCAGCCGCCTGAAGGCCCCACAGCACACTGAGCGGCCCAGGGTCTCCCTGGATGTTACTGCCTCCTTAGCCGTGTCAGCCCAATGGTATTTGCTCAGCAGGTGCCTGCTGCCACCTCTCATGTGCTCTTATGCTCTGGGGACATAACGGTGGATAAGATGGACCCACCCTGTTCCCACGGGGCTTCCCATCCGGGAGGAGAATCGATCCCGTGACCCACAGACGGTCTCAGAGCAAGGGTGGTCCTGCTCGTCCCCCGTGCTCCCCCGGTTCCTTCCCACCCCTCCAGCTTCCCTCCTGGGCTAACGCTTCCATGCCTGACCCTGAAACAGCAGGGCTCCCCAGGGCCTGGGCCGGCCCTCTTCCTACTCCACAGCTGGACCAGGACTCTCCTTCGACTCTCAGAGTTCCACCGAGCACCTCTGTGCTGTTTCCAAACACAGCTCAGCCCTCTCCCCTGACCTCCCTCCAGCTGTGTCCCCTGGAATCCACCCACCCACCTGTCCAGCACTTGGGCAGCCCTGCACGGGGCAGGGCACTCCCTCCACCTGCAAATCCGCGCCGACCCTTAGCCCGGGCCACGGTCACCGCTGGCCTGGATCTACCGGGAGCACGGCATTGGCCTCCCCCCGTCCCACCCATGCCCCTGCTCCCCCTTCCTCTATCTCAGCCCAGCAGCAGGAGTGGTCCTTGCAAAGCCCAAGTAGCTCTGACAGCAAACGCAAGGGATGGTTTTAACACCGGAGCCAATTTCCCAGCATCAGTTCCTCCCACTCCAAACCAGGCGATGCCCTTGGCTGAAAGAGGGTTATCTCCCTCACAGCCTTCTCACAGACCACCTGCCCCAGTCCCAGCCGCCTGCTGGGCCACTGCTGCAAATGGGCCGGTGGCACCCACTGCACCTGGAGCCTGGGCGACCCACCAGCAGAGGCAAAGGTGAGCGTGAGTCACTGTTTACACATGACCCGGCTGAGCGTTACAAGCCCCTGTGCGAGCCGGCCGCTTCGACTTGGAAGCAGCATTATCCACAGATGACCTAACTGCTCTTTCAAGGATTCTTCCTTCTGTACTGTGCTTAGTTGGGGGCTTGCAAGCTGACGTCAGAACTTACTTCAAGGAGAAGGAGGTCAGCCCCACTACACACGGTGCCAGGTCCCCTGCCCCCTCACTGCCACTCCCAGCCAAGGGGCCCAGAGACAAAACGTCACTCACCGTCCCCTGGCAAGACCAGGGGTGCCAGGAACCACAGAGGGCTGATGGCCTCGCCTGAGGGCCCACGCGGCTGACGGCCCTCAGCAAATCCGAAGCCCTGCACGTGCTCACAGCCCTGCACACACATGCACGTTCACCCACGCGTGTCCTCCTCAGCTCCCTGCACACACACTTTGGGGTGGGAATGGTGTCTGTCCAGTGGAGGACAGGACTGGACGTGTCCATCTCCACGCCAGCGCCAGAAAAGGGCCAGCACAGACACTGAGGCCTCTGCCCGCCACTGGGGTGTCCACAGGCCCCCACAGGGTGCTGACCGCCACGGAAGGTCTGCTGCTGGCCACGGCCATGTCCACCCAGCAGGGGCTCAGCCAGCGCTTGCCCAGCCAGGCAGGCGGGGTCCAGAGTCGGGCACAAGGTTGAGGTCGGCACGATTTAAAATGATGCCAGACCCCCCCGAGAGCAAGGACAAGGGCAGGAGGAATTTCATTCTCCCCCTTCCCTCCGCCCTGCCTCCATCTCCTTTAGTCACTCAGCGGACAAACATGGAATGAGCAGGAGCTCCCGCGTGCTGCGCCGAGGGACTCAGGTGGACGAGAGGTGAGTCAGCGCTGGCCCTGCCCTCAGGGCCACAGAGGTGTGTGTGGCCCCAGCCCCCTTTCTCCTCCACGGCTCCCCCTCAGCGCAGGGCCACAGCCATCCGGTCCTGGCTGCAGGCCTAACCAGGCAAGCCCCCGAACCCCGCCTGAGTCCGTGCTGGGCAAGCCCTGCCCAGGCTGCGGCTGGGCCTGAGGCTGCCCTCTGTCCACCAATGCGAGGTGATCGTGGAAGGGCGGGCGAGAAGCCCAGAGAGATGGCTGATGAGGCCCCTTCGGCACGTGGTAAACGCCCTGCAGTCCGACGCTCTTGTGTGTAGGCAGAATCCCAGTCTCCCTGACTTACAAGCCCCTGGAGGTGCCGCTGGGAGCCCGCGGCAGTGCCGTCTCCTCCCGCCTCTCCCTCTCCCGCACCTCTGATCTGCCCCCCAAACCTCTGATCTGCCCCCTAAACCCGAGGATCTTTGCCAACTGTCAGCCATGACCATAGCTGGGGAGCCCAGCGCCCAGTGACCCCACAGCATGGGACGTTCCAAGTTCCCTTGCCTGTCCCTTGGCCCTTCTGTGGTTGAGATAGTAATGGCGCCCTGGGGACAACAGTACTCAGGCCGTCCAAGGACTGGCACACAACCCCCCGTCTCTTTTAAGGGAAGTTTGAGAAAATCTGGAAAAGTAGAAAAGGTGGCACAGGCCACGTGTGTCTGCCCCTGGCTCAAACTCGGCAGAGGGTGGGGGACATACAAGGTCAGCTGGTGTCCCAAGGTCGGAGACCACCGACTATGTGGCCTTGGGCAAGTCACTTACCCTCTCTAGGCCTCAGTTCTCTGGTTATGAAATGAGAGATTTGGACAAGATTGGGGGTTGAAACCTTCAGCCGTGGGCCCTGCTCCCTGACTGCAACCTCACGTGTTGAGATGCGTCCGTGTGGGGCCCCAGGGAAGCAGTAGCTGGGATGGAGTGGGGCGGGAGGGCTGTGCTGGGGTGGAGCCCACGTGATGGGCCGGGGACAGTGGGCCCGAGGAGGTGGGAGAGCCTGGACCCGTGAATGCAAGGAGCGTGGGGTAACCCCAAGCCTCGGCCTTCCGTGCAGCTCCGGGAAAGTCTCCGCCAGGCTGATGGGGAGCCCCGAGGGATGAGGCCCCTAGAGGGTGTCCCTGGTGGCAGAAATGGCGGGACCTTGTGCTTCTGCCATGCTTGGCCATCGGTTGCCCAGAAGGCATGCAGCCTCGGCCAGAAAGTCAAGGCAGGCCCTGCAGTCGCCCACAGCTGGAGGCTACCAGCTGCCCTGACTCGCCGTGGCGGGGTCTCTCTGGCAGGGAGATCCGAGCCATACACCCCCATGGGCTACCGCCACGGGGCGTGAATTTAGTTTGCTTCTTTCAAAAAGACTTAGTATTTATCAAACATTTAAGAACACAAGACTCTACCAGTAAACTCCACTTCTAGGGATTTACCTAATGGATCTACTCGCGCATCTGTACAAAGAGATAAAAATATTGTGCCAGCATTGTTTGTAATAACCAAAGATTGGAAACAACCCAAACGTCCAGTATCAGGAGACGGGGCTCCATGCACTGTGGGCGTCCAAACATGGAGTACTATGCAGCTGGTTAAAAAGAACAAGGCTCTGCTCATGTGGCAGCAGCGTGAATTCCAAGAGAGACTGCTGAGCGACAGAAGACGAAGTGTGGGACACGGGACGAGCAGGCTGCCGTCTGCGTCTGCGTGAGCAGGGGGAGGAGGCCACCCGTTACGCCGGCGTCTGAGGGAACCGCCCTGGAGGAACCGCTGAGCGGGGAGCGGGCTCCATCCTAACAGCGAGAGGGACTCACCATCCTGTTTTACTCGAAGGCCTTACTGCTCTGAAACTACTTCTATCTCCCCGTCGTGGCTCGCACGGCTTCTCTTTACGGTAATGAATTAATGAATGGCTGTGTGCGGGCGGACACAAAGCCCTCCCGTTCCCAGCGAGTCTGTTCTGTCTGCACGACGCTCTGCAGCACAGAGAAGCAGGTTCACGCTGAGCCCTGCTTGTGCACACTGGAGCCGCCGCGCCTTCCTCCTCCTCCTTCCCCTCCCCTCCCCCTCCCCCCTCGCAGACTCGCGCGTCATACGGAAGAAATGAGTGAGGGTGTTTACGGCGCACGAGGATCTGTTTATTCCTTACATCCTTACTGTTTAATCGGCGTTTACACTCGCGCACAGTGCTTTTACTCTCCTATCCAAACGCCGGACGAGAGACAAACTGTTTATTCAAAGCTGAGAGCTTCAAGGAATGAATCGCCGTCATGAGGGAGGTTCTGAACACTCCCCAAAATTAACCTTCTCAGGACGGCGTGGCCTCAAGGCCAGCAAGCGAATCCGGGAGGTGGGGCCTCGCCCTCACACACACTCACACTCTCACACACTCACACAGCCTCACACACTCACACCCTCACACACATTCACACTCACACACACACCCTCACACACTCACCCAGCCTCACACACTCACACCCTCACACACACTCACATCCTCACACACACTCACACACACTCACACTCACACAATCACACCCTCACACAAGCAGACAACAAAGGCTGCTGTCTCTCCCTGCAATGGGTTTTCCCCTAATTCCCTAGAACTTTCCCATTTATTTCCTGTCCTTGGGAAAGGGAAATTTCTAAATCCTTTTGGGGTTTCTCATTAAGTCCTGACAAATGAGAGCACAAGAGGAACTTGAAGCCCACCATATCACCAAATATGGGATAAAAATGTGCCCCTTCCCCTGCCCCCGCGCCCCCGGGCATGAGCGCAGGCTACCTAAGGCCCGGGAGGGCCGTTCCTCCCTCCTGTCTTCCCCAGCTCCCAGCAAATGCTAAATTGGCCGGGTGGCCACACAGCGGGTAAAACCCAGGATGCAAATGGGCTGCTCTTCAAAAACAATACGGGGCTTTCTTTCAAGCCAGCCTGACCCGTCCCTGTGCCCCTGCCTCTGCCCTGATTGACAGGGCCCCTGGGACCCACAGGGTGAGGCCCTTATTAGGGCTGTGGGCTTTTCTGGGGCTTAGAGGCCCCCAGCAGATTATCGGGATGGCCCCGTGGGGACCCATCTTTCAGGTTTTCCTGTCAAAGGTTCCTGCCTCCTACTTGGGACGCAGCCGAGGGGCCGGCGGGCGAGTGGGCTCATCCACCATGTGGTTCCTTCCGTCCTTCCATGAGCACACGGACCACCCCCTGGAATGCCCTCATTTCCATCCCGGGGGTCCTGGCGGTGGAGACAGGCTGCGAGCCATGGGTGGGACATTGGCTGCGGCTCCCGCCCCTGGGCCATGACTGTCACCACAGATCTCCGTGAAGAATGAGCCCCTAATCCTCGCGGGCGCACAACTGTGGCCTTACATTTCCCCACAGCCCCCAGTGTGACCTCAGGCCCCACGGCCAGACTAGGAGGGGCTCCTAGTGCCACCCCCCCGACGTGGAGACATCGAGGCCCCAGAGACAATTCATCGCGGCTGCAGAGTTGGACACACCCGTGAAGAGGTTGGAAAGCTACAAACCCAGTGCCATACGCTTCTTCCGTCCCAACTCCAGGCCCACTGGTCTCCTCCTTGTCCTCGAACACGCATGACCTGCCTGCCACAGGGCCTTTGTACGTGCTGGGCCGCTGCTTAGAGCACAGCTCGCCCGTTCCATTCACCCAGGTCCCTGCCAAGCGTCCCCGCTCAGAGAGGCCTCCCTGCCCACCTTGCCCGCTGCCCCCGCCGTGTCTCCTCACCCGCCAGATGCTCGTTTGAGCCCTGCCTCCCCCAACATTAATGAACCGACCTGTTTACTTGTTTGTGGAGCCTTTCCTCTGCTAGGTTGTAGGCAGGCTTATGGAAGGGAGGAATGTCTGTGTATTTTGTCCACGGATGCATCTCCAGGCCCTAGAGAAGTGCCCGGCACATGGCAGGAGCTCAGTTAAGTATCGGATGGAAGCGTGGACAAAAGAAGGAGAGACGAGGGACCTTAGGGTCAGCGTCTCCACTCTCAGCCGCTTCCCGTAACTGCCCCGTCACCCCCGGTGCCCTGCTCCCACCACTGAAGCCATCTATACAGCGTGCTGACCCCCCCCCACACAGCCCCAGACACAGGCGGCAGGTCCAGGGAGCAGCCTGACCCCAGGTGGGGCAACCAGAGGTCAGTCCCCTCCCCGAGAACTTGGAGCTGGGACCCAGAGAGGAGCCCAGCTTTAGGTCCTAGACAGTAGGTGCACCGTTGTGAAAACGTCCCCCGTCGCAGGGGAGACGGACGCAGGGGAGAAGGTCAGTGAAGCAAAACACAGACACACACGGGGGGTGGGGAGAGAGGATTCCCACACCGTCCGGGGACCTGGTCCCACCCCTTCCAGGGTCCAGCTCCATCCAGGTGTTCTTAGAAATTCCCCTTGTTTTGCGTAAGCTGGAACCCATGCTCCCCCTTGGCCTGTCCTCCCACTGGCGAGGGGGCACTGGGCTTTGTGGGGATGGGACTGGGTGTCCCCGCACACCACCCCGACCTCCTGTGCTCAAGGAACCCGACCTGCTCGTGCACGTCATTTGGGATGTGCGTCCACTGATCCGCAGGGTCTTCTGAGCCCCTCTCTGTGCTGGGGACACGGCGGCGAGCCCACGGGCATGGCCCTCAGGCCGCAGGGCTCACGGCGACGTCATGACCCCGAGAAATAAAGTCAGTTATTACTCTGTCAGTGTGATGGAGAGAGCCGAGGGGCAGGGAGAGGGCAGGTGGCACTGACATGGTGACGGTGGAATGAAAGGGTAAAGAGAGTGCAAAGGCCCGGGGGTGGGGCACGCCTGTCTGAGAAACGGAGAGCCAGCCATTGGTCTGGGTGGAGGGGAGTGAGCAAGGGGAGATTCTGGAAAGAACCCTGGGGGGGGGGGCCTCAGGGGACAACCACAGATGCCTTTACAGGCCATGCCTGTGACTTATTTGGGTCTCACAGGATCTCGGCGGGTCAGGAATGAGGAATGAAGACTCACAGAGGTCAGGGGAGTTTAGGGTCACACGGCTCCTACAGGGAGGGTCTGGGGCTCGAACACAGCCCCTCTCCTTCCCGCTGAACAGACCCTGTGACCTAAATCCCAAGTTACCGTTGTACGCAGGGGCTGCGCCGTTTCACGTCCCCGCCAGCAGAGCACAGGTGTTCCCCCTTCTCCGACTCCTCACCAGCACTTGTTCTTTTCTTTTTTTTTATTCTAGCAATCCCAGCGAGCGTGAGGTGGTATCTCACGGTGGTGTGATTTGCATTTCCCGGTGAGCATCCTTTTACGTGCTGGTTGGGCACAGAGGCTGCCGAGCGTGTGATTCTATTATGTGAACTGTTCAGCACAGGCAAGCCCACTGACAGGAAGCAGACTGGTGGTTGCTGGGGGCTGGGGGAGGGGCTGGAGAGTGGCTGCTAGTGGGCGCTGGTTTCCTTTGGGGGTGACGGAAATATTCTGGAACTAGAGGTAGTGACTGCACAATGCTGTGGACGTGCTAAATGCCGCCGAATTGCACACTTGAACACGGGTGAAATGGTGGCCTCTGTGTTGGGTGTGTTTTACCAAAACAGGAACAGAAACGAAGGGCTCTCGGGGGTTCCGGGAAGGGCTCCCTGGTGATAACTGTATCTTCTCCTAAAGCTCCTTTTTTCTGTATTTTGGCAAATTTATGGACAGGCTTGGACCCTCATCAAGGTTTTCAGGAATATACCTCAAGGAGAAAGTCTCAGGAAGGCCCACCAGGGCTTTCCCCACGTGTCCTGGTCGGATGTCGGGGCCGAGGGGGAGACTGCCGACCTCCGGCTTCATGATAAACCAGATCCCGAGGTGCCCAGGAAGCACCCCTGAGGTCACCCCCAACGCGGCCGGCACCCAATTAGATCCACGCCCAACGTGGAAGCTTGAAGAACATGGACTAGTAACAATAAACAGCTATTTGGTTACTTTTTACGGACATTTGGACTGCATTTCAGGCAATTTTATGTGCAAATGCTAAAATTTCCAAGGGTTCCCAAACTCCCAAACTGCACGTGAAACATCTGCAGGGTGGACACCTGCAGTTTTACACTGCAGCCCCTTGTGCATGCTCGCGGAGGTAAATCTGAACCCGTCCCAGGACCCCGGGGAGACCAGTCCGGCCCCCAGTGTGCTTTATCGCCGGTCAGACAGGCCCATCTGGCAGCGGCCCCGTGTCCACAAGATGCAGACCCCGTGGAAGGGGCAGCGGGCGGTGTGGAGGCGAGGGCCGCGGGTCTGGGTCTCTCGTGCTCAGTGGAGCCTCCAGCCTTTGGTTGGGCTGTCGGAGACCATGCCCAGCTCTCTCCCTCCTTAATTTGGGTTTGTCCCAGGGGGGCCCAGGGGGATGAACCACCATCACCTCCCTCCAAGTCTGTGGCCCCTGCACAGCGGGAAGGTTGTTCTCAGACCTGCCTACGGCTTCTCAGGGGCTGCCACTGCTGGTGGGGGAAGATCAGGCTCGTCACCAGGACGCCCCAGGTTGACTCCTGCCCACCTGCCCTCAGCGCACCTGCTCGCAAGTTCCCGGGTCAAGAACCCTGCATAGCAGACGTTTCACCGTTTGCGAGTAAACAGCTTTACATAAATTCACAAACAGCTGAGTGAATAAACGATGTTATCTAGTCGACGAACACGCTAGAGCGAAAGCCAGCTGGCCGCGGGATGCACCTTGGCGTCCTTCTATCCTGACGGCTCAGGACGGCGTCAGCTCCCCCTCACCCCGCTGTCTTCACCCCCTTTTCACTGGTGCATCTCCTTTTGGCCTGCTTCCATCTTTTATGACGATCATCTTTTATGATGATTTTTTTATGATTGCAATTAAACATGTGTTTTTCTGCCTCCTTACATTAATGTTCCATCACTTATATTTTCCCAAGTTTCTGTAGGCTCTTCAATCAGCTGCTAAATAGTCCATCGTATTTTATTGTTTCAGAATCGGACAACCACGTCCTTTATTATAGAAGCGGGGCAGCAAACAATGGTCTGGGGGCCAGATCAAGTCTCCTTGGAACGAGTCACACGCACTCATTCACGTGTTGCCCGTGGCTGCTTTTGTGCCACCTCGGCAGGGCTGAGGAGCTGTGACAGAGATCATAAGTATGTGGCCCGCAAAGCCAAAAATAATTTCTACCTGGCCCTTTGAGAAAGAGTTCCCGAACCCCTGTTCTAGGACATTTAGAGATTTTCAAGATATTGGGAGTTAGATAACCTAGCAGGGAACATCCTTGTACATTTGAGTTTAAACTTTTGGTGTCACTTCGCTTTGGTATAAAATCTTAGAGACGGAATTTAGTAGACTAAAGGGAACGAACATTCTATTTCCCTGAATTTACAGTCATGTTGTACAAAATTTACTAGGCTACCAAAATTCAGTGAACTCTCTAGTTTCACTACTACAATCAAATAAGCACTGAATGTCAATGTTTAGAATGTCAGGGGTTAACATGGGAAGCAGAGAAATGATATTTGAGGGCTTCTTTAATTTCATTACTTTGAATATTTAGAGACCAGATTTATATTTTGGTGATGTTTTTACTTTCCCAAAAGTCCAATGATGAAGCTATGGTTTAAAGAGATCCCCAAACACCTTGGCTTGTTGTGAAAATCCTCTTCTAGGGAAAAGGAATTCCTGGGAAGAGGAGAGGGGGTTATTTTTCTAAGAGAATTCAATTTCTGTGGGGATAGCAGTTTGAGAGGGAAGCTTCTCCTCTGCCTTGGTATGTTTGCTGGGGAAAACTGACAAGATTAGGTCTAGGAACCAGCTGCTTTGGAAATGTGGGGTTTCCCCATAGCCTGTTGCTTGTAAGCCCCCAGGGAAACTCATAAAGAGCATTAATGCAGCTCTAACTGACCCCCTCCCCCACCCCTGCTCCAGCCTTCAGGTCGGAGCCGGGGCTCCCAGCGAGCACTGCTGGTCGACCAGGTGGCCAAGAAGTGGCTGTTCTGTGCCACTGGCTCTGGTGGGAGACGGCTCCAGGTTGGAGCCGTGTGTGCCTTTTGTGTTCCCATGGCCCTCTCCAGAGCAGATAGACACTTTCTAAGAGGCTGACAATTCCGTGGCAGCCGACCAAGAGTCCCCAGGCGGAGGAGAAGCAAAGTTTCATGGTTTGTTTATGCTGCTTCTCAAGTTGACCAGGAAGACATTGTCGGGTGTCACTCAGCCCCCAGCCCTCCACCCTGCCTTTACCCTGTGTGGCAGCCCCCTGCTTTGAGCCTGGATGTGGAACAAAGAAAATTCCCTGGGAATAAAGTTGTAAATGAAAGTGTATCTCAAAACAGACCAAGTCAGGAACCCTCATGACTGTGGCCAACGCGTCCCTTCACGATCCACCCTGGGGGATTTTACCCCCAGCTGCACATTAGAACGCCCTTGGGGAGCTTTTGAAAAAAAAACACTGACATTTACTTGGGGGTCCTACCCCCCATATATTGTGAGTTAATTGATCTTGGGTGGGACTGCATCACCTACATTTCTTAAGGGCTTCCCACGGAGATTCAAGGAGCTGAGTGAGGACCCACGGCCTCTACGTAACTTTCCAGCTCCTCCCCTTGGCCTCTCCACCATCCCTTCACCCCCTCCGCCAGCCACACTGACATTCTCTCCACCCCTCACCACCTGACCAACCCTCACTCACCCATGAGGGCAAGCATCCAGTAAGATAATGGATGTGAGTGCGGATTGAACGTGGCCCAGATTTCAGAGGCTGACACACCTGCATTCTGATCCCAACTCCAGCATTCAATGATTGCCTGATTTGGGGCAAACTTCTGCATGCTTTCAACCTATTTTCATATCTGTATGCAAGTCATGATGGACTAAATATGAAGAATACACTCTCAATAAATTGTGGTTTTTAAATTACATATTATTATTTCTAAAGCATTGGCCCTTTAGAGGGAATCCAGCCACTGACTTCAATGGCGCTGTGAGTCCCAAACATGCTTCTACAAAGGGTCTTTGAACACTGCCTGCCTGTTGCCTCTTCCAGGATATTTGTGTGTGGACTCTATTTTCGATCATCTTTAGGGATAGCAAATCTTTATAAGTAGGTTTGAATATTAGAATAGCCAAAAATCTTTCAGAGCCAGTTCTGATGATTCACTGATTTAACAAGCATGGCTTGTATTCCAAGTGAAGAAATGAAACCAATTTCACAACTGGATTCTGCAATACCTGGGTGGATCTGAAAGTCCCACATGTCAACGACTAATCTAATATTGATGGTGCCTTTGCAGATTGGGGATGTCTACCTATTGGTTTGTTTATTTAACAAGTGTCTCCCATTCCTTTGCAGAAGGAGTCTGGGGAGAGAGGGAGAGAGAGACAGAAAGAGAGAGAGTATAGATACATATATAACAGAATACTTTGTCTTATAAAGTACACATAGAATAATCAAAGAGCATTGTGAAAGACTAATGACAATCAGCCTTATGAAGCAAAATGTGTTAAGAGCCATTGTTTAGGACAGCAACCCTCAGTTAAATAAGCAAAACTTTGAGCAGAGACTGGAGGTGGTAGCTGAAACCTGCTCCTCTCACTGCTAAATTAAGCAGTGAATCATTAGTGGACAGACTTAAGTTAGGACACAAACATGTAGATAGAGTTGGTTATCCCAGAGCCAATGTTAACCACCAGTATCTAATAATCATAGGTCATAAAAGAAGTTTATGTGCATTTCCCGGACTTTCTGTCTCAAGCCATTGGTTTCCTTCAAGGCAAAATCAAAGTGAGCAAGGGCCATGTGGGGAAGTGGTTAAGAGCATTAGCCTTGCAGCCAAATGAGCCTGCGATGAGTTTGGCCCATCACAGTCTGGCTGTGTGGTCTGGGGCAAGACCCTTGAGCTTGGCACGTGGCCTGATGGGAGAATCCCTGGCTCTAGTCCTGGCTCTCCAGGCAGTTTTACACAGTAACTGCCCCTCAGTTTCTGCCTGAAGTTAGGTCTCTGCACCATTTCAAACACAGCTGCTAATGATGCTTGTCATAAAGACCAAGCAAGTGGGCCAGCTGTCAAGGTTTCATCTTAACCCAGCCCAGCATGGCAGCCATTCCAACTCTGTGTGCCTGGGTCATTGGGACTGTCCTGCTGAGCAGGGCCTGGGCAGCTCCTCCAAGTCAGGGATGGAAGAGATATGGCGCCATGGACAGCATTAGCCAGAACGTCGAAGTCGGGAGGCCCTCTCAAGCCCAGTTATGTGACCTTGAATGAGCCATGTAACCTTTCTGAGTGCCAATTTATCTTTAACTATACGGATGTGACAGTGTCTGCTCCAACCAGGGGACAAGTGTCTCTAAAGGTCAAAAGACACCTGCTGTTCCCTGATGCCAGTGCTAGAACACTGTACTCTTCTGCCTGTCAGAGGGTTGGGGGGAGGGATGGGCCCCTTGAGGCAGGGAACATGTCCTGTCCATCTACACACCCCCAACCCTGGCCATGAGAGGCCTCAGTTCAACTGGGAGGCCTGGGTCCAGGTCCTCTCCTGTTTCTTAACTTCCCTAAGCCTCTTCTATTTTCATCAAAAGAGAGGGACAATAATGGTTCCAGGGGGATTAACCAAATCTGTATGTATTACACTTGCATGGCACCTAGAGGTGCAAAGTGCTCAGTGTACATGAAGGGAATCATCATCATCATCACCACCATCATCACCATCATCACCACCATTATCATCATCACCACCATCACCATCATCACCACCATCACCACCATCACCATCATGATCTCTAACTTCCACTACATATTTTCCATGTGCCAGGAACTGACCTAAGAGATTTTGTAAATTGACCCACTTAGCCTCCCAACCCATATTGTGGGTACTTTGATCATTATTACCTTTGTTCAGTGGAGCAACCTGAGACACAGAGAGAGTGAGTAATGCTTGAGGCTGACCCAGGCAGGAAGTGGCAGAGGCAGGATTTGAACCCAAGTATCTGGCCTTAGAGCCTGCATTCCGAACTCTCTTGGCTAGGCTGAAAGCCTGTTTAAAGCTAGTTGAAAACATGCCATTGGATGCACTTACACATAAAAACTTTATTTATATGCCTGAATAAAATTAGAAGATTTCACAGTTAATTTAACACATTGGACCGTTATGTTGGATAACGCAAATCAGCTATTCTATTTGATCTTGCTTGAAATCGGTTGATGCTGTTATTACTACGTGGCTGAAAATGAAGAGGAAACACTTCCTGTGTTGTCTCATAGCCACATCAGCTGAGTTTTCTAATACCTGTAATTATTAACTGGAAAATTTGTCCTGATCTCCACAAAAGAAAGTTTCCAAGTAAGATCTTTATCAACCAACACATTGTGGATATGGAGATAAACAGCCCAGCTCACCACAAATGCCTCTTGTGTTGTTTATTTTTTAAGAACATGCATGATTTCATTTGAAGTTGGGCATTTTTGGTGGCTGGCTCTCTTGGCCTTCTGTTTTCCCTTTCCGCAGGTCAGCATTTCTTCCACATGGGATGTAGAGCCACTGGGATGTTCAGGGCCATGTCTGACGAGGAGACTGGCTCCTTTAGACCTTGAGACCAGGCTCCCGGTGAAAATTTCAGAACAGTGGCCACGATGCTGACTCATCTGAGGTCAGGTGCCTCCCCACGAGCTTCTCCATCCTAGAGCTTTAGGTCAGAGATGTTCTGGGGAGGGGTGTCGTTTGCTCCCCCTTTTTGGGGTGGGCAACCACAGACTATAACAGTAGTGATACAGAATAGAAAGGAACATTCCATTTTGCAATATTAAAAAATTATGGGTGGAAGCTTTTTTCACAGAACTTGAAAACAAAGAGTGACAGAATACTTTTAGTCTGTGGAGATTTTTAGATGGGGTTGTGATTACTAATGAGAACTCTAATGAGAAGTTCCTCTCATCGCCCTTTGGGGGAATGGGCGTACAAACCAGTATGTGAAATGGGACATGTTTCTGGAAGGGGATATTCGTGTAAGAAGGTTGAGAAACACTTCTTTGAAGAATGAGTCAGAGAATTAGTTGAGAAGAAAAAAAAACAGTTACTTTGCATTTATTCAATAAGTTATGTATTTATTCAAAATATATGAACATCGCACCTGCTGGGTGGTCGGCACTGAACATGAACGTGTCTGAACTGGGGGAATGACAGCTCTGACTCAGGGGGTGATGTAAGAGCCTAGTGACACATGGCTGGGGTGGTGGCCCATCCTAGCCAAGACCCACGGCGGCCCACGGGGGCCTGACCTTCCTTCTCTTTGAGACCGACGTTCCCATCACGAAGAGCTGTCAGCACCTGAGTACTTAAGAAAGATCACCACCATTGATAAACCTTCGGTGGATGAGTTTCTTCTCAGAAGTACCATTTTATCACCTGTTCCTCCTGCTGTTGCACAAATCCCTGCAACGTGCCAGCCGCTCTTGTTTACGGTGTGGTCCTTCTTTGGGATGCTTCTCCCTCCAGCTGTGGAAGCATCTATTCATAGTTTTCCATGGAGTTAGAGGGAAAGGATCAAATCTTCTGGGTTCCACCACTTGGGAGACTGTTCTCTAAGGCCCATGGCGGCGAGGGGCACGTCCAGGGTCACGGTGGGGCTCACACACGCATAGCTTCGGAGACTGGAGGCTGTGCATGGACACTATGCATAGCCTGCCACGTGGAATCTGGGCCCGATGTTGCCAAATTTGTTAATTTTTTAAAAGGTGAAGCCTTTTTTTATACTGGAAAATTCTCTCATTTTTAAAAACCCTGGTTTTCCAAGAATGCATAAAAGCTCAGTTGAATCCTGCCAAACAAACTCGAGTAGAGGGGCAAACTGCAAAAGGGCAGGTCTGCACTCTTCCCAAATGCTGATGAAATGAAAGGCAAAGAAAGGCTGAGGTACATTCCAGATTAAAGGAGACTCGTGTGACATGACACTGAATGCAACGTGTGGTTCCAGGTTACAGCCTGGATTGGAAGGTGAAAGTTGCCAGAAAGCACAGTTCTGGAACAAACGGAGAGATCTGAATATGAACATTTGCTAACGCACCGTGACAACGTGGTTGTGCAGGAGAATGTCCTTGTTCTTAAGGGGACAGTGCTGCAGCGCTCAGGGGCAAAAAGGGACACATCCTCCACAAGTTACTTTCAAAGAGTTGAGCAAAAATAAAGAAGTAATGATCACGATCATGTCGACCATGAGAGAGAAAAGGAGTGAAAAAGCAAATATGGCTAAATATTGACAGTGGGTGGATCTAGGTGATGGGCACAGGGGTGTTCATTGTAATATCTGGAATTTTTCTATGGGTGGGCCCAACGATTTTTCAAAATAAAACCTTCAATAGAAATAAACAGAACAGGAAAACGTAAGGCTGAGTGAGCCACACCAAGCTCTCTCACACGTCTGCTCTTCGTCGTGGACCCCCGGACGGAGGCCCCCAATGAGAAAGCATCCGCCGCTAGAAGGGGCGCAGGTTACTAACTGGGTGTCTGATCGCAACCTTCGCGTCATCATTCAAGACTACGGAGGGCCGGGCGCAGAATGGGAGGAACAAGTCAGGCAGTTCCTGCCCTCGTGGGGTTTGTGTTCTAGATGCACTCAGATAACCACCTACATAAAACGACAGACTGTGCTAGCACGATGAAGAAAGCAAAGTGACAGTGTGACAGCCACATGACGAGATGCCGTGCTTCAGCATAACCCAGGCGGGGACGCCAGCTTTAGATGGGGTGGTTGGGGTGCTGAGGAGAAGCCCAGCCGTGAGAGCACTCGGGAAGGACAGAGGGCTGGACGATCAGGCTGGAGACGGTCCCGAGGTGGCAGCCAGTGTGACGATGGGGGGGGCGGGGAGCAAGGCCCACGCGCCCAGGCCCAGTGAGAAGGATGAGGCCTGGGGGCCATGGGAACGTTATTCTAAGGGTAACTGGGGACCACGGAAGTGAGTGACATGCACTTGACCCTGACCCTCTTTCTTTCCGCGTTGTTTTCGGAGCCCTGTGGCTGAAGATCAGAGTAAGAACAGGACCCCTTACATCCCACTGCTGTGTGTCAAGCACAGCTCTGAGTACTCTGCATCTCTGAGCCAATTTAATCCCCACATCAGCCCAATGAAGGTGGGACTATTATCCCTATTTTACAGATGAGAAAACTAAGACGTCCAAGCAAAAAGCGCCCTTGTGGAGAATAGCTCTGAACTGGGTTCATTTGTGTCCCCTGAAAAGGTACATTCAAGTCCTAACCCCCAGAATCTGTGAGCGTGACTTTATTTGGAAATAGGGCCAAATCACTGTGTCCCAATAAAGAGGGGAATTTGGACACAGACACACACAGGGGGAAAATGCACTTGTGAAGCAGAGGCAGAGAGAGATTGGAGTCATCCATCTGCAAGCCAAGGAGCCCAAGGACGCCAGCAACACCAGAAGGCAGAGAGAGGCCGAAGGATCCATGCCGACACCTTGATTCTCACTTCTGGCCTCCGGACTGTGAGAGACTAAATTTCTGCTGTGTGAAGCCGGAGGTTTGTGGTACTTATTTTGGGCAGCCCCAGGAACCCTCCCCCAGCTCGTAGCAAGAGTTAGACTCTGCGTGCACGCACACCCGACAGGAAGCGGGTGGCACTGAGGGGGTTCCTGGCCTCATTTTGGAATCGACCGCACGTTATTTGTTAGGGCCCCCCCAGCACTCATCATCCCCACCCCCAGCCCCCAGAACTGTCAGACGGATGTCCTATGGAGCCCACTGTCCCGCAGGCAGAAGGAAGAGAAGCCCCCCGGTCACATGTCCCTCCCTTCCTTTCTCTCCCTGGGGGCCCAATTACATAAATTATGAGCTGGGGCCACATCCAAGTTCTCCCACCCATGTCCTGATGGACAGCTGGCCACGGAGGGGGCGGCAGCCTCTCAGGGCCCACGCCTGCGGGACGGGACGGGCTGCACGGGGCCTCCGAGGGGTGAGAGCCACAGCCCCGCCCAGATGCCCGACCAGATCAGGGCGCACAGCTGTCCAAATCCTGGTCCTGAAACCCGACGACCGACCGGGGCTGCCAGAGGTCAGGAGCACCCCCTTCCTAATGAAACATTTGTGGGAGAAACAAAGGCGACTTCCTCTCTGTACGCACGTCCCCCCTGGGAGGCAGGGAGAGAGGACGGAGGAGAAGGAGGGCCTCCGAGGCCGCGGAGGAAACCGGCGGACCCTTGCCTTCCGCGAGGCTCCTGCCCCGCCGCTGGAGGACCCCCGCCTCCGGGACATCTGGCTCCCAACCGGGAGCACCGTCTGCGTAAACAACCCTGTGAGCCCGCGAGCTTCTCGGCTGTGAGACAGCCAGTCCTGTGGGACCCTGAACGTCGCAGTTTCCACTTGTGAGTAAACAAGCCCTTTGATTTCCCTCACGGGGTACGCTGGGAGTAGATACTTTGGTCCGACATCCAAGCCGGGAGATGGCCTGCTTTGTATAACGGTAGTGGCTGTTTAGAGAACGGAGCAGTCGTTCGGCTTTCAAGTCTCAGCCAGAAATTACACGTAAACAAACTGTCGTGACGGCACCAATGAGCCCCAGATGTGGCTACAGGTAGAGGGTGGGGGCTCCTCTAGGCCGCCCCGGATCAGGGGACGGTGGCCAGAGAAAGCCAAGCCTCGGTGCAAACAGTGGGCGCTCTGTAAACGCGTGCCTGTGAAGCGGACACCAGAATCACAGGATCCGAACTCAGGCCAGAGCAGCGTTCTGGTGGGCGCCTGGGGTCACAGTGGGGCTTCGTGCAGGGAGTGGCGGCAGCCGCACTGCTCATGGGCTAAGCGGCAGACTAAATACACCGAGGCCTGAGATTTGCAGCCGTCACCCACGTGAAGGACGCTTCCACCCTGGATCCCGAGTCAGATGGCGACACAGAGAGCAATGCCGGTTGTAACAGGCGGACGGGATGACGCTGTTCCGGCAGAAGCACGTGGCTCTGCCCCGAAGAGCCCAGCATCGGTGTACACTGTGGATGTCACAACGGCCGGCAGCATCGGCATATGGCCCACGTGCCAGGTGCTGAGTGACTCACGTCCACCTTTCCTATTAATTCTCCCAACATCTCACCAGAGGCCCTGTTGCCGTTCCCACTCTACTCCTGTGCTGGCTGAGGCTGAGCGAGGTTAAGCAACCTGCAAAGTCCCACAGCTGGCAAGCAGAGGGACAGGGAGTGGATGCATGGTGGCCTGACCCCCGGGCAGCCTGTCCTCCGTGCTGGAGCGCTGGTCTCTCTCAGTGGCCTTTGCAACTCCAACAACCAGTCTGCTCAGAAATTTCACAAAGTATCGCTAAGTCGTGCATTAATCCATCTGAGTCTTCACTGAGTAGCTACTATATGTCAGGCCCTGCAGGCAGTTATGCACAGAGGATGTGTCTAGGCACTGGGGCTAAGTCAGAGAACCGAAACAGAGAGAACCCCTGCTCTCCTGAAGCGGACATTCTGGTGGGGAGAGACACAGAATAAACATGGTAAAGAAGTAAATTACATCACACGCTAGGAAAAAACAGAACAGGATGGGGGTTTGGAGAGCTGTGGGAGGGTGTGCGTGTGGATTTACCATGTGCCAGATCTTTGCTTGAAGCTAAGGGTGAAAATATGAACAATGTGAGGATCGTGCAGACAAGAAGTCACGGCTCATCATGGGGACCAACATGGCACCAACAGTCACGGGAGAAGAGCTGCGATGAAGGTAAAAACAGGGATGTGGCAACAGGGGAAGTGTCTAAGTCGGCTCCCAGATAGTCTCGGGCGGCGTGGGGAGGGGCAGCCCAGAGGAGGGGCAGCCCCGAGGTGCTCACGTGGTACATCCCGTGCGGGGCACACAGCTACTGCTGCCATTGCCATGTCTCCAGGGCTTACCCCAGGCCAGCCCCTGCTAAAGGCTTCACATACTTAGCTCCTTGGACCCTTAGAACACCTGCACGAGGAAGAAACAGAGGGCTCAGAGACGTCAGAGCACCTGCCTTGGGTCCCACAGGGAGTAAATGGCTGATGCGGGATTCCCACCCATATCCAATCCCCTGCATCACGACACTCCTGAAGGAAGGAACTACTGTTTTCTTCTATCTGCTGTAGACCTAGCACAGTTTCTTGCATAGATTAGATGCTCAAAAAACATGTGATGAATGAATGAGTGAATGAATGCATTTTACAGCTGTGCTTTGTTTCCTATGTCCATCCATTCTCTTTCTCTCTGTCTCTGTCCTGTCTCTCTCCCTCTCTCTCCTCCTTCTACATGTGTGGGACAGCGAAACATTTAGAGACACACATGCCCAGGTTGCAGATGTGCAGCCGGCTCAACTTCTGGCTGAAGGGCAAGCTGCCTTTCCTCCCAGCCGTGTCCCTCTGCCCTGCCTGACATGAGGACATCTGCAAGACGCTCGGTTCTACAGCAACTTGGTACCGGGGCTTCCTTCTCCTCACTTCCCAAACCATCCACCCTTGGGATATAAGCGCACTGGATCATTCGCAGGTCCAAAGCCTTGGCCTGGTGAAAAGTTAGGCCTCTTGCTAGCCCCAGGCCAGGTGGCCTCACTTTGCAATCCTCCAAGGCCGCAGGAAGCCATCCAAACTCAAATCCAATTAGCGGCAGCTTGCAAGTCCCTTCTGAATGGGAAGCCATGGAAAGGTGTGACCGTTCTTCAAAGGCTCCCAGCTCCTCCCTGCGTCTGCTGGCCTGAGGCCTGGGCTGGCCCCGGAGCGGCGCGGGCTGGGGTGAGGACGAACTCGCCCAAGAGGCTCCGCGGGCTCGGCAAGCTGTCCCAGAGCGGGTGGGCCGCAGTGTCCGGCTGAGCCAGCTCGGAGTCCAGGGTGTCAGACGTTTATCTGAAGCCTCTCCAAACCTCTCACGTTGGAGAAACTGCGCTCAAGGCTGCCATCCATCAGTTTTCCAGCGAGACTCTGGCACCCCTGCCCTCCATCCTGGCCAGAATCACCGGAGCCAGCATCTTTGCTTCCACGGCCCAGGCCTTTTCAGTTGCACACAGAGCCCCATTGACTTCAAAGGCCAGAGGGGAGAGGACGTGGGGCCGGCTGACGGTGGAGGCTGCCCTTGTGTGAGGCCGGCATTTGCAGCCTGACCCCAGCAACAGGGCCAAGTATCCACCTGGACTGGAGGCAGGGGAGGAGAAGGGGGAGGAAACCCCTCGAAAATGAAGACCGGGTCAGGCCACACTCGCGTGAAGGCGGGCTCCAGAAGTGCAGGGCAGCCCCAAGCGGGGGCCCTCTTTGGTCCAGGAATTGTCCTCAGAGCCCCCATTCCCTGAGCAGGGACCACCCAGGCCCGTCAGAGTCAAACGAAATCAGAAGGATGCCAGCGCATCCCTGTGAGGACGAGCTCCCTCTGGCAGCAGCTGCTGCGGGGAAGCAAGCGCAGCCAGAGTGAACTGGGCCCCGAGAACTGGGCCCGGAGCTGTCAATGGCTGGTTCCCAAAGCAGGCGGCCGGAAAATGGCAGAACCAGGGCTGGAAGGGGAGTCTTCTCTTCTGCTTGTCTTTTCCTGAACTACTTCCCAGGTAAGACCTAGCTGGGGATAGGGTCCATCATTCACTCATTCACACGCTCAGTAAATGTGCCAAGGCCTCCTCGGGGCTAGACCCTAGTCCAGCCTGAGAGACACAGAGGATAAGACAGAATTGAGAGTGTGATAGATACAGACCAGCAAACCAACAATGACAACATAAGGACTGCAATTACTTACAATCCAAGGTATACACCCTAGTTTGAAAAGCTCCCCAGATGATTTAACGTGAAGGCAGATGTGAGTATCTTATTCCCACCATGGTTCCCCAATAAACGTCATTCCTGCAAATGCAAAACAGGGAGCTACTCCCCGCACAGGAGACATCGCGCCCCCCTCTTTTGACCCTGATCTCTACGTTAAATCCCCACACTTCTGATGCCTTTATTAAAACATGCTTCCAGAACCTGAATCCAGCTTTTACTCCTGGCACCCAGCGATATTTACGTGGCCAGTCTGGTGCTAGCCTTCAGCATCTATTCCAGACGCGGCACTGAGGGATGGATGTGGTAACATTGTCACATTGGCCCGGCCGTGGGTCAGTTTGCTCTGCTAGACTTCATCTTGACTCACTACACAGCAGATCCTTGTTGAACGCCTACTCTGAATTAAATGGTGACTTCACTCCATCCAAAGAGGGTGAGGTCTTTTAATGTAAATCCAAGTCAACTGAGGTTTCCAAAGGAAACCTGATGGTATTCTCAAGCTGGATCTCTGGCCGACACCCCGAGCTTCACACACCCCCTCGCCCCTCACCAACCAGAGCTTACTGCCCCCCACGCTGGTTAATGTCAGCACCAGCCTTCCTCTTCCTGCTCAGAAACTCTGACCATCACTTATGACTCCTTCCTCAGCCTCCTCCCGCGTTTCCAAACCAGCGCAGCTCAGCAAACACACTCAGCCCCTAGATGGCTTCCTTTTCAATCCTTCAACGTACGTGCTTTACATCCAGCTCCAAGTGTCCTCCCTCCTGGCCGACTGTCTAATCTCCTCCTTCACAGAGAGGACGGCTCATTGGGCATTAACCTGCCCACGTAACCACCTCTTCCCCCTCCCTCCCTCCCTTCCCTCCTTCCTTTCTTTTTCTTTCCCTTTATTATTCTTTCTCCCTCAAGGTTCTGACATTCTCAGAACAAGAATGCAGATGGACCCCAGAATAAGGGTTCATTTTCTGAAGAGTGTGACCATGCAGGCCCCTCTGACCACTCGGTGCTGGCTCATAGTAGGTCTGCAGGGAATTCTTGTTGAGCAGAGGTGACCAGACTGTTCTGAGCCCAAGGCTGGGATTTGTGTGAGCAATGGCTCTTTCCCATCAACTACCTATAACCCGTAGGGTCCGTGTGGGGTTTCCTGGTCTGGCTAGTTATTACACGACCATCCAGCACACCCAGGTCCCTGGGATGGAATTAGAATTCTGCTGCAGCGAGGGACCTCCTATTCACCATGGTGACGACCGCTATTTTATCAGTGCCAATGCTGGGCTATCAGTCCTTAACATCTTTCGACAAGAACGCTTCCAAGATTGGCATCGTTATCCCCATTTGACAGATAAAGAGACTGGACACCAGAAAGGTGAAAAACCTTGCCCGAGGTCACCCAGCTAGGAGGCAAGGGGGCTGAGCTGAAAACCTGGTGAGAACACTGCAGCTCCCCTTCCCGCCCTCCACACCGTGTTCCAGGTTGAACCCTCCGTCTCTTCCCGCAGCCTTGGGACCACACCTCTCCTTCATGGTCTCTGCACACTCGCCACACCACCTGGACGGTGGGACAGGCATCTCCGGGGACTTCAGATTCTCAGAGTGTCAGAGAGAAAAGCATCCTCAGGGATCACCTGCTCCCAACACTCTTGCTTTGCAAACCGAGGCCCGGAAAGGCTTGGGGGCTTGTTCTGAGTCCTAGGTGCCACCAGATCCAGAAGCCCTCAAGTCAGTTTTTCTTCTGTCATTTTGCATTGGCTTGAACTTCCCCAGTCCGGGAGGGAGGCGGGGGACAAAAGCTCCAAACTCCACAGCAGAGAAGGAGGGACAGTACTGGACGGAGTCCTGAGGTGGCTCCAGCAGCCCTCCCACTTACACGAGCGTCAGACGGATCAACAGTCTCTGGGCCGGGTCAGCGGAGCCCGGGCACAGACCCAGAATGCTTGACCGCCAGTCAGGACTCCTTTCTACATTCCTCGTGCCCTTGCAACCCATCTCTTTTCTCCTTTCCAGGCTGTTTAAAGAATAAAATGAGAGACTCTGAAACAGGATCACAGATTCAAATGCCTACAGCAGCCAGGCATGTGCTTTAAATTACCAGAGTCTGGGCCAGGCGCAAGGCGGCAGGGAGCGCTGGGGACTGGAACACACTGAGAAGCACAGCCTCGTCCAGAGGGGATGCCCGCGCCCACACCCAGCCAGCTGCTGCCATATCCAACTGCAGCTGGGCCTTCCAATTTGTCAAGAGAAGCCGGAGATCTAGGTTTTTAAATAAAATATTCTGTTTTTAAGCGTTACGAAGCCATTTTTTAAAATGTAAATACATCTACTGACTGATTCAGCCCCCAACCCACCACTTACACCCTCTGCTTCAGAAAATTAAAATCTCTCCGGCAGGGACGTCACTGCGCCCCGAGCTGCACGCCAGCCCCACAAGGCCTGTTCTGTCGTGGCCAAGCATAGCAGAAGGAGCCTTCTGACCGAAATGACAACCGACATCAACTGTTTGAAGTTAGGCATGTCTGTGCAACCTGCCACCCGTCTTCACGTCCGCAGTCTGCGCCGCTATTAGCAGCTGTGCTTCACGGCGTGAGGAGGACTGCAGGCAGAGGCCTGCACAGCGTCACCGTTCTCATCCTGTCATTCATGAGAGTCAGTTTACATGAGCACCAAGTGCTGATAAGGGTGTCTGAGGCCCATCACTGTAGCTGCTCCATAGAGCAGACAATTTATTGGACAGCCAAGTCCAGCCCATTAGTCATGGACTATTAGAAGACGTTTCAGATGTTGTCTTCAAACCGTCTTTTGAAACCCATTAGACATGAACTTCACGCAGGTAATAGCAGGGAGGGTGGGAGCTGAGGGTCGCCTGGCAGCCAGTGCAACAATTTCCATCCAGACACCCGCATGGACTTTTCAAGGCTCGGTGCCTGGGGACCAGGAGACCTGGGGGGGTGCGTTCAAGGCAACCTCTAGCCAACTCTGGAAGCTTGAGGAGTCCCAGGGCACCTTCAGGCTTCAGTACGTTTCTCTGTAAGATAAGTGCATCGCACAGGGGACTCTGAAGACACCTTCCAGCTAGGGTGAGGTGACCGGAATCCCGTGTACTCGGGACTCTCCTGGTCTCATCACTGAAAGTCCCTCGTCTCAGGAAACCTGGCAGTCCCAGGCACACCCAGTGCTTGGTCACCTCACTTCTAGCTCTGACTTTTAAACACCCATCACACCAAGGAACGTGAGGGCACCTCTCATTGTCAAAGCTCGGCAATAAACACCAAGGTGGCATGGACACGTCAGGAGTGGTCAGGCCTTCTGAGAACCTCACGAGGGCTGGTCCCTCTGTCAGGAGTCTTTGCCTAAATGCCTTGAGTTTTCATGACACCTGAAGTGGGTTGAAAAGGGGGGGCGTGAGAGCCTAAGTTCTTTGCAGATTCTTTTGTGGGAGAACAAACTATCGCTGTTTCCCTCTCGGGCTGAGTTTATTGCCACACACGTCTACTGAGGGGCTTTCTACGTGCAAGACCCTGGGGACGGGGACAGCAGGGAGTGGCCGCTGAGAGGAAGCCGCCTGCCCTCAAGGCTGACCGAGTTCCGTGAGGGACGCAGCTGTAGCACTGTGTACGGGGTCGTTCTCTACCCTGCCTTTGTGCTGTTTTATAGGAGGTAGAGAGGGATCCACAGATGTGACTTAAGGTCTCAGGGACAACATGTGCGTGAGCTCTCCAAGAGCTTCACGTAACATGACTCCCTGGGCTCCTGTTAAAATGCAGTTCTGATCCTGTGAGGCCTGAGCCTTACACTTCTAACAAGGGCTTGGTGACGCTGAGGCTGGACCGGGGACCACACCTTGAGCAGCCAGGGGCTGGGTGACTGACTCCTGCGGCCAGAAGCTGGGCCTGACTCATCTTTTACCCACAGGAGCAAACACGCTCTTCGGAGGAGTCCAGCGGATCGGGAACAGACGAACGAGGCACCACTTAACCCGGCCTGACCGCCCAGACCCCCAGTCCATGCTGCTCTCACCCCAGGCTCTCTGCAGCCCCTGGCATCCTGTTTAGGCCAGTCCGCACGTCTGAGAATATTCGTCATGTCGATGGAACTGCCCCGGAACAGAACCGATCACGCTGGTAAAGATGACCGCAATCCAAGCCCAAGCCCTCTCTGCCCGATCCGCCAGGCCACAGAGGAGGCCCGCCCCTTCTCCATCAGGCCCCAAGGGGGTGACTCCTCGGTTCTTCCCCCTTCTCCACACGCCAGCCTCCCCAGTGACTCGAGAACTTTGTATTTGTAAGCTACCTTTGCTCCAATTCGAAAACCGTTAAAATAATCACAGATAAGTACAAGGATGTGCCATCTGGCCTGGTCTATAAATAAGAAAAATTAGGAATAGCCTAGTCACAAAAAGGGCTTGATTGAGTCATTTAAGGCATATCTATTAGATGGAATATTTGAGAACCATATTTTTGCATGTCAGCCACAGGAAGTCATCACCCTATGATAGTAATTATAAGTACAAGGTTGCAAAACTACCTAGAGAGCATTACTGATTTTTTGAGAAAAAATATTCCATAGAGGAAAGCTCAAGAGAAACTGTCTGAAAATCTTAACAGGTTGCTGTTGGGTGTGGGGGTCACAGTGTTTTATCTTCCAGTTTGTCCTTTGATGACATAGTCAAACGTGGGGCTCTGGACGCAGATTTCTGGGTTCAAATCCCAGCTCCACCACCAGCTAGTTTTGTGGCCCCAGGCAAGGTCTGAGTCCGCCGTGCCTCAGTTTCCCCTCTGTGATATTGTTTGGAGGGCGGATCTGGGAAAGGTCTGCGGGGAACTAACCGGTCCAGGAATTAAGGGGGAGATGCAAGGACCCATCATGAGACAAACCTGGGGCGCTTCAGACACCCTCCTCAACCCCCGCTCAGGTATAACACGCACGTGCACGCACACACACGCCCTATTTCAAGCTCGACTGGCCCCCCTGGTCCTGTCTGAGATGTTGGTGCCAGAGTAGGGCCTCGCCCCCTCTTTGCTTCTGTCTGGCCCTCCCCCTGCCAAGGGAGCAGGTGGTGAAGGAGCTGCAGATGGGGAAGCAGCTTCTTCATGAAGCCAGAGCTCCCGGCTGCGGGCCTCCCCTTGCTGGGTCAGCCCCAGGCTCAGGCTCCACGGGCAGCGTCCTGGGATGCAGAAGGGCAGGGTTGGCCACAGGTGAAACCGAGGGGGCACCACCACTGTCAAGTTGTTTTCTACGAAGGTCCCTGTGGGTCCCTCCGCATAACATCACAGCAAGCCTTTGTGCAGAAGGAAAAACAAAACCCAGGGGGCTTGATTCGGCTCTGGATATGCACATACACAGGTTGGGATTTTCTAAATGACAGCACCTGTTAATTGTCTGGTTAGGTATGACCTATTAAACATTTACCGCCCATTTCCTGTACACGTCTGGTGAGGCCGGCAGGAAATTTAGAACAAATTAAACAGCAGCTGCAATCCCTCATGCTTTAATGGTCCCTCCACGATTCTGTGCGGTATTGTAAAATATTAGGGGCAGATCTATTAGGGACAGGAGGGTTTCATCAAGGAAGCCTCCACCTCCTCATCCTCCTGCCAACCAGGCCCCATAAAGTTAAATTGGCCAGGGCGCATCTCCCCCTTCCCTGCTCCCCCCACTGCCGTATATTTCAGGGGAGGCTTTTTCATCTGCACACCCCACTCACCCTCCTCTCTGTTCCCCCACCCCCTCCCAACCGTTCCCACACGATTTCACATGTGGTCCGAGAGGGGCACTTCCTGCCGTTATAAAAAGCAAAACCAAGACCCCAGCAAAAACAGGCTGTGCACAGAACACCCAAGTTGACAGTGTGAGAGAGAAGGCCTAATCCATTCCATATGACAAACAGCAGTGGCCCGCAGGGGAGGCCCAGCCCTGCGGAGAATTCACAACAGCCCCTCCTCCGCCCCTGTCCGCCTTCCCAACCCCCCCGACTCCCTCCTCAAGTGGACCCTTCAAAACAGGAGAAAAATATTCTTAGGAGCACGCCCCTAACTTTAAACTGATTATGTTTGGGTTTAATAGCCTACTATGCATTGTTCTTTCTTCACTTTGAAAATAAACTCTAGGAAGCATTAATGCAAATACAATATAAACACGCTCGTTCCTAAATTTTCGCATCTCCCTGGTGTGTTTGGGTTTGCGCCTTAAGATCGTGGCTCAGCTTGATGTAAGAACCAGATGGATCTTTAAATTGGAAGCTTTGCAAATAGCTCACCGTGTAAATAGACAGCTGTCCGGATGATGTGAGGGACGAAAGCACCCCCAAGAATACGGCTGTTAGTAACCGCTTCCATTGTCCTTCCGGGAACAGCAGAACGGAGAAGGTCTGTCCAAGTCCTCTCTGGTGGTTCTGCCGAAAAAGGACAGACGTTGCCTCAGTTGTAGAAAGAGGTGTAATTACAGAGGTTCGGATTTTAAGACAATGAAAAGAACAGATTTCTGTGCCAACCATACTTTAGTCAATGTTTTCATATCTCTGTAGATAACCTTTGATGCTGGGTGATGGACAAACGCGCTTCATTCTTTCAGTCCCACCACTAGCAGCTCACCCAGGGTACCAAGTCTTAACCTGCTTATCAGCTGCCACGTCCAAAATAGAACTTTTCTACTTCCTGTTTCCTACTTCCTGCTTCCTGCCCCCCAGTTCCATAAACCATTCTCCTTCAGAGGCGGTAAAAATGGAAAGGACGAGATGAAAGAGTCCGTCAAAAGATTTACACTGGCCCATAAAAGTCTCCTCAGTGTTCCGTAGACTAAACTGTCAGTCCTGCTTTCACGGAAACTTTTATTGAGTAGTCAATCTGAATTTTGTCTATAATTCCATTAAAACCTATGAGGCCAACCGTTTGTGGTTTGGTTGTTCTGGATGACTTGACAAATTAGCCTAGTAAATTTTGGGTGTCTTAAGTACTAAATTAGGTCATTTGTTTAATGAGCCAATCCACTGCCCAGAGTTTGACCTCAGCCCACGAAGGGGAGTTCACATGGAGTTCCAAGGCGGGGGCCTGGGTCCCTCATTTGTCTTCTGCTTCTAGAGAAAGTTCTCTCAAGCCAGGACTGGACAACAAATTCCAACCTTAATGCTGACTTGTTAGTGACGATCAGCAAAGCAAACGCCTTTGCTCCAGTCCCTCTCCCTCCCATCCTCCTCCTCCAGTGCCGCTGTCATCGTCACTGTCAGCCACCTGCATCATCTCACCTGGCCCTCCCAATGACCCCACAATGGTGAGCTGGTGCCATCACTGTCTCCTTTTCTAAATGAGAAAGTAAATCTTGGAAATGCTAATCTCCCCAAGGGCACATTCAATCTCTCAGCCTCACTCATCCGTTAACTCTTTCAATAAATATTTAGTAAGCACCCCCTAGGTGTCAGGCCTGGGGTTCCAGAGCTGATTAAGCCATGGTCATGGCTTTCAAGAGCTTCATCATTCGGTTGAATAGTCATGCATATCAATAAATGTAATACAATTCTACAGTTGCCGTAATTCTGGTGGACCGGAGGTACACGTAGGGCACAAAGGAATAAGCAACCACCTTGTCTCTAACACGCTCCTTGAATTATGTATATGAAATCCAGCCTCTTCACTGATACCCACCCACCAGCATGGCATCCACTCACAAGTTTATGTGTGTGAACTTGTTACCTTCCAGCCATCGGAGCTTCCTTACTGGTTCTGGGCATATATAGTATAAAGGGATTGGCATTCACAGTCATGACTCAGAAGAATGGCCAACCCCCCCACTGCTCTGTCAGTTGGCCACTGCTCCTTTCTGGGCAGAAAGACAGTGTCGCTGAGATATACAACCAAGAGCTCCTTGAGGGCACGACTGGGTCATTTTCATTCGTGACCAACAGTGCTAAAGACAGAACATGGAACATAGCAGTTTCTCCCTAAATGTCTGTTGATTTGAAAAGCTTTGATATGAATGAGTTCTTTGAACACCAGTTATACATGTAGGTTCTATGTGGTAACTCTCTGTTAACCAGATCATTCGATTTAGTGGAGTCATTTTTTCTTGTAGCACAAATGAGATGACATGAGCTTGCTGCAGACTCTCCAATAATGACCATCTTCACTCAAGAATCAATCCTAGGTTTAGACATGCACAGAACCTGAATTTAGCAAGAGAGAGTATAGGAGCCATCTTCCGTTATTATTTTATCCAATATCCCCACACTTGGTAGCGTTCCATTTCCTGTCTGCCTTGCTCTCAATAGTTAGGGACCGATCATCCCAAGCCTGGCGAGTAATCAATCCACAACACACGCTCCTCTGGGGCAATATTTCGTTTTATTATTTTGTAAAGGGCTCCTGAGATAGCTAACTGGGAAGAGGGACTTCTGGGGGGTGGTATGCTCAGGACCCTTACAAAGGGTTGTCACATGTGTGACAACTGCAGTGTGACTGTCAAAGTGACAGCATCCCGTGGCTGCCTTCACAAACCCCCACCCCGAGCCAGGTGGGAGTTCACTCTTCTGTCCTCTGCCTAAATACACATGGACAGGGTCAGAGGCCAAACCGGAGGTTTAGGTGTTTAGGAAAAACAAGAACCATTGAATAATTGCCTGGTGTACTTAGACCATGGGTGGTAACAACGCCAAAGAAACTGTTCGTTTAAACTTTTTGTATTTGGTGCAGGTACGTAAAAGCTCAAATCAGACACACACATACAGAGAGAGAGATTCATGTATGTGCACACACATCGACATGGACCTTGAAAACAATATATGAAGGTAGAGATAACCCTCAACGAGGGTCTGAAAGAGACTCTAAATCTGTCTGACTCAGGCTTCAATGTCCCCTTTCTGCCCCACCACCCCAGTCCCTACTGGTTCATCCCTTCTCTGCACGCCCTGGCGTGAACCAATCACCCAAACCAGGCTGCAAGCAGGTTGAGGACGATTCCTGTGCTTTTTCCTTAATTTTAACTGAAGTGTTATAAATACATAGTAAAGCGCCCAACAGCTTAGTGAATTTTTAAATATGTAAACCCTGGTGTAGCTACCACCCAGATCAAGATAGGGAGTATTTCCAGTATACCAGAAGGCTCTCCCGTACCTCTTCCCAATCAACATCTCCAAGGGCACCCCCATCACCATGGGTACCATCAGTGTTGCCCGCTCTCTAACTTCACATGAGCAGAACCCCATGGTGCGTACTCTTGTGGTAGGACCTCCTTCACTCATTGTTAGCTTGTGAGAGTCATTCGCGTGTGTGCAGAGGAGTTCTGTTCTTTTCTATTGCTGTGAATGTAATCCCTTCTGTGAATGTACCGCAATATATTTATCCATTCTGTAACTGATGCACATTTGGTATTTTCTCACTTGGGGTTATTATGAATAAAGCTACTATGTGTGTTCTTGGTCCACATGTGTCTTTGGTGGATGTATAGATTCATTTCTCTCGGGTGTATATGTTGGGTCATAGAATAGGTGGATGTTTAGTTTCGAAGGTACTGCCACCCGGTTTTCCAAGGTGTCTAATGATCATGCTGCTTATAACAGGGCATCCACGGCTGTTTTTAACCCTTTAGCCCTGTGGGTTTAAGGCTACGTCTTCTTTCTTCTCAAAGGCTCCTTAATGCCTATTTGTCAACACTTGCCGAGCCTTCCAGGTGACTTGTGTGTGAGCCTCCCTCCTTCTGCCGGCTGCCCCCTGAAATGAGCAGAGCACGGCGGCTCGAAGCGCCAGCCTGGTCATGTGGCTTCCTTCACGGCTGGGTGACATTTCAGATGCTCCGCTTCCCCAAACCTCCATAGAGTGGCAGCAGCCGTCATGTCTTCCACCTTCTAAGGTTGTCTGGGGACAAAATGAGGTAAAGCCTGCAAGGTGAGCAGCACAATGAACTCTCCATACAAGCCAGCGATGGTGGTCAGCGTTGGCGTAAAAACGCCAACAAAGCAGGCGCTGCCAGCTTACCCGCTCCGGCGTGTCGGGTGCCCCACAGCGCTTACTCCCCCAGCACTCTGGGCTCCATGTCGCTGCCCGGAGCCTCCTGCTCTCACCCAGCTCCGTGGGTGCCGGGGAGGGGGCGAGAACACAGCTCGTGTCCACTCCTGGTAGGAGGGATCCTGAGGCCCCAAGGGCTTCAGTGGTCCCTGTAAGCCCAAGAGGAGCACTGGGGAGCAGACCAGGCACAGATGCCCCCCTCCTGGCACTGCGGCTCAAATCTCAATCCCGACTCTGAGGGCTGAGTTGAATGCCACGTAGGAGGATGTTTTCCTTTCGGTCCTTTGCTTTGCTTTTTGGTTTCGGTAGGGGAAGCCCCCTCGCCATCACCTCTTCCCACTCCCCTGAACAAAAACACCATTCTCCACGCTGAACTTTGCCCCGGTGCAGGGGGGTCTGGCTTCCTTTGCCACGAAGCCTGTCAGGTTTCGATTAGGCCAGGGAAACACCACAGGAAATGAGTCAAAGAAAGGAAGGCTGTGATTTTTTTTAATTTCAAATACCAGATTTATTATTATTTTTTTAAATGACAGTGTCCCGGCCGTGCCAGGTCGAGGAGGAATGTGGAAAATGTGCAACTCGAAACGTCTGGGGGGTAGCTGGATCCTCCAATTGTTTCTAATAAAAACTCATGGGAAGCTCTCGGCGGCCCCCGGGAAGACAGTGCACCCACTGGAGGCCACGGACGCCGGATCCTGGGCGATGTTTGGGCACGGAGGTGGCCAGCGTGGCTGGGCTTCTCCAACCTCCGTCTCCTGGCCTGGCCACGTGGTGGCCATGTGATGGACCGGCCACCTTCCCTGCCTCCGAAGGGCTGTCATGACTACTTAATGCTCTAACCCTTGTGAAGCTCAGTTCTTTTGCAGAAAGCACAGAATATACAGGCCATTCAAACCCTTCCACACACAAATGCCATCAGAACTCCCTGTGAGTGGAGGTGGCGTTAGCATGGTTGGGGCCACAGGTGTCGCATTCCACGCTGGCTCTGCCACATCTGCGCTGTGACGCCCCAAGCGAGTGATAGAACTTTCCTGGGCTTCCGTTTCTTCCTCAGCAAAGCAGGAGTTACTAGTTATACCTGCTCTGTGCCAGCCAGTCTCAGTGCCTGCCATGGGGTAACTTAGCCCCCATCTAAGGAGGTGGGCACTCTTAATAGCCCCATGTTACAGATGAGGAAACTGAGGCAGAGACGTTAGACAAGTCGCCCTAGGTGACACAGCCGTGGTGCAATTATGTCAGTCTGTGCCAAACCAGAGAAACAGAACCAGAGGGAGACAGATAAGAAGAGATTTAGCTCAAGAGTTGGTTTAGTGAGAGTGGGGCTGGCCAGACAAGTCCAGAATCCGCAGGCCAGACCCCCAGGAGGGCAGCTGGTAGCTGGAACTGCGCAGCACGTAGCCTTTTCAGACAGGCCTCTTTCCCTTAGCAATATGCTAAGTGCTGCTCCACGCTTTAGCATTTAAGGTTCCTCCGCGGCTTTTCAGGCCTTGAGAGCTCATTTCTATCTAGTGCTGAATAATATCCCACTGTCTGGATGTGCCACAGTTTATTTATCCACTCACCTACCTAAGGGCATCTCGGCCGCTTCCAAGTTTTGGTGATTATGAAAAAAGCCACTATAAACATCCATGTGCAGGTTTTTGTGTGAACGTGTTTTCAATCCTTTGGAGAAATACCAAGGAGCACGATTGCTGGATCGTGTGGTAAGAGTATATTTAGCTTTGGAAGGAACTGCCAGACTGTCCTCCAAAGGTCTGTACCGTTTTGCCTTCCCCCGATCATACTGCTAATAATACCTCCTTCTACGAAGGGCATGGAGTAGGGGTGGGTATACAGGTGGCACTCAACGCAGGTGAGCTAAGATCATCCCTGCCATGCACAGGTGTCCCTCTGTGGGAGTCTGTCCACACACCATTCCTGCCGGGGGGACCGGCGGGGTGAAGTTAACCCCACCAGATCTCTGTTCTCTCCCAAGCTGCAGAGGCTTGCTGAGAAGCTCCTGGTGTAGACGGCGCCCGATGCCTCTCGGCAGCCACCCCAGCAGACCCTCTCTCGATTTCAGCCCAGGTCACGGCAGGTTCAGTTATTTGAACTGCTTCAGGCATCCATGTCCTGCGGGCCTCCCAATAGGGAGGCCGGAGGAGACACTGAGGATGAAATTATGCTGCTCTGGCCTGGGCGAGTGTTTCTTACTTTTCATTTGCAAATAAAAACAATCAGGCCATCCAAGGCCAACAAACAGGGCCACCTCCCCAGCTGCTCAGCTGGCTGGTCCCTCCCCAGCTGCAGGCTGCGGCCCTGGTGTAAGCAGGCCCCGTTAGGGCCTGGGACACAGGAGCACCTTCAAATCCCAGGATGGAGGCAGCCAGGCCCAGGGGAGGCCCGCACAGGGCCTTACGTAGCTCTTTAGGGCCCAGGACGTATTTTCCAGGTGAGGTCTATGAAAGAGCAGCAGTGACGGCGGTCCTCGCCATCATCGGGGCAAGTGTCTCGAGTGCTTACTGATCGCTCACTGCACGCCTCGCTAAGTGCTTTGCCCACAGTCTTGCGTGGCCTCCAAGCTGCCCCGTGACCTGGGCGCCGTTACAGACACAAAACCTGAGGCTCAGAGGGGTCCCGTGGCCTGCCAGGGGTCACCAGCTGTTGAAGGCCAACCTGGGGGTTCAGACCTAGGTTTCCGTGACTCCAGGGCTCACAGCACATGGCAGTCCGTGAACAACTGTTGAGTGCCTACTGCATACTAGTACATTTAGCTGTCAACTCGCATTTAGACCTAAAACCTTGTAAGGCAGATGTCATTAATCCGACGTACAGATGCTGTGAACGAGGCCAGGGCACTTGAGTAAGACCTGGTTGTCAGCAGCCAGAACTGTTTCCACCTGGGAACGTGAGTTTGGCATCAGTCAGGCTCCTGCCCCAGCCCTGCCCTGAACAGCTTCACTTCGCTGTTGAGTTAGTGACATAATGGCCTCGTCAGAAACCCTGGAATCACAGTGTCTTCTCCATAGGCTTCCGGAAACAGCCAGCCCAGGCCCCGGGCACACAGAGGCCGGCACCACCCTCCGGTGGGACCCTCCTCAGTGGGAGGAGAGTTTTGGCGGGAGAGGGGTGGGGGGGCGCCCTTTGCACCCACCCATGAGAAGCCCTTTTCAACCTCCCCTTCTGAACAGCAAACGTCTGTCAGCTTCCCAGTTCCACAGCCAGGTCCCCGGCTGAGCAAGAGTGAGCAGTGCATCAGGTAAACGGAGAGCAGGTGCTGTCACTTAGTAGGGAAAAGCCCTTCCGCGTCCTCGCTCTGGAGGGACACGAGCAGGGGTGCACTGGACAAGGAGGACGCACGGCGCATCCACGAGCTTCCAACTTCCTAATGGGTTCCATTCAGTGTAAACATGGCTTAACTCTTCAACCAGATCGTTGAAGCGCTGGCCCAGTGTCCCGGGCCTGGACACCCTCCCACCTGGCTGGAATGGTAATTCGTCAGGAGGCAGCCCCCGGGAGGCCCTGTCCTCCTTTTTAAAGAGGTTCCAAATGGCCCCCAAATCGTGTCTTTCTTCCTTGAGGCTCGGGCAATTTGGGTGTCACGGGGGCCTTTGTAGAGACGTCAACGGATTATTTCACAAGAAGAAACCCCCTCTTGACACCCTGACGTGGCTTCTGCTATGGAGATGAAAGATCCAGGGAGGCAGGCTGGAAAACAGATAATTCACGGGACTGTCAGAGCGCGTTCTGAATTTCACTCACACCAGGCAGAGCCAAGGAGAGGGGACAGAGATCCCGCCCGGGGGTCTTGCTCCAGGGGGAAGCGGGCTGAGCTCTCAAGTGCCGAAGTGATAATCCAGCGCGCGGGGCCGGACAAAGCTGGACATTTTGTCTTCACTGTCAGAACGCCACAAGCTCAGGAGCAGATGGAGGGGTGTCGGCAGTCGTAAAACGCCCCGCCTCACCAGGGACAAGCAGGTTAACAGAAGGGATTGGCGCCATGCACGTCATAAAAGCCCTGCAGGCCTGTCATGTTCCGATAAATCTTGATTTGGTAACGGAACAGCGCTGTGTTTCCCAGCCTTGGGTTTCACAGGTGAGCCGTGGGCTGATGGATGGTGTGGAAGCCAGTGGGGGAAGGGGGCAGAGGGAACCTGACCCGCCCACCCCTACCCCCTCTTGGCTCCACAGCGCCAGGCAGGAAATCCAGCCTGCAAGAGGCCGGGGAGGCGTGCGTTCCCTCTCCGCATCCACGCTGGAATGCTGGAAGGCAACCGGCTCCATCCTCATCTCCTGGCCCTCATGCTGGTATCAAACTGTAGGAGCTCAATAAGCACTGTCTCTTCTCAGTTAGGCTTCTGGGCTTGCCCACCCATCAGAGAGGGGCTGTTGAGGAGGACAAGGCCCTGCTCTGCACACACAGGCTTGCTAGCCCTGCCCGACACCCTGCACCCCACATCAGCCCCCCGAGGAAGGCGCACTTTTTCAGAATCCATCTGCCCAGAGGGGGCACTTTGGAGCCATCCGTCCGTCCAGAGGGGCTGACGTTTGTATTTTGCATCAAGGCGCCATATTGCTGGCAAGAGCCTGGTGAAATGTCCACTCTGAACACTTTCAACTAATGGACAGGGCCTGGAGGTGACACGGATGAGTGGGGCAGGCCAGGTGGGAGAAGAGGAACCCACGGCCTGGAGTCAGGTGCAAGAGGGAGCATCATGGGGACATGTCCACCAAGGGCACATGATCCAGTGGTTGCCAGGAGGGACTCAGATCTTCTGACATCGAGAAGGAAGACAAAATCTGGACTTCTCCTGATTAGTAAGTATTAAGGAGTCATTCAAATGTAAACTACGGTGCAGGATTTAGCAAGAAAAACCAGGCAGGCAGCTTGGCCCTGACAGCCCCAGGCCTGGGTTCTGCGGTAGGATCTCAGAGCACAGAGCACAGAGCACAGAGAAGACGGTCCTATAACTGAGGGGCGCACAGGAAGCCCCTTCCCCTCTGAGCCCCAGTGGCCTCGCACTTCCGGTCCTGCCTCCAAGCCTCCTGCCCGCTTTCCTGTCTGCGCCCCCGCCACTGGTCTTCCTGGGCTTCACGGTGAGTTCTCTGCAGTTCCCAGAGGGACCCTATTCGCTGACCTTGGCCATTTCCCTTCCTGAGGCCCCTGCTCCCTCCTCCCTTCACTTGGACCCCACCTCCCACTGAACCTCACGTTTAAACTCAAACGTATGTTGTGTGCCTGTGGTCCCCTCTCCTTCCTCACTGCCCACTGGCCCCATGTCGCAAACCCTTGGGCCTTGTCTGCCCCACCCCCCCGTCCTCCCCACCCCCACGGGGCCTTAAGCTCCCTGAGGGCCGCGGCCCCCTCCCTGGGTTATCCCAGGGTCCCCCCTGCCATGCCACCAGTTCCAACCAGAATGCCAGCAAGGGTGGCCCCCAGGGCTCAGACACACCCCACCCGGGCTGGCCAAGCACCCCAGGGGGCCTGGGAGGTAGTGGTGACTCGGAACCAGAACAGAGGAGACACGAGGGGCGACGGCCAGCATCTAGTCCACAGCTGTCTGTTAACCAGTTGTGCACAATGGAGATGGGAAGCAGACTTGGGGGTCGTAGGTCTCGGGAATGACGGGGCTGGAGTGATAGCTGAAGGGTGCAGGGATGCTTTGGGGGTGATGAAACTGCCCCAAAATTTACTGGGGGATGGCTGAACATATCTGTGAATATTCGAAAAACCACTCAGTTGTACACGTTACATGGGTGAATTGTATGGACGCAAATTATATCTCCATGAGGCTGTTAAGAAAAGGCTTGAAAATGGAATCCCGTGGCCTGTCATGACGGAAAGCAGTGGAGGGCAGGACCCCCAGGCGCCCTACCTGTACTAGTCGCTGACGGGGGCCTGTCCCTCCCGCCTCCCTGGACCAGCGTTTCCTCGCGCAGGAAGGGTGATGAGCTCTGTGCCCCTTAGAGGGCGTTGAGACGATTAAACACGAGGTAAATGAGTGAAGCGCTTGGCACGGCAACCTTGTAAATTCTCAAGAAATGGCAAGAAGGCCAGCAAGAAGGGAGTGATTATCGTTGTCCCAGTGTGAATGTGGACCAGGTGCCCGCGAGTCAGCACTTGTTTCTGCAGCAGCCCTGCTGGGCCATCCCGTCAGCACCTGGCTTCTGGGGAGGGCGGGCTTCCTTCCTGGAGGGGTGGTGATGCAGGAGTCGCTGCCCTTCCGTCAAGGCAGCGCTGAGCTCTCTCCCAGAGATAAGCGCCGGCCTGCTCAGCCGCGTCCTAATCGGCAGCAAGACCCTGGGCTTGCGGGGTCTCCTGGCTGTCAGGAGGAACGAGGGCCGGAGGATGATTAATGAAAGAGAAGGAAATGTAATAATGCATGGCCGGCCCGCCAACAGCATAAATCTCTCTGGGGATTGTAGAAAGGATGGATTCCTCCCTCTCTGGGCCTTGAGAAAGGGCATCCTCCAGGTTCACTGGAGTCTGAGAAATAACCACGGACATTAAATCAAAGCTTACCTGCACTCAAGTCACACAGGAACCCGCTGGCTGAGGAAAATCATCATCCCGTGGGCCTGAAACGAGGGGCTTGGGTTAGTGGCATGCTGGGAAAGAGGTCTGGCTGCAGTCGGGCGATGGATGAAGACCACCCAGCAGGGGCTTGGGTTCAAATCCAGACCCCACCACTCACTAGCTCTGAGACCTTGGGCGAGGTCCTCGGTTCTCTGCTTCAATTGCTTTCTCTGGACCCCCCCCTCATGGCATTCTTGTGGGGACTGCCTGGGCTACCTGGGTAAAGCTCTTGGGAGGGAGACTGGCTGCTACTGTGGCCACGCATTTGCCCTGCAGCATCTCAGGTAATCACCGACACTCTCAAGAAAGAGGAATTATTATTAGTCCCATTTTACAGATGTGAAAACAGAGGCCCAGAGCATGGCCTAACTCCTCCAAGGCTCCCCAGTGGGGACCGCCTGACCCTCACCGCACTGCCTTCCAGCAGCCTGAACCGGAAATTCGAAATCCTGCGGTCCCGTCTCTGACTTCTCATGGGTGGGTCCCAGGGCCTCCCGCACGGCCCTCACGCTACCATTTGTTAGGACTGACTGCAGCAAGAACAAATGTCCCCTCACCCTCCCAGGGCCTCCACAGCCGCCACGTTCCAGTGGCCTCACATTTATCTCCGCGGGGGACTGTTCTCCGTTGTTCCTCTCCCCATCTGTCCCTCTTGCCCACTGTCCCTCTTCATTTTAATCGAAAAACGTCCATTTCGCCCCACCCGGGGTCTGCACAGTGTATGGGCAGCTTGGAGGTCGGAAACCCGAGCCGGGCACTTCTAGGGAGGGACCCCTTAATGGTTCTAGCAGATGCCGCAGGAGGGAGGGGGCCCAGGCAGCCCCCAGCTGCCCACCCGGAGATAACCCCTGACCCCCTGCCTCTCTCATGGGGCCGTCAAAAAGCCCGAGCCCTGGGAAGGCCAATAAATCCTTGGGTGTTGCCCTCTCAGGATTCCGGCCCCTGCCTGGGAGAAGGCATTTAAACTTCTTAAAAGAACTCTTTTCTAAGCCTGCAGGAAGCCGCCTGGGCCCTCGCGGGGCTGAGGGCATTGGCTTCTGCGGGGTTCTGGGACCTCAGTGCAGCAGAATTCCCTCTGTGCTTGGGCATCCTTGGCCCACAGCCAAGCAGCACCCCCCGGGGCGCAGGGCGGGAGTGCCTGGGAGCCGAGACGGGAAGAGGCGGGCACTGAGCACTCCTTACCCAGGCTTACTCTCACTGCCCACAGAAGGGCCCCTCGCTTACCTCTGGGACACCCAGGGGAGAGGGCAAGAGTCCTTGGGCACAAAGGGGGTTGCTTATTATTCAAGAGGCCACCCAAGTTTAGAGGATAGTAGGGAGCTTTTTAATTCCTTTTTAAGGTCATATATTCACATGGTCAAAAGTTCAAGATATAAAAAGGTATCTCCCTCTCACCATTTCCCACAGCCACCTTCCCAGGGCTACCAATATCTAGAGATCTTTTAGGAATATAAACATATAGTTATGTGCATGTAAGTATATGAGTATGTATACTTACGTGTGTGAGTGTACACACACACACACAAAATCTTGTTGCTTTTCATTCAACTACTTTGGTCATCATTCCATATTGTTATATAAAGAACCCGCACTCCTTTTCATGGTTGCATACTATTCCTTTGAATGGCCCATTCATCACCTATTTATTTAACAGGCCCCTACTTAATGATAAGGGCCTTCATGATAACATCACATCTCCCATGGACTCAGGTATCAGGCAGCATCCCCGCCACGGCCATCTGGGACTGCCGGTCACTCTCAGTCTCGTCCTCCTTTTTCCTCCTCACAGTCTCTGCAACCCCCTTTGTGGGGTCCAACTCCAGCCTGAGGCTCTGTTCATGGCTGGGTGAGACTCAAGGTCCTTCTGCATCTTTAGAAGCACTCTTGTTGCTGATCTTGACCTCCTTTCACACACCAGAGCTTTCTCTTACATCTATACCGGGAGCACAGTAGGTGCTGGACCATCTTCATTTAAAGGAGGGTAGGAAAGATAAACCCTCATGGAGGGAGTCCCCCTCCACATGCCTCATGGGTCATAAAAGAGCAACGGGTTTTGCCAGAGGGCACTGCACGTGGTGGGACAGGAGGGGCCCAGTGGAGCAATGGAGGATTTGGGATGTAAAGATGTGGGCTGGCCTCCTGGCCGTCCTGTCTATTAACCTGGGCCACCCTCAGCCGCCCCCACCTGTCCAACAGAACAGAACACACATGGTATGTTCACATGGCAGAAGCATTTAGCTGTTCAATCCTGGGCTCTGAAGTCAGCTCCAACTGGGTCCAAATTCTACCTCTCCTTCTTGGGCAGATACCTTTCCTCTCTGAGCCTCAGTTTGGATAAATGCAATAGGATGCCCTCGTGGGCTGACAGGCTTATGTGATGATTAAAGAGATTAAATGCATACATCTAGCCACTCGGCATAAACTAGCGAATGGCAAGTGCTCAAGACATTTTCGCTTTTATTGTTGTCATTGATGTTGTGTGGTTGTTGCCACAGCAGTGGTGACTGATCTCTGGACACACTGTGCTCTTCTCCACAGATGTCCCCCACAGATCTCAGCGCAATTGTTCAAACCCCAAAGCGCTAGCTGGGCTCGCAGACTTGGACAGCTGGCGGGGATTACCACGTCATCATTCTCCGCAGGTGCTCGCAGGTCTGTTTTCTTCCCAAGCTACCACTTGTGTCCCTGCTTGTTGGAACACACACGATGACTGTTTGCTGGGAGAATCCTGCCTGGAGGCAGGGGACTGAACCAAATGACCTTCTGACCTCACTCCCAACCCCAACTCCAGGGTTCAGGATAGCCCAGCATGCACAGGGGCCAACGAAATTAGCCACACTTTCCGGAAGTAGGAGGTTATGCAGCTTATGCAGCGTTCCACAGCTCCCAGGGGCTTTTAGATAAGACTTGCTCCAGGCTCTTTTCTCCCCAGGACTTGTGGAAATCTCTGGGTCTGTCGGACATCAACTTGTCTCCCCATGATCCCACCAATGACCTTCCATTGACCTTTGGATACCGGCGAGAGAAAACGTCATTTTTCCCCTAACCCACTGAACTCTCAGAAATGACAGAGTGACAGAGGTCAGCCTGGCCTTTCCCACCGTCGCCGTGGCTTAGGGAAGGCACCCACCCCCAGCGAGGCCAAGTCACCGAGAGACCCCTACACCGAAAATGAAGTGAGGTCTTCCTGAGAGGGTGTCTCCTGCGAGGCATGGGAAGAGCGAGCAGGAAGGCCACGGGGCAGCCGATAGGACACCTAAAGGAAGAGGAGGAAATGGCCAGCGGAGTCTAGACGCGTTATCTTGCCCCCTGTGCGGGCACCGGCCCACGCTCATCCATCGTCCCTGGAACTGACTTCCTGCCTCAGGATTTACACCAATGACTTCACCCTCTTGCTATCTCGACAGTCCCGCTGCTGCCCGCTCTGGGCTCTCAGGAATTAGGGGCCAGATAACAAGTCTAGACAGCTCAGAAGTTTTAAATGCATTATCCTCCAGGGGGAGGAGGATGGCTAGCGACTAGCTCTGGGGACTCCAAGGCTGAAACCCTGGACCGCGTTCCGATTCTGAGTCTGTGCGGGGCGCGTAAGCCACCCTCGCTCCGCCTGCCCCTCCGCCCCTCCCTCACTCCCCGCCGCCCGGAGGTTGAAACAGGCACAGAAGAGCCACTCACCACAGACTCTTCTCCACCTGCCAGTCATGGGAGCTCCACACCCCACCTCCCTGCCCCCGGTTCAGGGAGGACCCTCGGGGCTGCCTCGACAGAGCTGGATGAAGTCCAAAGGGCCCTCGTGTTCACAACCAAGAGCAGTGGTGAAGCCACACAAGTGGAAGGGAGCCCGTTCATTCAAACCTCAGGGGTCTCAGATGAAATGCTTGGTGCCCTGCTCGGCAGGTGACCTCGGCACCTACCTCCACCTGCCTGGGGGCCTATGCTGACCCGAATCAAATGCTCTCGCACGCGACGTGGCAGCCCCCTTTGCCGCCTCCTCCCACCCTTTACGTGTTGAACCGCGTCCTCCCCAAGCTCCCATGTTGGAATCCCAACGCCCAGCACCTCAGAATGTGCCCTTATTTGGAAATATGATCCTTGAAGATATAATTAGTCAAGATGAGGTCATATTGACGAGGGTGGGACTCCAATCTAATACAACTGAGTCCTGATAAAAGGGGGACTGTGGACACAGAGGGCACATAGGGAGACGCCACGTGAAGGTGACGGCGGAGATCACGGGGACATGTCTACAAGGCAAAGAGCACAGGATGGCCAGGGAACCCGCGGAGCTGGGGAGGCCTGGAGCAGGTCCCCCTCGGGGCCTTAGACGGAGTCAGCCCTGCCCACACCTTGGTCTCAGACTTAGGGCCTCCAGCCCATGGGAGAGGACATTTCTGCTGTTGAAGCCCCCATGTGTGGTGCTCTGTTACTGCAACTCCAGCAAACTAATACACACCCCCCCTTCCTGAAGGACAGGGCCAGGCGAAGGAGTGCCTGGGGACTGCAGAGAAATTACAAGCACCCCCTCAGACTCCTGACAACAGAAGGCTTCCCTGCAGTTGTCCAAGCCACAAAGCTGTCCAGTAGCAGCTCACAGCTGGAAGGCAGAGAGTGGCTCCGTGGGGACCGGGGGAGGTTTTGTCAGCTCAGGACACGGCTGGAGCATCACCGCTGGTGTCCAGCCTGTAGCCCTCGGCAGGCGTCGTCCCAGACAGCAATGGCTTCCTCCGGTGCCTGCGGCCTTTTATGGGAGCTTTCTCTGCTACAGGCGAGTGCTTGGCCCGCTCGCAGACGGGCAGGCCAGAATCGCCAGGGGCCACTGTCCTTGGGAGCGGTCCTCAGTCAGTGACAGTGACAGCTGGTGGGCAACGTCCCAGCTCCCTGGCTGAGCAGCTGAGAAACTCCGAGGGGTGATCCACACAGCACCCCCAAGCTCTCACCGTGGTCACAGGGCCAAGAATGCACCCGGCACTGGCCCCTCTCTTCCATCTCTCCTTCCCCGATGCCTCCTGAGGTCACCTTCCAAACAGGTGCACCCAAACTTGACCCTGGTCTGTGTTGGGGGAATCCAAACCGAGACAATGGGAGACTACACCTCGAGGCACAGAACGACCGGGAGGAGAAGGCACATCTCGGCTGCACACGAAAGGGGTGACCCCCTGTGCACTGATTTCTCTGGGCGTCTCAGATAGAATATCTGTCCCCAGATTAACACCAGCCTGATGCGCGTCAAGGCAGAAGTTGCTAGTTCTCGCCAACATCCATTCTCCTTCTTAGGGGATAGTATTAACTGTAACTAGCTAGGCATGACCGTCCTTCCCAAAGACTCACCATCCCAGATGCCGTTCTTACTAAAGGTGCAAGGTCCCAGGCGCGTGTGAGCCCGTGTCTAGATTCTGGCCAGTGGGATGGGAGCAAAGTGATGTCCCGCCCCAGACACGTGCCCGTTAAGTCCCCTTCCCCCCTCCTCCTGTCTGGATGCAGGTGTGGTGATGGGAGCACGTCCTGCTCCTCCTCCTCCTCCTCCTCCTCCTCCCATCTTTCTCTCCTCCTCCCCCTCATCTCACACCAAGAAGGCGTGAGGGTTAAAAAACGCTGCAGAGAGTCTTCTATCGGTTTTTCTCCATCAAAACCGACTTTGAAGCTTCTGACCCAAGCAAGCCTTTCATCCATTTTAGGAAGCCAAAGACAGATTTCATTTACATGAATCCAAAAATAATAAAGTGAGAGAAATAAATAAAGGTTGAGAAAGAACACCGGTGAATCCCTGAACTTGCGAATCCAGGAAGTGTTGGGAGAGCCGGGCTCCTTCCAGGAAAGACCAGCCTGTTCTGATGAATTCTGGAAAGTGTGCCTCCCCAGTGTGTGAGAGGTGACCGGACACATGGTGTGGGGGTCACCGAGAGGCCCCTCTGCCCGAACCCACAGGAGCCCCACTGGGAAGAACTTCCTAAAGTGACAGTGAGCAGGAACAACGGGTGAGTCAGGTCTTTAACTGCCAGAGATCATCCTGATCTTCATAGCAATGCTGCAGTGTTTAGAAGGTCTGTGTCACATGGAGATAAACTGTGAGGCTCGGAGGCTGAGGAGCAGCCCAGACCAGTTCGGACTGATGTCCTGCACCGTCCCCCACAGAGGGCTGAGCGGGCGGATTTGTATCTAAGATCGCTGTGGGTCCGGCTGCCGGGCCCCTGCCCTGCTTGTTGGCTGCACAACGGCCGGTTCAGGGGCCGCCCCTCATCCCGGCTGGTCCGAGTGCATCCTTAGGGCGACAGGGAGGAGCTCAAGATCTGCTGGGACCATTGTGCTGACCACGTCCCTCTTCCTAGGAGCGAGAGTGTGATTCTGGTTCTTCCCAGCTGTGTGCCCTTAGACAAGGCACTAAGCCTCTCTGAGCTGCATTCGGCACGTCTCTTAAGTGAAGTCAGTACCCTCTCTTACTGGGTACCTGTGAAGACTGGATGAAGTCATATGACTGTGGGCTAATGTCTGAGTCCCTTGGGGCCGCTATCACAAAACAGTACAGACTGAGTAGCGTAGAAACAACAGAAGTCCATTTCTCACAGTTCTGGAGGCTCTAAGTTCGAGACAAGGACACTAGCACTGTCGAGTGACAGCCCACTTCCGGGTCACAGACTCTCGCTGTGTCCTCACGGGACAGAAGTACGGAGGGAGCCTGCGGGGTCTCTTTTACAAGGGCGCTAATCCCCTTCACGAGCCTCCACCCTTGTGACCTCATCACCCCCCAGAGGCCCCACCTCCCAACACCATCGTTAGGATTTCAACATGTGAATCTCAGGGGGACAGAGGCATTCAGACCACAGCAGGTGATATCTGGTGCACGAATTTCCTATCCAGTCTCCTCCTCTACCATTTCCCTTCAACAGCCGTGGACAGAAAAACTGGGCTGATACGGGCCTGGGGCAGATGGAAGGTGGCGTGGTGTGAATGCGAAGCGGGGGGCTGTGAGGGGTGTGTGCGGGTGCCGTGTGGTGTGCGTGTGAGGTGTGAACGTGAGGGGGTAGAAGCATCCCTGGACGGGAAGCCAAGAGCACTGGATGGGTGGGAACATTGAAAGAAAAGTTCCAGTTTTACAGTTGACGCTATCACTGTGGAGCAGGAACGCATACTTCCTGCGGGAGCGGCAGGGGTATAAAGCACACACAGGAGGAGGGACCCGACTTCCCACAGAGGTTACCCTGGGGAGGGACGGAGGGAGGGAGGGAGGCCTTTGGCTGCTTTTAAATGGACAGCGTGGAGACAAGGACTGACCCCGAGAGGCGGTTTGTCCAAAAGCCAGTAAGCGTCTGGAGAGGGGTCCATCGTTACTAATCACCCCTGCACTGCTTCACACCCACCAGGCGTGCAGTGTGTGCCGACGTGGACGCACGGCTGTCGGCCTCGTATCCAGCGGCACGACCATGCACACAGCCACTTGGCAGCCTCTGGTACAGCAAGCCCACTCCGGGCGCCCACCACCAACACCGGGTGCTGTGTAGACAGGACACACGCGCTGGGAAAGGCAGAGAAAGTTCAGCCCGGTCAGCCTTCAGAGGTGACAGGGAGCTTAAGTTACAACATGAGAACTTTGGGGAGGTCCAAGGGTCCGAACAAACCACAGACTGATTTGTTCTGGGTCACAGGTTATCAGAGGCTGTGCTTAAAGCAAGGGGAATGAGGAAGCGGGGTGTTTCATGTGGGTGTCTGTGAGCAAAGGCAGGAAATGGCAGAGATTTTCTCAGACCAGGGAGGAGGGTGCAGGACCCCCTCCCCAGCAGAGCTCCTGCCCCGTGGACACCCCGGCAAACCGATACAAACTCGGCAAACGTGTGAATTCAGCTCCACACACACCTGAGGGCCATTTCAACATGAAAACTCAGAGAAAAGAAGCCGCCAGCCAGTTCCCTACCCCAGGTTCACCAAAGTGTGCACCTCAGAACAGCAGGCCCAGGCGAGGTTCCTACACCACACACACACACACACACACACACGTGCACACATACACACATGCACAGACATGCGCACGCACACATACAAATGCATACACACACACATACATACTTGCAAACACACACACAGTCAACGGGCTCAGAGTTCGGGGAGGCGTGCCGACAACCGTCCTCTCAGGAAGTCGCACTGGACAAAAGTACTCAGTCTCAGGAACTCCCACCCCTCAGTCTCTTTAACACTTTTATCGAGATGTCATTCACACACCAGACAACCCACCCATTTAAAGTGTACAATTCAATGGGCCTTAGTCTATTCACAGAGTTGTGCAACCATCACCACAGTCGATTTTAGAATACTTTTGTCACCCCCCAAAGAAACTCAGTGCCCTTTAGCCATCGCCCTCAAACCCCCATCTCCCCAAGTCCTTGGCCACCACTAATCTGCTTTCTGTCTCTGTAGATCTGCCTGTTATGGGCGTGTCCTGATAAATGGATTCATCTGATACGTGGTCTTTGGCTTCTGACTTTCTTCACTCAGCACGTTCCCAAGGTTCCTCCACGTGGTAGCTACGTCAGCACTTCACTCCTTTTATGGCTGAGTAATATTCCACTGTGAGGATGGACCCCATTTTATTTATCTTATCTTTTGTGGATTTTGCTTTGAGACCAGTGCTGTTTTCTCACTGGTACACCAACGCTAGTTCTGAGGTGAGGGTATTGTCCCATGCTTCAGGTACTCTCAGTGTTCTCAGACAGGGGCCGGGAGGTGGATGTGCTCCCCAGTAGTGCTCCAGAAGCTGCCTTGTCTGAGGATTAGTGAAAGGGTACACATCTGCTGACACATGTGACTGCAGCTGCCAGTAACATCATAAAGTAGGCAGGGCAGCTGTGCCCACCCCCCAGTGTCCAGATGATGAGGGGCCCCTGTGGGATGACGAGGGGCACTGTGACGGTGCTGCAGTGCTGGCCACCCTCCCTCCACAGACCCTGACAGCTTCCCTTGTCAGTTCAGAGGTCGTCCCTCTGCAGGGTCCCGGGTGCCTGGCCATTTCCTCACTAAGTATGTCCCAGGCACAGAGTCCAGGCTCGCGGTTCTGATGGACATGGCCTGAGCTCGTGTCCATTTCATGGCCTTCCTCTCCTGACACAGACCTTCCCACTCCCCCTTTTAGCACCCAAGGGCATCCAGCTCCCCGTGGATTGATGTGGTGTGGATGTGGCAGGCTCTGATTTCACTAAATGCCCAGACACGAGTCCACGCTCCAGCAGCCGCGCTGTGCCCGCTGTGGGCACAGAAGAGCCTCATCACTTTGGGGACACAGTCATGCTCTTATCTCTTATGCCTTCAAAGCAACCATATTTGGGAGTCAGATATTTTTCATAAACAAATAGGGTCAAAAGCTGATAAAAATCAATACATCTGAATCAACGCGCGGTTCCTGGTACGGCGTTCCAGCGGATATCTTTCGGCCCGCCAGGTCCCTTTGAAATGTTCACAACAACAGAAGGGCTTGTTTTTCCATCCAAAGCAAATGGAAATACTCGCAGGAGAGCAAAAACAAATATTGTTCAGGGGCTGGAGCGTTTCAGACAGCCCAAGGAAACTTTGGGACCCAGGAGATTCACAGCCCTCTGCTGTGTCCATCTGCCCAAGAGGGGTGCCCATGGAGCATGGAAAGACGGAAGGCTGTCTTGGGGCTGGAAGACTGCATGAGAAAGAACTCAGAGCGTGCGGAGAGTGGTTTCTGGAGCCAGGTGAACCTGAGTCCCATTTCTGCTGCCCCCAGATTCCTTATCCAGATTTCTTCCCTCTTGGAGCGACAGTTTACCTGTCAGCCAAACGGGACAATAACGGCTACTTTGGAGGGATGTTGAGAAGGTAAAATGAGTCACAGAACATGGTTAGGTCAGTTCTCCAGATGTCCACATTAGCAATATTTTCATATTGGAAACTAATGAACTACAAGTCCTTTTCAAATAGCTCATTTTCCATCTGTACCATAAAATCCAGCATGGTTCCATCTTATATTGCTGTTTCATGTCATTTTCAGAAGCAGTAAGTGATAACCATGTACCTTCCAAGGGTTAGGCCCTGTGGGTGAGCCTTTTAGAGGCCACGCCTGATACTCCTTCTCTGCCCACAGTGGATTTGTATTAAGTACTTACAGCTAATGGTCACTGAGCCTTGATGAGCAGTACTTCCTACATCACGGCTCACTTAATCCTCATGACAACTCCATCATCCCCAATTTATAAATTGAGACTGAGGCTCAGAAAGGCTGTGACTGCCCCAGCGGCATCCAACTTGTGTGTGGCAGGGCCAGGATTCCAACCAAGACAAGCAGCCCCTCTGTGTCCACATGGGGAAATGAAGCAGGGGATGGGAAGCTGGGGTGGTGTGGACACGGCAGGGAGGACGGCCAGAGGATGGCTGGGGCCGGGGGTCAGGGGTGACATCTAGAGCAGTCGCGTTTGGGAGAAACCAGGAGAGAAATATAAACCAAAGAAATGGAAATGTAACATGGGGCAACCACAGTGGGCAACAGTCTGCCAGCTCCTCAAACAGTTAAAATAGAATTAGTATATGACCCGGCATTTGCACTCCTAGGTATGGACCCTAGAGTGGAGAGCAGGTGTTCAAAGACACGTACACACATGTTCACAGCTGCACTAATCACAGTAGCCATGAAGGTGGAAACAACCCAAACGTCCATCGGTGGATGATGGATAAACACAGATGCGGCCTCTCCATACAATGGAACATCACTCAGCCATTAAAAGGGATGAAGTCTTGACACACATTACAACGTGGAAGAACCTTGAGAGCATCACGCTGAGTGAACGAAGCCTGTCACAAAAGACCATACTGAATGACGCCATTTATATGAAATGTCCAGAACAGGTAAATCCATAGAGACAGAAAGAAGACGGTAGTTTCCAGGGGCTGGGGGAGGGCAAGTGGGGGTGACTATATCATGGGTATGGGGTTTCCTTTTAGGGTGACGAAAATGTTTTGGACCAAGATAGAGGTGGTGATTGCACAGCATACTGAATGCACTAAATGCCACTGAACTGTTTGCTTTAAAATAGTTAATTTTATATTATGTGAATTTCATGTCAACCGAAAAAGAAAGAAAGAAACAAACAAAAGGGAAGAGGCTGCTATACAGAAATAGAGAGAGAGATAAAGAGATCTATGTACCAAAGGACAGAGGAGAGCCCCGAGGTAGGAAGAGGCAACGCCCACTCTGAGCAGGGACGTGGACCTGGGTCAGTTCAGAGGCAGAGGCAGAGGCAGAGGCAGAGGCAGAGTCAAGATGTTGCTGAGGAGGAAAGAGAAGGGTCCAGGCTTGTTCTCGCCAGATGTAGATTGCATGGCAAGTGGGTGTGGACCACACAACCTCACCCAAAAGGGCAGGCGGCTGAAAGGCAGTGGCATGAGGGTGCTGCCCACTTTGCCAACAGTGAGATTCATTCATTCACTCATTCATGAAACAACATTAACTGAGCACCTATTATACCCAAGTGGGAACATTTAGTGGAAAAGGAAACCCAATTCTTGCCCTTGTAGAAGTTGTATTCTAGAAAGATACACAGATGGTCAGCAATTGTGGTAAGTGACCTGAAAACTTAGTAGGTGCCCCAGTGAATTTCAAGGACCCCTGACCTGGCCAGTGAGTCAGGGAAGCCTTCCTGGAGGAAGCGATATTAACCAGGGAAAGAGAGGAAAGGAAGCGCATCCCATGAAGACAGGATGGTGTGTGCCAGAGCCCCAAGGTCACTGGGGGAGAACAGTGAGCCTGAGGGATGGAAGGAGAGCAGATGTGATGGGAGCTCAGAGAGGGAGGGGGCCCAGCAGTGCCTAACATTTATCAGATGTTAACCATGTGCCAGCCGTGGAGCTCAGAGCCCGACACACGTGCAATCGTGTCATCCTCACAGCAGTCTAGGAGGTAGGCTCTACGCTTGTCTGTATCTTCCAGGTTGGGGGATGCTCAAGCACAGAGGGGTCAGTTAACTGCCCACGGCCCTCAGCCATGGCGCACGGAGCAGGCTTGCACCCAGCCAACAGACGACAGAGTCTGGGCTCTGAGCGGCACACCCGTGCATGAGGGAGGGCGGCAGGGGCCAGGCCAGTGTCGGATGTCACGGTAGGGACTTCCCACTTTGTCTTAAGAGTACGGAGAAGTTCTTGAGGGTCAGGGTCAGCGTCAGGATTGCATCGTGAAGGGAACATTCCTGGGAGAATGAACTGTTAGGCACGAAAGGCCAAGCAGGAAGACTAATTAGAAGATGGGGTTCACATAAATTTTCACTGAAATTCATGAAAATTTTTGTTTTCACGAAAATTTATGTATGTTCACAGCAGCTTTATTGAAAATAGAGAAAAGCTGGACACAAGCCCAGTGTCTTTCCTAAGGTGAGTATTACACAGACAGCAGTGCATCACCGTGGGGAATACTACTACCCAGCAGTGAAAAGGAGTGGATCCATCAAACAATGTAGCTGGAGCTCAAGAAAATGACACTGAGCGAAAAAAGCCTGTCTCAAAAGGTCACACACAGTGTGATTCTATTTATATAACACTTTTGACATGACAAAATGACAGAGATGGAGAACAGGCTGGTGTCTGCTGCAGAATGGAGGCAGGTGGCAGAGGCTATGAAACGGGGCACGAGGGATCCTTGGGATGAGACGGAGCTGTCCTGTGTACTGACTGGTTGTGGTCACACAGGTGGACCCATGTCACAAAACTGCTCAGGACAAAATACACACACACGCGCGCACACAAACACATGCATTTCACACACAAATGAGTGAAATCTGGTGAAATCTGAATAAGGCGGATGGATTGCGTCAATGTCGGTTTCCTGTCGGAGCTGCTGTACTGTAGTGATGCAGGGGCTATTACGGGAGGAACTGGGTAGAGGTACAGGGGTCTCTCTGTATTATATCTTACAACTGCATGTGAATCTACAATTATCTCAAAGTAAAGAGTTTTTTCATAAAACTGAATTGAATGTCACAAAAAAACAAATAAAAATAAATAAAATAAGAAGATGGGCTCACCAGGTGGGAGATGGAGGGGGCCTTGGGCGAGGGTGGGAGCAGGAGAGCTGGGAACCCGGAAAGGGGCCACGCAGATACATCACTAATCACGCTGCTGCTTCTGAGCTGCTGTGACAACCTCATTCTCCTTCCAAAGAGCAGGGCTGGCTGAAGCAGAGCTTCTCAACCTGGCTGCCTGTCAGGACCACGGGGAATGAAGGCTTCCTGGGCCTCAGGTGGGGCTCGGGCACTGGCATTTTTTTAAGCTTCCCCATATGGTAGGAGTGCGGGCAGCCAGGGGTGAGAGGAGCCCACATCTCCAGCAGACCCCGTTCTTTAGGGCTGGAAAAGGGGCTCTTCCCTCAAACCAAAGGAATTCAAGGGCCCGGGAAAGAGTCCATGCCCGCAGAGACGTGGCAAGGGTTTGGTGTGGGCCGTTCTGGAAATTCTTTTTATTCTGCCTGTTCCCCCATCATTTTCTCGAGGGAAAAATAAATACCAACATCCCCTCTTGTGTCAAAGTGACGGGTGTGTACACCATCAGCGTGAAAAGTTATGCCCCAAAGCCCGGCTAGACAACCAAACGAAACCTCCCTGTCAGTGAGTAGATGTGTCCAATATTTCAAGCAAGACGGTTTAAAGCTATTTTTGTAACGTGACTCTAAGTGGATAATGTAAGACTATGGCGAAGCCCAGGGAATGAATACATTCTTGTTTGCAATTTGAAAATCAATAGCAGACTTGGAGACCCTGCGAGCGTTCCTGCACAAGACGCCCGGTGTCCCCTGAGCCGGCCCGGCGGCAGCTTAGATGGAATGAGGCGGCCCGGAGCAGGGACAGACCTCCAGCACCCCTCCGCCCAGCGCCAGCCTGTGGCACAGAGGGCTGGCCTCTCCGCCCCGTGCTGCTGACAACCACCCGCGTGCGTGCAAATGTCGCCCCTGGGTTCCAAAGCTCTTTCCAAATCTAACCTGCAACGCTGGGTTCAATGCCAGGGAAAGTTTACTTCACCTGCAATGAAGGTCTTGCCCGTGTCCAGCCTCGCTTGGCCTCCTTGGGCCCCAACATGCCAAGCGATGCCTCCGCTCTCATGGGCTCCCCTTGAGGGAAGGTGGCAGCCCTCCCCAGTATCAAGGCAGTCAAGTACTGAGCTCCAAAGTCCTCAGAACCTCCTGCCTGAATTGTTAGAAAATGCAACCAAGCTGAGTGATAGCTGGGTCCACACCTGGCTTTGGGGCTCTGTGAGCCCACTGGAGCTGGGTACAGGATTCCACGCAGGAGTCCACTTTCCTGTGGCCAAAGTCCATCAGCTTTATAGGATTCTCACAGGAATCCTGAAGCTTGACCCTCTCTCTCCTAAGCTGGCCCAACTCCACTGCCCCCACCCAAACGCCTGTACAAGGCTCTCTGTCACACCACTCTTGGAGCTTTCAAATATCTTTTTTCCTTCCTACAAAAGCGATGTGTTCTCCTTCCAGAAAGATGAGAAAGTCCAGACAACATGGTGATTCCAGACCCCCGATGCTAAAACTCAGGTGTGAGGGTCTCTATTGTTTCCCACCCCAAACACCCATAGCGCCCAGCATTCCGAGGTGAAGCCCAGATCCTGTGCTGCCCGTGGGCCTCCAGGCCCCTCGCTCCCCACCCAGCACCGGACACCTATTAGCTGCTCTAGAAAAGTCTGCATAATAAGGACATGGGTGTTTCCAAATCGGCATCTGGCATCATAGAGATAAGACGAGAGATGTAACCCAGAGGACAAAGCTTGACCAGTAATTTAATCTCATTCTGCATCCAGCCCCTGTGAATAATAATAACCGCCACTATTTAATGAGTGCTGTCTCGGTTGGGTCCCCCCAGGCACACGTGGGGACAGTGAGCTATTCTGGAGGTGAATTCAGGAAGCACCTGGAGGTGGCTGAGGGGGTGAGAACGGGAGGGAGGAGCCAACCCAGGGGCGTAATGAAGAGCTTGCTGCTGGTGTAACGGGGGTGCTGGCCTGGTGGGGACCCTCGTGGAGCCGTGTGAAGACACCTTGGAATCATCTCCCTGAAGGACAGAAGGGCTGGGTGTTTGCCCACCTTCTCCCGCCTCTCACTGTGGCGGTGGAGGGGGCGTGCTGCTCTGGGGGCACTGACCCCCTTCATGGCCCCCATCCATCTCTGAGCCAAGAAAGCTCTCGGTGAAGAGAAGCAAGTGCTTAAAGAGGGAAGCTCGGGATGATCCACCCAAGTGTTAGGCGACCTCTGGAGAGGCGACGGAAGGTTCCGGTCACTAACCGAGCATTCACTCCGTGCCAAATGCCCTGCGAGGAACTTGCGCACAGTTTCTATTTTCTCATTAATCCTGACCACACCATGCGGTGAGGAGTGTGGCCCTCACTCTCATCCTAACTGTAAATAAGAGATGCCGAGATTCAGGGAAGCAGAGGAGTTCTCCCGTGGTCATCCTGAGCAGCTGGTAAAAGGCACATTTAAACCGATTCTTGTCGATGCCAAGTCCCACGACCTTTAAGCGCCGTGCAGGGCGCCTCCCTGAGGAAGAGGACTGTATACCTCTTCTCCCGGCCGGGAGGGAAGGTGGTAGCAGCAGAGGAAACGCTGAGTCACAGCACCTGAAATTCTGCTGATCTGATCTGTCCCAACGCTTTTAGGAAAAACAATACACCCTCTTTGATCCATGTCCAGGTCCACGACGGGCTCAGGTTCAAAGTCAACACGTTCCCAAAGCGTGGAAGCCCTTGGGTTCTGGGAAAGTGGGGAGAACAGGGTTTTTTCTTCCTGGAGTTTATTCAAGGTTTCCCCTCCTGGTGCCGCACAAGTACCCCTGAGGGGTAGCGCTGCAGTCAACACCTGGAGCGCATGATGCCACGGGCCATGCCCAGCCCACGGTGGGCACAGCCTTCCAGGAGAAGCCTTGACGAGATGCAGGGCACCGGGCTCCCTGGAAGTCATTACCAAGACCGGCTGCGGTCACAGACCAGCGAGAGGGAGAAAGCACACACGAGGCCCCAGCTCCATCTCACCTCTGCCATCACCACGTGGGAAGGAGCGTCACAGACAGTGAAGCTCTGAGTCTCATGGGGACCCAGACATGAAATACGCATCTGTGTGCGACCAGGAGGGCTTTGAAGGGAAGACCGGGATGCAGAGGAGACGCAGAAAGGGGCGCCGATCCGTGCTGGGGCACGTCAGTGACCTCTGGCCACAATAATGTCCTGTGACCAGCAGTCAGAACCTTAGGGCCAACAGCCTCGCTCTAGAGGCCCTGCTTTCTGCCACAAGGCAACACTGCCTCCTCTGGGGTTTCTTTGCGAGGATAAGGAATCTGGGCACCCAGAGAGGACCTTGGAGGTCCTCCACGCAATACCCTCCTGTGTTCTCAGGCCGTCTGCAAACGGGGAAACTGAGGCACAGAGCAGGTAGGGGAAGTTTCTGAACCCACTGGGTGATCAGAACCCCCCTAAACCAGGGGTGCCTAGGTCTCCTCCTCTGGGGCCTCTCTGATTCTCTTCGAAATGCAGCAGAAAGAAAAGTTCACGCAGGGGAGCAACTTCTGATTTTTGGCTTCATTTCTGATGAAAAGGACTTCATACGGGAGGTTGGGAGGTGAATGCAGGCTCGATAAGCATGCATGCACTCTCTCCCGGGAGGCAAGAGGCCAGCTCTGATGATAATACATTTCCGGAGAACATTCCACTCTCCCCGACACACTTCTAACTATGTCTGGAGTCTTTCCTTCCTAACCCACAGGATGAGCTGGGTGTGCGCTCAGGAGTCTTATCTCTTGTGCGGCAGCCTGGAGTGGAGCCAAGAGCTGTGAAGGCAGAGCAGGAGGGGAATCCCGGCCCCGCAGCGGTGACCCTGAGCATCACCCACCTGAGCCGCATTTTCTCACCTGCTGTCTGCACACGCAGGTGTCACAGGAAGGACTTGATGGTAGGGTGAGTGCGAGTCCTCCAGCTCCCCGGCGGCCCCGGCCCCGAGTGCGGGCTCTTCCTGCCGTGGTTCCGAAGGTGGAAGGCAAACGGCAGCTTCCCTCCCATTTTCTTTATTGCCTTCTCGTCTTAGAGCCAAATGCTTCTTCAAGAACAGATGGGGCAGCTGGGCCAGCATGTCCCCACCTGGTGTCACAGCTCACCAGGGGGTCCCCAACCATCTCACAGGGGCACCATGCAGTTCCCGGACCAAAAGAGAACTCAGTTCTCTTTACGTAAATGGTATTATAATAAATCATAGATCTATGATGCCTATGTTTTCCATATAAAATAAGGAGGTGATGCTGCAGTTGGGGACAACAGGTGAGTGTGCAGCAAGGACTCAGGGGCAGTAAAGCCACTCAGCCTTGTGCCCAAGCCGTGGGACAGGCCTCAGGGGTCTTGAGTTATCACCCCAGCCCTGCCTCTTAGACCTGGCCTCTCCAAGCCTGTTTCTGGATCTGTCACAGGAGGGCAAGGCCTCCATTCCGATGTAGCTGACGCATTCTGCAGCATCCTGGGCGCTGGTTCGTTCACGCCTGCGATAGCTCTAGGAGGAGTTACTCCACCAGTCCCTGGGTACAGACAAGGAAACCGAGGCTGCGTTCTCTTGTCCGAAGTCCTGGGAGAGAAGGTTCTGGAATCCTGAGTCCCAAAGCCCATGTCACGCAGGTCTGTGCACACACCTCCCGGGCTGGCAGTCAGGACTCCATGTTTCTTTGTCGGCGCGTTCCAGGCCAGCAAACGCAGCTCTCAACACACATCCACACTGCTGTCTTTTCCTCCCCTTTCCCTGCGGGCCCCCGGCCTCCACTGATCCCCCAGCCACTCTCTGATAACGTGTGAGGAAACGTTGGGGGAAGGGGTGCCTCCACCCTCCCACCTCCTCCCAAGACGGCGGTCTATGCTCTCCACTCTTGGGTGGGGTTGGTCCCCAGAATCTGGCAGCCCTGGTGGCTTTGACGGGACGGTAGAGTCTGCTCTTTAGCAAGTCTCATTTCACTGCGCCGGGACCTCGAGTTCCAGGTCTCGTTTTCCCGCATCTTAGTGATCACAGCATCCCCAAGGTCTTGCACTGTGCCTGGCATGGGGCCAGCAGGTAGTACAGGTGCACGTGGGCTTTGGCACAAGACAGACCTGCTACAACTGTACCCGGCTACCTATCAGTGATGTGACCACAGGCAGGTTACTTCACTCCTCTGAGCCTCAGTTTCTTCATCTGGCTCACTGGGCTCTTGGGAGGATTAAATGGAATGTATATGGCACTTAGCACAGTGCCTGGCTGACAGCACTCTAAAAATGATAGCTATCGCCACCACCACAAACACCAACATCACCACCACCACCCCCATCATCATCACAATCAACATCATCCCCACCATCACCACCGTCATCATGACTATCACTATCACCACCATCATTATTATCATCATCATCACATCACCATCATCACCTCCTCTGTGGATGCTTTGCTGAGACAAAGGCTTTATCTCACGTCAGACACCGCAGCTCAGCTTAGAGCTAGTTGAGAAGCAATCCAAAACACACCTGAAATCTGGCTTTCCCCAGTTCCCCAGCACGTTCGGTTTAGCTAGCCCACTCTGTCAGTGGCATGACAAAGGCAGGAAGCCCAGAGAAGAGCCAGTGCCTCACATGATCTGATCCCTGGGGGTCCTCCATGCAATCTGGAACAGGTGGGCGGATTTCAGCAACACCACCTCTCCCCATCTCTGCAACAGAGATCCCCACTGGCTTCAGCCAGGGCACGGTGAGAATTACTCCATGGCCTCCTTCAAGACCTGCCCAGGAAGTGAAGAAGTCACTTCAGAGGCCCCCATCCAGAAACGGAACATTTTCTTCCCACTTGTGAGCTCAGTGTGTACTCAACCAGGATGAGAAGCACGCCAACAGGCTGCGCCAGGGTGTCAGGAACGTTTAGATCCCTGAACAGGGAAATGAGAAGCAGGGCTATGCCCACATTTCCGATGACCGGTGGCCATTGCTGAATGTGTCCATTGTGGTAACAGCTAATGGTTTTCTAACCCCTGAAGAATGTGGGTGACAGGGGAGATGCCCTCAACCTGTTTCCTTCCCACCTTCAACATGGAGCTTATGTCATTCTTGGCAGAGGATGTGGTGAGCTTTTATGAGTGATTCCTTCCCAAGAAAGTGGTTGTTATACCTGTTTCTTTGAAAAGGGGCCCAAGCCCAGATGTACCAGGTCCATGCTGAGAGTTGGACAATGTTTGCTGGTGAATTCAGGCCTTGGTCTGATCTCTGCTTGAACCCAGTTTTCTGAAATATGTGCTGGCTGATGTTTATTGAGGGTGTGCTGATGGCTTCATGTATGCCATCACGTTTGCTCTCCATAACAACCCAATACATTAAAGATTTTCACCATCCCTTGTTTGTGGATGAGGACATCAAGGCCAAAAGATGTTATATAACTCACTCAAGGTCACTCAGCCAAGAAGTGGGGACCTGAGATGCAAGGCCAGGAAATCTCTCCCCAGAACCCCATCATTAGCTACCTGACCTTTGGTCTGTGCTGGTCAGGACAGCCCCCTCCCACTTCTCACTGCTTTGTATCTCAGGGAACTACATTTCCCAGGCTCCCTTGCTCTCAGACTCCTGGGTAAGCTCAGCCAATGGGAGACACTGGTGCAGCTGGGCAGGGCAAGAGGAGGGAAAAGCTGGAGTATTTCTCCTTCTCTCTCTCTCTCTCTCTGCTCCTCTCCTGTGGGAATGTCCCTCCCTCCACAGTCCCTGTTCCCAGCAGACAGGACCACGAAGGTGCCAGCTCGCACCAGGTAGCCCTGGCTCCTGGGTTCCATGCCACCATTCCCTCCTTTGTTCCTCCAGCCCAGGGAGTGCTGGTGACTTTCTGCTCTTGCTAATCCAGGTGGCACCTCACTGTCCCTACTTGATGTCTCCACTCAACCACCACCTACAAATCCACACCCCCATATTAAATCCTCTCTGTAAAACACCTGGAGTGGCTGCTGTTTGTGGAAGGGACACAGTGCTCATGAGAAGAACGGGTGGGAGGGGGTGCGGATATGCAGTGAGTGCAGGCCGTCTCCATGGTATCACCCTCCATGCCTAACAGACATCGGCTCTTTTTACCCTCACAAGAAAACCCCATAAGCGGGTGTCATCATTAGCCCCATTTTATGAGGAGGAAAGTCAAGCAACTCGCTTGTCTGACTGAGAACAGAGATAAGATCCAGACCTTCTCTTCTGGGCACCAAACCTGGAGCCCTTGGCCCTACACCCCAGTGCTGCCCCAAGTCCACTGCCTACCCGGGTCCCATTTGTGCCTCACGGGCTGAACTCACGCACCTGATGAAAACAAGCCCTAACCACCACCCGTGGAGAACATCACTCCCGCCACATTCTGTCCCTTGGACTCTGACCACTTCTGAGTCCCTGGGCCTCTGGTGGCCACACTGTGTGGCCTGGGCTGGTCGCCCTGAGCCCAGAGCTGCTGTGGCAGTCCCAGATTTATGGCTTTGTTATTACTGTGTTTTGGAGTTTTTACAGCCCCGCGCTCCCTGGAGAATCCCAGCGCTTTCTCTAGGACGTATCAATCAGACGGCAGAGGAAATATCCAAAATGCTGGGAACATCCTGTGTCATAGTGTCTCCCCGGCCCCCAGGTACCGGCAGCCTTTTGTTTGCAGCCAGGGGGAGGAGGAAACTGATAAAGGGCAGGGGCTGGGGGGAGGCCGCAGCCGGCACCTCTGTGCCCTGGCTTGTCCTCCCCCACGACAATGTCCCCAGCTTCCTGACCAAAACAGTCATCACCTTGGGTCCTCTGATGTGCAGCCAGCGCTCACGCCAGAGCGAGCCCTCTTAATTAGCCTCTCACTCACTCTGGGGCAGGACGCTGACTCTGCAAGGAACCAACACACTCGCCAGTGGGGTCCAGGGGGGTTTCGCCCACACGGAAAACAAGACCCCATTGTCCTGCGGCTGCCCCCCCCCCGCACTGCCCGCCTCCCTCTCCCAGAATCCTCTGGTCCATGGCTCACTTGGGGAGATTCGGTGGAATTCTGAGGGGGGCCAAGGTGGGAGGGGAGAAATGGGCCTGGGTACAGGCGGAAGGATGAGAAAAGAGAGCAAGTTAGTATCACAGTTAGTGCCTATTAATAAATACACACAAATAGTGAAAGAAATAATGATCAAAATAAATAGAGGTCTGGAACCATAAACACTAAATGGCTAAAGGATGGTTTTCTTTGATGGGTGGGAACAATTCTTTGTTTTTGTTTTTCCTTTAGATTGTTCTATATTATTTAGAAAATATTTAATGAGCATCTATCATTTTTTATAGAAAAATTATAGTTGTTTTGATTTAAGAAGTGTAACGTTGATTATCTCCTCTAAGTTTCCTGCCAATGAAGCAAGAAGCAAAGAGGTATTTGGGAGGAGTGAGTGTGTAGACCCTGCCGCCCTGTCTCCCTGGCATGTGGGTGGGACAGCTTCTTGGTCCCTCCCGTCCACCGGTTCTAGATGCTTCCTCGTCCTACTTGGAGGGAGGAATGGCTCTTACGGGACCCCTGTCCTGGGGCCATATCCCCCTTTGCAGTCACAGCCCTCATGAAGCCCCCAGACCAGAAGCAGCAAATGCGAGACCAGATAGCCCCGCTCCCCATCCCCCAGTGTACAGTACGGGGCCAGGTGCTCTCAGGACTTGTGGGCCAGGCCTCTGTGAGAGCCCGAGCCTCGTCAGCCAGCAGCCAGGTCCACAAGTTCACCTTGTGGGCTTTGCGGTCACAGGCTGGGCACCGGGTGGGCAAGGGCTGGATGGGGACAGAGGCACCAGGGTCACAGCTCAGCCTCCTGCCTTTTAAAGAGAGGCCACCCAGGTATCGGGCCCGGTGTCCCACCCTGAGAAACAAATGTGACCTGTCCTCTGACCTCCAGCTCATTCGCCTCCCCTCGGACCCGCCCCCAAACCCAGGGCCCTGAGTCCCTGTCTAGGCAGCTGCAAGGCCATGCCTGTGCTTTCAAGTGCAGGTTTTCAGCTTCCCCAGTGCAGGCTGCTGCTAAAAATACATCGTTATTGACGGGCACCATGTGGAGGGCTGTTTTCGCTGTCGGCAAAGCACAGTGGAGCCATTCATAATTTTGGCATTAAGGGGCAGAAGAAATGCCCCCCCATGGTGACAGATGTCCCCATGTCTAGATTCCAGTCTGACCCGGGCCTCTGAGTTGGCACAGGGCATCAGTGATGGTGAGCTGTGTGCAGATCGGGCTTCCCTCCGTGTACAACTCTCCTCTGGAGCAGCCTCCCAGAGTCCCTGGAAAGTGTGCCTTTTGTGGCGAGGGAGTTCCCCAATCCCTGAGCAATGGTGTGCCCACACTTCACCTGCTTCATCTCACTCGATTCACCCAACAGCATCGTCCACGAGGAAGTACCATTCCCATGTCAGAGAGGGAAACTGAAGCAACACTTCCCAGCTCAGAGGCTTTGCAACTGCTATTCCTTCTACCCAGAATTCTTTTCCATGTGATCATCACACAGTGGACCAGTGAGTCAGGCACGCGAAGCACGTAGAAGTCTGGATGCCCTAAGGCATCACCCTGGAGGAACCACGTAGGGAGAGAGACGCCCGAGGAGCTCCAGCTGCCCCAAGGCCCAGCTGTGTGAGTCCTCCCAGCCCAGCTCCTAGGAGAAAAGAAGCCTCTGAGATGAGCCCATCTACTGGCAGCTGTGTGAGACAGCCTGAGTGAGAACCTCCTGCCTGGGCCCAGGTAACCCCTGGACTGGTGAGCCACAGCTTTGGGATGGTTTGTTACGCAGCGACAGCTGACTGGAACAGACCTGCAAGGCTGAGCCCCATCATGCTTCCCGGGGAGAGGGCATCCAGTGCCGACAAACCGCTGGCAAGAGACTCATGTCCCAGCTGAGTCTCCCTTAGCAAGAGCCTTGAGGGACTCTGACTTGCCTTCTCAGCTGCATCTCAGGAAAGCGCCGAGTGCCAGGGCTGTGGGAAGGGTGATAACACTGAGGCGGGGGGCTGTGTGATTCTGCAGACGGTGACGATGTAGGGAGGGAGACAGCAGCCCATGTCTCTACCTGAATCCATAAAAGCTTCTAAGGAGGAAAACAAGGAAGCCACGCCTGAGTCCAGCGGGCGTCAGGAATTTTCACGTGCATTCCCCTTCTGTCCTCCCCGCCATCTCATGAGTTAGGTGTTATCACAACTCCCCTCTAGAGAGGAGACTCAGAGACCTAGAGTAAGGTGTCCAAGGGCACAGCCGTGACTACCAGAGCTCGGATTCAGACCAGGTTTGTCTGATTCCGCTTTTTCCGCCAATAACAAAACCACTTGGGAGGAAGGAGAGGGGAGAGGGTCCACACTGTGGAACCCACAAGCCAAAATAAACTACCCAAGTTAAACACAGTACAGCTTAGAATTCTGGGGTTTGCTCTCATTGGGTTCAATACTTGTTCTTCCACTGAACAATCTGGAAACATATGGCAAGCTTCAGGTGGCATAAATGAAGAGATTGGGTGGGTGGGCCATGGGAGCCAGGGGTCCAAGTGGTCCCCTGCAACAGAGAAAAGAGTTAGACCACAGACCTGGGCCCCATCCTTTCTGGTCATCCTGTTCTGTGAATTCAAATCTTGCTCCAAAGAGCAGGGCCAGTTAGTTGAAAGCTAGTGCAGGACCTGCTTTGTCCACGATGAGCCTTTCACACTCTCCATGCTAGTTCCTTAAAGGTGAGAATCGGGACCTCGTGGCTCCCTTAGAAAGAGCCCACGAGAGCTCTCGTCTTCCCTTTTATCCTCACTGCTATCGTCATCCTCATTGTGAAGATGTCAGAAACTCAGTTATTCAAGGAATCAGGTTAAATAAGAAAGTATGTACCTTTAAGAACCTCAAAGTTGGGGACCGAAGCAAAGTCACAGGCATCTCACTCTGAGCCTGCGGACTCACAGCTTAGGCACATGTATAACCCTTAGCCATTTTCAGAGACAGAGCTAATGCGTCAGCAGTGGCCTGGGACCTGTAATCCGAAGGGGTGGCTTATGGTCCTGGCTGCGCCCCCGCTTCCCTGAGCATGTCCCATGTCCCATGTCTCTGAGCCTGAGTTTCCTCTTCTGTGCAATGCAGCAACGAGATGGATGGGATGACGGTCCTTTCTAAATCCAGAGTTTGGCTGAACAAGCCAGAGAAGGCGACTGGAGGAGATATGTCCAGCCGCAGGGAGGCAAACAAAGCCATGAGGACACAGAGTTGCTGAGGGGGCAGCAGTCGAGACCCAGGTCTTGGGCAAGTTCACTATTTTCATGCTGGCGTGTGACCCTCAGCCGGCCACTTGACTGTCACAGGCCTGTTTCTCTCTCTGTCTGAACTGGGGTAACAGTGCCTACTCCCCAGGGGAGCTGTGAAGGTTAAGCAAGGTCATAGATCAGAAATGCTCAGCTCAGCACGGCACCGGGCCCGGAGGGAGCACCCGAAGCCTCGGCATGAGATGAGACAGCAAGCCTCGATCACCATTAAACCCAGGCGTCACAAGCCACTCCAAAACCTAGGGCCACAAAACAACGATTTTATTATGCGCCTGGATTCTGCAGGTCAGGAATTTGCTTAGAACACAGCAGAAACGGCTCTTCTTTGATGCACACCTTTGGGGGCCTCAGCTGGGAAGATTCAAATGGCTGAGGTGAGGTGAGGGAATGCGGATGTCCAAGGACTTGAATCTTCTGGAAGCTTCTTTAGTCACACACCTGGCAACTGGCCTGGGACAACTGGGAAGAGGAAGCCCGCTGGGACTGTTGATGGAATGTCAGCGTGTGGACTCCGTGCACGACTCGAGCTCCCTGACAGCATGGCAGCCTCAGGTCGGCTGGACTTTGTACACGGCCGTCAGGGCTCCAAGAGCAAATGTTTCCACAAACAAGGCGATGGTTGCACAGCCTTTGTTGGCCCACAGCCTTGGGAGACACGGAGCATCACTTCCACTGCATCCTGTTGCTCAGTCACCAGCCCACCCAGGTTCAAGGGGAAGGTCACGGGCCCACCTCTCCAAGGTGTGGTGTGCGCAGCTGTGTGTGCAACTGCCACACAGGGACATTCTGCATGGCCCAGTGGCCTCCATCTCACTCAGAAGAAAACCAGAGCCCTTACCAAGACCACCTGGTCTGCCCAGCCCAGCCCTGCCACCTGGGCCTCTCTCTGACTACACTCCCATGGCCCCCTCCACTCCGGCCATGCTAGCTGCCTGGCTGAGCACATGCTCCCCCAGGGCCCCGGCTTGCCCGTTCCTTCTCCCTCACTGACGTTTCTGCTCTAACTTCATCTTGCCGCCCTGTGTGGCTAAAAGAACATCCCATCTCTCTCCACCCCTTACTCAGGCTGTTGGTGTTCACAGAACTTACTGCTCCCCATGTTTCAGAACGTCTACCCACACATGCACTCAGCTACAGCTCCCCCGAGAACAGGACTTGATTCTGTACCCCCAACACCTGGAACAGGGCCTGGCCCTTAGCAGATGTGCAACCAATATTTGCTGAATGAATGAATGAACGGGTGACAGACCCAGTAGCTGATCTTGAGTTCCAAAGGAAAGGGCCCGGCCAGAGATAACGCCCGTCCCCGCCTCTGCACTGAGGGGCTTCCCGGACTAATGACACCAGCCTGCCTTCTCCCTCAGCTTCTCCTTCCCCAAGACTGTTTTGGGAAGGCCCACCAGGCCCAGCTGCAGAACGCGACTGAGATCAGGGTGTTTGTCTGCATTTGATGGAAGACCCTGCATCCAGGGATGCTAATCCCATGCTCTGATAAGAAGTCACAACTGGACACAAGGTGTGACAGGCAGACAAACTTTCCCCAGGCGAGGTGGGCATCTTTAAACACTTAACATACCATATATTCATTGTAAAACAAACAAACATAGACTATAGGAACACAGCTGAGAAACCGTTGCCGGGGGTGGGGGGAGCAGGCGAATTCTGCGGAATCCCAACACCCAGAAACAACACACATTTTTAACATGTTGGTGTGGTTCCCGATGTTTTGGGTGACAAACGCTTTTTGACCTTTGCACTGAATATATACACAGGGAAAAGCACACCCATTGTAAGTGTACAGTTCAGTGACTCTTTGCCAACCAAGCATGCGTGTGACAGCGTCCGCGGGGAGTTTAAACACAGAAGGTAGAGGTGGGGCTAGTCCCGCTCTGCTTTGGCCTCCATTCGCACAAACGTATTTTCGTCCTCGCACACATCCCGCCCCCCACCCAAGCCTGCTCCTGCACACGTCAGCCCACCTCCTTTCCAGGGCAGGCCGCCCACCCAGAAAGAGCTCAGGTGGCATCTCAGGGGCTCCCGCAGGCAGTCACGGTTTTCCACGGTGTGTAACACGAGTGTATCTCCCCCAGCTGGACTGGAGCCCCCAAGGGCAGGTCCGCCAGGCCAGCTCTGCTCCGCAGCCCCCAGCCCCTGGCCCCAGGTCCCACTCCAGAGCTTCAAGTCTCCTTCCGAGAGACTCAAGATAGCTAGCGCGGTTTCCTGAGGCCACAGGGGCCCTGGGACCACAGCTACCCCACCTCCCAGCTCCCCCACAGGCTCCAGGAGAAAACGGGAGCTGCCCCCAGCCCACTTCCTCCCACTGAGACTTCATGGCAGCCCAGCCAGCCAGGACGCAGGGAAGATACCAGCCCCTCAGCCCTGTAAAAAGCATTCTGTCAAAGAATTTGAAAAACGCGTCTCATATTCAGAGTTTGGAGAAGGAGCAGGGATGTAAAACACATCAGTCCCTCAGTGGCTGTCCAGAAGCCGGGGCATCGGCTCCTGACAGACAGTCAGAGAGCCCTCGGGGGCCTGGCAGCCAGGTGGAGAGAGGCTCCTGCCCAGCACTGCTTGCCCAGAGGGGAGGCCCACACGGCCTGGCGGGAACCAGGGACACACAGGGTGGAGAGGGGAGAGCCCGAGAGGAATGCGTCTGGGAACGCTGCTGACAGAGCACCTGGCCAGGTGGGGTGTCTACACGTGGGGCAGGGAGACGGAGAAGGAGGGGGCTTCCACACGGGCACACGGGGTTAGGGGGGCACCACCGACTCCTGGCTCTGGAAAGTCCATTGGCTGATTCCCCAGGGCCTTTGCACTCACCAGTCCTCAGCCTGGGACTTTCCCTATGTCTTACACTGTTTGTCTCATTTCGTTTTAGCCAATGCCACCTCCTCCAACAAGCCTCCTCCAGTAGCACACTCTAAAGACGTGCCCCCAACATTACAGCCATGTGTATGTGCACACACACGGGTCTGCATGGGCACTTGCACGCACAGCTGTGCACACACACAGGCATGTGTGCACACAGTCGCACACACACATACACACACACTCACGCACACCGCAACACAGCAAGGTGATTAGAAGACAGGGCTCTGAAACCACGCTGCCCTAGTTCAACTCCTGCCTCTGCTATGTGACCTTGGGTAGGTGACTTGACCTCTCTGTATCCCGGTTTCCCTGTAAGTGAAATGGTGGATGATACTACTGCCCACTTCCTAAGGCTATTGGGGGAATGTTAGAAGAGGTAACGGGTGTGCAGGACTTAGCCTGACTTTGCAGGGTTAGGACACAGCGAGGCAGCTGGCATGCTCACCCATCAGCACTATGTGAAGTTATTTTAGCTGCTTGTTTGCTAACTACTCATGCACCTTCCTCCTTGTAACGTAAGCTTCGTGGGGGCAGCCTGGGCTTCAGTGGAGGGAGACAAATAATAGTGGGAGAGACGAGACGCTGACGAGGGAGTCTTCCCAGCCCCCTCCCTGGGAGCCTGGTCATGCACAGACCGCACAGGCCACACGCAGAGAAGGCCACGGTGACTAGGGGCACAGCACCACCGTCGCGACATATGACGGGTACGAGCCATCGCCCGGGTGCCGAGCACTGTGCTAGGTCGAAATCTCATTTCATCCTTGAGACCAGCCTGTGAGTTGGGTCCTTTAACAATCATTTTTCAGAAAAGGGAAATGGAAAACCAGAGAGGGTAAGTAAGGTAGCCAAGGTCACACAGCTGTTAGCAGTAACGACTATTTAGAACTCAAAACATTTCACACTCATACTCCTGTGATGTGGGTGATAAAAAGTCTTTCCTTTTTTTCTGGCTACACTGGATATACATTTTCTCTTTGAATCTCACAATGAGCCTATCGGCAGGCCCTACTACGATCTTACTAGCAAGTTAACTGCGGCTTGGGGCAGTCGGGGACCTCCTCAGAGCCACCCAGAGTCACAGTGTGTGGCGGAGCCTGACTCAAACCCAGGCCTGACCCCAGGCTCTTGTGCACTCTGCTGTGATCTTCACTGTACCCTCCCCCACATAGACGGAGGCAATGGGGCTCAGGGAGGACAGAGGACACGCCCAAGCCCCCAGGGCGTCAGCACTGTGCAGTGAGGACCAACCCAGGGCCTGTTCCAGCGTCCATCCACCCTACCCAGCGCAGCGATGCTGGATCTTGGGATTCTGGCCCACGGTTTCATGGGACACCCGCCCGGATGGTCACAGTCACAGTTGGGAAGCAGATTCGTGGTCGCCTTCCCTTTCCCGATTCCTCCCAGTGGATTAACAAGGAGCAGGTCCCAGCCCTTCCCTCAGAGCCCCCGGCCCGCTCTGTCCCCAGGGGCCCCCATTGCCAAGGTGATCAGTGAGAATGACGGCAGTCAGCTGCTCACCCTGGCCCCAGGGAGACAACGCTGCTTCAGTGACATGCTTGGAACTTTCCCCACGGTCCTCGGCCGGAATCACCGGATGGCCAGGCCCCAGGAATCTGCCTGCTTGAAGGAATCAAATCCACCACTGCGCTGCCCACGCTCCGGACCCGGGGGGTCTCTTGGAATAAGGTTTACAGGCAACTTCTGGATTTGATTACAAGGAAATCTGCTCCCCATCTCAACCCCTCAACTCTCCCTGCCCTCCACTGCAGGAATGTGACGCTGGCTGATTTCTCAGCAACTCCCTCATTTCTCGCAGACACTAGGCTGGGAGCCAATATTCCACCTAGCTTGTGCACCTCATGGATTACAGGACAACTGAAAGAAACAGTCAGACTTCTGAGCATCTACTAGGTGAGGTACGAGTTTCCTAGGGCCGCTGCAAGAAACTGCCACAATAGAAATTTATTGTTTCCCAGTCCTGGAAGCCAGAAGTCTGATATCAGGGTGTGGGCAGGGCCAGGATCCCTCCAGAGGACCTTGGGAGGGTCCTTCCTGCCTCTTCCAGCTCCTGGGGCTCCAGACGCCCTTGGCTTGTGGCCGCTTCCCTCCAGCCTCTACCTCCGTCTTCACATGCCCTCTCCCTGCGTGTGTCTCTTCTGTGTCTCATATAAGAAACTCGTCACTGGATTCAGGGCCTGGCCAGGCAATCCAGGATGACCTCATCTCAAGATGCTTAGTTTAATCACACCTGCAAAGATGCCATTTCTAAATAAGGTCACATCCACAGGTTCTGAGGATGAGGACACGGATGTATCTTTTCTGGGGGGCGGGGGGCACCATTCATCCGGCTACAGTGAGTTTTCTCCTTTCTTCTGAGCAAGTGCACAAAGGCCCATCACCTCCCAGGGCTGTTCCTGGGAAGAACTGAGCTGGCAGGTGGCGGGGGGTGGGGAGGGGCATGCACTGTGGCCTCAGGTCTGCACCCTCAGGAGACCTTGGTCCTGCCACCATCCTCTGTGCTCAGAGAGCTGAGGATGCAGCATGAACCACAGCCAACCGAGGCCCGGCCTTCTCTGAGTTTACAGGCCGGTGGGGGAAACAGGCCGTAGACAAACATGAGAATAAATGGATAAATAAATACATAATGTGGTGATAAATACCACAAAGAAAAACACATCGGGGTGAGGCTAGAGAATGAAGGAACAAGAGTGCCTCTTTAGACACAGTGTTCACTGGAAGTCTTGATGATGACCAAGCTGCAGAGGTAAGAAGTAAGTCCTGAAAATGGCCGGGGGCTTTTGCAGGCAGAGGGCAGCGCCGTGCAAAGGCCCTGTGGTAGGACTGCACTTGGCAGAGCAGCAGGGAGGCCAAGGGGTCAGGGGGACGGTGAGGCAGGATCATACAGGGGCTGAGGAGCCCCAGGGAGGGTTTTGTAATTTTCCCTAACTGTGCACAGAAGCTGCCGGAATGTGTCCAGCAATAAGCGATAGAGTTGGATTTGCCTTCAAGGGGGTCACTCTGGATTGTGAGTGGACAGTAGAGTCCAAGGAGGAATAAGCAGGGAACTGAGGGAAGCCTCGGAGCAGGTGGGGGCGTGGCCTGTGAGTCAGCTTTGGGCAAAGCTCGAATCCTGCTTCTGGCCCTGGCACCTCATCTGTGCAATGAGAGGTTAAATGGGAGATCCCCACAGACCACACTCAGCCACTCGGGAATCACGCAGAATTGTACACCTATGTCCTTGTGCCCCGTAAGGAACAGGACAGCACAAACCGTCTCCACCTGAAACAACCAATCAACAGCCTCATCTCGGAGCATCTTATGGGAAGTTGGGCCAAGAACAGGGCTTTCCCACCTCAGCACCGTTGACATTTGGGGACGGATGAGTCTTTGTGGGGGACCGTCCTGTGCATTGTGGGGTGTTGAGCAGCACCTCTGGCCCCCACAGTAAATGCCAGTAGCACCCCCTCCCCCAGTTACAACAACCAACACTGTCTGCAGACATCGCCAGTGTCCGCTGTGGGGTGCAATCACCCATTAGAACCCCTGTCCTGGGGGATGGTCAGCACCGTCTGGCACAGCACAGGGCTCCTGGTCCCCCCCAGACCCAAGCTGGCCCTCAGACCTTGGTGGGGATAAGAGTGCTTTCCTGGTCTCCGGTGGGGCGAGAAGGAAGCCACTTGCCCAGAGCCTGGCACCCAGCAAACCCTGGGTGCTCCTAGATACCCCCGTCATCACCACTGGGTCCCAAGGGCCCATGCTCTCATCCTTGTCTGTGACCACCCAGCCCTGTGGCCCGGCGGGTAGCCTGCCCTCTGACGCACAGACTTCTCAGCCCTGAAGCAGGACCAGTGATAGAATGAGCTGGTGTGTGTGGACCAGCACCTCCTACCCTCGGTTCTCGACCCCAGAGGCCCCCCCGTGCCTCCCAGCTCTACGCCCGACGCCCCCTCCGTGTCTGCAGCTACTCTCTCGGGACCCTCCACACCCCTTCCATGTCCAGCAGCCGTGGATAGTGGGTGCAAAGGAGGGTGGCAAGAGGACTGTGTTTGGGCCGTGTGACCAGCTGCAAACCAGGACGGGTTCCCGGAACACCCGCTACCTTGGTGGGTGACGGGCTTTGATGGTCTGCCAGGAATGATAGCCAGGCCCTGTTTGCTTCCCTTATCTGAGTGTTTTGCACCAATATTACCTCCTGGCCCCTGTGTCCCCTTATGGTGGTTATCAGCAGGCGGCCACGGCATCCGCTGCGAGGTGAAGCCCGCAGTGACCTTTCCCACGCCCACCTGTCTGCCCCGAAGATCGAGGCCCTTCCCTTCACCTGGACCTTCCAGAGGGTCACCCCCCAAAAGACCTGTCTTCTGTCAGAATTTATCTCTGTCCCGGGAGTGCTCTAGAACCCCATCATCTCCAAGAAAGAGCCCCAGGGATGTGAACGTTTACGAGTGAGGAGGAAGCTCGGCTGTTTTCTGTTTCCAATAAGCCAGCACATTCGAACCACCTGGTGTGTGAGTGTCCTGGGGCGGCCATAACAAAGGACCACAAGCCGGGTGTCTTAAACAATGTCCTCTCCCACAGTCTGGAGGCCCGCAGTTCGAGATCAGGGTGTCATGTCAGCAGGGCTGATTTCTTCTGGGGTCTGTGAGGAGGCCCAGCTCTGGGTGGTTTGCTGGCGATCTTTGGGCTCCATGGTTTGTAACTGCATCACTCTTATCTCTGCCTTCATCCTCACATGGCTGTGAGTGTCTCTGTGTCAAAATGTCCCTTTTATAAGGACACCAGTCACAAGATTAGGCCCACTCTAATCTTAACTCAGTCTTAACTTGACCTTCATCTGCTGATGACAACCCTTTTTCCAGTAAGGTTGCATTCACAGGTACTGGGGGGGGCAGGACTTCAACATCATTTGGGGGGACACAATTCCACCCCTAATTTAAAATAATACATCAAAAGTCCTGTCCCACCCCGATCAAGTAAAGCAGGGTGTGTAAGGGGAGGCTGGGTGATTCCAATGTGGAACACGTGAACTGCTGCCCTAGCCCATGAGATGTGGGGAAACTGAGGCTCCAAAGCAGGAGTGAGATGCCCATGGTCACCTGCTGGCACAGGCAGCTTGCAACTAAGCTCTACTCCTCCTAGTTCGTGCCACGTCCTCGGCAACAGGCTTTCTTTGCAAAGCCGGGTCGGGGACCACTGCTCTCAAGCCTGCACGGTGGAAGACAAGCACCCACGGCTGAGCTCAGAGCTGAGCTCCGTGTACCAGTTTTCCAAACTAGTATTCTGTGTTCTTTGGGTTTTAGCCTCACAACCTTAAATGGGGCGTGGGAGTATGGTCTAAGATTCAGAGAGGCAAATTCACTTACTCAATGTCGCACAGCCTAGTAGGGGTAGGGGGATGGGGAAGTATTCAAACCCAGGCCTGTCCAACTCCACAGACGCACAAGTTCCCCAGCTGATACTGCCCAGGAAAGTCAAGGCTGCTGGTGCTGGTCTGTTGCAGACAGTGATGGGACACACTTGACCAAGTGATGGGCATCTTCCTGTGGTCGATTCAAGAATAGCTCAGAATGAGACAGACCCATGCTCTAGTCCCAGCTCTGCCACTTTCTAGCTGGGTGGCCTGGGGCAAGTCACTTAACCTCTCTGTGCCTCAGTTCCTTCATCTGTAAAAGAGGCATGAGAGCAGCACCTATCGCTTACGGTTGCTGGGGAATTAAACACACTAATATGAACAACACGCTTCTCCTGGTGCCTTGAGACACATCAGCTCTATCATTTCCGAGGGCAGCTCGCGGCTGCACAGAGCTGGGCCCAGTTGTCCCACAGCTGCTCTCCCCATATTTATGTTTCTGATCAGTTCCTGGCCCGTCCCCACTCGCACCCCCCATGGACCCATGACATCTCACTCCAAGGCCTGTCAGAGCTACTATTAAGGTGATAAATCTCCCGCCAGCCCTTGCCTGCCCTCCCTCCACTCTGCACAGAGACTGTGCTGTTATAAATGTGTCCGGCCTGTGAAACCTAACCCACCGTGCCCTGTGAAGGGGGCGGCATCTGCACCCACTGGCACTTTATCTGATTGGAAGCCAATGCCTGTGCCGCCCCCCAACCACAGGCTCCAGGGGACGGTCTTGCCAAGAGGGGCTTTGCTGCTGATTCTAATCTGGGCGCACCACCAGGGTGGTCAAGATTCCACAGAGGAGGGCCAGGTGCAAGCTACGGCAACCATAGGCGTTAGCACAGTGGGAGACGAAGAGGTGAGTGAGCCCCCAGCCTGTGCTCTGGGATCTGTCTTGCCGTGTGTTGTGAGCAATGATAACATTCTCATCTGTTCTTTTGTAAAAGGAACTTACTGGCTTATATAACAGAACAGCCCAAGAGTAGTTTAAGGGTTTCAGGCATGGCTTGCTCCAGGATTTAAACAATGTCTCCAGAAACTGACCTTGTCTCCATTTCCAGACTGCACCACAGGTTCTAGGGACTTGATGTGATGTCTTTTTTCAGGGGGAGGGCCATTTCTCCACATATTACATGCACACATACACGGTGCAAAAAAATGCCTTGCCACTGGCACGAACAACAAAAATGGTTACTGTTGCTAAGGACAAAAACTAATATTTGATTTTGACCCTCCGGTTTATGAAGCCCTGTGCCTGGAAACTTTATTTAACAAATAGGTACTATTTATGAAGTACTTACTATATGTGATCTACTTTGAAGCTCTTACCTGCTTTCCAAGGTAGGGGCTACAAACCCATTTTACTTATGAGGAAAACTAAGAGAGTATTTAAGTTGGCCAAAGGCAGAGTATAGATTAAGCTGGATGTCATCTGACTCTAGAGCCTGTGTCCTTTTCAGTACGTCCTCCCGTTTCCCTTGTCTGAAAATCCATCATTGGAAGATGAATTAATTTCAATGCTATGCATTAATAAACCTGAGAACTCACGACATGCTGCACTGGGTTAGTACTTTCCTACGCTCACTGACTCAACAAATATTAAGGCATCTTTCCATGCAGCCAGACACGATGGTCATGTAGAGAAGGAAAGGCATTTTTCTCTGCCCTCAAGAAGCTTAGAATCTGATGATAAAATATGACTGCTGCAACCCACGTACTCCACATGAAAATTCTACAAGCAGGCATAATATTGATTGCTCTGTTGGTGATGAGGACACTGAGGGTCAAAGAGGCCCCCAACCCAAGTCAGTGAACAGCAGAGCCAGGGTTTACCAGCCCTATATCTTGTCCCCCTTCAATGGTTGGTATCTGTGTTCTTTTGTTGAAATGCTGTGAATTTTTTTAATATGAACTTGGGAAAGTTAATTAACCTCTCTGAACCTCCTTTTTTTTTCTATAAAAAAGGATGTATCTGTTAGGAAGCCATTACAAGTGATAGAAAAACCAACCTCGAAATGCCCTAAGAAAAGCAAAGAATTAATTGGTTCACATAACTGAACAACGCTGGGGTACAGCCACTTCACATACACCTGGACCCCTGCGGAAACAATGTCAGCACGAATGCGGTTTTCTCTCTCCATTTGTCAGCACCTCAATTTTGCATCCATGCTCAGGCCTGTTCCAGCCTCACAGGGTGGCCACATCTGTCCAGATTCTAGTCCAGCAGGAGAGAGGAAGTGCCCTCCTTCAGCCTACGCTCCCTGCATGGTCTCCAGGCATCTTCCAGCTGGGCTGCCCCAGTCATTCATCCGCCCTTGAACCAAGCAGGCTGGATGGGGTGAAATGACCGGCTGAGCCTGGGTGAGTCTAAAACTCAGGGATGTTATCCAAAGAAGGAGAGGTGGATGCAGGGACGTACATACATAACAAGCACCCACACAGAAGGGCTCAATGCTCTCTGCTCTGAACGCGCACTGAAATCACTTGGGGCAGTCTGCAAACATGCCAGTGCCTCCTGGGCCCTGCGTAAGATTAGGTACATCAGAACCTTCGGAAGGGGACCAGATGCTGTGCTTTATCAGCTCCCCTGCTGACACTGCTGGGTAGCGAGAATGAGAACAACAGCTCACATACTCGACTGAGTTTTATTTTAAAGAACAGTGTCTTAGTCTGCTTGGGCTGCTGCAACAAAACACCAGAGACCGGTGGTTTAAACAACAGACATTTATCTTTTTACGATTCTAGAGCCCAGGAAGGCCACTATCAGGGTGGCAGCATGGGCAGGTTCTGTGAGAGCCCTTCTCCTGGCACGTGGATGGCCGCCTTCTCCCTGTGTCTCTTCCTCTTCTTACAAGGACACTAATCCCATCAAGAGAGCCCTGCCCTCATGACCTCTCTAATTCTAATTCCTTCCCAAAGGCCCCATCTCCAAGCACCACCACGTTGGAGGTAAGGGCTTCAACATATGAATCTGGGGAGGGGGACAGAATTCAGTCTATAGCGAATGGGGTGGCACCATATTGTTAATATAAACCCACGAATGATGCTAAGATAAGGTATGAGAAATGAATATTCTTCTACTTAATAAAGTAAACGTCACGATGATGATGATGCAGGGGTAACAGGCATGGAATCTAAACGTGCATCGAGAGGCCTTCTCCATTAAATGGACTCACTCAGATGTCCGCTGAGGGGCCCAGTAAGCGACTGACCCCACTGCAAACTGTTTTTCCACTCGGTATTAACAGAGAAGAGGGCCAGACATGGTAAATTACTTGGAGCCTTAAGATGACCCAGTTGGAGTCCCCCTGTGTGAGCCCACCGGCTGCCTGGTGACTGACGGGTAGACACGTGGTACAATCCATCACGAGGGCCTGACTCGGGAAAGACAGATCAGTGGTGGAGCTAAAACAGATGTCGGGTGGGAGGGGCGCTGAAGGAGACTGGAGAGCCAGCCTGGGGGCCCAGCCGAGTGGCAGCGCAAGGCATTGGGACACCATCTGCCTGACGGCTCATCAGAGGTGGTTCTTCTCGATGGCCCCAATCTCAGGTGTTGCTCTCTTTAGAATAAGCGATTAAATACTTAAATATTATTGTGACATCAAGATAGCTATAATGAACAAACGCCAAATTTTCAGAAAAATTAAAAATATACTTTTTCATTATCAGTATATTTGGGGTCAATTACTGTCATTTTGCTGCAGGGTCCAATGTTATTCATACTTGAGGGAGCCTTAGTGACATCACTTGTACATCCTATGTGGGGACCATCACCATAAAGAAGACCTCAGCCAAAACACCGAAAAAAATATTAGCACAATATTCACACCGTGTTAAGAAATACATCTAACATCTTGCCAATGGTCTCTGCCCCAAAATGACTGAAATTTAAAGCAAATTTTGACTTTCTGGTCACATTAAAAATTCCTTGATGTTGTGTTCGATATGTGTTTCCTACTGAAATTTCAGTGTTTCTCTAAAGAGTTTTGATTAAGGGTACTGCACAGTCCTGGAACCAGTTCCCAGGCTCGAGACTTACACTAACTGCCTGCTCTGTGGGAGACATGTACATCCCACAGAATTCCAGAATGCCCAAGCTTGAAAACATTCCTGGAGAAGACTTGCACCGGAAGTTTTCCAACAGTGATCTCTAGACTGGATGCTTTGAAATCGCCTGCGGAACTCACACTCTTATGGACGCATGATCAGTCCCACTCCTCCCGAGCTGCAGGGCTTTCTGACTCAGTAGAGATGGAGTATGTGGGGCCCAGCCATTTGCACTTTTCAAACGCTCTCTGAGGGATTGGGATGGACATCCAGGGACATAACCCTGAGCCTGGTTCAACTTCCTCATCTTAGAGACAGGGAGTGCGCGCGTCCATGAAGGGGGAGCCGACGGTCTGGGTCCACTCGGTAAGGAGAAGAGCCTCAAGGACTGCGGAACCCCAGTAGGGCCCTTGGCGCCCACTCTGCCCAGAGCTTCACCAAGACAACGCCAGTGGGAGAAACCCCGTCTCAAAAAAAAATTCGGCCAAGTCCTAAGACTGGTCTCTGTGGATGTGACCTTATTTGAAAATAGGGCTTTTGCAGATGTAATTAGGAAAAATGAAGTCAAGCTGGATTAGGATGACCCCTAAATCCATTATGACAGGTGTCCTTATAAGAAGAAGGAGATCTGAGACACACACAGAGGGGAGTCGTGGTGACAGAGGCAGAGATGGAGTGAAGTGGCCCCAAACCAAGGGCCACCTGGGGCTGGGAGAGGCAGGAAGCATCCTCCCTTAGAGCTTCCAGTGGGAGCACCGCCCTGTGACACCTTGATTTCAGACTTCCGGCCTCCAGGGCTGTGGGGCAATAATCGTCTGTTGCTTTAAGCCCCCCAGTTTGTGTCTTTGCTACAGCAGCCCCAGGACATTGACAGACCAACTAACTGCAGGGTCACCGGCACGACTTGCCTCACCCAGCTCCGAGCAGAAGGGAAGTGCCAACCTGGTGGCTGCAGCTTTAGCGCAGCTGCCTCCACAGAAACTTCTGTGATATATGCCCTTCCTCCAAACACACAAAGCTGGGTGCTTCCCGTCGTAAGCAGAGATGACGGTATGGGAGGCCTCTGACCAGCCGAGCCGGGGGTAATGTGCATGGGAGGCCTGGGCAGGCACAGAATACTCCTCCCAAGCGCAGGCCTCTGTGCCAACCTTCCCATCCCCGCAGTAGCCCCGTCGCTGAGCTGGGACGCACTTCCTCTGCCGTGGGGGGTGGGCGGGGCAAGAGAAGTCCCATCCAGTCCCGCAGGACGTCGGCAGCGTTCCATCCGCTCCCAGCGCCATGTGTCTGCTGAGTGACGAGCCAGGCCCAAGTCCCCATCAAGCGGAGGAGGCAACTTGGCGCAATGGTCAGGGGCGTGTCAGGGCCGCCCCACTGCGCTGGAACGCGACCTCTGCCGCTGACCAGGGGAGAGCTTGGGGAAGTTACTTAACTCCTCGGAGCCAAACCTCCTCATCTTCAAAAGGGGGAAAAATCGCATTTATCCCTAACGGACGGCGTTGGGAATAAGAGCCACAGTCCTAGCACAGGAGGCGTGCGTGGTGAATACGGCCGTTACCGCCGGCTTGATTCTGGCTCTGGCTGTCAGCAGCCACATCCCAGCTGTCGGGCAGCCCCTGGGCAGCTTGCACTGAGGACAGAAGGCCTTTGGAAGCCCAGCGGAAGCAGGAAGCAGGCGAAAACGAGAGGCCTCTGAAGGGGGCCCTGGGCATGTGCCGGGCTGGAAGCAGCTCCGTGTGGACAAGCACAGCCAAGGAGGCGGGAACACCTGGAGCAACATCTGCTTCTGAAGACGGAGGTGGCGGGCGGGCAGGGAGCCGAGGTCCAGGAGCTCCGCAGGGGCAGGTCCTGCTCACAGTGCCCACCACCGCTTTCTCCACCCATTCGTGTCCTGCCCCTGAGAACCTCCAGGGGCTCCCTAGCGCCCCCAGGGTCAGTCCGAGTCCCGCTCAGTGCTCTCGGGTCTGGCCTCCGCTCACCTCGCCAGCTTCATCTTCGCCAGCCAGGCCCACCTGCTTGAGGTCCTCTTGGTGACCAGTGTCCCGTGTGCAGGCTGGTGGTCACTCTTTCCTGGAGCCCTCCTAAGACTCTTCCACACCTGCCGGCCTTTGGCTCGGCCTCCGGGGCTCAGTTCTGATGCCCCTGCCCCTCCTCTGTGTGCTCAGGGCCCACCCTATCTCCTCGGCAGCCCCAGGGCTCAGCTCAGTGCCAGGCACATGGCAGGTGCTCAGTGAATGAATGGAATAGGCAGATTTGATTGGACTTGACAACAAGTAACTTTGAGTATCTACTGTGTGCCAGGCTGTTCTAAGTCCTGAGCTCTCAGGCTCTCATTCTGGCTGGATGCATTCAGTAAACAGGGAGATAACTGAAATATGTTCTACAGAGTGCTAAGTGCTAAGAATATTAAAGAGCAGACGCATGGCCAGTTAAAATGCACAAACAAAACCCCGAACTGCCAAAGCAAACTTGAGAAAGAAGAACAGAGCTGGAGATATCACTTTCCCTGACTTCAAACTAACAAAGCTACAGTAATCAAAACAACATGGTACTGGTACAAAAACAGACACACAGATCTATGGAACAGAACAGAAGGCCCAGTAGTGAACCCACACTTATATGTTCAATTAATTTATGACAAAGGAGGCAGGAATATACAATGGGGAAAAGACAGCCTCTTCAATAAATGCTGCTGGAAAAACTGGACAGCTACATGTGAAAGAATCAAACTGGACTACTTTCTTAACCGTATATAAAAATAAACTCAAAATGGATTAAAGACGTAACTGTAAGACCTGAAACCATAAAACTCCTAGAAGAAAATGGGCAGTAAGCTCTTTGACACTGGTCTTAGCAATATTTTTTTGGATCTGTCTCCTCAGGCAAGGGCAACAAGAGCAAAAATAAGCAAGTGGGATCACATTAAACTAAAAAGCTTTTACACAGCAAAGGAAACCATCAACAAAATGAAAAGGCCACTGACTGAATGGGAGAAGATATTTACAAATGATATGTCTGATAAAGGATTAATATCCAAAATATATAAAGAACTCATCCAAACAGTATCAAACAACCAAAAAATCCAATTTGAAAAATAGGCAAAGGAACTTAACAGGCATTTTTCCAAAGAAGACGTACCAATGGCCAACAGGCACATGAAAAGATGTTCAACATCACTAATCATCAGGGAAATGCAAATCAAAACCACAATCAGATAACATCTCACACCTGTCAGAATGGCTATTATCAAAAAGATAAGAGGGCTTCCCTTGTGGCGTAGTGGTTAAGAATCCGCCTGCCAATACAGGAGACACGGGTTCAAGCCCTGGTCCGGGAAGATCCCACGTGCCATGGAGCAACTAATCCCATGCACCACAACTACTGAGCCTGCGCTCTAGAGCCCATGAGCCACAACTACTGAAGCCTGCATGCCCTAGAGCATGTGCTCCGCAACAAGAGAAGACACCGCAATGAGAAGCCTGTGCACTGCAACGAAGAGTAGCCCCCACTCGCCGCAACTAGAGGAAGCCCGCGCGCATCAATGAAGACCCAACGCAGCCAAAAATAAATAAGTAAATTTATATGTATATATAAAAAAGACAAGAAACAATAAGTGTTGGTGAGGATGTAGAGAAAAGGGAACCCCTGTGCACTGTTGGTGGGAGTGTAACTTGGTGCAGCCACTATGGAAAACAGTGGAGGCTTCTCAAAAAACTAAAAATAGAACTACCATATAATCCAACAATTCCACTTCTGGGTATTTATCTGAAGAATATGAAAACACTAATTCAAAAAGATATACGCACACCAATGTTCATTTTAGCATTCTTTATAATAGCCAAGTTATGGAAACAACCTAAGTATCCATTGACAGATGAATGGATAAAGAAGAGGTGATATAGACAGATAGATATAAAGAGAGAGACATAGGAATAGTATGCGACCATAAAAAAGAATGAAATCTTGCCTTTTGCAACGACATGGATGAACCTGGAGGGTACTGTGCTAGGTGAAATAAGTCAGATAGAGAAAGGCAAATACTGGATGTTTTCACTTATATGTGAAAACTAAAAAGTAAAACAAATGAGCAAATATAACAAAATAGAAACAGACTCACAGATACAGAGAACAAACCAGTGGTTGCCAGATGGGAGGGGAGTAGGGGGATGAGCGAAAAAGGTGAAGGGAACTAAGAGGTACAAACTACCAGTTATAAAATAGGTAAGTCACAGGGATGTAATGTACAGGACAGGGGATATAGTCAAAAATACTGTAATAACTTTATATGGTGTGTAATGTATAAAAATATTGAATCACTACAGTGTACACTTGAAACTAATATAATATTTTAAGTCAACAATACTTCAACTTAAAAAGAAAAACTGAGGAGGAACATATGAAATTGGGGGGTCACTAGAGTTTAAAATTCTAGAGTGGACTGAGAAGGGCTTTCTGAGAAGGTGATCTTTGAGTATAAACCTAAAGCAGTGAGGAAGTGAGCCATGTCGATGAATGGGTGGGAGAAAGGAAGGATGGATGGATGGATGATGGGTGGATGGAAGGCAGGAAGGAAGGGAGGGAGGAAGGGAGCGAGGGAGGGAGGGAGGAAGGATGATGGATGGATGATAGATGGATGAGTGAATGAATGAATGAACACATGAACAGCCCTATGATACATAGAGACAATTTTTCTCCATCACTATTGCTGTTCTTTTTTCACGTCTGGCTATCTGCACCCCACCTGTCCTTCAATGTCAGAGTTGGAAGCCTCTTATAGCTAGACTGCATCCATATTTTCTTACACAGGTTCTTTAGAGTCTGTACCCCCAATTCAGGTGGACTCTACAACAGCCTTCCCTGGTGTGAAATCAAGCAAGAGAGCTTTAAGGCTCACTTGTGAAAAAGTTACCTGCAAAACTAATCTTTCTACAATGAATTCCATTTTGTCTTGTTTATTTTTATCAGTTTAAATATTAACTCTTTTGTGAGGGAGAAAGGAGATAGTTTCAGGGTATTAAAATTCAAGAGCACTGAAAACATTAAGCAGATCAGTTCACGCCATGCTCTACTATGTTCACGCCATGTTCTGGTGCTAATCTGAAGTCTTACAGGGACAGTCTTCCCGAATAAATGCCAAAAAAAAAAAAAAAAAAGGGATGACAGATCTTGGCTTGCTTCCAGTGGTTCAGGAACTTTTCCTTAATCATAAGCAAAATTTCTTTATTTGGGGATCTGAGGAGAATATCAAAAGGAGCCATTGCAGGAAGCCTCACGATGTGTGGTTTATCTCGTTATCTGCTCACGTGAAGCTGCCCAGGGTCACACAGCTACTGGGTCGCTGAGCCAAAATTTGATCCCGGGTGTGCTAAAAATATTTTTTTCTCCTACAGAAGGGCCGTGTCCTTAGAGAGTGACCCCCTTCATGAGAGGAAGTTGTGAGTTTAAGATACAGATCAAGGCTTTCAGAGCAAGAGTGACCCGGCTCTCCCTTTAAGTGGGGCCAGCGTGTCTGTCCCAGCATATCGAGATGGTTAAAAGTTCAGCCCCAGAGTCCGGGATCTGACTGCCTGAGATGGAGCCCAGCTCCTCGACTTACGAGAGCGAACCCAGGCCACGGCTTTCACCCTCTTGTGCCTTGGGGTCCTCGTGTGTAAACAACACCCGATAACACATGAAACCCATCTCAAGGTTGGCAGGAGGATTCAGAGCAGTAAGACGTTCTAGTGACGCAGAGCTCGTGTGCCCTGTGCCAGCACTACTTCTCCTGGGTGCCCCCCCTGCCAGACTCGGCCCGTGTGTCCACCAAACCTGCCCCAGCTAGACCGCCCCCCACCCCCGCGTCCAGGGAAGAGGCAGCAGGTCAGTCCTGTGATGCTCATGTAATGGAGACCCTACAGCAACAAGGAGCAAAGCGTCACTGCAGGAGACAACACAGCCTCCATGGACACCGTGAGAGGGACAAGCCCAGCACAGCGCAGGCACTGTTGGGTGGCCACTAGCACTGTGCCCCAACAGCGAGACTCACCTCTGGCGCTGGGAGTCGGGGAGCATCTGTCTGGCGGGGTGGGGGCCTAGGCGTGGACAGTGAGCTCCTTCTGGATCACGGTGCGCTCAGGGTGTGAAAATTTATGTACAAATCTAGATGTAAAGATACGTAGATATTAGAGTTACAGATATGTACATACAACTTCAATAAAAGTTTAAAGAATAACACCTGTAACATCCTCACTCAGTACAGTGCCTTTTCCCCAGGGAGCCCTCAGGACCCACGTAGAGAAGCATCTCGCACGCAAGCACAAGTGTTGTATTCCGTCTCCTCTAAGACTCCGGAGGTGGGGTCTGCTGTTACGTTCCTCGTCCACTCCAGGTGGACAGTCACTGAGGAACCGAGCAGTCAGCACAAGGGACGAGCCGTCCCCTCTATGTGGCTTCATGCCGTGGTTTTCATTCCCACGCTCGGGGTGAGGCAAGTGTGACCGTGGGTGGTGGGCAGGCTAGAGGGATCTAGAGCTGAGATGGCCCGGTCGGTGTGTCCACCCTGGGCTGCGGCAGCAGCACGGCCTGAGGAAGACCCTTCTCAAGGTCCAGCGGAGCTAGAGGCATAGACAGAAACGGCACAGACGACCCACTCCAGGGAGAAGGAGCAGGTTAGACTAGGGAGGCCAGGCAGGCAGAGAAATGCCTCCGATTGTTAGGTGACTCTAAAAGCATGAGGCTGCGACAGGAGCCATCCAGAAGCCCAGGAGATGGAGAGCAAGAAGCAGGCGTGCAGAGGTGAGACAGGGCAAAGCTGTGGGGTTGTAAGGTGTGGGCTGGGACACGAGCAGAGGATGCTTGGGGGGCCTTTAGGTAGCAAAACTGCTCTCAGCTAGAGTTGAGGGGCCCAGGCTCTGCCCCCCGACCTCCACCCTGCCCTTCTCATACCCCTTTATGGGATCTCTGGGGTCCATGGAGCAGTTTGTGAAGCTCTGGGAAACAGAACTGCTGGGAGGGTTAAATTTATGTGTCCACTTGGCTGGGTCACGGTACTGAGATATTTGGTCAAACACCAGTCCGGAAAAATTTGGAAAATTTAAATGTGATTCATACTGAAATCTGTAGACTTTGAGTAGAGCAGATTGCCCTCCATAATGGGGGTGGGCCTCACCCAATCAGTTGAAGGCCTGAATAGAACAAAAGACTCACTTCCCCAGAGCAAGAGGGACTTCTGCCAGCAGACGGCCTGCAGACTTGAGCTACAGCACTGGCTTTTCTCTGGGCCTTCAGCATGCTGGCCCACCCTGCCGACTGTGGACTTACCCACCCCCCACAACCACATGAGCCAATTTCTTAAAATAAGTAAGTAGATAGACATATATATACGTATGGGATATATATATATATTCAAGACAGAGAGACAGGTGGGTCACATGGCCACAATTTCCTGCTACTGGACGCAGCCAGCCACTCACTCACTACCCAGGGACAACTTGCTTGCTGATGGGACCTCAGGACCTAACAGTGCTTGGCACATAGTAGGTGCTCAATAAACAAGTGTCGACAGATGGATGGCGATTCCCTTCCAGGTCTGAACACCTTCAGGGGGAGGTTTCTGTGCTTCCCCAGAGCTCTTGCACGTGTGGCCCCTGTGGTTAGCTGACGTGTTTTGGCTTGGTGTTGTTTCCTTACTTGAGAGTTCATCTGGGTGATTTGTGTCTTTGAGATGCACTATAAATATACATATTTGTGACAACCAGGTGATTTAATATTATAAGGATCACAGGAAGAAGCCTAACACTGTTCCTGGCACCTAGAAGTGATTTTTTTTTTTAAAGGTATTTCCCTTGGAAGTTTCATGGAATAAAACGTTAGTTAAGCAATTGATAAAGGCCCCCAAATAAGTCCTTTAAAATATAGTACCCTCTATGATGCAACAACACAGATGATTCTCGCAGGCCTTCTGCTGAGCGAAGAAGCCAACACAAAAGAAAACGCTCAGTACGGCCCCATCACGGGCAATTCAAGAACCAACAAGACTAGTCCAGTGTGGAGGTTCCTTAAAAAACAGAAAATAGAGAATCCACCAATCCCACTCCTGGGCATATATCCAGAAAAGATGAAAACCCTAATTCGAAAAGATACACGCACCCCAATGTTCATAGCAGCACTATTTACAATACCCAAGACATGGAAGCAACCTCAGTGTCCATCGACAGATGAATGGATAAAGAAGATGTGGTACACATATATACAATGGAATATTACTCAGCCATAAAAAAGAATGAAATAATGCCACTTGCAGTAACATGGATGGACCTAGAGATTATCATACTAAATGAAGTAAACCAGACAGAGAAAGACAAATGTTATATGGTATCACTCATATGTGGAATCTTTAAAAAAAAAAGATACAGGGGCTTCCCTGGTGGTGCAGTGATTAAGAATCCGCCTGCCAATGCAGGGGACACGGGTTCAAGCCCTGGTCCAGGAAGATCCCACATGCCTCGGAGCACCTAAGCCTGTGCGCCACAACTACTGAGCCTGTGCTCTAGAGCCCGTGAGCCACAACTACTGAAGTCCGCGTGCCTAGAGCCCGTGCTCCGCAACAAGAGAAGCCACCTCAATGAGAGGCCCATGCACCTCAACGAAGAGTAGCCCCTGCTCGACGCAACTAGAGAAAAACCCACGCACAGCAACGAAGACCCAATGCAGCCAAAAGTAAATAAAATAAAATAAGTAAATTTATAAAAAAAAGATACAAATGACCTTATTTCTAAAACAGAAATAGATCTACACACATAGGAAATAAACTTACAGTTACCAAAGGGGAAAGGGGTAGGGGAGGAAAAATTAGGAGGTTGGGATTAACATATACACATTACTATATATAAAATAGATAACCAACAAGAACCTACTGTATAGCACAGAGAACTATACTCAATATTTTGTAATAACCTATAAGGGAAAAGAATCTGAAAATATGTGTGTGTGTGTGTGTATAACTGAATCACTGTGCTGCACACCAGAAACAACACAACATTGTAAATCAACTATACTCCAATAAAATATATATTGGAGAGAGAGAGAGAGGAGAACCAACAAGGCTAGTCCAGGGTGTGGAATCAGACAGAAGTTTCCTCACTGTGGAGGGGGGTGATATTGGCTGGAACGGGCAGGAGGGCGCCTGCTGGAGGCTGAAACTGTTCTGGACACTGGTCTGGTCAGTGGTTATGTGGTATGCACCTGCCAAGGAAAAATGCACTGAGGGGTACACTTAAACGTGTTCCCCTTACTGAATACGCGTCTACCCCAATAAAAAGTAAAACGGCTCTATCCTAGAATGCATACTGCAGGACAATGGACTTCAACGATGTTTATAATTTTTAATAGGAAACTCATTTACATGGCCCCGAATTTAAAAGATCTACATTCAGAAGCTTTACCCCATCCTTATTTCCACCCCCCTCACTCGCTCCCTACATGGCCTGCCAGGTTCCAAATGCCTCCAGTGTGTGTTGATCCCGCATGTTCTACAGAAATGTTTCCATCTGACCAATAACAACAAGTAAGAATTATTAAGAGCTTGCACACACCTGACATCATAAACGCCGCTTATAAACATTCTGTTTTTTAATCCTCCTTTTATTGGTAGGGAGATTGAGGCACAGAGATAGTATGGAATTTGCTCCAGGCAAATGGAGCTGGTGGGGGCAGAGGCGGGGTCTGGGCCCGCGGGTGAGCCACGCCCTCACCCCTGGGTCGTACGGTGCTGGACGTACGGCCGAGGACCCTGACCACAAATGCTAGTCGTGAATTATCTGGAGACAGACCCATGGGGGTACTGCTGGGAAGCAAAATCCATCTCTTTTACAACTGTCCTCCTGACGTGTTTATAGATCCACGTATCCAGGGGAGGGGGGAGGGGGAGAGGCAGCTCAAAGCGTTCGGGGCCAACCGCCCCCACCCCCGCCTCTGTGTAACCAGGGCAGGAAAGTGAGGGAAACCATCCATTTGGAATGGTTTCTACAAAAGCAGTCTCCAGAGTTGATGTCTGCCACATGTACCACCCAGAGCCTGGCTGTCTTGAAAACATGGCCGGAAAGCAGAGCAGGGCCAGCCAGGAATGCGGGGTCTCCATCCTGACATCGCGGTGCTCAGGCCCGGCTCGGACCTCCGCGCTGCAGCTTCTGACGGCTGTCCTCCCGCTCGTAGCACACAGGCTGTCGGGGGAGCCCCAGGGGAGCCCCAGGCGGAGAGTGCGCCGGAAGGCTGACCGTCACCCGGAGTCACCTCCAGAGGCAGCGGTGTCCGGGGACGCTGGCTACCCCGGCTTCTTCCTCTGAGGGGTAATGCTCCAACAACACGTCTTTGTGGGGCTCAGCTGTGGACCCGGGGACGCTGTCCTGAACGAGGCACGGTGGTTTCTGTTCTCTTGGAGTTCACTTTATGACCCTCCCCTCCTTCTCCCAGCTCGAGAGAAAACACCCCAAAGGCAGCTGGGAAGGCAAACTTCTGATTACTGGGGAAACAGAGCTCAACGTTAGAATTCAGGTGTTACCCCGTGTAGAAGGAAGGGGAGAAGAGGGCAGTGGTGTGTGGCCCCTGATGCCTGACGGGTTCAGTGTTCCCCCCGCACACGAGGGCCCCGCAGGACGGCCGAGCTGTCCGTCTCTGCTGACAGCGCCCAGACTGGGCAAGCTATTTATAGAACTGGAGGCCTGCTGGAGGGCTGCATCTGGAACCAATTGAGGGAGGCCTGGAGTCGCTGTCAGAGCCTGGCACCCACTCGACGATCCCCCAGGCAGGACTTCACCCGAGAGTGTCAGAGAAACTGGGATGTAGGCGCTCCCTCGGAGGGCCTCCCAAGACAGTCAAGTTAATTTGAAAAGACATTCTGAGCTGGCCAGTGGATCCTGCTCGCAGTGTCAAGAGGCAATTACCTGCAATTATTATGCAAGCGTCTAATCACTGCACGCTGGCTAATTAGTTACAAATTGCTCAGCAATAAATCGCCCTGGGCAGAAAGACCTCCTTCCTCTGGAATGTGAGCTGGCTCCTGAGGGGTGAGCCAGGAGGTGGCCTGGCCGGCCCATGTAGGCGGATGGTTGCTCCTTGCCCCAAAGGCCTTCTGAGAAGTCTCTGAAACCTCGGCCCACAGTACACACGGTCACATCAGAGGGGCACACTCGCTTCTTCAAGGTGTGGAGGAGTGGGGTCTCCACGATCCCAGGTCCTGCGCTCAGACTGGGCTTTGCAAAACCTCCTCTAGGCCAGCGTGCCCTTGCCACCCCGGGGAGGACACCCCTGTGGACGGGGGGCTGCTCGGTGCAGTCTGTGCACCAGCAGTGTCGACAGCCCATGGGAAATGCAGACCCCCCACCCCAGCCACGGAAGCAGGATCTGCACCTTCGCGAGACGAGCCCCGGAGACGCAGGTAAAGCCCTCGGCTGCACGAAGAACACCTCCCGGGCCCGAGTTCCCGTGCTCTGCACGGCACACCCCCCAACAGCCGGAGCCTGCACCCACTGAAAGTAACAGGGTCGGTCATGGGACCACAAACTCCACAGGGCAGGCGTCTTGGGCTGTTGACTGCTGTATCCCCAAGTTCTAGAACAGTGTTGGATATACAGTAGGTGCTTAAAAGATGGTAAATAAACGTGTGCACTGACAGAGAGATGCCCTGTGTTTTATTTTAAAGCCTTGGTGTGCGTGCTCAGAGGCAACGGCAGACTTTGTGAGCAAAGGTTCCTTTCAGAATTTTATAAACAAAAAAGATTCTCATGTCATTTCTGTTGCTCACTAACAATGCCTGGAACGGCAGGAGCAGAATATTCTTGACCAGCCAGCCATCCCTGCTTGAGCGGTTCCTGAAAAATGGTGGCACTGGCTGCTGTCAGAATCTGGGGGGCGGCAGCCGCAGTGGCTAGAGGGTCTGTGGCCTCCGTTTTGCCTTCTGGAGAGCAGCAGGCTTGAACTTTTGAACCTGAGCTTTGCTGAGAAAGACTCCAGTTCCCAGGTCTTGGCCTGAGATATCCCCCACCCCTAGGCTGGCTGTCCTACAGGGGGTCCTGACCCTCAAGGGGGCACACTCTCCCCCAGTGACACTGGTGGTCCCTGATCCTGGGCTGACGGCTCAGGGGTCCTGCATGAGTCTGGATTAAGGGGCCTTCCTCACCACCCCTCTTACTCAGCTCCAGCCTCTATGTATCCTGCTGCCCCACAGTAGCCAATAGCAGGCCCTATTTATTGGGTGCCTACCGTGCACCAGGCAGCATCCTGCATGAACTGTTTGATGCTGAATCAGCTTCTTGAACTTGCACAGCAGGTCTAGGATGCAGGTATTGCTCTTACACCCATTTTACAGATGGGACACTGAGAAGCCCCATGAGAGAAGGGACGCCCCCCTGACCCCCCACCCCAGAGCCTCAGTTCCCTCATCCAGAAAATGGGAGAATGAGTCGGGCTCTGTCTGCCTCCTTCTCTGGATGGGACCAAAACGCTGAGAGTCCTTCCGAGCCAGGCTTATGTCTGCGCTTTGGACCCTCTGTGCCTCACCTGAGACAAAGCCCAAGGCAGATGCTAAGAGAAATGCTTCCTAAGGCGCCGAGTTCGAGGGTCGAAGTGCCAACAAGTATGACACGCTCGTCGTGTTCCAGGGCCTTGTAGAGATGAACCCAGTGAACCCCAGGAGGTCTATCTATGGCCCCCCCACTTCACAGATGTGGAAACTCAGGGGCAGCGTGATGAAGTAATTTGCCCAAGATCACACACGACGGACATTTGAATTTGCATAACAGATGTATAAAGCAGGTATTATTTTAGACCCCTCGCCGACCCTTCACTGGGGTGCCCTCTACTCCACTCGTGGGCAGCTTGACCTGGGGCTTACACTGCCAGGCACTATGTTCCTCTGTCGTGTAAATGAGTGATCTGATGATGATGATAGAAAGCTTACCCTCTGGTTCAAATCACACCTTTAAAGTTCCTTTAGAATCCAGTTCTCGGCCCCAGACGCTCTGGATTCCTGTGGAGTTCCTGACCTTGACACCCCCTCACCCCCCACCCCGTTCTAGTGGTCAAACTCCCAGAAAGCTTCACTGTGTGGCCAGTGGGATGTGTGCAGGCTGAGAGCAGGGCCATGGAACCTGATGGGTTTAAAGTTTCACTTTGGCCTGATGACTGCTTTACCAGTCTAAACCTCAGTTTCCTCCCCTGGGAAGTGGGAATAAAATATTAGAGAACAAAGGCGTGTATGGGGTGGAACAGTGTTCCCCCCCAAATTCATGTCTTTCCAGAACCTGATAATGTGACCTTATTTGGAAATAGGGTCTGTGCAGATGTAGTTAGGATGAGGTCACACTGGATGAGGGTGTCCTTGTAAGCAGAGGGGACACAGACAGACATGCGTAAGAAGGCCATGTGAAGACAGAGGCAGGCAGAGATTGAAGTGATGCAGCCATAAGTCAAGGACACCTGGAGCCCTCAGGAGCTGGAGGAGGCATGAAGAACCGCCACCCCCCCCACCTCGCCCCGAGCCTCCAAGGGAGTGCAGCCCTCCCGACCCCTTGATCTCAGACTCCGGCCTCCGGAGCTGGGAGAGGACATTTCTGTTGCTGTGAGCGCCCAGCGTGCGGCGCTTGCTGCGGCCCCAGGACCCTGCGCCATGCCCACACAGCACCGCTCAGGGAGGACTCTGACTTGCTGCCAGCTCTCCCCGTCCACATTATGGTGCCTATCACCTACCCAGTAGCCCTTCCCCCTCTGGGAGGGGCAGCACAGAGGTGGGCGTGTGGTGAGACACCCAAAGCGCCAAGTGAAAGGGCAGGGAGAGCCCTGTGGTTTGGGGCCGTCTTCTCTGCCCCACCCTGGGGCTTCCGGGCAGGAGCGCTGAGTCAAGAGTGCCCCAGCCAGCAGAGCAGACCCTGGGATGCCGAGTCGACCACTGCATTTATCCGGCTGTTCAGGGAGCAGGACCTCACCCGCCCCTTGAACCCGAATACAGATGTGTAGGGGTCAGAGGCCGGGCTAATTAGCTTAGGAAGGCCACGTACACTTGACCGGACCCACAAAGGTCATCGGGAAGCCCCTAGATGGCCCCCTGCTATTTTTAGCCTTGAGGGCCACGTGACTGGACCACGACTTCAGCGTGGCCCAGGATGACAGAGGGCGAAGCTGACGGAGGGGGAGGAGGAAGAGCGTGTGCAGGCGCTCCAGAGGATGCCCGGCCAGGCCCTTGTGACGGTCACAGCGCCGAGCATTCGCTGTCATCTTGTACTTGCCCTCTCCCGGTTACTCCTCACAACAGTCCTGTGGGTAGGGCCAGGGCTGGCCCCATCTCAGAGGTGGGGAAACTGAGGCACAGAGCGACGCAATGGCCTATACGAGGAGCCCTCCGGACCTCTGCACAATACAAGAACTATGTTTGAGGGTATTTGGGGGCTAGGATGCCTGTGGAGTGGAAAAATACATATTTTGATGCAAGGTTCTGGGATGCATTGCAGCGGGGGAGTGCTGGCTTCTCCAAACAGGAGCTTCTACGGCAGGTGGCTGAGGGGCTAAGAGGGGCCCCAGGTCCAAGCCCCACTCCATCACTTCTGGCTGCAACCCCGGGGCAGGTGGCTTACGCACACTGGCCTGTCTCGGCTGTAAGATGGAGATTCTGGCCCTGACAGCAGGGGAAAGAGGTGGCATCGTGACGGGCTTAGCACAGCTCCCGGAGCTTCTGGGGCTCCACGGGGCTTCCTGAGACACCCTGGCCACCCCAACCTAGCGCTGGAGTGCGCCAGTGATAGGAGCAGAGGGCCAGCCTGCAGCCGGGGCCTCGCAAGGGTGTCCCAGAGACGGGCGGCACACAGGGCAGCTGTCGAGCAGCAAGGGGGGGCGGGGAGGTGGAGGGAGGGCCAGCCAGGTCGGCTCCGAGGCTGCCACATCCCTAGCACGGGGCCGGCAGCAGGGCTGTCGGCTACGACGCCGAGTGCAGGAAGACAGGCGCTTAATGGAGCTCTGATTACAGGGAGATAGGGCTCCGATGGCTTCCAAGGGCCCCCTTTGTGGGATTAGTATTTATTACGCCCTGAATTAGCTGGCAAGAGGGTCGGCTTCTGTGGAGACATTTAGCAGAGCCTCGAAGCATAATGTTCCTTTTATTGCTCCATAAACACAGCCCTCACGCTCTCCCTCCTCTTCCTCCCGCTGCCCCCTCACTCCTGTCTTTTTAAACCTTTTAAACCTTTAATCAGAGACTAATTGGGCAGAATAATAACAAATCCCTTTCAGCTTTGTTCTTCTAGAGCCCTGGCCTGGAGGTAACTAAGGTGGCAATACCCAGAGAAGCCCCCAAAGAGCCAAGTAGCTGGCCGAGGGCAGAACCTCAGGTGTGTTCTATGAAATACGGACTTGCTTACACCCCAGCTAAAAAGTGGGAAGAGGCTGTCATGGAGGATATTACCACTGCTGCATACGTGTTGCACACTGCACACCTCTAGGGGGAGCCTTTTCAACCTCACCTCTCTGAATGGAGCTGTGCAGTGCACACCCTGTGCAATTGCACACAGCACCCTATTTCTACAGCTACCAGGTAAAACATAAATGCGAAGATACATACTCAGTGTCAGCAGTGGCATATTGAAGGTGACTTTTCTTCTTAGCTTCCCCTGCATTTCCTAATTGCTTTTCTGTAGTGATGAGGCTTGCAAAAAACATGCCAGGCCCAGTTCCAAGTGCTTGGTGTGTCCATTAATTCCACGCTGGCCACTCCTGGCTCTGTGCTCCCTATCACCAGTGCTAAATTGCCTCTTACTTTTCCATCCCCAGATGAAGTAAACTACATTTACGCTAACTGACCCGACCAGATCCCACTTCCAGCCCTCGGGGGCAGCCCTCTCCCCTCATCCAGCCCACTGCCATTCCCTCACTCTAACCCTTTGCTCCCCATCACACGGCTTTCTGGCTAGATCGTTCCCTATCAGGCATTTATACTCTAGCAAGAATTTTCAACAATGCATGTTCTTTCCCAGGGACCTAATTCCTTACTGAACAAGTGAGATTCTTGAGAGATCTCAGCAGGTAAGCAGAGAGAATCTGGAATGGGAATACGGAATTGTGCTAATAACTCAGAAATCAAACTGGTTAGGCAGTGCTGAAGAGAATCATGACATCCTAACTTTTAGGAACGGAATGGATGTTAGAGATCATTTAATCAAGCACATAATTTTAGATATGAGAGAAATGAGAACCAGAAAGGAAAGTGGTTTATGCAAGACACACAGCAAGTCAGTCTCTGACCAAAACCATGAGTCTAGTTCAAACATTTTCTTCTGCGAGAGAAGAGAATATAAGCATTCGAGCAAGAAACCCCTGCCCCAGAATGATTCAAGCCCTAAGACGTGAAAATACGGACACACCACAGGTGTCGCGGGTGAAGACATAGGGTGCATGTGTCTAACTCTCCCATTTTATGGGTGGGAAAGCTGAGGCCTGGGGAGAGTTAACAGTGCCAGTTGTCATTTACTGAACGCTTGTGAGTTGCCAGGCACAGTGCTAATTGTACATATCATCAAATTAACCTGCATTACCACCCCACGAGGCAGGTAGAGGTTTGGGAAGTGCTGGGTTAAGGCAATTGATACAAGTGTCTGTGTTTATATTTTAACTGCAGGGCTTTTCAGAGCCTTGAATATGCTTATGTGCATTGTGCATCTCCAAGAAATAGAGGATAGCTGGGTTTCCCCAGTTATTTGGGCAGGGAAACATCTTTTCATGAAGCATCTCTTGGGACACATTTCGGTTCTAGATTTGAACCACACACGCCATTCCAAGGGCTCTGCCAAGACAACATGTGTTTAAATGCCCAGTAAGTGGTTCCAGTCGTGAGGGCCCTGAATTCCAAAGACAGGGAGAGGTCACCTTGCGGTTACGCACCACTGTGTAAACGGGTTGAGGGCACCTTCTAGAGCAGGGCTTTGAGCTTTTTGCTGGAGTGGGGTACAGGCGAGGGACAGGGAGGTGGGTGTGCAAGACACTATCAGGGGCACAAGGAAAACTACACTTCTCGGCCCTCCTGCCCCTGGAGAGGGCGGCACGTGCCTGGTTCTGGCAGGTCTGTGAGCCGCAGTGACGTGGGCGATTCCCAGGCCGAATCAGTAAAGAGCGGTGGGGGGTCCTTAAGCTGGTTGCCATGTGCCCTCTTCCCCTTGGTGGCAGATGTGAAAGCCTCATGTTGAAAGGATGGGGCAATTAGGTGTAATCAGCCTCAATTGCTGAGTCACCGCGTGGAGGATGGTTGCCCAGGAAGGTTGCCTGAGGCTGCAGTGGGTTTGGCATGAGTGGGAGGTAGGTTTTTGCTGTGCTGCGTCACTGCGATCCGGGAGCTATTTGTTACTGCAGCATGGCAGAGCAGAGCCTGGCTGCTAGAGAGAGGACTGACCAAGGATTGGCAAAGCAGACACGAGTCCTTCCCCAGAGCACATACGGCTTCGCAGGGAGACTAGACGTGTGTGTGAGAAACCAGAACAGGGTGGGTGGTGGGTCTCAAGGGCTGCAAATACCATTCTGTGCCAGCTCTGTGCTTCACCGGATCTCAGTCAGCCTCAGAGAGGCGATGGCAACTGAGTGGAGACTTGAAGGAGAGCTTGATCCGGGAGATTAGATGCTATTCCAGGTAGAAGGAACAGCATGAGCAAAGGCTCCAAGGTCAGAAATTACGGAGTGTGAAGCAGAGCCAGTTTTGTCAGAGTTGACGACATGGGAAGAGAGGTGGCAGAAATTCCAGCTAGAAAACACCACTGGCCCCAAGATCTCGAAGGGTCTCGAGTTTCAGACTAAGGGCTTTGGATGCAGTTCTACTACTGGCACTTCTCCCAGGAAACTCGGGTCCCGTGAGCTGCACCTATAAGGTGAGAGTTCTATAATCAGGAAATTGGGGGAAAGCTTTATTGCCTGCCTCCTTCTGAATAAATCCCAGGCTCGTGAACAGGATCAAGGCTCTGAGAATTCCTACAGTAGAGAATCGAATCCACATTTGCTTAACACAGTGTTTCTCAGCCTTGTTGGATCAAGCAGCTCTTTGTGACAAGCCCTAGGGAACACTGTTGCGGAGAAGGGGGACCAGCAGATTTATGAGCAGGAGGGGGCATGACCAGAGCCCCGAGACGATCAGCCAGCATGAGGGGCATGGGCACATGTGCTGCCCCAGCTCGCATCCACCCAGCCCCTCTTCCGACTGCCCAGGTCAGGTGGACTGTCCACACAGGCCTGGGGCCCTTCCTGCTGAGCACATCGTGCCTCAGAGGCTGCAGGTCCTCACTTTGCCATGGAGGCTGTGGAGGGGGCCCCTCCGGCCTCCCTGAGCACCATCTGGAAGTTAGGAGTTGACCAACGAGGGAAGAAAACCAATGGACAAATACCCCTGGCCCCGTCTTCGGGGCAGACAGCTCTGGGAGGTGTTCTGTGAGCGTCTTAGGCTGTCCTGGTAGGACTGAGTCCCCGTTGTCCCCAGTGACCTCAACCTTACACCCTCCTCCTCCCCGCTCCCTCACTCCTGGCACCCTACACCACCTCCCAAATAAACCACCAGCTCCCAAGGGCGCAGCTTTGGGGGGCACCCAAGATAAGGCCAGGAACATATGAAAGGAGTCAGAGGAGGGAAAGGCTAGATAGATATGGCGAGGAGATCTCCGAAGGGCTTCGCAACAGGCCCAGGAAATGAATAAACCATAACAGTCCGGGCGAATGTCGCTCCACAGAGAAGCAGCAGCAACAGCAGCCAGTGACGAAAGCCATGTCTCACTGGGCTTCCCTGGGGCCACAACCTACCCAAGACTCTTCATCACTCATTCTAAGCTTCCCTTTAAAGACTTTTATTAATTCCTTGATTTTTATGGGTTTGGAAACCGAGGCTCAGAGAAGCACACTTCCTCTGAACTGGGGGACTTCCCATCCTCAGAATGTTCTGGAGGAAGAAGCAACAGGATCTGACAACCATTGGATGTTCGGCAAGGAGGAGAGAAAAGCTGACTCTGAGGTTGGCATGCACCAAGGAGGCTTCCTGGAGAAGGCTTCCTCTCCAAACACAGACCCTTCATCAGAATCCAATGCAAATACGCAACATCATTATCATTATTATTACTAGTATGACTAACCCCATCCCAGGGGAAAGCCTTGTGCTCCGTGGGTGTCAGTAAGTCTTAGTTAATTTATAGTCAAATACTGGATCACCCAGAGCCTTTACATGCTCATTTACCAAGACAGGAGGATCTGTAAGTCAAGTGCATTGTCAAAACCAGGAAACAATAACCACCTAATACAGACCACAGCTCAGGTATCAGCTAGAAGAAGGTGCGTAGCAGCAAAGCAGAGAGGTGGCGACTGTCTGATCTTTGAGGCATCACAGACATCCAGTCTGGACAAGCGTGTTCCCCCCAGGGCGTTTGCACACAATGGACTGTGAGTCTCTCACAGAACAAGCCAGTGAGCGGCAGCGTCACTCGAGCGGCAGCGCCACTTGGGGGGACAGCGTCCTGGCCCGGAGTCCAGCTGCTGGTCTGTCCAGCAGACACTCTCCCCGGCAGGGCTGTGCAGATGAGGCAGGCGCCTCCACCGAGGGCTGTCAGCTTTGAGCTGTCAGGCTGGACGAGCCCCTGCCCTGCTCATCCCACGGCCCCCACAAGCCCAGGGACGGATCATCACAGATCGTTTTACTCCCAAATGGGGTTATGAATCAGTCCTTTTACAGGGATGGTTCCCACAAAACGTCCTGCTTCACTGTCAGGGTAAAAAGGAAAAGAAAAAAAGGCGGCGGGGAGGGGGACAAAGGCCTGGGCTCAAAGCGGAGGAGCAAGACGACAATATTTGTTCAGCGGGGCTGGAGCGGGAGACCCCGTGAGAGCCCCGCGTCTGCAGAGCCAGTCTTTTGAACTGTCCCACCTTTGTTATCCTAAGAAGCTTGATGATAAGCCCACCCAGCACAAAGATACTCTCAATCCAGGCATATGGACCCCATTAATCCGCCCTCGCACCTTTTAAGAACTTTGCAGCTCCTGCCGCCCACGAACTGAAAGCAGGTCGAGAGCCGCAGGGTTAATTTTCTTAAATGGATTTTAGTCAGGCGCGTCCTGGCCTCTCTGGGGTGTGTGAGGTTGACAGCTAGACCGCCAGCCACGATCTGTCTTTGGGGTAATGACCGCCCTGTGACGACGCCCTCGGTGGACGCAGTGAGTGAGGGACTCGCTGGTCAGCCAGCTGAGATGCCCCGCTCGGCCCAGGTCCAAATCCCAGCGGCCAGCTGTCTGTGACCATGGGCACCCTCCTTAGCGTCTCTGGGCCTAAGCAAAGCAGCAGCAATTGTGACTGCCCCACAGCACTGCGAGGCGGGTGACAGGAGTTCAAATGTGCGACGCGACGGCAGCAGCTCCTGGCACATGGTAAATGCTGCATAAACAGATGTCCATCGGGGGAGGGAACGAACACAGCAAGGTTGAAAGCGAGACTGGTCATCAAGACGGCACAGTCGGCACTGCACTGAGGGCTTCAGCGGCGGTGTTTCTAACCCGCCCACCGCCCTTCTGGGCCTTAAACTGGCATTTAGGTGAGCGGCCCCATGCAGAGATGCGCGTCCACGAGGGCCTCCGGGCACAATTCATCTGCACCCAGCTCTCATTAGGAAATGCCGGGTTCCAGACATCTAAGCGGGGCGTTCTGTTGGTTTTTCCCGCAGGACTCTCGAGAGCCTCAAGTGTGCTCGTGTATGTTGAGACTCTCTAAGGCGTGTGGACTTGATCGAGTCACTGAGTGCTCTGACCTCAGTTTACCCATCTTTACAGTGGGGATAATCGTAACAGCAGCCTCCTAGGGCTGTGCAGTTGTTGAGAGGATCCCGTGAGACGGGCATCTAAACTGCCCATCACAGGGAGGGCTCGGAGTAAATGCTCATGGACAGTAGTTGTGCAACTTTGGCTCCGTGGAGAAAATACTGGTGCCCGAGCTCAGGGACAACCAGTGTGGGTTAGAAAAATGGCAATCTTCCACCAGTCACTCCCTCTGCAGCCTCAGGCTGGTCTGTCCCGAGTCTCCTCCACCAGTTAGCGGTTCCAGGCTGACATCAGAGGCGAGCCTTCTCTTTGGTCCAGCCAAGCCCCCTTCCGGTGCGCAAGGTGAACCCTCTGATTCTGCTCGTGTGCTGATCACACAACGGCCTCTCTGGACACAGCCCTCTCACTCCTGGCATTTAAGGGGCAGCTCAGGCCACACACTTCTAATTTGCCTTATTTTTGTTTTCCTCTGGCCACATTCATTTAGAAGAAAATGATGTAGCTCTAGAAACACGCTATGAGGAGTCCAGCCCCCACGCCACTGTCTGCAGTTAATTTCACAGAAAGCACCTCCCCTGGACCACAAACACCATCGACGGAAGCAACTCGCCACAAGCCTTACGGACCTGAGCAGATCCCGCCACAGGCAGAGTGACGATCCACCAAGGGAAGTCGCTGGAAAGCAGCAGTCCCAGGTCTGGCCAGAATCGCCTGCTGTCTGTTCTCCGGAGGGAACCAGCGCCACAGACCAGAGAGTCTACAAGGAAATGGCTTCATATCTGACATTAAATTGCTGACCTGGAATTCACTAGGTACTTCTGAATTCTGTGTCTTAATTGTTTTCCTTTTTTTAAAGAAAAGAGTATAGGGAAAGTGTAGGCAATTTCCCCAAACGGAGAGGCTGTTACTTGGCAAAAAACACGCTACAGACTTAGTAGTCCTGAAGTTTCTTTTTTCGTTTAGTTTATAAGTGTGCCTGTACTTGAGATGGCTTGTGTGTAACAATCGGCCTAGATGAATTTTATCCAATTGTTCCCAGTGGATTGGAAAAGCATTAACATGTAAAATGAACCCACCTTATATATCCAAAGGAAATGAAATCAGGATCTCAGTGAGATCTGCACCCCATGTTCACTGCAGCATTATTCACAACAGGCAAGACATGGAAACAACCTAAGTGTCCACGGACAGAGGAATGGATAAAGAAGATGTGGTACATATATACAGAATGGAATACTACTCAGCCCTCAAAAAAGAGTGAAATAATGCCATTTGCAGCAAAGATTTGGAGGGCATTATGCTAAGTGAAATCAGTCAAAGAAAGACAAATACTGTATGATATCAACGTTTATGTGGAATCTGAAAAGCCAAACTCATAGAAGCAAAGAGTAGGATGTTGGTGTCAGGGGCAGGGGAAATGGGGAGATGCTGGTCAAAGGGTACAGACTTCCAGCTAGAAGGTGAGTAAGTTCTGGGATGTAGTGCACAGCACGGTGACTAGAGCTAACGATACTGTATTACGTACTTACGTTCTCACCGCAAAACAGAAATCATAACCATGTGAGGTGATGGAGGTGTTAACTAACCTTACCGTGGTGATCACTGTGCAACATACACGTGTATCAAATCATCACATGGTACGCCCGGAACCTACACAATGTTATAAGTCTATCATGTGTGTAAAGCCAGAAAAAAGTGTACCAGATGCACCACACCAGTGAGGCCATCAGTAATAAGGGACACTGGGGGACGGGATACAACCACACTCTGCACTCTCCACTCAACTTTCCTGTAAACCCAAAACTGCTCAAAAAAGTAAAGTCCACGAAAAATGAATGTATTTTTAGAAAAGAAAAGATGAACCTGAGGTGTTTGGATCTTACAAATTATGGCTGATATTGGGCGTGGGTGAGAGGAGGCGGGTGTCCTGGTCTGGAAGCTCTAGATTTCCAGAGAAGTCCTCGATGCCGTAATCTGCCATCTCTACGGTGTGACCGCCCTGCTGCTCAAGGCCACAGAGCCTGTGGCTCCCCTCTGTCCCGGGTCAGCCCTGTGAGGTGGCTTGTGGGTTTGGGGTCCCAGTTAGGTCACCAGGGGCCTGCGGCCTTAACTCTGGACCTGTCCAGAAGTGGCAGTGGGCCAAAATCCGCGCCTTCTGACCAAGGCTAGACTCGAAAGGCAGGCGTGTGTCCTTCCGCCTTGTGGAGAATCAGCGTCTGTCGCCAGCCCTCGCACAAAAGCCTCTTTATTCCTCAGACACCAAAGGAGTCCTTTTCCACCAGCCCCACCCCCTCCCCAAAGTGACATTTCGTCAGCAGTCTCCTACCCAGCCCCAGCCTTGTAACCACCTGAGCGCGCCACCCAGGCTGCCAAGCCCCAGTTCCGCAGGAGGGCATTTGGCACCGGCCTCACCCACACTGAGGGCCTGTGTGCCTGGGAGGTTGCTTCTCACCCGTCCGGCTGCACCGGCTCTGGTTTCAGCCACCAGCTTCCTCTCCCCAACAAATGGGCCTCAGAAAGCGCCCAGGCCAGGAACTCTCCACCTTAGCGAACGCTTCCGCTTTCCTGGCAGCTCCTCCCAGCAGCCCTGAGTGCGCTCAAGGCCCAGCTGAGCTGAGCCAAGCCAGGCCCTGACTTGCAGCCCCAAGAGAGACAAAAAGGGCAGGAGACCACTCGTGGGTCAGAAACCAGCTTCTCTTCCACTCGGGAGTAACACCAACACCCAACGAAAGGGTGGTGACACACGGGGGCTCACAAGCCAGGATGGAAAACTGCACTCCCATCCGCCGGGCGCTGGCCTGCAGGTGCCCGGCATGCACGGAGGGTCCTACGCGGGGCTTCCAGAAATCCTGGCTGTGGACCCTCCTGCAGGTGAGGGGCGCAGCTCAGTCTGCACACTGGGCCTTGGCGAGCCCACTGGGCCCTCCCTCCCCGGTAGCCTCGTGTGCCCCTTCAGCAGCCGCCCAGAGTGAGAGGGACCCCCACACGCCTGTTCCCGCCTGGGCATCCATACTACAAGGGCGGGCTGGGGCTTGGGTGTCACAGAGGTGCACACTCCTATTGTGTTACTGGGAATCCCCGGCTCTATTTCCTCTGCTGCTGGAGAAGCTAGACCAGGCCCGAGCTTGCCCCACACCCTCTCTCGATTCCTGACGCTCGAGGCCCCCTGAGAAGCAGCTGAGCAGGCGCTGCTCTTGTTCACGCAAGACCCCTGGCAGAGCGCTCTGGGGTCGTCCTCTATCTACCCAGCCCCCTGCCCTGCACAACTGCCTTGAGAGACTCTGGGGTTGAGCCTCTCAGTTTGGTTAGCTGAGGATCCCAGTGCGGGGACTCATCCTAAAAGTTCTATCCCCATCACCTCCCCCAGAAACCCATGCAGGTCCCTCCATCACGCTCTTCACGTCCTACCTCAAGGTTCATGGTCTCCAGAGGCCTTCCTGACTACCTTATTTGAAATTGCAATTTCAGGGAAGTGAAGGTCTAAAAATAATTTGTTTCCCTTCCATTAACAAATGTTTGTTTAACATCCACTGCACACCAAGCGCTGCATAAGGCCCAGGAGTACGAGCGGAAAGCCCGATCGTGTAGAGGGTGTCTCTTCACCTGCTGTCACAAGCGGGAACTGAGTGAGGCTCGGGGGCGTGAATCAACTCGCCCAAGGCCATTGGGATTCTGAGTGAGAGTCAGGACCCTACTCGGGGCCGAGGGAGGCCTGCGGCCAGGGCAGGAGGAGGCCTGTGAGCCTTCCTTTAGGGAAAAAGGCCAACCCAGCGATTTATCATGGAGCAATATCTCGGGAGACGCAAGCCAGAACGCGGTCAGGCGGGCGACGATGGCTTTCACAGCAGACAACGAGCCCCTGTTTGGATGGAAAGATACCCAGACGGCTATAATTTAATTGTGTTTATGTGTTGCAGTATAATCCGTTTTAAATATGGGCGGGCGGGGGTGCTGGACTGGAAGACCAGGAATGAAATCCAAAAGGAAAAGTATCCAGGGTGGGTTCAGGCCACCCTGCAGTCACCGGGGTGGGTTCATGACCGTCAGGAGAGCAGGGTCTCGGGGTCCTGACCTTCTCAGTTTCAGTGTCTTCACGTACAAAGTGAGGTGTAGTGAGATAACAAGATTCTAAATCAGCAAAGATCTCGACCTGCTCTAAGTCCACCTTTGAACCACTGGGGTGATAAAAACAGCCTACACGTGCCAAGGGGAGACTCTGTGCCAGGAGTCGCTGTGCTAAACAGACTGACCCACACAGTCCTGGGAGATGGGAGGCCGAGACACAGAGAGGCTAACAGCTTTCCCGAGGCCACAAAGCCAGCAAACGATGAAGCCAGGGTGCAAACCCAGCCACTCCACCGGACTTCTGAGGGTGGGAGTGGGCGTGGCTGGCAACCTCAGCGTGAATTTCAGGCTGAAGGAGGAGGAGCCAATGGCTAGCAGAGGCTGAGTGGTCACACCTCTCTGAGGTGCACAGGCAAATTCCCAGGGGTGTGCTATCAGCAAGGAAAGGAAATAAAAGCATCCCGATTGGAAGGGAAGAAGCAAAATTAACTTTACTAATAGATGACATGATCCTGTCTATAGAGGACACAGACACACACACACACACACACACACACACACACACACACACACACACTCACATGAACTAAACACAAGGTCATGAGACACAGGACCCATACACAAAAATCAGTTTTGTTTCTATACACTAGTGACGAACAATCCAAAAATAAACCTAAGAATACAATTCCATTCACAACAGCATCACAAAAATGAAATACTTCGGAATAATGTTTTTGTAAAGTACAAGACTTGGACAGCGAGAATTATTAAACTGCAGAAGGAAGTCAGAGGAGACGTAAATAAACGGAGGGACGGTCCACGTTCATGGATTAGGAGACTCGCCGTTGTTAAAATGACAGTTCTCCCAAACTGATCTACAGGTTCAATGCAGTTCCTACCAAAACGTCACAGGGCTTTTATTTTACTTGCAGAAATTGATAAGCAGATTCTAAAATGTTTATGAAGATACAAAAATGTCTAAATGTTCTAAAACTCACTCATGGAGATGGCTGCACCACTTTTTTTAGTGAAGTTACTAAAATCATTGTACATTTGAAATGGCTGAATGTTATGTAAAATATATATCTGTAAAGTTGCTTTAAAGATTCCCAGGATGTCTGTGTTTAATAAGAAGGACTCGGGGGTTTCATCCCCAGTTCCATGGGCAACAAGGAAGGTTCTTTAATCCCAAGAGCCTATCTAAGTTCAAATCCCCCTTGCCGCCATATAAGCTCTGTGACCTTAAGCAAGACACTTGCCCTCTCTGAGCCTCAATTATTTCAGCAATCAATTGGAAATAACTGGCACACAGAACTGCGGTGCCAGACTTTGGACCCAGGGCTCCTGATTTCCAGTCCAGAGTTCTTTCCATTACGATTCTACATTGTACGGCCCTTTAGTCATCACGGATTCCACGAGTGTCTGCAGCTATTGCTAACCTGAGTCAGCCATGAGTGATTTACAAAATGAAACGCTGGTGCCACCAGAAAGAGGAGGACCCGGCTCCCTGACTCCTGCCTGCCCACATGCCTGGTGACTAGCAGCCTCCATCCCTGGGCAGACACAATCACAGCACCTCTGTCAACACGCCCCTAAGCCCCTCGGTCACCGCATTTCTCCACGACACCACGTCCTACCAGGTCCCCAATCCCTCCATATTCTCCCCACCCCAGTGACCCCACCTCCAGGGCCTCACTGCCCAGCCCGGCCCTGCAGCCCCCCGCTTAGCTGAGCACCTAAAGCAGTCAGACAATGAGACTCCAGCTAGAAATGTTGTTGGCTCTTATTTCCTGGACTGTGGGCTTTCTCTCCCCATCTCCTCGGGACAAAGGGTCACCGTGGCTTATATTTCTTATTTTACATGACGCTTCTGAGCTCCTGTGTGTCGGACCGTGGTGGGTGGTTCAGTGGAGACAGCAGTCTGTGAACTGGCCAGCCAGAGGAGAGCTGGCCCCGCAGCAGGCCAGAAGCAGCATTCCGCTTGGCAGGAGAGGCATGGAGCTGAAGATTTCCAGGAGGGAGAGAACAAGAGAGGGGAATCCAGGATGGCGCCAGGAGCCAACGCTCCACTCCGCTCAGCAAGTGGGGGCAGGTAAACCGAGGCAGCTGGCTCTGGGCAGCAGGCAGAGACCCCAAGAAGGCTGGGATGACCACGTCCACGAGCCAGGCTGGGACTTCTCCCCCAGTGACAGCCAACCACGCACCTCCCTCCCTAATATTTCATCCGAAGCTGGGAGAGAGAAGAAGTCCCCAGGCTGTGGGTTGGGAGAGGCTGAAAGGAGCCGGTCCATTCACCCCACAAGTAGACAGGTGACCTGCCCACACAGGCCTGTCTCACGGGCCCCCCCCAGGCCGTGTGGAGAGAGGAGGCACTCAGGGGTAGAAAAGAGAGGGTACAGCTCTCCCAGCGGCCCTCCGGCTTCTCCCCCCATATTCTTTCCAGATGAAGCTGCACACACATCACGAGAACAACTGAGTGGGACTGAGTGGAAGCTGAGAGAAATCTCCAGCCAGTTCTGCAGTGTCCTCAGCAGAGGGAGCGTGAAGCCCGCTCAGGGCCGCGTTCCTCCCTGACCTCTTCCTCCTGTTTCTCCCCAGCCCCCTTCTTCTCCCTCACTCTTCCTCTCAGCCCACCGTCAGGGCTAAATATTGTCCTCAGCAAGAGAGGACCAGAGAGGCTACACTCCGTCACCCCTTCCTGGCTGTAGGCCCTAGACCAGGGCCAGCAAACTTTTCTGGAAAGCGCCAGAGAGTAAACAGTTTAGATTCTGTGGGCCATGGTCTCTGGCGCTGCAGCGCAAAACCAACCATGGATGCCGGATAAATGAATGGGCGTAGCTGGGCTCCAATAAAGCTTTATTCACAAAAGCAAATGGGGGGCCACATGTAGCCCTCAGGCCCTGGTTTGCTGACCCCCGCCAGAGAGTGCCAAATGGCTTCATGGATTTGTGAGGGTGTTTGAGGTCCTCAGCGAACGTGAAAGAAAGCGTAATAATAGCAATAGCAATGATGACGATGATAAATGCTGAGTGCCAACTTTCTGTCATAGCAGTACCCTAACTACTGAATATTTATGGAGCTGGGGAACACTGATGGGTGAGACAGAGGGGACCCCTGCCCCCCCAGAGCTTGCAGTCTGACGGAGAGTTCCCAGACACCAAACAAGTCAGGGGCCGTGCGGATCCCCATGTGACAGGTGAGGAACCTGAGGCTCAGGGAGGTGATGCGATGCACCCACAGTGACATGTGGGAGGGTGACATACTCAGTGAATCCCAGTCGCTCCCAACTCCCGTGTGACACACACGTGGCCTCACAACCTGCGTGGCTCCCGGCAGGTCCCCTGCCCCGAGCTCCGTCCAGAAGACGCCCGAGTGAAGGCAGAGCAGAGGATGGGGCCGTCTCCCTGCACCACCAAGTGGGACAGTGAGCTAGTGCTTCTCTGAAAGACACACGATGCTTCATGACATCAGCTTTGATGCTCCTTGTTAAACAAAGACTTTATTCTCTTGCCAGTGTCCTCATCTCAGATGGGAAGAAGGCTTTGATCTACCGATTACATTCCTGTGTTGTCAGGTGACAAACGTCCCCGTCCCGACACCATGGATGACGGATGTGCCTTTGACTAACAGCGTGTAAGAAACTCGGGCCCTCGGGCCAGCCGGCGCCCAGTGAAGGGCAAGCCGCGGGCTGCAAGTGGAGCAGGCGAGCCCCGGCCTGCCTGACACGGGACCCCACAGCAGCCCACACAGAGGAGCCCGGGGCACGACCGCGGCGAAGTCCCCCAAAGACTAATCCGCCGTGAGGTGGGGTCGCACTGCAGCAGCCATGCTGTAAGGAAGCAGAGGGGTCCCTGGTGAGAGAGGCCCCCTGAGGGGGGCAGGGGCTGAGCCACCGTTAGGAGGGACGGGGCCACCCGCGCGGAGGGCACCACAGAGCTCCCAGCTGAATGCAGCCCGCGACTAACCCCAAGACACCGCGTGAGCGGGACCACCAGGCAGCCCACAGAACAGTGCGAAACACAAAGTCATTGTTTACGCCACTAATCTGGGGGTGGCGTGTTAGGCAGCAGTGCGTAACTGAACAAACGCCCACCACTCCCTGTAACCACAGATGACTTCGCCTCTTCAGCACATCCACATTTGCACCGAAACTTGCGGCAACCTTGCTGCAGACGCCCTCGGCCCCCCTCCTGGCTGATTCCCTTGGGAAGGAATGCAGGAGTGAGGACGGCTGGACTCCAGCTACCTTCTAGACAAGCGGCCACAAAGAACTGACACCATCACTGCTATTTGAGGTGCTCGAGCTCAATGGCCCCGTTGTCCCTCCTTGTTTCTATGCCCCCATCATCGGTGGCAGATCTCTGCCTGAGCTGCCTGGCCTGGGAGCTGTGATGTCAGGACCAGGTGGGGCAGTTAACGACCAACCCAGAGTCAACAACCACACAAGCCACCCTTTCACAGGAGGAGTCAGAGCGGCCGCTCCGCATGGCGTTGAGCAGTGAGAACACAGGCCTGGTGGCCCCATTTTGCATGGCTCTTTCCTGCTGACAAGGCCCATGGAGGGGACGGGGTGATCTAGTGGACACAGTGGGTCCTGGGTGGGTCTAGAACCTGGGAGGAGTCGCCCCCATTAGGAGAGGCTGCAGTCCGTCTTTGAGTGTCTGGTGTATGCCAGGCACTGTGCTAGGACATTTACGTACAGATGGCATTTTTTAAAAAGGTCCACCCACCTTCTTCAAGGGGATGTTTAGGGCGGTGAAACTGTTCCATCTGACACTGGAAGGTGGATGACCCGCAGAACGCCCAACACCAAGAGTGAACCCTACAGACTTCCGTTAGTAATAACCCATCAGTGGTACTTCATCTCCTGTCGCAAATCATCACACGAATGCAAGATGGTAATAGTAGGGAAAACTGTGTATGGGAACTCTCTGTGCTCTTTGCTCAACTTCCTGTAAACCTAAAACTTCCCCAAAAATAAACTGTGTTAATTTAAAAGGAAAGAAGGAAGGAAGGGAGGGAGGGAGGGAGGGAAGGAAGAGAGAGAGATAGAAAGAGAGAGAGTGTGCGCTATACCACTGAAAAGTTTTGAAACTTTGGAGGGTTGACCCGACCCATCTGGTCACTGTTGGTGTCTCCTGGATGTGAGCATTACGGTGTCTGACCCTGCAGGACCCGGCCTGCTGGAGAAAGGGCAGGGGTGGACGGTGGAAGGGCAAGCACTAGGAGACCAGGAGGCTGTTACCATAAGCCAGGTGTGAGATGACGGTGCAGACCGGGGGTAGCCCTGAGGGTAAAGCCAACATTTCCAGGGACTGGGGCAGGAACACGAGGGGAGAAGTGGTGCCCACTAGCCAGTCCTCTTATAACTGTGAGCTCTGCCATTGGGGTGGGTCATTCTTGCAAATAACATAAATATCAATGTTTGCGTACGTTCAAATCCCATGAGCGGTGTTCCAAGAAATAACAATTTATGGAAGCAAAATAAGGCCTTAAATTGGTAATTTTGACATGATCCTGTGCAGCCCTGCTAACGTTTCTAGACGATCTGAACTCGGCATTATTTCCGGTGTATGAATTTTTGCTCTAGGGTACCGATCTTTGTAAATACTTCAACAGAAGAGATGCAAGCAGAAGTGGTGGATGTCACTGTGGAGCACTCCAAGTGAAATCAGAAACTGATCTTACACAAATGTGCTAAAGCCAATTTCAACAGCAGAACCATAATCAGGCCAGCGGACAAAATTTTTTCACTGTTAAAAAAGGAATTTAATTTACATAAAGCAACATGCACTTAACGCCCAAACTGCAAATGATTTTGGATGCACTCAGCCATTCAACCAATGTAGATGCCAAATAAAGGAAAATTTTCTAAGTCTGGATTATCTGTTACAAAACAAAAATCAAGACCTTCAGATAGGGCCATTACTGGACTGTGTTTTTTAAATTTCATCATCAAGACCGATAAATTTTAATTACTAAATATTTGCAGTACTGCAATTTTTAAATGATTTTTATTTGACATTTTATTTTGTGTTAATATGTCTTATTTTTAATAATTTCTATTATCATACATCTGAATCAGGTGCAAATTAATGTGAAATGCTATCTATGATTGAGTTACGTAATATTGGCAAAATATATTGATTTAAAACAATAATAAACTATGCTTTATCATTGTATTTTTTAATTTAAAAAACTCTGAAACTTCTCATATAATCCAGTCCCAGAAAAACGATTAACCATTTACTATCATGGTCTCTCATTTTTATTTGAATCACTGTAAGTGCTGTAGAATATTACATAATTTATGATTTCAGAAGTTCTTGCATTTTCCCAGGAATTTTGATATGTTATTCCTGAATCCCAAAGATCAATATCTGTGGAAAATTGGAAGTCTTAGCCTGAACTGAGTAGCAGGAGCCAATATGGGTCACAGAACTGGACAGGATGAAGACACGGAGCAAAGAGGAGACATATTCTGGAGACAGTGGCCAAAGCCAGCGGCCGAGGTCGCTGGTGTTTCACGAGGGATCAGGGGGCTTTAAAAGAACGCAGACAAGCAGATATTTGGCCTGGGAAGATGCACACTCTCCCTCACTCTGCCCTCCACTGCAAGTTCATAGGTGCAGTGATGCCCTCATGGGTGCCTGGGGAACGGAGAACCACAAGCTCCCGACCAGCTGCTGAGGTGGGGACACAGTCTGGCGGGACCGCTCAGGCCACACAGGCGGCCGCCCCTCCAGACAGACACAGGGGCTCCCTCCGGCCCAGCCCACCACGTGCGGGCCACAGGGGCTGCAGAGCGGGTGGGCCGGTCCTCCACCCCCCGGTCCAATTTGGCCCCAGTTGCGTGGGCAGCAGCTTCCCAAGCCCTCTGGGCAGGGCCTCCGACCGGGCTGGACACGAGGCTCTGGGTACACACACGGTGTTTTTCTCTGAGGCCTGTGAGTGCTTAGCCATGTCAAAAATTGTCACCTACTTCCACTGAGGGATTCCAGGCCTGCGTTTCCAGGGAGGTCTTGGCTTTTCCAGGGGTAGGGAAGCGAGGGCTCCTGATTAGCTCGTGGGGAGGTAAGAGTGACCTCCTACACGAGGATCCACGGAAACGGCTCCTGGTGCTGGTTCATTCACGCCCTCACCCGCTCACCATTCAGCAAGCACTTGGCAAGTGCCCTCTGGGTCAGGCCTGTGCTCCAAGTCTCAGATGTGAAAAGAACACACAGTGCAGAGGGGAAGACAAACACTTAAAAACGCAGTCGCCTTTTAGAGACACACTCTGAAATATTTACTGATGACATGATGGACGTCTGGGCTTTGCTTCAAACGTAACCAAGAGGAAGGGAAGTGGCTGGACCTGTGTTGGGGGGCAGGACTGGACACTCGGAGGCTTGGAGTGGGGCGTGATAAGTCTATTATCCTGTTCTGTCCTCCTTTGAGTAGAAATTTCATAAGGAAGTATGACACAAATGATGACAGTCACGATGAAGCAGCACAGCGTAAGAATTAAGAGGGTGAGGGCTCAGAGCCCAGCTCTGCCACTTACCAAGGGTGTGGCCTTGGGCAGATGTCCCAACCTCTCTGCTGGTCAGTTTGCTCATCTGTAAGGTGTGGAGAACACTAGCACAGCCTCGCAGTGCTGTGGGATTAATGAGCCGTTGTCTGTGAGGTACTTGGCAAGAGCTCAGGAGGGTCCCCACTAGGTGAGCCCTCCCTACCTGGTGTGATTCTCTTCATTTTCTAGATGATGACACTGAGGGTCAGAGTGGCAGAGACATTTGCTCAAGGCCACACAGCTCAGGAAATGGCAGAACCATGACTGGAACCCAAAGCTATGGGGCCCCGAAGTCCCTTCCACTCCAGCGTGGGGTTGGGTGGAAATGGTGCGGCAGGGACAGGAACCCTGGCCTGCCTGCCTGGATGCAGCCGGCTGCAGGGAGCATCCCGAAGGCCCAGATGCTCTGCCAGGGAAAGACCTCCTTCCTTGGGGACGCTGACACCTCTCCCGAGTGGGTCCTGCAGGGGGACCTGGACGTGGTCGGACATGGGTGCCCTTGGCACTGGGAGGGAAAAGTCTGGGTAGACTAGAGCAGGAGGTCAGGGACAAGCGTCCAAAAGCTGGGTTTTGCCACTTTCCCTGAGCTGCGCTGTCCACCTACACCACCTCCGGGGATGCCTGTTCTTCCCTTGGTTCCTAAATTATACATCACCTCCCCCAGGAAGCTCTCCCAGCCTCCACAGCCTGGAGGTTCCTCAAAAAATCAAACACAGAATCAGCATATGACCCATCAATTCCACTCCTGGGTACAGACCCAAGAAAAGTGAAAACAGGTTCTCAAGCAAAAATTTGTACGTGAATGTTCATAGCAGCATTATTCACAGTAACGAAAAAGACAGAAACAGCACAAACATCCACCAATGGATGAATGAATAAGCAAATTGTAGTCACAATACCATGGAATATTATTCAGCCATAAAAAAGAATTGAGGACGGATATGTGGTACAAGGCACATGAACCTCGAAAACAGGCTAAATGAAAGAAGCCAAACACAAAAGACCACATGTTGCATGATTCCACTTACATGGTGTCCACAGTGGGCAAGCCCGTAGAGATAGAAAGCAGATTCGTGGTCACCAGGGGCCGGGGGAGGGGAGGGGAGAGTGACTGCTGATGGGTATAGGGTCTCCTTTTGGGGTGACGGAAATATTTTAGAACCAGATAGAGGTGCTGGTTGTGCTTAATGCACTAAAATTGCCACTGAATTGTACACTTTAACACGCTTCATGTCATGTGAATTAAGCTCAATTGTTTTGAAAAAGAGAGAATGAGGTCTGGGATGATTCGAAGCCCTGGAAAGTCAATTATTCCACTCTTGACATTATATTAGCACATGGCCGGCGGTACAGGGGGTGTCAGGAGGCAGCTGCGCTGGCCAGGGACACAGGGTGCGGCTTGAAAGCTCGAGGTTTAAAGTAACAGGAAGCCTGAGCAGCACCATAAATCGGGATTTTCTGACTGCGTTGCTTGTGCCGAGCAGAACAAAGTGGATTGAATATCCTGAGTAGGTGTGAGTCCCCATTGCCAGGCCCTGCCAGGGGAGAGGCCTCTAATTTGACACTGGTCTCAAACTGAAAATCGCTCAGCGAAAAGTGAGGTTTCAATGTTCTAAGGAAAATCGAGCTGGAAGCAGCATTAAACATGAGCCAGAGGATTTCAGTAACTGCAAGGAAAACACAGATGGACAAATGTCTCGCGTGGCTGAAGCAATTGGGGGACTATTTCCTCTTCTGGGGCCCACGTAGGAGCTCAGCCCTGTGGCTCCAGGTGACGCGGCTGGGCCTCGGCCAGGCCGTGTCTGCCTGCTCACACCAGCTCCTCAAGCCTTATTATCCACCATCCCTCCCAAATCCTCCCCTGCTGGACTCTGCAGCTTCAGGGGTGACTGCACTCAGAGACGGGACCACAATATTTCTGGATCCAGGTTGGGTAGGAGCAGGCATATAGGGTTCACATAAACCCCCAGTGTTTCTTTCCTGTGTCTCTAAGGGTATAAAGCGCTGCCTGGGCCCATGAGCAATCTCTCTCTCTCTGAGACACGGTCTTCTCGTCTGTATAATGGGGAACTGACACCACCTCGCCATCTGTTCCGAGAATTAGACTGGGTTTTGCCCTCCGGTCTGCCTGGCATGTTCCTCCTCCCCTTCTCTCATGGGCCAACTCCATCATCCTTCGAGTCTCACCTTGAACCTAACTCTCAGGGCTGCCTTGACTGAGTCCTAGATTGGGTTAATCTCCTTGGGATACCCTCTCCCCTGTGTTGCCCTGCTGTCAATCTAATGCTACCTGGAATTATTTATATATGGGCCCACCTGGAGAATCCAGGATGATCTCCCATCTCAAGGTCCTTAACTTAATCACATCGCAAAGTCCCTTCTGCCAGGTCAGGTCATATATCCACAGGTACAGGGATTAGGACATGGACATCTTGGAGGCCATTATTCTGTCTACCACCAGTGGGAAAACTGCTCTTTCATCTTCATACAAAACAGACACAAGTGATGGCCTGATGGAACTGGCAGCTTGGTAGGGGAGAAAGATAATGAAACAATTGCATGAATAATTGCTCTAAGGGTGGCTAACCTTTCTATCTCAATAATGACAATGACAACGACAAAGAATATATATTTATGAAGCACTTCTTATACACCAGGCTTTTTGTTAAACACCCACAGACGTTACCGCATTTCAAACAATTATGTTAGAGGGTGTGTCTTATTGGTCCCACTTCACAGAAGTGAAAACTGAGGCTTGGGAAGGTTATGACTGGCCCATGGGTTCATAAGCATATGCAGACCCAAAGCTGGGTCCTTAGCCATTGAATTGCAGTGGGGTGAAACTCATTAATTATGTTCAAATCTACAAGTTCACAATGATTTTTTTTAAAATAACTAATTGATCACCTTTTGAGAATTGCAAGCAATCAATTTATCAACTAGGTAAATAAAATGAAAGACTCAATCATTTATCCTCTCTTTCCTGTACGAACTGTACCACTGGGTAACCAAATAGTAGACAAGGGGAAGCATCTCTGTATAAACTTACTCCAGCTAATAAACAAAAACGAAATGACAGAATCAGAACGTCACTGTTTTGCAGCACTTAATGAATTAATGGAAAGGCATTAAGCACCAATGGCTGCTAGATCAAAACAGAGTGGAAATAGGGAAAGAACCTAGGAAGAAAAAAAAATCATAAGTCTCTTCAATAGTCAGGGGGAAGACCAGCTCTGGAAACACACAACAGTAATTTTAGTCCCAACAGGTATGCGTATGTGTGTGAGAACACACACTTGGACAGGTGTAAACAATATGCTGGTACTAGATCGAGATAAATTAACTTTTCTTATGCCTTGGAAGCAGAACATTTAAATAGCCAAAAAGGAAATAAAAACCCTAACATTAATCTAAAAATCTCTTCTTTTCATAAGAGACCCAACGAGTATGGATTGCCAAGTTGCATTTAATACATGTATTTCATTGCCAGGGCAATTCCATTGTCCTTTATATCTATTTTTGGTTTTGATCCTTGAGGCAACTAATATTCATTTTCAGGAAACAAACCTATGAAAATTATACCAGCTTTTGTGCAACATGCAAAGTGAGTGCGTGCGGGTTCAGCGTTTCCAAGCAGCGAAGGATACTCCGCATTACTCACCCTGAATTCCCAACATCTGTTGGTCAGCAGGAGAACTAATTCTTCAGGAAAGGGCCCCTGCCCTAATTAGATTTTACTTGCCTTATTAGTAAATCTCATTCACTGACTTAATGAGAAACAAAAGTCATGTGATAAAAGAGTCACGAGCAATAAAATGTTAACTAAATTTATACAGCAGAGGGCTTGAAATTTTCCCTCCATATCAGCAAAACTGAAATCCACAGTGGAAACAGGAATTGCTATAAATGGCTTCAGACCTAGGCATGGGGATTTTTTATATTCAGGATGTAGCTTATTCCTGAGAGAGCACACACAATTTAGGCATTTAAAGTGCTAGACATGTCCAAATCTTTACTAATTGGGAGCAGTAATAAGAGCTAAGATTTATTGCATACTTCCTACATGCCAACCTATTCTAATAACTTTAAATGCATTAACTCATTTAACTTCACGAAGGTAGGCTATTATTATTCCCATTTTACAGACGGGAAAACCAAGGCTCAAAAGGTAAAGGGACTTACCCGAGGTTACTCAGAAAATAATTGGCAATGATGACGTCTAACCTCCAAGCCAAGAGTGTTGGACCCCTGCACTCCCATTGCTCCTAATACTTAAAAATTGAGGGAAATGTGTGTTTTTTTTACTTTTTGAATCAAAAATTAGCTTTTTGAATTATTATAGACCAATTCAAGAACATGATTGCACCTTGGGATCCCCATGGATGTCAGTTGCAGCTTGACCACAACCACATTTTTGGTTGGTTTTATCACAGTATCTGAATTTCAGTTCATGTCACAGGACAGACTGAGGTCGTCACGTTTCTCAAAGGGGAGCACGGGCCTTAAAACTCAAGGTCAAGATGGAATTCCATCACTGAGCAGCACATCTTCACGCGGCAAGTTAGGCTTCCCTGATGTGGCCCTGCAGCCACTGCGAGGATGAGAGAAGAGACGTTCCCAGTGAGCACGCCTGCAGTTTGGGTGGAAATGGGTAGTTCTGAGGACCGGACTTAGTGTAACTCACTCGGTCACCACAGGAGCTCTGAGAGGACAGCACCGTCATGGTCTCAGCTTTTGGTTAGAAATGCCCACCGTGGAAGGACACCCCTGTCCAAGGAGGACCAGGAACTTTTGACCCCAAGCCCAACATTCCTTCCACTACAGGGCAGCCCCTCTGCCAGGCCTCTGAGCTAAAGTCCTCAAGGGTATTCAAGTCCAACCAGAGAAAAAATGACTCTTGTGTTGTCTGCTGCTGTGTCCCAAGCTATGCAGACATCTGGACGTGCGACGCTCAGCCTCCTCTTCACCTTAGGACACCTCTCCCTTGGGGCAGTGAGGTCCCTGAGGAGCTGTCCACTCAGCTCCCCGGCCGCAGCCTGGGCCACTCAGGTGATCTCTTCCTGGAATCCTGTGTGAGACTGGAAATCCACTGGATCCAGCAAGTGGGTGCTTCCCTGGGTACCTGGACTCCCTGGGTTCCAGGTGCCAAGACACCTGATGCTGGCTGGTTCCTCCTTCCTAGAGTCTGCATGTTTAGTTCTTCTTTTGAATCTACCAGCCCCCAGTATCCTTCTGCTAAACCTTGCTCTTGTTTTTTAATCCTGTTTGCAAAATTAGCTGGGACTCCTAGTTGTGATTGCCAGGAACCCCTCTCAACCAGCCTAACCCAAAAGGCCATCCATGGGTTCTCTTAACTGGAGGATCGACAGGGGAGGTCTGGCCTCAGTCACACTGGGACTGGAAGTTACCAGGAATCTGTCCCTTTCCACATCTTGACACTGGTTGTCCTGATTTTGTTCTCAAGTAACAATGATCCCCAGCAACACCAGGTCTTACTTGTCCATAAAACGTGGGTCCCTGAGAAGGGAGCCCGTCTCTCCCAAGAGCTCTGGGAAAGTCCCAGGGAAGACTAGGGTTGGCTTGGGATGGTCCCATGTCTATCTCTGTACCCGTTATTGTGGAGGGGAAGGGGCATGGAACGCTCAGAGTGGCCAGGCCCGGGTCACACCCCATCCATGGGCCAGGAAGCAGGGCCAGGCTTAACTGAAATGCACAGATTACAGTGGAATAAAATGTTGGCTCTCCAAAGGAAATGATGCCAAACATGCCCCCGCCCCCACTGCCCACGCGACAAACAAGATCACTCTCATTACAACCAAAGGGCCCCGTCTGAGGCCCCTGAATCCACTGTGAGTGGCAGAGATTCTGAGATAAATCAGAGCCCAAGGAAGGTTGGAGTACTCAAGGAGCTTCCGGAAAAGACTGTCCATGGGGTTTGGATAGCTTGCATGGAAAAAAGGATGACCTTCCAGGCAAGATGAAGGATGGCTGTGGGCCCTGCCAGGGATCTTGAGAAGGTCCACCTTCCTTCCAGGTCTGGAGGGCTTCCAATGGGTGAGCAGCGGGAGAGACGGTCCAGAAAGAACAGCGCATCCAGATTGGGTCATCCCAGAAGGGAGCTAAGAGAGCCCTGCAGAAACCAAGGAGGCGAAATCCACCCCCTAAGCCAGAACTTTCCTAGGGAAGGATTGGCTTCCACACCCTTCAGGCAGAAAGAAGACAGCGTGAACTGCGAGGTGCCAGCTGGGAACAGAGACATTCTGCAGAGCATGGTGGCAGGAGGGTGTGGGCCACCGTTTCTCCTCCACGCTCCGCGGACTAACCCTGGCGCTGTCAGCCTCCCAAACGTCTCCATGCAAGGGTACGCCATCATCCTCCTCTCCAGAACACAGGCAGACACCCACTCTCAGGACAACTCAGCCCACAGCCTGGAAAACAAGGCTGGCCACAGCACCTGGGAGTCGGGATGCTCCTCTGTGACACCTGAGACCAGCAACAAAGCCGCTGCCAGGCAGCACAGCACTGAGCTGGGTTCTCTATGGCCTCTCAAAGATCCCCGGAAGGAGGAGCCCCACTGCCCACGTGGTGACCTGCCCTATCCGCCTCCCCACCCCCTAATGGAGCGTCCTGGGACGCCCTCCCTAAGACATGAGCCATTGCCTCAGGTCTGCTTCTGGAAGCTCTGTGAGGGAGAGGATCTGCGCCTGTCTTGTTCTCTGCTGAATCCTCACTGCACACAGTAGGTGCTCAATAAATTTGATTTCCGTGATGAATGAATTAAGATGCCTCAGCCTCACCCTCTGAGAATCAGCACTTACCATTCTATTATTTGACATGGACACGCTGATTTACATGTCAGGGAATTTTCTAGAGAGGGGGAAAGAAAATGACCTGCCCAGGGGCAAACAGTCAGTAGCTGATGAGGAACAAGGATTCAGACCACCCGCGGAGACGTTTTCATTTTAAGACAAAGAAGCCGAATCCAACCAGTTTATGCCAAAGGGGATTAATGATAAAGACACAGGGGTCCCAGGAGCTGAAGAGCAGGCTGGGACCATCTCCTCTCTCTGCCCCTCCACTCACAGAGGGAAGCAGGGCTATGCCCAGGACACGAGTGTGCACACCTCCCCAGGGAGGATGCCAGCCCAGCCAGGACCCAGGAGGCTCCAGTTGGGAGCCCTTGGGGACCAGTCCACTCTGGCCAAAGGAGTGGACGATCATGGCACAAGCACGGCTTCCCAGGCATCGGGGGTATATTCAAGGGCCATCTAGGGTCCACTTCACCCACCCACCCACCCACCTACCAGCCCCAGGCCTGCCCTCCAGCACCTAAACTTGAACCTCTTCCCATTGTCACAGTCTTTGCCATTTGCACACCACAATCACACACACCAGATTACCTCTCCTTTTCTTTGTTAAGAAACTCACTTTTTAAACCTTAATGTGGGTTTGATCTGTGAGAAATGTTTTCATAATGCAAAAGCACATGTGTCAGCTACACTGGAGCCTGAGCCAAAAGGAAAAATCGGTAATACCCTGCCTTCATTTAAAATTTTTATATTTTGTTCATCGTGCATTACTTTTTGCATTTTGATTTTTCAAGTGCCGCATTCAAGTCGTGTTTATCTTGATGACTGGCTTGTTTGGTGCCCCCTTAAATTTTGCACCCAAGGCCAGTGCCTCACCTACCTCTCTTAGCCCCTTCCCTGCATCATCATTTAAATAAAGCTTTAAAATACTCGAGCTAGTGTCACCTGACCTCTCCTCCATCCTGCACGGTCACACTCACTTCACCTGTCTAAAATAGAATCAGTGACACAGATGAGCTTTTGCAAGTCTGCTGGTCCAAATCCCTTGTCTCCAAGCCCAGACCCCACAGCTGTCTAAAGGCAAACTCAGCCAGGGCCCAGGTCTGCCGGGGCACCGCCCTCTACCCGGCCCCTCTGTCGCTTGATGAATCAGGGACGAAAAAGGAAGTCAGGGCTGCGGCCTCAGCTTTCTGCCGGTTTTGTTTTATTTCTGGAGGAGCCAACCAGCTCTGGCCGAGGAGGGAATCATAAATTCCGCTGGGAAGGAGCCTGGAGCTCCTGAGACGTGGCCAGGGCTGCCCCTGGGGAGCACAAGGCTGGTGGGGAGAAGTCACAGCAAATGCCCCTTCCGCCTCCCCACTCCTGTGCCCAGCATTTTCAGGCAGTGACGTCACAGTGCACAGGGAGCAGAGACCACCCCTGAAAGGAAAAGCAAGTCACAAAGAGGGCAGGGGGTAGTGGCAGGGGAGGGAGCCAGCCCTCCTTTGCCTCGGTGAACACAATCAACTCAAGAATGAAAAATTCTCTAGGTTATAAGGGTGTTGCTTTAAGCTCATCCCTGGGTGACAGGCCCGGGACAACCATGAGATGCATCATCTCATTTAAGCCTTCCAAGGAAGGTGCTATTTCATTCCCATTTTACACATGAGGAGACTAAGGCTAAGAGAGGTTATGTGATTTGCCCTAAGTCTCTCACTCAGTAGAAAATGGAGCCAGGATTCAGGCCCAGGCTGCCGCATGTACAGACCCCCTGGGAGCAGACAGGCAATAACCCCAATTGAAGGAGCCCCATCCTCTGCCTGCAGGAAGTCCCCAGCAATCTGGGACACAGGTCAAATGCGTGTTCCCCAAACCCCTGACTCCAAGCGGGTGCCCCCCTTCCCTCCATGGGCCTCCCTCTTCTCTCACCTCTCACTCCCCACCTCCCACCCACCATCAGGCTCCCAGACCCCCCTCCTTCCCAGATTTTCTCTTTTACCAGATCACTTGAAATATCTGTGTGGCTGGGTCTGTGCCCCAAGCTTGCACCCCTCATGCCAGAAAGAAGTTGGCCCTGAGCGTATGAAACCCAAGATAGATCTGTCCACCCACGTGTGAGATTCCTGCAGAATTATGTGCATTTTTTGGCGGGGAGAGGGGGGCTTAAATATTTCTGATGGGACCAGACCAGGGCTGGCTGGAACCCTTCTCTGAATGGGCTCTCCACCCAGACGCTCAATCTCACCACTTATCAATTAACCGTCAATGAAGAACCCACATTCCTGCTCAGCCAAGAGATGTACCACCTCCAGAATGTACACAGTACTCCTTTCCAGAAGTAGGAAAAGAAGCTTTCCTACTGCGAAGCCCATTTCCTGCTCAGACCAGGTGGAAAATCTGCTAAACTCAAAAGGTCAAACCTAGTTTAATTTTATACCCTTTTGTTAAGAATGTTCTCTTAAAAAAAAAAAAACAAAAAAAACCCCTCATGTTTCATTCCAACTTTTCAAAAGTTAATTCATGTGGAAGAAAAAAAAAAGATTAGGATAAAATTTCAAATATTAAATTCAAATGCAGGATTAATGACTTTTATTTCTAAGCCCAAGAGGTTGTCTGGAATTTAGGACATTTTTGGAGTAGTGGAGACCAGACATAACCAGATGCGGTTGTGTTTTGGACCAAGTCAGCACAAATTTCATACCTTGAAAGATTATATCCACGTCTGTCTTAATACAAACAGTCCCCCCTTTTCCAAAACTCTCCATCCAAAATGAACCCAGAGCCATCGGCTTGAAGACAAAGACTAAACACTTTTTAAACGTAAGTGAAAGTAGCTGACGACTGTAAACCCTGATTAAAACACCCCCACCCCGTGCAATTCAACCCTTTCTCCCCACCTCCCCTCACACCCTCCTCAAATGCACAGACACCTAAACACAGGCCACAGGGACGGGAGAAATGGCTAATCTGAAAGAAGAAAAAACAGCCTTTCCATAACGTACAATTTCCCTCGAATTACTAAATACTGTGTTAACATGCTCTGGTGAGGTATCTCAAGTTCTGAAGAACCTGAAAATACTGAACAACCTCACACGAGGGCCCTGGCTAATTTTCCAGCCAAAGCAGTTTGGATTACTTAGGATAAGGTCTGAACAGAAGTCTCGATGATTTAGCCCAGTCCACAGATGAGCCTCATAAAACAGTATCAGGACATGAGTGCACACAGGATGGACATGGAGCAGTGGGAAGGTGTCGGCTGGCTGAGGGTCCAGGGCTGGCCAAAGGAAGAGTGTGGTCTGTGGAACATGAACACTCCTTGAAAAAGAACTCCATGATCCAATACGTTTGGAAAATATTCCACACTCTAAGACAGGGGTCAGCAAACTACAGCCCAAGGGCCAAGTCTGGCCCGCCACTTGTTCTTGTAAATAAAGTTTTATTGGAACAGGGCCATGCCCATTCATTTACATATCAACCATATCATGGTGTTTTCAGGTGACAACAGCAGAGCTGAACAGTTGCATTAGAGACCACATCACCCACAAAGCCTAAAATATTTACTAGCTGGTACTTTAGAGATAAAGTTTGCTGACCCCCTGCTCTAAGGCCATCTTAGAGATTCACAAATCACATCATCACACTAGAGACTCCAAGAAATCCAGCAGCAAGGAAATCCATTCCACTTTGTTTACCATAATATTTCACAAGCATATTTGATTAAAAAAAAAAAAAAAAAACACACCTTTTCCCTCCATGAGATATGCATCAATTCCTCTCACAGGATGTGCTCCACACACATTTTGGGAAATACTGGGGTGTGTGTGTGTGTGTGTGTGTGTGTGTCTGCATGTGCCAGAAGGAGACATATTAACACAATCTTCACAGGGAAAATGCTACATATCTATTTTCAGACACTTCTGGTCTAACGGGCAGTGGACACAAGAACACTATCAAAGTGGTTCTTCAACCAACTCTTGAGACGGATTTAACACATATCCACACAACCAAATAGAATGGTTCAATTTGTTTGGAGGGAGAGAAATGGTTTCATTTCAAATGATTTGACTGTTTCCAAGACAGACATCTCCTTGTTGTTAAAAGAGAGGATAAGTAGATTCATGGCAGGTCCCCGTGGTGAGGGGGAATAAACAGGAAGCAGATGACTCTGTGCTCCCAAAATTCATGTGCTGAAGTCCTAACCCCCAGCACCACCAAATGTCATTGTATTTGGAGAGAGGGTCTTTAGAGAGGTAATGGAGTTAAAATGAGGTCACCAGGGTGGGGCCCTAAACCAATAGGACTGGTGTCCTTCTAAGAAGAGATTAGGGCACAGCCACACACAAAGAGAAGACCATGTGAGAACACAGGGAGAAGGTGACCATTACACACCAAGGAGAGAGGCCTCAGGAGGAACCAACCCTGCCGACACTCAATCTCAGTCTTCCCAGTCTGCAAAATCCTGAGAAAATAAATGTCTGTTGTTTAAGCCACCCAGGCTGTGGTACTTTGTTGTGCAGCTCAATCAGACCGACACAGCAAATAAGGCTTGTTAGCAGAGAGCTTATGAAAGGCACCTGATATCTTATAGCTACGTGTTATGAAATATTCTCCATCGCTCATCTTCAAGCACTCAGCCTACAGTTAGAGCTGAGTTTCAATCCAAGCACTTAGTAGCTGTGTGAGTTTGGGCAAGCTACTTACCCTCTCTGATTCTATGCTTCTTCATCTGTAACATGGAAACAAAACCTTCCTCACCCAGGTGTTTGTGAGGGTAAAGTGAGATCATGGATAGTGAAACAGCAACAGAGAGAGCTATCGGTGAGCAGCAGTTCTCATGAGTACTGTACTCCTTGCAGCCTCAGGCCACATGGATTGGGATCCACCATCAACTTACTAAGGGTTTTTAAGGGAGAAAAGAGACCCTAGAATATATGTAACCATCAGTGACAAGATGCATGCTGATTACAGAAACACTCTGACGTGAGCGAAAACAGGCATGTGTTTTTGGGATTTCAGAAAATGTGATATTCCTCTCAGTTTTATATTTAGAGAAGTGCCCACATCGTTGGGTGTAGAAATGACAATAACAGATTCTGGTGCTGGGATCTGTTGTATGGCCTTGGACACTGCGCTCCTAAGTCTTGGGCTAATATGTTACACAGCAACAGATAACTGATACAGCAGCAATTCCTTGTGCGACTGCACTGCTCCAGGACAGAGTTCAGTGGGATATAATTAAATTATTACATTACATAAATAATTTAAATTATATTAATATAATTATTATATATTATTATATACAATAATTAAAAGAGCTATAGACACAAGAACACCACAGGCTCTACTCCAGGCACAAACTGGGGGATATTCTTAGGCCTATTCATTGATTTATTAATGAATGAACAAATATAAAGTACCCCACACATTAACAAGCAAGTGATTCATCAGTAGGGCAGCCATGGTCCTTGCCTTCCAGGAGCTTACGAATCACAAATATGTCCAGTGCTATGAAAGCAAAGTGTGCCCAGTATAGTGAGACATAAAACAGGTGACCAGACCCCATCCTGCGGGTCAGGCGAGTCATCTCTGAGGAAGGGGCGTTCAGAGGGGATCCAAAGGATGAGCACTACAGGCGGGGTGGCTGTGGTGGAAGGGTGTGCCAAGCAGATGGAACAGCCTGTGCAAAGACAGGAAGGAGAGAGCGGTCCGTCTGGCCAGGGGACTAAGAGGAGGCCCCTGACGTCAGAGAACGAGCTGGGGGAGGGAGGGTTAAGAGGTGGCTGGAGGGTAACACCTCTTCCCTCTTCCTGATTTTCAGCTGAGCATCCACAAACCTGAACTACACAGACTCTCCAGCTGGGAAGGGTCTTGAGATCCTCCTTATGTTGGCCCAGGTTGTGGGCAGTGTCCTCCCCAGGACAAGCTAAGCGCTGTACCAGCTCCAAGTCTTAACGAACCCACTTCCTTGCTCACATCCCAGCCCAGTGTGGCCAGAGGCGAGCTCTGCTCCCCGATCACTGGGCCCCAGGGCGCTTCCGTCCTGGATCTGCTCTCCTCTGCGTCCTGGGGCCTCTTCAGCGCATCACTTGTGGCCGCAAGTCAGCCAAAGGCCACAGCCAATCCCAAGGGAGGCTGGGCTGTGGAGGCTGCAGTGTTCCCAGGAAGAAGAGCAGGTGCGGTCTCTGCTAAGGTGTGAAAGAACAGACTAGACGGGCTCTCTCTGCCTCTGTGACAGGTGGGGAGGGTCTACATCTTACCTCTCCATTGAGGAGAAAGGTCTGGCTGGCACTGGGGAAGAGCCTTCTGGGCAGGGGTCTGCCAGGCGCCCTCCCACCCAAGCCAACGAATCACACCACACAGGCAGCAGGTGGCCCTCTTCCTGCTCACAAGGGAGCCAGTCTCCAGGCTGGCAGACCCTCTGTACTGGGGGCTCAGAGACCTCCTGGGTTTGACTCCTGAACCCACCAAAGGCATCTACTGACCAGCGTTGCACAGGTGAGCTCACCTCCCGTGAAACAGGCACCATAAAGCACTTAGCACAGCACCCAACACAGAGCAGTGCTGGATAAGCATCAGATACATTAAGTAGTAGAATATAAATCCATAAATGTCACCTAATGGTCACACTAGAGTATTATTTTTTATTTATTAATTTACTTAACTTTACTTGCTTTCTCTTAAACCTAGAGGTAGGGCTCTGTGGTTTTACCATCTCATCTGGTGGTCCCAGGAAACCGCCTGGACAATCTGCTCCTTTCCCGTTGGAGCACCAGCCTCTAGTAATAAAATCCACAGCATGTTCTTGCCCCAAATATTGCTTGAATGCCCTGGATGCGGTAAACGTTAGTGGTTAAAAGCATGAACTCTGAGGGAGACTGACCGAGTAAAACTCTAGCTCTGGACACTAACCAGCTGTGTGACCTTGGGCAAGTCACTCAACCCCTCTGAACCTCATTTCCTCATTTGCAAAATAGGGATGATTGAACTACCTACTTCATAGGGTTGTTGTTAGGATTTAAAGACTCACTCTACATTAGGTTATTGGAACAGGCACATAGTAAGCATGGTGTGTTTTCTAGTACTATTATTACATGGAGCTGCTAGGAAAACTTGCTCAGAAAATGTACACGTTATATATTAAATACAGAATGAGGCCTCCAGGAATGAGCACTAGTGTCATGTTTATTATAGTTACAAGTGCCCCCTGTTACCTGAATCCATCAGTTTCTGAGTTTGAACAGTGAGAGTGTGGATAGTGGATGTGGGTATAATGACCATTTTGTTTCATTGCCACTCAGATGGCATAGAAGCAGCAGCCATTTTTCTGGTGGACCAGGGAGGTGCCAGGCACCAAGACACCCACCCTCAGGGCTCTTTCCTGTCCTGGAAGACGCAGGCCAGCTCTTCCCCACGCAGCTCAGCCAGCCAGGGGCTAGGCAGTCTGCCCATTCAGAAGACGTGCTCCCCGGGGACCCATGAGGCCCAGCAAGCTCTCAGGGCAAGAGGAACGGGCCTGGGCTCTGCCAGGCTCAACATTCCCACAAGCGCCACTAGCAGGATGGTCAGAGAGACGGAGGCCAGGGGGCCTGGAGTCAGGCCCGGCCAAGGCAGGGGAAGTCTGCGACATGTCCATTTGCTCCCCTGCCTCGGGGTCACGGGAGCTGGAATCAGCCAGTTTGCCTAGAGCCATAGGCCCTCAATCTGTCATGACACCCAAGGAAAAAATACAGGGAAATACTATTTTTTCATCCCGTTTATTACCCGAACAAGACTTAACCTGGAAGCACCATTGGCACTGAGCAGCAAGGTGCAGCCGTGCCCGTGGCGCCCAGCTTGCCCGCAGCACAAGCGCGCTCACTGTGGGGCCCCGGGTCCTGGAGGCCCAGGCCTGCTCAGGAGAGACGATGGGGACGGGAGAAACGGGGCCAAGGGGTGACATCCATCCTGATGGCTTTACAGCCTCACCCCCACCCCACAAAGGCTGCCATCACGGTGACGTCAAGGGACTCCCTGGCATGATGTCACCGTGCTGGGCAGGGCCGCCCGCTCTGGAACCCAGAACCAGAAGTCAGCTTCTTCCGGTTACAAGGGGTTGTGACCCTTGAGCCAGTGCTTGGACTGGATTCAATGGGGGACCGTCCAAAAGCTGTGCCCCTTCCCCCACCGAGAGGCTCACAGGCACGAGGTGGATCTCCACAGTTAAAGAGAAACGTCTCTGGATGCTGCCGTGGTCAGGATCCTGGACTGAGACGCAAAGGCCCCGGCAGTGGGCAAACAATCCATTATCATCAGCCACTGACCTCTCGGTGTCTGCAGCTTCCTGCCACTTCCTGGGCCCTCCAGGGACTCCAGCAAGCGTACCACGGGGCCCATGCCCAGAAGGTCCCGCCCTTGGTTCAGTGCTCTGCTGTAGCTGACTTGAAATTCCTCATCATTTTTGACGAGGGACCCCATTTTCATCTTGCACTGGGACCCCCACATTATGCAGCCAGCACTGCCCACACCTCACCCTCCCGGGTTCCAGCAGCCCCATTGCTGACCCTTCTCACCCACTGACCTCCCTTCAGCCGAAATCTCAGGAAATCCTCAAAACAACCCCAGGTTTGGGGACTAATTCTGCAAACATGGAAAATGGGATGCATGGGTAGTAAGCAACCTCCTAGACCCACACGGCTAGTAAGAAGCAGACCCGAGGACCAAATGCAAACTTCTTGAAACCCAGAACCCGTGTTCCTCTCCCCACATCTTCTTCCCCTGAGTGGGAAGGAGGACCCAGCAGAGCCTGGGAGAGGGTCTCAGACCAGCTCAGCATTGCTGGGAGGAACTGGGTTACTGTCCCGGAAGAGACATTCTAAGTAAGGCCCCAGTGGAGGCGCTGGTGGGCAGGAGGCCAAGGTAAATGGGTGGTGGTAGGAGACCCGCAGCTCTGCAAGGGTGGGGGGCATTCTCTGGGGCCCCCCTCGTTTGACCTCCCTTCCACTGATCCTCCCTGAAGGTGTGCTCAATGAGGTCACGTCCCGTGGCCCCATGCCACTGCACCCAGAAGCCTCTGCCACTGGAAGGGGTTGGCCTCACAAGAGTAAGGAAACAGGGAGCACCCAGCCTGTGTGACCCCGGCGATGGCCTGAGTCCCTCCTTCGGAATGAGAAGCAACCTGATTCCATCGTGTCCATTTCGGGGAAACATCAGAAGCATAACCAAGAGCCCCAAGCAAACAGGTCTCACGCAGAAGCAGATGGGGCCACAAGCAAGGGCCAAAGGAGCTCAGGAAGGCCAGTCCAGAGAAGCGAAAGCTCCGAGAAAATCATCACAGCCTCCAGCTGAGGAAACGTGCAGACGATGAACACCGGGCACCAGCATTCCAATTCAGATACCACAGTGGCAAGTGACAGAAATGCCGACTGAAACTGGCACAAGGGATTTATCTGAGATAAGCCAGTATTCGGGGAGGGATGATGGAGAGCTCCTGACACCTGCGTGCGGAACGCCAGCCTCCTGCTCTCACGGGTGCAAATTCCCCCCACCCCCCGCAGCTGCTGGCCAGACGGTCAGTAAGACGGTGAAAGTGAGTGGAGTGTCTGCAGGTTGGCCCTGAGCTCCTCCTCAGACCCACACCGCTCCGCAGCATGGACGGGAACTCTGAGAGGATAAGGGCCGCGCACTTGCCTCCAAGCCCCAGCTCTGCCATTTACTGCCCGTGGGTCAGTCCTCCAACCTCTCGTCGGCTTCCCGAGGCTCTTAGGAGAAATAGCAGTTTGCATCCCGACCTGTAGGCCTGCGTCAGACAGGAGTATTATTCCCACATAACTGAAGCTCCCTGGGCTGAATTAAGTAAAAAAGCAACTTAAGAGGATGTTGCATGGCCGACATTATCTCCAGTACTGGGGAGCAGGAAGAGAGGCTGAGTGGCCAGGAATAATTCCCAAAATCACGCCAGAGAGCAGGGACAGCGGGACCCCGGCCGCTGCCTCTTGCCCCTCCATGAAAGCCTGCACTGTGCTACGAGCTGGCTTCGGCTGCACTAAACAGAAGCCAGAATACCAGTGTCCGAGACGACCTGTTTGTAGAATTTGTTTTTCTCCCACAAAGGTCTGAGTTCTGCTCTCTGAAACCAGCAGCGTTTCCTCTCTGCCGTAAAGCACAGGGTTCATCCATGTGGGCTGTGATGACGCATCACAGTGTCTGCAGCGAGCCACTGGGAGGACACACAGGGGCACGAGGAGATGGCCCCTCCTGGTAGGGACACACACCAGAGATTGCATGTGGCCCTTCTTGAATCACATTGGCCAGGGCTCGTCACATGCTTTCATACAGTTGTGACAGACTCTTCTATTACTATGGGGGATCGGAGGGGTCGATGGTGGGGGGGAATCAGCAGTGGCTACCTCCCTCTCTGCACCCCAGCTGCCCTACCACCACCTCCTTTTAATTCTCTGGACAGGATGAGCTCTTTGCATAGGCTATTCCCTCTGCCTGGAACACTGTTCCTCTCCTTTTGTCTAGTGAACTCCTCCCCCAGATCCCACTCAGACATCACTGGTCCCCGTCAGGCTCCTGCCCTGTGTTCTCCTCATCCTGGTCTTGCTGCCCCAGCACCTTCCGTACTCTGCGATTATCCCTCTGGGTGATCATGTGACTGAGGGCTGCTTCCTCCAGGAGGTGGAGAACTTCCCAAGGTCGGGAATCTTGGTCTGCTTCTCGTTAGGCACTAGTGCCCAGTCCAGGGCTGTAGCTACTGGCTGAAGGACTGAATGAATCAACGTGCCTTCCTGAGCTCTGGGTCCTCTCCTGCAAGTGGATGCCGCTCAGAGATGTTACAAGAAACACAGTTAACGATCCTAAGGAGAGCCTCGTTCCAAGTACCAGGTGCTGTTACCCCTTTGATTTGTTTGATCCTCCCAGTAGCCCTTAAGTTAGCTCATGTTATCACCCCCATTTTACAGCTGAGAACACCAAGGCACAGAAACTTCCCAGCTAAGTGGCAGGCTGGGAGGAACCCCAGGGTCCTGGCACCGCACAGCAGGGGCTCAGGCAGTGCCCTTTCTGCCCAGACACCCCTGCTGAGGAGCGCACGCCAGGTGGGGAAGGGCCCAGACCCGCTCCTGTCCTTGTCCCTAGGCCTATTCTGGGAGCTCCTCCCATCCTGACCCTAAGTCCTTCAGCAGCAGGTACCCCCAGAAGTCCAGATCCAGATCCATGCTTCCACAAAACCACTGCCTCTGGAGTGTGGCCGTGTGGCCTGGCCCCCTGCAATGGCTCCCAGAGATACAGAGCTGGGTGACACACAGCCGCCCCACCCCCCCAACTCTGGGCCACAGACCAGCAAACGGGCAGGCACGTGCTCTGCCAGCGAGGAACGAGGGGCATCCAGCCCTGCTGGCCACGAGGATGTCCAGGAAATGCCAAACCATGCCCCAGGGAAGAATCTGCCTGGAGTAACTCAGCCAGTTTTTACACTGCTCTTTAAAACAACTACTACTCTGTCTTGTTACAAAATGGATACACATCCAGTGCTGGACAAGAACGGGGAACACACAGAAAACAAGGAGACACGAGGATCGTCCACAACCCCTGCAGCTCTCACGCTGGGCCAGTGCCAACCTGGCGCCTTGCTGTCTGCAGCGCGCCTCATTCTTGACGGAGAAAACTACGTTTCAGCAACATCACAGATTTCCGTGTGTGCGTCCCTCTAAGACTTCCGGATCCTGGGTGTCATGGTTTACAGGAGAACAGGAGTTGGCTGTCACCATACCTCTCATGGGGCCACGTGTGCGTGGTGAGGGCGGCGGTGGTGAACGCCCCATCCCCTCCCGATAACATTTCCCGAGGCCCCCTCTGTGCCCTGGGGGAAATACAGAGCTCAGACCTGGCTTCTGTGTCCCACCCCTACCCCCACCCCTCAACAGCGTACTACCCAGGGGTAAAGATAGGAGGAAGTTAATTTATTTCTAACAAACGTTTTTCTAGCACTCTCCACGCGCTAGGCATCGTTCTAAGGACTTTACAAACATTAACTCGATTAATAGCAACCTTAGAGGTAGGTACTCTTATTTGCATCTTACAGATGAGAAAACTGAGACCCAGAGAAGTCAAGTGACTTGCCTGAAGTAACACAGTGACTTAATGGTGGAGCCTAGATTCAAACCCAGGCATTTGGGCTCCAGAGCCTACGCTGGTACAAGCTAATTGACCATGATGTGAGGACCACGTTGGAAATGTGGGAGGTGACACATAGGTCACTAGCTCCTGCTAAGCCAGCACATTTTTAAAAAGAATTCCAACAAGAGGAATTAGACATAAAGCCGTGGTTCTGAACCCTGGCTATACGTGAAAGTTACCTGAGGCAACTTGAAAACTGCTACCCAGGTTCCACTCTGCTTGGTTTGGGCTGGGGGTCCAGGAACCAGTACTTTTTAAGACTTCCCAGGTGATTCCACTGCACGGCCAGGTTTGAGAACCTCAGCTCTCGGAAGGAGGCTCTCTCCACACATCCTATGCGACTGTGGGCTATTTGCTTAGCCTCTTAGGCCTCAGCCTCCACATCTGTGGAATGGGAATGCCATTGCTTTGGTGAGCACACGGAGCCTCACATGCACACACCTCACAGGGGCCTGCACGGACTGTCGGCTCTTATCACAAAGCACACCCGCTCTCAGCACCCAGGCAAAGATCAGTGTACGAGTCTGCTAGGGTGGCCATAATAAAGTACCATAGACTGAGGGCTTACCAAAAAGATTTATTTTCTCACAGTTTGGAGGCTGAAGTCTGCCATCAAGGAGTCGGCAAGGTTGGTTTCTCCTGAGGCCTCTCTCTCTGGCATATAGGCGGCCGTCTTCTCCCTGTGTCCTCACGTGGTCGTCCCTCTGTGTGTTCGTGTCCTAATCCCCTCTTCTTATGAGGACACCAGTCATAGTGGATTAGAGCTTATTTTAACTTATTACCTCTGTAGAGGCCCAGTCTCCAAATACAGTCACATTCTGAAGTCCTGGGGTCTAGGGCTCCAATACATGAACTTTGTGCAGGATTCAATTCAGCCCAGAACAATCAGTAAATGCAGACAGAACCTGTTTTGAGGTGCTTCCTTGGGCATATGGCTGAGAATCCAGAACCTCACACTTATGTCCCCTAAAGCAGGACACAGCGAGGTGGGTGGTTTTCACTTAGCTAGTGAGCGTTTGACAATCTCTGAGCATAGGTTCCCAATCTGGGTTTCACCCCTGCCAGCCCTTCGAGGGTTAATCCGAAGGTCTCTGGAGTTGGGGGGATTTACTGCCCCCAGACCTTTATCATCTCACCCTGACGTTGAGGGCTCACATTTCCCACTTAATTACTTGTCCGGCAATCAGAAGAGATAGCCGGTTCTGTGCTGAGTTGGCTGCAGCTGTGAACTGTTTATTTACTTTTCCTCAGCCCGGGAATGGCTATAATTTAAAGGTTCAGATCTCAGCTACCCTGCCTGGTGCAAACCCTGCTTAAACACTTCCATATTGCTCGGGTGGAATGCGCTGGAAGCTGCCCCCACTCCCCTCCCTGGACACAGAGCGCTGAGAAGGCAGGTGTTCCTGGTTACGGAGGCTGCAGGGCCGGGTAAGGGGAGAAGGCTGCCCACTGTTACTGCCAACTCCGCCGTCCACCCCAAGAGCTCACGGAAAACCTAGAAGCCATAGTAGGCCTGAGTACCACAAGATGGCAGGACGGGATGGCCCCAAAGCACCCCACTCCCACAGCAGTGGTCCCTGCCACAGTCGAAGCCACAGCTCTCACTAATTCCTGCACCAAATGGTGTAATTACACTGAGGCTGTCAAATGGCATCCAGATGGTCTCGCCGTTCGCACCAGCGCTTTAATAAGCTTCTAGGCGTGACCTTGGCAGCTTGTGCCCCACCTGCGCAGCCCCCGGTCGTGAAGCCCGAGCCCACAATTAGATCAGATAATGAGCGCCCAGGCGACCAGCCTTGAACTCTGCAAGCCCTCTTCAAGGGGTGCCCAGAGAGTCACCCCACGCCACTGACAAATGGCATGCGTTCCACCACAAACGGAGGGCCGCCTGTGCACAGCTCCCCCGGAGGCCTGCCTGGGGAGATCACAGAGACCCGAGACCCAAGAGCACATTTGGGGGGCCAGGCAGCTCCCAGGCAAGCTGTTCCAAGAGCTGAATTCTGGCAAACCAGAGGCTCAAGCCCAACCGTTTCCTCTACAGCCCCAGGCAGCCCACCAGGGAGGAACTGCTTCTAATACTGCCACCCCCATAGGCACCAACAGATGGGAACCCAAACATGGGAATCACCTGCTGCCACAAAGCGGCACGTGACCTCCACCAATTCATCCCCTTTGAATATCCTCGAGCCAGAGTAACTCCACAGTGAAGCTTTCAGTGATCTTGCGCTGAAAAGAATCACATTCCACTGGCCATTCTGAAAAGTCAAATTATTCTTTCCCAGCATGGGGCACACACCTCAGAGAGTGACAGAGCTAACATGCCTACACCAGGCACCAATGCCAGGACTTCACACATAGTGACTAAACTAACCCTCAGACGACCTGGATGCTGTTTTTATCCTCCCTTTGTAGAAGAGAAAACTACAGAGAGGGTAAGTAACCTGCCCAAGGTCACACAGCTAGGGAGTGGCAGGAACGGGATTTGAACCCAGGTAAGGAAGCAGACATCATGAATGCATACAACTATGATCCCATTTGGGTAAACAAATAACAGTTAAAAGTTTACTGTTACGCCTCTATGACAATACGTTATATATTTTAAACAAAGTTTAAGAGTTTGTGCAAAGGTTTGGAAAATGCCAAACAGTCCAAGAAGAGCCCGCATGCTGATATTCTCAGGGCCCTGCCAAACCGGAGAAAATGGGTAGATACAAAGAAAAGAGCAAATCAGAAGCCTTCTCTGTGATGGGTTGGCGCAGAGGGCAATGGGAGAGGGACCAGACACTTGAGCTCTTGGCCGGGGAGAGAAGTTTCTGTGGGAGAATCTTGTCCCTGACCTTTGCCAGGTTTGGTTCTCGCAGACCTCAGACAGAGAACGAGGGGAGGCTGAGACCCAACAGGGAAATGCAAAATGTGTTTGTTCCGACTCCCTCGTTATATTTGACTCTTTATAAGGCATCAGTATTCCCCTCACAGGCATCCTGGGTTTTAATGGTCCTATCTCAAGTTGTCATTGAAAACCTACTCTTAAGACTGTGTCACCATTCTTAGTAAGATGTGAATGACTGACATTTAGGAAGAGGGGATTGCATTTCAGGTTACCACCTTAAGGTCAAGTTGGCTTTTCAAACAAAGAGACCATGAGAAGACCCAAGACAAACATGATGCATGGAAAAATCATCATTTTTGCTAAAATAATGGGAGGGACACAATGGCTTTTTAAAATACCTCTTCAAATAACATGGAATGCAAAGTAAAGATGATGTGACTTAATGTGAGGAGATGCCCAAGAGGTCATGCCTGGGCAGGTTTTGCTCTCGGTCCACACTCTTGGGAAGGGGAGCCTACTCTGCTCAAGATTCTGTGATAGAAAATCTTGAGGAACCGGGCCTTAAATTATGCAAGTGGTTCGTTCCAGTGGTGACATCACCTGGCAGGTCACAAATTTATTCCAGCGTGAGCTGGTCGGGGCGGGGGGGGGGGGGGGGTGTTCCTGGCAAAAATGCTAGGACTCAGAAGCCACCAGTATTAGATACTTGGTGATCTGTCCTAGAACCGCTGCAGCCCAGCCAAGCGTTCACAAACAGGAGATCAATGGTGGACCCACCCCACCATCCAGGGTGTGTCTGCGCGTGTGTGCACACATGTGTGCATGTGTGCTGGTATGCATAGGTGTGTATGTGAGTGGGTGTGTGTGTGATAAGAGTGTGTGCGGTGTGTGTTATGTGTCCAAGTGTGTGCATGTGATTGAACATGTGTATGTGCGTGTGAGTGAGTACGTCTGTTCCTTTCCAAGAAAAAAAAAGTCTCAGGAAGACAGCATGAGACCATTTGGTCAGCCACCATATTTCACGTTTTATTGCACCCCTGCTTTGGAAAAACATAAGCCAATAAACGTGAAACCAGTTCTGTGCCTGCAGCTTCCTGCTTTGGGTCAACAGAAACCCTGGGATGAGAGAGTACTGGGAGATTCCCGACAACAAAGCAGAAAGTTCATAAAAGACAAGGACCCAAAACTCTGAGGACCCCACTGCGTTCCCCGTCATGCTGACTTTCAGAAAAGACCGCAGGACTCGAACAGACAGGGAGTGAACCTGTCCAAGCCCCTCGTCACCCAAGAACCCACTGATTCTGCCAGACAATCAGGCTGCCTGCTCTGGCCTCTTCCGCTGTCTCCACGCCTGTCTTTCCACAAACTGGACCGGCAGTGCAGAGCTCTCAGAGGCCCAAATTCAAATCCCAGCCCCACCACTCATCACCAGGCCCTTGTGCAAGTGAGGAATCCCTCCTGGCCGCTCCAGCGTTCCCATCTGCGGAAAAGAGAGACCACCACCACCAACGCTGTCACCAACTCTGGTGCCGCCTGAGCGCTTCAACATCTAACTGCGCTTACCCCTCCGAGGACCGGTGACCTAAGGATGTACTACCGCACCTCCCGCAGGAGGGAACCGGGCACAGGAAGGACGCGGCAGGGAGGGAGCACTGGAACAAGGGCACTACCTCTGCCGCTGCCCACATTTCCAGGAGGGGCTCGTTGCCCACCCCCACCCCCCATCTGACAGGAGTGCCTGTGACGGGTCTTGCAGGATTTCATCCTCACTGTTGTAAAGTTTCCTCGTGGAAAACACGAGCATTTTCCTGGTCTCTTCGTTAACTTGATGTGTCCTAAGGAGGGTCAATCCCCCTCTGGCCCCAACGCCTCAGCTCCTAGAATCCCAGGGTCACTCCGTGTTTCCCGATTCAGGGCTCCTGTGCCCCAGGGGACAGCAAGGACTTGAGTCCCTTGTATTACTGTCAACATTTGGAAATTTCCAATGCAAAGAGCCCTGGTTCCTAAAATGAGGCCTAAGAAGGTGCTCAAAACACTCACAGTCTCTGCTTTTGACTCCAGCCCTGTGAGTTCAGTGTGGTCTGCCCCGAGTTTATGATTATCAGAAACTTTGCCAGGAAGGTTATATCACTGCATATCATTATGGGCAATAAGAATTAATCCTTTCCTGAACACACTGTCTGTGCTTGCTGTGTGCAGGGCACCCTAGGATGTCTCCCGACTACCCTGTAAGAGAGATAAGATCATCCCCAGTCAGCAGAGGAGGAGACTGAGGTTCCGAGAGGCTCCAAGACTCAGCATGACCAGGAGGGGTAGCAGTGAAGATGACTCAGCCTGCCTGACACCAGAGCCTGCCCACGCTGCCAGGCCAGCCTTTTCCCAAATGTTCCAGGTCAGAAGAAGTACCTGGGGGCCTGGTGTAAACTATGAATCCTGGGTCCCAGCCCACTTCTCGTGAGTCTGACTCTGAAACCGGGGCCTGAGAATCTGCATTTTCAGACAACCATCGCTGCCCACTCTCCATCATACAACTAGATTAATTACCTGTTTCCATGCACAGTCCATGGCTTGATAAGAGCACCTTTCAAATGTTGGTACTGATGGGGAGGGGGGAGGACGGAAACCTAGCCCGGGGCCAGGCAGGCAGGCCTCCCCTGCCCTCACCCGCCTGCACAGCGCCCCCGAGGGCCATACGGGGCACTGCGACCCCCCAGCCTCCCAGCAGGGAACCCACCCACTGCCCCTACAGAAAGAATGGGCGGAAATGGCCGCAGGCAGGAACTCACCCCTGCCATTTCACAGCGCTCTGCAGGGGAGGGCCTGCAGAGGAGCTGAAAAGGCCAGGGACACGGAGCCAGCCTCGCGAGAGAGCCTGGCAAACAAAGCACAGCCCCCCCAGAGCAATCACCCGCCAAAATCTGCAAGCTCATCACGGTGCTTGGGAACCTCGAGGGGGGGACACAATACAGGACGCATCCTGCTCGGCAGAGATAAGAGAATTCCCAGGTTCTCACTGCCCAGCCTCCCCCTGGGGACAAAAGAGCTGGCAGTGAGCTTGGAGGAACGTGAGAAAGATGCCCGAGGCCAACACTGCACGAAGCTCTGCACCCTGCACTCCACACCCTGCACCTCTCACCCTTCACCCTTCGCTCATCCCTGAAGTCACTCCTCAGACTGACCTTCAAGCCCACCCTACGTCTCGCTGGTTGTGGAGCCCTGGACAAGTGGCTTTGCCTCTCTGCTCCTCAGTTTCCCCACCTGCAAAATGGGGCTGCAGGTGGGAACTACCTCCGTCCCTCCTCGGGGTTTTGCTGCGATCCATAGTGTGTTTCTGGAGGACCCACTGTGTCCTCGGCACTTTCCTGTATCACCCGGTCCAGCCCTCAGCCAGTCCCAGGAGCTGGGCTTTTGCACAAGCCCCTTGTCCCAGCGAGGAGGCTGATGTGGACGTGGAGGAGGTGACGTGGTGGGGCCAGAGGCCGTGCTCACCCATCTTGGAGCTCACCACTGTTCTGAGAGCCTGATCAGGACCAGCCAACAACAAAAGTGGCGGCTCCAGGAGACTCCAATTCCATTCTTATCCGTGGGTCATGCCTTTAGGCTCAGTTTAATCCAAATGCTGAGCGTTTGTTTGCACACATCAAAAATGATAATAACCGCAAGAATGAAAGCTAGTACTTGCAGCTCACTTTCCATACGATGCCCTGGGAGGGTGGTGCTGTTATTAGCACCCCCAACAGTCGAGGCCATTGACATTCTGAAAGGTCAAGTCATCTGCGCAGCGTCACCCAGTGGTGATCAGGGGAGTACTGTGCCTGCACAGTGCAGGGACCCGCCCTCGGGACCTCTCTCTCTCTCTGGGAATTCCTGTCCCTCTCAAGGGCAGGGACCTCACCTGTCTCTCTCTCTGTCCCCAAAGGATGCCAGCACAGCAACCAGTCAATGGACAGTTCGAAAGCGAAAGTCGAATTGACTCATTTTATTTCCTGGGTCGCTTTGAGCACGTGGTGTCCAGAATGGGCAGGAGGTGGCACCATGCTGCTTGGGGCATGTGGGGGTCAGGCTCCCACCTCTAGAGGGACCCATGCTACCCATGAGGTCTGTTTCCTTCACTCCAGGTGGGCTGAATGAGTTGGTGCAGAGCCAGTGTATTTTGGGGGGAATTCAACGATAAGGAGTCCGTCATGGAGACCAGCTAGGAACCCAGAACCTGTCCCAGCTCTCCAGGCAGAATGGAGGCGGTGGTGATGCCGTCAGGACCCTAGTGGGACCACTCTGTTCAAAGTGCAGTGAGTCCTTTGGTCAGGACAGAGCTGACCCCCCGTGAAACGGAAGCCCAGGGCATGGAGAGAGGGGGAGACACACCTCCCTCTGCCTCACTGATGCCAGAGAGGACCTGCCCACACGTGCCCCGGGGGTACTCGAGCTCTGAGCATTGCCAGGAGCCCCGTGTGGTGCACATCCTCTCTTGTTCCCAAGTCAAGGAGGTTCTGGAACCCAGGAAAGCCAACTCCAAAGCCCAGAGCCTCCCCCACAATTCCAGAGGGGGAGATTTTAATTCTCTTTTTAGAGCTCCCAGAGTTCCTGTCAACCACATCCCACTGGAAAGCTTTAAAGCCATGCCCTGAAAGCCACCACTTCCTCCCTCCTGGTGCCCTCCCTGGGAAGATCTGCTGAAATAAACTCAGGAGCGTGGGAAGGGGGCTGTGGCAGACACCGCAAGTGTGCTTCCCAGAGTCTTTGATGCCCACCTTCTCCCGACTGTGTACCTTACCAGCCTCTCTTGCAGCTAAACGCAGCCAGTGACCCAGTTCTGACCCATTAGATGTCAAAAAGAGCCTGGGACACTTCTGGGAAAGCTTTTGCTTTCCCGATAAAAAGAGGAAGAGATCCAGCTGGTGCAGTCCTGGAAACTTGCTCCTCCCCTCCCCCCTTGAATACAGACGTGATATCTGGAGATGCAGCAGCCATCTTGAGAACATGACAGGACAGGTAATGGAAATGTGGCAGACAGAATGACACCCACCTCCCAGAAATGCCCACATCCTAATCCCCAGAACCTGTCAAAATGTTAAGTAATATGGCAAAGGGGAATTGAGGTTGCTGATCAGCTGACCTTGAAACGGGGAGATCGTCCTGGATTCCCCAGGTGAGCCCAATGTAATCACAGGGTCCTTAAAGGTGGAAGATGGAGGTAGAAGAGGGGATCAGAGAAGAGCTGTGATGAAGAAAGAAAGGCAGAGATGCAGCATTGCTGGCTTGGAAGATGCAGGAAAAGGCCAGGAAGTGGGTTCTCCCCTTGAGTTCCTGGAGGAACACAGCCCTGTGACACTTTGACTTTAGCTCCGTGAGACCCGTGTCGGACTTCTGACTTCTAGAACTGTGAGAGAATACATTTGTGTTGTTTTAAGTGGCCAAGTTTGTGGTCATTTGTCACAGCAGCCCCAGGGCACTGACACAAGCCATATGAGATGCTGCCTTGCCCTTGTCGAGCAAACAAACTGAGGCCAGCAGCTGCCTTTCTCCAGACATCCTTGTCGTGTGAGAAGAATGACCCCATGCTGGTTTAAGCCACTTCAAGATGGACTATTTGTGACTTGAAGCTTAACACGTTTCTAACTGCCATTTGTGTCAGCTGGGGAAGCTTTCATTTCAAAATTCCTTTTGTGAGAGAGAAAAAGCATCACCAGCTAAAAATGTAAATTGAACCCTAGGACAGTACCCCCAAGGTCTGACGATGAACTTTGGGCGGCCCTGGGACCTTTCTGGAGAAAGGAAGGTATAGTGAGATCAGAGTCCCTTGAGCAATTCTCTTCATAAAACTTTCTCTTCATATAATGTCCTAAAGCCCTCAACGTTCTAAAAAGAGAAACAGATTCTTAGTAAATGTTTATTGAACCATAAAGTGGACCTACGACAAAAAAGTTAATTGCAATAAACAGAAGGGTTACCTTCTTTGGGCACTGTGGCCACTACATGGCAGGGTCCCTGGGATAATAGATGTGTTTGTGGTTGCCCACCTGATAGGACTGGGTGTGACTTCTCCAGTTTAATGGCCACTCAGGACTGGGTTCCTTGTGTCTTACTTTTATGGCAGCCTGTTTATCATTGATATGACCTCTCTGACAAACAGCCTTTTTTCAGAAACACAGCTTTACTGTAATGTCATTTCTGAGCTAAATTTTCCCAACCTATCTGATTGCTCACTTTACAACTGGGTTTCTAGGAGTGGGTCGCGGGAAGATGCCTTTGCTTACTCACGACGCGCAAGGAGACTGTGAGCTGGGAAGGGACGTTTGTCGGGGACCTGCCTCGAGGGTCGCTCGGCGCCGGAGTGGGCAGCCATTTGACTCTCGCTGCTCCCGGTGTGGTCTGACCAGGTTACGGATGAAAGAGATAGTCCAGCGAAAGGTCTAGCAGAGGCCCGGCAGGTGACCAGTGCTCAGCAAACATTAACTATTGAAATGCCCGTCTCTCCAGCACTCCCAGCAGCCCACGGGGTAAGTCTGGGGAGCGTTCCCACACTCCAGGCCAGGAATCCGAGGCTGAGCAGGATTCCGTGACAGCAGGAGAGCAGCCCATCTTCCTGCTCTCCCTGAGACGCCTCCCCGCGGCACCCACAGCCACACCTGAATGGGAGCGGCCGGGGTAGCCCCAGGCCCCATGCTCTTTCCAAGGCCAGCACCGTGCACCCGCCTTCCTCTTTGTCCCTCACGAGCGCCCTGTGAGGGGCCTTGTGCTGCCCACACTCAGGACGAGGAAGCCACAATCTCAGGGGGCCCTAGTGTCTTGCCCACCATTCTGAGACACTTGGAGACAGGTGCGAACGCAGGCGACCCGACGGCACGTTCTGGGCTCTCATCTGTGACCCCACAGCTCCGCTGGCCGCAGCACAGCCTTCTCTGGCCCCACAGAGTGCAGCGAGGTCAAGCGGGCTTTCAGCCAAAAGCAGAGAGGGTCCCCTCCCAGGGCCAGGCTCTGAGCTCAGAGAACCAATTCGCAGAAAATCCCAGACTGACTGAGAGCCCAAGAGAGGTGTGGGGCCAGAGAAGGGAAGCCGTGGGCACCCCAAGGCCCACCACGCAGGGCCTCCCGGGACTGTGACCGCAAAGGCCAGGCCCCCCGCCCTCCTCCCGGGCTCGCCCACAGGCCACCCGCGCCCACCTAGAGAGACCTTCCCACAGCCTGCCACAGCAGCCTCTGGGCACAGGCTGGGATCCTGGCGCCAGGGGACAGTTTTGCCACTTGAACCCCTCTCTGGTTCTGACACCTTGTGACTCTGGGCAAACCCCCAACCTTCTGTGCCTTGATTTCCTTCTCTGTGAAATGACAGTCATAAAAGAAGCCTCCTGCTTTTAAGGGAAGTTTTGGCCCAAAACACCGATCCTTTATTTTCCCGACTGGTAGGAACACATTAATTTATTTTATTTTTAAAGAGACCATGAGTGAGATATCCAGAATGTGAAGAGAGAAACATCCCATCAGGAGGGTTTTTGTAAAGAAAAGTGTCAGTGTCTCTTTCTGCTTTGAATCAAGAGAGCATCACGTAATCGTCAGATGTGACCCACACCGCCTTGGCCCTCTGCTGGTCACCCAACCACATCTGTTCCCCACCCCATTCCTCCCTGTTGACAGGATTCGGGTTTTGTTTGGCTTGGCAATGGACCCGACTAAAAATATGCAGTTTCCCAGACTCCTTTGCAGTGAGAGTGGTCAGGTGACATGGTCCCAGCCAAGGCAATGGAGGTGAGCTGCCCAGAGGGGCCCTTCCAGCGGGACAAGACAGTGCAGCATCTCCCTAGCCCTTTATCCTTCCTGGAATGCCACGAGTCCCAAAGATGTGGCGTTCACCTCAGGACCTGAGCCCACAGGCCCAGAGCCCCAAAGATGGAGAGAACCAGGCTCCCTGCCCAGTCTGCCCACCCCCACCTTCGCCACCTAGGACAACACCCCTGTTATCTGCAGCTGACCCACGTGCACCTGAATACTAGGAGGTGCAACCCTGACCTCATCTTTGAGGAGTAAACACAGAAGAGGTTAGACAGGCCATCTCCCTGGAAATAACTCCCACCCAGGCCTGGGGGCCCCACCTCCCTCTTGCCTATCAGAGATGATTGACATCAATAGCATCCAATCACAGTGTTCTCTGTCTTCTTTGGGCACTGAAAAGCAGACACCTCTGTTCACTAATGTAAATATTGTATTTACTGGGGCTTATTTACTTATGCATTTCCTTAGTGGAAGCAGCCTTCAGGTTCCCTGAGGCGTAACATGACACGTAGGCTGCGGCGCCCTGGAGCTGCTGTCTCCTCCTGAAGTGGTGACTGATGGAGATGGCACTCAGGCAGAGGGCCTCGGCATCTCCGTCTGTGCAGTGGGGATGCCCAGACCGTGCCTGCCCAGTCCCGGGACTGCCCCCATCTCGGTGATAAGGCCAAGGCTGTGGTCTCTGAGCACGTCCCCCCTCGTCCACTCTCCCTGTTCCGGCCCACTGGGAGGTCCCCACGCTCCCCTTGGTGGCCCCTAACCCAGGCCAGTGCCTGGAATACAGCTGCCCCAGCTCCCCCCAAGGCTGAGCCTTCACATCTCCATTCAGAGGCCCATCTTAGGGCTTCCCCGAAACCCCCTACATGCCCAGTGCCCCATCCAACGCTCCCCCAAAGCCTGCAGCCGCCCAGCACAGTCCGGCCTCCCTGTGGACTGTGGGCCGAGACAGAAACGACCTTGCCTGTTGTTCACGGCTGTAAACCCAGAGCCGCCCAAGTGCCAGACACGGAGTCAGGCTCCACAGACACATGCTGCCCATGGAATGACTGGCGCTGACCTAGTGGGAGACGCTGTCATTTCACAGCAGTGGCTATGGAGGGCTGGGAGGTACAGCAAGGCCTCATTTTGCCACGTCTGTGTTTTCTCTCCCACACGCCACGTCCTTACACCTCCTACCCTTGGGGAAAGGAGGAGAGTGTCTCATCGCATTGGTCCTGGTGCCGCGACAGGAGAGATGGCTAACCCCAGGTGACCGAGAGTTAAAGGAAGGACAGACTAAAAGGACAGGAAGGAGAAGTGAAATACTCAGAATTCCCTTCAGTTCCCCACTGCACTGAAGCCTTGAGGCAAGGAGGTGAGTCACTAGTTGGAGGAGAGGGAACCGCACTTGGGGAGAAGGAACAGCAGGTGCAAAGGCCTTTGAAGAATGGCGGGTTGTGGGTGTGTCAGGGAGCAGAGTGAGGAAGGCCGAGGCTAGATTGTGGAGGTTGTTGGTTTTTATAACACGGTATCATCGTTAACTCTGCTTATAATAATGTCTGTCCAACATCAACTATGTTCCAGGTACTTTACCTACACCATCTCAGTCCCTACAAACCCCAGGAGGTAGGCCCTACTATTATCCCATGCTATAGAGGACAAAGAATCAAACTGACTTTCCCCAGTACACCCGACAAGAAGGGGCACAGCTGGGATCTCAATCCAGGCTCCTGGCTCCTCAAACGTTGTTCTCGAATGCCATTTTATACCGCGGCCCTTGCCCTTGGGCAACGTGAAAAGAGCTGTTTGTCACCCAGCGATGATGTCACTCAGCTCTCAGCACATCCTGCTACGTAACGAAAGCACAAAACCTGTGGCACGTGAGGGTAGCATTTATACCCTGTGTCGTAACTGGTGAGGTAGGTGTCGCTGCTGACGCTGGCTGGGCTACTTACATATCTGTAGTTCTGCTGGGATGAATGGGCGTCTCCCATCCTTCCTCAGCCAAGCAGCTCAGCCTGCTCACACAGACAGCAGAGGCACACGAGGACTAATGGACACGGGTAAGAGCTCCTCCAAGCTTCTGCTTGAGTGACGTCTGCTAACATCCTATTGGCCAAAGGAAGTCACATAGTGAAACCCAGACTCCAGGGACAAGGAAATCTACCCGCCTCTTAGTAGAAGGTGCTACAAAGCCCTCAGCAAAGGACTTGGACCCAGGGAGGGCTGAGGCCCTGAGGCCACTTATGCATTCCACCTGTCGCAGGTAAGGAAGGCCCAGGCCAGGGCCAGAAGAGATGCTGGGTGGGGAGACAAGGGGGCCTCTCTGAGCCCGGGTCCTCCCCTGGGCAAAGGAAGAGTGACTTGTCCAGGGTCCAGCACGAGGCAGCAGGAGAGCTGGAGCCCTTGTCCAAACCGTCTGACTCCAAGACCCCTTCCCCTTGAGGTGTGAGCCTGGGTGGATCACTAGATCCAACCAAGAAAAACAGAAACTTCACTGAGTATTTAAAACAGAGAATTCAATACGTGGAACTGGTTGCTCTGATGATGGAAAATGGAGAAGCCAACCGTGGAGCCCGGGAGGTATGCACCGGCAGGAAGCTGCTGGCACCCTGGGGCCAGAGGGACAGAGAGGGGCCGGGGCTGGCAGAGCCTGCCCCTGCAGCAGTACTGCTGCTGAGATGCGAGCTGGTGGGGGAGGGGGAGGGAAGGGGGAGGGGGAGGGGAGGGGTGCGGGGGAGAGGAGAGTGCCCGGCTTCTCCCTCCTGCGGCCCTCCCTCCCGGCTCTCACCAGCGCCTCTCACCAGCCAGACCCAGACAGAAACCAGGGGAGCCTGCGAAATGCAGCCTCTCAGCCCCTGCAGCACAGAGCCAGCCAGGGAGGGTTGAGGGACGGGGCTGAGGGCACAGAGAGGGAGCCTCCCTAGGGACAAGTGGCCTCTGTCTCCCGTGTGCTCCAGGCCAGTGCACACATGCAAAGCCCTGGTTCAGACCCAGGAGGGCTGGGTGGGGCCCGAGACTCTGCATGCCTAACAGGCGCCCAGTGATGCCCAGGTTGCTGGTCTGGGGGCCACACTTCCCGAAGCACCACCGGCAGGGAGCGGAACGCCTACAGGGAGATGCCCAGAGGACATTCGTTTAGTATTTACTGCAGCTGGGCTTTCCCTTCTCCTTCCAGCCTCTGAGGCAGAAACTGCAACGGGAGAGAAAATCAACACCACCAACTCAAGAGACTCACCGGGGTCACCCCGCTCGTAGGTGGCCGAGATGTGATGCCAGGTGGCCCCTCTGCCCGTTTGTTCCTGGGCTCTGGGAACTGGCCCACAGATGGCCATGACCCAATCATCCATCCCGCAAACGCTAGGGGCCCAGCCTTCTCATTCACAGTCTCAAATCCTCACGACCTGAAAAAGAAAGATCACCAGCTCCATTTTATGTAGGAGGAAACCTAGGCTCAGGAAATTGAAAAACTTCACCACGGGTCCCCAGTGAATGAGGGCAGAGCCCTATTTGAACCCAAACCTGCCTAAACCCTCTGCTCAGGCATCACCCCTGCCTCTCAGGCTCACCCTCCATCGCTCAGCAGTACTGAATCCGCAGAGCCTACAAGGTCCTGTTGAAGAACGTGGGGCCTGTGATCCCCCCACCTGGATTCAGACCCCAGTCCCTCCAGCCCTCCCAGCCTTGCGCACGAGCTGTGTCGCCTGGGAATCCCACTCAGGTGCCTCAATCGTCAAGTGAGGACAATGACATTCCCAATTCCATCAACGCGTTGGGAGGCACCATCCAGTTATCCCGTGCGACCCCTGGCACGTTCACACTGGATAAATATCAACCTTGTTGTAAGTACGCAACATTCATGACGCTTAGATTCTGGTGGAGAGATACAACGCACAAATCATCAAAACTAGGCATTCGTCACGTGACTGAGTGTCCACGATCAGAGTTCCAAGAGAGCGTGCGCGATGGAACAGCAGCACGGCACTCTCCGAGCCCTCGCCCAGGCCCTGTGGGACTGGGTGCCCGCGAGGCAGCCCGCTCTGTGGATTGCTCACAGCTCTCCCAGATGGGAGCGTGTCCCATCTCCTCACCAAGCCAGCCTCCACTGCAGCCTGGGGTAAGACCTGGGGAGAGCAGCCTGGAATGTTTGGGGCCCAGACACCTCCGACGCAGAGGCGGCGACACAAGGCCACTGAAAGGTGGCCTCAAACCTCACTTCTCCAAACCGCACAGAAGACGCTGGGCAAGTTTGTTTCTGAGAAGACAGGCAGGGATTTGAGCTTCTGGCGCTTGTTTGCACAAAGGATTTCGGCCTTCTTTCTCCTGTCACACAGCTTAAACACGTTAGCTGACCCTTAAATGGAATCCCCACGATGTCCCCCTCTCCCTCCAAGAGAATTTGCCGGGGGTGCGGGGGTGGGATAAAATGCATTGTGTCCCGAGGGCTTTATTCCCGGCACTGTAGGGTTGATGACTCCAAGCTAACTGTATCTTCTGGGTTTTTGAGTGTCTTTTTCTCTTCTCCTTTACCTTTTAACTAAAACACAACATAAAATAAGCGTTTTGATTGCATTCAGCTGTGAAGAGAGAAGTACATATCCACCCCGCCACCTTTGCTGGCAGAGATCAAACGTGAATTTCTCAAAAAACAAAAAGTGGAAAGTTTACAAATACAGGACTCAAAATCTGCAACAGCACACCATCACTCCAAGCCAGGGATGTGTGCAGTCCGACTTGCTTGTAGGCAACCAGGCCTCCATGCTGTTTCTCTAATCCCACGTGCAAAGATGGTACCAGGGCCACTTTCTGCCAGCAAAAAAGAAAAAAGAAAGCCCAGAAGAGGCAATAATCTCTGCATCAGCTGAGGTCCTATCAGCCTGGTTGGCAAACTGAAACATAATATTTTAGGCTGAAATTGGTCAAATAGGCTGTTGAATTCATTTTCTAAAAAGTCTCACTCCGAACAAATTTATTCATTTACACGAAGTCTGAAAGTGCTTTTCCTTGTTGGGTGTCTGAAACCTGAAATATTTTCAGCCGAACAAGAAAATGTTCGCTGTTGAATGGCCTATTAGAGCTGTCACAAATGTGATTTCTGGGAATAAACAAGATCGTAAGAAGGCTGGCCGGAGCAGAAACGTAAGTCAGCGTTAATAGGTGGTGTAATTAAATTATCCCTTAAGCCAAGGTGCCAAGTGACACAGCTTTTTGTCTGTGAATTATAATACAGTCGCCTCCCTGGGCCTGCACAGATCTGAATTGGACCTCTCTCCAGAATCACTAATTTTATTTTTCGGTTTCTATGTATCAAATAGCTCCCTCTGTTCTGCAGGCGAACCAAAGTACTTGAGACATACAAATTCATATTTTCTCCATATCATTTTACAGCGGTTCACTTGATACACACCTGGCTCCATAAACAATGTTTATTTTTTATGGGTTAGTATCTTGCTCAAGAAAATTAAAACTAAGTTTCAGGAAGCTTTATTTTCATTCTAACTATTGTTCGCTGGTCACTGCCACTCAGTACTTAGACGACTTTCTCCCCAAAGGGTATAACATCTTTAAAGCGGAACAGAGTCTATTTAAACAGCTGGGTTTTGCACAATCGTTTTATCAATACGTAGATTCGAGGTATGAGTAGTCGGCGACTTGCTCAGTTTGTAAATACATACAGGTATAAAAGCTGGCATGTCATTCAATTAAATTTTTAGAGAGCAACGCATGATTAATTACTACCAGTATGATGGAGTTATTGCACTCTGCTGCATTTACATATTTCTATGTCTTTAAATAGTATTTCACATTTGGAGTGAAATGAATTCCTGCCTATCTCCCCGCCAAGGACAAATGATAACATTATTTTTAGGAAAAGAAATAGATCTTTTTGTTGCTGTTGTTGAATTCCAGTTTGTTTAAAATAATTGTCAACATGCACCCTATTTCTTTTTAAATTAAAGAAAAGATACGGCAAATTATTCCATAAAACAAATTAAGGAATCGTGTTGTCCCATGAAGAATCAAAACATTGAAATTATCCAAAAATGTTTTAAAATCATTTTAACCTTAAATATGTTGAACAACGTGCTCATCGTTATTGAGACTCTCTCTAGCAAGAGGTGGGGATAGAAAAATGTTTGTTTGTTTTTGAAATAAAGTAGAAACTTTTCCCAGCTGGAGAGGAGGAGCTTCATTCCTGGGAGATGGAGGTTTAAAAGCTTTAAAAAGCTGGCGATACCATTTAGCAGGAGCTGATATAATGAAATACAATGCCCAGGGTGGGAGGCCCACACACATTCATCACTTTCAAAAGGAAAATACTTTTTTGAGAAGGTGAGACTCTGGTATCATTATCTGTACACTCCTGATTTTAATTGGCCATTTGTACGCATATAAGATTCCATGCAATACTGTAACACGTATATTCTTCGTGAATGTTACAAACGGAGAATCATAAGTATATCGTTTACTTGATAAAACATAGGCAGGCAACAGATAAAATATTGAAATAGCTGCTAAGCATCTTCCATTTTTATTTTGAACATTTCCAGAAAGTATTTCATTGAACTCTAGCTGGGTGATGTCTCAGACCATTGAGACACTTGGTACTTAACAGTCGCCTTAAATACTTTAATACTCTTGGATGGCTTGGCACGTTTCAGGCCAGGCCTCAAAAAAGTTTTTCTTCTTGCTTTTAGAGATCACTGGATGCACTCCGGAGAGGTGAAGGGGGTAAATCTCAGTATCTATCTTCCCCACCCCCACCCGTGGGTCACTTTAGAAGTAACATCGCCATCTACTGGACAGCAGGGGAACCTCCCTAAGAAGGGGAAGGTTTCTGTTTCGGCAATCCAAACTAGAAAGCTTACCAAATATATTTAAGATGTACAATGCCATAGCTTCAGGGACAGAAGAGCAAGAACAAAATACTCTAATCAAAAGCGCAGGAAAGTGGAAATACCCTTTTTGCACAAACTGGTCTGCAGCAATTTTGAAAACTGGTTCTACCCCATCACCCCATCCCCTACAACAACCCCCAGAGAGGAGGTGAAAAAAGTAAGACAATTGCTATTTGTAATTTCTAAGAGTTTTATATTAGTTATGAATTTCTGGAGTGAGAGGTGTTTTTTTTTGGTCACTAGTCAGCTCCCACCTTTTTCTCTGCAGACTTCATGGGGGTTGGGGACACGGAGGAGGCACGCATACACACACACACCCCCCCACTCCTTTGGAGTTCTTTAACCTAACAAGGCTTTGGGAACACAAGAGCATAAAACTGGGATAACCCAAATATTATTCTGAACTCTTTTTTCAGGCACTTAAGCAAAACAACTACCATTTTTGAAGTTTATATAACTTTTCCTTATAAATACAATCACATTCCAATTATACATCTGCATGATGTCGATTTCTGGATTTTCTTATGCAAGTAACAGTCCTGCTTTCCCCCCTTCTTCCTGCTCCTAACTGATCACTGGATTGGCCTTGAAATTTGAGCATTAATTGCTTTCTCTTGGTAATTAAAGTCAGGGTATTCTTTTCATGAGAGAACTACATTGTTTTACAATTTCCCATACTTGTTGGAATAGTTTCACGGAGGAAAGGAAAGAAGTCAATTGTGGCCCAGAATATTAACACATGTTTTCTTTACAACCCTCCCAACATTTGACAAGATGTTCAGAAAAAAAATTTGGTAAATAGATAACATGTTAAATGAAAATTACAATTAAATTTATTAAGTATCACAATTCACCCATTTTAAAAGAGAAACATTTCTACTGAATTTTATTTTTCTTTATTACACATCATAAAAAAAATTTTAAGTGTCCTAGGAGCCTTAAAGTCAGGCTTGCTATTGTATTACAGTCACAGATTACTTCATTTCATATATATATTCATTTCATATATATATATATATATATATAAATACCAAAGTATTTACATTTTGTAACTTAATTTCTCACTCAATAGAGTTTGAAAGATCTGGACATTATAAAGGCAAACTCATTTTCTGCTGGAATGAAATGAGAAAATGAAAATTTTTAAAATTCATTTTATTAGGTAAATTCAGTAGGGACTCCCTGTTAGCCCCTGAAATAAACCAGCCTGCTTCTGTTTACTTTCTCCAACTTTCGGAGCCTTAAAATGAAAATTGAAGTCACTGCAATAGGTAAGCACACTCCCCCTCCCCTTCCTACCCGATGTTTGTGTAGAAATTGTAGGGTCTCTTTTCCTAAAAGCTGAGAATGGTGCTGAGGGCTGACAGAGTGAGTTCAGCCTAGGAGCCCCGCAGAAAGCTAACTGGTAGAGAAAGAAAGGGGCAGCGGGACGGGACGGGATGGGGCAGCGGGACGGGACGGGATGGGACAAGCGGGGTCAGAGCCACAGGAGAGACTGGAGTACTCACAGTTTCCAGTGTCTGCTGCTGTCTGTCTGCGTCCTGGTCCCGATTCCAGAAGGAAATGTGGCTCTTTGTGCAGAACCAGAATGCACATCCAGGAAGCTGGCAAAATCGCTAGCTAAACAATCAATAGAGGAAACACAACAAATTAAAGCACCAAATTTGGTTTTTTCTCCAATAAAGGAAAAGAAAGTGAGCAGAGGGGAGGGTGGGGAAAGAGGACATGTTACAATTTTCCCTGTGACCTGAGCTGGGCCCCAGGTTAATCTCAGGTCACATTTGGATATTTGCTCTCCTGCACCCGCACAATATAAAGGATCATTCGACCGCCTGCAACGGACTCAGGCTTATCGCAAACCCTGAGATTCACTGTGTGAAACAGTCGGAGTTCCTGCCGCAGATCTGAAATGAGTTTTCCTACGAAAATACACTTTAAAACTCAGCGACCCCCGCCCCTAACGAATGCCTTCAGTGACAGGAAATGTTAACCATTTTAAGCACTTTTTATTTGCATTTGCTCTGAAGCTGAGGGAGTGAGGGGAGAAATGTACATTTAATGATTGGTCGTGAAAATCAGATCATGGAGTGAGCATGGATCTGCGTGTTTCTGCGCCGGTTGGGGGGGTGGGGGTATTGAGCATCCTGGGTCCTGAATTTGCCCAGACAAGAGTGACTTCGCCCTGAATTCCCACAGAAGCTAGAAAGGGTTTGCATATAGCCGTTGAGCCGTATTTTCTTGCTCTGTTGATAAGTTACAGGCAGTCCCCGTCCACTTTACAGCTGGGGAGTCTACAGAAAAGTGGCTGTCTCGCACTGTTTGTGGCACTGAGATGTGTTTGTGTGAGTGTTTTCTCCCTGGGATCAAAAGGGGAAAAAAAAAATTTCCCCCCAACTCAACTAAACACTGAAGCTCAGAAACACACAGAATGTGTATAACATTGTCCTTCAGAAATCCATCTTGAATTTTTTTAAAAAAACTCCTCTCTTTGATCAAAAGCCGACAGAGAATTACATTTTTCTCCATTCTGCTGCATTTAACGTGGACTAACACGGGGTGAGTTTAAACAAACAGATGGCCTAGGCATGAATGCTTCTTTCAGTTTGAGTAGCTCAAGGTGGGTTGGATCCATGGGGGCTGGGGGTGGGCCGCAGTCGGGAGGATTAGTTGGAGGGGAGGAAAGCTGCAAAGTTTAGGGGGGAGCTAAGACAAGAATAAACCCGTGATGAAAAAAATTTTTAAACTACCTCTCTGCTTTGAGCCTGTGATCCCCCAGCAAGTGTGCAGTGTAACTATTGAAATTCTTCTGCCTAAAAGATAAATGGCCTACTTGATTCAAGACTGTCAAGTAGGAAAAACAAAACAAAACAAAAACTCTTCAAAGTGTATTTTCAGAAGATAATCGAATGCACAATGAACGCCCGGTAAGAGGGGTGTGCAGGGGAGAAGGCCAGCTCCTCGTGGGAAATCCTGCACGACAGTGGTACTCCAGCCGCCTTGCGGTGGAATGGGGGGCCAACTGAGAAAGGCCAGTCCTGGGTTGAGGGTCTTCACAGGGGTGAACTGGACCTACCTCCCCCCAGCCCCAAAGCCCCAATCAGAACGGCTGCTCGTGGCCTCCCATGTGGGAACTCCAAGCCACTGACCCACACGCCATGAAATCCTTCAGCCCAACGGGAACATACAGGGCCGTGCAAGACTGGGGCGAAAATTCTGGGGCGTGTGGACACTTTGAGGTCCCTGCTGAGAGCCACTCAATCTGCACTGCGTCTTCCCCATGTGGAAGGAGGGAGGTGCTAGCTGGTGCCAGTCTACCCGTGGGTGGGCCGGCCATGGATGCCCCCCTTGGCCTCAGAGACCTTCCAGAATCCTCTTCCTCCACAGAAAGAGTCTGCAGAAGAGGGACAGCCATCCTCGCCTCTGCCCCACAGCCTGGGAGATGTCTCACGTCTCCACATCTCAGGTGTTAAACCTCAGCCAACTGTTTGGACAGGGCCTGTGCCCTGGCTTCGGGGGCCGGTGGGTGATAAAATGCAGAGGGCATCACAGAGAACCCTCTGAGACAGCGTTCCCTCTCCCTTTCACTGCCTGCAGAGCAAGCATGACCTTCCCTCCGTGCTCCTTCCCTCTGGTGCTCAAGACGCCACGGAAAGGAAGGGGAGAAAAAATCAACAGGCCGTGTGGAGTCACTTGTCAGCAATGGTGCACACCCCGCTGGGGTGCTTAATTAAAGGCCAGGCGATTTCTGGAGGATCAAACCAGAGAGAAGGAACCCGGACCCGGCCAGGCTGCTGTGTGGAAATTCGGGAGGCCTCTGGCCCGGGGACCCCACGACCCAGCGACCGGCCCCATGCTCGCAACCTTCACCGCGTCTCTCGGGTTCCCGGGCCCTGAGCTGTACCTCGAGTTCTTGGTGCTCAGATTCTAGCTTCCCATCCATGTTGGGGCAGACACAGCCCAAGCCTGGAGCTGGCAGGATCCCGACAACTTGGCGAAGGCAAAAGAGCCTGCAGGGGGAGGAAAAGGAAGAATGTTCTAGAAGGAGACAGAGCCCAGGCGCTGGGCTCAGAAGGCAAGCGACATCCACTTTTCTCCCTCACTGCCCTTTCTCTGAAACACCAAAAACAAACCAGGACAGCATAAACGTATGTGCATAAAGAATGTAGTGACTGCACACACACACACACTCACATGCACACGTTTTATTTTTAATTTATTTATTTTAAATGCCAGACTATTTCTTCTTACTAAAGGCCTTTTCTCACACTGTTTTATCCCCTAGTTTCACAGAGCTTCCCTCCTTCATGTAAACGAAGGCATTTCCCACAGCCCTTTGGCTGGAATGTTCTAAAATGCTAGCATCGACACATTTCTATTTCATTTTATTGCAGAAAGGTTGTTTTATGGCACAGAGTGTGTGGTGTGTGTGAAGAACGAGCAAAGGAGGGGGGTTCTGCTGCGGAGGGGAGCTGCCCCGTGGTGCCGTCGGCCTCATATAAATCCTGAGAAGTGACAGTTGAGCTGGCAGGAGAATTTGGGAAACCAACAGACAAAATATACAGTGCAGCCCGTAGGCCTCACCTTTACGAGGCAGAGAGAGCTTCTGGAATGGATGGGCCAGGACCTCCGAGGCCACTCATTAGGCACTTGATGAATTGGACATGGGGCCCACTGCCCTCCTGGGGCAGTGAAACGCTCGAAAACCAAGTTTTATTAACCTAATAAAATGAAAGGGAAAAAAAGTCAGGAAAATTTCAGCTGGAAGAATAAACGCAAGGAGCGTAGCAAGTTAACCTACTTTTCATGTATTTAGAACCGTTTTGGCAGCTACGGGCAGTTCCCAAAAAGACCCCACATTCCTAACATCAGATTTCAGCCAACTGGCTATCAACTGGCCACGGCAGCCTAGGAGATCCAGGGATGCGTTGTCTCCACGGTCCCGGGAATGAATACAAGTCAGTACTTTTTCATCACGTTTAACGACAAAGCCAGGGAGGGAGAGAAGGAAAAATGGCAAAGCAACGTCTTCAGGGGCAAACAGGGGGTTTGGAGAATTAAACGGACGCTGGCTGAGGTCTCGGGAATGCCGTCACACCCAGTATCAGGGCTGCCGCCTCACAGGGGAGCATTCCGGTAACGAACTGGAGTAGTTCAAGCACAGGCAGACGTGCCAGGCTCTATTTTACCCACAAACGCCTCCAGGGACCCTCAGCTTGGGCATGGGGGCTGTGAGGGTCCCTTCTCAGAGACCAGCGCAAGCCCAGCTTTCTCGTGTTCCTGGAGCCTCTCGGGGCCATCTCAGTGGACCTGGAGCCTGCTTTGTCCAGAGGCCTGGCCAGGCCACCACTCACCCCCAGGACGCAAGGGAGCTTTATTATCTGTGGGACCGAGAGGCACAGGGTGCTGGCCAGCCTGTGTTCACACAGTGCCCCTGCACAGGGAGGAAACATTTCGGCAGCAGATGCTTCAGCAGGACTGTGCAGAGGAGGCAAAGACGCCTCTTCCCGCTTCCCCACTAGGTGTGCGGGCTCAGAGCCGGCCTCGCGGCACCATCACCCATGGGCAACGTGTCGGCAGCAAACGTTCCATCAGCCAGAATCAACAAGCCCCCACCCCAAAACCTCACCTCCTAGTCCTACTCAGTGGGCCGGCCCACGCCTCCCCATCGCCCTTCCTTTTGTTTTACTAACGCACATGCACACACCACCGCCACTATGCACGAGTGCGACCCCTGTCCGCTCCTCACTGGGCCCGGCTCCGGCCTCTGGGCAAGCCTCTAACACACACATCCCGGCCCTGCCTGCGTGCAGTTAACAGGATCTCATCTGCACATGCTCCTGCTATCCAATTCCTAGGGTATTTATGCAGCTCTGAAAGGTGGGATAGCTCTGGTTTTTTTAAGTTGCTTTAAAATTTCATTGCTACAGGGGATTTCTAGGGCAGTGAAACTCTTCTGGATTATACTGTAATGGTGGATACATGACATCACACATTTATCAAAATCCACAGAATGTACAGCACCAACTACGGACTTAACAATGATGTATCGATATTGCCCCATCAACTGTACCAAATGCACCGCACCCATGCAAGACATTAGCAATAGGGGAAACTGAGGTGCAACAGGGGAAACTGAGGTGACGGGGCAGCAAGGAGATGGGGACTGGCCTTTCTGCTCAGTTTTTCTGTAAACCTAAAACCACTCTAAAAAATGAAGTCTACTAATAAAAGAAACCTCACTGCCAAAGTGATAGAAGGAATTTTCCTTCACTGCTCTCTTCCCCGTTTGGTATTTCCTGGGAAAGCAGAGAAGCTCAGAAAGTAGAAAAGTTCAAAATAGAACAAAAATCCTACCAGCGCACAGCTATTCCACCCATCCCATTTGAGGCCATCCTGTGTTGGGTCCGGTCTCGGAGGACGTTTTCCGAGACTGGTTTCTGCAGACAGAGGTGGCCTGATGCTTCTGCAGTAGCGACAGTGATAAATCCAGGTTACTTGAACAGTATTCTCATTTATTTTTTATTTTTACACTAACGCCCCATGATGCTGAGTGCAGTGACACTATCGCTGTTAAATAAACCGAAATCCTGCTTTCATTTCGCAGCTGGTTCCATCCAATTTACAGTCAAATGTCAGCCCATCAACCAGGATTACCACAATCGTTCTGCCCCAGCCCTCTGAGGCCAAAGAGAAGGGTTCTGAGCCCACCTGTGAGCCCACAAACCTGGCACGGGTTACGCAGGAGAAGCCACCTTGGGGTGTAGACTCCGAGGTGAAAGTTGACCTGAGGAGCCTCCTGCCCCAGTGGGAGGAAAGATGGGAAGCTCACTGCCAACCTCTAGGGTAAGATGGGCCCTGTCCCTGTGAGAGAGAGAGACAGAGATGGGGAGAGACAGAGGTAGTGAGACAGAGAGAGAGAGATGGGAGGAAGGAGCAGAGAGACAGACAGGGACAGAAAGAAACAGAGACAGAGACAGAATGAGGGGTGTCTGTAAGCCAGAAACTCGCCCCCCCCCATCCTCCCTGGGAGCTGGCATCTGTAGCCCCGGCCAACGTAAGCATGGACGCAGGGCAGGCACCGCATTTACACCGTTTATACTGGGCCTGCACCCCCGCCGCTGTCAGCCCTGACACTCAGGCCTTGGCATGTCGGTTGCTCCGTCCTGCAGCCTCAGTGGCGCCACCAGGTGGTGAAAGCACAAACCCAGGTTCCCGCCCTCCAGCTCCGCTGCAGGAGCTTTTTACAGGGGTGGCCCCAGGATTTCAAACACCATGCACACACAGAGGGAGACGCCCAGAATACCCAAACCACCGGTTCCATTCTGCCTGGAGCCGACTCACGTGCAGTGTGAACCCACAGCGCCGCCTAAATCCAGCCGGCAGAAACATGGGGAGCAGACCCGATGTCTGGTGCCCCCAAAGGAAGGGGGCGATGAGGAACTCCAAGCTCTGGGTTTGGGGACGTCAGCCCCAGTGATGTGATCGCAGCCTCTCTCCTGCCCTTTGTTAGCTCAGAGCCAGTTTTCAAACCTCTAAACCTGGCCCAAGCCCCTAATGCTTAAAATTATACTATAGGGTTGGGAGGGTGAAAAGAATAGAGGATATCTAGCAGGATATACACACTCCAAAAAAGAAGAGCCTCCTTAATATTCAGCAAGGTTGTGGGCATTGGGGTGGGGGTTACCAGGCAAGGACGGGGAGGGGAGGAGTGCCCAGGCACACCTGATCTCCCCATCGCCATCCTTCCTCAGAGTCACTTTCTAGACCAAGCCACAGATGTTTTTACGGCACTTCTTAACTGGTGGTTGGCATTGAAAATAAACTTCAGCTAGTACTACCCATGAACAAGCAGTAATTGTCAGAGCTGACGTTTATTGGGTGTTTCCAACAGGCTGAGCTCAGAACCTGACACATGTTGACACGCTCCACCAGCCCCTTCTGGGAGGCGCCGCTGGCACACCCATTCTGCAGATCAGAAAGCAGAGTCACTGTAGCTGTGTCACCAGTTAAGTGGCTGAGCTGGATCCACAGCCCACAGCCAAGCCCTGTCTCTACCCAACTGTGTCAACCCAGGTGACGTGAGGGGCTGCCTCTCACTAAGGCTGGTTATGAAAACCCAAGAGAGAAGGAAAGCAGATTTCACTCCATTTACTTCTCCATCAAAGTTGTTTTAGGAAACAGGAAGCCCAAGGAGAAATGGTGGGACCAGGGGAGACTGATGAAAACAGGCCCAGTTGGGCCAAAGGCTAGTCACAGGAATAGCCAGCTCCGAGGGTGGCACGTACCTTTGGGGCCGCCTCCTGGCATCAGCCCTCCTGAGGAGCCTGGAATTGGCTGCCTGGGAGGTTGCTGCCCTTCTGCATGGACGCTTCTACCAGAGAACGGACAACTTTCCAGCACACCGACGAGAAGCTGTACAAAATAAAAACAGGGGTGAGCACACAGACCTTGGGTCAGAAACACATGGTTTGGGTGTCTGAGCTCTTTCCCTTGCTTTGGGGCAAAGTATTTGGCCTTGCAGAGCCTCAGCTCTTTCACCTGCAAAATGGGGGTCATCACACCTGGTCTGTGGGTCCTCGTGTATGACGTGCAATCCAGCATCAGGTGGGGAGGAGAGGCCCAGCAAGGCCATGTCACCAGGCTCAGGGTTCCCTTCGTGTGGCCTCAGCAATGAGTACAGCTCTTGCCCTGGGGTCTTGGCAACACCTCCCATCCGCATGGTCCTACTGACCCCACAGGGCTTTTATCCTGACTACCCAGCAGTCTTCAATGGGAACATTCGTATAATAAAATGCTGACTGTACAAAATGTAAGCAAACTTTTGTAAAATATCCAAATGCTCAGACAAAGGCTAATACACCAAAACGTCAAACTCTGGTGATGTTTAGATGATAAGATTACTGATAACTCTTTTTCAATCCATAATGTTTAATGTTTTAACTACTTGGATAATAAATAAAGGAAATTACGAAAAGACAAATAAATACAGCTTAGAGGAAAATAGATGCCTTTTTCTCCTGAACGACACTCATTTCCCACGTGGTCGGTGACAATCAAGGCCGCACAACCATGCGCCTTGTGCATGGCGTTGAGGCTCTGCAAAGCCAAGCACTTTGCCCTGAAGCAAGGGGAAGAGCTCAGACCTCGCAGGGGCCAGTGTCCGGCCCCTCAGGAAGGACCCCGTCCCTGCCCCTGCCCTTGCAAGCGCCCAGGCAGGGTTCTGGGTTAGGTTGAGGAATGCTCCCAGGCCTCGTGCTGGCGGCAACTGTCTGCCCCGACCGGGACCCAGTCCACCCTTCCCTTGCCATGGAACATTCACACTTCCCTACAGCTCTTCTTTCTCCCTTTTTGCAATTACAGACAACGATGCAGCCACTCTATTTGTGCACAAAGTAGCCTAGAGTTCTGGATGAGTGCACGGGGGATAACATCCAAGCTGCACACCGCTGTCGCCGTGAGCCAAAGCCAGAGCCAGCTGTGGGTCTGGGATCTCTTTGTTTTAAGCTTCTCTGGTCCTGAGGATGAAGACCAGCCCGCGCTGGCAGACAGTGCAGCAGGCCCAGCCTCCCGTTCCGTCCCTTACACGGTAGGGCCCCTGCTAGAGCCACGGGACTAAAACTAACCACCACAAACAAATAAAAAGCAAAGCAAAACAAAACAAAAAGCGCCCCAGCATCGAAAGCAAATTCACAGATGGAAAACCCGAGGCCCAGAAATTGAGGATGGGACCGCAATCGAATCAAATCCAAATTGCTGGGGAGCACACTGGGAGACGCCGGTCCCTGGCTGAGCTGGGACTCTGCCTCTTAAATGATGAGGCAGGTGGGCTGCCCGCATCTGCTGACACTGTCAGAGGAAGTCCGTGACCGCTGTGAGCCCAGAAGGTGTGAGTGGACAGAATCGACACTCCCAGGGCCTCAGCCCCAGCAGGACAAGGGGCCAGACATCAGAGAATCAAATTTTCTTCTGCCCAAAGAATGCTTTCCCCTCAGATTATCAGCCCAATGAACGTGATCAACAATAAAAGGACTCCTCCCTAGCGTCGCTGGATTATTGCATTACTCTCCCATCCTTTTATAGGAATAAGCATTTCCTTGCCTCTCCCCTAACTTGCAGTACTTCTGTTTCTCCACTGCCCCCACCTCCAGCCCCACTCACATGAGGGAAGCAGGCTCGCTGGACAAACATTCTCGCACACATTCCTCTGACCCTTCCAACCCACCCAGGTCTTGTACTCCTTGTCTCAAACTACTCAACAGCCGGCCACCCGAGTCACAGAACAAGCTGCATGCGTGCTGTACCCTCTCGGGCCGGGCTGCTCACGCTGCTTGTGTCAGGTCGATGTTTGGGATGTGCCCACTCCTCCACGACCCCCCTGGTGATAAAGACCCCGTCATCCCAGCGCTGAGCCCCTGCTCGGACTGGGGTAAACCCCCCTCAGAGTCAGCACGCCCCCAAGTCGGGCCGCAAGGTCCAAACGCATGTGCGCTCCAACTTTCCAGAACCATCACCAGGTCTCGTGCCTTCACCAGCCTGCAGCCTCTGCACGAGCATGGCAGCCCCTACGTGATGGTGACGTCCGCCCCCCCACCCCCGTGGTGGCCAGCGGAGGGGTTGCCACCTTCCTGACGGTGTCCGTCTGAGTCAGCCCCACTTCACATCTCGGTCACGCCAGAGCTCAGAGGAAGCACGTGTTGCCCTTGCACTAGTTTTGGCTCAGTTCCCTGCCTGGTCACGTGTGGGGGGTCCCAGTGGCCACTACGGGGCTCGTGGATAGGACGTGACGTTGACCAGTATGCGTTTAGCTGTTTTCTGCACCCCTCGTCCCATGGGGACTTGAAGGGGTTGGGCTCATCTTCTGAGGCCCTTTCATCTGCCTCCTAACCCATGAGTCCAACCATGAGTTGGCTCTGGCCACACCTGGGCCATTTGTCCTCAACAAAATAGTTGCAGGTAACAGGACAGTAAGGGGAGAACACACACACACACACACACACACACACACACACACACACACACACGGGGTACATGACCTGTGAATAAATGTACATGTGCACATGGAGAGGAGAAATAATAAACTATGCCGTAAGTCAGCATTTCTCAAACAAGACTCCCCAAGATACGACTGTTAGGCCTTAAATAAAACATCCCACGCTTAGTTAAATTTGGGCTGTTTCTTCCAGCGCTCTCGGTGCTTCACAGCGGGCCAGAGGCTCTGAGAGGTCTCGCTAAAAAGCACCTGCTCAGCTGTAGTCCGGTTAGCAGCCCCGGCACGCATCTGGCTTTTGGACTCTTTGTTGGAGCACACACGTCCGTTTCACTACTCCACACACCCGTGTGCAAAAGCAGACCCATCGCCTGCCCTCCTGGAACTCTGTCCAGTGACAGACAGACATCAGTGAACCATCACACAGAAGTAACGTTACTCTGTAATGAATGTTAGGAAATCAAGTGGCTGGGGTGCTGCGAGCCTGAAGGAGAAATCCAGGACGAGGCTTCCCTCCTGGGAAGCGACGCTGGCGGAGCAAACTAGTGTCAAAGTGGCAAATCAAAGGAGATGGTAACTATTCAAACCGTAAGCCGTGTTATGGGCAAGGAGCCCACGTGCGCTCCAGAGGCAGGAGGGAGGGGACATGGCAGATTTGAGGACCAACAGAGACCAGGGTGATGGAAGCAAAGGAAGGCATCACAAGGACGGCTGGAGATGTGGCTGGAAAGGAGATGGGGCAGAGAACACGGGGACTCTCGCCACATTAACCATTTTGCACATTATCACATTAAAGCCCCCAGCCCAAGCCCACCAGACACGTGGCTGCAGGCAACCAAGTTGGGTTTATTAGCTCTCTGAGCAAGGGAGAGCCCACCGTGAGGAACCACAGCATCTCAAATTGGGAAGTGAGGAAAGGACACTCGTAGGGGGTGTGGGACAAGAGCTAGTAACAGGATGGTCTGGGCAGGGATCGTTCAGGATTTGTAAGCTAGACAGGTGACTGCAAGAGACGAAGGGTAACAGGGATAGGGCATGACGCATGATCAGACTTGGATTTGGTGGAAGAAGACCAGATTACAAATACATATTTTAACTGATGAGTTGATGTTCTGATTCTGTTTCACTGTGAAACAAACCACCCCAAACTTTAGTGGTTTAAAACAACGATAATTATTTTGCTCATGAATGTGCAATTTGGGCAAAGCTCAACAGGGCTCACCTCTGCTCCTCTCCCTCATCAGGTGGGCAGGCTGGAAGGCTGGAGGCCGGGCATCGTCAGAAGGCCCACATGTCTGCTGGTCAGTGCTGACTGTCAGCTAACGGACTGGCTGGGCTGCCGGTCAGACCACCCACACGTAGCCTGAGGGTCCCGGGAGAGAGAACCCAATGGAAGTGGTATTGCCTCTTCTATTTTCTGCTTAGAAGTCATCATTTCTGCCACATTCTTTTCACAGTCTGTCACAAAGGTCAGCCCATATTCAAAGGGAGGAAAATGAGATCCCCCTGTTTGTTTTAAAACCACCACAGTAAAAAAAAAAAAAAAAAAAAAAAAAAGGGAGGGAAGAAGGATGAGGGATAACGTGATGAGATTTGCATTTTGAAAAGATCACTCTGGTTACCATCTGGAGAATGGATCTGAAGGGAGAGAAGGATGCATGTGCGGAGACCAGGGAGACAGCTGGGACCATAAACTAAGAGAGAGCTGAGTGCGCTCTGCGCCAGGGTGGTCGAAGCAAAGGTGCAGAGTAATGAGAGTTTCAAGCACTAATAACGATAACGTTTCATGGGAAGAGCCAAGAGTGAAGAATAATTCCTAGGTTTCTGGCTGACTTTGTCATCGCTCTCCTCTCATCTCTTCCTCCAGGCCTTTGCATGCCTCATGGTGTCACTGAAGTATTTGCTCAAATGTCACCTCGATCTAATACAGCCACTCCACTGACCCACCCATCGGTCTCTCCTCACCCAGCTTTGGTTTTATTTATGGCATTTACCCTTTCCTGAAATTGTGTGCTATGCTTGTTTCTTTGCTTGATTTATGTTTGTCTTCTCCACTAGGGTATAAACTCCATGACAACAGGGACCTTGCCCGTTGTTCATCTGTATAAGATCTCCAGTCTCTTACACAGAGTAAGTTCTCCACTGACATTTTTCTAAATGAATGAATGATGATGGGAGTGGTGGTAGAAGTGGCATTTCCTGAGGTAGAGACCCCTCAAAGAAGACTAGGTTAGAAAAGAAATGATGACTTTTTGTGGGGACATGCTGAGATTTGAGTCGCCTCTGAGATACCCACAGGAAAAGATCAATTAGGCAGTTCAGAATATGGACCAACGCTCAGAGCAGAGTTCCAAGATGGATATACAGATTTGTAGTCTTCTGGGGAAAGGTAACAATTAAAGCCATGGGCCTGAATGAGCTTGCTGACGGAGAAAGCGTCAAGTACGGGGTAACACAGGCCTAGAAATGAATTCTGAGGAATCCAAACATTTCATGATCAAATAGAGGTGACGAGCACGCACAGAGAACAGAGCAGAAGCACCCAGAGAGTTGGGAGGACAACAGAGGGAGTGCGTGCCATGGAAGCCGAGAAAGAGGGTATTTCAAGAAGGATGATGCGGCAGACAGTGGCAAAGGCTGCCCATGGTCTGAAGTTAGGTCCAAAAAATGTCTAACTGGGTATAGTTATGTCACGGTCATTGGTGACTTTGGCAAAAACGGTTTGATGAGAACAATGGAAGTGGAAGCCAGATTACAAATGAAAGAAGATTAGAGAATGAAAACAGAAAGTATAGACCACACTACTGAGAAACGTAGCGGAAAGGAGAGGAGAGTGAGCAGGTGGTAAGATGGAGGATCACGTGGGGCTGATGTATGTTTGTTTTTTTTTTTAATGTGAGAGAACTGGTCATGTATAGACATCTTTTTTGAAAATTTAGTAGTTACCCCAGGGTTTGCAATATATATCTTTATTTGATCAGAGTTTGCCTTGAAGTAATATTACATGGATTCACATGTAGTATAAGAATCTTACAAACTACACTCCCAATTCCTCCCTCATACTGTTTTTGCTCTTATTATGCATGTTACTCTTACATACGATACAAACATACAGTACATTGTGACTGTGGAGTGGAGTGGAGTGGGAGATGAGAACATGCTCTCACCATAGTTTCCCTATTTGGTTTTAGAAACATAAAGACTTAGTGGAATTGTGTTTTCACAAGTAGCTTTTGAAGCAGAAGCTACCTACCCCCACCCAATCACCAAGGTAATTTTTTCTGTCTTATAAAGGAGAAGAACTTGGCCAGGTTATACTCGGGGCAAATGGAAGCTGGGAAAATCAGACAGCTGAGGATTCTGTCCAGACTTGCTTCTGACCTGCCCCAATTTGGGTCTTGCTAGAATATTCCAAAGGTTGTTTCAGAACATTTTCCTTATAGCCAAATGCACTCTGTGCTCACTCAGTCCACCTCCTTTATGTTTCGGGGTGCCGTGGTATCCAAGAGAAGTTCAGGTCAGGGTTCAATCCATTTCATTTAAATTGTCAAAATGCCTATCTCTGGGCTCTTCAAGCCCTCCCCTCTGACCCAGGAAGTATTCCATGCCAGCTTCAAGTTGAATTCCATCCCCAGTCCAAGTTCCAAAGGATGGGATTCTACTGAGAGCCCTGGAGCCTGGCCAGGTTCTGTGGGTTCAGCAGTTGGAAGAGGGTATTGAGTCCACTTCCAGGGGGACTGAGCCACCTTCCTCTTCCTCCCAGTGCAAATGCTTTTGGCCACTGGCTTAGTCACTCTTAAATTTAGACAAGAGAAAAATTCTGTTTCCCAGGAGAGAGCAGATGATCACGTCAAGAGCTGTGGAAGTCTGTGTAACTCAGCAATGGCTGACCTCACAGGCCCACTCTGGGATCGTGTGATGATCATGTCAAGAGCTGTGGAAGTCTGTGTAACTCAGCAATGGCTGACCTCACAAGCCCACTCTGGGATCGTGTCAAGCCAATGAGAAGTGGTTAAGCCATCACTTGTGGTCAGATATTGTGATCAGAAAGGAAGACCTTATGATGCACATAAGCTTGTGTGTAACTGTCCCAGGAAACTGCCCCTTAGGAGGCCAGCACACACAAGCCTCCAAAAGAACATGCGTTTGCTCCCTTGGGCATGACCTGCATTTGACTTCAGAGCTCCTGATTCAGCTCAGCTATAATGAAGGCTCCTGGGGCCAACACAGAGCAAAACACAAGAGACTGCAGCCAACATGGAATAGTCAAATTCCCCTGGTGTATTTCCTCTGCCTCCCTGGACTGGGAAGGAGAATCCACCAGTCTTCCCACCCACTAAAACCACCACCCAGACCCTACCCTGGGCATTAGCAAATGCCCTGCCCTCTAGCATCTGAAAGCCGGCCAAGGGATCATCTCAAAATTCACATCTCCAGATGATCATGACTAGACTCCGTTTCCCAGGACTACTGTCCTGCAAAGGTGAGGAAATAGGGGTTACCACAGATCTCTAAATATGACATCAATTGACTACAGAATAAGTCAATCACAGGGTATGCCACACCCACAATTTCCTAGGCAACCAAGTTCTTAATCATGCAGTCCTCTTGGCCCTAACTTGCTGGACAAACCCTCTGAAAGGTTGGGATTCACTCGGGGGTGACAAACTGCATGTGAAATGCATTTTGAAGCACGGAGCCATTTACCACTGTCATGTGCCTAACTAGTCCTCCAACAAGTTAACCTGGGAGAGCAACTCCTTCAGGCTCTGGAAGCAAGTTGGAATGTTATGAGAATGAAAAGTCAGTGTGCACGTGGAAAACTGGGAAGGACCAGGTGCTGCTGCTAAATAGGTGGGGTGAATGGCTCATTAGGCAAAGACTGGCTTTGGGTAGAGTCAGCGTGAAATTGGCTTTCCCGGTTTGCACACTGATGCCTAATCCTCATGACTTTCTGAAATGAGGGAATATCCATTTCCATTTTGCAGAGGAAGAAATCGAAACTCAGTTATGGGACTTGTTCAAAGTGTCATAGCTGGTGGTGAGTGACAGAGTAGGGATTCAAACCCAAAGAGCTTCAGGTTCATGACTGCTCCCATCAAAAAGCTATAATCACTGAGAACGAGTATATTTTTATTAAAATGCTTGATAAACAAAAATTAAGCTCAACATGTGACCAAGGTGGATTCTAAGAACATGAGAGCTTAGGGGGAAAATGAATTTAAGCCATTTCTGAATCTCACAAATCTAATACCATTTTTATGAAACCAATTCCATTTTTACAAGATTAATTCCATTTCCCAAATTTTTCATCAAGTCATTTTTCATCAAGCCCTCCTCTTCTTTTAGGAATAGGTTACAGGTTAGGTGTAAATTGGTACAACACATCTATAGAGCAATACAGCAATGTGTATCAAGAACCTCAAAAAGATTCATACCATTTGATTAGGGTGACCTTACAATTTATCATCCAAATCAGGACACTTTTGAGAGTAAAAGAGAGCACTATTACTAACCATATCAGGAGAAAATAGGGACTAAATGGGCCAACCAGAGGCATGGACCACCTACTTTAGACAAAATAAGTCTATATCCAAGACCTATCCTAAAGAAAACCACTCATTCATCCATCCTTCATTAATTCATAAATACTGAGTACCTACTATATGCCAAATACAACATTTATATTAAAGGACCATCATAACAGTGTTGATTTTAAGAACAATAATTGGGAAAACACCTACAGATCCATCGTTAGTTATATTCGGGAAGATCCAGATGATGGGAGACTCTGGGAGATTATTAAATGGGAGACATTAAAAATCCAGTTTTCCCATAATGAATCAATAGAAAACATAAGCAATATATTAAATAAAAAGTATAAAACAACTGTATATTTAGCATGATCCCAATTTTAGAAGGATATGTAAGCATGTGTGTGTTTATGCATCAACGTAGACAAAAATAGCAATATATCAAAGGGGTAATGGTAGGTTTCTCTGGATGATAACATTATGAAAGGTTTCTATTTTATCCTATGTGGGGTTTTCTTTCTGTATTTTTATATTGGGTTGGCCAAAGTGTTTGTTCATTTTTTTCCGTAAGATGGCTCTAGTAGCACTTAGTTGTCTCTAACTTCATTCGAAACAAGTTTGTTAGCTTGTATTGTGACAGCTGTCATATCAGCGTGCATTAAAAAAAAAAAATCAAAAGTGGTGAATTTTTGTGTAGCCATTTTAATATTGAAGATGGAAGAAAAGAAGCAACATTTTCGGCCTATTATGCTTCATTATTTCAAAAAAAGTAAAACCACAACTGAAACACAAAAAAAGATTGGTGCAGTGTACGGAGAAGGCGCTGTGACTATCCGAACGTGTCAAAAGTGGTTTGCGATGTTTCGTGCTGGAGATTTCTTGCTGGACGATGCTCCACGGTCAGGTAGACCAGCTTAAGTTGATAGCGATCAAATCGAGACATTAATTGAAAACAATCAACGTTATACCACGCGGGAGATAGCCGACATACTCAAAATATCCAAATCAAGCGCTGAAAATCATTTGCACCAGCTTGGTTACGTTAATCGCTTTGATGTTTGGGTTCCACATAAGTTAAGCGAAAAAAACCCTCTTGACCATGTTTCCGCATGCGATTCTCTACTGAAACTAACGAAAACGTTCCGTGTTTGAAATAAATTGTGACGGGGGATGGAAAGTGGATACTGTACAATAATGTGGAACGGAAGAGATCGTGGGGCAAGCGAAATGAACCACCACCAACCACACCAAAGGCCAGTCTTCATTCACAGAAGGTGATGTTGTGTACATGGTGGGATTGGAAGTGAGTCCTCTATTATGAACTCCTTCTGGAAAAGCAAATGATTAATTCGAACAAGTACTGCTCCCAACTGGACCAACTGAAAGCAGCACTCAACGAAAAGCGTCCAGAATTAGTCAACAGAAAAACACATAATCTTCCATGAGGATAACGCAAGACGGCATGTTTCTTTAATGACAAGGCAAAAACTGTTACAGCTTGGCTGGGAAGTTCTGATTCATCTCCCGTATTCACCAGATATTGCACCTTCGGATTTCCATTTATTTCAGTCTTTACAAAATTCTCTTAATGGAAAAAATTTCAATTCCCTGGAAGACTGGGAAAGGTACCTGGAACAGTTCTTTGCTCAAAAAGATAAAAAGTTTTGGGAAGATGGAATTATAAAGTTGCCTGAAAAATGGCAGAAGGTAGTGGAACAAAACGGTGAATACGTTGTTCAATGAAGTTCTTGGTGAAAATGAAAAATGTGTCTTTTATTTTTACTTAAAAACCAAAGGAAACTTTTGGCCAGCCCAATATTTTCCACATGAGCATACGTTAGTTTAGCAGGGGAAACAGGACACGAAATATCACTGGCAGAGTCGGGAGAGTTACATTTTGGGGGCAAAGGGCAGATGTTCCCACCTAAGAGTGGGACCTTGGGCAAGTGATGCTGCTTCTCTGAGCCTCTGTTCCTACCCTGCAGAACAGGAACAGTGACTGTGCCTTCTCTTGGATCTGTGGGAAGAATGAATGAGCAGGACTGGTCACCTCCCCTCCCCAACCTGTCCTTGTCCCACTGCCCCCATCTTGGTCTCTGGCTTTCTCAGATCCAGGCTTTTCAATCTCATGGAGGAAGAGCTGGTTTCTGCAGTTCCTTAGCATGACAACTGCAAGAGTTTCTGGTAGCCCCAAAGGTGATGTCTTCTTGCCAGCATCACTGGGCTCTGGGAGCCCCAATCCTGGACCTTGCCAAGCACTCACTGTCCTCAACAACAGTAACACATCAACAGATCTTTGTTGAGTGGACTTCCAGTTCAAATCCCAGCTGTGCAAATCACTGGCTCTGGGACCTAGGGAGGGCTATTTTACTCCTCTGTGCCTTGGGTTCCGCGGTGTAAGATGAGAATAAGATAGAACCTTCCTTCTGGGGCAGTTGTGTGGGATAAAAGAGAGAGTGTGTGTAAACACTCGCCCGCACCTGGCCTATAGCACCTGTGTAATCAGGGTTCACTCTCTCTGCTCACTTGGGGTGCCTCCAACACTCTGCTTTTAAGTCTAAGGGATGCAAACGTCTACAGGATGCCCATGGCAAGCAAGTCCAAACCATGCATCTATGAGTGGAAAATGCTCCTTCCCGGTCCCCACTGTGATTAGAACTGTTCCTTTTCAATTGTTTTTCAATTTGGTAAGATACACATAACATAAAATTGACCATTAGTGTCATTTAGTACATTCATAATGTACTAAGTCACCACTATCTAGTTCAGATCATTTCATTACCTAAAAGGAAACCTGCACCTGTTGGCAGTCACCCCCATTCTTCTTCCCAGCCCCTGGCAACCACTAATCTGCTTTCTGTCTCTATGGGTTTACCTATTCTGGACATTTCCTACAATAAGGGCCTTTTGTGACTGGCTTTTTTTTTAACTTAGCACAATGTTTTCGAGGTTCAGCCACACTGTAGCATACATCAGTGCTTCCTTCCTTTTTAAGGCTGAATAATATTCCTGTATCAAAAGCCATATTTGTTTATCCATTCATCTGTCAATGGACATTTGGATTGTTTCCACCTTTTACCTATTGTGAATAATGCTGCAACGAACATTTGGGTACAGGTTTTTGTTTGAACACCTGTTTTCATTTCTCTTGGGTATAAACCCAGGAGTGGAATTGCTGGGTCAGAGGGTAACTCTATGTTGAACCTACTGAACGCACAGCAGCTGCACCCTTTTATATCCCCACCACCAATGTGTGAGGGTTCCAATTTTTCCACATCCACATCAGGATTGTCTCTTGACCAGCTCTCACCTCAGGCTAGGCTTTTGACAGGCACAGGGTTAAGCCAGGCTCCTTCCAAAACGTCTGCTCTCCCAGGGAGGTCCCCTGCCTTGGAATGTGGCCCGGCACCACGTAGAAGGGCCATGGAACGATGCTCACTGTCTCTGCGTGAGGCTCTGTTCTGGCCTGCCTGGCACTACATGTGTAAGGAAAATGGCAAATCCCACCAGCACACAGGATGGCAAAGTCCCCAGCACCTGGGCCCCCAGGGGCAGCAGACACACAAATGGCCCAGGCACTTTGGAGACAGTCCCTGAGAACACATGTGGTTCCGATCAGGCGTGTCCTGTGCAGCATCCTGTCTGTCGACAGCTTATTATTACTGACAAAGTATCCTCCCTCCCAATCTCAGGGAGCGCTCATTTTTCCCGCCTATTAAACCTGATTGGAACATTGGGTTTGATTGGACTCAGCCTGGGGCCCTGTCATAAGCCGCAGCAGCTCTGTTTTGTGGTGAAATGCTTGAGATGTGTGGAAATAGTATCTCCCTCAGGGAGCTGGATTCCCCAGTGTTAGAAGTGGGTTTTGCCAAATGAGCGTAGATGGTGGTGCCAGCAGCTGGGGGTGCAAGAAATGGGGAGATATTGGTCAAAGGGCACAAACTTCCATTAAGAAGATGAGCAAGTTCTGGGAGCTAATGCACAGCACGGTGACCAGTTAACAACACTGCACTGTATGCTCTAAAGTTGCTAAGAGAGTAGACCTTAAATGTTCTCTCCACACACACAAAAGAATGGTAACTATGCGAAGTGATGGAGTTAACTAACCTTGCTGTGGTGATCATTTCATAATATATACACGTATCAGATCATCACGTGGTACATCTTAAACGGACATAGTGTTACATGTCAATTACATCTCAGTAAAGCTAGGCAAAACAGAAGAAATGGGTTTTACAACTCGCTGGTTCCCTGGCCTCCCAAGCTTCATTTTACGCACCTAGTAAAGGGCATCCAAAAGCATTCAATTATTTTGATAAGTTTCTGCTTTAGAATCATCTCATGGCACGTGTCTTAGCTCTTACTGCTGCAAAACAAATTACCTCCAAATTTAGCAGCCTGCAGTGATAAACTGTCTTGTGTCCTGCAGGATTTTCAAATGTACCCTGGATAGTCATGAATTTTAAAATCCTATTCATAATTATCTGAGTCCATCTGACTCTAAGCATAAAAACAATGTTTCAGTATGTATTAAATGTCTCAGGGATGTAACCAATTGTCCAGAATTCTCACAAACCAGAAGAGGAAGGCAGGCAAGTTCAAGTCTACAGAAGTTGACTCCCTTAAAACTATCCATATTCAAGCAACTCCTAGAAAGCCTCCATGTATCCCGGGGAACGAGAGCTGTCCTACAACAGCCCATTATGGGGGTGTGATATTTCATCGTATAACCTCCCCCTGTTCCATGGGACACAGTGGGCCAGGCCACCAGTTCAGTTCAACCCCCTAGTTTACAGAGGCCAAAGAGAGCAGGCAGCTTCTACAAGGGCACGGAGCAAGTGGCTAAGCTGATCCTAGAAAAACCCCAAGCCCATTTTCCTTGGTAAACTCATCTGAGAAACAGAAGCCATCCTCCTGGATGCAGACCCCTCCGATCCTAGCGTCCCCCACATTCGTCAGGTACAGCAGGGAAGCAGGTGCAGGGCACGCCCTTGCCCCAAATACAGTGGAAGCTGACTTCCCAAGCAGCCCCCACACCTGGCTACTCAGCAGGCCTCTCCACTGAAGAAGGGCTGGGGGCTGGGGTCCAAGGTCGACGAAGGAAGAGCAGAGGTTGCTGCAAGTGAGAGAGGGATTCTGATGCGGATCCCAGCCCTCCCAGGTCTGCATCCCTGGTAACCGGGACCTCTTCCTAAGGCATCTCCAAATATGTGGCAGGTCCTGGGAGCCACGTGCAACCTGGTGGCATGCCCTGGGGTGGGCTGCTCTCACTGCCAGACTGGGGAGCAGAGAAGACCATCACTTGTGGGTGCTCACTGCCAAGGATGTTGTGCTTGGGCTGCGTCCCGGGGCCCACAGCACACTTTTTGTCTGCTCTGGGGCCGCCCGGCTGTCTCAGGTTGCAGGCTGTGGCCAGGCTCTCTGCCTTTCACCAGGAACCCCTTGGAAACTAAACAGACATCTCAGGGGGGGCGGGGTGGGGTGCTGTTCATTGTGCTGGAGAAATAACAATTAGGCAGCCAGCAGGACAGTGAGCACTTGGAGAGGCTCCGGCTGCAAGCCAGCAAGGACCAAACAGAACTCACTAGTAAACCTCACCAGAGACGGGGGGGGGGCGGGTGGGGGGGTGGAGAAAAGAATTGGGTCAGAGTGATTTTTAAGTTGCAAGAGCGTTTGGTGAAGGAGGAAGTCAAGATGTGTTTCCACGCACTCTGTTTACGAGAGGAACCTGCATGTTTATAGGCCCCTGTATGACACTTGCTGCATCTCATGGTTTGTTTTGTTTTCCAGCTAAATTACAAATGTGCTTTATTTGGTGGAATATATGGGTGCAGTTTATTTTCTGGTGGGCATGGCACCCTTGGACATGAAAGCCGGGGACTCCTAAGAGCTCTGTTCATTCCTTTTCCCCCAAACCTCAGCCTGAGGAATGCTGTAACCACCTCACACCTGCGTGTCACACCTACACTAATTACCAGCTATTCTTTCTTTTTTAAAAGATTGCATTTGGAAAAATGTCAAACCTACAGAAAAATTGCAAGTGAAGTGAACAACTGTCTGCCTTTCCCCTAGACTCACCCCTCCTCAGTCACACACACACACACACTCACAGTCACACACATTACTGTCATTGTTGCAGAACCTTTTGAGAGTGGACACACTTGAATGTGCCTCTCCTAAAAACCACACCATTCTCTCACAGAACCATGACACAACGATGAAGCTCAGGAAGGCCATCACTAGGCCCCTGCTGTCATCAGATACACAGTTCAAGGTCAAACTTCCCCACTAGTCCCAATTACGCAGCATTAGTGGCCCCATCACTTCAGTTTCCTTAAATCTGGGACATCCCTCAGTCTTTTCTCCCGACACTGGCATTTTGGGAGGGCACAGGCCAGTTGTCTTGTAGAATTTCCCTCAGTTTGGGTTAGTCTGATGGTACCTCATTGTTAGATTCAGACTATGTGTTTTGGGCAGGAATACCCCAGCAGTGACGTTGAGTCCTTCTCAGAGCATCATATCAGGGGCCCATGATGTCATCTGTGTCCCATTAATGATGCTGTAAATTTTGATGGCTTGGTAAAGGTGGGGTCCACCAGGGTTCCGCACTGTAAGTGCACCTTTTCTTTCCTCTGTAATTAAAGTAATCTGCAGGGACAAGGGCTGAGCAGTGCTGAGGCCCTGTTCCCAACAAACTCACTTGTGGCTTTAGCATCCATCAGTGATTCTTGCCTGAGTCAACTTGATTGTTTCTCTAAACAGACTCACATTTTGCTTAATTGATTATTTAAGAGGAAAATAAAACCCCTGCCATAAATGAAACACTAGTATCATTTTTTTCTTAAAAAATAAGAAAATACAAATACAATGAAAAATGTTAGCTACAATTGCCGTCTTACGACTCTGAGCTGAGGCTTGCTCTGTGTTACAAAGGAGAAATTATCACGTGTTGGACAGCTGTTAAGGACCCATTAGCACCCAGCAAAGACTTTCTCCATGTTACCTCCAAGAACTAACCTTGTAAATGGATACTTTATAGCACCAAGAAGCAAATGTGAGGGCTCTCTGTCCTACAAAACCCCAAAAACACCATATGTGCCTGTCAGTGAAGAGTGACCCCCAAACCACTAGGTGATAAGAGGTGATTCCTGGGCTGGAACACCCAGAAATGATTTTATAAGGATGCACTTGTGCCAGAATTCTTGCATTTTTGCCTTAAGTTCCATCAATTTCAAACTCCCTTTTTCTTCCAAATGGAGCAATCCTGAGGAATAGTTTCATAATCCAATCCACCTCTTACAATATAATACAGTTCAGAAGTATTTAATTCCAGTGGATCCTGTCTACAAAGTCCAAGCTCACACACAGTGAATTTCTGTAGCCCTTGTCAGCTCCAGGCTGGATGAAAACTGGACTCGATTTCTACTTTATCTGCCCTATTTCACTCCCTCTCAGTAACCTAGCCCCTGTAACTTGTTTATTTTTGAACTTCCGTGACTTGGTGCTCATAAAACCTGTTAACCCTGCAGCCTCAGTCCATAACCCAGGAGTGGGCCACTTTCTTCCAATAATATCTCTCCCAGGGTATGAAACAGATCTTTAAAACAGAGCTGCTCTATCAGGGGCAAGAAACCTTCAGCCTGCTTGCTCATTCCCCCCGTCCCCTCTGAGACGACCCCTCGCCACCACCGCAGAACGCCAAGCACTGTGCAGGAAGAACCCGGATGGAGAACCACCGTTCTACAGCCCAATGATTGCATTCTAGAGGACCAGGAAGGTGAATCCCAGCATGCAGAGAGAGTGTGTTCTAGAACACAACGAGAGGAACCCCTGTGGTGTGGGGCCCAGTGTGTTCCAGAGCACAGAGGGGCCAGTGCACTCTCCCAAGTTCACTTCGTATTTATTCTTGCAGATTTATTAACCACTTGGAAGAAAAGGCATTAAGCAGACATCTGCCACGCACCAACCTCTTGGAGCACCGTGGATTTCACTTAAATGCCCGCAACGGCTGTCACGTGGTGACAAGATGGCGGTCAGTCCCACATCACAGCCGAGGATGCTGAGGTCCGCAGACACACGAAGGTTTGCCAGGTTGCTCGGCCATTCAGTGGCTCAGCCGGGCATCTCTCACCCCACAGGGCCACACTTGCAGGCAGGGCAAACGGAGAGGAGGGAGCCCAGCCGAGTGGTACTAACCTCTTCCCACTCTAACGAACCCCTGGGAAAGCTGTCAGGATGAGCTTCTCCTGAGTTTAACTCACAGGAAGGAAAACCAGGAACAAGATACAGACTGCACCGTATGTGTCTGGAGCTTGGTTCTTGCTTTCTGTCTTGTCTTAGTACACCTCCCTGTGGGGTCTCTGGGGAAGCTTACAGGACGCCTGTCCTAGGAGAGAGCCCAGGGTTGGTGGCGGCCCCAAGACGTTACCCTACAGGCTGCTCCAGAGCTTCGCCAGCAGCCAGGGGCCCACCTTGGTGTCACTTTCACCTTCGCAGTCAGAACAGACAGCAGGGACCCTGATGATGCAGCCCAGCACTTCACATGTGACCACAGGTGGGCGGGGGTGGGGGTGACGGTTCCATGTCCCACAGATGTGGCTGATGCAGCCAGTACTTTCCCTTCCCCTGGGGCTCAAGCGGAGAGCACGGCACACAGTGACAGCCATGCACCCCTTGCAGCTAGCGCCAAGAGCTGGCCTGTCAGACAGACCTGGTTCAAGTCTCAGCTCTGCCAGTAACGGACTGGGTGACCTTGGACAAGTTACTATCCTCTCTGAGTCTTCGAGTGCTACGAGAGCAACTACAAAGCTTTCTTGGAAAGGTTAAATGGGATAACACACGCAAAAAGCTTGGAAGAGTAGCTAACGCATAGTCAGCCCTCAATCCATGTAAACTACTACTAAAACAATCAAATTCAGGGCAGGGTGGCAGAACTTGCACTGGAAAGGAACTGATACGCTTTAGTTATATTTACATTGTATATACATATATATTGTATGGGTATGTTCAGATACACACTGTATCACTGAACCCCTCAGCTATCTAGGGAGTGGTTTCACACACATACATTGCATACATAGGTTCAGATATACATTGTATCACTGAACCCCCAGCTATCCTTTGACATAAGAAATAGTTTACATACACATACACTGAATATAGATGGTCAGATACAAATTGTATTACTGAAGACCCATTATCCTATGTAGGGAGAAGCATGTGTGTGTGTGTGTGTGTGTGTGTGTAAAATTTCTATGTGTACAGATATTATATTGTATCACTGATTCCTCCCCAAGCTATCCTCTGATCTAAGAAGTAGTTTTCATACATATTCATTGTATACATATGGTCAGATATATATTGTATCACTAAATACCCCTCACATTATCCTATGATCTAGAAAGCATTTTTCACACATGTACCTTATTTCTAAATGTTCAGGATATAGACACAGGATGTCTTTCCATTTATTTAGGTCTTCTTTAATATATTCCAATAATGTTTTATAGTTTTCATCATATAAGTTTTGCACTTCCTTAACTTTATTCCTGAGTATTTTATTCCTTTTGATGCTACTGTCAGTAGAACAGTTTTCCTAATTTCATTTTCAGATTTTTTCATTGCTGGTGTATAAACACACAATTGATTTTTGAAGATTGATCTTATATTCTGCAACCCTGCTGAACTCTTCTATTATTATTACAGCTGAGCCCAAGATTAAAGGAGCCTGAGTTCCTGAATCACCACATGGAAATGCCTACCAAACCCATAATCAAGTGTTGCATGAGCAACAAACAGACTCCTATTGTGTTAGGCACTGAGATTGGGGTTTATCTGCAGAGCAGCTGCCATCACCTTAGCTAATACAACTTTCAACCTAAACGCCACTTCCTTTCTTGATTACTCCCTCCTAACTCAGGAGCCTTCCCTTGATTCTCTCTCTTATTTGTTTCCATCCTAGCCTTATTAAAAATTGTAATTCTTGGGCTTCCCTGGTGGCGCAGTGGTTAAGAATCTGCCTGCCAATGCAGGGGACACGAGTTCGAGGCCTGGTCCAGGAAGATCCCACATGCCGCGGAGCAACTAAGCCCGTGAGCCACAACTACTGAGCCTGTGCTCTAGAGCCCGTGAGCCACAACTACTGAGCCTACGTGCCACAACTACTGAAGCCCGCGTGCGTGCTCTGCAACGAGAGAAGCCACCACAATGACAAGCCCGCGCACCGCAACGAAGAGTAGCCCCCACTCGCCGCAACTAGAGAAAGCGTGCGTGCAGCAACAAAGACCCAACGCAGCCAAAAATTAATTAATTAGTTTTAAAAATTGTAATTCTTTAACTATTTGTGTCATTGATATAATGTCTTTCTTCCCCTAAAGGCAGAGACTGTACTGACCTCATGCATCACTCCATTGCCTGCTCGATATAGTATAGACCACACTAAGAAGGTGCTCAGTACATATTTGTTGAGTACATGAACACATATTCTCTTTTTGTCTGGCTTTTGCTGCCATGCTCTGAGCACTTACTTTGCGCCAGGCAACGGCTGAGGGCATTATGTGCACTACATCTCACTGAGCCCTCCCACCAACCTTCCGAGAGCTCTACAATGACTCCCGTTCCACGGTGCAGGAAAGGCAGCATCAGAGAAGTGAGGTCACCTCCCCACTGGTACTTAGCTAACAAGGGACAGAATCGGGATTTGAACCCAAGTTTGAACACATTCTTCTACAAGGTGTCTGTTCAGTCATTCTGCAAATTAGACTTCTTGACCATTTTTACAAGACCTAGTTCTGTGGGCAGCCCTTAGCTATGCCAACTCCTTCCAGGCAAAGTGCAGATCTGAGGGTTTGGGGGTCCCCATGGCTGTTGAGATCCCAATCACACACCACCTGGTGAGAAATATGGTGGCCGAGGTGTAGAGGGGGTGCCTGAGGACTTTGGGGAACTCCTGGCCTGCCTCCCCTTCATTTAGCTTACACACGAGGAAACTGAGGCTCAGACAGGCTAAATAATATAGCCAAGGTGACAGAGCTGGTAGGGGGCAGAGCTTGGACTGGAACCAGGTCCGATCTGACTTTTCTCTCCTCTCCCCGCAGTCCACCATAAACAGGTGTGCCTGGCTGTAACGCATCCCCTGGAGATAGAGGAACAACCCCACCCAGAACATCCTCAGGGTTTACTGGCTGCCAGTCTGGAAAAGTGCCTCTTGCAATATATATATCTAAAGTTTTGCACAAGAGCAGAATATAAAACACCCATATATAAATATCTCCCTCTCTCCTCCCAGTCTCCAATGCCACATTCACTCTGATTTATGGAAGCATTTCCTTGCAACAGGATATGCTGGAAAGTTTGAGCCTGGCTCAAGAAAGACTAGGGTATGTTAATTTCAAGGCAAATTAATTAAAATGCAATCCAAGCTCTTTGGAAATAACACAGAAACAGTATTCAATGCTTGGTGTCCCTCCAGACAGAAACAGGGCCTCCTGCCTTTGGCCAGTATAGAGACAACCTTATTATGCCTCATTTTCATCTTAAGACTTTCAATTTCATTATTCAAGGAGCTCAGCTTTGGGTATCACCTAGCACTTTTGTCATTAGTATTCCAATCTTTTCATCTTTTCAATAAATATTAAATATAGAAACTGCTGAGTCAGTTGGTGTTTGATTCAGGGTCCCAGCTAGAATCGGATGGTACGTTAAAGGGAGGTAATTTGAGCAAAGTTTAACAAAGGGACTGCCAAGACGTAGACAGAATTTAAGGAAACCAACAAGGGGTGGTGCAGAAGCCCCAGGCAGTAAGAGCAAGGGTGGTACCTCTGCAGGGCTGCAGAGGGAAAGGAAGGGAACGGGTACCAGAACCCAGAGAACGTACCATCAGGGTGAGGGTCACCTGACCAGAGCCGTGGCCTTGGTGCTTGGCAGGAAGAAAACTGAGGGAACAAACACTCCCCCGCTCTCTCCTCCCTCCCCCTGGCCCCAGCCAGGCCTCCCACTGGCCAAACCCAAGCGAGAGGTGGACAGTAAGGAAGCCACTGGTGCAGCCCACGCACATCAGGCTCCCGGGGCACAGACCAGGGTGGGAAGGTGGAGGTGGGATGCTGACAGCAAATGGAAGACACCCAGCACAGGTGATCTCATCTTTGCCTCTTTCTAGACGTGTGCCCTCGACACAGGACTTACCCTCTCTGTGCCTCGGTCTCCTCTTCTGGTAAACGGAGACAAGAATGGTCCTGGCACTGGTAACTTTGTTGTGAGGATTCACAGCAAGCCCTCAGCCAATCACGGCTACTGTTGACACCTGTCCTGGTCACCCCAGGACCTCACGGGTTGGGGGCAGACAAGACTTGGCTATTGAAGTGGAGTTCCTGTCTTGGCCCTACCTCCCCATGCTCTCCAAACACACTCTGAGACCTCGGAGCCACATACCCCATATTCCAGGGGGATAATAATAACAACAACATCAATAACAGAACGACCTAAGAGGATCATCGCAAGCATTAAGCATGTATTAAGCAATTAATTCACCTTGGTCCACAGCACGTGGACCAAGGTAAATGTGGTTGACTGAAAAAAAAAAAAATGGTCACAAGTTTTCACAGCCTCAGAAATGAGATGTCGCTCTCCCATCAGGACGTGAAGTCTATTTCCCTGCCCCTTAAGTCTGGGCTGCTCTGTGACTTGCTTTGGCCAACAGTACATAAGTGGTTGCACAACAATTTGGAATCCAGGCCTCAAGGGGTCTTGCCCCCTCCCTCTAGAACCCTGCATGCACGTGTGGGCAAGCCCAGCTAGCCTCTGAAGGATGGGAGACCAAACAGGAAGTGATGAGTCACCCCCACTAAACCATCCCCCATCCAGACCAGCTAGCCCAGCACCGGCCCAGCCAACAACCACAGATGCCTGAATGAGTTCATCGAGGACCAGAAGAACCTCCCCACTGAGCCCAGCCCAAATTCTATATAGAATCACGAGTTAAATAAATGTGTGGTTTTAAGCCGCTATGTTTCAGAATCATTTGCAATATAGTAAGAGCTAATTGATACAGTAACTATTCAATAATTGGTAGCAGTCATTATTATTGCTGATATTTTAGTAGTAGTAATAATCTGGCTAATAGTAGTATTAATCATCTCTTCCCCACAAATATTTGCACAGCTCTCAGAGCCATGAACTTTCCATGTATCAATATTATTATTCAATCTTCATAACGACCCTTCTAGGTCATGTTGCAGTCTCCATTTTACAGCTGAAGAAACAACTTTGGCAAGGGGATCTGACCCTCGTCCAGGAAGTGAACAGCCAGACCTGGGGTCAGAGTCTAGTGCTGCCGTCCCACCGTCACTGCCGGGCTTCTTGGGATGGTCACTGTACATTGCCTGGATTTTCCCTAGGGCATGGCGTTATCTGAACACTTTCAATTTTAATAACTTAGTTATTACAGGGTGATGGTGTCAGAACATTCTGTACAGTGTTCTTTCTACTTTGGTCCAACTATCCAAGTCAAACCCTGCCTGGACTCTTTCAGTGACAGAGGCTCAAAGGACGTCATCAAGACTCTGCATTGACGACATTCCCAACAACTCCAACAAAAGTGCTATAGCCAGCTCTGACTGATGACCCTGGGTCATCTGCCCACCCCTGAGCTGTCCCATGTGTTCAGGGGAATGAACAGCAGTTATCAATAGGTCTTAAGAAAGTGTTCAAACCTGGATCTGGGAGAGCGAGGCCAGCCCAACCCAACTGCAAGGGAGGAAATTGGGGAAGAGGATCTCCCCTGGGAAAATCAGGATGCCATTACCAAACAAGAAGGAATGGCAGTGGAGCCCACACAGAGAGACCTACCTAATCCCAGCTCTGAGCTTTGACTTGCCGCAGTCCAAGGAGGGTCCTGAAACCCCCAGAAGAGGAACGAGGCTCACACTCTGACCACATCTAACTCTGGTACTTTCTACACACCAAAAGATCTGCTTTCTAGACTCAACTCAAGTAAGAGAATCTTCGGCCATATTTTGGCACCTTCCCACCACACCACCCTAAAACAGCTGTAGGTCCTTCAGTAAGTCACATAACTTCTTTGAGTTCAGTTTCCTCATCCATAAACTGAAGATATTAATGTTGATACTCAAGAGAGACCATAAATATAGTCCTAGACAAATATCTTAGCTAAATTTTTCATTTTTCTTTTACTTATTTTTTATATAGCATTTCACAAAATAGACTGAAAAGAGATGACATTATTCTGATTTGCTTATATTATTAAATGGGAACCCCACCCATGCCTAAGTCTGTATGGGGTCGGCATCCACTTACTGCCACTTCTCAACACTCTTCCTGTCTCTGGAAGTTGGTGTTTCTTGGAGGACAGTTTGACCGACGGGAAAGAGTCATAAGCAGGTGGCTTTGGTTCCTTTCTACAGGTAGAAAGTAGTCCCAAGAATCAAACAGAAAAATGTTGAGTCAGATGTCAGTCTCATTATTAGCCACGGAACTCCAAGATAAAGGGTTAATCTGCTCATAATGAATCAAATCGCTATAGTGTATAATTTGAAAAGGTTCCCTTAAAGAAGAAGGGACAAAAAGGAGCCCACCTTTTCCGAAGTGAAGCTGCATCAGTAATGACAACAACAAGTGGCATTTCTTGAACACTAAGACCTTCATGCACCAACTCGCCGAACCCTTCAGCAAGCCGATGTGATGATGGTACTACCCCATTCTAAAGACGAGGAAACTGAGACCTAGGGGACCAAGGAGGGAACTGAGTGAGAAAGGAACGGGCAGGGAAAGCAAAAGAAAAGAGAAAAATAAGGAGAGAGAGAGGAAAGGGAGAAAATAAATGGCTTCTAAGGTTTTGACAAAGCTTCTTATTACTTTTTTCCTTTTTAAAGGATGAGGGCGTAGTCACTGAGAAAGAAAAATGGGCACTTCTGCAGTCAAAAGGGAATCTTTTCATGTATTTTACTATCTTTAGCTCTATAATTAAAGAACTCTGGTTTCTTACATAGCAAACTTTTCTTCCACTTTAAAAACATTGTCACTAGAATAATCTTGGCCAGGGGTTGGGGGGCTGCCACCTAAAAACTGTCACTGTTTCCATAAGGTGGCAGCTTTAAGTCTCCTTCTTTCATTTCTGCACAGCAATGCAGTACAAAGAATGCTGGCTGCCCCCTCGCAGCAAATGACCACATTAAAATTCATTCTCTCCTTTCGTCTTTTTACTGTTTATTTTACAAACAGAGACACAGTGTCTGAACACTCCAGTGGCTCAAAGACATACTTTTCTAGTGAAACCTAACTACTTTCCACTTTCATATCTGAAAATGAAGCAAAGTCTTCCTTCAAAAGAATTTTCATCCAAATACATCTACTTTCCAGCGGAGGTGGGAATCACACCCACTCATCCAAAATCCATAAACCCACACCTCTTTCCCAAAGCCCCATGTGATGCAGATCTCCCTCTGAGAAAGAAAGTTAAAACTGAGAATTCACGAATGAGTGCTAAGGTCAGGGAATAAGCAAGCTATTCTATCCTTCATGAATGCGAATTGAACTCACACCCTCAAGGAAAACATGGAGGCATTTGGGGACCATTTCTTTAAAGATCAATGGAGAGGCAAGGATCTCCTAAACAGGACACAAAAAAGCACTAACCAAAAAGGCAGATGGATAAATTGGACTTTATCAACATTAAATACTTGTGTTTATCAAAAGATAACAATTTAGTAAATCAAGACTACAATGAGGTACCACCTCACACCAGTCAGAATGGCCATCATTAAAAAGTCTACAAATAACAAATGCTGGAGAGGATGTGGAGAAAAGGGGACCCTCCTGCACTGTCGGTGGGAATGTAAGTTGCTGCAGCCACTATGGAGAACAGTATGGAGGTTCCTCAGAAAACTAAAAATAGAGCTACCATATGATCCAGCAATCCCACTCCTGGGCATATGTCCAGACAAAACTGTAATGCAAAAAGATACATGCACCCCTATGTTCATAGCAGCACTATTCACAATAGCTAAAACATTGATACAATCTAAATGTCCATCAACAGATGAATGGATAAAGAAGGTGTGGTACACATATGCAATGGAATACTACTCAGCCATAAAAAAGAACAAAATAATGCCATTTGCAGCAACATGGATGCAACTAGAGATTATCATGCTAAGTGAAGTAAGTCAGAAAGAGAAAGACAAATATCATATCACTTATATGTGGAATCTAAAATATGGCACAAATGAACCAATCTACAAAACAGAAACAGACTCACAGACATAGAGATCAGACTTGTGGTTGCCAAGAGGGAAGGGGGTGGGGGTAGGGATGGATTGGGAGTTTGGAACTAACAGATGCAAACTATTACACATATTGGCTTGGCCAAAAAGTTCGTTCGGGGTTTTCCATAAGATGTACGTACGGAAAAACCCGAACGAACTTCTTGGCCAACCCAGTAAAATGTATAAACAACAAGGTCCTGCTGTACAGCACAGGGAACAATATCCAATCTCCTGGGATAAACCATAATGGAAAAGAATATTAAAAGAAAGAATGTACATATGTGTAAAACTCAGTCACTTCGCTGTACAGCAGAGATTGGCACAGCATTGTAAATCAACCATACTTTAATAAAAAAAGGTTAAAAAAAAGATAATTTAAAAAGTCAAGGAGTAAGTAAGCTACAAATGGGAGGAGATATTTGCAATACACATATCTGAGAAAGTACTTATATCTAGAATATATAAAGAACTTCAATAAATCAATAAGAAAAACACAGACTATTCAATTAAAAGTAAGCAAAAGCCTTGCAGAGGCAACTCACAAAAGATGTAAATGATCCTATAAGCTATGAAAAAGCATTAAACCTCACTTTTTATTGCGAAAATGCAAACACTGAGATAATACAGTGACACCCCATCAGAATGGCTGAAATCCTAAAAGACTGACGATGTCAACTGGGGCCACCGGACTCTCATACACTGCCAGTGCACACAGTGCCACCATTTTGGTTAAGTGCTTGTCATTTTCTATAAAACTAAATATACAGCTGCCTTGTGACCCAATGATTCTCTTCCTAGGCATGTATGCATGAGAGACGAAGGTCTCCAAATCCTGTCTCAGGGTCTGCTCCTGTGGGGACCCAAAGGAAGACCCCTCACTTCAGCATAGACAAGCAGTTCGGGGAAAGGGTTCTGGAGTCAGAAGGACCTAAAACTAAATTCAGGCTCTTCCAATACCAGCTGTGTGATCTCAAACAAAGGATTTAGACTTGAGTTTCTTCATCTGTAAAATGGCGATAATATTGGAGCCAACTCACAAGGGTTCTGAGGCTGATAATGAGTCAATGCACACAGGGCACTTTTCACCATGCTTGGCCTTGTGTAGCCAGCACTTCAAAGTGCCCAATGTTATTGTCATCATCATCACCAAAGTTTGGAATCATGTTATGTTCATTCTGCAATACGGAAAAGTCAAACTATTTCTAACATTTTATGTACATAGCTCTTTTGTTTTTTGAGAATGTTTAAAGAAGTTCATCAGCGGCTCTACTTGGAACCATGGATGTTGGGGAAGGTAGATCTTGGGACATCTGATTGTAGCAATAACAGAAAATAAATGCTGAAACACTGGTTGAAAAGATTCCATTTCACTTATCTGTTTCTCCACAGAGACCACACACTGTGAGATACTTGTAAGATTAGCTTATTTTCTGGAAGAGCAAATTTACCTCATCTCTCTCAAGAAGACTGATTTATTCCACAAGTTTATCCCAGGCCGACCAAATTTAAGCAGACTAATTTAAAGCTACATTTGAGCAGAACTAAATTCCTTTCATGAACACTTTTCAGCTTTTCTGATGAGCACATTTTATGTTGGAGGTTGGTCACCTTGTCTTTACTATTACATTCTTGCCTCCTTTGTTTATTGGCATAAGGGAAAGATTATAAGCCTGCTGAACATTTTTTCTTTTTTATGTCTTTCATGTGTTCTTTTCAGATCAAGAATGTGATATGTCCATTTAGAAACTGCCTACCTGCAGGAAAGAAAAACTTACAATCGCTGACATTTTTTGTGCAGCCCCAAATAAACAGTAGGTAGCCTTCCTGGGAGTGGATGTGGATAGCAGGCATGTCATTTGAGAAACAGCACATTAGGTCTCTTCTCTCTCTCTCTCTCTCTCTCTCTCTGTCTCTCTCTCTCTAACTTCCGTTGGAATCACCTGGAGAGGATCTATGCTGGGAGTATATGGTGGCCGCATTACAAACCAAAGACACACAGGAAGCTCAGGTCACAGAAGGATAAGCAGTCAGCTGTTAAGCTCCGGGCTCAGACTTTGGCTCCTACAACTCAACACTGTACTGTTCTGAGTGACCCTGGACACATGACTTCACCCCTCCAAGCCATCGTTTTCTCCTCTGTAATGTAGAAGTAGTAACAGTGCCTGCCTCACAGAGTGGTCAGGATGCTTAAATGAGATGTTGCTGGTCAAATGCCACCAGACCTGGTTTCAAGAAGCTGTCACTGCTACAACTATTCAATCCAGATCAGTTGACGCTTTGGGAAGGTAAGACCACCACTTTCTAATTTAGTGGTAGCATTCATTTATGCTACATATTTTTGTTGTGGCATGAGTTCTTTTTCTTTGTGATAATGTGGAGTATATATCAGTTAGAAGGCATTCTGGGGCAAGGAACCAAATGCTCAGCCAAGGATGGCTTAAATAATAAAAATATATAGTTGTATCACATTTTTAGAAGTCCCTAAGTAGGTGGTCCTGGGGTTGTTGGCAACACAATCAAGTCATCTTTGCCCAGGCGCTTTCCATCGTTCTGCTCTGCCATCCTTAACTTCTCTCCCTTAGGTTATCACCTCATGGTCCCAAGATGGCTGCTGCAAGGCCAGCCACTTCAACCATATTTAAAGGCAGGAAGCACAGCAGGGCCAGGACAATAAAGAAGAATCTCTTCATGTGACCCTTTACACAACTTCCTTTCCTTTATCAAGGAAGAAAATTCTTCCCTGAACGCTCTGCTGACCTCCCTCTGACTTATTGACCAGAACAGGGTCACTTGGCACGCCTGGCTTCAAGGGAGGCTGAGAAAGCACATATCTGGATCATCCAGGCCTTTGTAGCAAGAGAAAGGCATTGGCAAGGGCTTTGGTGTAGCTAACCAATAGTTTCTGCTATAGGGTGTTGGACTGTGGTGCGAAATTGGGGATATCCAGCCCTATGCAGCTGAATGAACCGGGAATTGAGAAGAAATGTGGCACAACCAGACTTCCCAGTTCCCCCAGCCTTCCTGCTAGCTTCCAGTGCAAGCCTGAGCACGCACCTCACCCTTCTGAGCATCCCCTGAAGGAGAGGCTTTGAGCAACCTCCCAAAGAAACAACAAGAAGTCATGCCATTGGTACTTTCAACCACATAAAAAAGAGAATAAAGGTTATTGGGCAGTGAAGTACCGATTTATCCCATTAATTACTGAGAGAGTGAGCCCGTTAAGACTTTCAGAAGGAGCGATTCTCCGTAAAGCTGGGCGGGGGATGCAGGGCAAAGAATGCTTTTGACACTTAAGAGGTTTGAGCTATGTGTTAAAGGGTGGGTTGGTCTGGAACAGTCAAGAGAAGAGGGAATTCCCAGCAGAACAGGGTCAACAGAAGGGTGGAGGTGGGAAGCCCAATGTTTACCTGGAGGTCAGTAAAGAGGCAAACTTAACCTAAAGCCATGTTTTCAGCAGCCTGTTCTACCCCAAACTAGTCACTCAAGATGTTACAGGTAGGACAGGGTTCTGGGGTATGTTACATTAGGAGACACCTGATACTCTAGCCGAATGCATCCAATGAAAATACAATGCAAGCCACCTAAGCAGTTTAAAATTCTGTAGCAGACATGTTAAAGAGGTAAAAAGAAACAACTCACTATGCCCCAGATATTGTCATTTCATTATGTAATCAATATAAATAATGGGAGATTTTGCATTCTTCTTTTTCATACTAAGTCTTTGAAAGCCAGTGAGTATTTACACCTACAGGACACTGCAATTCAGACCAGCCGTATTTCTAGTCAACAGCCACACATGGCTGGCGGTTCCCGCATCAGAGGGAGCGGCTCTAACTCCACGTGCAGACTGACATGCCACGGCCTCTCCCTTTGTCTTCTTTCTTTTTTTTCTCAGCACTTCTTGCTGAGAACTAGTGTTGTAGGGAGCTCATAGTAGGAACTGCCAGCTAGCACACTGCTTCTGGTGCTTTCCCCCGAAACACCCCCATGGCAGGAAGAGCAAGCTAGGACCTTGGAGGGGGTGGAAGGAAAGTATCTGCACTCTTCCCTCAAGCCAGTCTGCTGCCAGTATGGAATTTTCTTTGAAGTCTTCTGTTTCACCATAAAAATTTATGGAGATTTTACACTCTACTCCAAAATATAGACATGTTTGCTTGAATATTGAAAATGTTTTGGATTACTTGGCGTCTAGGAAAAATCGAAGCTTACCATGTTTATGTTGTAACTCTCTCTGCCCGTTCCATCTACCCTTGGGGTTATGTACCCCCCAATTTAAGATGCACAGGATTACCTGATCTCCAAGTTTCTTTCCAGCTCTGGAAGCCCAAGACTTTTAAAAAAATTAAGTTGGATAGTCTGCCCCCTTGCATTTAGGCAATCCATGAGCCTGTGTAAAGTTTTTTTTTTTTTTCCTTAACCATTCTGATCTAGGATAACTCACTAGCTGGGAGGCTTTAGGTATCAGATCTTCCAATTGTTCCCTTTTCTCTGCTAGTAACTCTTCCCATTCATGCTGAAAATAATCCCTAGCTCTCCCAGAACTATCCCCTAAATACCTCCTAGAACTGTCCCCTGAAAGTACCCCCAGAAGATGCTTCCTCCTGGAAGAGATGTGGTTCTTCCTGAAACTACTTGTGAAAAATCAACATTTAGACAGACATTCCAGTATCATTATAATTTCTAGTCTTTATGAGAGGTGCTATGTTGCCACTAACTAAAGTGGTAAATTTTATAATTATTACAAAAATTTTACATATAAATATATTATACATTTATAAATATTATTATATTTATTATATATAAAATATAAAAACGTTAATGTTCCTCCCATCCGTGGTGGGGTCTGTGTCCCCTCCTCTTGAACCTGGGGGGAAGTTTGTGACCGTCTCCACCTGTAAAGCACTGGTGGAAGTGACCACCAAGACTAGACCAAGAACTCTTCCTCCTTGCTGTGAGGAAGCCCAAGCAGCCACAGCGAAGACCAAGCACAGAGATTCTGGCTGAGGGAGCCTAATGGGGTCCAGTTAACAGCCAGCCTCACACACCAGACAGGTGAGTGAACCAGCCTTCAGGTATTTCCAGATCCCAGCCATCACGTATCCCCCAGCTGTCAAGCCTCCCCAGCTGACGCTACACAGAGCAGAGCAGAGCTGTCCCCACAGAGTCCTGCCCAAAACCCAGATTCATGAGCAAAAAATGAATACATGCTGTGGTTTTAATCCACTAAGTTTGGGTGGTTTGTTACGAACAGCCTTCGGAGTCAGGCAGACCCGACTCTGGGTCAGGTCTGCCCCTTGCTCTGCAATTTACACACACACACACACACACACACACACACACACACACACCAGTCACACCCGCATCACACACCACACCACACACACACACACACACACACACACACACACACACACTTGCAAACAGTGCTGAGGGCATGCAGTTGAACTTGCAGAGGACGGGGCATTTTTGGTGAGGCCCCCAGCTCACATCTAAGTGAGACCCAGTAAGTCATCAGCAGCACCAGAGTTAGTAATAGTAAAACTGTGATCATGGAGGGAGCTTCCCCTGTGTTCACCCTGAGCTAGCTCTGCTCTGAGCACTTCTCCTAGACAAACTCATCCAACCCACAGCAGCCTGAAGCCTGGAGGACCCTATCTCCCCATTTCCCAGGAGGGCGTGTTGACCAAGGCCACGCAGGAGAGGAGCAAAGGGACCCTGGCCTCTCATCACCAGTTTCCTCCCGAGGTTTGTCAGCAAATGGAGCCGTGAGGGGTGTGGCTGTGCACCCATATGGTTTGCTGCAGAAATTCATGACCCAGGCTGTCCAAGATCCCATGGGGCTGTCAATGATATACAATATAAGCACTGATTAAGTTCTGAAATCTAACAAATTCTGAATTCTGAAACAGATCTGGCTCCCACGGTCTGAGATAAGGGACTCAGATAAGAAACCTGTGGGACAGATTGTTTGGATCATGAGTCCCAATTGTGGACAATTAAAGAACAATAAGCCCGCTCACATTCATGGGGGCTTATTCATGAGGGCTTATGCGTTTCGCACAGATTATCTCATTACTGCTCACATCCACCCGGGGGTCAGCAAACCGGGCCCACACGGCCACAGGAACGCTGTCCAGCCTCCAACCACGCTCTGCTGGGGGGTCAGCAGGCTGACCGCCTGTGAGGGTGGGATGCACGCTCGCAGCCTTGGCACCTATCGGGTTTCCCAGAGCCAGCGCCCTCCCTCGCTGGTGCCGACATCAGGCTCCATGCTAAGCACCAGATTAGGGCTGTTTGTCACGGGATTTGCAGGGCTTTCCCCAGCAGGCGAGAGAGGCGGCATTTCCCCGGAACGTTAGTACAGCTGATGGGGGCTCCCTCAGGCAGTGAGCACATGGCTAGGCTTGGGGTTGGGGACAGACAGGATGGGGGAGGGGAACAGTCGAGGGGCCCCTCTGCCAAAGAGGAGGAGGGGGACCCTTGCCCCTGACAAATGCCCTGTGCTTCCAACCCTGGGGTTCTCTGCCACTTTGCTCCTGAAATGCCGTGCCTCTTGCTAAGAGCTTGGTTCTCAAGCGCATGGATCTGGCTGGAATCCCAAGCCCGCTCTTTACTCTGGGACTTCGGGCTAGGCACGAAAAGTTGTTGTGCCTCGGTTTCCCCATCGATGAGGTGAGGATGCTAACAACTGCAAGCCCAGACATGACAACTAGTGAAGGAGGCCAACAGGCCGTGTGATCCACGGATACGAAGCTCAAGTTCCACAGAACTCACGGCGACACAAGCTGGGATGCTGACAAGCTGGGGAGATGGGCGTCCACCAGGAAGGAGGACGAGGGGACCCCGAGGGCGCTGTGAATGCTCTGTGTCTTGACCTGGGTGGTTGTCGCACAGGGTGGGGGGTGGGAACTCCTGAGTTAATAACTCACCGAGCTGTGCACTCAGGTGCGCTGAATTGCATTGAAGCCATGCCTCAATGAAAAAGAAAAAAGAAAGTGCCAGCACATCATAAGGGCTCAAAAGATAGCAGCTCAGGGGCTTCCCTGGTGGCGCAGTGGTTGAGAGTCTGCCTGCCAATGCAGGGGACACGGGTTCGAGCCCTGGTCCGGGAAGATCCCACATGCCGCGGAGCAACTGGGCCCGTGCGCCACAATTACTGAGCCTGCGCGTCTGAAGCTTGTGCTCCGCAACAAGAGAGGCCGCGATAGTGAGAGGCCCGCGCACCGCGATGAAGAGTGGCCCCCGCTTGCCGCAACTAGAGAAAGCCCTCGCACAGAAACGAAGACCCAACACAGCCAAAAATAAATAAATTAATTAATTAAAAAAAAAAAAAAAAGATAGCAGCTCAAAAAAGCATCTGTGTGTGGCCTGGGCACACAGACCACCTCGCTTCAACCAGCAAGCAGACCAGCGCCTGTGAAGGTCCCGGTAATTTCCCACCATTAAGGCTTTACCATTTTTCTTAAGTAGGGTTCTTTCTGTTCAGTTTGGATGTGCCTGCAGCCTTCTCTCTGATTATGATATTTTTTTCTTTTGAGGGAAAAGAGAAGTTGGGGAGTAGAGGGCAGGACAGAGGGTAGAGCGAGAGAGTTGGGACAGGGCCGGTGTAACCTTCCAAGACATGGTGTCAGCACACGCACCCTGGGGTTTCCTCTGTGTGCTCCTGGGCTCGATTTTTCCGTGAAGCCCCACATTCTGGGAGGGGACCTGCAGCCTACCCAAATGCAGCTCCATGGTCAAGGCTGCCCCCCATGGCAAGACCATGGCAGGTCCGAGACATGGCACCGAGATACAGCAGACAATGGTTGCAATTTGTCCCAGAACAGACTTGGCTCAGAGTGAGGCCCGGAACCTTCCCTCCCTCCAGGTCAAAACACCTCGTGCAGATTCTTTAAACACTGCTATGTTTGCCTAGAAGGGTGGCTGAGGCTCTGCTGAGGCTGATGGTTCTGAGTGGACTTACTTCTCATCTCCCAAGAGCAGGTCTCCATCTCCTCTCTGCAGGTGGCCCTGGCAAGGAGAAAGCAGGGGCATGGGAGAAACTGGACCTACTGCCCCCTGCCTGAACTCACTGGCCGTCCGGGATGGGTATGGTCATCTAGACGTGGCTGGCCATCTCGAGGTCCTTAACTGGGTCATATAGGCAAAGTCCGTTTCGCTCTGTAGGGTAACATGGTCATGGGTTCTTGGGATCAGTGGACGTCTTTGGGGGAGTGAGATATCTTGCCCACCACACTGAATGTGTGTAGACTCAATCTGTCCAAGGAGAAAGAACTAGCTTGAGCCTCAAAAGGTTTGCACCAGTTTACGTTCCAGCCGGCAGAGCACAAGGGTCCCTATTTTCCCACACTCCACCTTCCTTCCTTTCAACCCCTCTGCCTTCCCCCAGAGAGCCCTGCTCAGTCACATGGATCTACACCCTGAATACTAAAGTGAACCCAAATATATTATTGCTCCCCCCCCCAAAAAAAAACATCAAAAGTAAAACCGCCAAATTAACAGTATCTCTTCTGAAAGCACCACTTTGTGAAAAACCAAAATATTGAGAAATAACTATTTTGCAGTCATGAATTGAATCTTCCAGAGTCCCACTTTTAAAACTAAAATCTCAGATGCCACTTCATAGGCATTGGAATGAATCTCCTCCCGTGGTTGGAGTGGATTCCAGAAGTGACAGATGTCTTAAGGATAAAACTTAAAAGAATACAGCAGTGTTTTTAAAAGGCTATTTGTCCACCCTGAATCTAACCCTGAACCATATGTAGAATAACAGACATAAATGAGAATCAGCACAGTCAGCAGGGAAAGTAACAAATGACCATGCAAATTTCGACACTGTGTGCTGTGATATTTCAGGGGCATGTGCCTGTTAAAATTCACCAGACTTTAATGTCCCTTCCACAGGTAATTAAAAATAAATACAATGACATTCTGTATTTGTCAAAAAAAAGAGCCCTGCTTAGCTTGATATCACCTCTGTGTCCAAGACCCGGGAGAGTCCACTCTACTCATCTCAGAGGATAATCACCTGTGAGATAAACGGCCGTCTTGTAAAACACAATAAAATATAATACCCAGTGCTGGCAAGGATGCAGTAAAACAGCAGCCTCGTGCCCTACCCATGGGAAAAGAAAGCAAATTGGCAACCAGTCCCAAGAGCTTTGACAACACTCAGACACTTTGATTCTTTAATTTGTTCTGGCCAACTGTCCCAGGGAAATAATTCTAAATACTTCACATGGGAAGTGCTGAATAAATAGCCACTGGGTTGAACTGAGCTAGACCTCAAGGCAACCAGGGGGCTGGAAGAGGAGGAGGAGAGTCAGAGGTGAGCTGTGGGTATGACTCACACACCCTTGAGGGAAATAACCAAATGTGAGAGCCCACAGGAGGGAGAGCAGGTCCAGGGCTGAGGAGGGACATTCCTTCCTGCCTGGTGGGTGGCCGCCCTGTTGTCACTCCTCTTCCCTCCATTGGAGCCCCTCCCCAGGTCTCCTCTTCCCACCATGTGGAAGGGTCACCTGCCACTACTTTCCCGCGGAGCAAATCATAAACACCAGAGAGAGAGGGAGGAGGCGAGGGAGAGAATAGCCTGCATCAGAGAATGCGGGGGGGGGGGGGGGGGAGGTTGCAGGGGAGTGTGGGAATGAGGGAGAGGGCTCCACAGCATTTAGAAGCACGAGGCCGGAGCCAGGAGCAGGAGCTCAGGCTCTCCTGGAGAAAGCTGCTAACACGTGCATTCCGATGCCGTGACCACACCAGACTCTGGTCCTCACTTGATGGACCTGATCGGGGTTAACTGCCCATTTAATCAGAAACAATGCAGAGTGTGCCCCTGGCAGAGGGACACAAGAGCATGTTCCTCCACCCTGCTGCCTGGAACACAAACACAATGGCCACCCCACCTTGCTCCTCGGGCCACACCTTCGGATGGCAGAGTGGTGAGCAGGAAGGAGCCCTGACCCCTGAAGACTCTGTGGAGCAGAGGCACCCACCCGCCCCAAATGGCCCACCCCAGGACTCCCATTGCATGAGAGTGAAATCAACATCCATCATTTTTAAGCTGTTTTCTTTTTCAACTTCCACCATACATAGCTGAGTCTAATCCTAAGTAGCACAGTGACCAGTAGATAACAAAGATATTACTTAATGTCAAAACATCAGCATTCTTATTATAATTATTATAATTTTTAATGATGTACAATTATAACATCGTATCACTCTTAGACCTGGGCCCCCACCCTGGAACCCACACCTCAGGGGGTCCCACATTTTGGAGTACAGCCCTTAAAATTTTCTAAACTCCCTCCAGTGGCTGGAACCAGACAGGAAGGCAGTGCCATCCAGGTAGGACACCCCAATCCAGGATGGGACCCACCTGAGCCTTGGTCCTCATTCCCTCCCACTCTCCCACCCTCTACCCAATAGGAGAGGTCGACCAAATGCCCTGAGTTTTGGTACTTGTGCCTATGCGTCATCTGGGGTTCTATGGCCACTGGTGCCAGTCTGGTGTCACCAACTGATGCAGTAAATTTTATGCAGGATCACAGAAGACTGGGCCACCAGAATGGACCCTGATTTGGAGTCACTCAAATTGTTTATTAAGACAAGAGCCCTGAAAAAATGTCTGCCACGGACTTCCCTTGTGGCGCAGTGGTTGAGAATCCGCCTGCCAACATAGGGGACATGGGTTCAACCCCTGGTCCCGGAAGACCCCACATGCCGCAGAGCAACTAAGCCTGTGAGCCACAACTACTGAGCCTGCGCTCTAGAGCCCGCGAGCCACAACTACTGAAGCCCACGCACCTAGAGCCCAGGTTCCGCAACAAGAGAAGCCACCGCAATGAGAAGCCCGCGCACCACAACGAAGAGTAGCCCCCGCTCGCCGCAACTAGAGAAAGCCTACGCGCAGCAACAAAGACCCAACACAGCCAAAAATAAATAAATAAAATAAAAAATTTTAAAAAAATCTGCCTGGAGCCCCACACATCCTAGGGGCAGCCCTGTCATTATTATTATTGAGTGCTAATAATTACTGCTAATAACAAATAGTCCCTGTCAATCCAAACTCCACAGCAGTAAAGCTAACCCTTCCTGCAAAAGTTGAGGGACTTTAGGACCAACTTCCTATAGCCAAGCAGGGGCCAGCCCATCAGTGTCCCACAGGATTCCACTCCTGGGGGAGTAGAAACCCACCCACCGCTTTCCCTCCCAACCTGCCATCCTGAAGGCTTCTCAAAAACACAAGCAGCTGCTGCCCTCTCTCTCTCTCTCTCCCCCATCTCTATTTAAAATGGCTACCTAGAGTCCAGCAAACACCAAGGAAGTATGGGCACTTCCAGGAGCAACAAGGCTGACAAGGTGTCCGGGGCCCTGCCGGGCTCCGAGAGCTCCACACACTGACCCATTTCGTCACAGAGCCACCCTGTGAGTTAGGTTGCTGAGTGTGCCCGGTTTACAGGTGAAGGGACCGAGGCAGAGGGCCCACCCAGCATTAGGACGTGGAGAAGCCCAGACTCAACTCGAGACTGTGCCTGGATGCAGAGCCCCACGTGGAGATCAAGGAGGGAGGGAAGAAGAAGGTAAAGCAGACGGTGCAGGGAGTGAACAAAATCACATTAAACTGTTCAGAACATTTTGTCTAAGGAGTAAAAAGCTGTAATGGTGCCCTCAAACTCGCTTTGCATTAGAGTCACCAGCGGAGGCTATTAGCCTTCCATCCTCAGACCCGAGCCCGGGAGACTGCCTGAGCAGGTCGGGGGAGCCTGGGAATGGGTATTTTCACTCCTAGGTGACTGAGCCCTGCCACCAGGGTGAGGAACTACCAGATGAAATGGTCTCTAAATGCACCCCCTCCAGCATTCTGGCCCTTCCATCACCTCTGGGAAGACAGGCCCCTCCCTGCCTCCCTAACCCAACACAGGCAGGCTTCCTGTGCCTTGTTTTTATATTACAGATAAGGAACCTGAGACCCAGAGCGGGAGAGGGCCCAGGCCACCGTCACCCCGCGGGTTACTGATGAAGCTCACTGCTCTGGACTTTCCACTCTAGTCCAAACGCACTCGGGGCTGTTTCTCTCTGCCCTAGAGAGCAGCCTCTGCTACGAGCATGAACGCCAAAACATAAAAACAGACAAGGAAAAGTGCCCCACAAGGGTGCCCGCCATGGCCTCCTAGGGGAGCCCAACCTGACAAGCAGCCTCATCATTAAACCACCACAGTCCTCGCCAGCCCGGCAGCTGGGGATGTGTTCTCAGGCAGGCACCTCCCAGGGAAGGTGATGGCAGTGGTGCCCGGGGGGGCAGGGGCTGCCTGGGACACATGGGCCCATCCAGCAATCTGTTTCCAATTCCCCAACGCAGGGGTGATTTATCCTGCTCACTCGGCTGCCGCAGGCTCCGCATGCCTCAAGGATTACACGCTGAGTGAACTCTGTCGGGTGCAGGACAACGCGTTCCATTGTTCCCCCCGCCTTTCCAACGCCCTGATTGGCAAGAAAATGTCTCTGAGAGATGGATGGAAAGAAAACATTCCCCAGGCCGAGGTCTCCCCATCAGACTGATTAGCTACCAGCACTGAGGTGGCTCTTTGCAAGACTGGCAGACTGGGGTCTTTTCTGTTACCAGAAAGGCTCTCTTCTCCCTCATCAGGAAATTAACTTCAAAATGAAGTGGGGCCCAGGGGACTGCCCACCTCCACTTCCCAGGGCAGGTCAAACTGCAAATACTCCACCTATCACTATTTGTTAGTATAATTGTTACTGTTACAGCTTATTGAGCATTTACTACGTGTCAAACCTTGTGCTAAGCTATGTAATCATCCTGACGGCAGAGAATACGTATAAGGCGCTCACTATACGCCCGGCACTGTGAGGAGCGCCTTCCTCCTCGTTCAAGCCTAACCACACGATGCTGGCCCCGTTTTACAGCTGCCCTGGCTCTTCCTTGGCCAGCAGCACAGTGAGGAGTCTGAGAAGGGATCTGCCCAGCTGCGTGCTTATTATCACCGAGTGCTGGTCATCACAGCCGCGTGTGTACCACTGCGTTGGATAAATGATGTCACCGGCACAACAGGTCCATGAGGGTGAGCACCAGGGCCATGCAGAAGGCCTTCCCTTGTGTGAAGGGCCTGGGCCAGTCACTGAGCAAAGGGGACCACTGGAGGTGTCAGGGATGAAGCAGAACCAAAATTGATGGAGGAAATGGGATACAAGAGACGGAAGTGTCAAAAGGGGAAGATGTGTCAGGCCCAGGAAGAGCAAAGGCAGAAAGGGAGAGGCAAGAGGTAGCCAAAGCAAGAGGTTGGGTAGAAAACTGTTCCCTGTCTCCTGTTTTCCGCATTCGGAACTCTCCTTGTGAAACGCCCCAGCCTGCCTTGCCAGCCTCAGAAAATGCTGCCAAAAGTTCACTGCAGGAGAGGCACTCATACAAGTGAGTAAATGCCTTTTAAGGATGGCAAACACGTGTCACCCATTCTTCTCACTCTGTCCTGGTCAGACATCACTAGTCAACCATGGCCCCCTAGAAAGTCTCTACCAATCCATCAGAGTTTGTGCATGAAACAAAACCCATTTGCTATAACTGCTTGGCTCAGGTGATTTTCCTCCTTAATCCCCTCTTACGCTATTTTTTTTTGTACCTTTTTTTTAAATTTATTTTATTTATTTTTGGCTGCATCGGGTCTTCATTGCTGCACGCGGGCTTTTCTCTAGTTGCGGTGAGCGGAGGCTACTCTTCATTGTGGTGTGCCGGCTTCTCATTGCAGTGGCTTCTCTCGTCGTGGAGAACGGGCTCTAGGTGCGTGGGCTTCAGTAGTTGTGGCACGTGGGCTCAGTAGTTGTGGCTCACAGGCTGTAGAGCACAGGTTCCATAGTTGTAGCTTGTGGGATCTAGGCACGCGGGCTTCAGTAGTTGTGGCTCAAGGGCTCTAGAGCACAGGCTCAGTAGTTGTGGTGCATGGGCTTAGTTGCTCCACGGCATGTGGGATCTTCCCGGACCAGGGATCGAACCCATGTCCCCTGCACTGGCAGGCGGATTCTTCACCACTGCACCACCAGGAAAGCCCCCTCTCTTATGTTATTTATGGTCATAGCTTTCTGTCCTTTGGACCAACGAGCATGGTCCCATGGCCTCGTGCAGCAGCCTCCAGGCCGATCTCCAGGCTCTGTAGGAGCACTGTCCCTGAGTGCAGGTTGTCTTCTCTGAATTATACAGTTGACATCTGGAAGCACAGTTGTGTTTGAAGGCTTTTGGACCAAATGCTGCCTTCCCTGTGACCCATCTCTCTCCATTAGAAAGGTATGTGTATGTCACAAAAAAACAGAAACCAAGACAGGACTGTCTAGAGGCTGGAGAGACCCAATACCAGGCCCAGCAGACCCTCAGGCCAAACAGAGCTACCCAGGTGGTTTCACCGACATGAAGTGTCTGGAATTGGACTTTCCTAAGTTTCCACCATCAGAGTCCCTTTGCTGTTATCTTCCAAGCAGCTCCACTGAAATGGAAAACTGCTGCCCAAGAAACAACCTACGAACCTATTCATACCTGCCACCTCAAAGCTTTCTTAGTCTCCGTAACAAAAACACACACAAGCTTCAGCTAGGAATACAAAATAAAAGAATAATAATGAACAAAAAAGCAGAATGATTATAAGAAAAGATGGCGGGGAACTCAGCACATCCTGGGCAGTGGCCCGGGGCCCTGTGCTCAGAAGGGCCCCGGGCTTGGTTCAATGTTCTGATGTCGCCATCTTGAAATTCTTAACAATCTTATTTTTTACCAGCTCAGTCCTGCTGGAGACCTTGAGGAGATGGTGTAGGACTTGCCTTGGCATAGCCCCCCTCTGACAGGTGAGGAGTCTTGGGTATTCTTCCTCCACCTCCGTCCATCACTGACTGAGGACCCCCAGCATCTCTGGTCTGCCCAGGTGTGGGCTGAGAGGAGCTGTCAGGGGAAGTTTGGGGTACCTGCAAAAGGTCATCAGCATGCACGGGGAAGGTGGGTGCCGAGGTCATGAGGGCAGGGCAGTGGCAATCTCAGGCACTGTGAATTACAGATCTAGAGTATGGGTAACTAGGAGGGTTTACCTGTAATAACACCAGGGAGAAAACTGTACCTAGTTGCAGCCTTCTAATTCTCCACAGAGCTTAGTGCTGGTGTGAGCTAAGAATCCCAGAGGCTCAGGGGTCCACCCTTCCCTTCCACAGATTCATGACCACACAGAGCACAGCAACCCTCTCCACAGCGCTCTGTCTTGGATTATGACACAGCCCTTCTTAAAACTTAGAATGAAATGCAAACTCGCCCCCATGGCCTACAAGGCCAAGCGCTCCATGACCTGTGCCCCTCACTCACTGTGCTCCAGCTGTGCTGGCCTCTCCTCACACCAAGTCCCTTCTCACCTGTGGGCCCTTCTAGAAGCTTTGCCCTCTGCCTGCAAATGTCCATCCCTCTTTCTCCCCTTCATGTCTGGATTCTTGTCATCCTTCAGGGGACAGCTCAGATGTCACCTGCATATAGAGGCCTTCCCAGACCAGTTAGTCCCCTTCCCTTAATTTCTAGCATGGCTCCCTGTCTGTATCCTCTAGAGCAGTCATCAGAATTGGTTGTGAAGTTTTTATTTGTTTCCTCTCCAGTCACCTGTCTCCACACTAAGTGTACTCCATGAGGCAGGTACCATGTCTGTTTTGCTCACTGATGCGGCCCTAGAGCCTGGCACTGTGCCCTGAGGCTCAATATTTGGCAAATGAATGAATGATTTTGACTTCCTGAAGTTCTCTGCCTTCAAGGGGAACATCCAGTGGTCACCACTAAAATGGGAAATATTTTAGGCATAACTGCTGTCACATGTAGCAGCCGGACCCCAAGGACATCACAGGTTTGGGGGTTTGATGGCCCCCCCAAGACATCCACTACTAATCCCTGGAACCTGTGAAATCTATTACCTCACAAGGCAAAGGGGAATTAAAGTTGCAGATGGAAGTAAGTGTGCTAATCAGCAGACCTTCAAATGGGGAAATCATCCTGGATTCTACAGGTGGGCCTAGTTTAACCACAGGGTCCTTAAATGTGGGCGATAAGGCAGAAGAAAGAGTCAGAGAAAGCGTTGTGATGACAGATGCAGGATCAGAGAGATGCAACATTGTTGACTTTGAGGCTGGAGGAGGGGGCCACGAACCAAGGGATGCAGGCGACTCTAGAAGCTGGAAAAGGCCAGGAAACAGATTCTCCTCTGGAGCCCCCAGAGGGAACCAGCCTTGCGACACCTTGACTTTAGCCCAGTGAGACCCACGTCAGACTTCAGACTTACAGAATAGTAAGAGAATTGATATGTGTTGTTCTCAGACACAAAGTTGATGGTACGTTGTTACAGCAGCCATAGAACACTCATACAGTGTGGCAATGCTTTCTCTAAGAATCTCATTTGATTCTTGCAGCAGCCCTGCACAGCGGGAATATCAGTGTCCCCATTTTATGGATGAGGAAACTGAGGCACAGAGAGACTAAGTTGCTGCCCAGTTCCAGAGCAAATAGGTGGCAGAGCGGGCCTGTGCATGGGAGGTGGGCCCCGGAGTCCACCTGGTGCCCACAGTGGCTGCCTCCGCAGACGGCTTTGGTGATAGAATGAGATTAATAGGTGTGAACACTTAGCACAGCCCTGGCACATGGGAAACCCTCACCACGTGGGCCTGGCTGTGGTCAATAGCATGGGTCTGATTCCTGCTTAGAGGGCCAATGGCTGTCATCTTCTGAAATGATCCTTCATGGCTTTCCATAGTTCCCTTGACCCCTGGGCTGGGCACTGGTAAGCAAACCTGCTGATTTACTGCACATCAACAGTTATGCTGTAATAAAAAAGCCGTGAGCTTGGGCCAGTGGCAGAAGGCCTGGGTCAGAATTTCCACCAGCACCAATGAGCACGTGCCCTATGTGAGGGTGTCATGGAGATCACCCAGGAAGGCGCCCTGTCCCTCCCAGCACACAGCGGGTGTGTGCAACAGTGCTGTGTCTGTTCCTCCGTGCCTCTCTGACCCCCACCGCCCTGTAAACTTGCAGAGCCCCCAAGGCTTCCTGCTCACCCCAACCAGCTGCACAGAAGTGGTCGGATCTCCCCCTGAATGTAGGGGAGCCTGGGTTTCCCTTGTCCTGTCCGTCTGTGAGTGGCTGCTTGTACGCTTCATCTAGCCCGTGCTCCAGGGCAACAGGACATGTGGACATGCAGATGGATCGTCTCCTGAAATGATCCCTCTGGGAGGGCAGGCCCAGCGCTGTGAAACCAGCTGTGTGTTCATCTAAGAAAAGGGCAGGCGGCCACGGAAAACAGCCCTGCCCAGCTCCCTCAGCTGCACAGGCATTCCCAAACCTTTGCTTCCTGCTGCCTCTCTCCCCCAGACCCTGGCGCCAGGTTTGCACTTAGCCCTGAAAAATGAGAAAGGGCTCGGCTGGGAAGCCAGAGGCAATGGAGCTCTGTAAAGGGGCCCTGAATTTTTAAAAAGTTAAAAATTAAATGTAAATCATCAGTGACTTAGGAAAAAACATTTCTCTCCAATCCAGAGGTTCTTAACCTTTGGAGGAACTTGGACCCCCTTGAAAGTCTTATGAAACTAAAGAGCCCCTTCTTGGAATGTTTATGAACACATAAAATTTGCAGGATTACCAAGGAAACAATTATATTGAAATACTGTTATCAAACAATTTTTAATTGTAAATGTATAGTCAATATATGTGCTTTTTTAGAAACACAGATCTCACAGAGAGTCTAACAGCTTCTTTAACTCAAAGTAGCACTGAACTCAAATTATATTTCAAAATAGTAGCTGTGACTGTACTATGACAGGAAATATCTATGATGTCATTGGTGACAAAGTCACAGATTCTGTTAGTGCTACTGGCTTGTTGCCTTTGACCATAACGAAAGGAAATGCCACATTTTGGTTAGACAAAATAAAAATGTAATATTTTTTCCTCCAGGTTTGCCGATCCCCTGAATTCTCTCCACGGACAGCTTGGTTACGCATTAGGAACCCCGGTGACAATCATGACAGTCACTCCTGGCTGCCACTTGGACCTCACCCAGAGAGTTAGCAAAAAGTAGGCACTCGAGACAAGCCTTCAGCACCTTCAAGCTAGTACATGAAGTGTAAGATAGTCTAAATTTCATGTTGGAAAAAAAAAGAACACCCTCAAATGTGGGGGGGGGGAGGATTTTGAAATAGTTTTGGTGGTTATCTCTAGATACAGAATTTAGAGTAATTTTTTCCCTGTGTTTGTTCATCTGTCTTCTACATAAATATTATTTTTTTATTATTAAACTTATATAGTAAAAGTAGGCATTCACTGGGTAGAAATGACTGCAAACAGAGAGCTTTCATATTAAATTCTGCACAAAAGTGCTGTTTACATTTTCCACAATGGACGCACATTACATTTTAAATTAAAAGCTACCAAAAAAATCATTAAGTTGTACACTTTAAATGGGTGAATCATATGGTATGTGAATTATATCTCAAAGCAGCTAAAATTTTTTAATTCACTGGTTTTTGGAGACTCCACTTGGACACACATGATTGATTGACTTGAATAACTAGTTAATTAAAGCAAATCAATCAGACTTTAAAAAGAAAAAAATATAAGCCATTTGGGAAATGTAAAAATTGTTTGGATATTGGATGATATTAAGTAATTATTGTTAAATATTTTGGTGTGATAATATTATGACTGTGTTTAAGAGAAATGACTTGCATAGTAAGGATCATTTCTTTGTGTTATTTCCTGCAATGTGAGTAAATCTACAGTTCTCTCAATATACAATTTTTAATAAAAAAAAAATGAGTGAGATCCTATTTTTCAGAGATACAAACTGAAATAGTTACAGATGAAAAGATACAGTATCAGGAATTTGCTTCAAAATAATCCTGGCTTGGGGAGAGTGGGTGGAAGCAGAGAAAATAAGATTGGTGAGTTCATAACTGTTAACGATGGGTGATGGGCACGTGGGGCTTTGTTCTCCTTTTGTATACATCTGAAATTTTCCATAAAACATTTGTAAAAGCTAACCTTAAAAAAAATTAATTGGATAGGCAATAATAATGAAGGTAATTCACACACAAGGTAATAAGGTATCTAGGAAAAAAAGTTTTGTGTTTTAAGAACTCAAGAAAGAAAGAATCACTGTCACTGTTCTCCTTTTGTTTTATAAGTTGAGGGGATTGTAAGTAACAAACCTATTGTCCTTCCTCCCCCCACCAACATAAACCACCCCAAAGGGGAAAGATGGCCTTACCCAGCATACCATTTGCAGGCAGCAGGCTTCTGAGATGCCCCAGTGCGGGCAAAGGCGCCCTGGAATCAAGGTCCAGACCCAGGGTCCCAGGCCTACCTCAGCTGCAGCCAATCCCTTCCCCACTCCAAGCCTCAGTTTCCCCACTGTCCACGTGAGGAATTTTGCACCAGAAGAATCTCTAGGCTTCTTTCCAGCTGGTATGCTCTGTGATCATCCGAGCTGTGTTTACTTGGGCTCTGGATGAGCAGGGATTGGGGCCCACAGGCCGCGCTCCATCACGCAGGCTCTGACATGCCCCTTGCCGAGATCCCAGGGAAGTCACAGGCCCCTGCCGCTTCCCAAAACACGGGCATTCCATATCCTGCTGCGGGCCCAGCGTGCAAGGCTGGGTGGAGGTGTCCGCACATGTACTCATCCTGATGGCAAAGGGCCAGGCCAAGGGTGTTTACAGGGACCCTGCAGCGAGGGCAGAGGGTGTGAGCAGTCAGCCCCTCTCTGGCCTGGCCCATGGACACCCCCTTCCTTTGGGCCTCACCCTGCCCCACCTTCTGGCACCCCCTGATCACACGATCGTCTTGCCAGCAGCTCCCTGGCTGTGACCCGGGCAATTGCAAACACATGGGACCTGGCTGTAGCCAAGAGTGACAAGTGCTCCGTGGTGTCACTGGCTGGCGATGAGGCCTGGACGAGGCACGGACCCCTTCAGAGTGCCCTTGACTCTCACGTGGCCAGATTCACACCCAAGTAGGCCCCGCTTGTAAGCTGACATATGGATAGCGTGGCTCACATTCTTAACCTACAGCCCTCCCCTGCCCTGCATTCGGGGACCCCGGCCCTCTGCCATGCGGGCTCTGGACACCCTGGCCCCAAACCACCACTTCAGCCTGATCTCCAAACCTCTCCTCAAAGTGTCTTCCCTACGAAAGAGTGCTCTCCAAAGTGGGTTCCATGGAAGCCCGTTCTACAGGATAGTCGCGGTCGTCACGCCACTAAAAGGCTCCACGGTCAAAGAAGTTTGGCAAACACTGGGTTAAACCAATTTAAACATGTCTTCTGTGTATTCCACAGGCCTTCTCAGTGACTTTGCAATGAGCATTGTGAATTTGAACCAGGGGATGCCACGTCTTCTCTGCTGATCTGGCCCCAGAAGTTGTATGTTAATAGGCATCTTGGGGACCAATCATCCACGTACTTCAGGGAATTCTGCATTAGACAGGCTGACCTCCACCGTCACCGGTATGATCGAGGGCTTTTGTGATGTTCCAGCATCTTGCTATTCATTCATTTGGAGTTGGCAGGTTTTTCCACAGTCAAGCCCGTTCACCCTGATCTCATACTCTGGCAACTGATCTTTGTATCAGGACTTGGCATGGTCTATGAATTTGCATCCATCTGCTTGGACTCTTGTTCTGGTGACCCTCTAATGGTCATAGCTGGGGCCACACTTGTCCTTAGAGCATATATTTTCTGACCTTCCAAACTTTCAACCATTCAAGAAAATGTTATTGAGCACCTAGGACATGCACGACGACACTGGGGCAGAGGCACCCAGGCCCAACGGGAGAGCTACCAAAGCGCAGTGAGCCTCTAGTGCTGGTTCACACCTGTAACCATCCAGCTAGCGGAGCTACAGCAATAGTTTTGGAAATGACCAGAAGATGTTTCAAGGAAGTCAGGAGTCCCACAAGTCCAAAACCAGGGCAAGCAAACAGAGGCAAGAGTAGGAAGCTACCAGTATTCTCAGCGGCAATGACGGCACCCTTCCCAGTATGGAGACAGAATGGTCAGAATCTGACCCCCAAGCCATTTCTGTTTAAGCCCCCAGTTTGTAGTCACTTGTTTCAGCAGCCCCAGAACACTCACGTGCACCCCTGAAGCTGACCACCAGGGAGCCCCCGATCCCTTCCTGGGCCTTCAACTCGCCTTTCCGCCCCAGGAGGGCTCAGCCCCTGCCCTGTCACGTGCTCTTCAGGACAGAGTCTCAGACACACCACGAAGAGCCAACATGTGGAGACTAAGCTGCCCACTGGGAGTTGTGTCCTAATTCCTATCTCTTGCTAAGGAATGAACCCCAAAGCCATGAGAGTGGGAAAGGTCTGCGGCCTTAGAAGACATGTAGCCCAGTGTTGCTACATGAGTGGACCAAGGACCTATGGCAGAGTGAAGAGGCTGGCAAATTCTATCTGGAAAAAGCAAGTGTAAAACTGGACAACATTGTTAAAAGCAACAATGTCAGGGCTCTGGAAATTGAGCAAAGGCAGACAACAAACTAGGAAGAGCCTATTCTTGAAGAACAGCTTCGGCTTGGGGTACAATCACTGGGAATCTGTAGCCTTCTCACCTGAAGCTGCTGCCACCCACCCCTCCCACACCCCCACCCCCCTTGGTCAGCAAGAAATGTGGCTTTACCAGCATGGGGCTAGCTTTGGAAACCAGCAGCTGAGCTGCCGGGGGGGCACACTCAACCTGGGGCTGGGGTCAGCTAACAGCAGTGAGCTGGAAACATGCAGGGGAACCCCCAGCTCCCACGGCTGGAGGCTGTGATCTCATGGGGAAGAGCGTCGAGGCAGGCAAAAGTTGAATGGGGATCCGGGAAAAGAGAGCAGCACAGAAGGTCAGGATAATATCTCCCCTCATCCCTGCCTGTCTGGGAAATGAAACCAAGAAGCCCACTAGACAGCAAAAGCAAAGGAGGCTTGAGGATTGACTGAGCTGTGACCACGCTCCCCAACCACAGAGATCCACCCACATACAGTGGAAGCCTTTGGGCACAAGGTTCTGTGCACAACCTTGGCCAAATTCACTGGCTGAACCCTGAGCTGTGCAGACACTAGGGGACCACTAGGAGGTCAGGCTGAAAAATGAAAACAAGAATCAAGTGAGTCTGAGCAGAGCCATTGGTGCACTGCAGGGGAGATGGATTTCACAGTTCATGTCCAAGAAAGTTACTTTAAAAAATAAAAAAGCAAAAGCAAAAACGAAACAACTCTCTAAAATACAATTCAGAATCCAGATTTGCTGCAACATAGTATCCAAAATGCCCATAGTATCCAAAATGCCCACCATGGAGGGGCCCATGTGGTGAGGAGCTGAGGCCTCTCACCTAAAGCTCAGTAAGCAGCCATCTCAGAAGTGGATCCTCCAGTCCCAGTCAAGTCTTCAGGTGAAACAGCAGCCCCACCACCATCTTGACTACAGCCTCATGGGAGACCGTGAACCAGACCCCCAGCTAAGCTGCTCCTGAAGCCCTGACCCTCAGAAACCATGTGAGATAGTAAATGTTCACTGTTGTATTAAGTGGCTAAGTTTGGGGATAATTTGTTACATGGCAATAGATTACTAATACATCTGGCTTCTATAGTAGGGATGGGGGTAGGGGAGAGGAAGGGCTATACTTTCCCCTTCAGTGCAGGAGACATGGAGCCTCTGGAAGAAATTTAAATTCAGTTCCACAAGCATGCATTAGGCTCCTGGGCCCACAGAAATAATATGTAGGCAAGCATAATATTCTAAACACACAAAAAAGTCACCCACTGTTATCTCAATTTGCTCTTTCAAGTCTGAAGGATTTTTTTTTTTCCTTTCTACACAAAGCGATAATGGCAGGACCCCTTGGAATTCTCTTCCCCCAGATGGAAACAGTGGGGTTATGGATGTAAAGCAAGCTAAGGATTTATTCCTGGTGTCCATCAGTGAAATGAACACAGCCAGCCCTGAAAGGATTCCATGCTTCAGTGGCAACAAGAAAATCAAATAAAGCTGCACATGTTCCAAAGAGGGGGCTGCTATTAAAAATGTGGTGCTAATTAGCTCCCTTGTGTAATCATCCCAGGAGTGAGCAGGGAGGAAGGACAAGAGAATTTGGGTTCCACTAGGCAAATATTTAGAACGTGTACAGAAGCATAACTGTGAAGAATGGAGAGAGATTCAAATAGGGTGGCTGAGTGAGCTGATGGCTGGGGAAGGAGGATCGTCCTGGACAAGACTGGTGTAAGCGCAGCAGGAGACCAGAGTTTCAGAAGAGAACATCAAGGCGAGAGTGTTGCTTCCCACACTGCATCCCTGTCCCACTGTGAGATCCAAGAGGCATTCGATTCAGATACCAGAGAGAAATGGTACCTGCAGGGGTCTGGGAATGAGCATCTCAATGAGTCTGCCTGGGGCAGTCATCATCATCATCATTATCATCATCAACATCAGCACCCATGTACCCACTGCAGTCCTAGGCAGCTGATATTATTATTCTTCCCATATTACTGATAAAGAAACTGAGGATCAGAAATGCTGATTCACATGCCTAAAGTCACACGGCTAGTGAGTCTACTAGAACAAGCATTCAAGCCTAGGTCTGACTCCACAGCCCCAAGTCTTAGCTACAATGAGGCACCTTCTGCAACAGTTAATGAATAATGTACCAGTAAGAATTCCCTCTGTGAAATTTCTAAAGTAGCAGCACCCAAAATTCTAAGGCAAAGTCTTTAGCTGCTGGGTGTCATGTTGCAGCCCATTAAAAAGTCCTTAGGCAAATAGAGTGCTGATGGAGCCTGTGCCATAAGAGAGAGATGAAGAAGGGGAGTTCTGTTTTTCTTTCTTTCTTTCTTTTTCTATTTTTTAAACCTAATCCCACTTAAGGGAAAACAGTTTGACTTGAAAGGGAAAGTGGCTGATAGGGATCACAACTTGTTGAGGAGAATTGCTTTTCTTATGGTTCCCCTCCAAAGCAATAGTTCATTCAAGGGTCTTTACTTGATTTTTTTCACTTTAATTAGATTTTTTTAATAGGTAAAGGTTTTATGAGACACAAAATGCAAAGGGAACAATCAAGTATCCAGTGAAAATTCCCTCCCCATCATTCCTCAATCACCCCATTTGCCCCTCTTCTGGAGACATTTTTCTGGAAAGTTCTTTTCCACCAAATTGCAGCAGATTATTCACTAATTCTACATCTTTATTTGTTCACTTGACAACATATCTTAGGTAAATAAGTTGCCACAAGTAAAGTATGTAACACCACCCCCGGCACATAGTAGGTATTTGGTGTTTGTTATTGTTGCTGCTACCATAATCATCACCAGCTCCATCTCATCTCCATCTCCATCATCATCAACAACTCTATCTCAATTCCATCACATCTCCATCTCCATCTCTATCTCATCTCCATCTCCATCATAATCATCATCTCCATCTCCATCTCATCTCCATCTCCATAATAATCATCATCTCCATCTACATCTCATCTCCAGCTCCATCTCATCATCTCCATCATCTCCATCATCATCTCCAGCTCCAGCTCCATCTCCATCATCATCACCATCTCCATCATCATCTCCATCTCCATCTCCATCATCTCCATCTCCATCTCTAGCTCCATCTCCATCATCAACTCCATCTCCATCTCATCTCCATCTCCATCATCATCCCCATCTCCATCTCCATCATCATCTCCATTTCATCCCCATCTCTATCTCCATCTCATCTCCATCTCCGTCTCCATCCCATCTCCCTCTCCATCTCATCTCCCTCTCCATCTCATCTCTGTCTCCATCCCATCTCCCTCTCCATCTCATCTCCCTCTCCATCTCATCTCCCTCTCCATCTCATCTCCCTTTTCCATCTCATCTCCATCTCAACCGTTGAGTCATTCCACATCAGTACAGGAAGGATGTCCTCTTTCTTTTTCCCATCCATTATGCAGATGTATCATAATTCAACCAGTCCTTTTTTTTTTTTTTTTTTCTGACAAAGCAAGAGACTTTATTGGAAAGGGGTGCCCGGGTGGAGAGCAGGAGGGTAAGGGAACCCAGGAGAACCGCTCTGCCATGTGGCTCGCATTCTCGGGTTTTATGGTGATGGGATTAGTTTCCGGGTTGTCTCTGGCCAATCATTCTGACTCAGGCTCCTTTCTGGTGGGCGCGCAACTGCTCAGCCAAGATGGATTCCAGCGAGGAGGATTCTGGGAGGTTGGTAGGACATGTGGACTGGTATCTCCTCTCTCCTTTTTCAACCAGTCCTTTTAATTGACATTTAGCTTGTTTCAATCTTTTAAGGTTACTGATGCTGCTGCTTCGGTAACTCTGTGCATGTGTCATTTTGCACATGTACAAATCTAGTCCTAGGATAAAAGTCCTAAAAGTACAATTGCTAGGAACAGGGCATGTGCATCTGTAATTCCAATAAATATGACCAAATTTCCCCCACAGACGCTGTGCTAAGTATTACTCCCATGAGAGCCATGGTCCCCACATTCAGCTGTATCATGAGGCCTGGGCACCCTTGTAAGCATCTCATCCAGCACCCCACTTCCTCCTGGATGCCCCACACCTCACATGCCAAAGGGCCTACTCCACCCCATCACTGCACCCTTCACACCAGCTCTTCTGGCTCCCCTTCTGTTCTCAGCCTTGTAGGCATTGCTACCTGCAGTACTTCCTCAACAGTCCTCTCTCCTTCCCCTTCACCAACTGATGGCCTGTCCCAGGCCTAGCTTACCTCCATCCCTCTTGCCTGGACCACACCACCGTGCTGCAAATTCTCAGCAGTGCAGGCCCCAGGGATGTTTAAAGAAAAAAGGCACCGAAGGGTCTTTGCAGAAGCACGTTCAGGCAGGGGACAATCACAGCACTTGCTTGCAGGTCTGGGGTGCTAAAATGGACTTGGAGGGAGAGCTAACTGGGCCATCTAGGGTGAGGGGCTTAGGCACCCAGGTGCACAGTCCAGAGTCAGAAAAGATGCTTAATATGATTTTAATTTTCTTAAATTTACCAAAGCTTGTTTTGTGGCCTAGCAGGTGATCTGTGACAGAGAATGTTCCATATGCACTTGAAAAGGCACCCTGTATTCTGCTGCTTTCGGATGGAATGCTCTATATATATCAATTAGGTCCCTTTGATCTAATGTGTCATTTAAGGTCTGTGTTTCCTTATTGATATTCTGTCTGGATGATCTGTCCATTGATATAAGTGGGGTGTTAAAGTCCCCTAGTATTACTGTATTACTGTTGATTTCTCCTTTTATGTCTGTTAATATTTGCCATATATATTGAGGCGCTCCTATGTTGGGTGCATGTATATTTACAATTGTTATATCTTCTTCTCAGATTGATCCCTTGATCATTATGTAGTGTCCTTCTTTGTCTCTTGTAACAGTCTTTATTTTAAAGTCTATTTTGTCAAAGTATTGCTACTCTGGCATCAACCTAAGTGTCCATCAACTGAATGGGTAAAGATGTTTTTTATACACACACACACACACACATACAAAATGGAATATGATTCAGCCATAAAAAAAGAATGAAATTTTGCCATTTGCAGCAACATGGATGGACTTGAAGGACATTATGCTAAGTGAAATAAGTCAGACAGAGAAAGATATTTATTTTTCTGTACTGTATTCTGTGATACTGTATGATATCACTTACATGTGGAATCTAAAAACTACAACAAACTAGTGAATATAACACAAAAGAAGCAGACTCACAGATAAGAGATAACCCAAGTGGTTACCAATGGGGGGGGCAATATAAGTGTGGGGGAGTGGGAGATATAAACTACTGGGTGTATTGTACAACATGGGGAATAGAGCCAATATTTTATAATAACTGGAAATGGAAAGTAACTTTTTAAATTGTATAAAAATAAAAAAGAAATTTTGGGGAAGCTGCTGCATAGCACAGGGAGATCAGCTCAATGCTTTGTGATGACCTAGAGGGGTGGGATAGGGAGGGTGGGAGGGAGGCTCAAGAGGTAGGAGATATGGGGATATATGTATACATATAGCTGATTCACTTTGTTGTACAACAGAAACTAACACAACATTGTCAAGCAATTATACTCCAATAAAGATATTAAGAAAGAGAGTAAAAAGAATAGAAGTTTTTAAGACATTTGTGATTACATTCAGGGTCCACTCAGATAATCCAGGATCATCTCCACATCTCAAGACCCTTAATCACATATGCAAAGTCCCTTTTGCCAAATAAGATCACATAAATAGGTTCAGGGGATTTGGGCATCTTTGGAGAGCCTACCATACTCTCCCTTCACCACATGCTTCAGCTAGCTGTTCTGGAGAAAGAAGCCCATAAATATCATTTTCGAGGGCGTTAAAATGAAAACTTCCCAGGCTGGAGTCCATTCTGCCATTAAGAGGCTCAAACTTTTGGCCCACAGAAAAGCCTGAATCTGGTCAGGTGTGGTTTGGCTGTTGTACGATGGAGAGAGATATTGTGTCCCTCTCAGGCCATAGCAGGGAGATGACAGCTTATATTTAATTATAGGAGACACTGTTCTTGCTCACTTTGTCTTTCAAAGGAAACACTTGGGGCAAACTGGAACTCAGGCCTTGCCAAAACCACACGTCCCCAGGGCCACTCTCTTTGCCTCTCCCAGAAGAGCCCTCATTTTCTGAAGGCAGGAACTAAGTCTCAAAGATCCGAGATCTTTGGCCTCTTGATTTTCATCAGGGAGCCTGGTGGCAGGCAAGGGCAGAGATAAGACGTCTCCAAGGCCTTGGCTGCACCAGAGGGGCTGAGAAGACGGCAAAAGGAAAGAGTCGAAGCCCAGGTTATCTGTAGATCCAAACCATCCTCAATGCAGCCCTGCTTCCTGCGGCTCCAGGGGCAGAGAGCTGCTCTCACCAAGCCAGCCTCCAGGATAGAGGTGTGGGAGGACGAGGGCGTCTTCCAGACCCCACTGGCGAGGTCTGCTCTCCCTCACTGGTGTCTCAGACGGTCGCACCCAGTGGGGACCCAGCACAGAGGCCAACCACAGGGACATCTGAAGGCCAGTGCCCGCTGGGATTAGAGGAAGGGCCTGCCAACAATGCCAGGGGCTATCACACACGTGGGGCCCTCACTGCCAGACCTGCTGAACTGTCCCTCCCAGATCCCAGTTCCCAAACACCCGGGGCAACCACAGTCAAGAGGAAGCCTCTGAATGCCTGCCTCAGTTTGCCTTTTCAGTCAGTGGAGTCTTCATGAGCAGGTGGTCAGGCATTTCAAGCCCAAATTCTACCTGCACCTGAAACAGTCACATCACTGGGGCATAAAGCTCTTCTCCTTGGGAGAGGCAGAGAGAGGCTGCTCTCTGGGAATCGTTCTTGAGTTACTTGGGCATTTGCCTCAAACCCCCCACTTTGCCTCCGGTACACAGATGGGGAAAGATGCCAAGGCTGGGACAGTGCAGCCAGTGGAAACTTTGGACGCCAGGCCAATGCTCCCGCACCTTCTGGACTCAGAGCCCACCTCCCCTTGGCAGCCGCCGCCTCAGCTCCTGCTCACGCTCACAACATCATGACCGCGCCTCTCTGGCCACGCCGCCGGGAGAGAAGCCAATGGAATTACCCAACGGGGCCCTTCTTCAGTTGGGAAAATTAACAAAGCATCTTAGAGAACAGTTGTATCTATGAGCCCTGGGTCCTCAATTTCCATCTCAGAAAGGAGAGCGAGACTGCGTTCATGACAGTTCAGGGTCCTGAGTGCCCAGTCCTGGTGCTTAGAGTGTTGTCACCACGTTCTCAGCTTCCTCAGAAATGGCTTGTCAACTTCACTGAACAGGATACACAACTGACAAACTTAAGCACTAAAGCTGGGGATTTGATCTCTATGTCTCATGCTTGAAATACAGGCAAAAAAGACAAATATCTACAAAATCCAATTCCAGAGGCTCAGCCAAGTTTTGTGAGAGAAAGTGGCTGAAAAAGGAGAAAATTTTTTTCACCATTGAGTCGTAGTTCACCAGGAATAGAACTTAAACTCAATTAAAAGAGGCATTGAAACTTTTTTTTTTAAAGGTTTTTTTTTGTTTGTTTGTTTTTTGTTTGTTTGTTTGTTTTTAATTTATTTATTTATTTATTTATGGCTGTGTTGGGTCTTCGTTTCTGTGCGAGGGCTTTCTCCAGTTGTGGCAAGCGGGGGCCACTCTTCATCGCGGTGCGCGGGCCTCTCCCTGTCCTGGCTTCTCTTGTTGCGGAGCACAGGCTCTAGACGCGCAGGCTCAGTAGTTGTGCCTCACGGGCTTAGTTGCTCCGCGGCATGTGGGACCCTCCCAGACCAGGGCTCAAACCCGTGTCCCCTGCATTGGCAGGCAGATTCCCAACCACTGCGCCACCAGGGAAGCCCAAAACTCTTTTTATTTCTACAGCTTCAGTAATGAGACATCTTGAGACTGGGAAGAAAATATTTCTCTGGATTTCTACATTAGGGGAATAAGACTCTTTGGGGATGTTTGCCATATAGGAATGCTCAGGAAACAAAATAATAAAACCAGAAGCAGGCTCTTCAAAAAGACTGATAAAACGGACAAGAGCTCTTAGCAAGTATAATCAATGAAAAGAGAAGGGAAAGTACAAATAAAAAGCTTTGAGAACCAAAAAAGGTAAATCATATCCCCAGAGGGGAGATTTTAAAAGTCATAAGAGACTCCTACATACAACTTCTTAACACAAGTTGGAAAGTGCAGATGAAATGGTGGTATATTTGGAAAATGTAAATCACCAGCACTGGCTGAAGACGACGTGAGGATGCACAGACCCACGGTGTGTCGTGTTTGCCTCCATCACATGGCCCTCAACCCGCCAAGCCCCAGGGCTGTTGTGAAGGAGAAGGAAACCATGTGCGGTCACGCTGGCAACGGCAGAGCCTCACACCATGTGAAGGCTCCCGCCCTGGAGTCCCCTTGTAGAGATCAGGAAGGGTTCAGGAAGGCCTGAAAGGTATGGTGCAAATTTAAGAGTGTGTTCATTTCCTATGGCTGCTGTAACAAATGACCAAAAACTCAGCGGCTTCTCTTAGGGCCCCAGAGGAGTCAGATTCATAGAGACAGAAAGCAGAACGGTGGGTGCCAAGGCTGGATCGAGGGGGATGGGGAGTTATTGTCTAATGGGGACAGTTTCAGATTTACAAGATGAAAAGAACTATGAAGATGTGTGGTGGTGATGGTTGCACAATGCTGTGAATGTACTTAGTGCCACTGAAATGTACATTTTAAAATGGTTATAGTGGTAAACGTTATATATATTTTACCACAACTTCTGAAAAAAGAATTTTTGGAGCAGAGGAATGTGCAGGCCCTTCCCAGCCTACACCTCCTCCGGACCTTTAAGTGCATGAGAACTTGACCAGGAAGAGGAATCAGCTTCCAATGAGCCCTGACAAGAGTGAGGTAGTCAGATGCTGGGTTGTAGGGTCAGCAAGCTGAGCTCACAGCTCACCTCTGCTACCAGCCAGCTGTGTGACCTCAGGCAGTTTACTTAACCTCTCTGAGTCTCAGCTCTCCCTGTGTAAAAAGAAGATAAAACCACCAACTTTGTAGGATCATCATACCTGGTGCCCAGCTGTGCAGTTATTATTCATCAGCTAACCTGGTTGCTCTGTGTTTATAAATTGCCATCCCACAGAGCAGCAGACAGGAGTCCTGGATGCCCATCTCAATTCTACTTTCTTAATCACCTCCCTCTCCTTTCTTGACCTTGGGTTTGCCATTTCTATATTTGCTACTGTCCCTGGCAGCATATCGACACCATCTCAGAGCTTCTCTTTTGCTGAAGCAGCTAAAAGGGCCACATTTTCCTTGACTCCCAAGATGGGCAAGCAAACCCAGCCTGACCCTTGGGAGCCCACTTGAAGCCTGTAATGAGCAGGGTGATGATTCCAGAAACAGCCTGCCTGGCCACCCCCGCTGCTGAGCACAGCAAGCCCCGCTGGCGACATGGGTCACGGTGGCGACATGGGTCACTCTAATTCCCGCTCAGCACAGACTCCAGGAACACACAGATCCTGTGCGAGGGCCAGCACCCCTCTGGGATGCCGCCTGCCAATGCCAAAGGCACCTCAAGGCCCAGGGGGCTGGGTAAGACCACCCCGCCAAGCCCCATGCTCTGGGATTGCTTCTCCCTGACAGACAGGCACTAATATCTCCTCGGGGTTGGAGGAATGGTTTTCTCCCTCTTCTCACTGCGCCCCGCAACTTCTGCTGCTCAGGCACTCAGAATTCAAAGGAAACCAGAGCTCCTGTCTCCTGGCCCATGTCACAAAGCAATGCCACTTGGGATTTGTCCAGCAGGGCAATAACGCTGGACCTCAGAGACAGACTTCCTGGAGGAGAAGAGGGCTGTGACATGTTTTTATTGCTTCTGAACCCACTAGGTTACTCCCCCTCTTTGAGGGAATAACAACTTTAATTGAGCTGAGGCTGCCCTGGTGGTCTGGCCCTGGGGGGCCTGAGCCACGCCCCTCTCTGGGCTGAGCCTAAATTGCAGGTTGGGTAAGTGACTGTCGTGGGGCCTGTCTGAGAAGGCAGGAGCAGTTCAGTTCTTTGCCATCCATGTTGCTCTCAGTTAAAGCCACTGATCCACTAGGAGGGAGGGTGGGGAAGTGTTTTCCCAGAAAGACAGAGCTGTTGACCCTAGTCAAGAAGTGGAAACAGCCCAGATGTTCATCAACTGACAAACGGATAAAGAAAACGTAGATTATCTACACAATAAAATAGTATTCATCCATAAAAAGGAATGAAGTACTGATCATGCTACAGCGTGAATGGACCTTGGAAACAGCATGTGGAGCGACAAAAGCCAGACCAAAGGACCACTTATTGTATGATTCCATTTATATGAAATGTCCAGAATAGGCAAACCCACAGAGACAGAAAGTTGATTAGTCTTGCTTAAGGCTGGAGGTGGGGGAAGGGAGGAAGGGAAAATAGGGGGTGACAGCTAAAGGGTTCAAAGTTTCTTTTTGGGGGTGATGAAAGTATTCTAAAATTGACTGTAGTGGTGGTTGCATTTAACTGTGAATATACTAAAAACCACTGAATTGTACACTTTAAATGAGTATATGGTATATGAATTATATCTCAATAAAGCTGTTTTTTTTTTCTAAAGAAAGGAAGGGAGGAAGGAAGAAAGAAAGAAAAACAGAACTAGGGCAAACCCAGCTTCACTATTTATCAGCTGTGTGACCTAGGGCAGGTGCCTAACCTCTCTGTGCCTTAGTTTTTTCACCCTAAAATAATGGCCATAATTATATCAAATGCTCTGTCATTGTAATTATTAGACAAGGTGTGTGAACACTTAGCATGGTGTCTAGGTGTCAATACACAATCCCAATCATGGACCATAGAGAGAATGTCACAGAGACCAGGCAAATGGAGATGAATGTATCACTTTTATTATTTATAAAGCTCATCGGAGAACACAGTTCTGGCCCAGCCAGTTTCTGTATGGGCTAATTGCACAGAACCTCCTTTGGGGCAGGGGAGGGTGTGCTGTCCCAATAGGACTTAGGGCACAGAAGGTGAGGAGGGGTGCCTCCTGTCCCTTCAGTCCCTCCAAGTGGGAGGGGACATGTTTAAGCTGATCACAAGGAAGAGCTAGTGACACATCCCCCCATCAGCAGTGGGTCAGTATATTTATGATCATTATAAACAGTGAAGAGCAAAGTCAGTGCCTGGCGGGCATCAGGTGCTCAGTAAATTATTAATATGTTAATATAATTACACATTTTTATATGTTTAAGTATTGGAAAAAAATTGAACCACCAAAGTATTAGCAGTACATAACTCTGGGAGGTGGAATTACGGGAGATTTGTATTTTCTTCTTTGTGCTTTTCTGTTATTTTCCAGTTTTTTTCTGATGAGCATATATTTTTATGTTATTTTTAGGAAACATTCTTTGTGGGTTCTAAGGATTTGAGGACACACTCCCTGCCCTCAAGAAGCTAAAAACTTTATTTAGGAAGAAGATACTTTACAGAGCAAACCATTAGAAAAGGGCTTGCAGCTGGGTAATAGGAACTCAGAGGAGGAAGAGGCCCTGTGGCGGGGTGCTTTCCAGACTGGGGGAGTCAGCCTGGTAATTCGAGCACCGAATGACAAAGGTTCTCTCTCAGCCAGACAATCCCAGTTCCCACACTTTCCAGGTCACATAATTGGTCTCAAAGCCAGATTTCCAACATCTTTGGCTGTAGAGACAATTTCTGACTGCCAGCAGCCCTTTTCAGAGGATGTCCTAGCCTCTGAAGTACATTCCCAGCCATTTTGAGTCTTTACCTTGGTCCCATTTGTGCGGTTATTTATTTTCAAATGCCAATGGTCAAGCCCATCACTCAGTACCGGAAACAGTGGTCACTCAGCACCTATCCCTCCTCATACTGCAGGGACTGGAAGACTGGGAACTTCATTTGCCAGGATCCTTTGCCATCACGATTGTTCTAGACTAGACTCCAACAATGAGCCAGCCACACAAGATTTGAGAAGTGGGAGAAAGCCGGACAACATTGTTTCCCTGGCACCAGTGGGCAGACATGTGGAATTTGGCAGCTCTAAGGTTTGCAGCGACTTCCTACGATCCCCGGCAAATGCTGTGATTGTCAGTAGCAGTCTCCTGCAGTTCCTGAGGTTCCTGGTTCACCAAACTTTAGTGGCAAACCCAAGCACAAGTGACAATGTTCCCTGACCTTCTTCCTCTAGCTCTTCAACAGCTTTGAAAGCGTCTGAATGAAATCTATTCTTTTCTTAGGGATGCAAGAACTCTTCCGTCTAATCCACAGATCATAGAAGCGTACGTGGATCAAACACCTCCACCTTGCAAGCACAGTGTGAAGCACTTTACCTGAATTATGCCACAATACGAGTTACCTATGAGATTATTATTGTCCCTATTTTTGCTGTGTCCAAGCTCACAGAGAAAATAAGAGGCAGAGCTGAGACTTTCATCCAGGTCTGCCTTACTCCCCAGCCAGGACCCGTCTGAATGCCTTATTGAAGCCTCTACCCAAGTTCAACACGCACTGGAGCTTCTTCATCTACCAGCCCAGAAAATGTAGATTATGCAAGGAACTCTCTGGAGACACATCACTAGAAGTAAGGGTCCAGGAAAACCTGGGAGAAGACTGCATCCTTAGCTTGTTTCATTGGCACCCCCTTCCCTCCCTTGAGACCTAGTGACAGGTCTATTGACAAAGTGCAATGTCCAGTCTCACATGGGTGTAAAATAATCCCCAGTGGGGCAGACATCGCTGTCAATGTAGGCATGTATTTCTAAGAGAACTTGAGGATACCAGGATTTGGGAGATTCTTGGCCCATTTTTAAGACAGTAATCCCAAAAGAGCCACTTCCTAGATCCCTTGAAACTCTTACAATTTGTGCCATCTCTAGAAGGATAAAGCACTGGCAGGTTTGTAGATTTCAAGAGGATGTTGGTAACTTTATGCACTTATTTTTTTTTAATAAATTTATTTATTTATTTATTTATTTATTTATTTATTTATTTATTTAGGCTGCGTTGGGTCTTTGTTGCTCTGCCCGGGCTTTCTCTAGTGGCGGTGAGCAGGGGCTACTCTTCATTGCGGTGCACGGGCTTCTCATTGTGGTGGCTTCTCTTGTTGCAGAGTACAGGCTCTAGGCGCACGGGCTTCAGTAGTTGTGGCTCGCGGGCTCAGTAGTTGTGGCTCATGGGCTGGGCTCTAGAGCGCAGGCTCAGTAGTTGTGGCGTACAGGCTTAGTTGCTCCACGGCATGTGGGATCTTCCCAGACCAGGGTTAAAATCCGTGTCGCCTGCCTTGGCAGGAGGATTCTCCACCACTGCGCCACCAGGGAAGCCCCTTTTAAATGCAGCAAAACCTTTGTTTTGAATCCAACTCAAATGAAAGGTCAAAGGCTCCTAGAGCAAGTTGGGGTGGAGGAGGGGAGTTCTCTGTCCTTCTCTGCTCTGATTCTTTCAACCTACTTGGCTTCGGGAAGGAAGCAAACCAATTCAAGAATTGAGACTAAAGGAGTTTCTGGTTTAGGATTATTATTTTTGAAATTGTTGGAAAATATGTATATATTTAATTTAGGTCCATTAGAGCTTTCAAACTTTAATGTCTAAATTGCCAGGATTATATGAATTCCCTTTCAAAATCACTGTTGTAAAAAAAAATCTGTAACGTGGTTTGGAACTGTCTCCTCACCCTGTAAAGTGATATCACCGTTTGGTGCTTGATCCTTTCCCTTTTAATCAAAGCAGATGTGCCCTGTCGGTTACTCTGACTTTGAAAAGTCCCAGGGAAGCCCTTCTCCCCTTCCCACCATGGGAGCCGGGTGCTTCTGCCGACGGTGAGCACTGATCCAGAGACCAGCTCAGGATCCCCTTTTCATGGAAATGGTTCAGGGAATGCTGGAACCACATGATTTATTATGCTAAACATTTCCCCTCAGTAAAAAAATAAATTGTGGTAGAGTAAGGTTTGGAGCGCCAAGCAGGTGGTTCTGAGCAGGGAGCAGGCATATCCAGGGCTGGCCATGGAGGGAGGCCAAGTGGCCTTGGTTTCAAATGTCTTCAATTTTTCCAAAGTGAGAACACAGCAAAGGTTTGAAAGTTCCCTAAAGAGTCCAGAGATTGGCTACATCACGTCCTAACTGGAGGTTCTCTAGGCCAACAATAGCCTGCACACGTGAGCCCCAGAAGGTCCAGGGTTGGGCCACAGGGGCAAGAGGTGGGGATGAGCACACAGGGCTCTGGGCCCCCCATCTGTGCCCCACATCTGCAGCTGTCTGTTTTGTTTTGATATTGGGCTCTGCAATGGATTTCAGCTGAAGAAAGTTACCTGAGACAAAGAAAAGTTTAAAAACCTTGCACCTTCTCCAACATTTTTCAGATGAAGAAAATGAAGTCCAGAGAGGAGCAATGACTCTCCTAAGGCCAAAGCACTAGACCCACAGACCCTCACCTGGAATAACAACGTTACTCGTTCTATGTTGTGTTACCTATGCAGACCCCGGCAAGCTGGTCACCAGATTTTTACCTTTTCCTCCCGAACACACCAACTATTTCCCAGCTGTGGTTAGGTGTGCCCACATGACTGACTCTGGCCCGTAAGTGTACTCCTTCCTTTGTCTGCTGGCCAGATCCAGAGGACGCAGTGAAAGATGTGGAGCCTGAGTCCCTGAGTGGCCGTGTTGAGCAGACACCAGGAGTGCCACCCCACCAAGAAGGAAGAACGCTGGAGGGTAGAGTGTGAGTGAGAAATAAACTTCCATTTATGAAGCCACTGAAATGTTGGTTATTTGTTACAGCACTTAGCCTGCCGAGACTAATTCAATACTATAAATTTTGAAGAGCCACTACTTTACTTCATTTTGGTTTTATGCACACCCAGAGTCCATCTCTCCTTTTGGTTACCACTTTTCTCTTTCCCTCCTCCCTCATTAGTTAATCCTACTGCCAGTCATTTGCCCCACCCTCCCCAAGCCTGGGGTGTGGGCACAAGACCCAACATCAGCCAATCAGAGTCTCTGTCCTGGGGCTTTGGCTCCTGAGCAGAGTAAATGAGGGAGAGAAACGGGTTGCAGCTGATGCTCTAGTTCCAGTCTTTTCCAAACCTAACTGTTAAGCTTTTCCTCCATGCTCCCATCATATCCCTCCAATTAAATTTTTTCTTTTTTTTTTCCTTAGGTTTGTCAAGTCCATTTGTATTCCTCACAGCCACAACAAAAAGAATAACAACAAAAAGAAATGAAATTGATACATTATAAAGATGAAATAATAATAGGATTGCCTAATGTGGGGTAGTGTTATATCTCACCTAATGGTTTCAGAAAATATCACCTTATTTAAACCTCACACCTGCCCCAATAAGTAGATAATAACACCCTAAAATCAGTGAGACTGAGAGCCCAAGAAATGTCACTTGCCCAAAATCACACAGCTAGTGAGTGGGGCAGATTTAGAAGGCTTGGGTTCAACTCCAATATTCTACCTGATAGTCACCTTCACAGGATATGAACGCATTTTTGTTATGTTTTTAATTGAAAAAAGTAATGCATGGATATTATTTTTTTAAGACCTTCAGTTTCTCTTGTCACCAGAACCACTTTTAACAGTTACTTGTGCATCATTCCAGAATTTTTCTATGCATATACCAGCATAAATATTCTTTTTGTAAATCTAGATGAATGGGCACACACACTCTTCTGCATCTTACTTTTTAACCTTGCACCTTGGAGATGGTGCCACAGTTGCACACAGACACCCTTGACAGTTTAGTGGCTATCTAGTCCTGCTTATAGGCAGGTACCATTATTTATTTATAATCATCTACACCAACAGACATTTTCAGTGGTTTTCAGCATTTCGATATTCAATATTGACTTCGTATATTTGTTTGAATATTTCAAAAGAAATACAGTTGACCCTTGAACAACGTAGGGGTTAGGGACACCAACCCTCTGACAGTCCAAAAGCCACATATAACTTACAGTCAGTCCTCAGTATATGCTGTTCCTCCACATCTGCAGTTCCATTTCCTGGGATTCAACCAAACACAGATCATGCAGCACTGTCGTATTTACTACTGAAAAAAACTCCGCATATAAGTGGACCCGCGCAGTTCAAACCCGTGTTGTTCAAGGGTCAACTGAATATTAATTTCAATATTCATGGGCCTTTGGGCAGATGCATGAGTTCAGCTGCAGGCTGGATTCCTAGATGTGAAATTGCTAGATTGAGAGGCACAAGAATTTTAAATTTTGATGCATGTGATTGACTTGTTCTCTCAAGAAGCACCCCTAATTCATGTTCTATGCAAACACATCTTGAGAAAGTTGATAAGTGGCCTTGAACTGTGAGATAGCATTACAGACAACTGAAGGGACATGGTTGGTCCAGAGTTGCTGGGTTCTATGGCCCAAGCGTAGAATCCCTGCCTTTTGCCCATGGAATGCTAAGATTGCAGCTTTTGACCTTTGGTTAATGGCCAAAAGACATTTGCTCTGAATCAATAAAACACAAAAACCCGAACAAACAAGTTTCCCTCCACCCTCATCAGGAGAGGGGGCGTTTAATGCATTCCCCACCCGCCCCCCCAAGCCAGGTCTTCATGTCCTGAAGCTCTCAGCTGAACACACAAGAGCTTCAGAAAAAGTTGCTGGTTTGGATTACCAGAAAAATAATGTGGGACAGTAAATAGGCCTTATGACTTTTTATGAGGAAGCCATGTGATGCTTTTACTGCCTTCACAGCAATAAATGTCGACATCAATTTAATTATTTGCTACTTCCCTGCCTGCCCCCTTTCCACAGAGGAAAAAATATCACAGAGTGTTTTCACCTGGTCTACAGCCTCATCAAGGACCACTGAATGAGGGCATGAGATGCTATCTTCGGACAGAGTCTGAACCATGGAACTTCCATCTGGAGCAAGGATTCAAGGGGTGACTCACTGACCCCATGATTCCCAGGGTCCACCCTCTGGACACAATATTCACTACACATTACCATAAACTAAAACTGCTATTCTCAACACACACAACAACCACTTTCTCATTTTAGTTTTATAATGATTCTGGGAAACGGGAATCCTTAACCTCTCTGAGCCCCGCTTTCCTCATCTATCAAAGAACCTGATGCCAGAGCTCTCTGTGGAGCCAGGAGGTAGAACAGGGTGTCCTGGGTTCAAATGCAGCAAGCGCCTGACTCTCGGTGGTCTAAACAGTCTACAGCTTCTCAGAAGTCTGCCCTCTGACAGCTCTCTGATCTCATCTCCTACTACCCCCTCCCCCTCCCTCCCACACCCCCAGCCACTCTCAGCCACGCTGACCTCCTTGCTGTTCATTGAACATTCAAGGTATGCTCCTACCTCAGGGCCTTTGCACTGGCTGTTTGCCCCAGCTGAGATTCTCTTACCCCAGGTTTCCACATGGCTCCCTGTCAAACCTCTTCCAAGACTTTTCTCAAATGCCACCTTCTCCGAGGGGGTTCCAAACTCACCATCCTATTAAAGTTGTACCAGCACCCCCACCTCCAAGGCTCTCTCTCCCACTTCCATGCGTCCTTTTTGCTCCACAGCATGTCACTAGCAGACATACATTACATTAACTTATTTACTTGTTATATCTATCTATCCCCTAGAATGTAACCTTTATGAAAACAGGGTTTGTTTCTGTAGTTTTGTTTTAATTTGTTTTTGCTCTTCTCTACTCTATCTCCAGAGACTAGAACAGTGCCTGGCATAAAGTGCAAGTGAATTATTGAAAGGTGAGTGAATCGGGTGAGATGATGTGACCAAGACCTGCAATGTGTTCTTCAAATTGTGTTCCCCTTCCTGGCCACACAAGAATACTACATTTCCCAGCCCCCCTTGCAGCTAGGTGGGGCCAGGTGACTGATTTCTGACCAATGGGATATGGGCAGAAGTGCTCTAAGAAATGTCCTCCAGGTTCCTCCAGCTCTCTTGTCCACTTTGTCAGTGGCGACGGAGGCCACATAATGAGACAGCAGAGCCACATAAAGCAGCCTGGATCCCCAAGTCACAGCATGGAGGCAGCCACCCAAGAGAGTCACCAACCTGAACTGGACTTTATGTGAGAGAGAAGCGAACCTTTATGGTATAAAGCTGCTGAGATTTCAGGGTTTATTTGTTACTGCAGCAAAGCCTAGCCAATCCTAACTAATACAGGTGGGAAAATACTGGACTAGCGCTCAGGAGGCCGGTGTTATAAATACAGTCAGTTCTTCTATGACATGACGTACATATTCCTTAAAATCACTACACCATGCAAAAGTACACCATAAAAACCACAGGGCTTATGAGAAGAAACAGATTTAGGAGCACAGCACTCAAAAACTTCACCAGTGACACATTAAAAAACAAATGATAGGAAGCCAATAAAATGGTAGGTACCTCAGTTTCACACATGTTAAATTGTTAATACATAAATATTACAGTAAATATGACACTTGACCTTGAAAAAGACCTGAAGTTTACTGGAGAAGGGAGCTTCAGACGGGTTGCAGCTTATGAGATATTATGAGTGGTGGAAGGAAGGTTATCTGAATTTCTCATCTAGAAAGTTCTACTAGATATGGGATCAAGAAACTATAGCCCTCCAGCCAAATTTGATCCACTTAAATAAAGTTTTATTAGAACACAGCCACACCTGTTCATTTGCATATTACCTCTGGCTGCTTTCACACTACAGCAGCAGAGTCAGAGGGGCTGCAACCAAGGCCAGCAAAAGCTCAAATATTTACTACCTGGCCCTTTACAGAAAATGCTTGCTAACTCCTGTATGAGATGGTCTCTGGAATCCCATGGGTGTGCCATTTTCCTTACCTCAATTTGCCAAAAGAGTGGTGATTAAACCCGTAGTTCTGATCCCCTCCTACTCTAACAAGGAAGGAGGCGTGGACACACACACATGCACACACACACGCGCACACACACACACGCTATGGCCAGACCTCATCTGCATAAACCATCCAATCCTGCTTTCAGCTCTGCCACACCTCGGGCACTGTGCCCATACCTGGGGGCAGCTGTCCTCCTCACCCACCCGCAAGTGCTCTCTGGTCAGCCCACACCCAGCACAGGCTGGGAGCTGGGGTGAAACCTTCCATTTCCCCTTCCTCTCGGGGGACGCCTCGGAAAGCCTCTCTGTCTGGGCCACTGACGGGCTGGAGAGAAGGCCATGAGCTTGACCTAATGGGTCAAGTGCAGCATGCCCAGACTAAACATCCTTAATTAAGCTCCCACAAAGGTTAAATGGGCAATTAGACTGCCCGAGGGAGGGCCAAATTAGACAGATGGGCCGTTTACCCCCACAGGACCAGCTAGAACTTCCCTCTGGAAGGGACACCCTCCATCCCAAGAAGGGAGGACACCCTCCATCCCAAGAAGGGAGGGCCCCCACCCCAGGCATAAACTCTGGTTTGCCACAGTCCATCCAACGCATGGTTTCTCAACAAAGGGTGGAGTCCCTGGCCTGTGGGAGTGTCGTGAGTAAAAGTCTTCATAGTGACATCTGCTAACCTTCCAGGCCACAAGCCACACAAGTCTGAGAATGAAATGGGACAACTGCTCCAGAGGGGTCCTTGCACACGTACGGGAGCCCCGGCATGCCCTGCCCAGCACCCTCCAAAGTCCATCTCACTTAGGACAAGTCCGAGAGCCAAAGAGAGGCTGACCAGGCTCTCCAAGTCTCCTGCTGACCAGCGTGCATCACACCACAGCCTCGGGGGCTGGTCCTGCCCAGCCCCACTGGCCTCCAGGCCTTTCCGTCACTTTTCCTCTATCTGGGATGCTCTTCTCCAAGATATCAGCCTGGCTCGGTCTCTCACTTCTGGGTCGTAAGCCATCGTATCACAGAGGCCCTCCCTGGTCCCCTTCCACCCCACCCCACCCCACCCCCTCCCTGGCCCTCCCTGAATGTCCCCCACCGCACAGACACCACCTGAGGTATGTGACGTGCCGTTCACTCTCGGCCGCTCGTGCTGGGATGCCTGCTCTGTTCACGATGCACCCTCAGCACCTAGACTAGGTGTCCAACAATGTGGCTGGATTAATAAGTCAGTCCATGAGCCACGTGCCTCCTGGTACTAGGCAGAGAGCCAACATGCCTTCTCACCCAAACCCCCCCAGTGACTAACTAAACCCAATTTACAGAAGGGGAAACCGAGTCTCAGGGTCGCTAAATGACTGCCCAAGGAAACACAGCAGGTTAAGCGGCAGGATTCAAACCCAGGCCTGCCTGGCTCCCACACCCAGGCTCTTAATCACTACGCACTGCAGGGAGCGCACATCAAGGCCGAGGACAGGCCCCGTGTGTGCTTCCGTGTCCACTTACATGTAAGTCAGAGGCAGCTCTGGATAACTGGGATGGTGGCAGCATTCCCACTCACTCGTCTTCTGGAGGGCTAACCTGAAAGGAAGAGACAGGGTCTCTCCCTCAACCAGGCCCAATCATCAGCTCTCTTATCTGTGACGAGCAGTGTCTCATTAAGAGGCAAGGTGAGAATTCCTGGGTTACCAGATGGATGAACAGAGAGGGGCTGTCGTTCACTCCTTTGTGGCTGCATTGAGGACTGCCCTGGGGGGATAAGCTTAGGCTCCTCTTGTCTCCCAGCTTCAAACAGAAAACAAGGGCAGGGTCCCCTGCGATCCCTCCGCACAGACACCAGGCAGCTCCTCCCACCCCCTGGCCCTCCCCTGCCCAAAGTAGGGCTTTCCACCCACATCTTTCCCATCATGCACACAGAATATGGTAACATTTGTGCAGCCCACAGGGATGATCTAGAAGAGGTTGGAGGCATCTATTTGGAATCTGGTGGAAAAGCATCAAATTTTTCTTTGTATGTTTTAAGTATGCTATGAAAAAAATAAAATTCAAAGTTGGGGAAAATGTTTAGATATTGAAAGAGTATTAAACTTCCAAATAAAGGCAATTTTGGTTTTTTTTAAATAACCTCTTGATCCTGCTTTCATGAACATAATTTTATAGAATTTGGCTTACGCTTGAAATGGCTACACGTCAGCCCACCTTCTCCTAGTTTTTGTTCCTCCCAAAGCAGACCTGATGTGAGGACTTGAGAGGAAGTAGTTTATGAGGGAGGCAACCCCAGGAAGCACAACTGAGAAAATAAGAGAGTGAGACAGAGACAGAAGACAAACCAATAAGGGGTGCATTGAAGATGGGAGGAGCACTGTGGGCACATGGAACTCAGTCCCACTGGGGACCTCTGAGAAACCACATGGAACATGTTCAGAATTGCTCCACTGCCACCGCAAGAAAACTGCAGACCAATATCCCTATAAATATTGATGCAAAAGTCCTCAACAGAATACTAGCAAGTAGAGTCTAACAGCTTACTAGAAAGATTATACAACCATTACCAAGTGAGGTTTATCCCAGGAATGCAAGGATGGTTCAACATATGAAACTCAATCAACGTAATACCCTACATACCTAGACCATTGGAAGGGGGACTACGTGATCATCTCAACTGACAGAGAAAAGGCATTTGACAAAATCCAACACCCTTTCATGATTTAAAAAAAAAAAACACTCAGAGAACTAGGAACAGAAGGGAACTTCCTCAACAAGATAAAGGATATTTATGAAAAACCCACAGCTAATATCATGCTCAATGGTGAAAGACTGAAAACCTTCCCTCTATAACTGAGGACAAACAAAGATGCCCACTTTCACCACTGCTGTTCAACATTGTACTGCAAGTCCTAGCCAGAGCAATTAGACAAGAAAAAGAAATAAAAGGCATCTCACCTGGAAAGAAAGAAGTAAAATGATCTCTATTTGCAGATGACACGATCTTCTATACAGAATTCCCCCCTCCCCCGGAGGGCAGGGAGTCAGGGGTATTCATCTACCAATGCTCATCACTCTACCACCACCACCCCGACCCCTCTGCATAGGAGAATGACCCACCTCCTCACTTCCAGGTTGCAAAGTGAAGCGAAAGTGAAGCAAGCTCTCAGGAGCCAAAGACAATTCTCAATCAGAACAGAAGAGGAACTCAGGTGCTTGAGGTGGGGGGCTACCAGCTGCCTGTAACTCATCTACCAGAGCTGCAGGTGAACTGAGGAGCCAAGAGGCTATGGGACAAGGCATGTGCAGCATCTACCACTGGTAAGGACATTTTAGTGATGACCTTCAAGCTCTTAATAATCACTGTCAAGGAGACATTTTGTTTGCACAAGAAGGTGATTTTTAAAAAAACTTTTAACCAATTTTCACAACTATTTAAAAATGCAAAATAATTGAAACTGTCTTAAAGATTCTCACTGTAGATCATTTTCTATTATGGACAAATGCAAAAAAAAAAAAAAAGGTCTTGGACTAAAAAGAATATTTCAAATCCAATTGAATTTTGCCATATCAGATATTTCAAAATAAGGATGTAATCTTTTCTAGAAATTTCATATAAATGGAATCATTGCATATGTGCGTTTTTGCATCTGGCTTCTTTCACTCAGCATGTTTTTTGAGCTGTAGCTGGGTCACTGCACGTAGGGGTAATTCAATCTTTTTCATTGCTGAGTTGAATTCCGTTGTACATCTAAAATGGGTGACTTTGAAGGTGTGTCAATTACACCTCAATAGAGCTGTTTAAAAATCAGTAAGTACGAAGCTCTAACTTCCAGAGTGTGCAAGCATCCTTGATCCAGCCACCTTGCCCCTCACAACCCCAAGCAGAACCTAACGTCTGTTCTGGTGATTCCCACCCTAACCAGCGTGGGTGCATGCCATGCTCCCTGTGCTGGAGGGAACACAAACTCCTAAAGCAGCTCCAGGGCCCTTTGTCCATGACAGACAGTGGCCCCCTCTGCAGCTGGACACTCACCTGGCTGCCCAGGTGGAGAGAACCTCCTGGGCTGCTAATGGGAGCATCATGTGCTGAAGGCCACTCACAGTAAGGGACACACTGCCAGACACCAGGTTGCTGGCAGCCAAGGCAGACTGGGGCCTCGGGTCTCCCCCTGGAGTGAAGGGTGATACTGCTATGAGCCACAAGGTTGGGCCACTCTGGCCTGGAAAGACCACCACCTCACTGTGGGGCCTGCAAGCCCTTCAGCCAATCTCCCTTGACATTCTAAACAGAAAACTAAACAGTGTTTCACTGTTTACTCTAATCCCAAGAGCTTGTCTCATTCCCATGAGCACGGTAAGCTCTGTTTCACCCCAGGGCCTTTGCACGTGCTGTTCCCGCCGCTTGTGCTGCTTCTGTTGCTTCTTAACCCCTCTTTATTCAGAAAAATCTCACTGCAAAGGCCATGTGCTTGGCGAAGTCCTGGCTCTCCCCCAAGCCAGGTCAGACAAGCTCACAGCACTGTGTCATGTGACTTAAGTTCCCTGTGTGATGCTGTGGAACATCTGCCCCTGCTGGACTGAAAGTGCTCGGGGGTAGAGAGCACACCTGCCCTGCTCACCGCAGCACCTTGGTGTCCAGCATAGTGCCCAGTACACAGGATCACTCATGAAATGCTGGGTGAAAGCACGAATGAATAAACAAGCTCGTGATGGTAGAGTTGGCCAAGTCACTCAACCACTTTGAACCTGATTCCTTATTTCCATAAGGGGATAATGTATTGTCCACATTGGGGGTATTATGACAATTCCAGGGGCTAACGTGCATGGACACAGCCAGCCCCAGGCCTAGCACACACACCACAGTGACTATTCACTGAGCACTCTCTATGGGCCTGGACCAGTCGTGTGTTATAGCCCCCTGAGTCCTCCCGTCAACCCTGTGGCGCTTCAGCACTGCCACTATTCCCATTTAAGAGATGAAGAAACTGAGGCTTAGCAGTGCTTAGTGACTTGCCCAGGTCTGACCACGAAGCACCATGCTCTTAGTCATAAAACTCTGTTGCCAAGTGAGAAAAGCAGGGATGAAATTAGTCAGATAAATCTCCTGCTGGTCTGTATCTGATGCTAACAGTGGTCTCCTCTACGAGGTGGGATGATGGGGTTTCACTCTACGTTTGGCATGCCTGTGTTTTCCCACAAGGAACATGAATGACTTGTGTGAAAAGAAGTATGGAAAACAAATGAAGGGGGGAATTGCTCACAGACTCCACCCTCCATGGCTGGGCAGCCCAGGGTCCCTAGGGATCCGAGGCCCTCACACGGGAACACCCAGTTAGATGCCCTCATAGACCCCAGGCCCTCCTCCAACAGCCATGACCTTTCACCCAGCTGACCAAAGGGAAGACCACCAGGGAGGGAGAGGTCAGCCAGCGAGGGATGGTGGCGGGAGGGTGAGGGCACTTTCAGGAGGGGAGCTTCTGGGGGGTCTCTGGACGAGAGGGGTGGGCTGCGGGACTGGGGAGGGGAGGAAGGCGGGCAGGAGGGGCTCCAGCAAGCAGGGAGGTCACAGGAAGGGGCGGGGTCCGCAGGGGACGCCCAGGGCCTTATGCTTCCTTCTTTCCCAGGAATCCTTTCATTCGAGGGAAAACCAAGGGGGCGGGAGAAGGCATGAAAAACAAAGAAATGGAGAGTAAGAAGAGAGAGGCGTGGAAAGAGAGCGAAAGATAGAGACAGAGTGGGAAAGAGCAAGATGGAAGAAAGGGGCAGAGAGAGGCCCAGGGGACCAAGATGACACAGCACACCGGCCACAGACTTGGGGAAACACAGAGACAGAGCCCAGAGGGCAGGGAGGAGAGACGGCAGGGTCTTAGCAGGCCTCTTGAGCTGGAAGGGACCACAGGGGTCAGCCCCCTTCTTCTATAGCCAGACTTTCATAGAAAACCTCCACACGGACTCCAAAGAGTACAAGATCCTAGCAAAGTTCAGAGCCAGCAAGGTATCCAGAGAATTCAAGTTGGGTCAGAAACAAAACAAAACCAAATAACGCGCAAGAACCCCTCCCCTCTTCCTCCCTCTGGTCCTCACTCTCTCCCTCCCCCATTGACCTGAGGATGGGGGACCTAAGGAGTTGGGGGAGGGCAGGCAGCAGGTTTGGCTGCAGAGGCCTGCTCCTCATTAAGGCTGCTCAGCCTCTCGACACAGCACTAATTACAGTTGAGTATGTCATGTTATTTTGATTCATATTTCCTGCCTGGAAAACAGACTGGAGTGTTGGGCCCTGGGCCAGGCCGCAGGCCAGAGGGCAAGGGCAGGGACCTCCCCTTGCTGACCAGAGCCCCCTGCAGGAAGCAGGAGCTTTCCAGGAGGCTGAGCTGCAGCACCGTTGCCCTCCATCCCACTGCCCGCCCCCCAGTGTTCACCAGGGGCAGGGAGGAGGGGGGGCAGTATGGACCTCTGGCCTGTGCCCAGTGCAAATCCTGCCTTGGCCACTCCTCCCAGCCCAGCCTCACTTGTCCCATCTGGGAAATGGGAACATCAACACCATGGATCTGCAGCGAAGCCCTCTACACCACACTGGACACACGGCAGCCTTGTGTTTGCCGTCATCCTTATTCTTGTTAAAACTCAGAGAGCAGGGGCCCAGGGACAGGAGTCCCCTGGAGGCTGCACAGCAGGCGGATAGGAGGGAGGGCTCTGGGCTCTGCTGAGATCCCGTTTCCCTCCCTGTAAAATGGGTTCACACAACACCTTCCTCACGGGTCAGGGGCAGGTGACAAGGGTCAGTTCCTGCACGGCGCTTAGGAGGACGCCTGGCACAAAGTCTGCTCACAGACAGAGCTACTGTCACTGTCCTCATCACCACTATGGCTATGACCAGGCCTAAGACCGCCGGACAAGGGGCTGCCTCTGCTCCATTCCCCATAAAGTTTCTAGCTCCTCCCAGGACTGACCCTGACCTCAGACAGTGGAAACCCACAGCATTGCAAAGTCGGCTCCAAGGACGTCTGCCCACCCCAAGTCCATTCTCAGGGAATCACCCGAGTCTGCAGCACAGCCAGGCTGGGAGGCTGGAAGCAGGGTTGGGGGCTGCTGTTGGAAGCAAGACTCCCACCCCCTTCACTTGCCAAGGAAGCCAAGAGCCAGCACCAGGGAAAGCTCTCAGGGACACACTGGGGGGGCAGGGGTCATTTTTCCTTCAATCCATAATAGACAAGCCCCCTGAGCTCTTCCATGTGCCAGGCAGGGTCCTGAGTTCTGCCCTCCAGGGCTCACCATCTGCTTGGGGTAGACAAGACTACCCAGGCGTTGTACCCACGACCAATGAGATACTGCGTGCCCAGCCCAGGAATCCGAACGGAGGACAGCTCACCGGGGGCCGAGCCCACAGCTGGGGAACGTTGACCAATGATTTAAAGTAGTATCTCGTGTGTATTGTTAAGTGAAGCAAGCCAGGTGCAAGACTATAGATACATACCTGTATACATGCACACATATATACATGCACACATATATCAATACACGCGTGGATATATATGCACACAGATACACACACGTGTGTGTAGTCACTTACATGCTCATACATAAATACAAAACTAATGCTACCTTTTGTATGAGAAAGATAAGGAAATAAACATCTGTTGCATGAAACAACACAAGCGTCCATCAACAGATAAATGGATAAACAAAATGCGGTCCAGCCCTACAATGGACTATTATTCAGTCTCATAAGGGAATGAGGCACTGATACGAGCTACAACAGGGATGATCCTCCAAAACATTGTAAGTAAAACATCCAGACAAAAAAGACCACATATTATATGATTCCATTTATATGAAATGTCCAGAATGGGAAAATGGGTAGAAAGTGGATTACTGGTTGCCAGGGGCTGGGAGGTTAAGTGTAAATGGGCATGAGGGAGTTTATTGTGGGGTGAAAGTGTTCTAAAGCTGATTTCAGACAATGTAAACTTACTGAAAAACATTGAATTGTACACCTGAAATGGTTGAACTCTGTGATGTGGAGAACATACCTCGATAAAGTTGTTTTTGAAAAGTTGCTGTTTTTTGGTTGTCTGCAGGAGCAGCGGGGGAACGGAGGAGAAATGAACACACGCCATCCTGGGGAGAAGAGAGGGGTCAGCTGAGGGACAGGACAGGAGTGAAGCTGCTCAGCAACTCCTTTCCGCTTGATTTCTGAACCAGGGGAGTATCTGCCCCCTCAAATGTATTATTTTAATATAATATCCATTTGAGGGGTGTCACTGTGTAAGGCTGAGCATCCGCAGATGCCACCACACTCCTGCAGAACACCCCAGAAGTGGACCCCAGTCTCCTGACCCCAGTTCTAAGCCCTTCCAGTGTTATGGCTGAGTGACCAGAAGATGAAAAAATGACAGGGACCAAATGGCGTCCTTTGTTCCAAGAGACAGACAACCATCGCTGCCCCTGCCACTGCTTTCTGATTCCCTGAGAGTGGTATCGTCCCAGCTGCCAGGGCCGAACGGCCCCACTGGAAGGGCTGGACGCAGTCCCCTGGGGCAGCAGCAGCAGCATCAACATCCCCTCTTGAAAGCAGAGGAAACTGAGGCCCAAGCTCCTATGGAACAGAGCAGAGAGATCTGAACCAGACTGGCATCTCATCTCACTAGTTACATTCTCAGCTGCTTCTGAAGGAAGCCCCGGGAGTCATGGACCTGCTTCTGCAGAGGTCAAAGGCACTGGTAACTCTTGATTAGACTCCCCCCACCCACACTCTGCTCCCCACCACGAAAACAGCCTGCAGGCTCCTTTACTTAGTCCTCCTGGAGAAACCAGCGAGAAACTGGGGCATCCCCAGGTTGTCCCCTGCCCTCCACCGGGTGGGGAGACTGTGGACAGGGCCCCTGCAGCCAGAGGCAGCCCTGCACCAGCTCCTGCCTCCGTAAAAGCTCCATCCCCCTTCGTTATGTTTGCATTGCTTTCCCAGGGGGACCTCAGACTTAAAGTATTATGTTTTAACCTCTTTGGCAAGTCTTGAGAAAACACTTCGGGCATATTTCACTAGCAAAAACAAAAGGCTTACAGTCCAAACAGTGCCCAGCAAAGACCAGAGGAAGAGGGGTGGGGGGTGGGGCGGGAATCAGGCTGAAATTTTTTTAATGGATTCTTTTTTTTAATTGAGATAAAGCTCACCATAAAAATTGTTTAAAGTATGCAATTCAGTGATTTTCAGGATAGTCACAAAAACGTGCGACCATCACCACTATCTGATTACAGGACATTTTCATCACCCCAAAGAGAAACCTGTCCCCATCAGGCAGCCACTCCCTATTCTCCCCTCCCTCCAGCCCTTGGTAGCCTCCAAGCTACTTTGCATGTCTGTGGATTTGCCTACTCTGGACACTTCATATAAATGGAACTCATACGCTGTGTAACCTTTCATGTCTGGCTTCCTCCTCTCTGCATGATGCTTTGGAGGGACATCCGTGTTGTGACTCAGAACTTCATTCCTTTTCGGAGCTGAATAATATTCCATTGTGTGGATAAATGACAGTTTGTTTATCCATTTATCAGTCCATGCATGTCTGAGTTCCCTCTGTTTTTTAGCTACTATGAATAATGCTGCTAAGAACATCTGTGTAGTTTTTTGTGTGGACATGTGTTTCATTTCTCTCGGTTCTATACCTAGGAGTGAAATTGCTGGCAGAAATGAAGTCTGGTCCAAAGGCTGGTGTTCTCTTTGGAAAAAGATGCTTTTCCACTGGCCCCTCAACCACAGGAAGGGAGTGGGAACTTGCCCACCGCAGACATGGGCAAGAGGCACTCAGGAAGTGGTGGGGGGCGGGGGGCAGCTCTAGGAGGTGAGAATCCAGGCAGTGCTCTGGAGTGGAGGGCTTTGGCTGAGCCTTGTCGGGTGGGGTGCACAGAGATAGCAAAAATTTGAGAAGTTCAGGGGGCTTTCTAGGAAGGAGGCACAGCATAAGCCAAAACCTCATGGTGGGCATGCACACAGTCCCCAGGCCACTGGTCAGTTTGTGTGGAGGAAGAGGCTCTCTCGGGTACTGAGCTGCGAGCATCGCTATGTTGTAAACCCTTCCCAGCTGTACTGCCTGATGTCCACGGGGTCTGCCCGGCAGAGTCCTGTGGCAGATCCAGGTAAACTCGCTACAGGTGAGAGGTAAGCACCAAGATGTGTGGTTGAGAGGACCCCCAAAACATGCAAGAGCTTTTTTTCTTGAGAATCCATGAGGATATTCTGGGCAGTAAAAATCCAATCCAAATATCATTCCAATACAGAAGGGCAGCCCCCACAAATGTTGATTCATTCACTCATTCAACGAATATTTCTGAGTCACGTGCTAGGTGTTCCAGATGCACCAGTGGGTGAGAGACAGGAGTCCTTGCCTTTGCCGGGCTCACAGTCTGATGGGGGAGCCAGATATTAGATAAATTAAAAATCATGATGCAAACCAATAAAGAACTTCCATGCCACTCTTTCAAAACAGGCTTCCTGATAAATAATTATATTTCAAAAAGATAACATGTGATCCATCTTCTCTTTGTCATAGAAATGTGAAATTTTGTCTTCCTAAAACTGAAGATAATGATTTACATTGACTACATGGCTGTGTATTTATTATTACATTATTATATTGTATCGTATTATTTGCTTTGCTTATAACTGTGATAAATATTTGTATAAATGAAAATAAATCAATAACAATTAATTTTAAAAAGTCATGATGCAAAGCATGATGGGTGCTAACAAGGAACTGAGCAGGAGGTAAAGCAGAGGGAAGCACCGAGAAGGGGGAGGATCTGCCCAGACAGGCGGTCAGGAAAGGCGACCTTGAAGCCCAAGCATGAGGACGTCCAGCGTCCCAGGCATAGGGGATGGGGCATGGAGGGCCCCAGGTGGGAAGGGGTGTACTGAGGAGGCTGGCGGGCAAGGTGGGAATAACGGGTGATCTCAGAGAGACTCATGGGATTTGGACTTCCTGGAAGGACAAGAAGAAGCTGTGGAAAGATTCTGACCAGGGAGTGACTGTGCTGGTGTCATACCCCTCACTCAGCTGCTCTGCTGACTGATGGGTAGATGGACTGGACACAGCCCACATCACAAACGCTGGTGGCTGGGCCCACGTGGTCACAATGCAGTGAAGACACAGTCACGGAGCCGAGGCCCACTGTGGAGCTGGAATGTCGGGATCGTCATACCTTGGGAAGGCCAAGGAAGCTGACAGGGTAACTGACAGGTGCTTCAAAGTGTCACCCAAAGCCCCCGCATGGAAAAGCATGTCATCCTGTGGAAGAAGCAGAGAGGCTACTGGGAGGGAGGTGGGAGCCGGCCCCCAGGACCCTGAGCCAGCCAAGGGATGAGGTGGTCCCTGCTGGCGAGCATCTGGTCCCTGACCCTGGCAGCCAGAGGGCACAGCCAGCACAGAGTCCTTACCCTCTGCCCACTCCCACATGGAGAATTCTGTTTCCCCCTGGAACCTTCCTCATGAATATTTTGCACAGAAATGAGAAGGCAAATTCCGGGCTCCGGACAGAGGGTCACAGATTTCAGAAAGTCATCTTTAGAAAACACTGGTTTCTATTTTCACCAAATCCCTGGGAGATGAGTTACGAAAGCCTGAGGCCTGGGAAAGGCTGAAGAACAAAACTAGTGGGGGGCGTGGGAGGAGGTGGGGGGAACTAGGGGGCGGGAGGCATGGAGGGCCTGGGGATGTGGGGGGTGCTTTCACTTGGATGCAGGAAGCGGGTGTCTAGAGTGGGTGAGCTAAGGGTCTTGCGGGGACACCACAGCCAGAGTTGGACAAGTGCTTTTTTTTTTTTAATTACCTACTCGAAACATAAAACTTGATGTATCTTTCTGTACCAAAAAACTTACTTTGAGCCAATGCCGGGAAGAAAACACTATACAATGAGGGCTGGAGAGTCATGTGGCTTGGATAATAATATTACTACTAAATAACAATGTTAATCATTATAATCGCTAGTAACATAAATAATAATCATTACTAAACCTTAATAATTCACATCATTAATTAATGAGTAACTAGTAATTAAAGTGATAGCCGCTCCAGGTGCTCCACAGTCAGTCCTCACAACCCTATGAGGTAGGTGCGATTTTTCTCTCCTGAGTTGGGTGTAGAGATGCCCCCCATGAACCCTTGCTTACCTTCACCCGTCTGTCCATCCATTCGTTTGTCCTATGAAGCCACAGTGACAAATACACAAGCAAATACAGCACTTACATAACTAAATGCTAGGCCTGCCCAAACAAGCCATGGAGTTACGGAACCGGCAGATGCCACAGCTGGATGAATTTCAGGATCAGGCGACCTGGGCTCACACCCCAAGCTCGTGTGCCACCTGTGCGACCCTGAGCAAGCTGCCTGGTTTCACTGGACTCCCGTCAACCATACCCCACACGGCCACTCCCAGTATAAGGAGCCGCGACACCAGGCAAGTAGCACAAGCCCTGGCGCGCAGAGAGCAGGCCGTTGTGGCAGCTGTCGTCACTGCAGAGTAGGGGCATCTGTCGCAACAAGAATGAAAGCGAGCAGAGCAGAGTATTAAAGAATTTAGTCTTAAGTGTTGGGGTCACACATAACTTTTATTTTCTTAGAGATGATGTCCAGAACCGCCTGGATTTTCTACTAAAATATAGTTTCTACCGGAGAAAAAGAAGTGAGTTATTGTTTTTTTAAAACGGAAGTTCATCATGTCTGACAATCCTTACCTCTGCTGGTTGGGCCAGAGAGGGTACAGTCAAGGACTGTGTGAGTCGGCGGGTAGCCCTTCCAGGCCCCCAGAGAAAACCAACCCATGCATGTTGCCAGCATCTCAAGTGAAAAATCTCTCTTTTCATGACTCCCTGAAACCTGCCCTAGTAAACCCTGTGGGGTCTGCTAGGGAAGCTTGAAGGTCAAGGGCAAAAACCCATGTAAAGAGAGAGCCCGGCTTTGATTGGCACCTGGTGGGCCCACCTAAGACAGGCAGCTGACTGGAGGCCATGCAGGAGCTGATGGCTGGTCAGTGAGGACAGCTCTGCCAGCCAGCCTGCGATAGTACCCAGCCCAGGAGGTGCGGGCACCCCAACTTCTGACCACCTGGCTCCTCCTTAAAAATGTCCCAAAGCACCCAGTGAACACTGTGGGTGACCCTCCCAGGGTCACCCAGGTCAAGGTTGCTGCTCTGATTATGAAAACAGCAGAATGCTCAAAGCACTCTGTCTCTATATCTTTTATGAGCCTCGAATCCTCTCCTCCCCGTTGGTGCAAAGATCCTTATTTCTGCTATAAAATGAATTAAAAACTCACATTTAATATTTAGTTATGGTGTGGTTAACAGCTTTATGGGCCAGGCCGCTGCCTTCCTATTTGCTTACAATGTTGTCCTTTATGTTTGCCAAAACCAAGCTGCTTGAATGATGGGGCGGATGCCAAGTTATTAACAATTATTACCTTTTACAGTCATTTTTGGCCCCAGCATGCTTTTCTGGTGGTCTCATAATTTCAAAACAGGGACCTTTGAAATCGTACCCCGAGACCAAACGGGCCTGCAGAGGGCACTTCCTCCCTCCTGGCCGAGTCAGGCCCATTTCCCATTGTGAAATGTTTTTCCACCCCACATGTGCCCAGCATGAGCCCAAGCTCTGGGCCTGCGGTACAAACCATATTCCCAGTGAAAAGGAGCCCTCTGTGAGGCGGGGACCCCTCCGAGGGCGCCTGCAGCGCAGCACACACCACGCGGCTCGCTGGGACAGAGGGCGACATCAGGGCCGAGAGGGACAGACTCCAGCAGTGACGTGGGTGGCCTTCACTGTCGTCACCCAGGCCATGAGCTGAGGTTATGCAGAGGCCCCACACAAAACCACCAGGCCCGTGACCCCACTGCCAGCAATGCCCCTCTCAGAGCTTCTCTGAGGCTTTCAAGTCTGGCCCGGATCATTAACTGCATAATTATATCCCACGCATGCATGATCTGGACATGGGGTAGGGTGTGTGTGTGCACAGGTGTGTGTGTGTGTGACTGTATGTGAGCGTGTGTGTGTGTGTGATAGAGAGAGAGAGACAGACAGAGGACACTGAGACATCTTATGACCTCCTGGTTCTCAAAATAATTTTTATGAAATATAACTTCCTTAATGTCCTGCTTGCTTTTTAAAAAAGTGTTTGTGTGTGTATGTATTTTTTTTTTTCTGGAATTAGATAGTGGTGATGGTTGTACAACACTATGAATCTATTAAAAAACCACTAAATTATACACTTTAGACAGGTAAATGGTATGGTAGATGAATTTTATCTCAATAAAGCTGTTTAAAAAATAAAACATCTCCTACTGCACCCCACACATCTCCAGCCCCTGCCAGAGCCTCCCCCGTTCCAGTGCCTGGGTGGCCGTCACCCTCCCTCACACACATCTGATTCCCAAGAGATGACCCAAAGTGTGGCAGGTTTCTGCAGAGTGATGTGAGCTGGGTATTCATTCTATCTCTACCTGGCTGGGTCCCCCGTGCAGCTGCCACTCTGCAACAAGATTTGCTTTCACTCGGTACCAGTCTCAATGAGCCTGTGGGACAAAGGCCAATGCCACCAGCCTGCAACACAGCAGCGTGAACGCAGGCAGTAGGGCTGTGTTTGGAAAGTAGGCATGTGGGTGGCTTTCAACTCTGACATAAAGGACTAGCCAGTCTCTTTCATCTGTGGTGACCCAGACTCTAAATGGCCATACTGAGAAACGTCAACCACATGCTATAGATGAAACCCTAAAAACAGGGCTGTGGCCGATTGAAGACGGACAGTTTTTGCTCCTCCCCCCACTATGAGGCAGTCTAATTCCCCTCCTCCAGAATCTAGGCCAGCCCTAGGGACTTGGTTGGCCAATGGGATGCGGCAGGGTGACAGGTTAGGATGCCCAAGGCTAGACCCTAAGAAGCCTTCTGCTTCTATGTTTTCTCTAGGAGCACTCACTCCAGAAGCCCTGAGCAGATGTGACTGCACAGACACTGCCATTCAGGAAAGGCCATCTGGAGGTGCCAGTTCTAACTGAGCCGGCCTTCCAGCCACCCCCGCCAAGGTGCCTGCCATGTGAGCACAGCCACCTTGGGCCCCAGAACAGCCCATCCACTAGCTGAATATCACCAAGTGACAAGCTGAGCCCTGCCCAATTCCTGACCTTTATTTTGGCAAGATAAAATAAAATGTTCTCATCTTAATTTCTGCTACCCAAATTTCTGGCACTGAGTAATACTGAACTGGACGCTCTCCATGAGGGTGATGCTGCTGCCTAGAGGGTGTGTGGAAACTAGGGGCATATTTGGTTGAAACACTGACAGGGTGATACTGGCATTTATAGGAGGAGGGGCGCAGTCAAGGGACAGCTGGCATCCTGCAATGGACAAGAGAGCTTCGCTCAACCACAAATTACCCACATCCTGCATGACTTTTGACGCTGACAGAGATGAAGGTTCATTTTATAATTATCGGAGCCTGGAACATGACTCTTTTCTATATACAGATATAAAGCATTTTAAAATAATTTTAACATACCCTGAATTTTCCAACTACCATGTAAATCAAAGGAAGACTACAATTTGCTTGGTTCGAAAACTCATGAAAAATTGTTCAGCAAACACAGTGAACGCTGGCAAGCATTCATGGTGTCCGAGCCATCCACACAGCTCTCAAGAGCACTCCTTCTGAGGCTGCCGCCCTCCCGGCGAGTTTGCGTCTACAAGCAAAGATACTTAGTCTTTATTTCAAAATCTCAAAAATGAAAAGAAGCGCTTGACAACATGCCATGGAGAAATATCTCCTTTAAAACCCAGATTCATTTATGGTAAGGGTAGAGAAACATTTCACTACGTGGTCAAGACCGCTAGTACAGGCGAGCCTGAGCACTCGCACACTGAAACATATTTTAAATAAATAACTTCCCTATATTGCTCCTTTATGTAAGAATAACGGCACTGTTTTTGAAATTGTGTTCGTAAGTAGGCTATATTACGTGAATTCCATCAGGATAAGAAAGGAGGTATTGTGAAATCGTTGTTATAAAAAGGAGGCGTTAGGTGTGACAAGGTTGAAAACCATTGTGCCACGTGAACTTGGGTTCCTGGTGCCATCCAGGAAGGGTGGGAGTTTCCTGAAAGATTCCAAAGACCCTGTCGACGCTGTGATCCCTTTTGCTTACTCCGCCTAGCAAAAGATTGTAATACCGTCCTAGCAGGACGATATTAAGAGATCATTAGAAGAGAGAGAATAGCACTTAGCTGGATATTGAGAACAAGCAAAATGAACAAAGATCTTTATGCACAGGTCAATATTAATTGGCAAAATGTGTCTTTGACTCTCAAGAGCAGACCTGGGCTGTAATCCCTGTTGCCTAACTCCTATGTGACCCAAGGCAAGTCAGGCCCCCTCTCTGAGCTTCTTTCTTGTCTGTAAAATGAAGGAATTGAGTACGGCGATTGAAAAGAGTCCCTTTGCTTGGGGAGTCCCTGGAAGATGGCCTGTCTGCCGTGACCTTCTCAGTCGACAACTGGTCCTTCCATCCAGGGACCAGGAGGGGAAAGAATCCTCAAAATCAAAAAGCACCATTTCAAACTGACCAATATTAAAGACAGAAAAGAAAAAAATCCCGCAACATATTAATGGTTCAGAGCATGCATAGCAAGGTCATTTCTGGAGAGGAAAAGAAAAAAAAAAATAGGGGCTTTTCAGCCTGTGAATAAAAAGTGTCCTTTAACAGGCGATAATTATATACAGGAAGGCAATTAAAGTTTTAATAATTTAATTACCTTCCTGCAAACCCATCAAGGTAAAATATGGAGTGAAAACATTTTTGAGGGCCAGCAGCCACGAGGAGCGGATCAAAGGCCCCTGAGATAGCTGAGCTCTGAGGCAGTTGACACATTAATTTTTACGGGCTGACCGCCGTTATTAATAGAAGAAACTAGATGGAAGTATTTTTCCACGGTGGGGGGGACCACATCATCATTTGATGCCTGATGTTACAGCAAACATAGTTTTGGCTTCTCCCTGGAAATAAATCTTGTTTTCTTTGACCTTCGTTTGCTTGAGGCAGGGCCAACTTTCAAGACTGGACTTCATAGAGAGGGCTCCCCGCTCAGGGCTGCCATGTTGGAACATCAACAAGAAACCGTGAAAGGAGATCAAAGGGGGTGTGGTCAGAAACCACAGGACAGGGCTGGCACAGCCAGGCACAGTGGGGCGAGCGCATCTCAAAGCCGGCGCGCCCGCCAGAGATGGCCTGAGAGTCCCCCCCCAGCCTCAGCGTTCTCACCTACCAAGGGCCAGCTGCACTGCTCCTTACAAACATCTTTAAACCCACCCCCTACTTTGTTGTTGCTGTTGTTTTTATTGTTGTAAAATACACATGACATAAAATTCACCACTTTAACCATGTGAAAGCGTAGAGTTCAGATGAATTAAGTACATTCATGATGTTACACAACCATCACCTCTATCTAGTTCCCAAGCTTTTTCCCTCCCCAAGAGGAAACCCATCCCCATCAGCAGTGCTCCTCACTGCCCTGCCCCAGTCCGGACAACCACAAATCTGCTTTCCATCTCTGTGGATTTGCCTGTCCTGGACACATCCTATAAATGGAATCCTACGCTATGTGGCCCTTTGTGACTGGCTTCTTTCACCCATTATTTTTTATGTTTATTTTTATTTTTTTAACATCTTTATTGGGGTATAAGTGCTTTACAATGGTGTGTTAGTTTCTGCTTTATAACAAAGTGAATCAGCTATACATATACATATATCCCTATATCTCCTCCCTCTTGTGTCTCCCTCCCACCCTCGCTATCCCACCCCTCTAGGTGGTCACAAAGCACTGAGCTGATCTCCCTGTGCTATGTGGCTGCTTCCCACTAGCTAGCTATTTTACATTTGGTAGTATATATAAGTCCATGCCACTCTCTCACTTCGCCCCAGCTCACCCATTACTTTTTAAAAGAAGCTTTGTATTATTATCTGTAATAGAAGACCTGTATCACTTGCCATAAATGAAAAATGACCATAAAAATTAATACACTGAAAACTAGCTCATGTCACCAAGTTGCTGTAGGACACGGCACAACCCCCCAGAGGGTCCACAACGAGGAATCATTTTACATCAGTATGTGCACTTCTGCTCCATTCCACTTCAAAGCCACCTAACAGTCTTTGTAGGACTAAACTGTACACTAATACACTTTCTATTGATAGATATTCAAGATGTTTCCATTTTGTATTACAACAATGCTGAAATTGATATCTTTGTAATCATTCCGTGTGGGTATAATCTTGATATAAATTTCTGGAATGCCTGGATCAAAGGATATGTGCATTTTACATTTCAATTTGTGTTTCCAAGTGTTTTCTTTAGAGGTGGTCTCAATTCCTCCTCTCAGCATCAATGTACGAATACGCCCGTTTCTGCACCTAACCACCAATATGATGAGCTCCAGTCTCTAGATCTTGGCCAATCTGATAGGTGAAAAATGCATACACCTCATTGTGGTTTTAATTTGCATTGAGATGAGTATTCCTATCTCCATTTTATAGATGAGAAAATAGACTCAGAGAGGTTAAGGAACTCGCCCAAGGTTACACAGCGAGTAAGTGCAAAACCAGGATTTGGACCCAGGTCCACCAGACTCCAATTCCTGGGCTTGTCCCCCTACTTTCCTGCTGCTTCTCACAGCACGTGATGGATTCTGCCACTTGTGGATGTGGCTTGTTCCACAAATGGAGGGGAAGCTCCTGGTTGGCAGGTTCTATATTCCTTCCACAAGCCCCAATGTGCCTGACTCGACACGTAGGATATGAGCACCCCGTAGACACTGCTGGTGGAACCACTGGATTGGATTATCACACCTGCATACCCACAGTGCAGCCTGGCATTGAGGAGACCACAAAAGGAAAGGACAAACTATGGGGACAAACAGCCAGAGTCATCGTCACGGGAACCTCTGTGACCTTATAGTTTCTGCCATTCCCCCAAGCTGTGGTCACAGGGAGGGCACAGCTGGGCTGAAGGATGACTTATGCCAGTGCTCACAGGCACCTCTGGGGAAGGGACAGCTGGGGATGAAGGTGCTAGTGCCTAAATATATAGAACCGGGAAAAATAACCAGGACCATCTTCCACCAACTACATGCTCGGGGCTGGGGGGTTTCATACCCCACTGGTTCTGGCAAAAATGAGAGTGAATTTTTTTCAGGGTGTCAGGTGTCTATTAGAACTTATTGTAAGTACTAATAGAGCCCCAATGATCAGAGAGCCCAGAAGACCAACTGAGTGGACTTCCCACAGCCCTAAGGAAATAAACTAGGGCAGCGGGAGCCAGTCTCATGCATTTGAAGGGCTCCTCACAGCCTTCTTCAGCTCAAACCCTTTTCCATTTTGTGCTTCACAGCAACTTTCCGAGGCTGGTGCTGTGGTTCCATTTCACAGATAAGAAAATGGAGTTTCAGAGTGACAACATAGCTTGCTTGAGATCCCACAGCTGGTACTGCCAGATCCAGAAGTGGCTTTGATTGGATTCAATACCCAACAAGTATTCCCAATAGGCCCCCTTCCCAACACCCTCTCTGGGAGCCAGGGGTCCCCCAGGCCTTGTTCTTTCGGGGACAGCCCCAGGTCCTGACCTCTTGCCGCTTCTGCTAAAAAGAACATCTCCCATGTCCTGGAATGCAGCTTGGCGGCAGGGGGCTCGGAGGCTGCCGGGACCTCTCTCAGCACCCCTGCTCCCCTCCCAGCTCTGAGGTCTGACCTAACCACGGGCTGGACGGCTGCGGGTGGTTGGGTGGGAGGGACTGTACACCTCACCCTCCCCTCCTGGGCTCAGCAGGTACCGGGTGTGGGCCTGACAGCACAGATTCCGAGAGAAGCTCCATCAGCCCCGGCCCTGACCCGAAGCCCAGCTGGGCGGGTCTGGGATGAGAGGATACAGCACCACGCCTGGGCCCCACATGGTTATGGATGTCTGGGCCGGGCTCTAACCATCCCCTTTACAGCTTGCAAGGGCAGGCTGGGGTCTGAGTCTACATCTGCAAGGCAGAGGTGGGCTGAGGTGACCAGGGAGAGCACCACCCTTCCTCGGGGCCCTTCCGACAAGATGGAGGGTCCACGAGAGCCACCAGTAGGAGGCAGGCCCATGAGCTAAGCAAAATCCACCAAGTCCGGGGTGCCCTTAGCGGCCAAGCACCTCTTCTCCCCTTTCTTCCAACCCACCGCCCTTCCTCAGGGAGTGGCCCCCCCCGGACAGGTGATGGTGTTGCCAATTACAGGACTCTGCCCACCAGCCATCGTGATGGATGAGGGACGGGCACGTGATGAAGCGATCATGTATCCCCTGGCGTTTCTCCATGGCATCCGCACAAGATTGTTCTGTGGTAACAAGGCTGCAGTCACACATTGTCCTGGGAGAGTAAACCCCAGAAGCAGAAATGGGAGAGGGAGACAGTCCTGAAGCAGCTGGCATCTCCCACCTGTCCCTCCCAGGACCCAACAAATTCCCCTTGTTATACCTTTGCTGTCTCAGTACGAATTCTTACGGCTCACATTTCCTGAGTACATGCAGTGGCGGGGTGGCGGCGGGGGGCGGTGCACTGTTCTGAGTGCCGTGCTTGGATTAACTCATTCCGTCCCACCGGAGCCCTCCAGTGAGGAAAGGAAGCATGCAGGTCAACAGCTCACATGGCACAAAATCAACAGCGTGGCAGAGCCTGGATTCGAACCCAGGCCTGTGAGCTACCCTGGCATTCAGCAGAGCTTTGCAGGTGGGCATCGCTACCGCCAACAATAGCCAGAACTGCCTTGAGGTCAAGTGTGGCCACAGGACCTGTGTCGGCCAAGAAAACGGGAGTGAAAGTGGCACTGCCCCTCCTGGGCAGAGGCGTTCCGCCCTTGCACTCTTCTGCCCTCCCTCACCCAGCCTTGGCATCATGGACACACTTACTGATCTGGAGGTGCCTCTAGATCCAGGCAGCCTGGACGTTAAGCAAATTCACAGAGGGCAGCTGTCCTGGGAGCCACCTCCACCCACAGTCAACTCTGTACCAGCAAGAAATTGACACTTGTCATCCTCAGTCACTGGCTGTTCAGGGCTGTTTCTCACTGCAGCAGAGCGCGGCCTACTCTGACCGCAAAGCGTTTGTCCAACTAGCAAACAAGAGGCCGCCCAAACTCTCAGGCCAGCACTAACTCCTGTAACTTCCCAACAAACTGACACGCCCCATTCTGTTCGTTTTTGTTGATTAAATTGGTCTTGTAAAGGGAGGCTTCCTCCCCACCTCTCGGATTAAAGCCCCCTCAGAGCTTGACAGCATCCCTGTGCTGTGGACCCCTTTCAGACCCAAATGAGAGATCCCCTGGTTTGTTATCCCTCCAAGACCATTAGCAACAGATGTGACTGAGGATGATGCACTGACTGAGGATGAAGCCCAATTACACAGGCTCAATTACTACAGAGAATGGACCCTTTGGAAGCCAAAGGGCCTTCAATTAGTGCAATTTCTGCAGAAAATTACTTCTCAAAACTTTGAGGTGAAAATGACCAAAGGGGACAATAAGAAGGGGGGCTCGAAAATGATGAGATAGGGTTAAAATGCAGGTGTATTGACCGTGGGGGACTCACAAACACCACAGAGCATCCGATTTCAGCAAAGGATAGTCCAACCAGAAAAAAACGCACACACCTCTGTGCACACAGAGTGGTTCCTGGGAACCCTGAGCCTCATCCGTGGATCCACATTACTAAAAGTTCATTCTCGGGATCATTCTCAGCACTAATCCTCTCAGAGCCCCAGAGCAGCCCATCCAGCCTTCACAACATCAGAACTCGTCTCTCTAAACCACCCTGTCGGTCGGTACAGGCTCACCTCAGAGATGGTGCAGGTCCGGGTCCAGGCAATCACAGTAAAGGGCATATCACAATAAAGCGAGTCACACAGATGCTTTGGTTTCCCATTCATATAAAAGATATGTATACACTATACTGTAGTCTATTAAGTGTGCAATAGCATTACGTCTTAAAAAATGTGGAAACCTTAATTAAAAAATACTTTATTGCTAAAAAATGCTACCCATCCTCTGAGCCTTCAGCAAGACATAATTTTTTTGCAATGGTAACATCAAAGGTCATTCATCACAGATCACTGTAACAAAATATGATAACAGTGAGAAAGTTTGAAATATTGCAAGATTTACCAAAATGTGACACAGAGACACGAAGTGAACAAATGCTGTTGGAAAAATGGTGCCCACAGACTTGCATGATGCAGAGTTGCTACAAATCTTCAATTTGTAAAAATGCATTATCTGCAAAGTACAATAAAGCGAAGCACAGCAAAATGAGGTCTGCCTCATTATTAAGCACCTACTGTGTGCCAGGCACTGCACTGAGCCCCAGGGACACAACAGCAAATGGAGACCCAGCCCTCAAAGAACCCACCATTTCATGGGGGAAGGGAGACAAAGGCAGGTCCACAAATAAGCAGGACGGGTCGATCAGCACTGTGGACATAATTGAAATGGGCCCCCCCACCTTCCGCATGCCTGGTGGTCCTTGAGCTGGAATAATCAGGGGGGCTTCTCAGAGAAGGGGACTTTTGAGTTGCAAATTGAATGAGAGAAGCACGCAGGATGATGACCAGAGCCGAGATGGAGAGGAAGATCTTGATGGGAGCTACAGCCATCCATGGCGGAGGCTCTGCATCGCCTGCCTTCCCTCAGGCCGGATCTGGGCTAAGACAGGCATGGGGTAGATGATAAGTGGCCACTAAGGGTCCAGCTACCCAATCGGACAGCCCCGGACACCAGTCTGACCTGTCACCTATTCACTGAGTGCTCTTGGTCAGGTCATCTCCCCTAACCTCAGCTCCCTCACCTCTAATGTAGAAAGAATGATAATATTTGCCACTTAGGTCTGTGCACTTCTGGACATTTATCCCAGAGAAATTCGAATAGGTCCAAGTACAAGTCTTTCCACTCATGTTCATAGCAGCTTTATTTGCAACAGCCAAAAGGTAGAACCAGCCCAGGCATCCTCAAACAGGTAGATGGACAAACTGTGGTACACCCTCACCATGGAATACCACTCAGCAAGAGAAAGGAATGAACAACACCTGGATGGACCTCCAGGGAATTTTTCTGGGTGAAAAAGAGCCAGTCCCAAGGTTATATACTGAATGATTACATATATATGACATTTTTGAAATGACAGAATTTTAGAAACAGAGAAAGGTTAGTGGTTGCCAGGGGGTAGAGAAGGGGTGGAGGAAGGGGCAGGAAGGAGGTCGGCATGGTTATAAAAGGTCAACAGGAGGGGTCCTTATGGTGATGAAGCTATTCAGTATCTTGTCCAGCTATAAAATTTGAACAGAACGTGCAGGGCAGCCATGCAAGGCCCGTGGATAGTGAAGAGTAGGCAGATTAGAGAAAATTTCAAAATATCACCAAACTAGCAGAAAGTCTCCCATTTTTTCCTCCAATATCCCCTGTATGGGCTCACAATGGCCTCAAACCTGGACACAGGTACCAGGCTCAGGGAGAGACAGAGAGACCAAGAGACAGGTCAGGGGAGAACACAAGCCCTCCAGAAGGGGGAAGGGACACAGCAGGGAAATCTTGTTTCAATTTTTATTTTCTTCTGTTCTCTTGCACTCAGTTCTCAGACATTCCCAGGGCATAGGGAATGACAGCAGCCACAGCAGTGACCCATGGCCCCTACTTGAGAGGAAGCAGAACCTTCCTTACTGATCAGAAAAGCTGTGGTCCCGTCTCTGTCTCCCAATCTGGATGCGGGCACAGCTATCAACTGTGTGCAGCAGAGCAGAGTAACTGAAGTCCCAGCTCTCTGAATGGAGGACCCACAGCGAGTCCAGGGAACCAGAAATCACTAAGGAGCCCACAGAGTGGGAGGAGGCAAGGAAAGGGACCCTTTAAAGCTATGCATGAGCTCCTGGGCTCACCCCTAAGCTGCGTGCACGTGCACGTGCCTGACCCTGAACAGCATACCTAAGACTTTGAGAACTGAACACAGAACAAACCATCATCCAGATCCAAGACTGGCCACTGGGTGGTGCACACACAGGGCAGCTCTGACCAGCATGGCAGAGCTTTTGGAAACTGACCTGCCATCAAGACCACAGCTGGCAGGAGGCTGGTGGGAACTTGCTGCCTGAACAGGTCAATTGCCCAATCAAACAAAACTAGCAAAGTCCTCTGTGGCATTTAAACAAGACCTAGAGCCTCATAATATAATATTCAAAATGTCTGGAATACAAATGAAAGTGACTTAGCATACGAAAAAACAGGAAAATCTCAACTTTTACCATCAAAGACAAGGACCAGACCCCCATACCTGTATGACGCAGATGTTAGAACGATCAGAAAGACTTAGAACTAGCTATTATAAAAATGCTCCAGGAAGTAAGGGCAAACACTCTTAAACTGAATGGAAGGATAGGAAGTCTCAGCAAAGAAAGAGAATATAAAGAAGAAGCAAATTGAAATTTTAGAACTCAAAAGTACAATAACCAAAATGTTAAAGCTGGATGGGCTCAATAACAATATCGAGATAGCAGAGGAACGAATCATTGAGTATGAGGACAGATTATTAGAAATTATCCAATTTGAACAACAACAAAAAAAAGGAAAGCAAAAGAATTCTAAGAACAGAAAAAACAAATGAACAGGAACTCATGGACCGGAACCAGAAGGTCTAACATTCATGTCCTAGGAATCCCAGAAGGAAAGGAGAAAGAAAAAATGCAGTGCAGAAAAATATCTAAGAAAATAATAGCTGAAAACTTCTCAAATTTATCAAAAAGCGAAACCTACAGATTCAAGAAGCTCAGTGAATCCCCAAAAGGAGACACTCAAAGAAACCCATGTCTAGATACATTATCATCAAAATAATCAAAGCAGAAGACAAAGAAAAAAATCTTGAATGCAGCCAGAGAAAAACAACACATTACTTATAGGAAAACAATGAAGCAAAACCCAACAGAACTAAAAGGAGAAACAAATCCACAATTATAGTTAGAGAGTTCAACACTCATCTCTTTGTTCAAGGAAACAAATAGATGAAATCAGCAAGGATATAGATGAACTGACAACACCATCAAGCAATTGGATCTAATTTATAAAACACCACCAATAGCAAAATGCACGTTTTTTTTCAAGTGCACACAGAACACAAAGATCAACAACCACTTCCTGGGTCATAAAACAAACCTTAACAAATTTACAAGAACTGAAACCATACAAAGTATGTTTTCTGATAATAATGAAATTAAACTAGAAATCGATTACAGAATGATAACAGGAAAATATCCAAAAACTTGAAAACTAAAACATATCTAAATAATTGATAAGTCAAAGAGTTCTCAAGGAAAATTAGAAAATATTTTTAATTGAATGAGAATGAAACTATGATGTAACAAAACTTGCGGAATCCAGCTAAAGCAGTGCTGAGAGAGAAATTTTTATCATTAAATGCTTATTTTAAGAAAGAAGAAAGGGCTTAACCCAATGATCTAAGTTTCCATCATTAGAAACTAGAAGAGCAAAATAAACCAAAGTAAGCAGAAAAAATATATAATAAACAATAGAAATAAATGAAATTGAAAAGAGAAAAATAATAGGGAAAAATCAGTGAAATGAAACACTGGTTTTTCAAAATAATAAAATTGATAAAACTCTAGCAAGAAAGACAAATAAAAAAAGAAGACACAAGTTATTAATACCAGGAACACAAGAAAGCATATCATTACAGACCCTCAAACATCAACAGTGCAATACAGGAATACTATAAACAACTCTATGTTGCCAATACATTTGACAATTTAGATTAAATGGGAAAATTCCACAAAAACTAGAAACTAACAAAATTCACCCAAGATGAAATAGATAATATGAATAGTTTGATAACCATTTTTAAAAATTGAATTCATAGTTTAAGATCTTTTAAAAAAGAAGTCTCCAGGTCCACGTAGTTAAACTGATGAATTCTACCAAACATTTAAAGAAGAAATAACACCATTCTACACAATTTCTTCCAGAAAGAGGAAAGGAGGAAATGCTTACCAATTAATTTTATGAGGCTGGTACCTGATACCAAAACCAAAACCCTGATACCAAAACCAAAGATAGTACAAGCTAAAAAATTTTAAAAGCTACAGACCAATATCTTTCATGAACATATACAGACCAATATGTTTCATGAACATAAGCACAAAAATCCTTAACAAAATACTAGAAAATTGAATCTATCAATATATAGAAGGAATAATACACCACAACCTAGTACAGTTTACCCCAGGAATGCAAGGCTAGTTCACTATTCAAAAATTAATCAGTGTAATCTACCATATTAACAGTTTGAAGAAAATCCATACAATCACGTGAATTGATACAGACAAATCATTTGACAAAATTCAATATCCACCAATGATTTTTTTAAAACTCTCTAAAAACTAGAAATAGAAGAGAACTGCCTCAATCTAATAAAGGGAATCTACCAAAAAAGAAAAAAATTCCTACAGTCAGTATCATACTTATGATGATGAAAGACTGAACACTTTTCTCCTAAGATTGGGAATTAGGCAAGAATATCTATTCTCAACACTCATGTTGAACATCATCCTGGAAGTCTCAGCCAGTGCAATAAGACAAGACAAAGCAATAAAAGATACACAAATCGAGTGGAGAAAAAGGAACCCTCCTACACTGTTGGTGGGAATGTAAATTGGTACAGCCACTATTGAGAACAGCATGGAGGTTCCTTAAAAAACTAAAAATAGAGTTACTGTATGATCCAGCAATCCCACTCCTGGGCATATATCCAGAGAAAACTATAATTCAAAAAGATACATGCACCCCAGTATTCATTGCAGCGCTATCTGCAATAGCCAAGACATGGAAGCAACCTAAATGTCCATAGACAGATGAATGGATAAAGAATATGTTTTATATATATACAATGGAATATTACTCAGTCATAAAAAAGAATGAAATAATGTCATTTGCAGCAACATGGAGGGACCTAGAGATTATCATACTAAGTAAGTAAGTCAGACAGAGAAAGACAAATACCATCTGGTATCACTTATATGTGGAATCTAACAAAACGATACAAGTGAACTTATTTACAAAACAGAAATAGACCCAAAGACATAGAAAACAAACTTATGGTTACCAAAGGGGAAAAGGGGGGTAATAAATTAGGAATTTGGGATTAACATACTACTATATATAAAACAGATAACCAACAAGCACCTACCGTATAGCATAGGGAACCATACGCAATATTTTGTAATAACCTATAAGGGAAAATAATCTGAAAAAGAATATATATATATATAAAACTGACTCACTTTTCTGTACACCTGATACTAACACAACATAAATCAACTTTACTTCACTTTACTTCAGTTTTAAAAAAGGCATACAGGGACTTCCCTGGTGGCACCATGGTTAAGACTCCACGCTCCCAATGCAGGGGGCCCAGGTTCGATCCCTGGTCAGGGAACTAGATCCCACATGTATGCTGCAACTAAGAGCTCGCATGCCACAACTAAGGAGCCCTCCTGCCACAACTAAGACCCGGTGCAACCAAATTAATTAGTTAATTAATTAAATTTTTTAAAAAACAGCATACAAATCAGAAAGAAAGAAATAAAACTCTCCCTATTCACAGGATGGCTAAAATAAAAAGTCTAACCACACCAAGTATTGGCAAGAACATGGAGAAACTGGAACTCTCCTACACTGCTGGTGGGAATGTAAAATGATGCAACCACTCTGGAAAATAATCTGGCAGTTTCTCAAAAATGTAAACATTCATCTACGATATGATCCAACAATACCACTCCTAGGTATTTTCCTGAGAGAAAGGAAAACACATGTCCACACAAAGACATATACACAAATGTTAACAGCAGCTTTATTTGTAATAGCCCCCAGCTGGAAACAACATAAATATTCATCAGTAGATGAAAGGAAAAACTATGATAAATTCATACATTGGAATATTAATCAATGATAAAAAGAAAGAATTACTGATGCATGCTACAACATGCACCAATCTTGAAATAATCATGCTGAGTGAAGTAAGCCAGTCAAAAAGCAAACACTTAATATAATTCTAGGAAATTCATATTGCCATGTGACAGAAAGCGGATCAGGAGTTGCCTGAGAATGAGGTAAGGGGAGGGTGAGAGGAATCACAAAGGACACTAGGAAACTTTGGGGGAGAGGGAGTACCAATGACATTTTCATTATTTTGATTTTGGTAAAGGTTTCATAGTTGGATATGTATGTCAAAACATCAGAGTCTATGATTTAAATGTATGCAGTTCCTTGTATGTCAATTACACTCAAAGATTTTTTTTTTTTTAACTCAACAGGCAGAAAACAAACAACCCAACTAAAAATGAACAAAAGGCTGTAACTGATACTTAGCCAAAGAGGGTACACGGATAACAAATAAACACATGACAAGAAGTCTAACATCATTAGCCATCAGGGAAATGCAAATCAAGATCATGATGAGATACCACTACACACTCACTAAAATAGTTAAAACTAAAAATACTCACAATGCCGAGTGCTGGTGAAGATGCACAAAAGTGGGAACTCTCATCCTTTGCTGGTGGAAATGTACAGTGATGGATCCACTCTGGAAAACAGTTTGGCAGTTACTTAAAAACTTGAACATTCACCTACCATATGACCCAGCAGTCTCACTCCTGGTATTTACCCAAGAGAAATAAAGACATGTTTACACAAAAACCTGTACACAAATGTTAACAGCAGCTTCGTTCATAATCGCCAAAATCTGGAAACAATCCAAAAGTCCCTCAACTGGCGAACGATAAACAAATCACGGTCCATCCAAACCATGGAATACCACTCAGAAAGAAAAAAGAGGAGCCGTTGATACATGCAACGGCTTGGCTGGATCTCAAAGGCATTGTGCTGAGTGAAATAAGCCAGGCTCTAAGGTTCCATTCTCTATGATTCCACTGATACGACACTCTGGAGAGGACAAAACTATCGTGATGGGGACTGACCAGGAGTTTCCAGGGGCTGGTGATGAGGGGAGGGTGTGACTGCACAGGGGTACATGAGGGAGATTTTTGGAGTGGTGCAGCTGCCCTGTATCTTGATTGCGATGATGATGACACAAATCTATACATGCGTTAATACTCATAGGACCATACAACAAAGAGAAAGTCAATTTTCGCGTATGTTAACTTAAAAAATAAAAAGGTAGGAAGGAGTGATGGGTGTTAGAGCTCTGTGGCCCCCCACCCTAGACCCTGTGCTAATGAAGAAAAACGTCTCCCAAACCACGTGACTCCAATCAGAGCAGTAGGACCCTGGCTCTGCATCGGTTGGTGTGCAGGGAAGGGGGACAGATCCTCCCCGTGCGAAATGGAGAAAATTCACATTTGTTGGAAATCGCATAACCATGATTCTCCCACTCAGCCCATTTAGTCCTGAACCTAGAATGAGGTAATAATTATACAGCCCAAGGAATCTTAACGGCATGGAGGAGAAACCCAAGCAAACCCGGTGAGGGGGAAGTTCTACCAGAAACAGGAAATTTGAGCCTGACCAGAGGTCTCAGGGCTTCGCTCCCTCCTGCGATTGTGAGTTCTCAGCCAGGGCACTGTTAATCCCAAGGCGGCTCCGAGACTCCAAGTCTCCAGCAAACGTGCTTCAAAGGCAGACTTTGGGGTAAATCCCCACACATCACTTGTCCTCAGCCCGCCACGGTGGTGAGATGGGTCTCGATGTACAGACTGACCACATGCACTGCAGGACATCTGTATTCCTGGCCCCTCCCCATCACTGTCAGAGCCAGAAGTTCCATCCCCGTGTTTGTCTAAACAACCCTTGGGCGGTGCCTTCGCTTGAGTGGCCGGGAAAAGAAAGGGATGTTGAGTTGGAAAAAACTGCTGTCTTCACCCTGATTGGAAGAGTGTCCCCAGGGCCCAGGGGACAACACAATTTCACGCAATGAGATGAAAAACCTTAATGTACAAACACCCTCAGTAGTTTTAGGCCCCTGTCTATGAGAAAGGATGCCAGTTCTGACCAAATAACCCCTCCCCCTTCCTCAGTGCCCTTTGAGGAGTGGTCTGTAACCCTCAGACTGAACCCCATGAAGGTTAAAGCCTTCAGCAGGGCTGCATCTGGACCACAGAACTTGCGGTTCAGACCAACAGCAAGGCAGCCTGAGGTCAAATAGAATGCCCTGGATTTGGAAACAGAAAACCTAAGTCCAAGCCTGGACCTCACTGCCTCACCTCTCTGAGTCTCAGTGTCCTCATCTGTAAAATGGGGATAACAGGACAAGCTCTTTCCCACGTCATAGTGCTTCACACATTCTGTTCCCTCTTTCTGTGGATGCTCTTCTCAGGCTCTCACAGCTGTTTCCTTCCTGTCCCAGAAGTTTTCTTGCAAAATGCCACCTCCTCAGAGGCACCTTCCCATCCAAAGTAAACTCCTACCCCAGTCACTTTGCATCACAGTGTCCTGTTGAATTCCACCAGGCATTTGTCACTACTTGGATCGTCTCTGTCCTCTCTAGGCCGTCGTTCTCTTCCAGACGAGAATGCAAGCACCAGGAAAGCAGAATCCTGGTCATCTCACCTCCACTCTATACACCAGGACCCAATACACAGCACACGCACACTGCATTTTGGCTGGATGAGTGATGATTCTCCAATTTCCAGGGTCGCTTCAGGATCAGGGGAGCCTGGGCAAGCAAGTACTCTGCACCTCAGAGTTGGTGGGTCTCACTAAGTAGACCTCTGAGACACCCACTCACATGCTCCCTAGGAAACCAAGAGCAGGAGTCCGGTGTAAAAAGCCTCAAATCATAAGATTCGGAATGCTGCATTTCGCCAGCTTGCCAGAGTACAATTTTGCTAGGAAATAAAAATACATAATATTGCCACAAAATTCAGAACCAGTTAGAGTCCCAGTTTATTAGCCAGACCAGATGCATCTTTCCCTCTGTGTCAGTTATGTTCACCAAACATTCAGGAATCGACTTTCAACGTTCTTTCAAAGCAGGAACCCAGCCGAGGGCTCCACACTGGAATTTAAATTACATTTGGATGCTAAGCTTAGCACCTAAAATAAAACTGAACTTCTCCATGGTGTCTCAACACCCCACCCTCCCAAGAGTGATCCATCGGCTGACATTTAAGTTAGGAGAGAAGGGTCTGCACTTTGTAGCAGTCAGACCCCAGGGGCATCACCCACCCTCACAGTGCCTCAAATTTCCTCATCAGTGAAATGGGGATAATGCTCACTACATAAATAGATACGTGAACACCAATCCTTACAACAGCATTAGCCCATGGTAGGCACTCAATAAACATTATTTGTGATCAGTATTCCTCGCTGGGAGGCTTTGAGCAAGCCATTTCACTTTTTGAGCCTCATTTTCTAGTTTGCAAAGTGGGTACAGAAATCCTTTCCTGCTTGCAAGGTTGCTGAGACAGTCAAATTAGATCACCTCCGAGAATGTGCTAGTTCCCCAGGGATGCGTGGTCTCCCCTTGCTGACTGAGGGGAATTAGAGAGAGGCTAACGAGGTTTTAAAAGCATGTCTTCTCTAAGCAAAATCCGTGGGGATGAAAATCCTTTCCTGAAATTTTAATCAGAGCTATGAACCAAGTGCTAGGGGAAAAGGGGGAGGGAGTGGGGGTATGTGCTATGATAGTCATTGGCATGGGGGTACCAGGACAGCAAGATGGAGTGGTGGCTAGAGGTACAGGCTCCAGGCCAGCTGCTGTAGGAGGGGGGGAAAGGGCACTGGGGCTGGAGATCTAGAGGGTCTAGGAGGAAACAGGGAGTGACTCTTTAAAGGTACTGGGTCTCCTTTTGGGGTGACAAAAGCATTTCAGAACTAGATAGAGGTGATGACTGTACAACGTTGAATGTACAAAATTCCACTGAATTTAACACTTTAAGATGGTAGCCCCAGATGGCACCCCTGTGCAAATTTGAAAAAGATATCCCTTCCCCAAGATACTTTGCTGCCACTTTCTGCAAAACTGACACAATAAATATACAAATCTACAATGACTATTACGTGAGTGGTGCCTTGGATTGTGCAGTGTACAACCTATACAACTGTACTTAGCAGCCCGAGGAGCCCATGCACCCAGTAAGGCTTAAGGAAATCAGCTGAGCACAGATATGTGGATTTTAAATGGTTACAGAACAGAACATGGAAAAGAACCTCAGCAGATGTGGAGAAATAGGAACCTTTATACATTACTGGTGGGGATGTAAAATGACTCAGTCACTGTGGAAAACAGTTTGGCAGTCCCTCAGAAAGTTAAACATAGAAATACCACATAACCAGTAATTCACTCCTAGGTATATACCCAAAAAGAATTGAAACAAGAAGTTGTACACAAATGTTCATGGCAGCATTATTCACAGTAGCTAGAAGGTGGCAACAGCCCAAATGTCCATTAGAAGAATGGATACATAAAATGTGATTTATCCACACAATAGAATAGTAATCAGTCATAAAAAGGAATGAAGTACTGACACATGCTACGATGTGGATTAGCCTCGAAAACATTATGCTGACAGAAGCCCATCACAAACAGCAGCATGATTCCATTATATGAACTGTCCAGAAGAGGTAAATCCACAGACATAGAAAGCAAACTAGTGATCGCCAGAGCCTGAGGAGAGGAGGAAACAGGGAGTGACTCTTTAAAGGTACTGGGTCTCCTTTTGGGGTGACAAAAGCGTTTCAGAACTAGATAGAGGTGATGACTGTACAACGTTGAATGTACAAAATTCCACTGAATTTAACACTTTAAGATGGTTAATTTTGTGTAATGTGAACGTCACCTCAATTTTCAAAATCCCTCAGCAGTTACATTTAGGAAAAGCCAACAAGGACAGAGAATGACACACGGACCAGGTGCCCACCCCTTATGCTAAAAGGACACATAAGCCCTGGCATGAACTTAGATCCCCTTGGGAAAGAGAAGAGAAGGGATGCAGAGGAAACTGACTCTCCAACATGAGAGGTCTTAAACTCGGTGTGACCGAGTTCCTTGGAACCGGCACATTGGATCTTCCAGCACTCAGTGGAACGGGATCTCAAGAGAGAAGTTTGATTATAGAGAAATAGGGAAAGGCACAGCTGTGCACAACAGATTCGAAAATGTGAAAGTCAACATCTACACTCGGAGTAGAATCCTGTTATCATTCCCATCGCACAGACAAGCTCATCAAGACCTGGGGAAGCTAAACCACCTGCCCAGGAGACACGGCTGATACCTAACAGGCGAACCCAGGCAGCCTAATCCTAGAGACCCAGTCTGGACCCACTCCCTCTACCATCTCCCACATGAAAAGAGGTCATCAGTCTAAAAAGGCTGTCAGAGCAAAGGAGCAGAGGGTTTAAATAGAATGCATGCTTCTTTCTGGGAGTATGCAAAGCTTGATCTTGGAGATGATGATGGTGATGACGGGCGTGGGGATGGTGATGAAGATGCTGATTATGAGGATGATAGTGATGACGATGATGATGATGATAATGTCGGTGGTGATGGTGATGATAGAGATAGGAATAGTGTGCACAGCACAGAATAGTTTTAGTGATTTACTCAGGAAAAATATTTAAAATCCTTTGTATAATTTCTGGCATACAATAAAGCCTGCAGTGAATGCCATCTATTGTGATTGTTGTTGCTATCATTATGAACGTCTGGTTTTAAATGACTTGTAAGCAATTTTAAGTAGATTTTTAAGCACCCCTCAACCTGTGACCTGTATTAATTAAGACTTGAGGCCCATCTCAAGCTGGCTCATGCCAATCAGGGGATTACTTGCTTCTCCTAACTAGAGAGTCTGTGCTGCAGTTAATATGGACCAGGAGGCTCACACAGTGCCCCCAGGTCCTGGTCTCCCTCCTCCCCTCTGCTGTTTTCCTCTGCTCCGGGTTTCATTTTGGGTAGGTTCTCCCACAGGGATGGCAAGGAGCTTCAGGCAGCCTCACGTCCAAATCACCACAGCTTGACAATCCCAGGGCAAAGGGAGCGTCTCCTTTGCAGTGTTCCAGCAGAAGACTCCTGGAGGGCCCTCATTAGATACATTTGGGTCATACGACATCTCCGAATCAGTCACTGTGGTCAGAAAGGGTAGAAAGGGTGTTCTCACTGCTGAGCCCAGGTCCTATGCTCCTGCAGTCAAGTGGACCAGGGGTGGAGGGAAGGTGATTCCTTGAAGGGGAACAAAGGGGAGATGGGTGCAGAGTGGGCAACATCAGCAGATAGCCACTGCATGCCCAGGGCACTGGGAGGTCCCGGCGTGGACAGCCTGCGCCTTCGGGGAAGCATCTATTCAGCTGGCATCTACTGAGGGCTTGCATGCACCAAGCAAGTGGACCATTTCCTGCAGATCTGGGGAAGCTGGCCTCTTACCCGCCTCCAGGAGAGAGGCTGGGGTCCACCGCAGCTGTGGACGAGAGAAGACACTGCCTCCCTGGCCCTTCCATTACAAGAAAGGGTTAAAATCTTGGGGAGGAGCCTCCCCATTCTGGCAGCCCGATGGGAGGGAGCCCACCCACAGGCTTCCTGCAGGGGAGGGAAAGACTGGGTGGCCTGAGGCAAGGTATGCTGGGGTGGGCCTGCTTACTCAGAAAGCCCAGAGGCAGCAGACCCTGGGTCAGAGTTTAGCCCCAGAGAGCCGCTGGGTTGAGTTCATTCTTCTTAACTGATATCATGACGCATCTTCTGGAGAAGAAGGAAATGATCTCCCAGGAATGCATGTAAAGATGGTCTACGGGGTGTTTCTGGGATTAGGCAGGCGACAGGAGCTGCAGGATTGAAAGTGGTGTGTGTGGGGGAGAGTGAATGAGTGTGTGAGTGCATGTGGTGTACAAGGAGGAGGAGGAGGAGTGCAGAGACCTCCACTGTCTTAGCCACTAACCCCCTAAGCCAGGTAGGGTCACAGTGAACCTCCCCTGAGAGCTGGGCACAGAGCCAAGCGCCCTCCTCTGCTGTCGGCAGCTGAGTGAGGCGAGGCGCGGACAAACTCGGCTGCCGTTTCTCAGAGACACTGACCGACCGACGTGGCCAGCGCTGCGGTCTGGGACTCACAACCAAACCTTCTGACTCCGAAACCACCACCTTCCCACTACAGCCCGTGGCCTCCCATCCCCGACAAACGGCTATCTGTGTCTCTTCGGCCAGGCTTGGGAAACTCACTGAATCTGAAGAAAACAACCCTCCAGGCCAGTGGGTGCAAACTAGGGACCTTTGGGCTGGATTCACCCCTCACGTGGGTTTTGCTGGCCATCACTTTGCTTGGTAAAACTTTGGACTTCATTATCTTCAGGCAGTTCATCGTAGCTCACCACGCCATATTTCCTTACATCCCCAAATGCCAATCATTTCTGTTATCTGCCCTGCTACTCGAGGCCTTTCAGGGAACAGGGAATAACCAGCTGTTGACAGTGCTCTCAGATAGGTCTTTGTCAAAGTGAGCTGTGACTTCAGCCCTCCGGGACATAGTTCTACCTCGGTACAGAGAAGGTGTCTAATCCATCCTCCCATGATGATGAGGATGATGACAGTGATAGTGAGAAAGGTGGTGATGATGATGTTAAAGAGAAAAACCACTCATGACCCTTGTTAAAATGGTGAGGCAGCCTTTATTCAAGACTGTTGCAATAAGTGTAGGGACCACTGCGATGAGATTTTGCAGGAGGAAAGAAAGAGAGATTGGGTTCAACTCTGAATTCAACAATGAACAGTGAGAATTTATAGCCAGTGTCAACAGATGGAACATTAATAGTAGGAAGCATCAGGGATGGATGAGGGAGACTCTGGCTAACCAGACCCAACAGGATTCTTGCTGAAGGCAGCCCAGGGGGTCAGACATCACCAGGGAGGGTGGGGATGAGGAGCTCGGGTGGTCAGAAATCAAAGGTGGGCGATTCTGGCTAAACCGACTTAGCAGGCTTCTTGCTGAAATTGGGCTCTGGAGGACATGCCCAAGGATGAGGCCTCGTTGAAAAAGTGCTCAGAGGCGCCTGACTAGAGTCTGGTCCAGGGAGAGTGGGTAAGTGGTGAGTGAGTGACTGGCCCCAAGCCCCACCCACAACACGTCTGCAGTTGTGCAGCCCAACGCTGCCGGCATCTGCTCATCAAGTCTGACGAAGGCAAAGACAACTTTTGGCTGTGGTTTCATTTCAGTTATAAAGACACATGTTTTGAATTTTGAAACCACTCACAGGCCCTTCTTTCTCACCTTCACAGAACTCCCAGGGTCCTAGGGCACAATTAGGAAGTGCTGGTCTAGAATAAAACTGTGTTCCGGTCCCCAGTGGTAGGGAGTGTGGTCAGCTAGCTGTCAGTCCGTTCAGGTCTGTCCCAGCTGCAGAGAGCTGCCCAGCCAAGCCAGCCTCCCGGAGGCATGGGTATAAGGGCTGGGCATTGAAGCCGACAGACACTCTGACCACAGTCCTCACTCCAAGTGCCCCATCAGACTGGCCCAGGCTCTACCAGGCCACATCGAAGTTCAGCTTCTTCCTCTACCCAGTCCTGCTTCCTCTGCCTTCCTTTCAAAAGTATTAAGTCCCCAAAAAAGTCTTATACCCAACCTGTCTCAGTATCTAGTTCCAGAGGCCCACCTGTGACAGATGCAGTGAAGAATTCTGGGGCTTCCCTGGTGGCACAGTTGTTAAGAGACCGCCTGCCAATGCAGGGGACACAGGTTCGAGCCCTGGTCCAGGAGGATTCCACAGGCAACTAAGCTTGTGCACCACAACTACTGAGGCCGCATGCCACAACTGCTGAAGCCCACACACCTAGAGCCCATGCTCTGCAACAAGAGAAGCCACTGCAGTGAGACGCCCACACACCGCATCGAAGACTGGCCCCCGCTCGCCGCAACTAGAGAATGCCCGCACAGCAACGAAGACCCAACGCAGCCAAAGATAAAAAAAAAAAAAAGAAGAAGAAGAAGAAGAAGAATTCTGACCTTTCTCCCCTCACACAGTCTCAATGTTGGGGGTCATGGGCGCATTTGCTTGACACCTCCAAATACATCGGAGAGCGTCAGTTCTCTGAGACAGAGCAGCCGGGCTGACGATGGAGATGGGATGAGGGAGGAAGGGGAAGGGAACCAGAGCCTCTGTGACCCTCCAGTTACCCTCTCCTGGCTGAATACACTGTGGGAAATCAGGGTTTACAGTTCCTTTCCCCAACAGAAAAGGAAGTGCCTTCAACACTAGGAAAAGACATTAACACGGGATCTTTAACACAGTGCCTGGCAGCCAGTCGGCCTTCAGCAAGTCGCAACTATGCCTGTCCCACCACGAGGGGTCCTCCAGATTCATTTCCATCGCTGGAAAGAAACAGATCAGACTTTAAGTCTCATATCTGGAAAGGGGCACTGAGAAGGACTGTGTTCTTGCACAGACGGCTCTTTCTGCCGTGCGGGGGCAGGGAGGCCAGTCCTCTGTTGCAGGACTTCATTTCCAAGTCCAGGTTGCCACTCTATCAACAAATCCAACTTTGTTTGGCAGCGAGGAGACGCTCATCCCTTCTACCTTGCTAATCTGCTCCGTGGAAGCCTGGCATAAAAAGCTTCTAGATTTGATGCTCTCTGATAAAGGAGGCAAACGTCCCACTTCCCCGACAGCTGTGAGGCCCTGTGTCCTCTGCAGAGGGTGAGTGACACAGCGATTGTCAGCCCCAAAAAGGGTTCAGACAGGAAAGGTTGAGCCCCCGGGGACAAGGAGGAAAGGTGGGCGTGGCCCCATCAACAAGTAAGGGTCACCTGAGAGCTGAGATGGGTCTTGCAGGCCCTGTGTTTCCTGCATTCCAAGGAGAGAAGCATACACATGGACATTCCACGAATAATCCAGAGGCTCCACAGCCTCTCCTGGGTGTCTCCTTGGGCGTGCACACACACACACACACACACACATACACACACACACGTCCAACTCACACCTGATCTTCCGTTTTGTGTCAGCAGGAAGGGTGGGTGGGAAGGTGACTTTCCAGGTTGGAGGGTCACTGACCCTAGAACGCAGCAAGCAAACATCCTAAAACACCACAGAGAGCCTCTGGAAACTGATTGGAACCATTTGTGTGGTCGACAAGAATGAGGGCCGCAGAGGACTGGAAGGCCAGGACAATATCTGCTCTGTTCTGAGGCCGGGAACAGATGCCAGCGTTCTTTTGACTTTACAGCTTTTTCTTGGCTTGTGCGGGAAAAAGAGGCTGATTAAAAATGGGGCCCGCGCTGGCTGACGAGAAGCCTGCCAGAATGTGGCACAAGACACGGTGGGCCCGGCTGGAACCCTCGCTGATTCCAGCTCCCACTGGACACATGCATCAGGCAGCCGCCACCAGCCTCCAAGGCCAAGAGGCCCCAGGGATGCTCCTTCCCTGTCTCTCGGGCCTTCTTCCTGCCCCTGCACCAGAGGCCAGGTCCAGGCTAAAAGCAGAGCTACACCAACACCCCTCCGCCTTCCTCCAATTAATAAAACCTTTCAGAAATGGATGGAAAGATATTCATCCCCTCCAAACCCATTTCTTCCTGTAGCGGTGTCATAGGTAAAACCAAATAAGCCCAGGGCATTGAGTTTCACTGGGCGAGTCACTGTGTGGTCTGTTCTGAGAGCCAAGACTTTCCAACCATACATTTCAACGGCGGTTACTCAAGTTTGGGTAAGAAAACACTTACCCAATTTCCGAGCAGACGGTGAACCGCGGGGCCTGTAACAGATAGAGAGAAGGAGCGCGCATTTCCCGGCAGCGCCCGGCTCCCAGGCCCGCGTGTACGTCCGTGGGGCTGATACAGGATGCGGCCAGGCCTGCCAATTAGCCTCTGGCCCCTTCAGTTGGAGATGGGGCAAGGTTCCCCCATGTGCAATTCAGAGAATTTCACACGGTGCCCGCTCCCCTGCTAGAGGGGTCGAGGCTCGCGGGAGGAAGCTGGAATGCAGATTGGAAAATGAAAATATTCTGTTAATGAGGAGCCAGAAAAGACTGGAAATGCCACAGCTAGAAGGGGCCTTGGAGAGGGGCGAACTCAGGTCTTGAGGCCTCGGTGGCCTCGTACATAAAATGAGGGAGCGGGGGTGGAGGGGGGACTGAGGCCAGCGGTCCAAGGCCACCCAAGGTGTTAGTGGCTCAGCTGGGCTCAGACCCCTGACCCCAATCCAAGGCTCTTCCCGCCACGTCATGCTCCCCGTCCAGAATGGAGCCCAGTGAGTGCTCAGCTCAAGGCAGCTTCCATGGAAGTGTTTGTTCTGCTTACACCCGAGAGGTAACTCTCCAGACCAGAGGCTCGTCTGACCTTTCCTTTACACAGCCCTCTGGGACGGATCTGACCCCCTGAGCCACTTCTAACCGGGCTCCTTCATTCATTCCACAGTGTTCTGAATTGTCCCACGGTGTGTGTGTGTGATATTTACTGAGCCCCCACCAGCTCCATCCCAGCCAGCGACGTGCTGCTCCTGTTCTGGGCTCTAGGGATGCAAGTACAACCAAGGCACCACCCCCACCCTACAGAAGTTCTAAGCCAGCTGAGGAGGCAGATGCTGAACCAACAATTGGTGGTGGTGTGATGAGCAGGACAGTGGTCCTCAATCTCCCACAGACTGGCAGTTCCCTAAGAATGGGGCAATATGTTCTCTCCACCCCAAAGTTCACTGATGACCAGAGGACTGACAGCAACACACGCTGTTGGTTGGTTGGTGGCTGGTTGACTCATTACTGGTTGGTTGTCATTGGTTGAGTGGGTGGTTGTTCACTGGTTGGTTGGTTGGTTGGTTGGATGGATGGATGGTTAATTGATTAATTATTGGTTGGTTGTTATTGGTTGGGTAAATGGTTGTTAACAACAGGTTGGTTGGTTGGTTATAAGGAGGGATGGATGGTTAGTTGACGGACTGTTTATTAAGGTGGTTGTTATTGGTTGGGTGGTGGTTGTTCATCAATTGGTTGATTAGTCGATTGGTTGGCTGGCTAAAAACAAAAGCCAGATCTAAACCAGCATGGTGTCCTGAAGGGAACATGGACTTTGGGGTCAGAGAGCATGGATCCCACTCCCAGTTCTGCCACTTCCAAACTTTACAACCTAGAGAAAGTCCCTTCTCATTGACACTTCCAAGCCACAAGACCCTCATCTGTAAAACAGGAATAATAGCACCTACTTTGCGGTTAATATACATAAAGTGATGAGTACATCAGTGGCACTCAGCAAATGGAAGCTATTATCATTACTATTATTCATCATGGAAATGAAGAATTAGAGTCTGTAACTTGTAAGGCGTCTTTCTCACACACCCCCAACGTAATGTCACTCAGTTCAAGATCTGCACACGATCACTCAGTCCCGTCTATGTGGTGAGTGATGGGCCCAGAAAGAAATAGGGCTCATCACAGCCGTTGCATAATAAGAACTAACCTGTAATTTAGTGCATAGACCTCTTAAAGGAGTTTCGAATGGCACTGCCATTCAAGGCTCCCCTCCCTTGGTCATTTGGGATTAAAAGCCAGCACCAAACACAAGCATCTGATGGAGAGAAGTTTCCCCCAGAGCTCACCTACCCATGATTCACAAGCATCCAAAACACTTTACGGTTTGCAAAGCACATTTATATCTATAGGTCATGTGACACCCAGTATACTCCTGGAAGGCAGGCAAAGCTCAATTAGTCTCCCCCCTCTACAGATGAGGAAACTGAGGCTCAGAGAAGGAGAGTTACTCAGACAAGTCACACAGCATAGCCCAAGGGAAGTCCTATCCCTTTGTACTGGGGCACAAGTTTAATGGGTATTGAACAGGAATCCTCCGTCCCAAAACATCTCTGAAGTTGATGTTCCAATTTGAAATCCAAGGCAGGTGCTTTTGTCAACATGCTCTCCAAGGACAACCCACTACTCAAACACAGAAAGGTTCTAAACCACCATTTTTTTAAATTTCCCATGAAAATCCCAAAGAGCCATAAATGAAAACAAACATCAGGATATTAACATTAAGTCAAACATCATACAATTCTGGAAAATACCAGGGTAACAAGATGCCAGCTCAAATGACACTGGCTCAGCTCCCATGACATGTGTGGCAGGGACCAATGTCCAACCTATCTCTCCAGGACTCTGGGAAGTGGGCATGGCTTCCTTCTTTTTCCTAGTCATGTCTGGCTTCAAGCTCTTGTTTGCACTGAAGTTTTCCATTTATACATCATATCACTGTCCTACATGTGACCATCCCTGTTCTACTGGCCTAGTACAATAGATTAGACCCAGTGAAAAAGAAAATCAGTTAATTAGAAGATAGAGCTAAAAGATCACATAGAATGCAACATACAGAAATTAAGAGGTGGAAAATATTAAGAGGAGTTAAGAGACATGGAAGACAGAATGAAAAGCTCCAACAAATATTTCATAATATTCCTTAAGAAGAAAATAGAGAATGAGAGAAAAGCACTTTTAGATGAAATAACACCTAAAGTTTTTCCAAAATCAAACAAGGACATGAATATTCAGACTGAAGGAACATACCAACTCACAAGCAGTTTGGGATGGATGGATGGAAGGATGGATAAATGGGCGGATGGATGAATAATCTAGTGGCGGACTTGAATAATGACATATCTGTGAAAAGATTCCCTTAGCTTAAAAAGAAACAGTAAAATCCTAAATCACCTTGCTGCCAAGTTCATCTCCCAGAGGATGGAAAGAGATCTAAAACTCTTAAGCTCATTCTGACCAATGAAAAAGAACTAAACAACTTCTTGGAGATGTGTCAATATAGGAATTCCTATAACAAAAATTAAATCCCTATCTCACCTCATAGACAAAAATAAACTCCAGATGCACTAAATGCTAAAGATGAAAAGCAAAATATTAAAACATTTGGAAGACAATATAGGAGAATAGCTTTATGAATTTTGAGAATAATTTTTTAAATGAGAGATAAAAATACAAAGATACATCATCATGATCACCATCATCAAAATCATCATCACCACCATCACCATCATCACTATCACCACCACCATCATCAAATCATTACCATCACCACTATCATCATCATCACTACATTATCGTCATCACCATCATCATTATCATCAACAACTAACACATAATGAGCACTGACCATACGCATTTAATCCTACACATTCCATCTGCATCTGCTCGTTTCACTCTTATGAAAACCCTCAGAGGCATACGTAAAAACATTGTTCCCATTTTGTAGATGAGAAACCTAAGGTTCAGAGAGGTTATGAGACCTGGCCCCTGTCCCACAGCTGGGAAGTCATGGGTTTGATGCCAGGGCTGGCCCATGTCCATGTATTCCGTCCTGCCTCTTTAGGTCCTGGCTCATGCCTGTCATTCTGAGCTCTCCACCAAATGTCTATGACCTGCCACCTTGAAGTCCATCCTCTTCATGCAGGGGCCAAAATATATTCATCCACACATTTCACAGAGTTTGTTAAGATCTACTAGGTCCTGGGGGTTCTGCAAGACCCCAGAGAGGTTGAGTTCAATTTCACATGACTCATTCATCAGACTGATAGGAAACACGAGGGCAAACATTTTTTTAAGTTTAGAAACACAAACAAACATACTGAATATTCTCCAAGGGTTCCATCATATAAGCATTGATATGAGGGCATTGAGCCTAATGGAAAGTGAAAGATCGATGCTGGGGAGGGTGGGAGTGAATAAACCCTCTCTGCACCCCCAGGTTAGCTGGAGAAAACTGTTTTTGCAGGTGGGAAAATGACTACATTTCAATCAGGATCAAATTCCGAAGGCTCTGCCAGCGCTCACAAGTGCCCACATGGTATAGAGCCCTGGCCTGGCCAAGTTCCTGCTCAATAACCTATTTCTACAGCTCTTTGGATGTTAAAAAAATGAAACACAAGATAAACTCAGCTGAAACCCAAACGAATGGATTCATTCCCATTTTAATGCCATTTGAGGGTGTTTTATAGCCTGCACTGTGTATCTTTTGCACATCTATTTTTAAATACTGCAAACTTAGTGATCATGATAAAATATATAAAACCCTTTACAAAATTCCATCTACAAAATTACAGCAAGATCTAGGCGGTAAAAATGTGCGGTCAATGTTGTTAGGCAGTGATGGCAGGGCCTGAATTGCACTGAATCATTCCTTTGAACAAGGGGCACAAGCTAAAATATCTTGGTCTCCTTCCTGAAGGTTGTCCCAATTGTAAACCCACCCCCTCCATGAAAATGCAGCTGAGTGAAAACGGGGGTCAGCTCATATTCTCGAGACCAACCTTCTATGAGGAAGGCCTTCTGCCACTTTAATAAAACCAGCTAACACTTACTGCAGGCTAGGGGCTTTTCTACATGCTTAAATATATAAATTCATTTAAGACTCACCACAGCCCTGTGAGACAGGTAATGTCATTGTCACTACTTTACAGAACTGGAAACTGAGGCACATAGAGGTTAAGCAAGTTGTCCAAAGACACACAGCTACTAGGTGGCAGGCCTAATGGCTCTGATCCCCGCTCTTAACCACCACACTCCCTGCCTCTTGTGGATGCCTGCTAACAAGGTCATACGTCATCGTTGGTACTTTGCTGCCCGAAATAGAGATAATATAAGAATCCTGGTTTTACCTGTTAGAATATGATTCCCTCCCTCCAGAAGAAGCAGGCAGTGATGCCATCCAATAACTGTGCCACTACTAGCCCATACAAAACTCTGGTGTGAATTAGAAAAAGGTACCCCTTCCTCAATCTGTCAGAAAATAGTCATAATATACTTTCTGTTGGAGCAAATCACTTTATTACCAGATTTTATTATGAAAAGTGTCATAATAAGCCCCCATATCTATGATATCTGTGATGCAAATGGGGTCCTTAGGGTTGTACAGTGCACAACCTGAGCAACCATACATAGCAGTCCTACCCTCCATCCTCAGCCAAGTCAAAACAAATGCAGTTTGGACAGTGTCTCTGCAAAACCAGAGTGCAGTAAAGCAGAGACACTAGAAGAGTGGTCCCTAGAGTCACACCTCATGTAGTCATTGTTAGGATTCAGCAAGGTGATACAATTAAAGTGTTTCTAGAAACTGCTCGGCAGATGTTAGTTATTGCTCTCATTAGTCCATTCAAAACAGCTTCCACTTTCTCATCCTCAGTTGCAGCCCACGGACAGCATTAGAGAGACTGGAAATTTCTCCTCCAGGGAGAATCCTCAGACAATCAAGTCTTAAAAGAACTTGCTCTTCAAGGAGGTACTCAGCCAAGTTTCCTTACATGTTCTGTTAAAACTTCACCACAATGTTACTTGCCTTTTTCCCCTTCGTGGAAATGCTGGGTTGCTCGTGAGCAACGTGACCTAACATCGGCTTTGACTCTTCACCCCCCTAAGTACCATGAGCGTGCACTAACCCTCAAGGCAACACTCTGAGGGAGGCATTTTATGCCCGTTTTACAGATAAGAAAACTGAGGCTCTGCCTGGGGAGCTGAGGACCAGACTTGACAATTCCAACCTGATGTATTTGGGCTTCATAGCTATTGTTCTTAACAAAGTGGTAATTCACCCAAAATAAACCCATTTTGTAAATGTTATAGATAAAGCTGACAGCAGTCAATCACAGCCCCGAAGCACACACAGCAAATGAAGATAGCGGCCCTCCTTGGACAAGAATCACTTCTACTTTCCTTTGAAAGAAATAAGGGGAAACAGAATAGGTGATCGCTGTTCATGGCATTTGGTTTCTTGTGGAAACAGAGGCTAGAACTCAAGGTGCTCTGAGATTTTTAATACCTTCTCAACTCAAAGCACCACATGGAGGGTTATCATGTGTGAAGGGGAACATGCTTTTCCACGTAATATTTCCCTTTCCAGTAGGACCCCATCACCCTTTTTTAAATAACAGCGTTATTGAGATCTAATCCACACTATGCTGGGCGTTTTTATAGCTGTCATCTCATTTAATCCAAATCATTGTTCCACTGCACAGATTTGAAAACTGAGGCTCAGAGAGGTCAGTGTTCCCAAGGCCACCCAGTTGCTCCCTGGCAGGAGTGGGATTTGAACCTGGATCTGCCTGAGTCCATCTCCAAGGATCTTCCTACTCCTCCACGTTCTCTCTGCCGGAAGAGAAGGATGAGGCTGGAGGGTACAGTGACAGCAGCTGCCCTCTCACCATTTCACTGTGGGACATTTTAGAGACAGCTACAAAACTGCACTTTTATTTGGTTTACATAAACTCAAACGCATGCAATTTATCACTTCACCCATGCGTATCCTTGGCTTGGAGATGTGCCCACATCTAGGGAACCCCTAGGAACAAGCATTACACAAATAAACTTTTTTCCTAAATTCCCTCTGATTCCTGGAGCTACTGAGACAGCTTGCCAATATTTCTGTAATTTTTTAAATCCCACAAAAGAAAGTTAGTGTACAACAAAAGCCTCTGTGGTTTTCAGCTGCATCCTAACCATCCTCGTGCCAAGTTTCTGAATAGGTTGGCCCTAATAGTGGAGCCCGGGAGAGGACGGCCTGCCTAAGAACACTAGTTCTGATATTTTACTCTGAAGTAGGATGCCAGCCAGTGCTGAGGAGCTGAAAACAAGGGAGACAGGAGCTCTCAACAAACATCCTTCCATCATGGACCTGAGGTTCCAACCAACGGTTTAACCATCATTAAAGCCAATGAATTAAAACCAGTAAAATACCATTATTTTACAATAAACTAATTCAATGCCTTAAAGCCAATTAATTTATTTTACAATAAATTACAGCCAATAAAATACAATTGAAACCAAAATTCATTGCCTTTGGCACAATTACAAGACAACTGGATTATGATCTAGAGAGAGTGTCCTCAAGTGACAAGATCATGGACCAGCGAGGTGAGGACCCCAGGTCCCCATCCCAGACCCACTCACTGTCTGACAGGCCCTGGCCGACTTATTCATCAGTTTTCTTGTGGTAAAATGGGGACACATGGTGTGGTATGGTATGAGGCTGTGTAAATGGTGTAGCACTCTTCAGGTGTGTGCTCCAGCTTGTCACTAGAGGACACTGTGATGTTTAACGTGTTCCTTCACAAATGACAATGAATGTGGGATCATGGAGTCCAGAAATGGCAAAAGGGTCTCCACTCAAGTCTACTGATTGGAAATGGAGAACTGTGCTAAGAAGGATTCTGAGGCCAAATGTAAAGTCAGTGGGATGGAACTCTGGGATCAGTCAGCAATGTCTGTCATGTTTGAGGTCGGGGCGGGGGGGTGGGGGGGGACCCGGGTTAAACAAACGATGTACACTCCCCATAAAAAACAACACACGATCACTCTCCCCAAACTATGAGGTTATTTTCTTTATAAAAATATTCAAAAAGTGAGACCTTTGGTAATATATTCCAGGCATTAGCCATTCTCCACAGGAAACGCTCTCTAAACAGGTTTAATTCTTGTGAACTTTCCAAGGAAGGCGCAAATTCCATCTTTCTCTACTCCAGACTTGATACCCTAACGGAACGGGTGGTTTCCATTTTCTCAGGCCTCCTACTTTTCCAAACAGGACACAGAGATGAGCAGTCTTCAAAGAATTTTTCATGTTCATACAAAAAGGCAGATTTTCCCATCTGCCTGGAGGTTGCTTTTGGGCCACGGCCATGGGAATCACAGAGAGCACTGCGACATTCGACATTCCGATGAGCTCCCCCGACAGAGCGACTTCACCCCTGCCAGGGAGGAGGGACCCCGCTCTGCACTTGCAGAGGCCACACTGCCCCCAGACGGCTCAGCTCTGCTCTCGGCCCCAAGGCCTGCAGCCCCTGGCTGGCCGCTGCTCCCCAGGCCGCCGCGTCCTGCTGGTGGAGCTGGCGCTGCTCAGAAGGCCCACATCTGCGGCCCTGGCCACGAGCGATTCGCGCTCCCCATCGCCAAGGGCTGCAGTGCCAGCCCCACATCGAGAGCCGGATTGTGGTGGTCTGTCTGTGTTTGTTGAAATTGGGCCGGGAGATACGGCCTCGCAGTCAAGATTGCCTGGAATGTGAGCCTGAGCGCTGTGCAGACGGCTCTGTCAGCAAGCTCAGGAAACGGGCTGGAAGGCTGGGACGAGGCCCAGGTGTGGACCACGCAGCTCGCCCAGGAGCACACCATCGGGGAGGGGGAAACCGAGGGACGCCGCCAGTACAGACGTCCCTTCTGTGTTGATGCCATCCTGCCTTCTCTCGGTTTGCAGCATGAGGCCCTAATTTCCTTGACCAAGTAGAAAAGCCAGTAGGAAGCGCTGATTTTCTTATTTGACCAGTAGGGCTTTTTCCAAAAGGGAAGATGAATCCTGCTGACTTTCTGAAGAATGCTAGCACTTCTTATTTTCAAAGGCACAATCTCTGGGTCCCCTTCTTAAAATAAGAACAAAACAACATTCGTAGTAATGAAAGAAGTGCCCATTTACTGAGCATTACTAGAGAGAGTAGAGTGATATTCAAAATGTTTGCCCACCACTAAGCCATAGGCACCGGCTATGGAAAGCACTGGAACGGGCCTCAGAAGCCCCCCACTCTGCCAAATGCTACTCTTCACTTGCTGGGTCATGAGGAGGTTTGGAGGGGGCGGCCCTAGGGGCATGGCGGGGGCAGCAGTTATTTATGAGTAAGTATGGCAAAATTGCAGCATTTAACCACAGCTGTGCTCCCAAAGCCTTGTCCCTGAGTGTTAGCCCCACTCAGAAGCACCTGTGCAAGGGGATCTCCAAACGGCCCCCAACAATTCTGCCCACCTCGTATGCACAGGCCCTCCTTCCCAGGACTCGGGAGGGCCTGTGACTGGCCAGCAGAAGTGACGTCTGGGTCATTCGAGCCCAGGTATCAGGAAGACCTGGCCCTTGGAGGCCTACGTCTCCTCTTAGGAAATCCAGGGCACCTTGTTGGAGAGAACAGCTGTGCGAAGAGACCTGGAGAATGAGACACCATGTGGAGAGAGGCTGTGGAATCATGAGGCTCACCCGAAGGCTGTTGTCTTGAGCCCCTATGCGTGAGGACAGTTGGTTACGCAGCACTAGACAACCAGAACAGCACCTAATATAAGTCCCCTTCTGTATTTATTATTGCTGTTAGGTGGGCATTATTATACCCATTTTACAGACTCGACAGATTAACGCATTTGTCCAAAACGACACTAAATCCTGGAGACCAGCTCCGCTGGTTCTCTGACACCCTAAACCATCATAATTTACAGAAGAACCCGAAAGCTCCTCTCAGGCCCTCACTCTCAGACCCCCACCCTTCACCGAATCATTTAATGTCTCCAGAAAACAGCTGTGTGCCCCGTGATTTCTGCTCATGACCTTGTCAACCTTCCCATTCTGCCCACTAGGGGTCTTGGCCCTGGGTGAGCATCCCCAGTGCTATTAGAACCAGCAAGCCCACCGTTCTCCTGGGTGTAGCCTCCCTCCCTTTCGGAGCCCCCACCGTGCCCCCTGCCCAAGCACCGTCCTGGGAAAGCCGTCCGGCCACATGATGAGCTCTGTGGGTATATTTAGCTGCTGGGAGACTTCTCAGGATGGCATTGTTGATCCTGGACCCCAAGCCAGCCTGAGTGGAAGAGCCGTCATGCGGTTTTCTCACTGCCCGCTCTTCATGTTTTACACACTCACTCCTCAACTTCCTCCAAGGAACGGAGATGTTGTATAACATTTATGAGCTTTATTCCTGCTGGTGCTAATGGAACTGGAAAAAATTTTCTCATTTTTTTTCCCTGCTGGAAAGTACTTTTCCGTATTTTTCTCTTTGTTATGAAATCTCCCCAGCTATGTTAGTTAATTATTCAAAACAAAACTGCCCAGTGAGACTGAATTCATACCACCAGAGTCAAGTGTTTTTATTCCTGTTGTGTGGTGGTTCCCGCCCCCACCCTGCTCTCCCCGAGGCCCTCATTAGGGTGATGGATGCCCAGTGTGCGCCACGACAGACTGAAGAGGGGAAGAGAAGCACACCATGCCCACCCCCCCATCCTTCATGTTCCCGCCTGGCCCCATTCTCCTGCTTCCCTGTGCTCATCCTTCAAGGCTCAGTTCAACTGCCACCTCTGCCAGGAAGTCCTCAGGGAACACTCCCTCATCTTCACCTACCATATCCTCATTGGCGCCTCTCATACAACGCCTCCCTGAGTTCCTGTCTCTCATCTAATTTCTCTTTTTAAGGCTCATCTTCTCAGCCAAATCCTACGCTCCAAATTCCAACCTCATGTTCTTGCAGATGGCATCACTGTCATCACACACCCCACATTCAGACCCTATCCCCAGCACTTCCCAGGATTACCTCATTTCATAATAGATACACTGATATCCCCATTTGGCAAAGGAGAAACCGGGGCTCCAAAAATGTGCCCCATAAGGCGTAGCTGGGATGTGAGCCCGGGTAGCCTGAGGTCAGGATCTCTGTTGTTAACCACGTTAGTAATTAACCCACAACCCTAACTGAGCATTACAGGACAAAAGGAGAAAAAGCGGAAGAGCACAATCTAACTTTTTCCTGCAAATGAGCAGTAAAGAAAAGGACAGCTCTCCAGTGGGGATACCCCACACTGGACAAGACGTATTGAGACAGGATCTCCATCACATTGCTTGTGGGAGTCAAAATCCATACACACATTCTCATATTTGTTTTGGCAGTGTAGTGCAAGAAACCTAAAATCAGCCAAAAGGTTTTACTCTATGACTCCTGCTGTCCAAATCTCTCTTAAGGATATGAGCAAAATGTGGGTCAAGATTTATACACAGTGACAGTCACTGCACATGACTTCCAACAGCAAAAACTCGGAAACAATCTAAATAAACAGCAATAGGAATGGAGTGTGGAAACATGGTGATGTTTACTTTCTTCTTTCATTTTTCTGCATTTTCCAAATTCCTTCAAAATGCATGTGTTGCCTACAGGATCAGGGAAAAAATCAATAAAGTTTTTAAGGCAAAGCAGGGACACAGGTCACGTCATTCCTGCTGGCAGAGAAGCATCTTTGTGGAGGGCATTCTGGCAGCACACGTCCCAGTCCAGCAATTCTCCTTCTAGGAATTCACTCGACATAAATCCTGACACAAATTCTCCAAGATACACGCACAAGGACATTCAGTGGAGCACGACTTGTAATGGCAAAAGACTCAAATCAACCTAAAAGTTTACCCAAAGGGAATGGTTAAATAAATTATGGTACATCCATACAAAGGAATACTGTGTGATTAAAAAGAAAGAAATGGAGTATAACACGAAAAATTGGCCATGATATATTGTTGAGTGAAAAAAGCAGGTTGCAGACCTGTATGCATAGCATAATCCCATTTGTGTAAAACAGTACAAATATATGTGATTGTTTATATAGACGTTGGAAAGTCTAGAAGGATATACATCAAACTCTCAACCAGTTGTTACCTGGATGGGGAACAAGTTGGAAGAATGAGGAACTTTTGTGTTTTACTCAGTTTTTATATTGATTGAATGGTTTCCAAACGTGGTATTCCTTTAGGTAAGTAAATATATTCTTTCTTTACTTTCTGTTACGGAATAATTAAAACATATGCAAAAATAGAAAGAATAGTACAATTAACTCAATGTACCCTATTCAAGGCTTCCTCACTTTCTGGTTGTGTGACCCAGGGCGAGTTCCTACCCTCTCTGTGCCTCAGTCTCCCTGCTGTTATACGAGGATAACAAGGTCACCCACTTTCTAGGGTGGTAGCGAGAACTGGATTAGGGAATATGTAAAAGCTGCTGAAACCATGCTGGTACATCAGAAGCTAGCTTATATTCCGTGACCTGAAGCAGGTAGGGACGGAGCCCAGTGAGCCCACGATGGATTAGCAGATCCTGGGGCATTGCATGGCAGGTAGCACAGTTGTGACAACTGTTTTGTTATGGAATCAGCCAATCATGGTGGTGCTACTTCCTACCTTTTCGACCTTAGGCAAGTTACTTCACCTCTCCCAGCCTCAGTTTTAGTATCTGTAAAATGGGGTGGTGATGAAACCCTAGCCTCATAGGGTGCTGTAAAGATTTGATATCCTAAAGCATGTAATGCTAAGAGCCAATGCTCATGGAAGGATGACTTTGCTCCAAGCACCTAGTTCCAGGCTTTGTCTGTCTCACTGCATTTAGTGTCACCAGTGCCCTGGGAGAACTGGTCAATTTTTACCCCGTGTAAGGTTTCTAGAACTCTGACAAGGATGCAGTACTTTAGCCAGTCCACAATCCCTTATCTGAAACCTCTGGGGCCAGGTGTGGTTCAGAGTTCAGAGTTTTGGGGATTTAAAAAGGCAATGAGGCATTCATCCCGTATGGTCTTCACACTCCAGCAGGGTCTGGGGCAGCCTCTGGGATCAAGCATGTTGACACCCTGGCAGCAAAACATATGAACATGCCTCCACTAATTGGGATAAACAAAGACCCAAATAGACTCACATCAGTTCAGGTCAAGTTTTACCACCCAATCAGTTTGGGGCAAACTTCAGAAAAACGTTTCAGTGTTCCAATATTCTGAGATTTTGGCACTGCAGAGAGAGGCAAGTGTGCCGACAGTATAAACATCAGAGAGACCACACAAGGGGTGCAGTGGGCAGCAAGAGTGATTTATATGTCAGGACCTGGTGACAGGAACATCAGGCCAATAAGGGGCCTTGAAGACCCCCGGGCCCTTTCACAAATAAGAATCCCAAGAGCCCAAGCTTGGATAATCCTCTGGACTGTGGGGAGGGTCAGGCAGTAATGGGGTCCAGGAAGGCTGAGATGAGGGTGGGGACAAGGTCTTTACCCTTGGTCTCTTTGTCCATGCCCTCATTGCCAGGGGGCACTAGGAACCCTGAGCCCCTGTGAGAGCCACCAGAGGTGCTGCGGGCTCCAGCCTCCCTCGAGGCCCTGGGATCCAGGTAATAGCAGGGCCATGTCAGGGGCATGCAGTGGAGTCTAGTCTTGTCACTAGGGCATCCCTCCTACTTTCCGTATGACCCCTCCTCCTGATACACACACTATCTCTCCCCAACCCCTTCTTCTAGTGCGGGTGGCCATACTCTGCCATGGCTCCGTCTCCGTGGCCACAGCTGATTGGCCCAGGGGAGAACCTATGAGCCAGTCAGAGTGCTTCCTGAGATTTTTCTCAGCAACTGGGAGAAGTAGCAGGAGCAGCCCCTCTCCCCTGGGGCCTTATGAGCCAGGAAACAACAGCTCAGATGCTGTCTTTCTGCCCTCACATGGAGGAATCTGCTTTGGAGAGTGAGTGGAGAGTGACATGCTGAAAGAAATGGATATGGGAGAGACAAACATTTCTCTCACTCCCCTGGCTGAGCTGACACAGAGACCCAGGTCCACACCTGCCCTTCCCATGGCCTGGATTTCATCCTTTCAATAAATCCCCATTTGTACCTTATTTCCATTGAGCTGGGGTGGGAACACGATGTGGGGGAAGAAAGGGTCCTAGCAGCTGGCCACGAGCAGCTATCTGGCTTGTGAACAAGAGCTGTGTTGCAAAGAAAGTTCCTCCTTCTGTATTTGTTCAGGAGGCTGGGGTGGGGGGTGGGCACATCTTACCCCAAACCCACCCAGCACCTGTTGAGAAACACTGACCCCACTGCAGAGTTTGGATTTACACGGACTCTGTATAACACCTTATAAAGAAAGCCACTGGTGCAGAAGATTAAAGAACGCCATTAAGTTCGTTGTTTTATTTCTTCTGAGACTGAAATGAAAGCTGGAAAAGCGCAAGGAAACGTTGCTGAGTTATTTACTCTCTGTTACCAGGGGCCGTGCATCGCCTCACAGAAGCAGCCCCAGTCGGTCACGGTGGTGGTTTATAAGGTGTAAATGTTGAGGGGGAGCCAGTGCCATCTGAGCGAAGCTTGGAGCAGTCACACAGTCCAAAGAGAAGTCTGTGCCAATAAAAGCTCCTGGGGCCGGTCTGGAGGGACCAGGAAGGAGGCCTGTCCAGCTCCACGGAGTCCCTACCATTCCTGGGTGGAATGTGTGTCAAGACCCTGCCCACTGGGGCGGCTCTGTCTCTTTGTGGATTCTGCAAATCCCTTTCTGGAGCCCAGGGCATGTGTCAGAGAGAAAGCAGCCCCTTTCACTTCTGGACCCCGTGCAGTGCGTGAGGAGGGGCAATTCACCCTAAGACCGAAGGAGGCTCGTCCCATATCCCACATGCTAGGCTATCTGGGTTTCTGGCCTCCCTTTTTGCCTGCTCCCTGATTATCTTGGTAAAGTACCTGGGAGTTGCAGGGGACTGAAACTGACTTGAGTTTGCCCAAGCCAACTCAAGAGAGGGATTTGTTGTAAGGTGATATGGGTGGTTCATGAGACTCAGGTCTCAGAGGGCTGGAACAGGAACAAAAGGCCTTCAGAAATTGGGGCCCCCGTCACCAGGTTACTCATATACGTGTCCCATGTTCTTGTGTGGGCATTTTCCGACTCTCCCTGACTTCAGACCCACTTTCTCTGGTTCTCTGTGTGCGTGGTGGGATATGAACGCCCCACAGCTCCCAGTAGTACACCCACACTTCAAGCCACCTCTGAGAGCAGTTTCCAAATCCCAAACTTCTACATGAAAGAACTGGACTGGCCAACCTGCATTCAAATGTTCACCCCCTGCCCAAGTCATCGTGGCCAGGGGGCTCACATAAAGTGCTCTTTTTTCTCCTGGAAGCCATTCTCATATCCAGTCAGTCAACAAATAACACACTGAGCACCTACTGTATGCAGGCCTGGTGCTGGGGGGCAAGGGGGGTGCCATGATGAGCAAAAGAGACCTTGTCTCTGCCCTCAAGATGTCACTATCTTGATGGGGAGGGGTGGGGCATGCAGATAGGAATTTAATAAGCACACCAATAGAGAGGAGAGGGTCACGGTGAAAATAACTTGTCATGGCGGGGGAGGGTGGGGAGTTGGCCTGGGATCTAAAGTGACACATGAGTTAAAATCTAAATTCTTTAGAAGGTAACCAGGCAAACGACGGAGAAAGAGCCCCCACGCAGAGGAAAGTGCAGGCAAGGCCCGCAGGTGGGAAGGGCGAGGCTGACTGGCTGAGTGAGGAGGGGGACCTGGGGAGCAGGCAGGGCATGGGTGCAGCTAGGAAGGCGGGAGGGGCGCCTGCGGTGCTGCCAAGGCACGGGCAGAATCTGATTCCCCATAGCAGCAACAGCAGCCACTGGAAGGCTTTGGACCGAGAAGCAAGTCAGGTGTGGATGGGAACTCGGAGCGCAGCTCGGTTTCAGGTGAGGCTATGAGTAGCCCACCTGAGTCCAGTTCCTGTGAGTTTAACTCCCCAGGTCTCCATTCTCAGTCTCGGCTCTTAGCTTCCATCAGCTACCCAGAACTCTACCCTAGAGCGCCCAAAGGTCTTCCTGGCTCTCAGCGCCACCTCTGGCTTTCCCACCCTCAGCCCTGGGAAACTCACCAACATGGAGAAAAATATTTACCTTATATTTAGCCACATCCCCACCGGATGACTAACATCCCGTCCCCACGCCACAGGGAAACACAGACTCAGCACACAGACTATGGGACAGCAGGCTGCCGCAGCTGGTAGGCCTCAACCACAGAATCGGGGCGAAGGAGGGGTGCTAGGCAAACCATCAAAAGACACCCGTGACTCCCCGCTTTCTCTTTGCCTGTTAAGACGCAACTTCAAGCCTGAATCTTTGAGCCTGTCCAAGGAAAGCTGTGTGATAGCGGGTGGTGTGAGAACAGCTCAGACAGTGTGCACCACAGGCCAGGAGCCGCCACAGCACTGGGCAAGGTTAACTGGGTTGGCCGCACATCCCGATGCAGCAGGTACTGTTATCTCGCCCATTCTGTTGATGAGAAAGCAAAGGCACAGAGAAGTGGAGCTTCTCGTCCGTGGTCACCAGCAGGTGGTGAAGCCAGTTTTGAAGCCATGATGGGGCTCCAGGGTCCCCACTTTTCACACTACAGACTACTGCCTCCTACAAGGGGCTCCATGAATACAGACCAGATAAGCTAGGTTGTGTTTTGTTAATTATGTTCCCATCGAACATCCAGTCAAATTCATACTTGAGACTGAGGCAGGGCCTGCAGGACCAAGCCCCGCCCATCCTGCCCTCACTGGCTCCTTTCTGCCACGTGGCCAGGCATCCACACCTACCCTCTAAACCTCCTACTGAAGCTCATGGACAAAGAACACCCTGCTCCTCTCCTTCACAGCACCCTGTGCTCTTCCCTTAGAGCATGGATCTCCATCTGGAAGGTTACACTTACACATGTGCTTAATTCTCTGATGGGACTTGGAACCTGCAACACGCAGAGACTGTTTCCGTTCCGCCCACTGCTGAATTCTCAGCATCCATTGCACGGCTTAGAGCATAGGATTATTTATGGATAGAAGCGCGGGAGAGGGAGGGAGAGAAGGAGGGAGAGAAAGGGGGAGGTGAGAACCCAGTGTCCCAGGAGCACACAGCGTACACAAGCATCTACACAGCACGTGCCTTCCTACTGCTTCTCTCTCTGATGAGTTGGTCAATAGATATTTGATATAGTTTCAATTTTTTGAAAAGTAGACTTTAATAACTGTCATCAAGGATGGCTTCCGGGGGAAGACCAAAGATGAACTAGACCTACAGGATGGCCTGGGTACGTGGGTGGGACTGGCACATCAGGCAGAGGCAGGACAGTCCTCACCAGGCCCCAGGGGGCCAGCCCCACCCACACTGGTCCTTCTTTTCTACTTGGATGGTGCATCTATTTTGAATGTTACATCAGACGGAAAGACATGTTAGCAGGAATGGGTAAGATATTTTTAAGGAAAGAGACTGAATTATTCTGGCTCCAATGAGAGAAATCATGTAGGAGGAAAGCAAACTGGATGAATCTGTAGTGGTTAAATAAATCACTGTGCATCTAGATGATGGGACAGTCTGTATCATGGGCCAGAGTGAGTAGATATGTCTGCACTGATACAGAAAGAGATCTCAGATATATTAAACATAACCTATTCCCAACAGTATCTGGGACACACGGGTAATTGTAAAAAAAAAAAAATAGTATTGAAAAAGTGGTATGGGTAGAATGATACCATTTATGTTTAAAACTATACGGCTATAGATGTAAAAGTAAATATGATTTTCTATATCAAGAAAATTTCTAGAGAGATGATAATGAAAAATCACCCCAAACCTGGTCTCAGACAGAACCTTCTTCCATGATGTCATTAACAACCTCCTTCTGGGAAGAAACTGGCCATTTCTGATACATGCTAAAGCAATTTTCAAATAAACTTCAAGTTCACCCTCAGTCAGCAACCAATGATTGTCAACCAGTTATTCTTTTTTTCTTGCGTCCATGCTAAAGATTTAGGAGGTAGAGGAAGCTCTTAGTCTTTATTTGATATGGTTTTGTAATCTCTGAATTTTTTGCCATTGCCATCTATTATTTTAACAAATGTTTTTGAAGATTTAAACATATATCATGGCCAGGTTGTGGAAAAGCTTAAATGCCACATGGGAGTATCTGGAAACTATCACATTAGTGATAAGGAGCCACGGAAGGTCTTTGAGCCAAGAATTCCCTGGACTAAAGTGTCATTTTTAGAAGATTTACCTTGAACTAGTGGTGCCTTTGCTCCTTGCCTGACTGTGTTCTCCTGAGTTTCTCTTAAAGTGAGGCTTGGAAATTACAGTCCTTCCATGTGAATATTCACAATAGATTTAAATAAAAAGTGGGCCTCCCTGGTGGCTCAGTGGTTAAGAATCCGCCTGCCAATGCAGGCGACATGGGTTCGAGCCCTCGTCCAGGAAGATCCCACATGCCGCAGAGCAACTAAGCCCGTGCACCACAACTACTGAGCCTGCGCTCTAGAGCCCGCATGCCACAACTACTGAGCCTGCATGCCCCAGCTACTGAAGCCTGCATGCCCTAGAGCACGTGCTCCGCAACAAGAGAAGCCACCGCAATGAGAAGCCTGCACACTGCAACGAAGAGTAGCCCCTGCTCGCAGCAACTAGAGAAAGCCCACGTGCAGCAACAAAGACCCAACGCAGCCAAAAATAAATAAATAAATAAATTTTTTTTAAAAAAGAGTATGAGCTCAGTTTGGAAAAAAAAAGTTACCTGTAAAAAATTAATTAATTAATTAATTTAAAGTGGCTGTTAAGAAAAATCGTGAAACATTTTGAAACAGACAAAGGATATCACTGGAATCAATGAAATTGACTGACTGAATTGAAATAGTAATGGATACTTCATTTGAATGCTGGGAATTGTCTGACAAAGCCTCTGGAGTTGCCCTGGTCTTCAAGTGTGTATTGTACACACTACAAGACAAGTGTGTATCATAGAACACAGAGTAATGCAAATGACTCTTGCCCCAGAAGTGCAAATAAATTCTGTCCTGTAGAGATACAATTCATTCACCCCATAGAAAAGATGATTCCAAACACACATATTCCACCCCAGAGATATAAACTAGGTGTGCGCCTACTAGGAAATACACTTCCATTTGCCTGATTGCCTACAGACACGTTTGTTCTTCACACTCTCCTTTGAACCAGCTGTAACATCATACCAACTTATTAGTGACCTAAATAAAATCTCTAATCTGTGTTCATTTTATATTTGCACGAGAGACATGATTTTACCTTTTGAAAAATATATTTTAACATGACCAGGTCAGAATGGAAGAAATGAGACAGTGGCTCTGCCCCACAGTTATCATCCGAGTAGAGAGGAATGAGAGACGACCAGAATTTAGGGCCTGAGTATATTATGACTGAGCATATCAGGCGGCCAGGACTGGAAAAGAGATGTGATTTGGAAATAGTTCAGCAGTCAGTTGGGCATGGAGTGGCAGGGGACTGTTCCAGATGTGGCAGAATGGGGTGGGGGTGGGGAGCAGATGGAGAGAGAGTTGGGAACAAGAGAAAATCTGATTATCAGATGTGCAAACAGCTTACAGACATATTTCTGTAATTATGTGATGCTGAACAGGACAGAAAGAATGAAGAAAAATGAAGAGCTGAGGGGACTGGATGTGGAGAAACTTGTTATTCTTGAATCTGAACAATGAGATGTCTTCTTAGATAATCCGATAAGACAGCAAAAAAGAGACTTGTTCCAAACTGCACCGGAGCCCATGATCAGACAATATTTACATTGAATTTAAAAGCTAATGAAATTACAGGTCAGTGATCAGGAAAGCAGTGTTTGCCTGTTAACCCACTCTTCCTACCCGGGGACAAATGGGCAGGCAGGCTGTATTTTGAATAATAATAACCCAGATAGCACCAAGAAGGGGTGAGCTTTGGGGAGAAGATCCAGCCTCTAAGGGCTAGGTCTTCCCGGGGTGAAGGTGACCTCAACGAGGAACAGAAGGGAAGCACCCGGAGTCCTTTTCCTGGACTTCAGCAGGACTTGGGGTTTGGGCTCTGGGACACTGATTGCCCGGACTGTCACACACTGTGTCACTTGCTTTGCAGGGCAGGGAAGGGACATCCACCCAACTAGAGTGGGCTTTCTGCTCCATTCCCTCAGTACCTCTGTGAGGTTGGAAGAGATTTTCCTAGATGGACAAGGGACTGAACCTTCCACTGGTTTCACCTACTATGACCACAGACCAGAACAATGCTTCAGACTGAAACCTCCCGTTTCTTTCTTTCAAATAATGTGACTCTCTTGGTCTAAAACTCACATGGGGATCAGAGGAGTATAGCATTTTGGTCGACCCCAGAGATTTTGAAGTCAGGGCTCAAATTCTTTCAGCTTCTGCTTGTTGACCTTGGGTCGGCTCACCTTTCAGACCCTCAGGTCCCTTGTCTGTAAAGGGGGTTAACGTCCCCCAGAGCTGGGTCCACTGGGGGCCCGTGACTGGAGAGCACTTCGCATGGTGCTTGGCTTACACTGGACCCTTACTCAGTGGTAGCTGAACATCATGATGTTGATGGTGAGTAGGTGCAGGAATAGTAAAGTAAAACACACAAGCTGGATACAGTCGTTGCATTAGGATAGTGGGAGATTGCTAATAATCGTTTCTTTAAATTTGTCTTGAGTTTTGTCACATTGCAGTCTCTTCATTTGTAAAATGAAGTAAGTCTTGGATTCACCAGGATTTATTTCTAGAATACGTAAATAATAATTAGTAGCACTTACTGTGTGCCCAGCACTGTTCTATTTAACCCTCACAACTAATCTACGTGGTTGGTGTTATCACCGTTCCCATTTGACAAAGGGAGAAGCCAAGGCCCAGAAGGGCTAAGAAACCTGCCAGGAGGTGGCAAGTGGAATATGTACCCAGCAGTCCAGCTCCAGGAATGGAGGGGCCCTTCTGTGGAGAAGGCACCCCAGCCAGGAGAGACAGGGAAGGTGGAGGCCAGCACAGACCGAGCCTCTTGGCCGACAGCAGGCCTTCGGCACACCAGGCCTGAATGTGCCTCTGAGCTGAGTTAGGGGGGTCCCTCAAAGATGCCCTGAAGGCCCTTGTTCCCTGCGCCTTCCAACTTGCATTAAGACCGAACCTGTTCTGGCGGCCAGAAGCCAACTGCCTCTTCGTGGCACAGGAGAATCCCCCAGCTGCCTTTGTCAAGAAACACGCGTGAAGGAGCAGCACCCTGGCCCAGCTGGCAGGGTGTCCGCTGTGGGCAGACTACAAGACAGATTTCAGCTGGGACAGACAGCTTCTCCTGCCCAGGGACAGCCCACGCCAGCCACCAGGTGGGGGACCGATTAGCTCATGAAATCAACTTTCGAGACCCCCAGTGGCAAAGGCAGCATCCTATGCACACAGTTTTCCATTTGTGCAGGAAGCGGCAGCGATAAAGAGAGATGAGCCTGGAAGCAAAGTCAGGTTCAATGATTTTATTGAGGCCGGGGCTGCACTAACCAGCTTCATGGGCACCATGCCTCCCTGGAGATTTGGGAAGAGGTAAGCCAGTATCTGGAGATCGGAGCATGAAGACATCCCCAGAAGGCAGTGTTTGGGCACAGAAAATATGCTTCTGTGTAGAGCTCCAGGATGCCTGGGCTCGGCTCAGCCAAGCTAACAGAAAGACCTTTCATGGGGCTCTCAGGAGATATTTCAAAAAAAGAAGAAAAGTAGAGCCTTTCAAAGAAGAAAGTTCAGCCCTCAGCAAAAACTGTTCTTTAAAAAAAATTAATCAATTTTTGTGGTTTCAATAAAAGCAAAGGATTTTGTGGTTTTCCCTGAAACTTTTCACCATTTTCCATAAAAACAAAAGGCAATATTTGAAACCATTTTTTTCCCCAATGAAAGTGGCGACGTTTTTGCCCAGGGACAACTTCTTGGAAAAACCTCTTTGCAGTTTTTCAGCCTCGTGATAGCCCTGTTTGAGCCCGAGAAAGCCTGACACCCTTGTCTGTGCCGACGTATTTCACCTGCAGCCAAATGTGTACGCCTTGTATCACAGAAATGTGCTTCGGTTGGAAAAATTCCACATGACGAGATGAGACCTTTTCTTTCAAGAGGTTATATTAGAAGGGGGCCATTTTACTTTCTAGGGAGTCCAACATGGCAGTCTCAAAGTGATTTCTGAGATGCAAGCTTTGTGCCTTAAGCAGGTCTGACTGTGGACGACAAAAGAATAATCCCCCCATACCATTATAGTCACAGGAGCAGAACTCTCACACGTGAGATCTCAAAGGAGCCTGGTTTAACCCTCTTATTTTACTGATGAGGAAACTGAGGCCCAGAGAGGCTGTGGGACCTTCCCTAAGACACAGAGATTATTGGCAGAGCTGCAATTCAAATCCAGGTCTCTTTACCTCCACCCAGTGGTTTTGGGGTTTGTTTTGGTTTTTTTCCATATCACACATCCTCTTTCAGTAAGATTTGCTTATTTTCATCAGTTCTTAATTCCTGGGAAAAAATATCATCTATACTTTTGCCAGCAAACTTTAACATTTTTTGAGCACCTGAAACTGAAGGTCAGTAACTTTCAGCTTCTTGGATTTGAACTTGAGCAAGAGATTCCACACTCTCACAAAATCTTCCTTTCAGACCAGGATCAAGAACGTTCCAGGGGGCTTCCCTGGTGGCGCAGTGGTTGAGAATCTGCCTGCCAATGCAGGGGACACGGGTTCGAGCCCTGGTCTGGGAGGATCCCACATGCCGCAGAGCAACTGGGCCCATGAGCCACCATTACTGAACCTGCGCATCTGGAGCCTGTGCTCCGCAACAAGAGAGGCTGCGACAGTGAGAGGCCCGCGCACAGCGATGAAGAGTAGCCCCCGCTTGCCACAACTAGAGAAAGCCCTCGCACAGAAACGAAGACCCAACACAGCCATAAATAAATAAAATAAATTTAAAAAAAAAAGAGAGAGCTGTACTCAATCATATAAAAATTGATTATACAATTAACTCTTTATTATTAAAAAAAAAAAAAAAAAAAAAGAACGTTCCAGGAACTTTAAGGAGACAACTGAGGACCGTCAGCCCCTTCTGAATTTCTGCCTCCCTAACCTTTAACGTTAACAACACTCTCTTAGTTTTGCTTTTTTTCCTTGGCTGCTAGGAAGCTCAGAGCTAAGTTGTATGCTTAATTCCCTCGGTCTAGATTTTGTAATATAATTTCTGTCTATCTCTGCACCTTTATTCTCCTCAATCTTGCCTTTTATTCTGGATTAATGATTTTTATACTTTGTATTTTAGTTTAAGTCATTCTAAATTTCTTCTGAAATGGGTTAAGAATAAATACTAAAATAAGTAAATACTTGCTCTCTCATATCTCAAACCAAAATAAGTAATAAAATTACTCTGTGACAGAAAGAAGTGTGCAAGAGAAACACAAAGGTAAATATAAAAAGAATTTTCCCCAAAAAGCCAGCAAAAGAAAACCAATATGTTACTGGTCAACCTTTCAGAAACACAGAGTTTTCACTGTAGGGCTCTTGTCCTACTCTATTAACTGCCATGCAGAAGCAGTGAATCACATCTGTAATTCTGAATCTTAAACCTGAGGATTCATTCTTCCTCTAGTTGCCCAGGTTGTCAGAACTGGCAGGGCTGCTAAGAGTATCAATTCAATTCCACAATTAACAGATAAGGAGAATTAGGCCCAGAGAAGGTAAGTAACTTTTCCATGGCCGCACAGCTTGGAAGTGGTGAAGTCAAGATCTGGGGGTTTTCTACAATATCACATCCTCCTTCACAAACCAGCCTGGTTCCACTAAACCACATGAGACAGACTTAAGAATTCCATTCACTGACATGAGGTTTTGTTGCTGTTGTTGTTGTTGTTGTTTTCAGGACAAGCTAAAAGCTAAATCAGAAGAAAAAAGGCTAAGTTTCTACTCACCAATCTACGACAATCAACAAGCTGTGTGTGTGTGTGTGTGTTTGTGTGTGTCCACGTACCTTTGTTGGCGTAGGACAGATGATCTAAAATTCCAAGAATCTTTGTAGGTAAAATTTAGGAAATTATTTGTAAAACAAGCTGTTACACCTATTCAAGGAGCACTTTTTTATTCAATAAATATTATTTATTTATTTATTTTTGGCTGCGTTGGGTCTTCGTTGCTGCACGTGGGTTTTCTCTAGTTGCGGTGGGCGGGGGCTACTCTTCGTTGCGGTGCGCGGGCTTCTCATTGAGGTGGCTTCTCTTGTTGCGGAGAACGGGCTGTAGGCTCGTGAGCTCAGTAGTTGTGACTTGCAGGCTCTAGAGCGCAGGCTCAGTAGTTGTGGCACACGGGCTTAGCTGCTCTGCGGCATGTGGGATCCTCCTGGACCAGGGCTCGAACCCGTGTCCCCTGCATTGGCAGGCGGATTCTTAACCACTGCACCACCAGGGAAACCCTATTCAATAAATATTTAACAAGAGCCTCTTAGGTACCCAGTGCCATGGAGGGGAGGGCAGCAGTAAACAGAACAGAAAGGTTCAAACTCTATGGACCTCCACATCCTTATTCCCAAGGAACTTACGTCTGAGAAAATACACTCTGTCCAACCCAGTACCTCGAAATAAACTCCAAATTGCTGGATGTTGAAGCGTGAGAGAAACCCACAGCCTCTCTATGAAACCAGTCTCTTTTTGAACAGAGAGAAGGAAAGCTTTACTTTCCATAAGCAGCTGCTCCTGTAAGGTGAATTGAGACAATACGATCATTTAAACTTTCCTCGCAGAATGTGTGGTATCGCAGGAATGTGTGTTTGCAGCCTGGAAAACTTAGACTCACTGCGCCCACACATTCAGCCCCTCCATCTTCGCAGAATCCCTGCTTTAGTGTCTGCTGAAAACTTAATGTTGAATTAAATGGCTTTCCCGAAATCTGGGACACACAGAGACAGGCTTGGGATCTAGAATATTAGTTTTCTGTGTGTTCATGGAGAGGGATTGATTTAAATATGTTGAGGACGTCTTAGTGGTAAAAGCGAGTGGATTTTTTTTAAGGAAACTTTTATTGGGAATATTTTTTCCCCTTAGGTGTGAAGTTTGGCAGATAACTGCATTCTCTGATGGACTGTTGAAGACTCGGTTAATTAAAAACAAGATTTGGGTCCAAGGTAAACATCTTGAGCCTGCTAAGTCTTCTTAGGATGTCTGTCCGAAATGCTTCTGAAAATAGTATAGCTTTCTATAAAGAAATATTAACCGTTGTTCATAAATGGAGTTGACTACGTTCTAAATCAGCCCTTAATAAATTGGTATTAGACGAGGGATTAGTCTCTGATTTTATTTGAAAATCACAAGAGGAAAAGCAACTCCAACCACTGCTTTCTTATTCGTTTTTCAGAAGTAAGGCAACGAAGCCTCCTCTTTAGTCAGAGCTGTGGGAGATTAAAACAGCCCCGTTGGCTTGGTGCAGGGAACGGGCACAGCTAATTGCCCTCCGCCTATTGATACAATCAGCTGCACAGACAGGAGGACAATGGCTCGTCCACGGAGTCTTAGGTCAGGACACCTAACCCTCACTCGTGCACCTGTGCATCACGCAGCCAGGGGCCACCTTCACCTTGAGACGCTCTCGTCTTCTCCATTCAACTTCCCTTAGTTCTTCTTTCAGTCCTCACACTACACTGTGCTAAGAGGAATTTCAAGCCCCCCGGAATTCCCACGAGGAACACAGAATGAGAACGGTACCCTTTGATTCGGGGGTACAACACCCCCAGGGAGCCTTCCATCCTTCTGGGCTGGACATCCGAGGCCTCCTGGATGAAAGACAGCGAGCTTCTGCTGAGCACCCTCTGGAGGCCAGGCACCAGGCAGCGACACCCCCCCAGTTCGGGGTAAGCTGATGAGCAGAAAAGTTAAGTCAATTGCCCTCCTGCCCACAACATGGTGGAAGGGGGATTTGAACACAGGCATCTGGAGAAATAGGCAAGACAGTAAAGAGGACACAAGTCCCGTGCCTGAGGACACAGGTCCGGAGCGAGCTGAAACAGTGGGAACTCCACTGCTTAGAGCAGAGGGTCCAGCAGAGAATGAGAACCCCTTCCCAGGCCTCAGCCATGACCCCCTGATCATGAAATCATAACTTCAGAAGCCATAAACACATAAGGCAAACAGAGTCCGGAACAGAACGATGCGTGATCCAGTTACAGCCAGCTCCCCTGTGGGGGTGGGGCAGGGCAGGTCTCCTTCCCTGCGGCTCTGCTGGTCTGACTGCCCACGCCCCTCCTCAGCTGTTCACCAGGAGGCCCCACCCCCCACCGCAAACACTGCCAGTGCTTCTCCCACCCCCTTTTCTGGCGTTCACCAAACTTTGCGTGAGGACAAATGAGTGAGTGTACACCTAAGCACCATCTCAGCAGAGTCGTTATTAATCACCAGAACATCAGCCCCAGGAGGGCGGGGATCTGGGTTCATTCACTCAGTACTAATGATAATGCCTGACCACAGTAGGTGCTCAATAAATAAAAGTCAGACAAGTGGATTATGCAAAAAATATTAGGTCTCCTGGGTCCCAGTGCCAACTCAATGAGACTCTATCACTTCCCTGAGCCCCAAAGGGATCTGATCCTGCACTTGGCCCTTGAGGGCCAGCCATACTCTGCCTTCTTCCCATCCACCTCAGGCCATGGGAGAGAGAAGAGAAGCATGGGCTGCTCCCTGGTTTCCCCTAAACCCTGCACTTGGCAGGAGTTTCTGGGAGAGGCCCCCAAGCCTGGCAGGCGAGGACTGGAGGTCACAGTCCCTGGCGGAAGAGGACCAGGACTTTGCTCCATGTAGCTGACCATATCCAGCCCAGGCATGAGGGTCCAGCCTCCAGGGCCCAGGCTTGTCCCGCTTTCCCCCTGGTTCTGGGGTGTCCCCCGTTTTCCAGAGCACATGGGAGGAGGAAAGCTCACCCTGGCTGAAACCCTGGACATCTGTTTTCAAGGTTGAGGCTCTGTCCAGCAGGAGACACTCTGTGAGTGGGGAAGGGTCCCTCCTGCCCACAGGGAGCTCCCAGCCTGGCTGGTACCAGAGCGCCAGGTGAGCATCACTGCCTTTGTGGGTGAAAAACGAGGCGCTCCCCCTTGATCTCTGTTTGCCCAGAGATGAGGTGAGAAGGCAGGCCCTAAACATCAGCAATAAATTATCCAGTATGTATGAGTGTCACGTGGCTGCTGTAACAAAATTGCACAAACTGGGGCACTTAAAATGCAGAAATCTATTCACTCACAGTTCTGAAGGCCAGAGTCCAAAACCAAGGTGTTGGCAGGGCCACACCCTCTGACACTTGTGGGAAAAATCTGTCCTATGCCCCTCTCTCAGCTTCTGGTGTTGCCGGAGGTCCTTGGCATTCATTGGCTTGTAGATACATCCCTCCAATCTCTGCCTACCCCATAGTCACATGGCCTCTCCCTGTATCTCTGTGTCTCCCTCTTCTTATAAGGACACCAGTCACTGGATCAGGGCCCACCCTAATGACCTCATCTTAACTGGATCACGTGCAAAGACCCTATTTCCAAATAAGGTCACTGTCAAAGGTACCAGGGGTTAGAACTTGAACATATTTTTTCAAAGGAAACAATTCAATCTGCAATTGTGCTTGGAGAAAATCAAGCAGAAAAAAAGAAGTGCCAAAGTCAGGGGCAACGTGTGCCTGTGTCTCCAAATGGGGACATCTTCAGAGTTCGTGGTCTTGGTGTCCAGGACACGAGTGAGACCATCCCTTTCAGACCCACAGGATTCTGAGGTCACTGTACCCCCTTTTCTTCTCACTCGCCTCCTCGAACTGAGTTGAAAGTCACCAATAGCATCATTTGGTCGCCAAGCCCCTGGTGCCAACACTCTCGACCCGTCTCCGCACCCGGGCATCCGTCGGGCGTGGGGGCAGGGCTCTGTCCAGCCTGCGCTTTGGGCAAGAGGCTGACACGTCTCCACTAAAGCTGCCTCATAAAAGCTGGAAATATATTGAGCAGAGGGTTCCATTTCCTGTCCATGCCAGCAGGCGTTCATACCAGGCTTTGATTCTCAGCCAAGCACTCCGGGAAGGTAACGCTGCAAACCATTTTTCTGAAAAATTGTTTACACTGTATAATTTTCCTTTGGTGCAAGGCATTTCATCTACACGGGAAAACAAGCCAGAGACAAGGCCGGCGAGCTGTGTAGAGGCAGGACTCTTCAAACTGCGGTGCGGGGGAAGAGCGCGGAGCCTTGAAGAGTTGAGTTAGAGGCAGACATAGCCACCCCGCAGCCCTCTTGCTCCCCTTCCTTGCCCTGGAGCTGCAAACAGCGTGCATCCCAAGATATCTCAGGGGGTGAGGGTTCTACACATTCACCCAGTTTCTCCTGGGCCCATCTGTCCCAAATATCCTAGATAAGTTTTTCTTTTGTTAATGCCCCCTTTGTTTAAGGGGCAATTTTCCTGAACAGACCAGGAAAGATTTTTTTTTAATTAACAGACTTTAGTTTTTAGAGCAGTCTGGGATTTATGGAAAATTGAGCAGAGTTGCCACACGCCCGGGAGGTGGGCTCCTGCCCAGGCCGTGGCCGCCAGCTGATGTCCCATGTGAGGCAGGCGACCAGCTGTGACCGAGGCCACCATGGGGGTGGGGACACCCCAGTGGGCCCAGCCAAGAGGACCCACTCCCCGACACTTTGATTCTAGAGGGAGTGCAGACAAGTAGGCAAGAGGAGCTACTGTTAATGAGTGTATGACAAAGGAGATAACCAGCACAGTGTGACAGACACTGAAGGGGGGAGCCTGCTCCGACCGGGTGCTCAGGAGCAGAACTTTTACACAGTGCTGTTCATGGCTGGGTTTTATTGGTGACATTGAAAAGTGAGAAACAGCCTCAAGGTTTAAATACAGGAGTGTAGTTAATTAGCCTCAGTACCCAATGAATGAAATACTACGCAGCCACCAAAAATAATTTAAAGACTGTGTAATGCTTGGGGAAACGCCTACAATATAATTTGAAGTGAAAAAAAGGAGAATACAAAACTGTACTCACATGTACCAATTAGGAGCACATAAAAATATACATACACTGGAGGACTTCCCTGGTGGCACAGTGGTTAAGAATCCGCCTGCCAATGCAGGGGACATGGGTTCGAGCCCTGGTCCGGGAAGATCCCACATGCCGTGGAGCAACTAAGCCTGTGCGCCACAACTACTGAGCCTGCACTCTAGACACCACAAGCCACAACTAGTGAGCCCGCATGCCACAACTACTGAAGCCCGCGCCCCTAGAGCCCATGCTGCACAACAGGAGAAGCCACCACAATGAGAAGCCTGTGCACCGCAACGAAGAGTAGCCCCCGCTCGCTGCAACTAGAGAAAGCCCACGCACAGCAACGAAGATCTGATGCAGCCAAAAATAAATAAATAAATTTATTTAAAAAATATATATATATATATATACACACACACTGGAAAGAAACACATCACATTTAACAAGGGTTGTACTAGAATACAAAACTGTACCACATGTACTAACTAGGAGTACATAAAAAAATACACACTGGAAAGAAACACATCACATTTAACAGGCGTTGTATTTAGCAGCTGAAGAGATGGAGGTGCATCTCTTTAATGAGTACATACACCTTATACAGTAGGTGGGAAGAAGTTTTAAACAAAGAAATGACCCAAAAGTTCAAATCAGTTCTGATGTCAGTCAGAGGCTATGATTTAAAAGTCAATATTTAAACCAGTATTACTGCATTTGACATTTAGCTATTTCTGATTACTCACTACTAGCCAGCCTAAAAACTGTGCTAAGATAATACGCATATATATCCACATGTATATATTTATACCTACACACATATATGCGTGTGTGTGCACGTGTGTGTGTGCGTGTGTATATATAACCATCAGGATTTTCTTTCCCAAGGAAAAGTTATAAATCTTAATTTGTTTGGGAAAAAAATCCCTAAAGGTGGGCTCCAAATGGTCTTATGAAAATAGATGACCAGCCGGGATTTAGGAATACACGATGCAGAGAGGAATAATTTTACACATGACATGTTCCTGGCAGAGTGTCAGCCATACATTTTCGAAATTATTTTTTAATTAATTTCAATAGTAAAAAAAGGAAAGAAACAAGTCATTGAATAATTAAATTCCCTGCCTCTAAGCATTTTCACTTAAATAGATTCATTTGGTTTTTAACTGACTCAGTAGAAATTCATAGGCCAAAAAACTGAGGTCTGAGCTAGTAACCCCAGCCTCAGACCGTAAACCTGGTTGCTCTGAGCTCTAATTTGGGCCCAGTTTAAACTCCCCCTGTGGTCTGGGCAAGTCACTCGGGCCTGGCTTGCCACTTCTTAGCATAGAAAGTTAAAAATCACTGTGGATTCTGCAACGTTGGTTGTTAGCTAGTGAGACTGGGTCTAGCCACAGTGTGGGCTGCAAACCCCTCTGGGCTTCACAGAGAGTACCCACCTGCCACTTGCCCGCTAGGGGCTGTGAGCTAGAGAATGTTCCTCTCCGAGCCTCATTTTCCTCATCTGAAAGAATAACAAAAGCACCTCTCGCATCAAGAGTGAACAAAATAAAACCGGGACTCACGTGTCAAGGGATCCCATGCGATGGTTTTCACTTCCTCCTCCCAATTCTTCTTTAATAATTGATTCACCAAATGATTGAGTTGAACCTTGTATTGTTTCCCTTTGGCAAAGGTTGTTTTTGAGCAAATGATAATGGCTAGTTTTACTGAGCACTTACTGTGTACCAAGTTACGACCATTATTAGTACTACCCACATAACTCCACCAAGAGCCCTAGGAGTTACTAACCTCATTTTACCATTAGACAGATGGGGGGAGCTGAGGCTCAGTAAGCAGAACTAGGATTTCAACCCAGGCAATTGGACTCCAAGTCCACATGCTTCACCCCTCTCCATGCTACACGTGAGGGAGAACAGGAACACAAGTGTGGGTGACCTCACTCTCCACATGAGAATGTTAACAAGGATCAGCAATTCATAGGAATCCAAACAGCTCCCTCCTCCTGCCCACTCCCACCAGCCCTCAACTCCAGGATTCTAAGGTTAAGGATTCCAGTCTTGACTCCACCATTTTCAAGCTGTGTGATCTTGGGTGGGCTACTGGACCTCTCTGTTCCTCCTTTTCCTCAGTTTCAAGATAACCATAGAACCTACCTCATGGGCTGCTATGAAGTTGAAGTGAAATAATGTACATAACGTGTGTACAGATCAGGAACTGAGATTCAGAGAAGCTGCATGCCTTGCCTGACACTCCACAGCCTAGTCCCCGAACCAGCTGTGATGGAAGCTGGGAGGTGAGCCATTGACTTAGACCTGGGTTGGCAAACTGTTTCTGTAAAGGACCAGGTAGTAGGTATCTTGGGCTTTGTGAGCCACACAGTCTCTGTCACAACTACTCGACTGTCATTGCAACGCAACAGTCCTCACGGAGGAGCCGTCAATGAGTGATGTGTCTGTGTGCCAATAAAACTTTATTTACACAGAGAGGCGGTGCCCTTGAGTTGTAGTTTGCTGACCCCTGACATAGATGGGGCTGGGGCTGGGTGCCCTGGACTAGGTCAGAGTTCTGGTAAAAGGAAAAGGAAGGGTAGATACTGGGTAGAAAAGAAACAGAATGTGCTGTCATCACTAAGCTAAATCTATGTAGCAGGGGCTACAAAGTGCAACACAAAGGAAGAGCTGGGGGCGCTGCCGAACGGAAGATGAGCTCTGCCCCAAGTGCACGGTGTTCCTTGCTCCATGCCACCCTTGGGATTCCCCAGCAGACACCAGTCAGGTCTGCTTTCTGGGACAGAAACTCTCACTTGGCTCCTAACAATGTGGGCAATGGTGGGCACTGTGCCTGCTGCTGGGCAGTTGGGTGGGGACAGAGCGCCTTTCACAGCCAGGGTCTCCCACAGAAGGTCTCCTCTGCCAGTTTACACCTGTGGCACAGACTGGGGTCAAAATCCCCAGGCTCCTTCTAGTCTCAGGGCCTTTGCACATGCTGTTCCCTCTGCGTGCAGCACCCTGGCCCCTGTCTGCTCTTCACCTGGCCAAGTCCTCCCCTTTCAGGTCTCAGAGCAAGCATCAATTCCCAGGGACCACCTCCGTTGGCCAGACGCCACCCCCTTCCAGCTTAGGGCCCTCTGTACAAACCCCCATACACCTGCACTCCCCTTGCAATCCCAACCACACTGTGGTTCTGCAGTATTTACTTGTCTCCCCCACTGAACTCGGAGCCCCATGTGAGCAGGGACCTCATTGGTCTTCTTCTCTGCGGTTTCCCCAGCTCCCAGCTCAGGATCTGACTCAAATATTTGTTGAACAAATTAATAAATGAACAGAAAGAAAACTAAATGTGCAAGTAGAATTCTCCCGTTCCAAAGGTGATGTTACACTCAACAGCATTCCATCATCAGAGTAAGCAGTGTGTTTTAACTCTTTTTTCCTCTTCTACATTTCCCCACTTCCTTGCTTTCCAAATTTATAAACTGAGGTAAAATGAGCTCACATAAAGGACTAAGCTATTTTTGAAAAAAGTTTTTCAGTGACTGATGTATTTCATTAGCATGGAAAACAATATAGCTACATTATACATTCTATTCAAACTACTAATCCACATGTGTGCAAATCTGCCTCTGAGGACCACTTAGTATTTTTACAATATGCTTTCATTATTTCCCCATTGTTCCAATGTAATATTTTTTTTTGCTATTAAAATACATAATAACGTTCTAGAGAAGAAAAAAAGTGTCACTCTAACCAAGTAAAAGCAGAAGACTTCCTTTTGTCTTTGACGAGGGAAGGATCTGAAATTAACTTCACCACCTGGATTACGAAAACATATGGAAATGGTCATAGACAGGCTTGAACCCATCACACTACTTCAGCTTCCTTTCCTCAAAACCAAGAGGCTCAGCTCATCCTTCTCTGCAGAGACATAGCGATGTGCAGGTAAACATCCAACATCGCTTCTAAATCAGGGAGCCCTGTACAGGGGCGTTTGTCGACTGCCCGCTGTACCCTCACGTTGAGGAGAGAGCTCTGGCCTCTTCCTCTTCTTCTAAGGACACTGATTCCATCTTGGGGGGCCCACCTTCACGACCTCATCTAACCCTAACCCTCCCAGAGCCACCACCTCCAAGTATCACTGCACTGGATTTGGGGGGACACAAACATTCTGCCCAAACACTCACTGATATTTATAATGTTGATAATATTTTTGATATATTGAGTTAAATAAGGTATATTATTAAAATTAATTTCACTTTCACTCTTTATAATGGGCCTATCAGAAAATTTAGAATTATACATGAGTTCATTTATATTTCCACTGGATGGCACTGGTTTAGACAGACCATGAATGTGAAGTTCATTTGCATAATGTACTGTGTGACCTTGAGCAACTAACTGTGCCAGGTTCCTAATCTATGAAATGGCCGTCATTCTGGCACATAAAGGTGAGCTGTTTTAATGTGCATCACCTGGCAAACAGCCCTTCCAAGTGGGCCACTTTCCCGGGGGCAGGTGTGTCTGCTGGAATCCTCTCCCTCAGTGAAAAGCTCCCCACTTCTCTTTAGTCCTGGCGACCTTTGTTTGGTGAAGAACTGATTGGCAGGGATACACTAAGCAAGAAAAATAAACGGGGCCCCTCTCTATGAGGTTATTTAAGAGAAAGCTTGAAAACAAACAAACGAAGAAAGAAGCAGTCACAAGAAATCTAAGTCGTTAATGAGGCGCCCTTAGAACTCACTCCAAGCTCCAGATTGGGGGGGGTGGGGCGGGGAGGCGGGCAGAGGAGGGCTGCAAAGGGCAGAGGAAACAGGGAGCTGGGGGGAAGATGGGGAAAGGAACACCCAGCTCAAACCAACACAAGTCTGACAGGCGGAAGCTGACAGGGAGTTCAGGTGAGGCGAGGAAGGAGGCCCCCACGTTTGAAGTAATTACTGAATCATTTTGCACCTTTCAAAAGAGCGAAGGGCAATTTCCAGCTCCAAATATCTTTGCAACATTCCCCACTGCAAAGCCACTCTGAAGCCGGCTGACTGAGCATCACTTTCAGCATCGGCTCTGCCAAGCTGGGCTTGGAGAGAGGGGCATTCTGCTGGGGTCTGTGTGCTGCCCTAGGGCTGGGGCTGCAGAGCAAAAATGCAAGGATGGTTTGTCTGCCGCCACTGGGATGGAACCAGCTGGAACCCACTCACATCCTGCACCAGACGGTAGTCACGCTGTGATGGATGAGGGTCAAGAACCTGCCCCTGACCTGTGTCCTGGGGGGCTGGACTTTGCTTAGAGCTCCTGGGTCTTCTGGGGGGAGGGGGCTGAAGCTGGCTGAGCCACATGGCAACAGCTCCTGAGCCGTTGAGAGGCCACTGTCAGTGGTATTCTGTGGATATTCTGATGACCAGGTGAGAGACTCTGGTTTTGCAGAAATAAAGTCCTACATCCTGTTGGTTTCAGCAAGGACCGTGCCCTCGCACCCCATATGCCACCTGGAAATACAGGTTGCTAAGCTGCTGAATGACCAGGTCTAATGGAATTATTCACCTGCCTGCTTTTTCATAAGATTCTCATTAAAACCCTGCCTAGGCCAAGCTAACCAAGTCCAGGCTCCTCTCTGCCTCTACTCTGCTCCCTCTCACAGCCCTCCACGCTGACCACATGCCCCAGGAGTTTCCCAAAAGGCATTGCATCATCACCTCTTCATGCCAAATGCCCCACCCTCCTCCTCCTGACCCACTGGAGAAGCCTTCCTGACTTTCTCCTGCTTCTGAGTTCAATGTTTCCCTCACTCCGTTGGCCACTCTGGTCCCTGCACAGCTATTGCTGCCCTCTACTCTCTGCATCATAATTACTTCTAGGTTTATTCATTTCCATGTCTGGCTGCCAACTCATGGGAGGCCTATGAGTGCCTCTATCTAAATCACCTTGGCATTCACACAGCACAGGTGCTGAATGCAAATGAAGAAGTGTATGAATGAATGAACAAATGACTGAATGAATGAAAATTGACTAGGCAGACATTTCAGAGTCGTTCAGAGCCTTCCTCTTTAACAAGGAGCACAGGCGTCAAGAGCATGGATTCCGAAGCAGCTGGTCTGGGTTTGAATCCCAACCCACACCCCCTCCTTACTATGTGACCTTGAGCAAATTACTTAACATCTCTGTGCGTAATAACAGTACCCACTTCCTACGGTAGGAGTAACCAAGTTACTCTATTTGAAGCCCTTAGAGCAGTGCCAGACACATAGTAGAACCAGGGACACTGCATACAGTCAGCACAGAATACAAAACCAAATGCTTTTTATGAAATTCTGATGTTGATCCCAACAGCCCACTTTGAGCTCACTGCCTTAAAACAGAAGCAAGGAGTTCAACCCTTCAGCCTCAGGAAGAGGGATTAGCAGCATTGTGTCTGTTTAGTTATTCAGCTCACTGCCTCTCCAGATGAAAATATCCTTGAAAGATTAGATTATGTAGTGAGAACTATAGCCACAGTGCCGAGAAGCGCTGCTGTCACCTCCCAGCTAGGCTGAGGTCTCAAGCTAATTTCCCGTAGGTGGTCTGGGCCAGATTTCCTGGAGGCCTGGGACAGAACAAACAGCCTTTCCTGTCCCCCAAGGATTATAGCGTGAAAGCACTTTTTAAACCTTAAATTAAAAAACTGAAAGGCCGTGTCCATTCTGCAAACTCCACATACTTAATTTTTAAAACAGCAACACGTCAAAGAGCTCTCACAAATGACTGGTCCCTGCTTTGGACTATTGAAAAGTGTTCTCCTTCAAGAAAAATAATTCAAGCAGAGTGACATGTACCTGAAAAAATGATTCAAAGGGCATCTCTCTTCCTCTGGAATGGTCTTCCATTCTCCAGGTGTCAGGGCTGTGGGAGACATTGACAAGCGACGTTTGGGAATTGTTCATACTCTGATATTATAATGTTCCAAGGGAGTCATGGCTTAGCACCCCTGGAATAGGAAAATCTCCTTGTTCCAGGTATGAAATGGACCATCATATGGAAGAGAAAAGGCCTGGCTTTCTGTCAGAGGTTGGAGATGGCTATGTGCTTCCTCTTCAGATTTGTGACAACTCCTAGAGACACTCACATGGGCAGAGATCAAACCCTGAGCATAGCAGCCAGACTCCAGATGGAGTTGAAATGGAAAGTTCTTGGGTAAGCATCACAAAGTCTGAACTCAAGGCTCTGCCGCTTCTGGAACCCTGGGCCAGTTTTGTGACTTCTCTGAGCCTCAGTTTCCTCATCTGTATAACTGTAGAACTATCAGTATCTGCTTCCCAGGCTGGTAGTGAAGACTCAGTGAGAACTTGTACTTGAAGACTCTGTTTTGAAAACTGTAATTTGCAATACTATGGTATGCAAACGGGAAGGAGTCTCCTCTAGAAGAGGCTTGGTGTGTTGTGTCTGTCTTGCTGCCCTAAGAATCTTTTTTTTTTTTAATTTTTTTGATGTGGACCATTTTTAAAGTCTTTATTGAATGTGTTATAATATTGCTTCTGTTTTACATTTTGGTTTTTTGGCCGGGAGGCATTTGGGATCTTAGCTCCCCGACCAGGGATCGAACTCACACTCCCTGCATCGGAAAGCGAAGTCTCAACCACTGGATTGCCAGGGACGTCCCAAAATCTTTAAATCTTATAAAACACCCAGGTGCTCAACGAGATCTTCACTGCTTCCTTTTTTATAATGGAAAATCATTTGGAACTCAATTTGCTGTCCATCAAAATTCAGTGTTCTCTCTCAACATTGAAGAGTACAGGACAGACATATAAGGATGACCATGGAGAGAACGCCTAGATACTCTGTTAAATGGAAGGGAAACTAAGTCCCAGCACAACATGCCTGCAGCCTGTGAGCTGTGTGATGGCTCACTATTGAATCTGAAGCTCCCAGCATCATACCTGGCACATTGCAGGTGCTCAGAAATATTAGCTGAACCAATAAATATGTATAGAATTATTCTATACATTGAATATTGGCTACCATTGAATGTGGCATTAAATGACAAAACTGTTACTATCTATACACATATATAAGTGCCTGGGAAGGAACCTGGAAGGAGGCTCTGAAACCTAGATACTCTGTTAAATGGAGGGTGATTCCCTGGGGAGGGAAGGGGCAGCACCTTTTGCCCTGAACTTCAGAATCATTTGAATATTTAACCCTGAAAATATACTCTTGCATAGCTTGGATACTCTATAAAGTAATAAAGAAAAACAAAAATGAAACTCATTTATAACTAATACCTCCTACTGAATGACAAGAATTCAGGAACCATTACAGAACGAGTCTTTGGAGCCCCATAATTTGAAATTCAAATCCATAAGCTCAGGGGAGAGAGTTGCACAGCACTGACCCCAACCTCCAGGAGCAGGAACGGGGGTGGGGGTGGGGGTGGGGGATCAAAGTAGCGAGCTATTTTACCTTAATGAGCATGATAAAGGACCAAAGCTGGAAACCAGAGAGCACCCAGCTTTCGCCTCTGTATTTTTATTAACCAAGATCACTTTGTGTTAATAATAAAACACTCAAAATACACAGGTGAGGACAGTCCTGGCATGGAGCTACTATGGGAGCAAGGCTCGGGGTGGCCCGATTTCCTTTTATTCTTTCAAAGCCAGATTCAAAGAAGACCGTGGACATGAGAGAGGCCCCAGGCCAGGCTATCCTCAAGGTACAGAGAGGGAACCCAGCTGGAGGAGGTTTCAGAGGAACATGACACGTTTTCTTCTTAGTGTTTCTTTTCTTACATACACGCATGCACACACGTGTACACACATAAGCAGCCAAGGAACTTCTAAAACAAATTAATCCCAAAATTAAGGTTAGGAAAGGAAACTCCCCCAGGACACCAATCATGTTTGAAGCCGGGTTTTGTTTATTTGTTTTAGAGCTATCACAGTCTCTTTCCTGAACAGTAGGTGAAACTATCTTTGGGGATCAGACAAAGAGATCTCCCACTGGCTTTTAGTCAAAAGCTGAACAGATGTTCCATCAACTACAGAACCAGCCACCAAGACCCATTATTTAGTCGTGGCTTACGAACTTGCAAACCCACAGAACATGCACCCCGACACTCATGCCCGCACTTGTGGTGTCACGTTGACTCAGGTGGTCCGAACTGCAAGTCTACGTGGCACCGAGATACCCGTTAATTGCCCAGTTCTCCGGGGAACCCACTGGGTGGTGGAGGCTGTCCCGTGGGACCTACTCCATCGCCTTGTTTGGCCTTAATCTCAGAAGCACCCCAACGACCCCTTCCCAAATTTGCCATCATGACAGCTTTCCCAGGTGTGCCGCTCCCTGGCTGTCTCCTCCCTCCCCAAACACGCAAGTCGGGGCTCTGGTCCAGGCTTCCATATGCACCCAGGAGGCCTTGGCGGGGAGGAAAGGGGAGTTACTCTACATGAGCCTGAAGAAGAAACAGACGGAGAGCCCATGGAGAGCTGTGGCGTGACTGAGCAACCTTTACTCCAAGAGACAGTGCAGACCTGGTGTCCAGCCACACGCCAACCAACCTCCACTCCATCCCATGAGCAGTAACTGACCTTTCACCTGAATCTTGTCTGTCATATACACCCAAAGAGTCCTGCCAAAATCAGCTTGTGTGTGTGTGTGTGTTAAAATACACGTAACATAAAATTTACCACTATGACAATTTTTAAAGCGTACAACTGAGCGGCATTTAGTACATTCACAGGACTCTACAACTACCACCTCTGTCTAGTTCCAAGGTGCTTTCATCACCCCAAAAGGAAACCCTGTACCCATCAGCAGTCACTCCCCATCCCCTTTCCTCCCAGGCCCTGGAAGCCCCTGGCTTTCTGTCTCCATAGGCTTATCTACTCTGGACATTCCATATAAATGGACTCATACAACATGGGACCTTTTGTCCGAATCTGGCTTTAGGGCGGTCCTGAAGCAGCACTCACCCTCAGTGGGAGATGGCTTCCTTCCTTCTGACTAAGCGCTCCATGGGAGGACGATAAAAATGGCTCTCAGTCCTATCCTCACAATGAACCGCTTGCTCACCGCAGCTGGAGTGGACGGCCTTGATCATGGGAAACCCTGTCAGAGTTTGAATCCTCCGTCTTCTCCTTCCTTCAAACCATTGTAAGCATTTATGTGGCACCTACTGTGTGCCAGGTGCTGTATGCCAGCACATGAGACGAACAAGGGGCAGCCACTGCCTTCCAAGAGCTCACATAGCCCAGGGGGGCTGGGGCAAGGCCTCTGTCCTGCTCTGCGACATGGGCCCATCCCCTTACCTGGCAAAGCTGGCATGGCATTTGTATGACAAAATGAGAGCTAGGATTCGGGCGAGGGGAGCAAGGTGTCCAGGGTGCATAATTCAAGGCGGTGGTCACTCTCAGGGAGGTATACATGCAGGGTTGGGTGGGCACCACCTTAAACTTTGCACGCTGGGCCTCACTCCCCTCACCTGATCCAGTCCTGACAGGACATAAATCGTGCAGCCAGCACAGTGGGCAGGCTGATGTTCCAGGGCTTCCTGGTGTTTGAGGCTGGGCAGCATACCACAGAGAGCTTTATACCTTTAAGTTAATCACAACAGCAAGCCTGAGACAGCTCAGCTCCTCCCTTCCTCTACACACCAGGCTCAGAGAGATTAAGGAACTTACCTAAAGCCACAGAGCTTGTGTGCGGCAGCACTGGGGCTTGGGCTCAATGCCAAATGGCCACAGAGCAGGAGCTTATCTTAATAATGAAAGTATCTGTCCTTACCTAGTGTCCCAAAGTGGGGAAACTTTTCTGAAGGCCTCACCTGCATCAACACATCTGTGCCTCAGAACCCTAAAGGCAGGTACTAAGTTGACACCCTTTTTTTTTTTTTTTTTCTAAGTTGACACCCTTTTACACCTGTAGCCCAGAAGGGCTAACCTGCTTGCTCCACTGCCAGCTGGTGGATGAGCTGGGGTGGGCAACAGGATGGCACAATCCACCTGAATGACTTCTGCGTTTCTTTGCATGACATGATGCCACATGCCTCTACTATACCTCCTGGTATACCTCATCAATATTTATTCACCCCTTGCCCATAAGTTCCGTGGTCCACCCCAGAAGTTCACCACCTGCAGCACCCTCTCCCAGAACCCTCTGCCCGTGGCCGTGAATTCAGCTGTGGTGGTTGATTCCCAGTGAAGTGGGCACACCTGCCGGCAGAGCACACATACAGTGATGCGTGTCCTGCGTGTTCGCATCACTGCGCACCCCCACCACGACACACACGCTCGTTGGAAAACAACTCGAGATTCCTAGAAGGTCCTAGAGAGGCACAGAGAAGCTCGTTTCTGATTTCATAGACCCTCGGCCGGCAGCCTGGGACTGCTGTTCTCTTACGTAGCTCAGCCAGTTATCAGTCAGGGCCCCCCTGAGAAAGAGAACCAACAGGAGATGTGTGTATATGATGAGACTCATCTTAAGGAAGTGGCTCTTGTGGCTGTGGGGCAGGGCAAGCCCAGAATCCGTAAGGGCAGCTGCAGGCTGAAAAGTCGGGCGGGATCTGATGCTGCCGTCCTGAGGCAGAATTCTTCATCGCAGAGAAAACTCGGCTTTTGCTAATAAGCCTTTCACGGGACTGGATGAGGCCCACCCAGATTCTCCTACTGATTCACACAGCCTACTGATTGGCCACAGCTACCAAAAGCCTTCTCGGCAACCCGTAGATTAGCACTTGATCAAATAATTGGCAGGGCAGCCAATTAGGGTCCTACAGCCTGACCACGTCTACACACAAAACTGACCAACCCACGGCCCATGGGGGTCTCAGCCAGGCGGCAGATCCTGCTCAGGTGTCAGACCCCACCGAGACCTCAGACCCGCCCATGGCTGCACACGCCAAGAAGCCATAGTTGAGACACAAGCAGGTGTCACACCTGCTCCTTCTCACTCCAAAACGCTTCATCTTAGGACAGCATGCTGCTTCTCTACATGAAACATGATTTGGGATACTCTAGCGCACCACGCAAGATGCAAACAGTGACTTTACACACACGTAGGTATGTACCCACGTAGAAAATCCAGACAGGATGTTGCCAGCATCTTTTGGTTGTCTCACAAGAGCTGTCTTGCTCAGCAATTGCTTCTCAAAGTTACTAAGCAACAAAAAGAAACTTCAAGTTTTAAATTTCAGGGGGCTAATTCTCCCACCTAGGAGAATTATTTAATAAAATGACTACCATGAAAAATCCCTATAACGGAAAAACCAATGGGCGATGTGACCCCAGCCACACCCAGGAGGATAAAATGGCATGGAGTTGTTGCTACACCATCTGACCCCTGGAAGTAAAATGTGTTCGACTCTTCCTCATGAGATGGCTGGTGGGGTTGGAGGACTCAGCAAGAAGGTTACATTAAACCAGGTCCCAGGAAGTCAGGTTCTCCTAAAGCCCCCTGGTATGTGTAATTGCAAATACATGAGAGAAGAATCACAAATATACATTTCACTGTGATTGAAGAAATGGCAGCAAAGTCTACTGTGCAAAAAAGGGGGGAAGCCCCCTTGTTTATGAAACAGGAGGGGGAGGGGAAGGGAAGGAAACATTTGGGATTAAATATTGTCGTTTTGAGTGGCGCAGCTGATAAAAGCCAGGAAATTCAAAATGTGCGCACCGACAACCTGCCACTCCAATTTTACACTCCGGACCCCGAACAAAAGCTGCTCTGTGAGGTGCCAGGATGGCGGCCGGCGTGGCTGCTGAGGGAGGGACACAGGCCCCCTTTCCATTTAACGGCTGTTCAGTGCGAAGGGTGAAAACGAAAATGTTGTTCTGCGGCCCAACACTGGGCCCCTACCCTGCCCCCAGCTCCAGCGACACGGTTCCGTGGCTGGGGCAGAGGCATCTGGCCTGTTCTTCACCTCAAAACACTGAAATACAAGGGTGCTTCCACCAGTGGGATCCCCCTATCCCCTTCTGGACACAGACAGGCAGCTGTGACATCCCCGGTCTTGAGCCCAACTCCCCTGGCACCGTCCCTGCCACAGCAGATCCAATGTGGCCTCAGCCCAAGCGGCCCCCTCCACAGAAAGCCAAATGCAGCACAAAGGATCAACCAGGAGGGGCTCCAGGCTGGACCGTGTGCTGGTTCAAGTGAAAGAGCCCCTGAGGATGGCGGGCACTGCAGGCGCTCACGCTCTGGGGAGAAATGGCAGAGGAACTAGAGTCCCTGAATTTGTTTATTGAGTTCAGCCAACAGTCTTTGAAACTTCAGTTGAATGGTCCTCCAGATAAAACCCTTGGACACTCAAACGTAACCTTGCCGGGTGGGAGCCCGGGAGGCTGGAAGTGAGGCATCAGGACCCAGCTCTGTGAGCTCTGCGTCCTGGAGATAAAAGGCGAAGGCAGGCACGGCAAGGCCTCTGCCCAAGTGAGCAGCTGGACAGCGAGCGTGTCGAGGAGGCGCCCGGCCTTGAGAAGGAAGGGAGCCGTCAGGTAAGGAGCAGGAGATAGGAGAACCGTGAATCCGTCACTCTCCCTTTTATACAGCTTAAGGCTGAAATTTGGGCTCTGAGGAAAGCCATTGGGCAGCTCCACGGTGCACGTCTCACCACGTTTCAGGAGAGCAGACGGTGATTTAAAAGTCACCTCCGAAGGCCCCACCCAGAACCCATGGGCCTGTGGGAGTGAAGTCCACACCCACGTGGGTCCACCTTGCACCCCTAGCCCGCCCTCCGCCACGCCTGAAGCTTTTCCATCACCATGCCTTTGCCTGGACTGTGCCCTCTGCTCAAAACACCCTTCCCATATGTCCTCTCCTGAAGAAATCCCACCGTCACCTCCTCTGTGATGCCCTACACCAACTCGACCGGGCAGACCAGGTCCCTCTCCGTCCCTGTCCCCCGAGCACCTTGGTCAGAATCTTCAGAAAGACTATCACACACTTTCCCCTCTGAGGCCCGAGAGGCGGGGTTGGGGGTTCTCATCTGTGTCCTCCCGGCTCCCTGTGCACAGATGGTGCTCTGAAGTGCCAGCTCCACCTCCCTACAACAATAAGGAGGGCTGCGTTCCCCAACAAAACCCCTCGGTCAAAGCAGCGTGTCAGAGGCGCCCACCATCTTAACTTCAGCACCAAGACCCACCAGCCCGGCCACAGTGCTGCTTTCTACACAGTGGGCACAGGGCAAGCGCTTTATAGTCACCAACTCACAACCACAACCACCCATGGACATCGGGACTTTCATCTCCACTTCTCTCTTGCAACTTGCCCAGGGACACAGAGAAAGGGGCACAGCTCAGAACCCGCCTTCTCCAGCACTTAGAAAAACAAAATTGGGTTCTCAGCCCCACCAGTCCTTCCTGCAGCATTTCTAGGCAGAGCTAAAAAAAATCTCTTCTGACTTAAGATGGGTCCTCCTGTGAGCAGAACTCAAAACTCAGACACAGAACCTGAATGGAAGCCTTAACTCATCATTTTATTTTCGGAATTTTTTTTTCTTCCAGAAAACTAGTCCAAATGCCCATGATTTTCCCTTGATCTTAAAGTCTCACTTGGGGGACAAAAACGGGGATTTCTCTGCTCTCCTTCACCTCCCAACCTATAAAATGTGGGACAGCGCCACCTGCTGGCCAGCGGGTAGAGGACAGCAGGCGTCCAGCCGAGAGGTGTCCAGCGAGCTGGCCGTCCTTGTGATCTCCTGAGCAGTTTAGCCTCTTCAGTCCCAATCAGGAGAGGAAATAAACATGGACACGAGGTGTGGGAAGGAGGTTGGATTGGCCTCCGTGCATTCGCTTATCTGCTGCAGGAGCTGCGATAACACAGGAGCTTCCAGGACTGCCCAGCAGCCTATTTCAAAGGTCAAGTACCAAATGGGCACATAAGCCAGAGGACACAGGGCTTCCTGGGACCGGGAGAGCAGCCAAAGGCAGGCTTTGGGGGAAGGCAACTGGGCCGAGCGAGCCCCGACCATGAGCCAGGTTGGGGGCCCCAGGGAACAAATCGAGGGCAGGAAGGCAAGTGCTTAGTGCCCAGTACAGGACCTGGAACAGGGGGAGCCCCAGTAAATATGTCAGGAAGTAAAACGAGCTGAGTCAATCAGCAAGCAGGCCTGCCTGCCCTGAGCCACAGCTGTGGGCATGCTGGGGGTACAGCCTGAACAAGGGGTACAGCCTGAACAAGGCAGACAGGGTCCCCGCCAGTCCAGCACAAACACGGTAGAAGGAGACCCTGGAAACACACAAATAAATACATAGATAACAGTCCCACGTGGTTTGTTACAGTACGTTAAAGTCTCCAGGTAAGGCCCTCCATATTGCTCCCAATAAACACTGTTATAGGAGGAGACGGGTCCCCCTGAGACAGAGGCCACTTGAAACTTTCATTCATTCGTTCGTTCAGTAAATATGGACTGAGCATCTACACAATGCCAGGTACTGCAATAAGCACTTTGGTGCATTAGATCTTCACCACAACCCCTGTGAGGCAGGAGCAGAATCTGTATTTCATAGATTCAGAAAGTGTGTTCCAGAGAAGTTAATTAATTTATCCAAGATCACACAGCTTCTCAGTAGCAGATATGAGCTGAAGTTCAAGCCCAATGCCCAAGTATTAAGTGTGCTAAGCCCCACGATGGTCCTTCATTCAGGAGATATTTACTGAGTTCCTGTCATGGGGCAGGCATTGAGCCCGTTCCTCAGGATACATCAGTGAGCAGAACAGAACAAGTGCCCTTCAAGGAGCTCAGCCTGGGAAGACAGATGATAAACAAGCGAACAAGATAATGAGATGCAGGGGGCCGTGGGGGGCAAACTGCTCAAGCAGAGCTGGACAGACCCACTTTCAAACTTGGCTCTGATTTCCTCTTTCTGAACCTCAGTTTCCTCATCTGTAAAATGGAAATAAGAGTAGGGCTGATGTGAAGATTTAAGAATACCTGGCACCCAGGACACACCCTAGAGAAGTGGCTGTTTGTATGAGTAGTTCAGAAAGAAAGGCTGCATAAGGCAGGGGTTCCCAACCCCCGGGCCATGGATTAATTAAGATGGTGTCTGCCAGGCTTCTTCACTATGAAGTTCATTCTTTGCCCTTTGTGATAAGTTTCTCATGGGGAGGTTCTTTGAGACCACATAGATACTCTGTTACTCAAGAAAACCTTACATTAGCATCCAGTAATGATTCTTGCCTGAATCAATTATGGCTATGATGGCTGTCCAGTGGTGAGTTTCTAACCATTTCCTCTAACTTTATTGGTTGGCACTGCAGTATACCTTTTCTCAGAGACAGATTACCACGTAACAGTGGGAAATTAGTCTCCCTGATTCCTTCTTGCCCCCAGCTTTTCTCCGCACAGTAGTTAGAGAGATCCTTTGAACAAGGAAATCAAAGCCTGTTCACATGCAAAAGAATGAAGCTGGACCCCTACCTCACACCACACACAAAAATTAACTCAAATGGATCAAGAAGCTCAATGTAAGAGCTAAACTTTAAGCTCTTAAAAGAAAACATAGGGCTAAATCTTCATGACATTGGAATTTCCAATGGGTTCTTAGATGTGACACCAAAAGCACAAGCAATAAAAGAAAAAAATTAGATAAACTGGACTTGATTAAAATTTTAAAGTTTCAAAATACACTATCAAAAAGTGAAGAGACAACCCCATACCTAGGGGAGCAACAGGAGGTGTCCTTCTTCTGGACTGAAGCCCTGTTGGGTATGGAGACATCCCCAGCTCAAGCCGCCTCTCCACAGGCTTCCATGAACCTCCCGCCCTTTCCATCTGACAGCTCCATCGTCTGCACCAAATGCTGCTTACTGCACACACCTGATGCTTCTGCTGCCCCGACTTTTCCTCATTGATCATGTAGACAGTGCCTCTCAAACGTTAACATGCATGTGAATCACCTGGGTCTGTTAAGCTGCAGATTCTGATTCCATGGGTCCGGGGTGAGGTTGTTTCTGTGTTTCTAAGAAGCACCAGAGATGCCACTGCTCTGGTCCATGGACCACACTTTGAGTCACAAGGTAACAGAAGACCTGTTCACTGTATCAAGAAACGGACAAGAAGTCCTCCTCTCCTCTGCCACTCCCTTCCCCGCACTGCCCAGGGCCTTGGGAAGGGCTGCCTCCCTCTGAAGGCAGTGCCAGGTAGATGGGGTTTGTCCACTTGATCTAGAACTTGGAGATGGGGCAGAGGAGGGGCCCATGAACCACTGGCAAAGTCCTTTCCTCACCCCAAGAGCTCGTCTCTAAAAAGAGACTGTCTTATGGAGAGGCAAAATTTTGCAATTCTTGTGTATTCCAAAGCTAATAGTCTACTCTTTTCAGGATTCAGGGCAAACAGAACAACTGACTTAAAGGTTTAGTTGGGCATGAAGGAGGAGACCAAACGCAACAGCTAGTACCAAGTGAGGACCAGAAAAAGAATCCTTCACATCCCCCTACCTGTCCTCACTGGGTACCCTTTAAAGTCGGCTGGAGCCCCTGCCTACATCTAGTGAAGTCACAGGAGGGAACAGGTGATGGGGGAGTAAAAGGTAAGAGAGAAAATGGAGGATACTTAATATTTGAGACCAATTCTATGTCTGGTTCTCACACTTATCTTCAGCCACTTATCCCTCTTTAACATACAAGGAAACTAAGGCTCAGAAAAGGTTAAAGGGTTTGTCCAAGGTCATATGGCAACCAAGCTGGCAAGAAATGTTTGTGTTCCTGACTCCTAAATCAAGCTCCTAATAGGTCTCTTAAATTGAATGTTTATATTGAGAGAAAAATCAAAGTACAAATGGCATTTTGTGGGATGGCAACTGCATAAATCAATGTATTCCAATTAATCTGGAAAATCTTCTTGGAGAAAGCAAACATTGTATTGAATGAGGGGAGGCAGTGAAATTGGAGGTCAGGGCAAGAATCATTTTCCAGATATAGGATCTTAAGGAATGGAATGAAGGGTTTGCAGCTATTTATTTATTTATTTTAATGAGCCAGCAGAACTCAAGAAAGCACTCATTCATTCAAAAGCATTTAATAAGCATCTACTGCGTACCAGGCCTTGTGGTAAAGGGGACAGAGAGAGAGACAGAGTCATTGCACTTAGTCCTTAGTACAATCATCTGTTATTCCTCTTTATACATGAGGAAACCAGGGCTCAGAGAGGCTAAGGAATCTGGCCAACTGGGATGTGAAGCCAGGTGTGTATGATCCCAAAGTCTACAGTCAGGGTACTACCCATATATCACCCCCTAGAGACGAGGACATCAAGTCCTCATCTCTGTGACTACATGGACACAGACTATACCTGATATTATTCTCAGTGTTGGCCTAGATTCAGAAAAACCACACTCTATCTGCTGATCCAAGTAAGCAGGAAACTAGTGACATGCTGTCTACAAGAAATAAACTTTAAATATAAAGACATGGACATATTTGAAGTAAAAGGATGGTTCTGGCAATGATAGAGTAATAAGCACCAGATTTATCCTTCTACCTTATACACAAAAAAGAAGAAATATGCAAGCAATCTCATTTCAAGAGAGTCATGCCTGGGAGAGTGGAAACAGAGGTGAGTCTCATGAGAGAATACACATGGTAAGAGAGACAGAGAATGCCCTCACTGAGACCATCAGTAGATGCAATACAGCTGAGGAAAGAATCCCTGAAGCTAGGTCAATAGAAATTATCCAAACTGTAAACAAAGAGGAAGGAGGAGAAAAAGGAGCAGGAAGAGAAGGGGGAGAAAGGGAGAAAGAAAACGAGAGGGAGGAAGAGGGTGATGACAATGAGGGGCTTTAAATACACTTGGGACAAGGTAAGTAATCTAATATACATGTAACTGAAATCCCAGAGGGAGAAAGAGAGACATGATGGTGTAGAAGATGTATCTGAAGAAGTAATGGCTGAGAATTTTACAAAAGTAATAAAATATATCGTCATAAATCCAAAAAGATCACAGGACTCCAAGCAGGATTATTAAAAATAAATAAATAAAAATAGACACATGGTATTCAAAATACTGAAAGACAAAGAGAAAATCTTAAAGGCAGGCCAGAGAAATTAAGGAATTAAGGAAATGTAAGAAAGACAGCAAACTTCTCATCAGAAACTATACAACACAGAGAACAGTGAAGTGGCATCATAAAAGTGCTGAGAAAAAAAAAAACTGTCAACACAGAATTCTACCCCCAGGAAAAAATACCTTTCATAATTGAAAGCAAAATTTAAAATTTTTTCAGAAAAACGAAATCTGAGATAATGAATTATCAGCAGACTTGTGCTACAAGATATTAAAGTTCAGTTTTTCAGGTGGAAGGAATATGAAACAAGACAGAAACACAGATCTACAGAGAGAAATGAAGAGCTCTGGAAACTGTATAAATGAAGGTAAATATAAAAGACCTTTTAAGTAACTTTTTAAGATTGTTTAAAGCAAAATTAGAAGCAAAGGATTGTGGACTTATAGCCTATGTAAAAGTAATAGGTGATAAGAATAGCACAAAAGATGGGAGAAATTGGGAGTAAACTGTTACAAAGTTCTCACACTAGACATGAAGTGATATATTATTTGAAAGTAGACTGTGAAAAATTAAAGATGTATACTCTAAACCCTAGGACAGCCAATAAAATATCATTAACTGTTTAATGATGTAATAACAATGTATTGTAGAGTTCATAACATCTGTAGAATAAAATGTATGAGAAAAGTAACACCACGGTTGGGGTTGCAGGAAATTTTTACTCACATCTCTTTGACCAAACCAACCACATCTGTAAAATGAGGACACTGCCCACCTCACAGGGTTATGAAGAGAACTTAATGAGATCACATGTGTGCAGTATGGAGCCCAGCCCTGACATGTAGTAAGTGTTGAATGAATGAGTGAATGTTCAGTAGCATACATCCCATTCATTACACGACAGAGTTAGGATTTCTGCCAAAGCAGAGACCCCCAAAAAGCTGAATGTAGACTTCCTATTTGGGGCTCACAAGGAAGTGGGTTAACTGCCAACCAGCTCTGTGTCTTCAAGTCCTGGTCTGTAATATAACCTATAATCAATTCCACCTCCAGAAACTCAGTCTCCCCACCTCCCAGGAGCTTGTAAGTGAGGCAGACAGAGTTTAGTCAGTAATGGCAGTCAGGAAAAATAAACTTACCTAGAGAAAGGGACAGAGAGAACCACAAACAGCTCATGCTGAGAAATGGAATTCTGTAATCCCCCCGACATCTGTAACGCACATTTACCTTGTGATGGGCATCGGCACTTCTGTGTCTGACCTTGGGAAGACCCTAAGAAGTCTGGCTGGTTTGAAGATGAATGTATAAACCACACACAAACTCTACAGCAAACCAGCCAAAACATTCTCCAATCTGCCCTTGACATGTAAATATTACTATGAATCTAATATTAGATAATACTGCGGTGAATCTAATAAATCCCTAATGGAATAACAATTTCCATTAGGTTTTGTGTCCAAATCCTAGGCTAAGAGCAGCAAATAAAGCCTACAGAATGATCTCTAAATGGGATGTTGGTCAAAGGAATTACCCATTTTCCATTTTGCATGGGAGAAACGTGACTCAACTTAGAAGGGGGAACTGTTTGAGGAAAGGAGGTGATGTGAAAGCCCAGGGCATGTCTGGGTGGAGCCAGCATATCTTTGAGGCTGGCATATTGGATGTTTCATGCCCCGTAGGCTATCTTCCCAGCCCACCATTCTGCACCATTTTTCTGCAGCAGCCAGCTGTGCACAGATGCAGTCCAGCAGCAGCGCGCTTCACTGCACTGTGCATGCCTTGCTTTCTGCCCAGCTTCTCTGCCTACTGCCTGCAGAAGCCCGTCCTGTCATGGAAGAGCCAAAGACGTACCACCCTGTGGGACTGCCCTCCACCAAGGAGAGATCAGAGCCAGTGGGTAACCACTCACCCCTTCGGGCTCAGTGGACAATCTCTGGGCTCATTCTACATACTTCCTTGGAAATCCCCGACAGAATCAAGCCCAATCGCCCACCGCATGGGTTAGCAGCAGCCCTGACCGGGCTCAGACCGCCTCACGCCTCTTGCCCCAAAGAATCGGTTTGCTCAATGAGCAACTTAACTTTCAGAATTTACCAAATTTAACAATTTACCAAAATTTTGTTTATTTCTTTATAACATTTAAAGTGATTTGTATTGGGTGGAACAGTGTTAATACATTTTGAAGATTCTGCAAAGCTTTAGGTAGCTAATTTTTATTTTGTCTTCATGATGGCATTTTAAGGAACATGTGGCTGCAACTCTCCAGCAAGAGGGAGAAGGTAACCAGGAGATGAGCACACAGAACAGCCTGGGCTGATGATCCCAGGCGGGCAGTAGAAGACAGAGTGAGGTGGTGGGGAGGAGGCTGCCCCAAACCCTGCATCCCGGCCCCACCATCTTCCTCAACCCTAACGATCCTTCCAGGTTGGGAGCCTGCGCTCTGGGCGGCTGCTGGGTTTAAGTATCAGCAACAATTCCTGACAGCTGTGGGGCCTTGGGCAAATAACTTCAGTTTCCTTAACCTCCTCGATAAAAGGGGGAAACTCTCCCCCCCCCAACCAGAGGACTTCAGTGAGGGTGAGATAAGACGGCATGTGTTCAGCCCACGGTGCAGCAAGAGTATGATAAACATGGGATGCTTTAATCATTGCTCTGGCCACAAATATTGCCTAAGGAGCTCCTGCAATTCTGAAGACGTAGCTGGAAGAATGAAGATTCCTCTTGGCTACAGATGTGGTCACTTTTTAAGAGACACTGATTCGCCTACGAACCTTCCTGCACCACCTCTTCCCCAAGCCCTGGGCCAAGCACTGAGGACATCACATACAATACTGCCCTCCAGAGGCTTCCAGCCGGGACACAGCAGGGAGAGCGGCACAGGGAAGAGGAGCAGCATCCACAAGAAAGGGACTCTGAAAGGGAGAAGCGCAGGTAGGGAGGGCTCTCCTGGCAGACAGAGTGAGAGGAACAAAGTAAAGGAAGCTGGAAATAAAAACTAGGGGACCAGTCTGGCTGGGGAGGGGTGGCCGGAAAAGCCTGTGGCAGATGGGGTTTCACAGGTCGTAGGGCTCAGATGACTGAGGACTTTACCTACCAATAGAAAAAAAATCTATTCTTGCAATCAATGAAAGAATTCCTTTAGGGGGATGGAAATTTTTCCTTTGAAACTCCAAATTTTAATTTGCATCACTGGCACAGATATACATTACCCATTTAAGGAAATAGTTTCTGAACTCCTGAATCCTGCAGAAATTCTCCTGGCATGTAGCTCTTGGCCCTCCCTATTTGTCACCTCTGTGAAATTGCACTCAATCCTGCTCTAGCCCCAAACGTCTTTGAATAAATCTCACAGAATGCTGTGGTTGCCAGAACCCAATACGGATTACTTGATCTGGTGAAGACCAACACATTAGGAGAAGGGTGTGACGTGTGGCATGAGACAGTGAACCTCTGAGTGGACAGCACTTGGCAAACCCCTGCCTTGCTGAAAAACAATGACTCCTCTAAAAGGAAACTTACAGACACTTCCCTGGTGGCACAGTGGTTAAGAATCCGCCTGCCAATGCAGGGGAGAGTTCGAGCCCTGGTCCGGGAAGATCCCACATGCTGCGGAGCAACTAAGCCCATGCACCACAACTACTGAGCCTGTGCTCTAGAGCCTGTGAGCCACAACTACTGAGCCTGCATGCCACAACTACTGAAGCCCGTGTGCCTAGAGCCCGTGCTCCACAACAAGAGAAGCCACCGCAATGAGAAGCCCGCGCACTGCAACAAAGAGTAGCCCCCGCTTGCCGCAACTAGAGAAAGCCCGTGCACAGCAACGAAGACCCAACGCAGCCAAAAATTAATTAATTAATTAATTTTTTTTTTTTAAAAAGGAAACTTACAGCTGCAGGAGCGAGAAAAAGTCCCTTAACTTATCTTAGTTTTGTCACCTGTAAAATGGGGATGACAATTGTGACCTACCTCAGAGCTGTTCTAAGGAATAAGTGCAATATTCATGTGGCACAGTTAATATACTGCCTGAGACATATGAAGCATTCAATAAATGGTACCTAGCTATGTTTACATCATCATCATCACCATCACCACCATGACCACCCTATAGCTAAGTGTGCCTAGATGGTAGCAACACCCCATTCCATAATCCAACATTCAAATACAGGTTCCCCTCCTGGACATGGCGGTAGAATGCTCAAATGTGAAACATTCTGGGACTGAAGGCAGATACTCAGCATGCATCACCCCTCTCTACTCCCATGCCTGCAAAAGACATTGCTAGTTGATCACAGAGCTCAGATGCAGTCTCATCCTCATTCTTGACACACCACTCAGACCCACCAACAGATCAGAATTGGCCCAGGAGATGAACTATATCTACGCACTGAGACCTCCATGCCACTACAGGCAATGGGCTTAAATTGCAAGAAGTAATTGGGCTGCCATCTGTTAAGGGACAGGCTGAATGGATTCCTGACTAGCCAGCAGAACTTTAGCTCAGGGTCCAAGGTTTTAAAAGCAAATTCAGGTTCACTCAAAAAGTGTGAGAAATGCAGTAAGGTATCCTGAATTGAGTCCCAGGACATTAATGGGAAAGTTGGTGAAATTTGAATACCATCTACAGTTTACTTAAGAGCAATGTTCCTTAGTTTTGGCAAATCTAAAGTTATTACAAAATTAAAACTTTACTTAAAAATTAGTCTGACTGACACAGGAATAGCCAGGACCTGAAACCCCGCTAGCTGCTTCACCTGGAAGACAAGGTGACCAAAGCTTCAATCCCCAGAGCTAACCTGGAATAACCATGTCATGTAACCATGACAACCGTAAGTGCCCGATTTTCTAGGATCTTCCCAATTTCCAATATTCAGATATGATACTAACATTGATAGGTATAAACCTTCCTGTATAATTTTTGGTTTCCCTTCATGGAATACTCTTCAAAACAAACAATTTATTTGACTATCTTTTAAGATTTTTTTTCTCATAAATTCATACATCTGAGAAAAAAAATTTTGTCACTCTGTAGGTCTCAATTTTTCTTTTTTTGATAACATGATCACAGTCTATAGAACCTCAGTGCCTTCAAGCTCTGAGGCTCTGTCCCTTCACATCTATTCCATTCACTACTCACCCCTTTGGAAGGAGACATCCCTGGGTTGAACCCACACTCACTCAGTGACTAGGTGTGTGACCTTGGGCAAATCACTATACCTCTCTGAGCGCCTCCATTACCTCACCTGTTAAAGGAAGGATGAATTAAGACCATGCATGTAAAAAGTCTGTGGAGCAGGTAGAGGTGGGAAACAGTGAATAGTAGCTATCACCATTGTTGGCACTCAAAAAACATCAGTTCACTTCCCTTCCCCTTTCCCATCACAGAAAAGCAAAACGTTCTAATGTAATCATTAGTAATTGCAGCAAAGAAGGCTGTCTAGCTCATTTCATAGAAGCATCTTCTCACATCGTACATTCCTGAGCACATTCATGATCATCTTCCCTCCTGATAGGTGGGTATTAACTGAGTGAACATCTCCATCTCTTACGAGATCCAAGATACTTTCCTGCAGGAAGAATCAGCCAAGTAGACGGCCAAGGCTGCAGGCATGAAGGCTCTACAGGAGCAGCAGGATCTTGAGCCAGGTTCACTCAAGTGGCTTCTGAGGTTGAGGCTCCTCACCATGTGTCCTCTCCATAGGGGTGCTCAGGACATGGCCGCCAGCTTCCACAAAGGACAGGATCCAAGAGAGAAGGGGAGAGGGCAGGGAGAGAGACAGACAGAGAGACAGAGAGACAGAGAGACGGAGAGACGGAGGAAGAAGGGCGGCGGGGGGGATTCACAAGGATGTGAATTCCAGGAGGTGGAACCACTGGGCATCATGGAGGCTGGCTGTTACGACCTGAGGCTTGTTCCCAAGGACACCGTCTGGGAGCACAGATGGGGGTGCCTACGTCATCCTCCGGGGCATGGTCAAGTGGCTGCCATCAATTAGGACCGACAGCAATCCTGAAAAGGATGAGAAGGCTGCGACTTGACAGTAAATGGGAGAGGTTGACACTGCTTCTCACTAGCTGCAACACAACTGGCAGGCGTATACCTCAGGAATTAACACCTCCCTCGAGCGGAGGGTAATTATTTCAGCACATTAGCAGGCTCGGCCTCATACGCATTTCAGAAACTCAACCAAGAATCAAAGCCAAGAGGTCACCCCTGCAGCTCGTTTTCAGATGGTCTTAAATTTTATTTAAGAAGGAAGAATTTGGGATTGCATAAACAGTGGCCACCTGTGCCCGACCGACCGGGTCGTAATCAGCTTCTCTCTCACCTGGGAGTACAGAAACCAGAGAGAAGCTTGAAAACCCCAAGCAAACTTTGTTTGGAGTGCTTTGAGGAGAGTGGGAAGGAAAGCAGCTATTTTAATAGGAAAATAAATGAAGTGATAATCTTTTTGTTTTTAATCTTTTCACTGTGTCCAGAGGTAGGAAATTACAACCTTTGGCTTCCTCTCAGGCGAGCCCTTGGAACCCAGGCCCTCAGGGACACCCAGGGATCTAGAAGTCACAGCCACGCAAGTAGCAAGGAGCAGTTCCAAGGGTCCAGCCTGGTGAGGCTCCTGCACATTTCACATTTGTGCTCTGAGAGGGAACAGAACCAGAGCACTCTACCTCAGTTTCCTCCTATGTAAAATGGGGTGAAAATTGTCTATTTCAGAGTATATTATTATTATTATTATTGATCATGGCTGTAACTTGGCTACATGTATTGAAGGCTTGCTTGCTCTAGGCCAGGCATTAGGCTAAACCTGTCACCAACACAGCCTCACTTGGCAAGTGAAGAAAAGGGAACTCAGAAAGGTGAAATCACTGGCCTCACCCACTGGCTGGCTGGACGCACACACTGACCCCAGGACTGGTGGAATAGAGCAGGCCTCAGCCTGTGATAGGTGGGTAGATGGGTGGATGGGTGGATTGATGAACGGATTAGCAAATGGAGGAATAGGCCCACTGTACTGGTTGTGACAAGTCCAACTCCTTCCCTTAGAAGTACTGGAAATTTCCATGTGTTTGCTTTCTGCAGTCTTTGAAAATGTTCCACAGGAGAACAAGGTTTGGCCGTGAAATACTTCATCTTTTCCCGAGGAAAAACAGCACCTCTTTTCTCTTTCTTGTAAGTGAGGCAAAACATTTTACATGGCCCCAAACAGATCTAGCACCTTAAGGGTCAGGAGCTGGGGACTTCACCCAAACACATACATCATTAAAGTTCCCCTGAAGTTAATGTTACTACTGTTTTGAGCCCATGAATAAAGCAATAAACAAATATTGAGCCTGAGACACCTCATTACCCAAGGTCGTTAAGCGGCTCAGGAACACCGCAAGCTACATTTGAAGCCAATTAAGAGGCCTCACACTAGGCGCTGGAACCACACGAGTGGCTGGCACATCCCCCAGCACATAGTAGGCACCTTGTAAAACATATAGAGCAAGTCAACAGGATCCCCCTGCCCTGGCGATTAGCTGATTCCACCAACATGCTCTGTCTTGGATCCCAGCCCACAGGTCCCCAAGGCTGCATGAGACACAAACCACAGCACTCAAGAGTTAAGAACAGCTGTGAGCACAAAAAGCAAATGATCTACACCAATGATAAATACCAATGATTCAGGTTTTGTTTTCATTTATTTTTTTATTGTGGTAAAATGCACAAACAAAATTTACCACCTTTAAGTGTATACTTCAGTGGTATTAAATACATGCGTAATGTGATATCACCACCATCTGTATCAAGAACACTTTCAACTTCACCAGCTGAAACTATTTGAGGACCCTTGAGATTCCATATGAAATTTAGGATGTGTTTTTCCATTTCTGCAAAAGACATCATTGGCATTTTGATAGGGGTTATGTTGAATCTGTAGATCACTTTGGGTAGTACTGACATCTAAAGAATATGAAGCCTTCCAATCCATGAACATGGGATATCTTTCCAATTACTTGTGTCTTCTTTAACTTCTTTCACCAATGGCTTTAGTTTTCAGTATACATGTCTTTCACCTCCTTGGTTAGCTTTATTCCTAAATATTTTATTTTTTGATGGTACTGTAAATGGAATTGTTTTATTACTTTCCTTTGGGGATTGCTCATAGTTAGGGTACGGAAATGCAAGTGATTTTTGTGTACTGACTTTGCATCCTGCTACTTTGCTGAAATCATTTATTAATTCTAACAATTTTGTGAAATCTTCAGGATTTCCTACATATAAGATCATATCATCTGTGAAGAGAGATCATTTTAATTCTTCCTTTCCAATTTGAATGGCTTTTATTTCTCTTTCTTGCCTAGTTGCTCTGGCTACCACTTCCAGTACAATGTTGAATAAAGTGGTGAAAGCGGGCATCCTTGCCTTGCTCCTGATCTTAGAGAAAAAGCTTTTAATCTTTCACCACTGAGTATGGTGTTAGCTGTGGGGTTTTTATACATGGATTTTACTACGTTGAGATAGTTTCCTTCTATTCCTCATTTGTTGAGCATGTTTATCATGACAGTTGTTTTTATTTAACAAATAATTCCTTGGCACTTATCTGTCAGGAACTGTTGAAACTGCTTTATAATTATTAATTCATTTAATGGCCACAGCAACCTTATGAGGTAGGAACTATTGTTATCTCCATTTTATAGATGAGGAAACCAAGGCACAGACCAAACACAGAGTAAGCTGTAGAAACAGGATTCAAACCAGACCACTCAGCTCAGAGTCCATGTTTGAAATGACCAGGAAGCAGAAGACAGGTCAGCAGGTTGAATATTTATCATATCACAGACACTTTATACTTACCACATTACCTAATCCTTCCCCAAATCGTATGATGTAGATATTTGTAAACCCATCTTACCCCTGGGAAACTGAAGTACAGACACCTAGGAAACTTGCCCAGGGCCACACTATTGGTGAGAGATAAAGGCTGGGTTTGAATTTAGTATGTTTAGACTATGGAGCCACAGAGCACCCTGACAACTCCTCAGTGGTGGGAGTGGCGGGGAGGAGGTCCTCCAAGGTTCTGCACCAGAAGAACACAGACTGTGGGATCCCGGAGCTGGCCCTCCTAGGCTGTAGAGAGCCTCTAGTACATGATCACTGATGGCAGAAAGATGATCCGGAGACAAGACTGGGGGGAGGGGGGAGGAGAAAGGTGGGTAAGAGGGGGACAGGAGAAGGAAGGAGAGGAAATGAGGAAATGGGAGAGGAGAAGAGGGAGGAGGTGGTGGCTAGGTGGGCGGTGGTGGTAATGACACCAGAACCCATTTTTATTGCTATAGCACATGTTCAATCATGTAGGAATACTTAAGTATCGTTTTAGTGACCAGATCACAGTCCTTCTGCATGGTGTGTATTCTCAACTTTCTGCCATCCAAAAATCCCAGTGGTAGAGAATGTCCCGTTTGCTGGTGCCCTGGATGACCTGGAACATGCAGGTGGCAGGACCCACTGCAGCCAGCCCCCCTTCTGCTTCAGTCTCCATCCTCCCCACCCACACCCATACCCACACCCACTCCCCAGGTGATTGCATCCAGCCCCAGGGCTCCAAAACAAGCCAGCTGGTAACTCGGATTTACACCTCTAGCCCAGACCTCACCCTTCCACGCAGACTCGGTTCTAACAGCCACGCCAGCACCTCCACGTGGCTCCTCTGCAGTGCCCACCACTCCCACTCCTTCCCCCCTGCTCTCCCACCCCAGCCAATCCACCAGTATCTCAGGCTCATTCCCACCATCCCAGGTCGCAAGGCCACCTCTCCTCAGCCAGTTCTCAGCATGGCCACCAGAGGGAGCGAGTCAGAATCCAGCCTGGGGCCACTCAGTCCAGGAGCTTCCAAAGGGTTTTCCCAAGTCAGAATCAACCTTAAGTCCCTCCCGTGATGCCAAGGCCTCGGGACTGGACCTGAGCTGACCTCCAGACCTCCACTCCTGACCACAGTCCACTTCATTCTCCACTCTAGCCACACTGGGCTCCTGAGCTTCTTCACACTCCCTGCATGTCCACCCTCAGAGCCTTCGCACCGGCCACCCCTCTGTCTGGCACTCTGTCCCCGCACTCGCCCCATTCAATCCTCTGCCCAGCGTCTTCTCTTCAGAGAGGCCCCCAACCCAATCACCACCCATCCTTTTTCTGCTTCGCCTTTCTTCCTAGCACCGTCACCACCTGACCATCTCTTTGCTTACATATATTTTATTGTCTTTCACTTTCTGTAGAGTCAGACCTGCTTGAGAAGAAAGCGATGTCTATGAAATGGCACATCTCGGTCCCCAATTTTGTCCACTGATGACAACTGGAGGCCCATGAGGGTTTGGGCACTGCCGTCCCAGCTCATAAATGTTAGTGACTCAGGGACCCACACAAGTCAGCATGTGCTGAGTTTTATGCCTGGCTAACTTTCCATGCTTCACACGCCCTTGGCCATGACCTCAGCCCCCATTACTGCTGAAAGTCCAAGGACATTCCAGTTAAAGATGCCTCACTCTTTTGTCTTGTTTTGTTTTGTTTTTAGTATGTTGACTGGCATTGTCAGCTGTCCTCAGCTGGAACCACATGGGATGACGAAGGCTATGGACAGACCACTTCCAGCAGAGGCAGTGCAAACACCAGCAAACTTGTGAGGAGCTGCTCACGCCTCAATTAAACAATGCCAATTAAAATGACACAGCAACAGCATGCTTTACTTCTCAGGCTGGCAGAGATTCAAAAGAGGAGGAATGCCCGGTGCAGGTATGGGGAAGGGAAGCCCTTTTACTGCTGTGTGGTAGGGTTGCATCATAGAGGCACTCTGAGAAACATCAATACACCTGTGTCACAGAAATAGCAGACAGGAGTCACCGTACAACCAGCACTCATGGCAATGCCCTGTGTGCACAGGTCTCTTCAGACACACGTCTACAGTACACACTCCCAAACGTATTTGACAATGGAACCCTCTAAGAGCACCAAACATAGTGAATGTTCCATGGAATGCATTTGGGAAAGAATTGCTATCTGCAAAACTTCCAGCAATAGTAAAGCTGAGATACAGGGTAGGAAGGTATCAGCATTTAAAAGAAACAGGGTTATGGGACAGATCCTGGTTCTGTGTGGTCTTGTGTGGTCCCTTGTAGTCCCATGTGACCCCATGTGGCCATGTGCGGTCCTGTGCAGCCATAAAAGACCCTCTCTGGGGCAACAGTTTCCCCTTTTTCAAAAACAAGATAACAATAATTATCTCAGCTTCCAAGAATTAAATGTGAGAATTTTAAGAATTAAATGAGGTCCCAGAAATAAAAGTACATAATTTCATACTTTTAAAATCTGTATATCACACGTTTCTCTATTCTCAAAATTTTCCAAAGCAAACTGTACTGCTTTTTAAATTAAACTTTTAAGATATTTGTAGATTTACATGAAAGAGAGATCCCATGTTACCCTTTCCAGTTTGCCCCAATTACAGCCTTGCAAAACTATAATACAATTTCACAGCAGAACATTAATAAAGTCAAGATAGAGGATATTTCTTTCACCTCGAGGATGCTTCATGTTGCTCTTGTATAGTCACACCCACGTCCCTCCCACCTCACCCTCTCCTGAATCCCTGGTAACCACTAATCTGTTCTCTATTTCTATAATTTTATCACTTCAGGAATGTTACATGGGACAACTGGATATCCACATGCAAAAGAATGAACCCCAACCCCTACCTCACACCATATATAAAAATTAACTCAAAATACATCAAAGACCTAAATGTCAGAGCTAAACTATAAATCTTTAGGGAGAAAACATGAGTAAATCTTTGTGACCTTGGATTAGGCAATGATTTCTTAGATATGACCATATATCTTAAAGCACAAGCAACCTAAGAAATAATTGAAAATTGTATTTCACCAAAATTAAAACCTTTTGTACTTCAAAGGATATCATCAAGCAAGTGAAGAGGCAACCAGCAGAAGAGGAGAAAATATTTGCAGAAGATCTGTCTGATAAAGATCTAGTATCCAAAATATATACAGAACACAAACTCAACAGTGACACAAAGAAATAGATAACCAATCAAAATATACGCAATTGGTTTGAACAGACATTTCTCCAAAGAAGCTATACAAATGGCCAATAAGCACATGAAAATATGTTCAGTGTCATTAGTCATTAGGGAAATGCAAATCAAAATCACAATGAGATACCATTTCACACCCACAAGGATGGCTAAAATCAAAACAACGTATAATAACAAGAGTGCGCCAAGACACAGAGAAATCAGAAAGTTCATACCTTGCTGGTGGGAATATGAAATACAAAATGGTGTACAGTTTTCCACCGTGGAAAACTGAGGCAGCTCTTCAAAACATTAAAGAGAGTTACCTATGGCTCAGCACTCCTAGGTACATACCCGAGAGAAATGAAAACATGTTGACACAAAAATTTGTAAACAAACGTTCACAGCAGCATTATTCATAACAGCCAAAAAAGTAGAAACAAAACAATGTCCACCAACTGATGAATGGATAAACAAGATGTGGCATGTCCATACAATACAATATTATTCAGCCATAAAAAGGAATGAAGCAGACTTCCTGGGTGGTCCAGTGGTTAAAACTCTGTGCTTCCACTGCAGGGGGCCTTGGTTCAATCCCTGGTCGGGAAACTGAGATCCCACATGCTGCAACGCAGCCAAAAACAAACAGGAATGATGAAGCACTGACACACGCTACAATGTGGGTGAGCCTTGAAAACATTATGCCAAACAAAAAGAAGCCAGACACAAAGAACACATATTATATGATTCCATTTATATGAAATATCCAGAGTTGGAAAAGTGAGAAAGTAGGTTAGTGGTTTCCAGGGGTGGGGAGAGAAGGGAAGGGGGAGTGAGTGCTTAATAGGCATAGGGTTTCTTTTGGGGGCGAAAAAGGTCTGGAATTAGATAGTAGTGATGATTGCACAACCTTGTAAATATAGCAAAAACCACTAAATCATACCCAGTAAAAAGGTGCATTTTATGGTATGTGAATGATATTTCAGTTTTTAAAAATTCAAATTACATGCAATTTTATGTTATTTAAAGTGAGACCCACATGAAACAGGTGCTAAAACCATTTCAGGATCCTCGTCCACAGGATCTGCTGTCCTTGCAAAGCGAAGAGAGACTCAGAGATGGCCCCCCTCCCACAGGGACACAGAGGTGAAGAACAAGTCCCACCTTCACAAAGGAAAATCAGTTATCATTTTAAAAGTAGCCACTTTAAGAGTTTCACAAATAACATTTATTGACCGTATTCATAATGGAATCCCACCCGCATTCACACAACTCCACTACAACTAAGAATCACCTGATGATAAATAATTCGGATTGACTCTTGGGTGTGAATTATATGATCTGAGAAAACAGTGGCTATTACAGACTCTTCCTGATGTGACGGCTTTCGTTAAAGACCTTGAGTATGACTGACATTTGTGTTGATGTTCTTGACAGTAGCTGTTGATTCCAACTTCAAACCCAAAAAAACTGGCTAGAAAGCAAAGAGAAAGGCAATTACTAGGAACTGCCCCCCAAACTGAAACCACACTGCCCTTGCAGGGCCTGTTCGGGGAACCTCTGAGGGGTGGAGGGAGAAGGAAACCCCACCACAGAGCAGGATGTACACTTGGTCCCTGAGGAGCCCAGGCAGAAAACAGGGTGCAGCCTTGGCTGGCTCACTTTCCAGCTGTGGGACCTGAGGCGACGCACTCAACCCCCCCGAGCCCACTCTCCCCTTCTGGAACTCCGAGGAGAATATCCCAGCTTTGCAGAACTGTGGAAGGAATCAAATAAAACGAAGGCTACGTATGGCAAGTCCAGCCAAGAAGGCAAGTGCTTGACTCATCACTACTCTTCAGGGCTCCCTGTCGGGCAGTTCAGAGCTCACTTGATCTCCTGAGGCCTCTGAAGTTCTAGCAAGTCTCTGCCAGGCCAGCAGATGGGCCAGCAGCTTCTCCTGAGATAAGCTGGGCGTGTGCTTTGGGGGATCTCACAGGGCACCCCACATACACCTCAGGCAGGTAAGATATTTCTCCTAAACAGGTGATTGGTGCCTGACCTCTGCCCTAAGATCCTGGCTCAGAAGCAAACACCTCTTATAAAAGCATTAGCAATTTTCCTTTGGCCCACCTGGACCAACTACTTAACACAGACCATCTACAGACAAGTTTCTTTCTTTGCTCTTCCCAGAGTGGGAACCAGGGAGTCCAATTAAATTTGACATCAAGAAGGCAAACACAGACAGAAAGATGAAACTTAAAAAAAAAAAAAAAGAAGAAGGAAATCTCCAGTGCTTCCCCACTAAGGTTCACAGATCACGCAAAGCTGACGGAGCCCCGCCCAGCCCCTTCCTGGGGGCACTCGCCCTAGAGAAGCTGCAACCCAGGTCCATATAGGCACTTGTATGCAGATGTGCATCACAGCATCATATGTGACCACACGGAGTGCCCAATACTAGGAGAGTGGACAAGCAGGATGCCAGGAGAGGAACTTCCACTTCCAGACAAGATGGTGGGACAAAGACAGGGCTACCTTCCTGTCTGAACAACTAGAAAACTGGGCAGAAGACATCTGAAGCTGTTTTCAGATACTGGACATTTTCTAGAACATTCCCCTTACAACTGTGTGGAGGAGACAGACAAAAAGCAAACAAGTCAATATATGTAAATTCTAATTGTGCACAATTACATGTTGATATGTATTTGCACATTTACATATTTGTGTGTGTATGTTTGCACGTATTTACATATAGGTGTGATGAAAGAAACAGGAAGAAGGGGGTGGATGGGGGTAATGGTTGGGGAGATGGGTAAACTGGGGCAGCGGCGTTTAGAGGAGAAGGAGGAGGAGAGCTTTTTCCAAGAAAACTAAAGCAAACAACCAGGTAAGGGGACACCCTGTCTTGAAACTGAAGTCGCCCTGGAGGTTTCCTGGGTGGTGGTGGGGGACTGAGTGGGGTTCCAGGTGAGAAACACAGGCCTGGGCAAGGCCAGTGGGTCCGAGGCCGGAGAAAGGGCTTTTCAATATGGAGCCTTGATGGTTGGGGCTGGTCTGGGGGAGAGGCAGCAGGTCCCCCGAGGGTGCGGTGCGCTCAGACCTCAGAAGGCTGGCTGGTCAAGCTGGCTTAAAATCCACTTCCAACCCCAACACAACAGAAATTTGCAGAAACTGGAACCAATGGCCCTTTGGGGGCAGGGGAATTTGGGAAATTGGGAACAGGGAAGAGGTGAGGAAAGCAAGGTGGGTGGTCCCAAGATGCCCCACCTCCCCACCATCGGCCCTGGCCCTGGCGTATCTGGATTGCCCTTCCCTTGCATTTTCTGGAAGAAGATACCTGTGTCAGGTGTGAGCAAGAGTCCAGACAATGGTAACAACATAACAGTAATCATGGCCGTGCTCATCTCTCACCCTCTGCTGAGCAACAACCAAGTTCTCCCACATCCTCAACTCAACTAAACCCTGGGAGTGAGATGAGCCCAAGGCCACCACTGCCCCACCAGCACCTGCTCACAGGATGGCCACGGTGACACTCAGTAGGGCCTGGAGGAGGGTCAGGAGGCTGAGGCTGAGGCTGAGGGGCAGGAGGGAGGCCAGGAGGCTTGCTGGCTGCCCCGGGGCCACCGGCTCAGCCTGGTGAAGGACCTGGAGCTGCTGCCACTTGAGGAGACAGCGCCCTTCGCCGTCACAGATTCGCCAGCGGTTGTACCCAGAGCGCACGTCCAGGGGGACTTCTAGGCAGAGAAAGCAAATCAGGCCTCGGCGGGGTGTGGGGACAGGATGCTCTCAAGTCTGCACCCATGAGAGAGCCCTCTGGAACCCAGCGCAAGGAAACCAGGTGTCCCAACAAGGCAGGTCACAGCCCAGGGGTGTGGGCGCTGACCCGGCGCCCACTGAGGTGAAGAGAGCACTGCTGTTTGTTTGTTTCTAGGGTGATTGTGGGGCCTCGTGGCTGTGTTTTCTGAGTCTTTATCTTTTAGAGCTGCCTACTGAAATATTTATGAATGAAATGATATGGTAGTTAGCTGGGATATGCTCCACATTAATCTTTTTCTTTTTCATTTTTTTCTTTTTTTTTTTTTTGGAGGTGGGGATGGAGTGGGTGAAGCACATATGAAACCAGATCTACCAGGAGATGGTCAGGGCTATAGATGAGTGACGGGAACTTGGGCTTTAGTGGAGTATTTGAAATTTCCCATAATAAGAAGTCAACAACCACCACATCCACAAACAGAATTCAAACATCTCCATCTCCTTGATGCTCTTTAGCTTTTTCAAGACCTGCTTTTGTCACATGTGACCCTCTTGATGTTATATCTCTTATTTCTTTATTACACTATTAATATGCTACTACTATGAAATGTACACTCTAATTATACTAATATAAAATGCCTTCAATATAAAGTATATTTTCCTTATAAAAAATTCTACCACAAAAGCATAAAGAAGAAAAGCACATGAGCCCTCTATTTACAAGCAAAATACAAGATCAGAAACACAGATTTTCTCTTTAAAATGGAAATCAGCTGGATTTGAGGCCAAGGGGACCATCCCATATTTTTAAGTCACTCTGTACAGAGCTCAGCTCAAGGAGAGAAGGATCCTTATCCTCCTGGCAGCAGTGAGACTCGCACTCTCACTCCTGTCCTGTGAACACCTTCTGGCTTGAATGGGTTTGAGGCTTGAAACATTAACATAAATCACCTGAACTATAAAACAATGGCTGGAGTAAAAATTAATACTGGTTTTTAACAACGTATCAGTGGATGCACTATTCAACAATAAACTGACTGAGCTTTTAGACTTTCTTAAAGATTCAGAGTGTTCAAAGCCAAAAACAACCAATAAAAATAAGCCCATAGATCGGTGATTATAGGGTGAGAAGAGTAGTTTCTCAGGTGGTTCTCATTCTACTGCTTGTTTTTTGTTTTTTCGTTTTTGTTTTATTTTTGTTTTTTGTTTTTTGTTTTTGATGAAGTGATTTCTGGCTCTTCCACCTGAAGCTTGAGGCAACGTATTGCTACCTGTTTGGCTCATCATGCACCCACCAAGAGCCTCTCTTTGCTGGGCCTGACCTGCCCCCTTCCCCACCCACAGGGGTTACCTGTGACTGTCAGCTGAGACAAATGACACCAACCTTCACCTACGCACAAACAGAGCTTTCATTTTTAAAACTGACATTAATGGAGTCCTATTGCCTGGGCTACAATGACTTCTTCTCCTACACTGCAATGTGTGTGGGAGTTCATTTCATCGTCCCTAACAGTTGCGAACTCTAGGCAGCTGGTACCACATTTCAAATGCACCCCCATTCATGTCCATCCTCCCACTGAGAGACACTTAAGTTGCTTCCAGTTTTTTGCCAAGGAAATCACTGCTGCAGACAGACGTGCGTGGAGTGTCTACATGTATTACCCAGATGTGGGCTTGCTGGATTAAAGATTGTGCACGTTATAAAATCTGATAGATACCTCCAAACCTCCCGCCAAAGGCTGTGACAGTTCGTGTTCCTCCTGTGCTACTCTTACAATCAGGAAAAAGTTAGGTATCTTCTGCATGAAGAGGTAGGCGTGTGGGGTAGTGGCTGCTTGTTTCCCAAGAGCTCTCCCCCTTAGCTGACTGCCCCTGGGCAGGCCTCTCAAATCACCTGCACATCACAGGAACCCCATGTCAGACACCCAACCTCTCAGTACCTGTCCAGTCCCTCCTTCACAGAGTCCATCAAGGGGACTCACTATGCCCTCTGGCCCCAGCACGAAAAGGGGAGGGTGTGATCTGAGCCGACAAAACGTCCACTCCTTTGCTCACATGCAATGCAGAGAAAGCAGACGTGTCGGCCATCTGCAAGGGAAAGCACCTCCACTCATTTTAGAGACAAAGAAAGTAAAGGTGCGGGTGGAGACACCACCTCCTGGTGCACCATGACTGAGCACGTGAGTACATGCATACATCAGGGCACAGATATATGGATATGTGAACACACCTTGTCATGACTACGCACTGCACTGTGAACATATGAACATGCGAGTATGTGCTATGCCTGTCATAAACATATGAATGTATGAATATACTGTATGATGAATATATCCATAAATGTGGTGCCATGAACATATAACGTGTCATGAATATATGAAAGTGGGAATACATCTACAAACATATATACTATGTCATAAATACATATGTATATACAACACATACATACACATACCATATCATGAATTATAGAAGATTAGAGCTTAAAAAACACTTCAGATACCACCTAACCCCAGGTTGCAAATTGGTTTCATCCTGAGAGTCAATGTTGATAATTGGTAGAGCCTGAGTCTTCTCTGGGTTCATTGGGAAAACATGGGAGATGATTAGTGATGCCTGGTGAGGGTTGGGGTGGGAAAAGTGGTGTGTGCGCCAGTCTGTGGTCTTCTTTGTGTTTCACCCATCTGGGGATGACAGGAGTCTCCCCCACCCCATCATGATGTTCATGAGACCCCCGCCTTCCTTGGGGACAGGGAAGGGATGAGACACGTGAGCACTGAGTTACCTGGGATGCCTTTAAAACTCTGCAGCCTTTTCACCACCTAAGATAAAAGATAAGGATGTGGGCAAGCGTGTCAGCCCCAGTGATCCACCAAGAAGGGGTCCCAGTGATTTGGCCTGGAAACCCCCTGGAAGGGGTCCATGGCCAGCTCAGAATGCAAGTTGTGTTCTCCTTTTAAAAAGCCTCTGGGTCTTAATTCTGGGGGCAGTATGCTACTTGATGACAGAAAACCAGCAGCTGGAATGTGGGTGAAGGCAGAAGGAAGCCTCTAACTCCAGGACACTCAGAAAGCAAGGGAGAGAAGTGGCCCTGGAGCTGAGTTGGGCTGGACCTGGCTGACCATCTCCCACCACAGTTGCTGACCTGGAACCCAGAGCTGTGGAGATACCAGACAGAGCCAAAGAGCAAGGACAGACACTCGAGCAGTGGTCCTTCCCCAGCACCCTCCCTCCAGGCCTGCCAGGCTGGGGCTACAAGTGCAGAATGCTCAGACAGGGGGAGAGAGCTGAGGGGGAGAGGAGGCAAGGAGAGGGAAGAGGGGTGGGAAGGAAGAGGGAGGGAGGTGAGGGAGGTGGAGAAGAAGAGGGAAGAGGGAGGAGAAGGCAGGAGAGGAGAAGGGGACAGAAGAGATGGCCGGAAAGGTGACAGCAGCGGTGGGCACCCTCATCAGAAAGCAGTGCACCCCACCCTTCCCAACACCACCAGGACACCTGACCTGGGCCTGCCCTGAGTACCACTTGCCTCCTGCACTCTGCTGCCCTGAGCCACGGCTTCCAGAAGGCCCCCAGACATCAATGGAGGCCACTGTGGGGAAAGAACCCAGCACCCTTTCCCCTCATCTCTGGGTCCCTCCTTAGCCTGCCCCTCACTCTCAGGCCTCGCTGCCATGCGAGCCTCCCTCTTACCTTCTTGTGAGACCTCAGGACCTGGGGCACCCAGTAGGGCATCATGGCCTGATCCCTAGGCATCGGGAGGCGGCCCCCAAAGTGGTGGCATGGGCAGGGGCACGCCTTGGTGGTTTTGGGGACATAAAACCGGACCATCTTTTGGATCTAACAGAGGAAGGGAAGAGAAGGTCCAAAGCGGGGTGGAGCCATGCCCCAGACAACCTCAGCCTCGGGGACAGGGCCCTGGAGAGCGCCTCTCCTATGCCCCACCCACAGCACACCCCAACAGCCCAGCTGAGGGAGCAGGTCCCCACTCCACGATATTCCCAGGAGTGGCCGGCACCCTCACGACCCACCACCTGCACCTCTGCAGTGGGGCATCTGCGTGGTACTGTGGCGGGACACATGGGTGGGAGTCGGGAGGCCTGGCTCTGTCCTGAGCCTGGCGGCCTCCAGGAACAACCCTTGGGCACAACGTTTAGCCTCTCTGAGCCTCAGCACTCTCGGCTAGAGAGAGCGCTCTGCCAGAATCTTGACAACATTGGTCAGAGTCTAAAATGGATAGTCTTTGGTCCAGCAATTGCACTCCTGGGACTGTATCCCAGGAGGACACATGTGCATTTGCTCAAGAACACTCAGTACAGCACTGGCTGTAGTGACCAAATAGCCTGAATGCCTATAATAAGGGACAATAAATAATGGACGTGGGAACAGAGGGAATGGGTGGCCTTTGGAAAGAATGAGGCAGACCTGTCTGTCCTGATACAGAATGAGCACAGAGACACGATATTAAGTGGGAAATGCAGCACTGTATGCTACCACTTACGTTTTTTTTAAAAGGTGGGGGGGCGGGGGGGGGCTTCCCTGGTGGCGTAGTGGTTGAGAATCCGCCTGCCAATGCAGGGGACATGGGTTTGAGCCCCGGTTCGGGAAGATCCCACATGCCGTGGAGCAACTAAGCCCGTGCGCCACAACTACTGAGCCTGCGCTCTAGAGCCCGCGAGCCACTACTACTGAAGCCCATGTGCCACAACTACTGAAGCCCATGCGCCTAGAGCCCGTGCTCCGCAACAAGAGAAGCCACCGCAATGAGAAGCCCACGCACCACAACAAAGAGTAGTCCCTGCTCGCCTCAACTAGAGAAAGCCCGTGCACAGCAACAAAGACCCAACGCAGCCAAAAATAAATGAATAAAATATAAATAAATTAAAAAGAAACCAATTTTGCTCATGGGGCAAAGCGGCCAGGCCCCAGGGATCAGCCAGTCCCACTTTGCCAGCAAAGAGTCTTGGTTGGGGGGTAGGGGGGAAGTCAGCTGGGGCTTCTGAGAATGTTTTATACCTGAGAAGAAAGAGAGAGTGGTAGAGTAAGCCTTTGGAAGACTCCGAAAGACTCACTTTCTGCCATGTGTAACATGGTGTAAAACAGAGACCCGTGGCCACCATCTAAAAACACTAGAAGTGACAGCACAAACACTCTGAGTGGAAGGATGAAGAGAATCTGGGTCCCCGCAGACATCATAAAGCCAAAAAACCAATCCTAGAAGAATCCTCTCTCTACCAAAGACCCTGGTTGAACCCACTGTGGGTCAGTTTTCTGTTTCTTGCACCCAACACTTCCCTTCTGATGGAACAGGAGCCTGAGGAGCAAGCGGAAAGGGGACTGGATATCCAGGCAGGGGCAAGGTCAAGAAGGACCCCAAGAGTTGTGTCAGGGAGTTTGGTCCATATTCTGAGGGAAATGGGTCTCCACGGGGGAGTGACAGGACCAGATATATGGTTTTAAAAGCTCACCAGCTACAGATCAGAAAATGGACAGTCAGAGTTAGAAAGGATGTAGGCAAGGAGACCAGCTGGGAGGCTGGGCAGTCACCCTGGTGAGATGTGCTGGGCACCTTGACTTCTATATTCCTTCCACCCTTACCCCTGACACCCAGCAACAAAATTCAGTGGGGAGAGTGCTGGAATCAGAGCCAGAGACCTAGATTCTAAACCCTGATCTGCTATGGACTGACTGTGTGATCTTGGACAAGCCCCCGTCCCTCTCTGGACCTCAGTTTGCCCATCTGCCAAAGGGAGATGATAATACTTACTCTGCCCAACTTTCAAATGATACAATGACCAACAGGAGGGACTGAGGCTATCACCTCTGCCTAGAACAATATGACTTAGTCATCTTGATACACTGACCCCTTTGAGAGTCTATTAAAAAACAAGAAACGAGAGATTCCACATTCTACAATCACTACAGAGTCTACTGATATTAAAAGGGCAATAAGGAAATATTATGAACAACATTATGCCAATAAATTCAACCACACTGATATAATGGACAAAGTCCTTGAAAGGTATAAACTACTAAAGCTCACTCATGAAGAAATAGATAAACTAAATAGCTCTGTATCTATGAAAGAAATTACATTTGTAGTTGAAAACCTTCCCACAAAGGAAGCTATAGGCCCACATGGCTTCACCAGCAAATTCTACCAAACACTCAATGAAGAAATAATACCAATTCTACACAAAATCTTCCTGAAAATGAAAGAATACTTCCCAACTGATTCTACGATGCCAGGATTAATACATCATAATTAAATGTGTTTGAAAGGTTGGTTTAACTTTTGAAAACCAATCAATATAATTCATCACATTAATAAACCATAAAAGAAAAACTATAAAATGATTTCAATAGACACAGGCAAAATCCAACTTTCATTTCTGATAAAAGCTCTCAGCAAACTAGCAATAGAAGGGAACTTCCTCAGCCTGATAAAGGGCATCCAAACTTACAGCTAACATCATACTTAATGGTGAAAACTCAAACGTATCCTCTAAGATCAGGGGAAAAAAAGGATGTCTGTCTTTCCCACTCCACTTCAATAGTTTACTAGAAGTTCTATCCGTGTATCAGACAAGAAAAATAAATAAAAGGCACACAGATTGGAAAGGAAGAAATAAAACCATCTCAATCTGGAGATAACATAATCATCCATGCAGAAATTCTGATGGAATCTACAAAAACAGCTACCAGAATGAGTTTAACAATACTGTGGGACACAAGATCAAAATATAAAAATAAATGGTATTTCTAAATATTAGCAATGAGCAAACATAAACTGACTTTTAAGAACAATGTCATCAAAAATATGAAATACTTATAAATAAAACTGACAAAAGATGTGCAAGACCTGTACACTGAGAACTGCAGAATACTGCTGAGAAATAGTAAAGAAACCTAAATAAATATAGAAATTACCATGTTCATGGATCAGAAGACTCAGTATGGCTAAGAAGACAATTTCTTCAAATTGATCTACACACAATCCCAATCAAAATCCCAGTAGGACATTTTTGTAAAAAATTGACAAACTGATTCTAAAATTCACGTGGAAATGCCAAGAGCATACAATAACCAACTTTGAAAAAGAAAAACAATGTTGGAGAGCTAACACTACCTGATTTCCAGACTTTTTATAATTATAAAGCCACAGTAATCCAGTTAGTGTAGTACTGGTACAAGGATAGACAATCAGGTCAGCGAACAGAATACCGCAACAGAAATAGACCCACGTGTATATGGACAATTGGTTTTTGACAAAGGTGTAAAGGCAAGTCAGTGGAGAAAGGATGAGCTTTATAATATGTGGTATTAGAACAACTGGACATCCATATGCAAAAAATAAACTTCAGTCCATACCTCATGCCATATACAAAAACTGACTTAAAATGGACCACAGACCTAAATATAAACAGTAAACTATAAAAATTCCAGAAGAAAACATAGAAGAAACCTTTCTGACATTGGGTTGGCAAAGGTTTCTTAGAAATGCATAGAAAGCATGATCCATTGTTATGCTGGGGACAGGCACGCCTAACAAGATCCAGAAAAGATTAAATTGATAAACTGGACTTAATCAAAATTTAAAACTTTTGCCCTTTGAAAGACAGTGATAAGAGAATTAAAAGACAAGCCAAAGACGTGGAAAAAACACTTGAAAATTAAATATCTGGTAAAGAACCTGTATTCAGATATATAAAAAACTCTCAAAACTCACTAATCTAAAAAAAGCAACCCAATTTTTTTTAAGGGGCAAAAAAGACACAAATCAAGTAAGATATGCAGATGGCAAAAATATATGACGAGATGCTCAACATCATTAGTCATTGTGGAAATACAAGTTAAAACCTCAATGAGAGGGAATTCCCTGGTGGTCCAGTGGTTGGGACTCCGCATTTTCACTGCCAAGGATATGGGTTCAATCCCTGCTTGGGGAACTGAGACCCCGCAAGCTGTGCGGCCAAAAAAAAAAAAAACACACAATGAGATACACACCTATTAAGATGGCCAAAATTTAAAAGACTGACCAAACCAAGTGTCAGTGAAGATGTGAAGGAACTGGAACTTTATACATTGTTGGAGAGATTGTGAAATGGTACAACCACTTTGGAAAACAGTTGACAGTTTCTTAAAAAGTTAAACAGATACCTACCATATGATGCAGCAATGCCTTTCCTAGGTACTTGCCCAAGAAAAATGAACGCATGTTCACACAAAGACTTGTACACAAATGTTCACAGCAGCTTTATTTGTTGGACAGAATAGAAAAAGCTGGAAATGATCCACACATCCTTCACTGGATGAATGGATAAACTGTGGTCTATCCGTATAACGATACGCTACTCAGCAGTAAAAAGGAATGAACTATCAATGCACACAACCACGTGGATGAATCTGAAAAATGATCATGCTGAGTAAAAGAAGCCAGACAAAATGAGTACATACTAGATGATTCCATTTATATAGTGTGAGTTGGTGGACAGTGGTGAGCATAGTTGCCTTCCATTTATATAACATTCAAGGAAATGCAAATGAATCTATAGTGACAGAAACAGATCCACAGTCGCCTGAGCACCGCAGGGCAGAGGGGGTTGAGTGGAATTTCAAAAGGGCACAAGGAAACCTTTTAGGGTTGCGTACCAGTACCGCACTACTCCATTTTATACAAGGGACTTGAGCACCCTGGATTTTGATATCCACAGGGGTCCTGGAACCAATCCCCTTTGAATACCTAGAGATGACTGTACATTGTCACAATTGTAGTGGTGGTTTCACGGGTGTGTGCATATGTCAAGATTTATCAAACACTACATTTTACATATGTGCCGTTTATCATATGCCAATCGTATCTCCATAAATCTGAACCCCTGATTCAAGTCACCTACCTGCTTTCGGGGTCAAGGACAGAGGGACCCAGTAAGGCAGCATTGCCTCAGCCCTGCGCACCGGCAGGCGACCCCCAAATTTGGCCTGGCACTCACAGCAGATGGGCTCTCGGTGAACAGAGCTGGGGGCAGGGCACATCTGAACCAGAGGCAGAAAAAAGAGAATCAAATGTGATGCTGCATTAGTGATGTGAGTCAAGGTACTCTCTGAAATAGTAAATCCATGCTCAGAGGGAGCAAGATTAACACAGGGCACCCAGGGGCAGGTGCAGGGACAGGAGCCCCAGCTCCCGAAGCTCACAAAGAGGCAGGCTATCTCGGCCTGCCCTGAGGCCCTCCAAAGTCACTTAGAGGGGGACCACCAGAGCCTGCAGACCAGGTATGATGGGATGTGCGACCACTTACAGCCACATTACCATGAGCAAGTCTTGGATTTCCCCCCTAAAAATGGGGAAGTACAACCAACTCTAGCAGGGGTTGGGGAGAATGATTGCTCTTTTTGTGGCAATCCATGTCAATCTGCATACAGCGCTTTATGTTTGCAAAGGCTTCCACAACCATCCCATGTGATCCCACCACACCCACAGGCAGGCAAAGAGGAAAAGTCATCCTCTCCAGGGGCAGATGGAGCTGATGCTCAGAGCAGACACTTTAAGGGGCAACACTTGTTCTCCCAGGCCTCCTGAATCCCTGTCATGAAAAACTGAGGGGTGGGGGAAGCAGTGGGTGACCCTACATAGAGATGTGGGGGCTTGCATGGTCCCTGAAACCACGGACTGCCCTGTCTGACACACCCTCTCGGGAGATGCTACTTCTGGACCCACATTCTCTGCTCTCCCCACCCCACAGAGGCGTGTCAGGGTTGGGGCAAAGTAGTTGAGATTTGCTTTCCTTACCGAATGATCTATGGGACACACATCTTCCCCAAAAGTTTGAAATGTGCTTCTTTCCCTAGAAAAGAACAGGAAGGCTTAGAAAGTTCTGGGCTTCGTGTAAATTGGGAGCAGGAGTACTAGGGTGAGGGCCTGGGCCAGCTTGGCTCATACCATTAAACCCCAAGAGTGGAAGGGGTTATCATTCTGAGCCTAAGAGGGGGCAGAGGGTGACAATAGAAGCAGGTATGTGCACACTCACATGCTAAGGTCTGGGGGTTCCCAGATGTCAAGCTATTGTGGAATCCTGCATCCCCAAACCTACGTGCTTCAGGCACACTATAGCTAAACCCGTGCTAGGCCCTTTGGGAGAGACAGCAACATTCCAACCTGGTGAGAATTTTCCAAGACGTGGAGCTGCCAACCACAACATATATGAGGCTTTAACAGACACCCTGAGCATACTTGGAATTCTGAAGGAAAATATCATCAAAGCTCTACATCTAATGAAATTCCTTGCAGTATAAAAACCTGGGTGCTTTGTCTCTGGGATGACAAAGCATTTGGGGTTGCATAGCCTCTGTTACTCTTCCCATTCTCCCCAAAACAAGTTGCTAGAATGTTGGCCACTGTATGGAGAGTGTCCAGTGGGCATAAAACCAACACAAAGACCAGCTTCCCTGAGAGCGATGTGTAACATGGAAATGGTAAAAGTGATATCATCATAATAATCACTATTATTGCTATCCCATTACAGCAATCGCTTCAGGTCACTGAGCTCAACTCCCCCGGCTGATCCTCGACAACACAGGATGTGGGATGCTGCGCTGCACAGCACCCAAGCCCCCAACGCTCATGACAGCACTGCTGTTTCCTTGCGGGGGGCCACAACCCCAGCCAAGAAGGTGAAGCCGGCTCGTTTCAGAGGCTGGCTCAGAATGGTATTATAACCCAAGTCAACCCAATGAAACCCATTCTGGGACTTTGTGTTAAAATTACTGGGAAAGGGAATGTCCTTTTCTGTTGAGGCTGTAAGCCTCCAGAGGTCTTGGTCATTTTGCCTCCAGGAGGGGAAGAAAGCAAAGCCGAAGGTGGAGACAAACAGTCCTTGACCACCATCCTTGAGCATCTGGGTACATCCATTCCTGACGACTTACTCCTGACATCCTCAGGTGAAACAACGAATTGCCCTTTTGGGCTTACATGATGTAGGTATGGTATCTGTCCTGCCTACCTGGTACAAGCTTCTATGGGACAGGGTGATTTGGGAGTCCTGGGGCTTCCCTCAGGTGACTCGGGGTCCGGGTTCCCTCAGGTGACTCGGGGTCCGGCTTCCCTCAGGTGACTCGGGGTCCGGGTTCCCTCAGGTGACTCGGGGTCCGGCCTCCCCAGCTGACTCGGGGTCCGGCTTCCCTCAGGTGACTAGGGGTCCGGCTTCCCCAGGGGACTCGGGGTCCGGGTTCCCTCAGCTGACTCGGGGTCCGGCTTCCCTCAGGTGACTCGGGGTCCGGGTTCCCTCAGGTGACTCGGGGTCCGGCTTCCCTCAGGTGACTCGGGGTCCGGCTTCCCTCAGGTGACTCGGGGTCCGGCTTCCCTCAGGTGACTCGGGGTCCGGCTTCCCCAGCTGACTCGGGGTCCGGCTTCCCCAGGGGACTCGGGGTCCGGGTTCCCTCAAGTGACTCGGGGTCCGGGTTCCCTCAGGTGACTCGGGGTCCGGGTTCCCTCAGGTGACTCGGGGTCCGGCTTCCCCAGGTGACTCGGGGTCCGGGTTCCCTCAGGTGACTCGGGGTCCGGCTTCCCCAGGTGACTCGGGGTCCGGGTTCCCTCAGGTGACTCGGGTGCCGGGCCCCCAGGTGTGGCGTGGTGGCCCAAAGTTTAGGACTGAGGGGGCACTTGCCTGTCATGACGCGCTCGGGATGAGTGCGCGCTGACAGACCGAATGGACACCCGAGGGCTCCCGGAAGTGCCCGCCGCGACTCTAAGTCGTGGTGAGGGGGGTGACGAAGCTCATGACGACGGCGGTGACGAAAGCGTGGACTGGCCCACGCGTATCACTCCTCCCACAGACCGTCCTCCTCACTGCGCCCGGCCCCTCCCGGGGGCCTCCTCCGACCCCCAAGGCCCCTCCTCTTCCGCCTCCCCGCCCCAGAGGCCAGGTTCTTCCGGCGACGGCCCTCTGCGCACGCCGCTGACTGGCCCTCGTTCAGCCAATCAGACGCTGCCTTCTAGGCACTTACCTGGCAGCTGATTGGGCCCTGGCGCCACGAGCCTCGGGGTCAGCGGGGTGGGGCGGGGTGGGACACGGCGGGGCCCGGGGACGGAGCGGAGTTTGGGCCGGGCGCGGGTGGCCGCGTTTCGGTTGTGGCCCCGGCCTGGCCTGGATGGGCGTCGGCCCCGGAAGACCCACCCCCCCACTCCCGGGAATGCCCACTCACCATTTCCGATGGACGGGCCTGCGGGGCCGCGGGGCGCACCAGCCGGGGTCTCTGTCCCCTGGAAGGAGAGAAAGAGGTGGGACCCGCCCCCCGAGGCCGCAGGGGCGCGGTGCCGGCCCAGGGCCGATTCCGCGTACCGGGGAGCATCTCGGTAGGAGTGTGTCCCACGCAGGACCCGGGACGTACTTGTAGTTGAAGTCGTTTTTCTGACGTTCAGATTTAACCGGGCGCCCCGCATGTCACTGGCTGAATCGGGCTCAAATTGTGACTTTGGAGAATGTGTGTTTCTTAAGCAACCTGGGGGTTCGAAGGCCGTGGAATTCAAAACAACTGACATCCAGAGATGCCGTGTCGTTTTGAACGCTCTGCCCGTTTCTCTGCCCGTTGGTCTCTCCTTCCTCCGCCTCGCAACGTGTGCGCTCTGGGCAGTTTCCGAAATGAAGACACGATGATTGTCTTCACATTTTAGTAAAATTGAATGTTTTCTGCCTCTCTGTGATCTTTATCACAAGATCAGATTTGTATTTCTTGGAAGCATGGGAGTTCCCTGCTGACCTAGTGGTTAGGATTCCGAGCTTTCAATGCCTTGGCCCGGCTTCAATCCCTGATCGGGGAACTGAGATCCTGCAAGCCACACCGTGGGGCATAAAAAAAAAAAAAAAAGTATTTTTTGGAAACAGACTTCTTAGTGTTTGTTTTGCTTTTTTTGGGGAGGGGGCACATCTCCGCGTGCTGTGTTCTAGCCATGGACAAACAGGAGTTCCCAGGCACTGCTCAGGATTCTTGGCTCCTTTATTAAACTGATAAGTTCATGACGTGTAAACAGGTCTGAGCTTCCAGCCAGTACCCCCACGCAGGCTCTCCGGGCAGCACCCCACCATATTAGCTGCTAATTATTTCAGACACCACCACCCCCCCACCGCATGTGTGTCTATAAATAATGTCACCACTGGTCTCTTAATAGCTAATGACAAAATTATCCAGGAATCTCACCATTAGCCTAGCATTTTATTTATGGCTGTCTTGTCTCTGCCAGCCTTGGAGGGCCCTTGGCTTCCTTGCACTCTCCATTCTCCTCCTGAGCCCACTGGAACATCGTGGTAGCATAGAAGACAGGTTTGTGCCCCCCTAGAAACTCTGGCCCTCACCCCTGGGACTTGCCATCTCATGTCAAGAGTGACTCATCACCGTCCCCATCCCCACCAAAAATAGTTAAAAGGACTGACAGTACCAAGGATGTGGCAGCTGGAACCCTCATACATTACTCACAAAATGGATACAACCATACAGGCAAACTGTTGGGCAGTATTAACAAAGCCTAAACGTGTGACTACCCTATGGCCAAGCAGTTCCCCCCACCCGGGTATACACCCAAGAGAGTGAGAGCTTATGTCCACTAGAGGACACAGACAAAAACACACACAGTGCTGGCTCGGCCAGCAGCTGGACAGCCACTTCCCACTCTTTGACATGCATCCATATCTGTGTCTCTGAGGACGTTCCTAAAAAAGTACATATTACTGGCAACCCAGAAAAGAACCAAAAAGTTGTGGTTTTGTTTTGAGGTTGGCTTGTTATTTCAGGATAGCCTTGCCTCACTGACCTGTGACAGGCATAGGAGTTCCACAAACCTAAATCCTACGGATTAAGTGAAATCATGATTTTCAAATAAAATCTAAATAGGAACTGTATTCTTAAGTTCTCATGTCTCATGACTTTTTGGGTCTCTCTGATGTTGAGCACTCAAGTCCCTTCCCAGCCGAAGCCGCACAGCGTTTTTGGTCAAGATCACACCAGGTGCCACTGTCGCCGCAGCCCTGGACACAGGACTCACTTTTTACCTGGATGGGGGCCCTGCATGATGTGACAGGTTCCCACCGGTGGACAGCATGATGTCAACTCTGCTGCCCCAAACCTTACCCTTTCCTCGTGGGACCATAGGCTTCATCGTCGCCCTCACTGACCGAGACACCTAGACTTCTCTCTTCGGTGGCTGTGACATCAGCGTCTCGGCTTCCCTTCCCTTCTTCACTGCGAGCTCCTGCAATCTGCTGGGGGACACAGGACCACTGCCATCCTCCTCCTCACTGTTGTCAGAGCACTATGAAACGGCACAGCCAAGCCAGGCTACCAGGCTAGGAGAGTCTGTTCGTTTTCAAGTGCCTCTGTCACTGTCTCACCCCCACCTCTGAGGTACCAAGGGCCCCGTTCTAGTGCCTTCCCCGAGATCACTGAAGCGTCCTCTAGGAGAAGCCTCGGCACCATGTTCCCTGCACCCATAGCGCCCCATGGGAGCTTGCCTTCCAATAGAACTGTGGAACGCTGGGAACAGGAGAGACATTCCATAGCAGTGGGGCCATCCACCTGGGCTCACACACGCACAGAGACCCACACAAATGCATACAGCACATATAAACTATATCTGTGGCATTAAATTGTCATGGGGAGTATTAGGGGAAAAAATGTCTAAAAAGGCTCCTTGGAGGGAGATGATAATGAATAAAAGGCTGAGAAACTGCTGATGAAAGAAACCAAACTAAAAAAGCTACATACTATGCAATTCAGTTTGACATTCTAAAAAAGGCAAAACTAGAGATGGAGAACAGATGAGTGGTTTCGGAGCAGGGCGCTGGCTATGAAGGGGCAGCACCAGGGATTTTGAGGAAGATGGAACATTCTGTATCTCGACTGTGGTGCCTGTTCACAGCTCTATGTGTTGGTCAACTTAAAGAAATATACTTACACTAAAAATTGACATAATTTATATCTCAAAAAACCTAACCGTGAAATAAAAAAGGACAGTTCAGTGATTCCCACTACAGTGCCAAGAACAGCTATGTGTTTAAAATCATGTTCCTTGAGGTATTTTCTCTGGAATCCTCTTCCCAAAAGATTTTGGAAAAGGAGATATTTGTGCAACATCAGAATCCTTTGGGGGGTTTGCAAAACTAGACTGCTCAACCCCTCTCCCCAGAGATCACAGTTCAGCATGCCAGGGCTGGGCAGGCATCTCCCTCCTGCTGAGGACCTGGTGGCGCTGAGCTTCACGCCCACCCACCCTTCGGGAAGCCAAGCCACCAGCTCGAGTGGCAGGCAGTGTTGCTGCTGACACAACAGCCGTTGCCCCCTCCTGCCCACCAGGAGACTGGGAAATGTGCCGAGGACGGTGCCGGTACCAGGGAGGAGCCCACGGCTCTGGAGCTTTGCGGACATCCCGTTCCTGGGCCCCTGCTGAGGTTCTGGGAGTGACGTCCTCCTGGGTAGAGAGGGAGATAGGTGAGGACACAGCACCTCGCCCACCGTCTGGGCCCTGCAGGCGAGGTACCACATGACCACCTGCAACAGCTTCCATCTCAGCCTTGACCCCTCATTGCACTAGAGACAGATCATCACCTGATACGGCACCCAAGAGTCAAGGGGAGGCTACCTGAGCCCATTTGGGGGATGTTCTGTTCTGTGACCTGTGCAGGACTGAGACCCTGCCACCTGTTCACTGCTGTGTCCCCAACACTTGGCACCCTGTTTGGGGAATGGAGGTGCAGGTACTTACCCAGTGGTTCTCCACCAGGTGACAGTCCCCAGGGGACTCTGGCCGCATCTGGAGGCGTTTTTGGTTGTCATGATGGGGGAGGCCAGGGATGCGGCTCAGCCGCTACAGCAAGGGGGGGTGGCCCAGCACAGAATCACCTGGCCCCAAACGTGGAGACCTCATGCCTGGTGGAGAAGCCCCACCCCAAGCAAGCAGCCAGGCTTGGGGACTGAGAAGCTCTAGGGGCCTAGGCAGCAGCGGGGCTGGTTTCCCTAAAAGATCTTGTGTCTGGGGCTCGGCCTAGGCTGAGGATGCGTGTGCGTGCCACGAGAGCAGGACTGTCGGGTGGACCTCAGGTCTGCTTCTCAGGTCCGCCTCTAGGGCCCCCCATGGGTGTCCTGGGTGACCCGCTGCCTCCTTCCGAGTCCGCTCCCTGAGAAGCACCTGTTCATCCCAGGGCGGGGCAGAGCTGCCAGCCCTCCCTCCCCCAAGTTTCCTGAAAGGCGGCCTTCCATCACTCATGGATTTTCAAGTCAAAGTGGGGGGAAAGGTCTGAAAACTTTACCCAAGTGGCGTATCTTTCTTTGTTGTTTTCACCTTGCTGGCTGGGGTCACGCAGCATGCAGCGACTCTATGTGCCCACTAGAGGTCGGGCTACAAAGGGACCCGGTCACAGGGACCCCAGACTGGAGGGGAGCTCGCTCCCCAGGGCCGCCAATGCGGCCTCCTGCCGCAGGGAAGGGCGAGCACGGTGCCTTCAGGGATGGGGGTGATGCAACGGCCCGGATGGGGGAGGGGACCTAGCCCCAACCCTTCTCAGGACTCCAGGCCCAGCTGGATGGGAACATGAGGTACTTTTACTTCCTACATAAAATATTTGAATTTTTCACAAGAATATTACTTTTGTAAACAGGTTAATACATAAATGAGCTCCTCAGCTGTACGCCCAGTCGCTGAGCACATCCCCTGCCCTATCTATCCTGCCCTTCTGTTCTCAGAAACAGCAACTTACTTAGACTTCAGACTAAGAAAACCCACTTCGGCCCTGCCCTCAGGGCTGCCTTGCTGGGGAGGGGGACACATGTCCGCTGGGTCAAAGGGAGGGATCCAGGGACCCACGGTTGTCTGGGTTCCCCGGGGGTCACTCACCACTCCGTTCCATAACTGGGAAAATCAAAATTTTGTCAAGATCAAGTGTGAAAAGCGCAGGCCCCTGGGGAGGCCCCCCACCCGTGCCCCAGTCCCCTCCCTCGGCCCGCAGCCCCCTCCCACGATCGTCCCCTGCCCACATCCATAGGCCACGTTGCTTAGGGCTCCAGCCTCCATCTGAACCACATCCCAAAAGAAACAAATTACAAAGCACACAACAAGATTTCAGAAGCTGCTTTATGGAGAAACAACCCCGCACGGTTGTCGTGTCCAGGTCACAAGCCGGGGCCCAGGCTCGCAGCAGCTGCTTCCTCGGGTCCCGGCCCTGCCTCAGCCGCACCCGGCAAGCCCGAACGGATGCCTGAGAGCGACCACAACTCCTTCCATCTCAACTGTTGTCTTTCTCACTCAGGGGGTGGGGTTTCAAGATCAAACAGGATGAATGTTTTTCTTCTCCAAGCGGGCTATATGACCTCAAACGACAACCAAAAGTACTGAATTAAGCTAAAAAAGCAAAATGTTCTGATCCCTTCATATGTTCTGGCTGGTCTCCCGGGGAGCACAGAAAGGACCCAGAAGAGGGGCTGCCTTTCTGTCCGAGCCTCAGGTGTCACTGCTGGTCACCTTGGCCCCATGGAAGGCTGGCCTGCAGGCCACCGAGCTGTAAATGACACCGCTCCGTATGGTTCCCATGCACAGCATCAGGCAAACTGATGGCATTGTGGCTTTCTTCTCTCTCTAAATTGTTCTGAGAACTTACAAATTACACTTCAGATCTTCTCCCAAAAGTAAAGACAGAGAAGTTAGCCTACGTTAACACTGGGGTGGACCATGAATTGGGTCATCTTATCCTCAAGGCAGGTGAGGGTTATATGAGAACATTCCCGTAGGCATTCTTGAAAGTATCCAAAAGGACACGGCTACTGAGTCACAGTCAGGTGCTCCAAATCTACACTCAAGACACCGTGGTCACAAGGAACTTAGGAAATTCCCCGAATGACAAAGGGCTGAGCAGGTTTCTGATCCTCTTCAGCTCAGCTCACAAGCACTGAAGTGACCTCACAGCAGCAGCTGTGCAACCTGGGCAACCCGCAAACTGCAACCAGCCCTGAAGGTGTCGGGCAGAGAGGGCAGCTGGCTAAGGGAGGGGTCTGGCCATCTGGAAACAACTCAGTAAGAAAGTCTGGCAGGACAACTGCACCCCTGCGCTTGTTCTGCCGGAAGCAGGAATGCAGCTCGTTAGACCGCTGTGCACTCCCCCGCCCTCCGCATTGGCCAGGGACGCAGGCACCTGGCACTGAGCAGACTGGTGTCGGGGCAGGAGGGGGCAAGGGGCGGAGCAGGGCAGCTGTGGCCATGAGCACCAGCCACAGTGAGCTGGACTGTATTGGAGCCGGGGCCGGGCCCACGTCCCACGGCCCAAAAGTAAGGTCATTTCCCACAGCCTCACACCAAAAAACGCTCAGCCCCAACAGGGAAAATCGCCAGTGACCCGTGTTTGAAATCTCCGATCACATCATTTCCGATTGACTAGCGGAGCGTGGAGCCCGCCCAGGTACGCAGAGGTGCACCTGAGCTTCCTTCCCCAACCTCACGACAGCAAAGTGGCAGTGAAGGCGGTGCCAACCATGGGAAACATCCAAAGACCCTCCGAGATCCACCCACCACCCCCAGCTCAAGCCCCACGTGAACGCTGCCAGCCCCTAACCTGGGTCGAGTGCACCACTGGAACCTGCTTTTTCAAAAGCCCAATTGCCTTTAGGCCTCGGACAACGACATCAGCCTTTTTGAATCCTCGCCTACAAGTTAACTGGTTGGAAGTTCCCCTCCTGAGCTGGTTGACCGTCTGCCAGGAAGGGGAGTGGCCAGTGCCGGGTTTGCGCACAGAACCGCCGCTGTCCCTACACCTCACCTACTGACATCAAGAGCTGGCTGAGCACGGGTCAGACTGGGAGACCTCTGCACGACCGGCTGTGCGGATGGCAAGCCCTCACCCTTCATTGCCGCTGACCTGCCTGGCGTCACCCAGGCCACTGCCAGCTAGACAGACTCCACCCACAGGCCCGGGGGCCCCGCCTGACACCAGAGACAGAGGCCAACGTGAACACAGCCAAGAGAGCAGGGTTATTTTAGTCACTGTTAGTGGAAACCATGCGTAGGCCAGACACTAGAGGCAGAACAGCATTTAGTTTGAGACTGGTTTTTAATCAGAAGTGCTCATCTTCAATCTGTGTGCGCTTTACAACGCTGGGGGCCTCAGACGGAGACGGTCCCTTAGCTCTGGGTAAAATACGCATTTTCTTGATTTTATTTAAACAATGATGAAACCTAGAGAGGAACAGCCTAGCCCAGCTGTCCTCCGTTTTCACGGTCCTCAAGGCTTTGCGGCCAGTTGTCACCGTTGGGGACGGCCACGCTTGGCACGAGAGAAGAACAGCCGCGTTGTGAGAGGGAGGGAGGAGCCTCAAGCTCTAAGGCTCAGTCCTTCGAGAGACGCAGGAGCTGTGACCACGTCCCCACCCAACCCCGGGTCCTGCTGGAAGGGTCTGGGAGGTGGGCCTCCGTGCCTCGGATGAGACGGCCGACAGCGCCCGGCGTGCCCAGGGCAGCCCCACGGAGCCTCCGGGGAGGCCCAGTCTGCGTTTCAAGGCCATGCCCAGAGCTTGCTGCTTCTGTGATTCTGGGAGCAAAGGAAGGCCAGAGTCGCCAAATGTGCTGAAGCGGGGGTGGTGGGGGGTTGTTATTTTAGAAAAGGGCCGGTCAGGGAGAACGCTATCACGAGACACAGGCCACGTTTCATGGGACACCTCAGGTTGGTCTCTACATGAAGGCACCACAAAGCTGCCCCTTCCCTGGGGCCCCTGCCCCCAGTGTGAGGGCTCAGCGGAGTCCAGCCGACAAGGACGAGCAACTGGGAAGGAACAGAGTCCGTGCATCCCGGGAAGCCACACGCCCTGGTAGGCAGTGCAGCCTGGAGGGAGGGCTGAACAGAACTCCAGCAGGTCTGTGCACAGGCACATGGGGCTCCACTCTTCAGGAGACAGCAAGATCAGCGCTCACAGGGGTCCCCAAATGCAGGGGTCAACATGACACAGGGACAATGCCAGCAGAAGGGTCAGCGCCGAGGGTCTGCATGCTGGAGGCTCCCCGAGGGTCCTGGTCTCCAAAGTGCGTTCCCTACGTGCAGCGTCCAGAAAGCCCCCCCACCCCCCCGCAAAGGGACGTCACGCTCACCTGGCACAACCCCTTCTGCTGCTTCGCCCCTCTCAAGAGCGGCACCTGTGTAAACCAAGCAGGAGGAACAGACGCAGGTCATCTCAGAGGGTGCCCTGTCCTGGTTCTGAGACCAGCGGCTGCAGCTCAGGGTCTGACACCAGTGAGTGCGGGGCAGGGGCAGGGCGTGAACTAAGTGAATGCCTGTCTGAAGTGCTGCAGTGAAGGTCTAGGTTCTAAAGCCTGAGAGAGGCCGGGCAGGCACACGGCACCGCAGGGATCGGGGTCGGGTGGTGCTCGCAGGGCCTCCGAGCTGCTGGAAGGCCTGCAGTGGCGTTCCCTAGTGACCCGTATCATTGGCCCCATTTCACTGATTTGGAAACTGAGATCAGGGTGAAATGCCTTTGTCCAAAATCCAAGCAAGTTGGTAGAGAAGTGGGTCCCAAGCCCGACTCCCTGGAGCTCATATTCCACACACAGTGCCCCCACCCGCCCAGGTTGCGTCGAAGTCACCAAGGCCCTCTGGCTCACCTCCTGCAGAGGGGACGGTGGAGCCCACACACCTCACCCATGACGCCTTCCATCGGCTGGAGGCAACAGACTCTGTCGCGTTGTGAACCTCCCTGGAGGAGGATTTTGTTTTCCCTAGAAAATGGCCAATTTCTGCAGTTCAGTCACCTATATGCCCTGCAGCCCGTCCTCTAAGTCGGTTGGTTCTGGTTCTGTTGTTTGTTTCAGACATGCTCAGCTTTCCCCTTGCTCCTGGCAGATATGTGGGCGCCCGCGGAAAGCGTCTGGGGAGGCCGTGCCGAGGCTCCTACAAGGAGGTGGGTGTTCCAGTCAGAGGCCGCGTCTCCTGAGCGCACGCCGCTGCCCTCCCAGCCCGGGCCGCCCGCCGCGGGGGAGCGGGCCCTCAGGAGGCAAGGGACTGGATGTTCTTGAGCATTTCCTCGAAGGCCTGCGGGGACGGGGCGTCCGCATTCCGGAAGGCAGCCTGGACCCTGCTGTACAGGCTGAAGGACTTCAGCTCCAGCCAGATGAACCCAAAGCGATCCTCGTCGAACAGGACGAAGACCCCGGGGGTGCGCTCGGGGCTGGTGAAGCCGTGGCCGGCGATGAGGCCCGTGCCGTAGAAACTGAACAAGGACAAGAGGGAAAGTGCGGGGAGAGGGGATGAGCGGGGCCTCGAAGGCACGTGCTGGCCCAAGCCCATCACCCGTGGTCCTGGACATTCTGGAACATTCTCCCTTCCACCTCCAGGCCACTTCCACCATCTGCCAGCAGCTCTGCACAGAGGTGGGGCCCTGCGCCTTCGGGGAGGCCGGCGTTCACCCCACACAGTCGGGCTCACCCCGCCGACCACTGCTCTCTCTCTACCAGCTCACCCAACGAAAGGACGAGGGTCCCAGGCAGCCCCACCTCGTATCTCTATCCAAAAGTACATGTCTTTATGATGCAGACCCAGGTAACAGAAATCTCAATCCCTGGGACAGTTAGGTCCACGTATGAACAACTCAAATGTAATCAATAACGATTTATCGGCATGCAACTGACATTAATCAGAAGCAGAACTTTCAAATACCCATTACAGCCAAGTTTTGAGACTCAGGCTGTAATATGTTTCTTTCTTTCTTGCAAAGAACAGGTGACGAGGAGTTAGGGGCTGGCCTGAACCTCCCAATGCGCGGAATGGTGCATGGGATGCCCACCTCCGCCCACCATGCTGAGGTTCCGCCTGGCGGGAGGGGGACAGCAGCCCTGCGCCTGAGGGCCCGTGGCTCAGAGAGTTTCGGGAGCGGGGGGGCACCAAGCTTAGATACACAGAGACGTGTGCTGCGCAGGCACTGTGGCAGTGCCAGAGAACGCATGTGCCCCTCCTGGCCGAGCCCCTGATGTTTAGCACCGGGTGGAGGACCATCCCGTGACACAGCCGGGGGCTGGGCCAGAGCTTCCAGGCCGGCGCTGCCAGAGGGCTCTGAGCTGGCCCTGAGATGCTGAAAGTTGTCAAGCTTCCCAGGGATAACAAAGCCTTTTCCTTTATGACCTTTCAAAAATTCATACATTCACTATGTGTACATCTCCCTCCAGAAAACCCAAATTCAGCCTCTTTTATCACCACTGTATTAACATGGAGAAAATGTAATGAATTTTTTCCATCAAGTCCACACAGACGCCTAAATTCCCTTTGGGGAGCTCGGCGTGCACCCACCTACATGTGAAAAGCCAAGAAGACCACTGCGGGCGCAAGGGAGGCAGCAGATGGCCCAGAGGTAAAGAAAGAAACCTTCACACGTAACGTGACAAAGGCAGAGACAAGTCGGCTGTAATAATCTGTCAGGAGACTGACAGGTTCCTCCCTCAATGAACCCCGAGGTGACTGTCCATGAGAACTCTCTATGGCAATGGAATGTTCTAGACCTGCACTGTCCAACACACGAGTGGCTACTGAGCACTTGAAATATGACCAGTGTGACCAAGGACCTGAATTTTTCATTTTATTCTCTGTAATTAAACTAAACAGCCCTGGAGTGCAGGGGACTGGGGCAGGGCGTGCATCTCTAAAACAGGACCGTGCAAACAGCACGCCAAGCGAGGAGCTGGCAGCAGCGGGCAGGCTCTGTCCCAGACCGGGGCCCACGGCCTCTGCGGGGAGGCTGTTAGAGCCAGGGAGAAACCACACGAAGAAATGAGGAGGCGGTGAGACCCCAGGACAGGCCTTCCCTGCAAGGTCGTCCAGGACGCTCTGAGCAGGCTTTCCAGGGGACGCGCGGGGAGGGACGCCACGGCCTGCTTTCAGCACCGCCCGACGTCTCACCTGTCTGCCTGTCTACCTTTGACCTTAGCGGCTGTGCGGTGAGAGGCGTTGGGGAGGAGGCCCCCTGCCTGGCAGCTGAGGCCCCCAGAGGGGTGAGGGGACAGGAGCCTCACAGTCTTGCTCGGCCCGAGCTGGGACCCAGCCCAAGTAAGCAGAGCTTCCCCACCGGTGCAGGGCCCCCAACGCAGGGTCGGCCCCACCCCAGGCCACCTCCCTGCTGGCCAGGCAGAGCCCCGCTCCGGGAAGCCCCGTCCTGCCTGCCCCGCAGCATCCTTACCACATCCTGCAGGTCCGGGGATAGTCCTCATTCCTCGAGCTCACGCCCACCGGCAGCACAAACGGCTGCCCCTGCCCCGACTGGGCGGGCGGCTCAGCCGCGGCCTCGGCCCCTCCATCCCCGGGCCCCTTGGCCTGCTCGGCGGGTGGCTCCGCGCAGGGCTGGGGGCTCTGCCGGCCGAGGCCCTCGGCGTCCTCGGGCCCACCTTCCTGCTGCTGCTCCTGGCGCACCTGCTCGCGCACCTCCAGGACGATGCGTGAGAGCTCGTTAAAGTCGCGGAGGCTCTCAATGTCGGGCAGGTGGATGCGGTGCCTGAGGTCGATCTCTACCGTCTGCTGCCCAGCAGGGATGTTGGGGTCACCCTGCGGAGCCAGCGGGCGGCGGTCAGCAGGCTCAGAGACCGCAGCCTCCAGCCCCGGTCACACCTCCGCCCGAGGGCGCTCGCTCAGCCTTCCTACTGATTTGGCGGCAACCCCTCACAAGTCAGAAGATCTCAGAAGCCCTTAGAAAGCAGCGCCCAGTGCAGGCAGCCTTCTGTGAAGGACCTCTGAGGACAGGGGACAAGAGCACCCAAGAGCGACCCTGGGAGGGCCCGCGGGCACATCTGCAACCAGAGACCTCAGGTGGGAGCCGGCCTGCGTGACAGCTGAAGAGGTGCAAGGCCCGGAGAGGTCCATGGACCCTCCCCGGTCAGATGGGGGGCAGGCCGGAAATGCCAGCCCAGACTGTCTGCCTGGAACACGAAAGCTCCCCAGCATGAACCTGGGAGAACGCCCAGGCCCCGCGGCCTGGTCCCAGGCCCTCGTCCACAAGGAGCCCGGCCGACAGAGCTGCGAGCAGTGCCCTGTGAGGACCAGGAAGAGGCCTGCTCTGTGCCTCCGCAGAGACTCCCCCAACACCTGCACAGCGACAGGCGAGCACGTGAATAGCAGCCCCTAGAGCGGGTGACAGAGGGCCTGTCATCCGGGACCCCCACTCAGCTCAGAAATCCTCCCAGTGCGTTCCCGAGCTGCTGAGGCCAGGACGGGCCACGGGGGCCGGAGTGCTAATGCAGAGGGTGTCCACCGTGGCCGCACCTCAGGGTCACCCAGGGAGCTCCTGAAGCCCCTCACCCGGCCCACCCCCATTGAATCAGAATCTCTGGGATGGGGCCCCAGCATCAGTGTCTCCTCCACCTGCCCAGGGATCCAGGGTGTGGCCAGGGCTGAGAGCCGTGTGGTAAGGCTGCCTTGGAAACGTCCAGAATCGCCGGGGGATCTTGTGGAAGGCAGGCCCTGGATCAGCAGGTCTGGGTGGGGCCTGCGTTCCCAGCAAGCTCCCCGGGGAAGCAGTGCCAGGTCCGGGGCCCACACTGAGCAGCCAGGGCGCGGCCCAAGTCACACTACGCCACGCCCATCTGATGGGGTCCACACGGTGCTGGGCCTGCCAGAGCAGCCCCTGGACTCACCGTGATCTTCGTGCCCCTGGCATGCTTCCCGTGGAAGCTGAGCATGACGATCTCCAGGCCGTGGCTGCCATAGGTGCCCTTGAAGAGGCCAGGCCTGATCAGGTCGTCTGGGTGGCTGGGCGGGAGATAGATGCGGCGGTAGGTCAGGCAGTTGCTGCAGGGGGAGCGGGCAGCATGAGAGCTCGGCCACAGAGCCGCACGGGAGCAGGGGCAGGAGTACAGAGCTCATGCACCTCCGGCCATGCTGCATAGGGCGGGCTGGGCAGGGTGGCCCAGGGCAGCCAGGGTTAGCTCTCCACCAGGCCAGTGGGGAGCAGGGGCACCCCGTCGTTCCTGAGCTACGCTCCCCCCAACTCACATGTGCACAGCACACCTCACACCTTCTCCATCACCCTGGGGCAGGGACCCCTGAGACTGCAAAGGGGCTAAACAGGGGCCATGGGACAGGGTCCGGAGGCAAGGGCATGGCAGCAAGGAGGCTAAGAGGCCCCACAGGTGGACGTGGGAAAGCAATTATGAGGCTCTAACACACAGGCCAGGCCCGTGACAGCACACGGCTGGTGGGTGATGATATCCAACAGACAGAAAATGGACACCGAGGTGGGCCAGGAGACAGGGAGTGTGCTCACAGTACCCTGAGAAAAGGACCATGTTCACAGCACCCACCAGGAGAGAGACCGTGTTCACAGTACCCAGAGAGAGGGGCTGTGCACACAGCACCCACCGGGAGAGAGACCATGTTCACAGTGCCTGAGGGAAGGACCATGTTCACAGTACCCGAGGGAAGGACCATGTTCACAGTACCCAGAGAGGGGCTGTGCACACAGCACACACCGGGAGAGAGACCGTGTTCACAGTGCCTGAGACAGAGGCTGCTCACACCCAGCGAGGGGCTGCACTTACTCATACTGACTGGTGTAGATGAACTTCATCAGGATGAGCTCCTGCATGTGCTCGTGGAAAATGTCCTCCAGCGTCCGCCCCCATTCTTCCCTCAGCCACGTGCGGAATTCCTTCAAGAGAACACAGGTCACGAAAACCGCCACAACACTAGGGCTCGGAGAGGCTGTGATGCTGGGTGCATGGGATGAAGACAGAGGTCGGGCAGGACGGAGGGGAGCTGCTGTGTCTTTGGTCTCCCAGCTCCTGGCCTCCCTTCCTGTTGAGGCATGGCACCAGTGGCTCTGGTCCCTGCTTTCCCCGACTTGAACAGGAAGGAAGCGCGGGGACCGTGGGGGTCCTTCGGGGAGGATGGGGCCGCAGCCCGTGTCGAGAGCGCCTAGGAGGCAGCTGTGCAAGCCTCACTTCTGTGCCACCCACACAGGTGGCATCTACACTGAGCCTGGTTCTCAGGTTTCTGGGGGAGTGGGCACAGCAGACCCCCATGCCGGCCGAGTCAGCAGAACTGCTTTCTGCAGCCACCAGTGAGGAACAGGATAGGGACAGGCGGGGCAGAGAGTGTAGGTGGATTTTCCTTTTTAAAATGTGCCTTCACTGGGATTGACATATACACACTACTATATATAAAATAGATAACTAATAAGGATCTACTGTATAGCACAGGGAACTCTACTCAATACTCTGTAATGACCTATATATGGGAAAAGAATTTTAAAAAGTGTGGATATATGCACATGTATAACTGATTCACTTTGTACACCACACTGTAACACCACACTGTAAATCAACTATACTTCAATAAAAATTTTTTTAAATAAAATAAAATAAAATGTGCCTTCACAGTTATGTTCAGTAAGTATATTTATAAAAAGAAAACTTTTATAAACACCTCATTCGCACAGCCCAATAATTCATTATGGAATCGAACAATGAAGGCTATTTAGTGCTTAACAGTTTCATTCTGTACACTTAACATAACTAATCCACAGCTCTGAGATCCTAACTCAACACAGTGTTTCTAATGAATATATAGAATTAGCTCTACAAACAGAAGCAAAAGGAATTTACAAAAAAAAAGCTACAATCTGTCAATTGCTTTAATATGTTACTGCCCAATCCCTGGCAAAGAAGAGAAATTACTAGTGACTGAAATAAACAACTATTAGAACTACAAGGTCAATATATAAAATTAACTGAATTTTTGTATACTAGCAGCACGAAAGTGGAAAGTAAAAAAAAACTTAAAAATCCTACTTACAACAGCCTCAAAAGACATAGGACTTAGGAATAAACATTACAAAACATGCGTGATACCTCTACTCCGAAAACCACTAGATGCTGCTGAAAGGCGGGGGAAGAGGCCTACAGAGCAGAGGCACCTGCGAACTGGGAGACTCGGTATTAGGTCAGCAACTGTCTTCAAACTGATCTACAGACTCAATATCAGGCCAATTGTAATCCCACCATGCTTTCTGTAGAAACTGACAAGCTGATTCTGGAATTCGTTTGGAACATCCAGAGCAATCTTGCAAGAGAACAAGGTTGGAGGATGTACACTAGCGTGCACTGTGACCCACTACAAGACGACAGTAACCAAGATGGTACCTGAGCAAGAGGGCAGAACTAAAGAGAGAGCCTGGAGGGAGTTCCCTGGTGGCCTATGGTTACCATTCCAGGCTTTTGCTGCCGTGGCCTGGGTTCGATCCCTGGTCGGGGAACTGAGATGCCGCAAGCCGTGCAGCCAAAAAAAAGAGAAAGAGAGAGAGAGAGCCTGGCAACACCCACGTGTCTCAGGAGTGGACTTCCGATCACAGCGTCCAAGCCACCCCCCAGGGAAAGAAAGTCTTTTACACAAATGGTGCTCGAACAACTGCACAACCACAGGGAGCAAAGGAGCCCCGATCCCCACCTCACACCACACACAGCAACCATTCAAGATGGGTCACAGACCGAAAAGTAAAGTGAAGCTACCAAACTTCTAAAAAGAAAAGAGAGAGAGAGAAAGACTCTCTTTGCAATTGGAGGGTAAGCAAAGTTTTTTAAGACACAGAAAACAATAACCACTAAGGAAAAAACTTGACAAATTAGACTTCACCCAAATCAAAATCTTCCACTTAAGTGGCTTAACTCATGAAGGATAGGCCCTTAAAAAAAATCAAATAGAGAAATAACAGATAAAAATGGAAGTAAAAGAATGTAGTGATTTCAGTGTTGCCATGGTGCATAATCAGACTTGAGCTAAATACCATGAAGCTGGCCTGTGAACAGTCATAATCTTATTTACTTTGCATGAGAAGATCAGTCATTAAGACTACCAAGCAGACCCAATTACTCAGAACAAATGTGCTTACTATGAAATTATCTTACCAGATATGTATCCACAAGGAAAAACACAGGGGCCTAGAACATATCAGACAAGAGTAAGTCCACTATGGACCCAGGGTTCGTCCACCACGGCCAACACTGCCCCATCACTGCTTCACTCTGCACAGCGGCCTAGGAGCTGGGTGCTAACATCTTCCCTGTTCTACAGAGGTTTAGGGCTTGGAAAAGTCAACAGACCTTTCCGGAGCCACCCAGCTAGCAGGTGGCAGAATTAAACCTAACCAAAGGCCACGTGCTAACCGGTCTCATCTCTGCCAGGGCCAATGCCAGGGCTGGCAGGAACGCAGTGAGGCAGGGGGCTCACATGCCCTGGTGGGCTGTAAACGGGGACCAGCAAACTGACAGCATGTAAAGAGAATCTGGAATATCTTCAGGGCCTTTTACCCAATTCCATTTCTGTACAATCCAAAACCACAACGTTTTTGCAGAGTTCAGGCAGTGGGTCACAGTAATAATGCCCGGCATCTCTCCTGGGCGGCTCCGACCAGGCCTGGCACTAAGTCATTCACCTGCAGCGTCTTACTCAACCCTCCAGAATCACTCGGCACCGCAGGTAACCTCATGGCCCCGTTTTACAGACAAGGGCTGAGGCTCCCAGAGGCTAAGTCACTGAGGCACATGGTCAGGAGGGTAACAGGGGAATATCTGACCACAAACCCCAAGTCCAACTGCAGGACGGTCACACACCTACAGTCATTACATCGCAGCAGATGACAGATGGAACGCTGCATTAAAAATAAAGTTTGTAGGGACTTTCCTGGAGGTCCAGTGGTTAAGATTCCACACTTCCAATGCAGGGGGCGCGGGTTCAATCCCTGGTCAGGGAACTAAGATCCCGCATGCTGCGCAGCATGGCCGAAAAAAAAAAAAGTTTGTAAAGAATTCTAATGAGACTGGGAAATGTTTCTGGAATAACGGTTAAGCTAAAAAAAAAAAAGAAAAACTATCCAAGTTAGATAGTTAGACTGCAATTACATCACAAAGGCTGAAGGAAACTTGAAGGGATGATGGAGGACGGGCGCGGAGGCCGCTCCCCGTGGGGCTGTGTCAGCACTCTTCTCCCTCCCGACTCTGAGGATTTCGTAGCTGACGATGACGAGGTATCATTTCAGGCATGTGGCGAGGAAGGACAGAAGAAAAAGGAAAACAAAATGAAAGCCACTTGTGTGCAACTGGGGAGTCCAGCGCCAGAGCCTTTCCGCAGGGCCGAGCACACCGCAGGCAGGGCCAGGCAGGGCCAGGCCACACGCCCTTCCCTATCTCTGCTCCTCCTCACAGCCCCACCCCCCCACCCCAGATTTCCAGAAGCCTCAGGCTGCAGGGCCTGGACGGGAGGGGGCAGGGAGGGAAGATGGTGGCTCAGCCACGCCATCATCCAGGAAGAAGAGCAGGCAGCGTCTGCCGCGGGAGCCAGAGAGCAGACGCACGGCCGGGGTCCGGGCGGGCGAAGGCCTGAGCTGCTCTCAAAGGCCCAGGAGGTGAAGCTGCAGTTTGAGCAGCACAGGGAGGGCCCCCAGGAGGGGCACGTAAGGAGCAAGCAGGACACCCCGGTCCTGAGGGGCCAGATCCCGCCGCAGGACGTGGCCGTGGAAGGTGCACAAAGCTGGCAGAAGTCCCAGAACTGGGGACTGGGACGGGGAGCGGGGTGGTTGGCAAGGCCTCAGGACGCAGCTTATGCAGAGCTGGCCCTGGGTGCTGGCGAAGGGACCACAGCCAGCACGGTCTGCAGGGGCTGGGGCGGGCATCTCCACATCGCTCCACGGTACCAAGGACAGCCTTCTGCCTGGGGACGGTGACAAACAAGGCCCGTGCACCTTCCTACCCTCCTAGGCCACCAGGAGTCCTCCGTTCCCTTGGGAAGCACCCCTGTGGGCCAGAATTTTAGTGACTATCAACCATCAGAGCACAGAGGAGCCCGGAATCCGGGGCTGAGACTTTCACCTCTTCTTCAGAGCTGTCAGGACACACGGCAGTGCCCACCTCACGGCTCCTCCTCTCCCCCTGGAGCCTGAAGCCATGCTCTGGGTCTGAAAGGCTCAGCTAGAGAGTGAAGATGTTTCAGGCTGACACAGGAATCCATGGGAGAACCCGTCCCCCAGTCCCCCAGCTCCCCCCTTGGAGGGCGAGAGGGAGGGAGACGGGAGACAGAGCACAAGGAGCCAGCAAAGAGGCCCCGGGCAGCTGAGATGGACAGAGCGACCGTGCCTCAGACAGCAAGCCCCCTGCCCCCATGACTCTAGGATGGATCCCTCGGCACCTCAGGCAGCCCAGCCCCTGCTCTGCCTGCAGACGCGCGGCATCTCCCCACCCCAGCCCAGCAGGAGTCCCAAGTCCACTATTAAATGATTCCGAGGCCTAGAGAGAAAAGAAAGGCTCCCCAGTTCTAGAAGCCAGCGAAAGACTGCTCCTAAAGCCAAAGACAGCACAAAAAATGTTAGACCAAGCCCGTTCATCAATGAAGAAGTCCTAAATAAAACAGGATCAAAGAGCATCCAGGAGCAAAGAGAACTGTACCCCACGATCAAACAAGACCTCTTCTCAAGGCTTCGAAGTGGTTAGAAATCTACTAACGTAAGTCATCACGTTACTAGATTAAGGGGAAAAAAATCACCTGATGGTTTCCACAGATGCTCAAAAAAACTGGTAAATTCAACATCATTTCTCAATTAAAACAAACAAAGCCCTCTTAATAAAACACGAATAAACAGCTCCATCCCTAGCATAATAATGTATATCTTGACCCCAAGGCCACCTTGCTGCCTCATGACAGGACCATGTGAACCACACCCACCACTAGACAAGGGTGTTGTCCTCACCACAAGGGGTCAAGGAAGAAGGAAATGTCATTATTTGCAGATAATCAGTATTATCCTGGAAAACTCAAGGTAATCAACTCAAAGATGCTCATAAATGAAACAGAATTCAGTAAGATGGGTGGGTACAAAATTAATATGCAACAGCTTTTATATATAAAATCACCAGCTGAAAGATACGAGAGCCAAGAGTCCATTTACAACAGCAACAAAAGACCAGATGCTTTACAACAAACGTGCAAGATCTACCTGAAGAAAATCAAATTCAGATGGCAGCACAGGACAAAGATGGCATTTTGAATCGTAGAGAAAATCTGGATCACTCAGCACCAGTGCTGGGGTGACTGAAGGGTACCTGTACTATAGCCAAGGCGGGCTGAAGCTCACTCTACAGAATAAACCCACAGAACCAGCAATAAATGTGGGAAACAAATGCATGAAAATGAAAACACGAGCTCGTCTGTAAGTATAATTTCAAAGTGGGGAAAGGATTTTAAGATGACATCAAACTAAGAAGCTATTAAGGAAGGGGAACTCCCTGGCGGTCCAGTGGTTAGGACTCTGCACTTTCACTACCGAGAGCCCAGGTTTGATCCCTGGTCGGGGAGCTAAGATCCCGCAAGCCACACAGTGTGGCCAAAAAAAAAAGGAAAAGACAGATACATCTGCAAATATAAAAATTAAAAACTAAATTCCACAAGTGAAAACATACCTCATATCAAACAAAGACAAAAGAATGAAGGAGGAAAAAATATTTCCTCGTATCTTGAAGGGTTCACATCCTCCCAGGATGAAAGCTCCTACAAATCAATTAGAAACATAACACCACCAAACAGAACCAGGCAAAGGACATGAACACAGATTTCACAGAAAAGGAACCACAGGACACTAACCTTAGCCTCAGACACAAGAGAAATGCAAATTAACCACCAAAGTCAGGATTCCAACAAAGCATTTTATTCTCACCTTAACTTCTAGGTGTTTTTCTAGTTTCCACAAGGAGCATGTTATTACCCTCACAATGAGAAAAAATACCATTCCGTCTCCAAATTGGTGAGGCCACACACGGTAGTTGGCTCACAGGAACTTTCTCTGATCCCAGAGTGCGTATTTCCAGAAATCCATGACACGGCCCTTTTAAGGTCTCAACAGCTGAGGAGGTTCTATTCTTGGAAAATATGTTGTTGACGTGTTTCACTTAAACGTGGACTTGGAGCAGCCACTGATGTGTATGTGGTTGTATGTGAGACCGTGAATGACAGTGTTATTAGGGAAGGAAGCATGTCATTACCAGCATCTTCACATACCATGCGTTTGGGAAAACAAGGGCCTCGTTCACCCTCAACAGATTCCAAGCAGCACGTGTGTACTCTCCATCTGCGCTGTCTCCCCGCAGACCCCTGGCTACCAGGGACCCAGCAGACTCAGAAACGCTAAGAGATGCACCCGACAAATAAACGCAAGCTGCAATGAGCATCCTGTATTTAAAGGTCTGAGGTTTTCCTAAGAATGTTTCGAGATGGTGGTGTAACTAAAACTCAAAGGCAATGTGAGATTACTTGTGCGGAAATGAAACCCAAAGACACTCACGCAGGCTCACCCACCACTTGGCTGTGACCTGGGAACCTCCACCACGGGGTTCATGCCAATAAAGGCCTCTGGTCTCCCTGCAATTCACATCCAGGAAGAGACCCCACCGCCCACGGGCCTCTTGTCAAAGGGGCGACAGAGAACCAGGTAGAGGACTGTTTCTACTCGGCCCGTTCATCCTGGCGGCGGTGGGGACTCAGAACCTGGGCCCAGCACACACGCCCACAGCGCCAGCACGATCCCGGGAGGCGGCCCTCCCTTCAAACCACCCACCCTCTCGGCTGCCCCGCAGGACAGGAGGGTCCGGCCTCACCTCCTGCCTCCCACCAGACATCCTGTGGTGGTCCGTCTGGTTGCACTTGGTGGAGAACTCGTCCTTCTTCACGACCTTGAGTGTCCACAGCAAGGAGAAAGGGTAACGAGTCAGCCCCTAACCGCCACCACAGCAGGCGTGCACCAGTCCCTCCCGCACCCATGCACCCCACTCGTCTACAGGAGCCCCAGAGGCCGCCAGATCGCGGTCGGTCTAAGAAGGAAGGCTGGAACCCCCCTGAGCACACGCTTCCCTCCCAGGGGGCCAGGCGTCGCTGTCCCCCGGGGCGTCCGAGAGCAGCACAAAGGGGCTGGCGCTCTCCTACTGAGACAGAGAACAGGCTTGCTCGCGGGCTGGCCACCTGCCAGGCCCACATCCGAGAGCAGAACGTCTGGTTCCAAGCTGATGCCCTTGCGAAGATGAGAAAAAGGAACAGTGAGGAACCTCGCTTGGAAGCACAACTGGTTCTAAGCAGAGGCAGAATCAGGGGAGGCTCCAGCAAGTGAGTCTCTGAGGAGCGACAGCGGCACAAACAGCGCACAGAAGGGCCACGCCAGGGCCCGCTTCCCGTTCCTGCTGACCGGCGTGGGCGCGGTGCACAGCTGGGAAGACCCTGGCAAACCGCTGGCAGCAGGCCCGGGAAGAAGTGAGGAGACCCAGCCCCTTACCTGCACACGCTGCCCCGCCTGCTCACCTGGACGTGGCCATTGTGGGGCCCCCTGTGGCCGTACATGCACTCCACCGTGGCCGACTTCCTCTCCATCAGGTGGATTCGGAACAAGGGCTTGAACCGCATCGGGTCGTCCACATGAGGGTCGTGGGGAGGCAGGTACATCCAGCCAATGATGAACAAGCCATCCACCTGTGCAGAGGTGCACACACGGGTGAGGGGGAGGCGGAGGCTCAGCATCTGCACCCCCCAGATCACCACGAGGACCATTCCCGTCTCCACACTCCGGTCCCGCGGGGACCTTGGGGCCCCATCTAGCGCAGCAGGACGAGCACGGCCCCGCCCACCAGTGTGTGTTAATCGAAAAGTGGTTTACGCAACATGAAACATGGTGACTAAAGTTGATAACACTGCTATATCACTGAAATCTACTAAGAAATAGAACTCAGTGCTCTCCCCACCCCTCAAAAAAAAATAAAAATGTGAGGTGATGGGTACGTTAATTAAGTAGACGGGAGAATCCTTCCACTGTGTACTCGTACATCAAATCAGATCACCACAATGTACATTTTATATATCTTACAGTTTTGTCAATTATACCTAAGTAAAGCTGAAAAAGTAACTAAATATTTTAATAGAAAATATAGTGGTTAGCCCCGAATCCGAGCAAGCCTTTTAGAGAGGACTTCCAGCTATGAAGTGGGGGTGGGTAGGCGCCGGGTGAACAAGCTAAAAGACATAAGAAAGAAGCAGGAATGATCCAGAAAGTGCGACACCCAATAGGGCAACTGACCAGACGAGAACGGGGGTGCTGCTTTCCACAGAAGAGACTCAGGAGGCAAAACAAACCAGGCAGCACGAGGGCCTGGTTAGATCCTCATGTGAACAAGCCGGCTGTCGAAGGCGGTTCTGAGACGGTCAGGAAGCCTCAGGTGTGGACTGGGTCTCAGGTAATCCAGGAATTACTGCCACTGCTGTGAGGTGTGGTCAGGACCTCACATGTGTGGGAACGTGGGAAACACCCCCATGGTTAGAGACCCACACGGAAGTACAAACATGAACTGACACGGGCCTGGGACTTGCTTTAAAATACTGAAAAGCAAAGGCAAAGGGGCAGAGACAGACACCGTGAACCTGGCGCACTACGGCCAACCTCTGAGTCCAGGAGGTGGGCGTCTGTGGGCGTTCACCCTGCCATTCCCGCTACCCTTGTATGGTTCAAAATGGCAAATGATAAAAGTGGTGATCAGGTCAAAGGAGGGGGCAGTCCCCAGGCACGTTCTCAGTGGAGGGGAGGGGGTGGCCTCTGTAGCCCAGTTGGGATGCCCCAGCAGTCGCTCCTGCCTTCCTGGGGGAGCCTGGGTCCACAGGTTTCGGCTCTAGCGACAGAGGAGAGAACTTAATCGCTAACCATCTGAGACAAGAGCCAATTGGCGGTGTTCTGTCATGGGCTCCATTTTCCCCTAATTATCCCCTGCTTTCAGAAGCCTTTTTTTTTTTTTTTTTTTTTTAACTCTATTACTCACTGCCAGTAAGACAAACAATTATTACCCTCCCCGACTAAAAGAAAGGAAAGAACCTGCCCACGCTGGGAGCTGTCTGTCTTGGCCCCTGTGAGAATGTTCTAAAAGCAAGGCTTCCCCAGTGATATTAAACATAACAAATGTCAAGCAAGTTTCTTAACAGATGTTTCCACCAAATTACAAAGAATATGAAGCAATATTTATCCCTGCCCAAACCCCACCTGGTGAGCAAAATACAGAGTGACGAAGTAACCAGAGTCACCCCGTGGCCTACGTGAACCTGGCTCGGGGGAGGCCACAATGAGGCTCCCTGGGGACCCCAACGGCCACAGCGAGGCAGATCCGCGAGCCGTGACACGAGCTGCGGCCAGTCCCCTGGACTCGGCTTCTGGCCTGCCGAGCACGTGTGCAGCGCCGGCCAAAGGGCACCTGGCTGTGTTTTCCCTACACCATCAGCTACGGCAACATTGAGGCCAGGCCCCTGCCCAGAGCTCAGCAAGTACAATGGCCCCACTCAGGTCCCGGCTTCTGTCCCAGAGGCACCACTCGTGCCTGGCAAGAGCACCGGCGAGGGCTGCATCCTGCTAGACGCCAACACCAGTTAAACCCAAGAAAAGTCAGATCTGAGTTTCTCAAATGGACCCAAAAATGAGCAGCTATTCTTACATGCTTCTAGGCAAGTGACCAAGAAGCATATAAAAATTAAAACCAGAAGACTTTTCTCCTGGCTACGACCAAGGAGCTTGTATCAAACAGCCCCTCCTGCTGAGACCAGCTATAAAGACTGAATAAAGTAAAGTTAAAATGCTGCTTGTAGACCTCAGGGGGCAAACCTGAAGAGAAGGGACAGACACCTGCCATGACACCAAGCCTATGCCACTTGGTCCCCGGGTGGAGCAGGCCTGGCATGGGCTTTCTGTCTAGGGCCAGCCTCCGAGGGCCCCACACGGCCTCCTTTGCTTTGCTCAGCCTGCAGACCCCTGATTTAGGGCAACGAACCAGTGCACAAACCAACACTGGAGTGTCCCGGGGGTGTGAAGGCCGATGGCCCTCAGTGTCCAAGAGGCGGGGACCGGGGAAGGCATCCCGTCATCACGAAGTCCATGGATGTGGCAGAAGCCAAGAGCCACTTAAAATGAATCTCTGCTTGTTTAGAAAATAAAATCTGGCCCAATGAGTCTTTGTGAACCACTGGCCTGCCCCCTGGAGGGAGGACGCAGTCCCGTCTGCAAGAACCCAGGCCCGACGCTCTGGGACTTACCACCACGTTCAGCAGTCCTCCATACGGCCCAATATCTGGCTGCCACAGTCCCAAAATGTGTCTGTATCGGTGAAGCACTACAGGGAAAGAGAGAGGACAGGACTTCATTGTAGAGCCAGCTGATCTTCACTTTACAGTCAATAATCGGAGGAAAGGGCATGAGGAAGAGGAGGAGGGATGTGTGAAGAAATCCCTCACGAAGGCTCATAACAGAGCCTTGCAAACAAATGTGGATTCAAGCAAATCTTACAAGTGTCTAAATCATTCTAAGAGTAAAAATGTAACAGACAACTGGGTCATTTTGAAACCCAGCCTCTGTGTATCAGCTCCAATGACAAGGAACTGCTGCCTCGAAGGACGTGCAGTGGGCGCCCTTGTGAAGCAGTGAACCTCCCCTCCCATCAGTCTACACAACGGAGGAGGTGTGGGATTCTTTACCAGGGGCAGAGTCCGAAACATCATGGGGCTGTAGAGTAAGATTTAATTGGGTCATCTGTCTTTCTTTTAAACACACACACACACACATTCCCCCGTATTTCAAAAGCAGTGCATGTATATTCATTGAGGGCACCGGGAGAAAAGGGCACCTAATGCCGACCTGAGACCCCACTGCATGGCCATGGCCAGCGCAGTAAATGCCCTGGGAAGAGTCCTTCACTTCCATTTCCTCTGCACGTGTATTTGTTGAGTGAACAGTGAACAAATGAAAGAATGAGCAAACTGCACAGAGAAGACAACCAGCTCATGCAGGGCCCTGCCTGCCAGTTTCAGGGTCTGGGGTCTCTCTGCAGCCAGTGTGTGGTGGTAAAGTTTATATGTCAACTGGACTTGGCCATGGGGGGACCAGACATTCTTAGTCAAACATTATTCTGGTGTGTCTGTGTTCCCAGATGAGATTAACATTTAAATCTGTGGAAAGAGAAAGCAGATTGCCCTCCCTAGTGTGGTGGGCCTTGTCCAATCAGTTGAAGGCCAGAGCAGAAGAAGACTGGTGCTCCCACCAGTAAGGAGACGCTCCTCCTGCCTGGCTGCAGGCTGGGACATCAGTCTTTTCTAACTTCGAACTCTAACTAAATCATGGGCTCTTCCTGAAGAGGACAAAAAGGCTAATCCTCCCACAAATACAGAGGAATTTTCTCCTGCCTGACTGCGTTGAGCTGGGACATTGGTCTTTTCCAGCCTCTGGATTCGAACTGAAACATGGGCTCTTGCGGGGTCTGGAGGCTGCCAGATTTCGGACTGGGACTACACCATCAGCTCCGGTGGGTCTCCAGCCTGCTGACTGGAGACCCTGGGACTTGTCAGCCTCCATAGCTGTGCCATCTAATTCCTTATAATAATCTCTTTATATACGAAGAAATTGGTTCTGTGTCTGAAAACCCTGGCGAATACCCAGTGGGAGCCATGGACGGTCTCCAAGTGCTGGAGCTGCATCATCACAACAGACTTAGGAAGGAAGACCAAGCAGCAAGGCCCAGAGGGACCTGAGCCCAGACAGCAGCTCTCCAGCCACCACTTGGTCCGGGGTACAGGGAAGAGGAATGTGAGGCCAGAACCATCCCAAGCCTGCAGGGCATGCAGACGGCTGGTGGGAAACTACCAACTGTTCCCCAAAGTTTCAGCCTGAAGACACACTTCTCTAAATGAGCCTTGATGGTCTGCAGGGCACCTGCCACTCATGCTGTGTGCAATCCTCTGAGTCGGTTTACAAGACACACATTAAAGTCAGTGGTTATTTTATGGCCATACCCTGATGGGTTTTGTGTTTGTTAAACCAGCAATAATAAGCAGGGTCAGGAGCCATAAACAAATACTGAACTCAGACAGTGCAACACACACTCAGGTGTTTAGGGGTGAAATCGACTGATGGCTGCCAGTTACCTTGAAATGCATCGCAAAACAGGACGGATGGAGGGACGGGTGTATGGGAGTGAAGTGGAGCAGGGCGCTATGGAATCGGGTAAATGGGTGTTCACTGTACAATTCTTTCTACTTTTCTGTGTGTTTTTAAAATTTCACGATAAAATAGTGGAGAAAAAATTAAATGGGTCCATACAGCATGGTCTTCTCTTGTCTCTCCTCCCCTCATCTCCCAACTTGACTGCTGGCAACATCTGGTTCTTTCCAAGATCAATCAATCTGATCTCGAAGCCCCTGGAAAGACTGTTCAAAGAATATGCCACAGACTCAGCAATTCCCAAAGGGGAGTTCCTTGTTTTGCTTTAAAAGCAGCATCTCTTTGAAATAAAAGTTCAGCCTCCCATGTGTGCTTAGAGCAGCAACTGTCTCTGGATTTTAAGCTCTGTCCCCGTTAGAAGACTCGGGTGTGCCCCTCGCTCCCGCTGACACCACGCTGGCTTGCCCAGCCTGGGCCTACCCAGGACAATCCGAGGGGAAGTCAGAGACCATCGTCGTCAGGCAGACTGTGAGGCACGCGGTTTCCTAAGGCCACGTGACACCTGTGTTTTATAACGTATTCTTTAAGAAGTCGCAGAGTTAGTCCGGCAGAAGCGACCTGAAAGACTCAACAAGTCCAGGCAGCACTCAGACAGAAGGAGTCCACTGGAGTCGCACGAAACTCTAGGTGTCAGGAGTGGGAGGGCAGCCTGTCCGCACGGCGACCTTCTGTGCCCGGGGCCTGCTGGGGAGGGCAGCTCTAAGGCGTCACCACCACAGGAGGTAAGGAGCACGATGAGCTCGGGCAGCGGCCCCTGTGCTCTCCTCTGACCCGCACCCGGACCCTGCCTAGGGCACACAAGGGGCCTGCGGGCTTAAGACAGAATCCACGGCACCTCCTGGCCCAGGCGCTGACCACACCCCAGGGCTCCTTGCCTGGAAGAAGATCCCAGCTCAACAAGCCCTCCCGACGCTGTTTCCAAACAACCACTGACCATGCAGGAGAGTAAACGGGATTAAGTCCCAATGACACCGGATCAGGTGCAGACGGCAGACTTTGGACCTAAGACAGCAAGTGGACTGGGTCAGACCCTTCGGGTGCTTTCCTGTCAGAGGCAGGTGTGCTCAAAGGTCCCAGCTCTTAGGAGACCACAGAAGACAGGCATTCGTGGGCAAGGGGACCCAAATACCAGAGAACCACACTTAAACTCAGTCAGAATAACGACAACACTCCTGCTCTCAGCTCCACGAAGCAGGACTTGGGCCTTCCAGAATGAACACCAGCTCAGAGACTCTTCCAACCATTGATCCCCGAGGTCAGCATGGCTGTGTTCAGAAAACCATCCCTGGCTCTAACGCAACCCTCCTACTCCCCAAAATAGGAACAATAGTCCAAGATGGCTAAGGGACGGCTCAGCTCAGGAGCTAACAGGAAAAGGGTCCTAGTCAGGGTTCTCATCTGCCAACAGGAAGGGTCACTTAACAAGCCAAGTGGGAAACTCCGACACACTGGACAACACCCAACCCAAAAGACCCAACTCTCCTTGCACAGCATGCTCTGATACTGAGCAGTCGCTTCCCTGCTGTCCTACCAGCAGCTGCCATTGCCCACCACACTCGGGACAGCGGCCCACCACCCAGCAAGGCCGTAACATCACCACATCTGTCGCTGCAGAACTGAGGTTTCTTGCCCAAAGGAAAATCATACAACTAATGGTATCTCCTGCCACTTGCTAGAAGCTGTTGGTAATTAAAATAAAATCAGAGGAGGGAACAGTTCCAAACTCAATCTATGAGGCGGCATTACCCTGATACTAAAACCAGACACAGACAGCACGAGAAAAAAAAATTGCAGGCCAATATTCCTGATGAACATGGATGCAAAAATCCTCAACAAAATATCAGCAAACCAAAATGGATCACAAACCACGATCCAGTGGGATTTATCCCAGGGACGCAAGGATGGTGCAACATCCACAAACCAATCAATGTGCTGCACCACATTCACAAAATGAAGGCCAAAAAATCACATGATCATCTCAGTACATGCAGACAAGGCTTCTGACAAAATTCAACATCCATTTATGACAAATGGGTATGGAGAGAACGTACCTCAACACAGTAAAGGCCATGTATGACAAACCCACAGCCAGTATCACACTCAAAATGAAAAGCTGAAGTCTTTTGAAAGACAAGGATACCCACTCTCCCCACTTTCATTCCATGTAGGATTGGAAGTCCTAGCCAGAGCAATTAGGCAAGAAAAAGAAATAAAAGGTATTCAAATTGAAAAAGAAGAAGTTAAGACAGTCACTATTTGCAGATGACATGATACTATATATAGAAAATCCTAAGGACACCACCAAAACGCTATTAGAGCTAAAAAATGAATTCAGTAACCTTGCAGGATACAAAATCAACACACAGAACAAAATCAGGAGAAACATTCCATAGACACGTAATCAGCAGAGGGCCTCTCCTCTCTCAGACATGCTCACCGTTGGTGCCCCACTGCCCTTTCCAGGCGCACCCTTCTATTTTATTCTTACCAATGGTCTCCTTCCTTCCTCAGTAACCATCCTGCAATGTGTTCCTGGCTCCACCTGGCAGACTGGACTTTGGAGGGGCCTTCCCCTCCAAAGACTCTACCCTGTGTTATCTGCACCTGAGGATTAAAAGTGGTCTGTCCGTCTCCTCACCAGTGGGGGGGGGGGGGGGGGTCCACCAAATTCCTCGTATCTACTCGAGCAATCTCAAGCACTGCCAAGATGCTGGGTATGAACCTCAAAACCCAGAGCCCTACAGGGACACGACGTTATTTTTAAGTTCAAAGTGCACTCGGACACTCACCAACGATTAGCACACGCAGACACATGTCAGACCGGTCGTAAAGGCAATATATCCCCTAGGACACTCCCAACGCCTTACAGACATGGATTATCAAGACTCTCAGGAAGCTGCATACACACACCAAGAGCAGCTGATCTGGGCCACAAGGCTGTGGGGAGATATCATCTCTTGGGTCCAAGGGAACGTGGCCCAGAGGACTTCAGGGGACCAGGGGACACGAGGCCCCACGGCTCTAGGAAGAGCACAAGTGGATGAGGAACAGCCCCAGGGCCTCGTTCCTTACAAGCCAGTCGTCACAGCACACGTCTCTGGAGCTTTGGTGAGTGTCAGAGGACGAATTCCGAGCTGCCCTCGGTTAGGACACACTAGGACACTGGAACACAGAACACCTGGGCATACAGAGCTTTCAAATTCAGTTGAAACTGTTTTTTTTTTCATGCATGTAAGTTTTTCCCTGATGTTTTAGGAGACCATCCAGGTAACAGACCAGTCCACAGAGAAAGGCAACCAATGCTGACAACTGGTTATTTTTATTATGTTTTCTAGATCTTTCAAGTTTTCTACTGTATTTTTATAACTACACTCACACCTCAACGGGACGGTAGTCCCCAATTAAAACAAGTCTGCAATACAGCTACAAGCAACTGGGGGGCATCACGGTATGTGGCTCTAGTCCAGACACTCTGGACGTGGTCTCCTAGAAGCATGGTAGAAAGTCTGGACTCAGGACTTGTCCTCATCAGCTGCAGGAAGCTTCTGCCCACCGCTTGGGGACAAAAAGAACACCCCCCAAAACAACTCTAGGTGCTTCCTAGGTCCCGGCCACCCCCAGAGGTGGGTCAGAATTCCACACTAGCCCTATGGTATTAAGTTCCAGATGGGCTGTTGTTCCAGAAGAAGCCTGTGACAGCCGTGTGACATAATGGACCTCTAAGTGCTTGTCTGCTTGTATCGAAAAGCCCGCGGCACCCAGTTCCCGTCAGCACAGCCAGTGTCATTGATCCGCTGTTCTCATCAATACCCGCTACGTCACCATCTCTCCCGTGGGGCTGGAGAAGGCACCGGGGCTCACTGACTGCTAAGCAGGGACAGCAGCGCAGTCCGTGACAAAATGTTCTAGAGAGCCTACTGCCAAGATGGCAGGGAAAAGAACAGAACTCGCATCCTCATAACCAGCCAGCCCAGCCCCAGACTTGTGGTGATCGCTCCCGCACCCATCCCCCCGGGCCCTGGGTGACACACAAGGTGGGTTTGTTAGCCCAGACACCACCCCAAAGCATGCTGCCCACACCCGGGCAGCCCCGTCCGGACCCCAGGATAACCCCCTGAGTAAAACGGGACCAGCCAGCACATGGCAGCTAGGTGGCTGGAGTCCGATGGGGGTTAGGAGAAAATCCACAAACAACTCTATTTCCTCTACTCTGAGTAGGTTTTGTTAGAAACTGTGCACTTCCTTTTTTTTTTAAAAGATCTTTTTTGATGTGGACCAGTTTTAAAGTCTTTAGTGACTTTGTTACAATATCGCTTCCGCTTTATGTTTCGGGTTTTTTGGCCGCTAGGCATGTGGGATCTTAGCTCCCTGACCAGGGATTGAACCCAAGCCCCCTGCATTGGAAGGTGAAGTCCTAACCGCTGGACCACCAGGGAAGTCCCGAAACCGTGCACCTCTAAGACTCAGGAGTGGGTCTGCTCCACAGCGGCAACGCTGACATGAGGAGCACTCGGGGGGTGGAGTAAAGAGCAGAAGGGGTGTCCCTGTGCTTCTCAAAACATAAAAACAGCTTTCAGGGCTTCCCTGGTGGCTCAGTGGTTAAGAATCCACCTGCCAACGCAGGGGACACGGGTTTGATCCCTGGTCCGGGAAGATCCCACATGCCGCAGAGCAACTAAGCCCACGAGCCACAACAACTGAAGCCTGTGCACCCTAGAGCCCGCAGGCCGCAACTACTGAGCCCACGTGCCGCAACTACTGAAGCCGCGCACCTAGAGCCCGTGCTCCACAACAAGAGAAGCCACCGCAATGAGAAGCCCGTGCACTGCAATGAAGAGTAGCCCCCGCTTGCTGCAACTAGAGAAAGCCCGCACACAGCAACGAAGACCCAACGCAGCCAAAAATAAGTAAATAAAATTAATAACTTAAAGAAAAAAAAAAGAGCTTTCAGTGCATCTCGGCTCAACCCAATAAAAGACAGGGACAGCATTCATCACCTATGGAATGTGGCTTAGAAAATTTCCAGAGCTCAAGTAATGCCAATCGAAGGAGGAATCAGGACCTAAATAATCAACTGTTTCTACACACTTTTGTTGTGTGTGTGTATGTAAACTTTTTGAATTGACATATGCTGTGAAAACGTGATTGACTAATAAAGCCTAGATGTGAATGCTTATGTTCCATTCTAGAATAGAAAGGTTTTTGAGGCTTCTACTCTGTCTCAAGAAGCGATAAATGTTAAAATGCACAGCAACGTGGTGATCTTGCTTGGTACAATCCAAAAACCCAAAGCTGCTGCGGACACCCAGCCCGTCTGTGCAGCTGCCCTGGGGTCGCCGCTCAAGAGTGACCCTGGTTGTGCCAAGCCACGGAGGACGCTGCAGCAAAGTGAGAACCAGCAAAAGCCAAGGAGGTCAGCTCGCTCTCGGCACCAAAGCTGTCTCGTGCTGTGAGTGAGAGGCCCTATCCATGCAGCTTCTCGGTCTTGCTCGCCCACAAAAGCGGAAGCCAGCAGGAGATACGTACGGCAGGTGTAAACATCTCTGTATTCCATGTGCTCGTAATCGGGAAGAATTTTCATGAAACGGCCCGACTTCACACGAGGGTTTATACCTGAACAGACACAGCAGGGAAAGGGCTGAAGATGGTTCTGCCTTCTCGACTGTAGAAACCATTTTCACAGGACTCAACACCTGTCCCTCACCGACATCACACGCTGCCCTACATCCTCGACCCCCAGAACCTTGGGAGGCAAGCGGTTACCAAGGAGGCCGGCCTGGCCAGAAGGAATCATGGTGACAGGTGTTCCTGTCAGTCAGTGATCCACACCAGGAACTCATGATGGCAGGCCCGCTCGGGACCCCCTCCGGGGTCTCTCCCCACCACCCACCACAATCAGCAGGGCTCACCGAGGTGGGAGGGCAGAGGTCGCAGCTCACAGATATTTGGGGTGACTGTGTAGGGAACCCTGTGCCCCAACTAGGATCCCCAGCTTGCCCGCTGCACATCTGGCATTGTCCTTCACCTGTTGCGTGTGTTTTGTTTTTGACAAAGGACAGTGTTTGCCAGCCTCCTAACTCAATCAGACCCCTTCACCCCTGGATTGAGGTAGCTGACTCTACCATCTAAGCAGGAACTAGGGGCGACTGTCTTCTACCACCTATTCCAGAAGCTAAGTGATTTTCTCCTAGATAAGGCCTTCAAAGCAAGTTCACAAAAACACAGTTCCTGCACTGTGAAAATGAAAACTGAAGCTCGCTTTGGCCGGAGCAGGTCAAACGCTCTGGGGTGCTGATAACAGATAATATGAATCGGTCTCTGGATTTGACAACCATGTTCAAGGGGTTGAGAACCAGCAGTCAAAGAAGTCTCCAGATGTCCTCCTTTGCCTGTGACCTCGCCGTGGCCCTTGTCCCCTCTCCCTGGCCCACCTGGACCTCCCCCTCTCTCCTGCTCACCTGCCCATCCACCTGTGTCCAGATGTCCCCTCCACAGGACAGATGCCCCCAAGGCCCGGGCAACCCCTCTGCCCACAGCTGAGATGAGCTCTGTGGGGGCCTTCATTCTCACACGTGTTCTCCTCTGGGTGCTTCAGCCCCCAACACCTAGCAGGTATGAGCATCTGCCTCCCTCCAGGAGTATTTTGAGGGCTTAGAACTCTTAGAGAGAACTCAAGTTGCTTTGAGATGATATCATCAAATGGCCTGACAAACTCAAAAAGTAGTGAGATGATAAGGACTTCTCATATGAGATCCTCATGGAAACAGCTGACCACCCCAAAAGCCAGGAAACCTCTCGTTTCTGTGCACTCACAGGGACTCCTGTGGGGAGTGTACCTCTGACTTGGACACGACGCCCATAGCGAGGGCGGCCTCCTGGATTCTCTGCTCTGGGAGACTTAAGACACGGACTCTGGGGAGCAACAGTGGAGCCGAGAGTGGGGCGGGGCCCTGGGGGCACCCCCAGAATGGAGGGCGGGAGGGGAGGGAAGGGGACACAACCACCTTTCCACCCCTGGAACTCCGGGCTTTGCAGGATTCAAAGTGGCACTGTTCTCACCACTGAGACCACAAGACAGGAAGGAGTTACATTTTCACGAGACGTGACCACTCGGGCCCCAAGACCCACTTCCCCTGGAGACACGCATTCTCTTGGGTGGGTGGGACATGAAGCAGAGGCCAGAGAAGAAACCAAAGTGCAAACCTGCCAGTGAAGGAGGAGCGGGAGGCCTTGCGCAGACCAGCCCTGCCCTGGGCTTCAGGACCAAGGACAGGGGCACGCGGGGGCGGGGCAGTGGATTGGGATGGCGTCTGAGGGTGGGTGAGGATGCAGCCCGAGCCCCTCGGCAAGTGGGGAGAAGGGGATACTGGGAGGTGGCCGAAGTGGGGCTGGGACACACAGGGCTCCCAGAGAAGGTGGGAGGGGGCAACAGCCTAGAAGGCACAGCCGAGGGCCAACATCGAGAACCACACGTGCCCAGGGTGGCCGGGGAAGGTCCACGAAGAACTTAGAGCCTCCAACAGGAGATCTCCCCACTCGTGAGCAAATTCTAACCCAGGAACACTGGCCAATCCAACATCCCAAATGGCCACGGGATCGAGGTGGAGAGAAGTCTGATGGGGTGAAGAAATCAGCCCAGATTCGGGGACCAACTGCGCCCCCCCGGGCTGTCTCCCCACACAGCTGATGCTCCGCAGAAGTCCACAATCTACCTGTGTGGGGGATGCGGGACACAGGAGGCGAGACGTCTCCCGGGGGGACTCTGAGAGCAGCGAATCCACGGAAACGAGGGAACACAGCAAGCGACAGCAACGAGCGAGCCCTGGCACTGGAAGGAAGCCTCCAGCACGCTGGCTCCCAGCCAGCAGCCCGGCCCCCGGGAAGCCCCTCCATCCTGAATCACACGTTTTTCCGAGCAGGAGCCCGGTCCCAGCCTCTGGGTGTTTAAGTAAGAAGCACCATCTGGTCTAAGTGTTCAGTGCAGAACTGGTGCAGAGTTCAAAAGGATGTGTAAGCCAAAATCTACCAAGACGGTTTTAAGATGAACACTTAAGGTCCTTTTCAGAGAGGTCAACAGGTCAACCTTAGGCCAAAGAGAAGCGGGCCGTCATGATCCTTCTTACCCCGTCCTTTACTACCAGCCCCGAGCGTTAACAACACACGCCACACCCCGCTGGGCAGGGACAGGCGGGCTGCTCCCCGCGGGATGGTGTGCCCACTGCCCCTGGGCGACGTCCGTGCCAACAGACACCCTCACAGCCTCACGCAAAGGGCCCTGAGGAACGGCCAGCAGAGAGGTGCTTGGGGCCGGGGGCTCTAGGCATCACGGAGCGTTGCTGGCGACTCTGGAAAGCAAAGGGGCGGGGACAAGAAATGGGGGTGCTGGGAGACTCAACGTGCCTGCAGGAAACAAGCCAAGGAAGGGCCGGGGCTGGTGCGGTCAGGGTGGCGAGGAGGGGCCCTGGCAGCTGTCACGGCTGCATGTCACAGTTGCTCCTGGTGTCCACGTCTCCAACCAGGCTGCAGGCCTGGGATCTAGAGACACGGGCACCTCCAAGCACACCAGAGTTGTTTCCAGGGCAGCCACGTTTCCCAGAGGATAGACACCTTCAACCACCTGCGCTGCAAAATCAGGGTCATGATTCACTCAGAAAGGGAGAAGACAGCCCCCGACCTTTTCAGTGCTGTTACTACCAGCTCTGTCTCTACAATGTCAAAACTGAATTTAAAGGGTATCTGAGAACAGACCTGTGGGCTGAGGGCCATGGACTTTTATTTTCCGTGGCTGATGTCACTGAGCACCTGCTTCTGGAACAAGTTAACAGAAGATGGTGACAGATTAACTTACACTTCGCGTAGACGTCTCGACAAGACACGCCCGTGATCTCCAGCTTCCTCAAGTTTTCACAAACGCCGTACTCTGCAACAAGAAACGTTTGCTGGAAATTACAGTCAAGAAGTCATAAAGCAGCAGACATATTAATAGACGTGCGGGTGGGGGTGGAGCAGGCATGCCTCAGCCTTGGCCTTGTCTTCTCAGCCTGACCCTTCTTTCACTGTGGAGATTTCATGGGCCTTCTCCACATTCAGTCAACACCCTCACTCACCAATGAAGCCACTATTCTATTTTTAGGTAACACCACTCTGAATGAAATAGCAACCTGCCATGTCTATTCTGATAAGCTCTAGAAACCTAATCTCTCAAACCCACAACGAGACATCCTGGTTTATGACCACGGTGTGGCAGAAACTCAGAGTCTGGAGACGATGAGAGTTCCCATGGAAATGAGACCATCACTGGTGTCAGGGTTCCACGAAGGCCCCCCTAACCCCCTACTGATTCTGTTAAACGAAGACACAGCTGGGGCTGCCCAGGACGGCCTTGAAGCAAAACCCTGACACCCACCTCCACGGCCAGTGCTCTGCCCCACCTCGGGGAGAGAAAGCCAGGCTTGGAGAGGTTGGTGACTCAGCAGTCCTTCCAGAAGGGGGACTGCAGTCTGGCCAGCAAAAGGCTGTCCACCTCATCACATCACAGACCCCACCCCGGCCCCAAGGCCTGGTCTTTTCAGCAGAATGGATGACGACACTAACCCAATGCTTCTGTGAGGATTTTGACCATATCCAAGCCAAGCTCAAGATGCAGACGGTGGAGAAACTAGTTGGGGCAAGGCGGTTAGCACCTGGCAAACCTCCCCGAGATGGGCCTGCCCGACGGTGCTGCTTTCCCTGCTTCCACTGCTGAAGAACAGGCCACGGCCTTGCTCGTCACCAGACAAAAACACACGTTTTATCCTCCTGCCAGGAAGAATGTGGACTCCGCTCTGGAGTGTTATGCGAGTTACAAGAACTTGTGAGGAACTAGATACCGAAATGTGCTTGTTTGTGACCTTGGATGGGGTGACACCTGCATGTCACGTGAGTCACCAGCAACTGAGAGGCCCCGGTTTGTCAAAATCCTTGCAAACCATGCCAGGGACCAGCTGGAAGGGCCACTCCCACCCCGGGCGGCGACCAGCTGGAGCTGGTCTACCGCGCTCTTGAGAAGAGCTCTGCTCCACGCTCTTGAGAAGAGCTCTGCTCCACGCTGAGCTGTCTTCATGATCCCCCGTCTGCTCTGGGATGTCCACAAGGCCAGGTGGCCCTCCTGACGGCCACAGCGGCTGTCACCACCTCATGTGCTCTCCATAAACAGCGTCCTTCCCTCGCACCAACCAGGCACTCCAAAACCCTCACCGCACAAGACTGGTGCCTCGGTTTGTTTCCCGTGTGGTGTGCAAAGAACAGCTCCCCTCCCGGTTCCAGCAGTGACCAGCGCACGTGGTACACGAGGTGCGCCGCTTGCTGCCTCGTTGACGAGACAGTTTGGGAGCCGGGGTTGGGGGGGGGGGGCAGGTAGTCTTCTCTGAACCGCGCGCTTTAGTGATACATGTGGACACTCTGCCGGTGAGATGCAGGGCACAGACCCAAGGCGCATCCGAGTGTGTCCCGGCTGTCTGCAGCACACTGAAGCAGCAGTGCCACCCCACAGCATCTGCCGAGCCAGTGGGTGATTTTCGCATCTGAGCCCAGCGATCCTCCGACCTGCTAGAGACAACGCACCACCTCCCAGCACCCGCTCAGACTTCCAAGCAAGTCTAAGGTTTTTAGCCAGGATGACCAAACTGTCAAGAATCTCTGCACACCGTGTCAAGAAAAGGTGCTGCTAATATCACACAAGAGATGAACCTGCACGAGCAGACAAACCATCCACAGAAATGTCACTAACAATCAGAAGAAAAGCAAAAGTATGATGCAGTGCTAGTAAATACAGCAACGCTTAGTGGGTTTTTCTTAATGTTCCCAAAAGATAATAAAATCACCGAAGTGGAACAATGTCATTCTGACCCAACTGCTCCTTCAAGAAATGTTCAGTATTTTTCACATGATGGAAAAATCTTTTTTTTTAAACAGTGGCTCAGAACAATTCCACATCCTCTGACTGTTCCATAAACCTTCCCATAAGTCATCAGGGAAAGTGCCCTTAAAATAGCATTAAGGCCAGTGTACATGCAGCACCACAGATCCTTCCCCCTAGAAAAACTCACCAGCGTTAACGCCATCTTACCCAAGACCAGCGTTAACGCCGTCCTACCCAAGATGGTTAAAGTTAGCACAGCAAACCGTGCTGCCCACAGCTGCTTTCTAAGTGCCAAATTTGGGTTGCAGGCTGCCGATTCAAATACTTTCCTTGCTACTCTATGACATACAGTAGCTTGTGAAAGTCTGTTTTGAAAGTGTCTGTTCCAAAAATGGCAACAAGTAAAAAAAAGTTGGGAAGGGGGAGAAAAATGGGTGAGCTGGACTTGAGGAAATTTAAATTAACCATGGAATTACCATATGATACAGCTATATCCTATTTCTAGGTACATACCCAAAAGAGATGAAAGCAGAGACTCAGAGATGTTTGTACACCCATGTTTATAGCAGCACTATTCACAATAGCCAAGAAGGGGAAACAACCCAAGTGCCCATCGATGGAGGTTAGATAAGCAAAACAGGGTCCATCCATGCAATGGAATATTATTCAGCCTTAAAAAGGAAGGAGAGTCTGACACCTGCTATAGGCTGGCCGAACCTTGAGGACGTTGTGCTGAGTGAGATAAGCAGTCACAAAAGGACAATATTGTACGATTCCACTTATATGAGGTCCCTATAGAATAGTCAAATTTCACAGAGACAGAAAGTAGAATGGTGAGTGCAGGGGCTGAGGAAGGAAAAACGGGGAGTCAGTGTTTAATGGGGACTGAGTGTCAGCTGGATAAGATGGAAAAGTTCTGAAGATGATGGTGGTGACGGCTGCACAACAATGTGAACATACTTAATGCCACTAAACTGTAGCTTAAAAATGGTTAAAGTGGTAAATTTTACTTTGTGTATATGTTACCACAATAAAAAAATTAAGTTGCCACTTCAAATACTCCAATCAGAAAATTTCCAGAAAGCTATTGAACAAATGTTTTGCCAAGACGGAAAAACAGCCCAGGAATCTGGGCCAAGTCGACACTGAAGCTGCATCCTCTGGTGACCTGACTGCCAGGGGCGCACTTCCTGTCCAGTGAGGTCAGTACTGTGTGACGGGCGTTACCGAAAACCCCTGCTCCCAGAGCATGTGTCTGAATGTGCAGGAAGTCTATTCAGTCTCTGCGGGTGGGAATGGGTGAGAAGAGTTTTCTCTCTCCCTCTTTTCCACTCTCTTGCCCCTACAGGAGAACCCAAGGAACACACGCTGCTTCCTGAGGCAACTTCCCTCGAAGAGAAGACTAACGGAGATTAACGGAGGCAGTACCTGTGCCAGCCGTGGCTGAGACGTGCACACACTCTGCATCGGAATGGAAGATGACAAAGTTAACATCATAATTCTATGCACTGCACCAGCCTTGGCACCTGCAATTAGAGGGAACTTAGCCCCATGCTCCCCATAAATGCCACTTATGAGGGTCCCTGCCACGTTGGAAGGGCACAGCACTAAGACAGTCTCTGAAGCAAGCTGGTGGGCACACAAGATAAGGCTGGAAAGGGGGTGGTCTCCTGGTCCTGCCAGAGCCGGGAGTCCACAGGAAATGCAGAAGCACTGAAGAGTCTCAGGTAGAAAAGCAGCCTGGACCGGGTAACCTGTGGGTGGAGCCAGCGGAGACACACCTGGAGACGCAGGTGGGGGGTCCCGTGAGGAGGCCACTGCACCACCAGGTAAGGCAGAGGTGGCAGGAAAGGATGGGGGAGCCCAGCTGGAACCCAGCTGTGGCCCCCGGCAGGCAGGAGAGAGTGGGAGGAGGAAGAGTGGAGGAGCGCTGCGGGCTTGTTTCCCACCTGCGGTAAACTCACACAGTTTTCCAAGTAAAGCCAAAAGGCAGTATTGATTGGAAATTTAGCGCATTTTTGTTTGCACTAAATTAGGGGATAACTATATCCCTTAATAAAATATGGTTAAAACTTTACTTCCGAGGGACTCCCCTGGTGGTCCAGTGGTAAAGAATACGCCTTCCAACGCAGGGGACTCGGGTTCGATCCCCGGTGGGGGAACTAAGATCCCACATGCCGCGGGACAACTAAGTCCGCGCGCCACAACAATTGAGCTCACGTACCTCAATGAGAGAGCCCGCGGGCCGCAAACTAGAGAGCCCACGCGCCCTGGAGCCTGCGCACCACAACTAGAGAGAGAAAACCCGCACGCCACAACTAGAGAGAAGCCCTCGCGCCGCAAGGAAGAGCCCGCGCCAAAATGAAAGATCCCGCGTGTCGCAACTAAGACCCAACGCAGCCAAAATAATAAATAAATAAGGAAAATAAATAAATAAAAACCTTTACTTCTGAGGCTGAAAAAGGAGGCAGAGGCAGGGGTGGCAGCTGGTGGGGAGGGGGCTCCGCCAGGCTCAGGGGTGTCAGGCAACTGGTCCCCAGGCTTCCTGACACAGCTGCTCCGAGGACACCCTTGCAACAGCAGAGTGCTGGTTCCAAACCCCTGTGTGTCCCCCAGCTCGCTGCTTTTCTTAGCTATTACTATAACTGCATGAAATGCCTTTTTTTTTTTTTTTTTTTTTTAATAATGTAGCAGATCTGGAAAAACACTGAGCAGCTAGCTCATCCTAGGATGGGAAGAATGTGAAACCCAAAACCTGGATACAGCCCATAGGCATCTCCTATTCAACACCTAGAATATTCGGAATGCTAACCAATAGTTCCCAAGGACAGCTGACAGCGCCTACATACTCAACGCGACTCCTTCCCAACCGACTCCACCCCTGCAAAGATGAACAGTCTTGGTGCCCACAGCAGCCTCGAGAAGCCTCGCCCTGCCAGCCAGAGGACGCGGACCCTGTCCAGCTCCACGACAGGTATCCCTGGCCAAGGGAGCCCCACTCCAGCTGAGGCCCACCTGTCATGCCCGGACACTTCTTCCTGGTGCACGCACACCCTCTCGGTCTCGCCACCCACTCGTGAGACCAGGAGGTAAGCAGAGTCTGACTCTGCCATCACCTCACCCCGGACCCCTTCTCAGATTTCAGACACTTCTCGACTCCCCACTAATACTCCTCAGACAGGCTTGGCTATTCTGGGTTTCCTCCCCTGTCCATCAGCACCGGGAGGACAGTGAGGGTGTCACTGGCAAAGGATGTTGACTCATGAGTTAGAACCCAGGTCGCCTCCTGACCGGTCCTCGGTTTCTCACAGGACACCTGTTCCTCCAAAGTCCCAAAGATGCCCTTGTATTTGCACACTCTTTCCAGCCAGAAAGACAAACCAAGATCCTCAAATGCATTATGTAATCACTTTGCAAACACAGTGAAACAGTGAAAACGGCCCATCGGTTCTTCCTGGCAAGGCAACCATATCTGTCCAATTAAACATGGCCAAGGGGAAATCTTCACTCGGTGCTTTCTGGGGGCCAGGTCAACTTCCCAGCTCGCTTTTTTAAGGTTAGCAATGTCCCTCAGAGGCACCGTTTTCCTTTACCCTTTCCTACTTTGCTAACCAGAAGGATTAGGTTTCTCTGTGAAGCAGCGGATGAGATTCGACTTCCAAAAATAAAGAGACTGTAGTCCTGACAATCAGCAAAGCAGAAGAAAAGGATAAATGTTTCCCTACAATTCTGAGAGCCTGCTCTATGTCCAGGAGGTGGCCTGCTTTCCTCTTCTCATGGTTGAGGCAGGTACGCTTCTACTACTTCAACACCGCCCACCCCAGCCCCAAAACAGGAAGGCTCAACAAGCAACTGCTTAACAAGAGACATAAAATATGCCCAAAGCCGACTTCAAAGCCAACAACTTGCCCATTTCACCTCTTCCCAAGATGACCCTTCCAATTTCAGCCATGTTTAACAAAAGCCACATTTCTCACATTTCACATCAGCATATCAAACAGAATAGAAAGCGTTTTCTTCTGCATGCAAATACAAAATTAAATGTTGGTTTTTAACTTCCGATTTCTGTCATAAAGCTCATACATTATGGGAAAAGGGTATTTCTAATTATGATGGAATTTAAGCCCACTTTAGACTTACAACTGATCAAAATATTATACAAGTATTATTCCAGGTGTCATTAAAACACTTACCATCAAGGGAAGAAATGGACAAATTATATATTATAAATTCAAAACCTCACTCTCTGTCTCAATATTTAAGAGTTTGGTGTAGAAGGGAAAATACACGTGTGAGCATTTCCTTTGCATTTCCTTTGCTTTTAAATGTTTCTTTTGTTATTATTTGAATGTTCTGATTTAGAACCATGGTCTGAATTTTCTAAACGCCTTAGCCTCAGGTAGACCGGCCAGCATTTCAAAATTCACCAACTAAACAGTGAAGTGTTAACCAAGAAAAGCCTCCTCTGGGTCAAAGGCAAAGAACAGACTGGGCTTCTACGCTATGCTCTGAGAAATGATGGCTTATTTATACCCCACATGCCAGTAACTGCAGGAGGCCTGAAGCCAAAGGAGGGATGCATCAAAACATTGCTCGGCTCCTGACCCCGCGCCCACCCTGCAAGCTGGGGTTGCTCTGGTTTGGTTTCCTGTAAGAGGGAAAATAGCGCCTATTTGGTGTATTTGCCCCCAAAACAGGAGCACAGACTGGGCCTCTCAGTAGCAACTTTCTGTCACCCGCCCACAGAAATACCACTGAAAATAGTTAATCAAATAGCTCCAACAGGCAGGGGGCTCAAAAGACCAAATTCTATAAAAACAACTGATTTATTATTGTTGACTTATTATTGCTAGGACACTGAAAATTGTGAGATTCTCACCAAGCGCTATAAAGCCTTCTCATTTTAAGTTTGTAGTGTCCCTACCCACCCCTGCCCCTGAATCATCCTCTCATTTTACGACGAGCCACTGACATGCTCGCCCTGCCCGTGCCCTGGAAGTCCATCACGGCCCAAAGCGCTCTGAAGCAATAAAACACAGGTGCGTGGCACCCTCCTCCCTGTGCCCCTTTCTGTGGCTTGTCTTCTCCTCTGGGAAACCCAATTATCAAAATACAGAAAGCAAACGTGTAAACACTGAGTAGTAAACGTGCAGACTCACTAACGTCTCACTCACCTTCCCAAGACACTAACAAATGGAAGCACCATCGTGCCGTGTCAGGGCCGGACCTGGAGCTTCTGGGCCAGGAAACCTGCTGGGCTAGGACCACCCACCTCTTGCTCACCAAGGCTGGGAGCACTTTGGTTTCTGCCTCTGTGGACATGACTTTGGCCTTAACACCCACCATAACCAAATGTCTGCTTCGGGATGGAAGAAGTTTGGGGCGCAGGGAAATAAGATCAGACTTGTCTCACACACGACTATCATTATACATATTCCAGTCATAATTAGACTAACCCTATGAGACGCCTATGAATGACACACGGAACTGCCAACCATACAATGTTGGACCCAGATGAGCTGGAAATGAAAGCTACCAAAATGAACTAGTGAAACTGAAGACCTTCAAAACCTCGGGACGACAATGATTACTTAAACCCAAAGTTAAAAGTGCGTAACTTTGATTAACGCTGTAACTTTTGCAAAAGTCACTTTGACTAAAGCGGTAACTTTTGCAAAAGTCACTGTAAATGAAGTTAAAAAGCAAAAGACTGGGCTTCCCTGGTGGCGCAGTGGTTGAGAATCTGCCTGCTAATGCAGGGGACACGGGTTCGAGACCTGGTCTGGGAAGATCCCACATGCCGTGGAGCAACTAGGCCCGTGAGCCACAACTACTGAGCCTGCGCGTCTGGAGCCTGTGCTCCGCAACAAGAGAGGCCACGATAGTGAGAGACCCGCGCACCGCAATGAAGAGTGGCCCCCGCTTGCCACAACTAGAGAAAGCCCTCACACAGAAACGAAGACCCAACACAGCCAAAAATAAATAAATAATAAAAATAAGTAAATTAAAAAAAAAAAAGCAAAGGACTGTTGACTATGAGAAAATGTTTTGCGTATATTAAACAGAAATCGACCCAGATTAAATAAATAAAACCCACAAATCAATAAGAAAAAATAACGATAGAGAAAAAGGGCAAAGATTAAGGATACGCAAATAAGAGAAATCCAAATTGCCTATAATTTTATTTCTTAAATGTGCATCTTCACGAGTTATCAGCCATCTGCAAATTAAAATGAGATGTTGTTTCTCACCCAGATTGACACAGATTTTTAGAACTGAATCATTCAAACTAGAAAGAATTTAGAGGACATTGGATTAAATGAGATAACTTAAAGAACCCAGACCACAAAGACAGCTACTTTGTGAATAAACACAGAGCATTCCTGTCATTTTCGGTGACTTGCCTGTGCACACCCTCGTGACAGGTGTGCAAAGAGGAAAATACAACTATGTTATATTTGGAGTGAAGAATCACTCCAAAAAAATAACTGGTCAGCATCTAGTAAAACTGCGAATCTCACAGCCCACTACCCCGGCAACACCACTTCTGGATATATTCCTTAGAGAAATTTACAAATTTATCTGCATCTGAAGACACGTAAGAGCTTGTTCGCTGTAACACTGTGTACACTGTATGAAAAAAATAAAAATGAGCAAAGGAACACATGTGGCCTCTTCAAATTATGAACCACCACATAGTGTTCAAGAAGACTGAACCAGACTTAAACGTATTAACGTGGACAGAATTTAAAAACACAAGTTGACGGGGGAAAAGGCAGATGCACAATACTTATGGTATGATATATTTCTTAAAATTAAAGTACCATAAAACAATATTATACATTGGGGAGGTTACAGGAGTATGTATATACAAGTAAACTCAACCCACAATAGTGGCTGCTTCTTGGGAGCGGGAAGGAGAGGGGTGATCAGGAGGGACTTAAATGCTGGCTGAGAGGTTTTCTTTTAAAAAAGGTAGAGATTTCAAAAGCAAATATGACAGAAGACTTAACTGTTATTTATTGGGGATGACTAGGAATATGCCTGTTTTACCATGTTTGTTTTTCATTTTTTTAATTTCTCAAAGTGAAAATTCTCCTAGCTGCTAAGCCACCTTGGTGAAGAAGAGGCCTTGATCCTACCGTCACAGTGTCTGCTGTCCCAGGAAAGCTGAACTGAGAAGCACAGAAGCAGGAAAAGAAGGACTGAGGAGTCCTTCTCTGTCTGCCCCCCAAAGTCTGTCTACATCTTCATGAGGACTTCTTATGCCTCTACTAGCAATTCTAAGAATTTGCCCTGAGCTGTACCTCCAGTTAATTTTACTATGTGGCATACCTTTGAGTTTTCTGATTATACAGAAGTCTTCCGTTACTCTCTCTTGCTACATATCTTACAGTTTCCCCAGAGACAACACCCGGAGACCACCACACAGGTTTGGCTGACTGATGGAGAAACTCCACAAAGGAACATCTGTGATGAACCTGGGTCTCACAGGTGTACAAAATGCAAAACAAAGCAAATGAAAAGGTGGAACTCACTTTGCCTCTATTTTAAAATGTCAAAAGAAACTCACTTGCCAAATAGATGACAAAAGGTTAATACTGCTAATATCCAAAGAAAAGAGAATGAAAAGAAATGAAGACAGCCTAAGAGACCTCTGGGACAACATTAAACGCACCAACATTTGCATGATTCTGTCCCAAAAGGAGAAGAGAGAGAGAAAGGACCTGAGAAAATATTTGAAGAGATTATAGTCGAAAACTTCCCTAACATGGGAAAGGAAATAGCCACCCAAGTCCAGGAAGCACAGAGAGTTCCAGGCAGGATAAATCCAAGGAGAAACACACCAAGACACATAGTAATCAAACTGACAAAAATTAAAGACAAAGAAAAATTATTAAAAGCAACAAGGGAAAAATGACAAATAACATACAAGGGAACTCCCATAAGGTGAACAGCTGATTTCTCAGCAGAAACTCTACAACCCAGAAGGGAGTGGCATGATATATTAAAAGTGATGAAAGGGAAGAACCTACAACCAAGATTACTCTACCCGGCAAGCTTTACAGACAAGCAAAAGCTAAGAGAATTCAGCACCACCAAACCAGCTCTACAACAAATGCTAAAGGAACTTCTCTAAGTGGGAAACAAGAGAAGAAAAGGGACTTCCCTGGTGGTGCAGTGGTTAAGAATCCACCTGCCAATGCAGGGGACACGGGTTCGAGCCCTGGTCCGGGAAGATCCCACATGCCGCGGAGCAACTAAGCCCGTGCGCCACAACTACTGAGCCTGTGCTCTAGAGCCTGTGAGCCACAACTACTGAGCCCACATGCTACAACTACTGAAGCCCGCGCACCTAGAGCCCACGCTCTGCAACAGCAGAAACCACCACACTGAGAAGCCCACACACCACAACTAGAGAAAGCCCATGCGCAGCAATGAAGACCCAACGCAGCCAAAAATAAATAAATAAATAAATAAATTTTTTTTAAATGTAAAAAAACAAGAGAGAAGAAAAGGACGTACAAAAACAAACCCAAAACAATTAAGAAAATAGTAATAGTAACATACATACCGATAATTACCTTAAATGTGAATGGATTAAACGCTCCAACCAAAAGACACAGGCTCACTGAATGGATACAAAAACAAGACCCATATATATGCTGTCTACAAGAGACCCACTTCAGACCTAGGGACACATACAGACTGAAAGTGAGGGGATGGAAAAAGATATTCCAAGCAAATGGAAATCAAAAGAAAACTGGAGTAGCAATACTCATATAAGATAAAATAGACTTTAAAATAAAGAATGTTACAAGAGACAAGGAAGGACACTACAGAATGATCAAGGGATCAATCCAAGAAGAAGATATAACAAGTATAAATATATATGCACCCAACAAAGGAGTACCTCAATACATAAGGCAAATGCTAACAGCTATAAAGAGGAAATTAATAGTAATACAATAATAGTGGGGGACTTTAACACCTCACTTACACCAATGGACAGATCATCCAAACAGAAAATTAATTAGGAAACACAAGCTTTAAATGACACGATAGATCAGATAGATTTAATTGATATTTATAGCACATTCCATCTGAAAACAGCAGATTACACTTTCTTCTCAAGTGCACACGGAACATTCTCCAGGATAGATCACATCTTGGGTCACAAATCAAGCCTCAGTGAATTTAAGAAAATTTAAATCATATCAAGCATCTTTTCCGACCACAATGCTATGAGATTAGAAATAAATTACAGGGAAAAAAATGTAAAAAACACAAACAAATGGAGGCTAAACAATACATTACTAAATAACCAAGAGATCACTGAAGAAATCAAAGAGGAAATCGAAAAATACCTCAAGACAAATGACAACGAAAACATGACGATCCAAAACCTATGGGATGCAGCAAAAGCAGTTCTAAGAGGGAAGTTTATAGCAATACTTACCTCAAGAAACAAGAAAAATCTCAAATAAACAATCTAACCTTACAGCTAAAGGAACTAGAGAAAGAAGAACAAACAAAACCCAAAGTTAGCAGAAGGAAAGAAATCATAAAGAACAGAGCAGAAATAAATGAAATAGAAACAAAGAAAGCAATAGCAAAGGTCAATAAAACTAAAAGCTGGTTCTTTAAGAAGATAAACAAAATAGATAAACCTTTAGTCAGACGCATCAAGAAAAAGAGGGAGAGGACTCAAATCAATAAAATCAGAAATGAAAAAGGAGAAGTTACAACAGACACCGCAGAAATACAAAGCATCCTAAGAGACTACTACCAGCAACTCTATGCCAATAAAATGGACAACCATGAAGAAATGGACAAATTCTTGGAAAGGTATAACCTTCCAAGACTGAACCAGGAAGAAATAGAAAATACGAACAGACCAATCACAAGTAATGAAATTGAAACTGTGATTAAAAATCTTCCAACAAACAAAAGTCCAGGACCAGATGGCTTCACAGGTGAATTCTATCAAATATTTAGAGAAGAGCTAACACCCATCCTTCTCAAACTCTTCCAAAAAATTGCAGAGGAAGGAACACTCCCAAACTCATTCTATGAGGCCACCTGATGCCAAAACCAGACAAAGATACTATAAAAAAGAAAATTACAGACCAATATCACTGATGAGTACAGATGCAAAAATCCTCAACAAAATACTAGCAAACAGAATCCAACAACACATTAAAAGGATCATACACCATGATCAAGTGGGATTTATCCCAGGGATGCAAGAATTCTTCAATATACGCAAATCAGTCAATGTGATACACCATATTAACAAATTGAAGAATAAAAACCATATGATCGGGCTTCCTGGGTGGCGCAGTAGTTAAGACTCCTCCTGCCAATGCAGAGGACATAGGCTCGAGCCCTGGTCTGGGAAGATCCAACATGCCGCGGAGCAACAAAGCCCACGCGCCACAACTACTGAGCCTGCGCTCTAGAGCCCGCCAGCCACAACTACTGAGCCCGCATGCCACAACTACTGAAGCCCACGTGCCCTAGAGCCCGTGCTCTGCTACAAGAGAAGCCACCGCAATGAGAAGCCCCCACACCACAACGAAGAGTAGCCCCCGCTCACCGCAACTAGAGGAAGCCTGCACACAGCAACAAAGACCCAAAGCAGCCCAAAATAAATGAACAAAATAAATAAATTAAAAACCAAACAAAAAACCTGTATGATCATCTCAATAGATGCAGCAAAATCTTTTGACAAAATTCAACACCCATTTATGATTAAAAACTCTCCAGTAAGTGGGGATAGAGGGAACTTACCTCAACATAAAAAAAAAAAAAAATACTGCTAATATTCAACGAGCTCTTACTAATTTTTAAGACAAAATAAACTCCCTAAGAAAAAAAGAGACCAAAAAAACCAAAACAAAACACAAACAGGGAATTCACAAGAGGTGAAATTAAAATGGCCAAGAAGCATCATAACCATTTAGGGGGTGAGGGCTTCATCTGCATCATCCCATTTAACCCTCAAAGTCACCCTATGGGAGCAGCACTTGCCAATAACACTTGGGAAGGTGAAGCAGCGTCTTCAGGATCTCAGAGCAGATAAACAGATTACAAATCAGTCTTGACCACTGAGCCTTATGGCAGAAAGAAGATGACTGACTGATCCCCTGCTGGGAAGGATTTCGGGAAAGCGGCCTTCTCATGCAGTCTTCCTGGGGGTGCAAATACCAACAGCTGGGCAATGAGTACCTAAGGTGTCATCAGCGTGCACACCCTACTGCCCCTACAACCCCACTTTGGGAAGTACACTCCAAGAAGATAATCTCAGAAGTTCTAAAAGGTACATGTAAGTCCCATGAACTCCTATAAAATGCACAAAGGCACTCTTGATAGCACTGTTTACAGCAAGAAAAAACTGCAAACTTAAAAGTCTATCAGTAAGGGACTAGTCTGTGGCATACATAGACAGTGGAACACTATTAAGATTTTTTATACTAAATTTTTCCAAAATTTTAAGAGTGGCTTATCTTTGATTGCAGGGGTCCCGGAAGATATTTTACTTTCTTCCCTTTGTTGTCCTTCACTGTTTGATTTTTTTTTCTTACCTATTGTTTTTACCAAAACATGAGAGCTTACTGAACGTCAGAGATCTATCAACGTTTAAATGAACAGAGAGACTTGAACTGTGGAATAGGTAAAGCTTTCTTCCTGGGATTTGTTACAAAACTACTCACTATCCTCACTTCGGCCACCACCATCCCTGAGGGGGGCATTAGCCCCCTGCAGCACTGCCCGGCTCCACCCACCGCTCCACAGACCAGGTCCTCGCCCTCAGGAGACACTCCAAACCCTCGGGCTCCCCTAACTATTCAAGTTCACCCTCATCGTTGCCGTCAGCTCCGCCCCCAAGGACTGGGGACCAAGGACAGACGTCAGCTTGCTCCCCGGCCTAAACCCAGCCCCAGCTCGCGTCACTGCCCTCGGCGTCCTGGCCCCCGCAGCTGGGGGACCCCTCACCCCTCTCTGAGCACCCCATGCAGGCAGAACCCGGTCCGCCGCCCACCCGGAACTCCACCGCGCCCGGAACCCGCGGTCCCGGGTCAGTGGCAGGGCCCCCCGGGGTCACAGCACGCCCCGGCGGCCGGGACCCTCCCCCTGGAGTCCCGTTCCGAGGCAGGTGCCCTGGCCAGAGCCCGTGGTGACCCCGCCCAGAGCTTCCCCCGGCCAAGCCCCCTCCACCAGGCCCCGCCCCGACGCACTTACCCTCCCGGCAGCGCCGCCTCCAGATGGTGTCGGTGTGCAGGATGCGCCGGAACTTGGTGCAGACCTGGGCCAGGCTGGGCAGGTCGGTGCCGGGCAGCGAAGCGAAGATCTCCACAAGCAGCTCGGGCGGCAGCTCCAGCAGCGAGCAGCGTGGGGGCGACGAGGGGCCCGCGCTCCGGCCGCCCCCCGCCCCGGCCAGCGCCGCCGCGCCCGCCTCGATGCGCTCTTCCTCGGGGTCCGTGTCCGGCTCGCTGTCGGCCGCTGCCGCCTCGGCCGGGCCCCGGCGCTGCTGGCGGCGCCGGCATCCCCGCGACGGGCCCACGCCGCAGAGGCGAGCGCACACCGCCATGCCGGCGACTGACGGCCGCCGCGCCGCCGCCGCCGGTGCGCACGCGCCGCCAGAGAGCCGAGCCCCGCCCCACCAGCAAGGGAGCCTATCCCCGCCCCGGTGAGCGTCGAACCCCGCCCCCTGGAGAGCCGAGCCCCGCCCCCCGGAGGATCCGAGCCCCTGCCCCAAGAAAGCAAGGCACGCCCCTGGGATTCGAGCCACGCCCCTCCCTACTTTCAAGCCACGCCCCCAATGCCTAGGCGACCTCGCCGTCTAGGGCTTGGCCCCGCCCACTAGGGGGGACCTGCAAAGACCTGGGCCGAACCAGAACGCCTCCCGCCTACCCCCGCCCTCCCCGTGTCATTGGGACCGTCTCCCCGCGGCCCCACGACCCCACGACCCCCGGGGGGACCGGCGCCTGGGCAGCAAATGGCGCGCTGTCGGGTGTGAGGGCCGAACTTACCACCTCCCGAGTATGGGGCTGACGCGCTCTTCCTGAGATCAGCCCCGAACACCCTACGGGGCACCTCCCCCCAACCCAGAATGCCCCAGGAAGGTCCGAAGGGCCCCCGCGGAACCCCCCAGGAAGGCCCAAAGTAGCCCCCCAAGAACCCCCCCCCAGCACCCTTCCATGAAGAATCCTCCAGGAAAGCCCAGAGGACACTGCTCCGAGGACCTCCCAGGAAGGCCTGGAGGAGCCCACCAGAACTCCCCAGAGGACCCCAAGAACTTCACACTAGGTGTGTAGTCTGTCTGATCTTGCTGTGCCCTAGTTACCTTATTTACTGGGTTCTGCAGGCTGACTGGGGCCTAGGGCGGGGGTGGAGAATGTGCAGACCTTCTCCTGACAGTGGCTTCACCTTAAGGAGCACTGATAACAAGAAACTGACCAGAGAGTAGGGCCAAGGGTATGGATGTGATTACAAGATTACAGGATTATAGGTGTCTCCGACTGGGTGGGCCCAACTCCTTTCTGGTCAAGACTGACTTCAATGCCCTGAAGTGCTGGAGAGCCCTTCAGGAGCCCAAAAGGAAGACTAACCAGAGCCCAAAAGGAAGTTAAGAATCCACAGACCACCCCATTCTGGTCAGTGTTTCTATTTCTACTCAAATAGAAAATAGTGACCGCGCAGTTCCCTGGGCCCAGCCTCCACAAGGTCCTGGCTATTCACTACCTCCCTAAGGAGGTCTCCAAGCGGAAGAGAGGGCTGCCTACCCCAGTCCCCAGAATCCCATAAACGGGGAAGTTCATCTTCTGACAGAAGTAACCATTCTGTGCTTCAAACCTTGACCATCTCAGCTCCAGGCAATTGAAAAACAACATGTAGGGACTTCCCTGGTGGCGCAGTGGTTAAGAATCTGCCTGCCAATGCAGGGGACACGGGTTCGATCCCTGGTCCGGGAAGATCCCACATGCCACGGAGCAGCTAAGCCCGTGCCCCACAACTACTGAACCTGTGCTCTAGAGCCCGCGAGCCACAACTACTGAGCCCGTGTGCCACAACTACTGAAGCCCGCGCGCCTAGAGCCCGTCGTGTTCCACAACAAGAGAAGCCACCCAATGAGAAGCCTGCGCATCGCAACGAAGAGTAGCCCCTGCTCGCCACAACTAGAGAAAAGCCCGCGCGCAGCAACGAAGACCCAACACAGCCAAAAATAAAAATAAATAAATTTTCAAAAAAAAAAAGACTCCGCACTCAAAAAAAAAAAAGAAAAACATGTAACTGCCCTCTCTGTATCTCAACGGTTTTTCAAACTGTCCTCCACCCTGTTATCAGAACTCTCTTCCTGCAAAAAGCAACACAAAAACAAAAGCATACTCATCGCTTCACTCACCTATTTAGAAATATTTAATGGCTCCATTGACTTCTTATCACATCACACAAAGTACCTCACAATCCTGTCCTAACCTCCCAGTCTGGCATCATCTCCTGTCTCCACTGAAACTCACCATGTCTGCCCCTTGTTCAAGCTGTCTCCTCTGCCAGGAGAACCCTCTCCCCAGTCTGTGCCAGTAAACAGCCGCCCCTTCTCAGAATGTCCCTTTATTACAGCACCATCATTTGTTTTATTACAAACATTTGCTTCCTTTGGTAGCAGCCTTACTAGATGTATCTCCTGTCACATGATGGACCTGCTAACACACATCATGTAACCGGCAAATGTGTACTGACTAAATGTTTGTTCAATGAAAAAGGAAAAAATGATAAACTGGCTAGAAGGCTAAAAAGTGAGGAACGTGAACCAGATTTAGAGAAGACTAGTTTATTTATCACCTGAACCATCCAAGCTAGGAAGTCTCCCAGCAAACAGAAATGCATTAACTAATGTAATAAATATTTATAGAATGCCTGACTAACCGACACGCTATGTTCTGTGTGGATCCATAGATTGTAAAGCATGAGCTTTGCTGTTATATATTTCAATCAGTTTGTTTTTTAAATCTATCTACTCCCTACTAGGTCCTATTAATAAAATACAGTATTCACCAATTAATAAAATACAGTAGTCTCCTATTAATAAAATACAGTATTCTTAGGTCCTATTAATAAAATACAGTTTAGAGTACATTAAAATGTACAAAAATTTCCATCTTTAGAAGAATGGTTAATGTATGCTCATAATTTGAATAATGCATAATTCAGTGAAAAGATACCTCTAAATCTATGTATTCTTGACAGCAGGAACAACAGAAGGCTGTGTACAATGACCCACAAAGGTGTGAAAGGATGGAATTTGTGCTGACCATCAGAACAGAAAGAAAAGGATAGCCGTAAGAGCTTGGGTAATCCACATCGGTGGAGAGGAACCAGAGGGGAAGAGTTAGGCTGTAGCAGAGAACTATTACACACTGAACCCTGAAAGCTTTGTGTCCTTGAAACTTTTACAGTCCCTTATATAGAACTGTATCCCTTACAAAGAACGCTAAGGAGGATACATTCATAAATGAGGAAAACCTAGATAGAAGACGCCCTTTTTTATGGAAATTTTTAAAAATTTTAGACAATTTTAAGGCTTACTTTTTATTTCCAGTTATTACAAAATTTTGGCTCTATTCCCCGTGTTGTACAATACATCCTTGAGCCTGTCTGACACCCAAAAATGTGTGCCTCCCTCTCTCCCACTCCTATATTGCCCCCCCAGTGGTAACCACTAGTTTGTTCTCTGTATCTGTGAGTCTGCTTCTCTTTTGTTATGTTCACTAGTTTGTTGTATTTTTAATTTAATTATTTTTTTTCAAGAAAGCAAAGTGAGGATTTATTAAGTGAAAGTACCATCTCAGTGGGAGAGTGGGCAGACTCAGGTGAGTATCTGCCTAGTTTGTTGTATTTTTAATTTAATTATTTTTTTTTCAAGAAAGCAAAGTGAGGATTTACTAAGCGAAAGTACCATCTCAGTGGGAGAGTGGGCAGACTCAGGTGAGTAGCTGCCTAGTTTGTTGTATTTTTTACTTATACCACGTGTAAGTGATATCATACAGTATTTGTCTTTGTCTGGCTTATTTCACTTAGCATAATGCCCTCCAATCCATCTATGTTGCTGCAAATGGCAAAATTTTGCTCTTTTTTAATGGCTGAGTAGTATTCCATTGTGTGTGTGTGTGTGTGTGTGTGTGTGTGTATACATATATATATATATATACACATATATATACACATATATATATACATATATATATCACATCTTTATCCATTCATCTCTTGATGGACATTTAGGTTGCTTCCATATCTTGGCAATTGTAAATAATGCTGCTATGAACATTGGGGTGCATATATCTTTTCGAATTAGTGGGGTTTTTTCAGACATATATCCAGGAGTGGAACTGCTGGGTCATATGGTAGTTCTATTTTTAATTTTTTGAGAAACCTCCATACTGTCCTCCACAGCAGCTGCACCAAGAGATCATTTGTTTTAACACTATGTCAGGAATATAAGAATGAACTCTTTGTTAGTGAGAACTGATAACAACTAAGGAAATTAGTAGAGTACAGGACGAGGCATTTTTCAATTGGTTGCCTCAAAAGTAGTAGTTCTTTCAAGTTGCCCCTGAAAGTAGTAGTTCTTGAACTTAAGAAAACCCTGTTAACTTTCCCCATGCTGGTTCTCAGAATCCAGATGTGTAAAAATGGCATCTTGCCCACTGCTCAGAAGAAACAGTTGGGCTTCCCTGGTGGCGCAGTGGTTGAGAATCTGCCTGCCAATGCAGGGGACACGGGTTCGAGCCCTGGTCTGGGAAGATCCCACATGCCGCGGAGCAACTAGGCCCGTGAGCCACAATTACTGAGCCTGCGCGTCTGGAGCCTGTGCTCCGCAACAAGAGAGGCCGCGATAGTGAGAGGCCCGCGCACCGCGGTGAAGAGTGGCCCCCACTTGCCGCAATTAGAGAAAGCCCTTGCACAGAAACGAAGACCCAACACAGCCATAAATAAATAAATAAAACTAAATTAAATTAAATTAAAAAAATTTTTAAAAAAGTACATCAAAAAAAAAAAAAAAAAAGAAACAGTCAAGGTGAATGGAAAGAAGGGAAAATATTCAAAGGCTAAACAAGAGGTTTGAGGTGCGAAATAAGAGTCTCAATGATTACATCCTTAGTCCCATACATGGGCAAAAAGCTGGAAAAATAGCAATCCTTCAGAATTTGTTTGGAATTAAACAAGCAAAAAACTGCAAAAGAGAAAAAACCCTGTGGAATGCCTGCCAGCTCCATTAGTTGTTACACACTCACTTAAGAGACAATGTTAGGTTTTAGGAGTGATTTGAGATCACTTTCCTGCATGTACCAGTGTGCTGGTTTCTGAAGTTGTACACCAGAGCCAGAGCATCCTGGGAGAGGAAGCACTCCCACATGGTGCCTTTCTCGCTTCGGACACTCCTAAAGACTGCAAGCTATGGCGCATCAACTGCAAAACCCTCCTGGCTGAGTCCTTTTCTAGAATAGCAGGAACACTGCTCTTGAGCAATACTTGTTTGTTTACTTTAGCTAAACAGTAGAGATGACACAAGACTGATTGGACCACCGGCCAATAGTGTCCCAGACAACAAGGAGGGTGGAATATCTTTCCCAATCAGAAAGAAGAGAGGCAGGACAGGCCGGGCAGGCCTGAAGAGCTGAACTAACTCTCAGTGTGACTTGCCCTCCATACTGAGTGTGGCAAAATAACCCTAACATGTTCTGCACTGCCGGTTAATGTTTCACGCCTTCTGTTTTGTTTTGTTTTTTTTCATGCCTCGTTTAACAGATTCTTAGAAATAGCGAGACAGCACGATTTACAGCATGTTACTTCACTAATGCTGGGACATCATATTCAATTTCTAGCTGTTACCTTATAGAAAGAAATAGGGCAAGAGTTACTTAAAACTGACACTGCTTGGCTTTCTAGAATGATTATTTAATAGCTTAAAAGCACCATGAGATTTCTTGAGAAAACACTGCATAAATTCACATGACAGATGCGGTCTTTTCTACTTTATGTGGATTATTTCAAAGAAGAGTAATATTTGTTAATCGTTTAAAAATAAATCGTACTATTCTATATTAACTAGCTTAAAATAGATCATGATGATATTAATTTACCACTCTGAATATCATTTACTATGTCGAACGTATATTAAACTGCAATCTGGGGGGATTTCCCTGGTGGTCCAGTGGTTAAGACTGTGCGGTTCCACTGCAGGGGGCATGGGTTCCATCCCTGGTCAGGGAACTAAGATCCCTCATGCCACATGGCGCAGCCAAAAATAAACAAAAACAAAACTGCAATCTGGGGGCACATGAAATTTTTCACATACACTCAAGCACACTTGTTTTCAAATTTTACACGGTTACGGTACTTCTTAATTGATATTTATTTGCATATGACTAAATTAGTAAACTTTAAATATAATTTATATTTTATTTCAATATGTTGTTCTTACATGCTCATGAGACACCTTTACACACCAACTGCTTTGGATGATTTTCTGAGACACCTATAGGGAAGTGTGGTTTTAGATTCAAGTAGGAAGTGAAGATAAGAGCATAGCAATCATTGTAAATGTGGACTTCAGTACTTGAAAATAACAAAGAGTAATCCTGTCCCATCTCTATCACAGCCCTTGAGGTAATCCCTGGGGCAGTGAACCCAAGGCCTGAGGTTATTTGGTAAAGCTTTATGGATGCCTAAGGGACTAGGAAAATATGAAACTCTCCTTCCCCTCCCCCCAGCTCCATATGCCTGATATCGATTTTTTTTTCAGTCCTCTTGCATTTGGAACAGTTGTCCAGCAAGGGAACAAAAAGTCCATTTCTTACAAACTAGCAATTAAGCCAAAAAAGCACTCACCAGTCAATACTCAATATCATAAAAACCCAGAAAAGAAAGCAATACACAGTCCACACTCTCATTTAAGACTTCGAAACTGATCATTTTGTGTCTGGCAGAAGGTAGGTACACTTACTGGATTTTTCTCCCCCCTCCCCATCTTCACAGAATAAATAAAAAACAACCAAGATAGTACACTTGGAGCTTAAAACCTTCCTTTGGAACATTGGAAAGCAGACAGAATGTTTAAGTCATCTTTATTAACTGTACACTATTAGAGATTTTTCAAGGTAAAGAACTGTGACAGAAAGAGGAGAAAAAAAAAACCTGGGAAAGTGACATACACAACTGCACTTTTCTTTTGTAAATAGTGGCACAGTACAGAGCTACAACTAACATCATTGTTCTGGCAGATAATTATACAAGATACTTGGCTACTCTGTAAAGAAAGAAATTCCAGGTGCATTGGAACCCCTTTGAGAAATATATTTTAGTAGGTTTTGTATGTTTGTATAATAACTGTATATTAGCACAATCCAATTACTTTATGAAACAGACATTATAAGAAAGGCTTTTACAAACTCAAAAAGGGGAAAATACTTACAAAGTATTAAATATTAAAGAGCAAAAACAGCCGAAGAATCACGTGCTGTTCATTCGGATACATGTTTATCAGATGTTTGAGTTGGGCAATAACTGACTTGATAACTAAACGTTGCATAGTGATCTAGAGTCTACCAGGCCCCTTTCATTTGCTCCTCAGAAAACACTTGGAGTTCTAAAATAGTATTGCGCTCTTACACACACGAGTCGGAGACTGAGAAAAATGGTTACGTATTCAAGGTAGCTCAGCTAGTTAGTGTTTGAAAGACTGAGGGGTCTGAACACGGGTAAGACTCCGTATCTGAGACCAGCAGAGACGAATGAAAGGCAGTGAACCCTGCCAGGTGTGGGCAGGCCCGCGCCCTGTCAGCGCAGGTGATGCCCAGGCTCATTCGACCACCTGAGTTACCTGAGGCCGGATGCCGAGCCCAGGGCACGGACTTTCTCCAGGGCCGGACTCTACCGACCATAACCTGAAATAATACACTTGCGGTTCTTTTCCTAGTTGGGACAATGTGTGCCGGAAGTTACCAGTGGACAGTTTCCTTAAAAAAGAAAAGAAAACTGAGACATACTTGACGTGGAAGCCAACGGAAACAAAGACACAAAAAGCCGCCGGCGGAAAAGCACCAGCAGCTCCAAAGGAGGCAGGGGCACACCACCCCTTTATTTTCAGGTGCAAACATCACCAGGCATCAGAACCGGCACCGGGAACAGGAGCGAGGCCGAGTCGCGGCAGCTCGGCCGCGGGGGCAGCACCGTGCGTGTCTGCGCGGCGCGTTTCCGCGGGTCACAGCCTGGTTCGGGGCTCGCACGCCCCACGCGGGCCGCCGGCCTCCCCCACTCCCGCCAGCCCCGACCCCGCCCCGGGCGCTGCGCTCGTCCTGCTTCCGCCACGCCCGCCATGGCGGCGGCGGCGGCCCGCTCCTGGCCCCGCCTCCCGGGACGCCGCGCCGGTCACCTGACGCGGCTGCGGGCCGAGAAAACACAAGAGACGTCGCTGTCGCCACGGTCGGAGCCGTCTCAGCCACCGCCTGGGGCCGCCGGGACTCTGCACCTCGCCGCCCCCGCCCAGCCTGCCGCGCCATGCCATCGGAGAAGACCTTCAAACAGCGCCGAACCTTCGGTGGGTGCCGCGGGGCCGGCCGCTGACGGAGGGCCGGGAGGCTGAGGGGCCGAGGCGGCGGGGCCGGCCCTGGCGGAGGGGCTCCGGAGAGGTCGGACGGGCCGAGGTGCCGAGGGCTGAGGGGCTGAGGCGGCGGCTGCGGGAGGGCCGGGCCCGGGTGGCCGAAGGGCCGAGGCGGGGGCCTGACGGGCCGAGGGCTGCCGGGCCCAGGGGGCTGCGGGCCCGAGGGGCCGGAGTGCGGGGGCCGAGGGGCCGAGGGCGCACTGGCGCGGAGCTGCTGAATCACCTTTTGGCCCCGGGAGGCCGGGCGGGCTGTGGGCTCGGGGCCCGTCAGCCCTCCAGCCCTGGGGTGTTAGGTCCCCACGAAGAGACGAGCGCGAGCCGCGCAGGGGGTGCCCTCCTTGTAGGGGAGGCTGGCCCGGGCGCAGGGCTGGGACAGGTTCTCCGAAGTGGTGGCCCCGGGGGTGCAAGGCAGTCGTCTTCTGGTGCGTCGTCCGGGTCACACATGGTCCCTTCACGCGTCAGGACCTCCGCGGAGAGGAGTGACTCCGAGGCCGCGCCTCCTCACGCCTGCCCCTTCCCCTGCAGCCCCGCGTGGCCGGGACGTCTTGGTCCTATTTGTGGCACAAGAGCTAGGGTGGGTGGCTCTTCTAACCGGCTTGCGACAGCATTCTTGGACAGCAGCGGCGAATCCGTTCTCTCCCAGTTCAGGCTAGAATCCCCACTTAGCTTGCTGGCATTTGGTTGAAACTGGAGGTGACACCCTCACAATATTTACTCCTCCACAAAACCGACGGGAAGGAAGTGATTGGTGCTCCCTTTAAGCAAGACGGTTCTGCAGTAACAACGTGGCCTCCTTGCACATCGCTGTGTAGGGCTTGTTTATCTCAGCCCTGGAAGGCCAGGTGGGGTAGGGCGGGACCAGCGTTCCTTCCTGCCCTAATCTTTAGGCGCTTGAGCTGTATCACTTTCGTCTACTTTTGTCTAGTTTCCTGGAGTCTAGAAAGAGCCGAGCGTTCACTTGAGCTAGGATATGGTTTTGTAGATCTCGTTATTGATAATTGTTTCTTGTGCCTTGGAAGCTCCAGTAGATGAAATTCACGTTGACCTGTGGAGCATATCCTTTCAGCCTCTTGAAGCGGTTGGTTAGCAAAACTTAGACGTGTCTTTTTGTTTTTTTTTTTTAAGAAATTTTCTCTTTAGTGACTTTCATGAACTCAAGTTGATACTCATGAATATTGCTTACTTTTTATGCAGCCATGAGAACAGCATTTAGAGCAGATTTGCCATTGTATCTGGCTTCTGTCCTTACAGACTCTGGCATTGAAAGCTAACTGGGGACATTTGTATGGGAAAGATGCTCATTTTCTCATGACCAATACTACAGTTACTTTCTTTTTGCTTAGAGTATTTTTAGGTTATCTAGAAAAATCGCTCAAGAAGAGTAGGTGGTAAGAGTAGGAAAGGTGAGGAATAACTAGAATAAAAGTGAGAATAAATGAGAATAAAATAGCGAATTAGAAGGAATTCCCGTGGTGCCTGTGGCCTTGAGGGTAAACCAGCAGGTATGCCTCATTTTTTTCTCCATTAGTGTATTTGTGGGCTTTCCTCTCTGTTCACCTTTACTCCCACTCCTCCTTTTTTTGTCCCTAGTCTCCTGACTCTTGATTCTTTTTTTTCTACTTTTATTGAGAAATGACATTCATCACTGTATAAATTTAAGGTATTCAGCATGATGGCTTGGTTTACATATATTGTAAAATGATTACCATAATAGGTTCAGCTAACATGCATCTTCTCATACATAAAATAAAAAAGGAAAATTTTCTCCTTGTGACAAGAACTCCTAGGATTACCCCTCCCCCCCCCTTTTTTAAAAGGGCTCTTTAATAGTCATTTTGCAGGGCTTCCCTGGTGGCGCAGTGGTTAAGAATCCGCCTGCCAATGCAGGGGACACGGGTTCGACCCCTGGTCCAGGAAGATCCCACATGTCGCGGAGCAGCTAAGCCCGTGCCCCACAACTACTGAGCCTGCGCTCTAGAGCCCGCGACCCACAACTACTGAGCCTACGTGCCACAACTACTGAGGCCCGCGTGCCTAAAGCCTGTGGTCCGCAACAAGAAGCCACCACAGTGAGAAGCCCACACACCGCAACGAAGAGTAGCCCCTGCTCGCCGCAACTAGAGAAAGCCCACGCACGGCAATGAAGACCCAACGCAGCCAACTAAATAAATAAATAAAAATAATTTTTTAAAAAACAGTCATTTTGCAGAAAAATATCACATCATTTAATGGCTACTGCCTTTCCTTGCTACTGATTATGGTAATCAGCGCTGACAGTTTTCAGAGATTTGTAACACAGTAAATGAGGGGAATAAGTTGTTTGGAGATATGTTTTTATAGAACCTAAGACCAGCCCCAGTTAGCTTGAGCAGTACTCTTCCCAAGTGAGTGAGTTTAGGTTAATTAAAAATTGAGTCTAGCTGTGCTGTGATATATTCTACCAGGGTTGAAAGGGTTGAGATGAATCTTAGAGCTCGCCCAAAACAACCACTTCCTTTTGTGGCCAGAGAAACTGGGTGGGGCCCTGAGAGGTGGAAATCATGGTCCACCTAGTGGCAGAGTCTGGACTTGCACCCTTCTGATAGGAATTCTGTCCTCCAGTAGGTAGCCATCATTTCCAGTACATGACGTGGACCAACACTCTGAGTCAAGAGGCAATAGTGTTTCTTTACAAATGTTTTGAAGACTTTTATGAACTTCAGAAGTTGTATTTGAGCAAATATTTTCGGATTCAGTCTTCTCAAATGTCATAATCTCACTCCATTTTCTTCTAGGGTTGCCCTGGTTTGTTTAATAACACATCTGTCTCCTAGACATCATTCTGCTGAGATTCAATGTTAAACCTAGATCTTAAGCTTCACCATCAATAACAAAAGGTCTGCATGTCTCAGAAGGTCATGTGATGGTCTAGAATAAATAGCTTCAACTACGTAACAGGGAGACTGGAGAAGGAGATTTATGCCGACACCTAGGTAACACTCCCTGCTCTTAAGCTGTGTCACTCACTGATGGATGGCATTTTATGTTTTTTATTTATAGGCATATTGGGGAAAATATTTATGCTTCCACTTCAGTGAACTAAATCCTGGAAAATATATATAAGCCTTACTTTAAATGCCCTAGGGAATCTATCTCAAAGCATCTTTGCAAATAAGACACCTTAGACTCCTAGTCTCTATTTTTGTAAGGCTTATAAGCGTTCTTAGAGACAGGAAGAGGAATCTGGGGAAGTATATCATCCATGTACAAGCCTGAGCCCTGGGGGAATACAGACATGACTAGAGCTGGATCCCTGACTGCCAGGGGCAGTCTGCTGAGAAAGGCAAATGATAAACAGATCATCACAGCATTAAGAAAATAATTGAGTAAAAGAAGTGCTCTCATGTGCCTTTGATCCAGTGGCGTTGGTAATGCTTTTGTTAAATATACTGTCGGCTTCTGAAAACAGCCTTCTATTCAGAGTTAGGCGTCAGCATATACCATATTTATTTAATCACTTTGGGCTCACCCCTGGATTTTCATTACAACTGGCCAGGACGCTAAAGACATTTCTACAGGACTTTGGTACTACTCTTCTCACCTTAGGGAAGTCACTTGTCTTCCTCTGTTGTCCCACCTTTAATGAAAATAATCATTTTTGCCTTCCTTTTTGGACCATATTTTGGGGATAAATCAAGATAAAGAAAACTTTTGACACTATAGTTTGACTTTGAAGCCCCACGTTTAGAGACCATTTTGTTTTTTCCTGCTCCACTTACCAAAATAAACCTGTTTTCCTTGCATAAAATATTCTCTCCCCCTTATGCCTGAATGATTCCTTGTACCTTTTACATTTTTTTGGATGAGCTTTTAAATGTGAAACATTTCAGGGTATATTAAACTTATTATTTATTGGCTACAGTGAATTAATTAAATTGTGATTTCCCCTTGCTCGTGAAATCTACTCTGACAAGATGGAGGTTTTTGTTGTGAAGATGGCTGATAGCTAAGTGTAGATGGTAGAGCATCTTTTCTGGGGTAGGACCGACATAGGGACAGGTCTTAGAGCTGAGAGAAATGATGAAGTATCCATGACACCCCTAGAAATAGAGAGGGGTTCTAAGGATGATAGAAAGGAAAACTCTTCCTTTGTGTCCTCTCTACTCTGCAGTACTCCATAAACACTGCGGCTCACTTCTGACACCAGACAAGCAATTCAGCTAGTTGTCATCCAGTTTAACTCAATTCTAGCACTACCTGGTGATAGCCTCAGATCCAGCAGGTTAAGGGCTCCGTCCCACCTGACAACCCCCCCCCCCGCCCCCCACCAAAGGCTAATTGCACGTACAGCTCGTTGCTCTGACTAGCTATAAATCAGTTTCCCAAGATCACCTTGTGTTTGATTAAATTACTAGAGTGGCTCCCAGAGCTCAGGAAAAGCCTTTAATTACTAGATTATCAGATTATTGCAAAGGATATTAAAGCATAGCGGTGGTAAGGTCCAGAAGAGTGCTGAGCACAGGAGCTTCTGTCTCCATGGAGTTTGGTGATTGCACTCTCCTGCCACCTGGAAGCTCTCCAGACCCTTTGTAAATAAGTTCGTTTGTATTATTTTTTAGATTTTACATGTGATACCGTATATGATATTTGTCTTTCTCTGTCTGACTTGACTTAGTATGATAATCTCTAGGTCCATCCATGTTGTTGCAAATGGCATTATTTCATTTTTTATTTAATAACAGCTAGCATTTATTAAGCATTTACTATGTGCCAGATATTTGCAAGGGGCGTACCAGCATTCTCACTGAATCTTTTTTCTTTTCCATTATGGTTTATTACAGAATATTGAATATAGTTCCCTGTGCTATAAAATAGGACCTTGTTGTTTATCCATTCTGTATATAGTAGTTTGCATCTGTTAGTCCCAGACTCCCAATCCAGCACTCCCCACCCTGCTCCACCTTGGCAACCAGAAGTCTGTTCTGTACGTCTGTTAGTCTATTTCTGTTTTGTAGATAAGTTCATTTGTGTCATATTTTAGATTCCATATATAACTGATATCATATGGTATTTGTCTTTCTCTTTCTGACTTATTTTGCTTTGTATGATAATCTCTAGGTCCATGCATGTAGCTGCAAATGGCATTATTTCATTCTTCTTTTTGGCTGAGTAGTATTCCATTGTATGCATGTAACACATCTTCTTTATCCATTCCTCTGTCGATGGACATTTAGGTTGCTTCCATGCCTTGGTTATTGTGAATAGTGCTGCTGCGAACATAGGGGTACATGTATCTTTTCAAGTTAGAGTTTTCTTCGGATATATGCCCAGGAGTGGAATTGCTGGGTCATATGGTAGCTCTATTTTTAGCTTTTTGAGGAAGCTCCGTACTGTTCTCCATAGCAGCTGCACTAGCTAACATTCCCACCAACAGTGTAGGAGGGTTCCTTTTTCTCCACACCCTCTCCAGCATTTGTTATTTGTAGACTTTTTAATGATGGCCATTCTGACGGGTGTGAGATGATACCTCATTGTAGTTTTGATTTGCATTTCCCTAATAATTAGTGATGTTGAGCATCTTTTTATGTGCCTATTGGATGTCTTCGTGGATGTCTTCTATGGAGAAATGTCTATTTAGGTCTTCTGCCCATTTTTTGATTGGGTTCTTCGTTTTGTTGAGTTGTATGACCTGTTTGTATATTTTGGCAATTAAGCCCTTGTCGGTCGCATCATTTGCAAGTATTTTCTCCCATTCTATAGGTTGTCTTTTCGGGGTTTTTTTAATGTTTCCTTTGCTGTGCAAAAGCTTGTAAGTTTGATTAGGTCCCATTTGTTTATTTTTGCTTTTATTTTTATTGCCTTGGGAGACTGACCTATGAAAACATTGCAGTGATTTACGTCAAAGAATGTTTTACCTCTGCTCTCTTCTAGCTAGGAGTTTTATGGTTGTCCTCTCTTACATTTAGGCCTTTAAGCCATTTTGAGTTTATTTTTGTGCATGGTGTGAGGGTTGTGTTCTAACTTCATTGACTTACATGCAGCTGTCCCACTTTCCCAGAACCACTTGCTGAAGAGACTGTCGTTTTTCCATTGTATATTCTTGCCTCCTGTGTTGAAGATTAATTGACCATAGATGTGTGGGTTTATTTCTGGGCTCTCTGCTCTGTTCCATTGATCCATATGTCTGTTTTTGTGCCAGTACCACACTTTTGGTTACTGTAGCTTTGTAGTATTGTCTGAAGTCTGGGAGGGTTATGCCTCCTGCTTTGCTCTTTTTCCTCAGGATTGCTTTGGCAATTCTGGGTCTTTTATGGTTCCATATAAATTTTAAGATTATTTGTTCTAGTTCTGTGAAAAATGTCATGGGTAATTTGATAGGGATCACATTAAATCTGTAGATCGCTTTGTGTAGTATGGCCACTTTAACAATATTTTTCCAGGGGCTTCCCTGGCGGTCCAGTGGTTAAGACTCTGCCCTTCCAATACAGGGGGTGCGCATTCAGTCCCTGGTCGGGGAGCTAAGATCCCACATGCTGTGCAGCCAAAGGAAAAAAAAAAAAAACAGTATTCTTCTAATCGAAGGGCATGGGATATCTTTCTGTTTTTTTGAATCATCTTTAATTTCTTTTATTAATGTTTTATAGTTCTCAGTGTATAAGTCTTTCACCTCCTTGGTCAGCTTTATTCCTAAGGTGTGTTTTTTTGTTTTTTATTTTCTGGCTGCGTTGGGTCTTCGTTGCTGCGCACAGGCTTTCTCTAGTTGTGGCGAGCGGGGGCTACTCTTCGTTGCAGCACGTGGGCTTATTGCGGTGGCTTCTCTTGTTGCAGAGCACGGGCTCTAGGTACGTGGGCTCGGTAGTTGCGGTGCACGGGCTTAGTTGCTCCGCGGCATGTGGGATCTTCCCGGACCAGGGCTCGAACCCGTGTCTCCTGCACTGGCAGGTGGATTCTTAACCACTGAGCCACCAGGAAAGTCCCTGGTGTGATTTTAAAAGGTAGTTTTTTTACATTCCTTTTCTGATATCTCATTGTTAATGTAAAGAAATGCAACCAATTTCTGTATGTTAATCTTGTATACCAACCTTTGCCAGGTATGAAGTATTAGTGTTTGGTTTCTCTCAGTTTTAGGGAAGATGTCTTTACTGCTTTGCTCTGCCATAGCTAAGGATAGGGGGATTCAGATATGGAAGTCACCAGTAAAAATGCAGGAAAGAAGCTGCATTTTTGGCCCTTAATAATGCCTGTGTTTCTTCCTTTCCTTTGCAGAACAAAGAGTAGAAGATGTCCGACTTATCCGAGAGCAGCATCCTACCAAAATCCCGGTAGGTAGTCTCTGTTTCAGTTGTTATTAATGTACGCCGAAGAGAGCACGGCTTAAATACAACTTTAGTACAGTGCTGCTATGTGCGACTACCTGACGGGTTTCTTTTTTTAATTTATATTTATTTATTTTTTATTTATTTGTTTGTTTGATTATTTTTGGCTGTGTTGGGTCTTCATTGCTGCACGCAGGCTTTCTCTAGTTGCGGCGAGGGGGGGCTCCTCTTCGTTGAGGTGTGTGGGCTTCTCATGCGGTGGCTTCTCGTTGTGGAGCACAGGCTCTAGGCACACAGGCTCAGTAGTTGTGGCGCACGGGCTTAGTCGCTCCATGGCATGTGGGATCTTCCTGGACTGGGGATCGAACCCGTGTCCCCTGCATTGGCAGGCAGATTCTTTTTTATTTATTTATTTATTTATTATTTATGGTTGTGTTGGATCTTCGTTTCTGTGCGAGGGCTTTCTCTAGTTGCGGCGAGCGGGGGCCACTCTTCATCGCGGTGCACGGGCGTCTCACTATCGCGGCCTCTCTTGTTGCGGAGCACAGACTCCAGACGCGCAGGCTCAGTAATTGTGGCTCACGGGCCCAGTTGCTCCGCGGCATATGGGATCTCCCCGGACCAGGGCTCGAACCCGTGTCCCCAGCATTGGCAGGCAGATTCTCAACCGCTGCGCCACCAGGGAAGCCCCAGAGTTAAGATCTTACTTACACTTTTAATAAAAGTTTTATTAAAAGACTCTTGTCATGTCACAGGAAATGGTGATAGTAGTATTGGCATAGATTCAGATCTTTACACTTAAAGCTGGTACCCAGCGTCTCTGCTGTTATAAGGCTTGGGGTCTTTTTCTGACTAGGTAGTATATTTTCATGGTTCCAAATAACAGAATTTATAGCAAAGTTTCTTCCCCCACCTCAGGGCTACCTTGCCCCTCCCTGATGGCAGCCATGTTGTCTTGTGCACCATATTTCATAAGGAACAAAAGTGCTGTTTTAAACCCCATTTTGGCATGTGCCAGCTACAACATAGGAAGTATTTTATCGGTTTTTCATTGTCAACGGCTATTTTTCTTTATAATGATAATCATCAACTCTTTTTTTTTTTTTTAATTTTATTTATTTATTTATTTTTATATTTTATGGCTGTGTTGGGTCTTCGTTTCTGTGCAAGGGCTTTCTCCAGTTGCGGCAAGTGGGGGCCACTCTTCATTGCGGTGCGCGGGCCTCTCACTATCGCGGCCTCTCTTGTTGCGGAGCACAGGCTCCAGACGCGCAGGCTCAGTAGCTGTGGCTCACGGGCCTAGTTGCTCCGCGGCATGTGGGATCTTCCCGGACCAGGGCTCGAACCCGTGTCCCCTGCATTGGCAGGCAGACTCTCAACCACTGCGCCACCAGGGAAGCCCTTAACGGCTATTTTTAAATCACTTTTCTGGCTTCTTTTCTAGGTAATAATAGAACGATACAAAGGTGAGAAGCAGCTGCCAGTCCTGGATAAAACAAAGTTCCTGGTGCCTGATCATGTCAACATGAGTGAGCTCATCAAGATAATTAGGTATTTAATCAGCTTTTTACTTTATTTCTTTGGGTAACTTCTCATTCTTGATCAGGCTTACAGATAAATCTTCAGTCTAGCTCTGATAAAAATCTATGCAACTTAATAAAACTGTAAGACATTTCATTTCTGAGTTTTTCTATTTCTTACCTGCTGGATCTCAAGTCCCTTCTGATCCTTTCATCATAACATCTATGTAGATGTCTCTTAATTAGAAAAGTTTTATATAGGAAAATAAGTTAAGAGAATGTAGATGTGGTCCAATGGTAATAAATTGCATCAGCTTAGATCTTAGTTTGTAAATTATATTTTGAACTATTTTTATCACATTAGACACTGGTGGCTACTCAGATAGCATACTAGTTTTAAAATTGGCCTCAGGACTTCCCAGGTGGCTCAGTGGTTAAGAATCCGCCTGCCAGTGCAGGGGACACGGGTTCAAGCCCTGGTCCGGGAAGATCCCACATGCCGCGGAGCAACTAAGCCCGTGCACCACCACTACTGAGCCCGCGCTCTAGAGCCCACGAGCCACAACTACTGAGCCCGTGCACCACAACTACTGAAGCCTGTGTGCCTAGAGCCCGTGCTCCGCAACAAGAGAAGCCACTGCAACGAGAAGCCCCGCGCACCACAACAAAGACCCAACGCAGCCAAAAACAAATAAATAATTAGCAAAATAAACAAATAAATAAAACTGGCCTCAGGAAAGTAGTAAGAATGATCTAGCAAGGATTATCATTAATACTTACCACACATATAGTCGTAGAAAACAATCCTGTGTTTTATGAGAAGAAATATTCAAGTCATCGTCAGTGAGGCATATATTTCATTTTGCCAGAAGTAGCGTTTACAAAATCTTTATACTTTTATATTGATTCCGGGTGGGTGATATTTTTTACACATTCTCCCTAGGTATTGATGTATCACTATTTCTTCACATGTTTTCTTTCAACAGAAGGCGCTTACAGCTCAACGCTAATCAAGCCTTCTTCCTGTTAGTGAATGGACATAGCATGGTGAGTGTGTCCACGCCAATTTGTGAAGTGTATGAAAGCGAGAAGGATGAAGATGGATTCCTGTATATGGTATACGCCTCTCAGGAGACTTTTGGAATGAAATTGTCTGTGTAAGACTAAAAAAAAATGTGTCTGTTCTAGAATTTAAACCCTTACCAAGGAATAAAAAAGGGATGTTACCAACTGAGATTGATCAGTTCACCTAATCACAGATCATCAAAACAGTAGTAGTGTTCCTGCCTAGGAGTTTTTAGGAAGTTGTTTTTTTGTACTTCAGGCAGAAAAACTGAGCTCCACATGAGCACATTCAGCTTTGGGAAACTTCATTATTTAACCTAGGCTGTCTTGTTTTCAAATTTAGAAGTTTAAAAATAAAATACTTTGCATTCTAAGTTGCCAATAAAATAGACCTTCAAGTTATTTTAATGTTTTTCCCCCAAAAGGAACTTGCAATTTGAGCATTCAGAGAGACATTCAGTCTTCTCTCTGGGTTCACAGAACCTGCCAGCTTTTTATAGAAGGGTTTCTACTCAACTAGAGAAATCTCCTTAAGAGCATCTTTAAGCCTAAATTGTAAGGCACAGCCACCCCGCACCCCCAGCCCATTTGCCGTAACAGCTGGCAGAAAGCAGGGTGGCCGGGGGTGATAGGAAATAAGCAAGCGGAGCTGCTGCCCAGGGCTCCTGATTGCTAATAGGCGTATTTCACATCAGTGCTCTTGTCATGAAGTCTTCATTTGGTTTGTTCTCTAGACGGTAATGCAGAAAAATACCACTGCTCAACAGGAACCTTGAATAATTTATAATTTTGGTCAGGTTTCTCAAAAGACCTAGAGAAAGAGAATGACATTTTTTTTTGTTTTGACTATTCTCTTAAGAGCTCAAAATAGTGCCTGCTTTGGTAAATAAACAAGCAGTTACATGGGTTTCATTCTTTGGGACAAAGGTAGAAAGCTACAGGATACTGAAACAAAAAGCATTAAAATTCAGATACACTTCCTCAACCTTTTGGCTTAAAGCTGTAGATGATCCGTGTTTTATGTTAAGTGTGTGACTAAAATATGTTACTAAAAAGCATCTTTAAGGGTATTTCAGTTATCACTGTTAGGTCAAGCAGTCCTCAAAATTCCCCCACTCCATGTGCATGTCAGTTTTGAAAGTAGCAAAAGGAAACATGTTCTTTACAGGTATTAATGTCAAACGTTAAGCATTTTCAAAGTCCAACTAGAATAAATAACCAGTGCTTCCTACTACCTGCATGGGGTTCACTATACACTGTTTTTGTGAGAGCTATCACAGAAGGATCACAGACCCACTTGAGACTGTGCATGTGGCAGGCCACCATTTATTTACCCTGGTGTATTTAGATGTGTGTGGAAAACTTGTATCTGTGAGTGGCAGTTATTTATTGTAACTGAGGAAGAAAAAGCAGTATTACTGCATACGGGCCCTCAACCCCAGTCAGCATGCATCTGTCTACGTGGCTAACTTTTAATATGTATATTTTTACATTATGTAAATTCTTAATTAGCCTGTCTTGTTTAGATTGTATACATCATTATATGACATTCTTGTAACTACTATGTGATCGATAAGATTCCTTTAAGAAACTCTGCTTTTTAAAGACAAAGTACCACACTGAGAGGGGTGACTTACTTATATCCCACATTAGTGGGTGGTTACCCTATTTATAGGATCTTTAAAACAAGTACATTTTTAACGAACTAAGGTGAATAAAGGCACAATTAAAAACTGTCATCAAAGTTCAGTTTAATGGATTAGTATTTGAGACTTGCAGTCTACACCATCCAAAGCCAAGTGGGTAATATCCTTTCTAATGAGGAGTGCTGAGGCTGGTTTCACTGTGCCAGGGTGGAGGGACACCCACCTCTGAAGGTCTCTGCCTTGTCATGAGCGCCTGGCTCGCATTGGTCAAGGTCCTGCCTTCAAAAAACTCAGTTCTCTTAAAGGTACAGATGTGCCACAAAGTATGGGGAGAAGGGACGGGGGAGCGACCTACCTGTTTTGTGGGAACAGGCACTTGAAAACCTGCTCTAAATGAACAAAAGTGTAACACGAGAAGTACTGAGAGTGTGTGGGGCGTTATGCGGCACGTGGTACCTGATGTGGCCATGTGGGGAGCCGCGTACAGTACAAACAGCAGTTGCGCACATGCCCTCCACCCTCAGAGGCCCTGGAAGTGACCAAACAGAGGGGCTGCTAGCAGGTGCCAGGAGTGGCCAGCTGTGTCTCCTGATGCTACTTACCTGACAGGGGCCCTGACCAGTCCGAGAACCGTGTGCACGTTTTCCTCCGGGTAACCACAGGTCTGACGACAAGACCAAGAGAAAATGGGGACTCCTGCTGGGGAAGAAGCCCCAGAACTCTCCCTCTGGGGCCTGGCACTGCTCAGGGTAGCACCGCAGTCCTGGGCGAGCAGAGCACCAGCCCAAGTCCAGCGAGGACGTGGCCTTAGATGGCAGGGCACATTCACCACGAGTTTGCAAACATCCAAAGGATACTTGATCTAGCAATGCTAATAACCTTGATTGTTCACGGGTACCTGAGAGCTGGAACATCTTTAATCCAACCCCCAATCAATTCACATTTCTATTCACAGCAAGGACATTTTTTAAAAACCTAGGAAACTTGATAGAAAATGGATTTAAGACCAGGTGTCCCTTTTGTAATGCTGGGAAGAAGGCGGAAAGGACGGACTCCCTAGTTTGGAGGATCGTGATTTGAAAGGATGTGTGCTTCATACTCTATAAGACAAAGACCTAGTAAAAAGAAACTGCTCTTTTTTTTTAATTTTTATTTTCAGTACATTAAATTGACTCATAAAAACATTCTAAAAATGTACAATTTTTTCTTTTTAACAAAGTATAATAAAACATAAAAACCCCAAAAACAGAATACTTGACATTTACAATTCAAAATCAAATTAGCAGAATATTAAATATTTACAAAACTATATCTTTTAAAAATATTTATAAAGTTACATGCAATTTTGTAGAATTGACATAAAAGAATGGCTCAAAAATGGGAGAATTTTCCTTCATTCCTAAAAAGAAAATATGTCCAATAGAAGCTGTGAAGATTCTTGAGTGTACACGAGGTCTTCAGTTTCAGTACCAAAGCCTGTCTTTGTGCATCTAAGAACTTTACGCATGTGAGGGGCTTCTTAACACCGGGGTGACCTGGCAGGCGTGCCCCTCCATCCAATAACAGTGTAGTAACATTGACCTTTGGCCTCAACCAGCACAGTACGTAGTTTGCGAGTGTTGATTAAAGATAACTCACTTTGATTCAGAACCTCGGGACTTTTCAGTAATTGAGCCTCTTCAGAACCCATGGCTTTAAATGTCCCCTGCCTCATTCTTCGGGAGTCATCTGCACTTTGGAAAGGACGGCCAACCCGCTCAGGTTCCACAGGCCCATCCACTGGGACGGGTGGTCGAGCTGAGCAGGGTCACGGTTTCCCTTACAACCTTTAAGACTTAAACATGTAACGCCATCAGTTATCAGTGTGTAAAACTAGCAAGGCATCAAATAAGCCACCACGGAAGCAGGAAGAGGGACGACGACAGGGAGCGAGGAGGGTGCAACCCACTTCCTGCTCAGCAAGTGCTCGCTAGCAACACTGCAGTGAGTGGATAGATGTTAAGCCTCGGTCAGCCTGTGCTCAGACAGGACCGCATTACAGCTGCATAACGTCAGGCAAAGTTACTACCCGCTATGCATCTCCATACGCAGTGTGCAGTGTAAACTAACTAGGTGGACTTCTTGCGATTAAGGACCTAGAATTCTAAATAGTGAATTAAAATACTGAACCTACTAACTACTACATTAACAAGGTGACTCGTGTAATTTTTTGGAGGTTATAAATGATGCTGGTTTTTTAAAATACCCAATCATGTGTCTGCTTTCAAGAAAATAGCTTTGTCTTTATTATTCTAAGTGCTAGCTCCCATTTTCTCAGTGCTCTTTAGCAATTAGAAGTTTTTAACATTTATACACTTTCCAATGTTCAATATTATCATAAAATAAAAATTAGAAAATAAGGTAGAAAATTGAGTGTTCTGCTTTAAAAAAAAAAAAAAAAGATTAGTGTTTTATCCCAACGTTGTATTCTACTTCAATCTGTACATTCCACTTTCCCCATTCTTGGAGATAAAAAATGGGGTTAGAAACTTTAAAATATGACAGACTACACAGAGCAAAGTGGCTGGTGCCACACCTACCTGGTTGCCACAGCATTTGGAAACGGAGCCCACAATTTCAGGAAAATAGTTAAGTAGTTGAAAGGGTCAGTCTGATCTGTTGTTTCTAGCTGATGAGGACGTCCTCTGAGGAAATGCCAAATGGTCTTTAGGCTCACTGACTGTGGTTGCTTCTGGAGAGAAATTTCATCAGAGAATACTGCTAGCAAATATTCCCAAGTTCAAGTATGGGATTCACTTGGGAAGAGGTCTCACGGAGCGGCAGCTGAATGCTTTGTGTCCTGGTGTCTCACATTTACGTTTTACCATTCTCAACTCCGAATGGCCTCACTGGAGACGTCACTCTGCACATGCACTTTCAAAGACAGCTGGAAGTTTCTCTAAGACCTCTGATGACTGGAACACAGCCACACAATGTCTGAACTTACTTCCCTCAATTTGAATGTCATACTTCAAATTGAAGTTCGTTTTAATTTTCTGTCGTATTTAACGCTAACCTCTAATATTTATCAAAACAGTTATAAGGGTAACAACAGACACACTTTCATTCCCCAATACTGACCAGTAAAACAAAAAACCTAAATATGATTTTTTTCTTTTGTTATGAGACAGTTTTCAACAATTTCACTGTGTTGAAATAGGATTTATTTAAAATAGTTCTTTGTTTAAAAAACCAAAAATTTTAAAAGTTTGGCTTTCAGCACATATCCAGGCCACTGTAACGGCCCTCAGAAATATTAAAATCGTAAACATCAATGAACACTCTAAGTCTTCCTTAAACATAATATGACAAGTTCCAGTCTAGTACTCTTTAAGGCAAAGTTGTGTCAGTTCTCGTAATTTTGACATTTTGTAGTGTTTATAATTTAAGAGATCAATGTAACACTCCCCCAAAATGCTGTTGTAAGCATCATCATTACTTCAAAACTGTATGTAATACTGTGTACCAGGAAGAGAGAGAAGAATACAGAGGTCTGTCAATTCTGCATTGCATAGAAATAAAACTCTACTAAAATAAAACTCTTAAAAACTCTACTAAAAGCCTTTCGTAAAAAAATGTAACAACTTTCTGCTTTAGTTTCCATGAAGCAGGAAACGGATCTCAAAATTTGAAGCCTTACATCACAATGCCTCAAATTCTAGGGTATTTTTGATTTACACCAATTTTACATGAGGCTGATTGTCCCATTTTAAGAGTGGTCTGAGTATTGAGATTTTCTTTTTTTAAATAAATATTCAACTGGAAAATCCCTGGGCAAGACCTTACCAATCAATATTTTAATATTGAAGGCTTTAGCATTTAAAACAATATTGTTTGAGCAGAAAATTCCCTTTAGCCTTGAAGCTTTAAGTCCCTAACTTTCGGACCAAAAGCTCTCATTGCAATGGGGTGAAATTGAGAGCTGTGTGGTGGACTTTATTTCCCACCTTGGTAAAACTAGACTTCTGCAGATCTTGTAGCTCTGTCCTGTCAGTGTATTCTCTTTCAGAGTCTTACCACTTTCTATTGTAGTTTTCCAGGTAATTTTTAACGGAACTAACTATTGATACACAGCCTAATACAAAAGAAGTTGACAGGAGAAAATTTCAAATCGTTTGCTCAGAGATTACAGGACTGTATTATTGTTGTTGAAATGTCTGTCTCAAGTGTGAATCCATTAGCAGTGAGCCTTGGGGTCCTTGGGGTCCATGGGAGATAAAAGAACTTGCAAACTTGGCTAAGGATGTGCAGCATCCGTCAGTGCCGCTCACGAGGTGTGCTGCTATCGCGTCTCTGCCAGAGTTCCTTCGTGGTGGAAGACGACAGGACTCAAAGCTCTGAAGGGCTGGGAAGGAAGGTGTCCTCAAAGCTTTGACTACTAGGGATTCTCTGGGACTTGGACCCTTTTAGAAATTAAGTTGTTGCAAGTAGCTATTTCTACTTAATAATGTAGTTTAAATTTATTTGCAGGAAAAAAAAAAAAAAAAAAAGACAACCCTGAAACTGCTACAAGTGCTTTTAAGGAGGGAAGGAAATACTAAAATCTCTGTTGTGTACTAAATCATGTAGCCTGCTGGTGCGGACTCTAAAAACGGATTCTCTGAGCGTCTTGCACTGACTGGTCTCAGGGAGTTTGTCTCCCAGAACTGCAGAGATTGACATCAGTTTACATTCTTCGGTAGTGCAATCCTTAAAAAGCCCAGAGATTAGTGCCTAACCACTTTAAGAACAAAACAGAACAGAACAGAACAAAACAAAGGCGACATTTTCCCTCACCAGGGGTGTCAAGAGTCCGACTGGTAGAACTCCACTTGGAGAACTCCGACCTTCAGTTCTCGAATCCAACCTCACGTAGCTGCCCTGGAATTACGTGTGAGCCTAGAAGGACCAATTACGGCAATGCTCTTCAGGAGACGGGAGGTCTCTGCATTGCAACCAAGGGTGGAGGTGGCCAATTTTCACCCACAGTGGAGATACCCACTAGGCCAGTCCTGACATCAAGCTCCCGTCTAGGATTTTGGCAATAAAACTGAGTTTGATGCATTCCTACGCTAGGTTTTCTATCCAGTCTAGTAAAGTAAAGCACCTTTGGATTAAAAATATTGAGCTCAACAGCAACTAGACTTCTCAGTTTTGTATTTAATTTTCCTTAGGTCTCCATGGCTTAATAGTGTTCTGTTGCCAGAGAAAAATATCAATCTGTGGAGTCCAGACTTTCTGCTGGAGGGGCATATTTCAACCTAAAAGTACCTAGAGAGGGGGAAAAAAAAGAGATCAAATTTGAATCACCATAGAATTACTGCCATGATCTGTCCAAAGTTATTTCCAGAGTCACTGGTCAAGATGTGGGTGCTGGAAATCTAGACCACCTGTTCTGACCACTCCCAACTCCCCTGGCTCCACCCCACAAACTGGACGTTATCTTAACAAGTTTATCAAATCAGAGAAGGGGTGAAAAAGACTGAAGAGTTCCCAGTCTGTTTCTTCATTCTTTGGGAGCTCAGACAACACAGAATTGGCCCCCTTCCTTGGGACAGGGCAAGGGAGGCCTGGCCGCCACCACGGGCCTCTGGGCTCGCTGCGTCAGGAGATGCAGCACCACCGCTATCAATGCGGGGGTGGGGGGGTGGGGTGGGGTGGGGCGGCACAGCCCACAGTCACTCCACCTGCCACCAGACCTGATTCCAAGTTGTCTGTAAAGCTCTCCAGGTGACTAAGGGGCACAGGCAGGCCTGGAACAACCCTCAAAAGTCTCCAGAAAGCAAGTGGCTGACTATCCAAGGTCGCACCGTGAGCAGCTGCGGGCTGGGACCAGTTTTCCCAATGCTCAGCCTAATCTTTCCAAGAAAAACAGCAAGAACAAACCTGGTGTGGTAACGACAGCAGACACACACTTGACTAAAGGAGACAAGAAAGAGTAGCAAAGGGGGAAGGAAGAAGATGCAGCACAGGGAGTGAGGACACCACGTAGCCGCCACACAACACCCACGGCCACGGCCACGGCCACTCTAGACGGGGGAGGAGAAGCGGGGACAGCGAGTTCCACCTGTAGCGCCTGAACTCACGTGCCACGCCCTCGGTTCTCAGTTAAACACCGGCGGTGGCACTACATCACCCAGGCTTGCTCCCCAGTCACGTGGCACAAGATAACAGACCAAGGAGCCACTGGGCCGCAGCCAGCTAGCCACACTCTAAAATGAGGCGCAGGCTGAGATCACAAAGACAGTCTCAGAACCAAAGCAGCCCTTCTGGGGGCTGCACAGCCCATCAGGAGTTTCGTGCTTTTTCAGAGAGCATTTGAAAAACCACTTCTTGCTTGCTTTAAAAAAAAAAAAGAAAGGAAGTTGACTATTCCTTTCAGAGAAAGGACACGCGTGCCGGGAGCCCTCCGCCTCGGGGGCCTTTACCTTGCCGGTTGGAGTCCATGGACGGCTGCTTGCAGTCCTGAGCGCGGTGACCCGTGGCCCCACAGTTGTAGCACGACAGATGCCCGCTCTTCTTGTGACCGGAGCCGTTGCTACTGCCCACCAAGCCCTGAGCCTGGTAGACACCCGCCGCCCCCATGAAGTTCTGCACGGGCGGGACGGTGAAGGCCGACTGGCCGCCCAGCACGGGCTCGGGGCCCACGCCGCTGCCGTAGGGCGAGTGCACGACCGGGAAGGCACCGCCGCCGTACTGCTGGGCGCCCACGTAGCCGCTGCCGCACATGGGGCTGAAGGGCAGGAACGGGAAGGGGAAGACAGACGGCCCGGAGAACGGGTGCTGGAAGTAGTTGGCGTAGCTGACAGTTAGGCCGCTCGAGCCGCAGCTCCCACTGCAGCCGCAGGACGTGCACACGACGCAGCCGGGGGGCGGGGCGGGCGCAGGCTGCTGGGGTGCCGCCGGCTGCTGCTGATGGTGGTGGTGGTGGTGGTGGTTCTGGGCCGAAGCGGGGAGGTTCCCGGGGGAGCCGCCGCCGCCGCCACTGCTGCTGTAGAAGCTGCTTTCGGGGACCGAGGAGAGCGCAGGGCTGGAGCTGGGGGCGGGGCAGCTGGGCACGGTGGCCATGTTTGCAAATGACGTGGCAGGGTGGCTACTGGCAGAGGCAGTGTTGCTGTTTGCGCAGAAGCTGCCCTGCAGGGGGCCCACGGGCACACCGCTCATCGCAGAGAAGGCAGCTTTGGTATTGGCTGTGTACAGAGCAGTCCGAGGGTTTATTATGGCAGGGGGCACACTTATTTGCACGTTGCCAGAACAGGAGGTTTGCCCAGAGATGGCAGAATCTGCAGGGACAGATGAAGACACCAGAAGTTTGATGGGTGGCCGAGCCACGTGGAAGACGGTGCTGGACGTCCCTGCGGCAGCAGTGCTGGTCTCCACCACCAGGGCCGGCTGCTGTGCCGGCTTCATCACCCTGTCGAGGGCGGACGCGTGGACGACTTTGGTGCGGGGACCAAAGGAGACGGTGGGCGACACAGAGCTGCTCTCGGCGAGTCCAGAAAGGACCTGCACGGGCTGATGGGGGGTGGACGCGGGTAGCACGTCCATCATGGTGCTGCCAAAGCTCTTGTCCACTTTGATGCCGCTTCTTGGTCCAGAGACTTTACTGCGCTCCTCGAGAGACAGCAGCGAGTGCACAGAGGACGAGAGGAGCTTCATGTCCGCGGCCCCCCTTTCCGCCTTGTGCACAGAGTTCAGCATCCGGATGGGCGCGATGTGCGAGGCCGCCGTCATCATCTGCGGGGGCAGCGGGTGGTGGCCCGACGGGTTGGAGCCTGCTTCGTTCTGCACGGGGAGGACCTGGGCTGTGGGCCTGGCGGAACTTGAAGTGAAGTGGTTCAGCAGCATCACAGGCTTCTCCTTGTCAGAGCCCTCCAAGTGGATCTCCACACCTAGAGGGGTGGAAACAGCGTCAGCACAGCTTCCGCAGGCCAGGGCGGGGGCAGCAGAGCGCGAGCCACGCGGGGCGTCCTTACGCCTGTCGCTCTCCTCCGCGCTGTCCGAGCTCTCCTCCCGGGCCTGCACGCCCATCGGGCTGGGCGAGGAGCTGGAGCACTCGGAGGAGCTGCCTTCCCGGGCCGTCTGGTGAGGGGGCTGCTCCACCTCCACCCGCAGCGCTGCGGACAAGCGACAGGTGACAGTCCAAAGGCGGCACCGAGGTCCACGAGCCACGGGACACCGACGGGGGCTGTGCCAGCCAGCGTCGACTGCGCCCTCCTCTCCCACCCGCATGCATGCCTATCGTGCTCATCTTCACAGCAGTCCCAAGGAGCCAGGTCCCATCCTGTCCCTGTTCGTACAGGGCTGAGGCTCACAAGCTCGCCAGGCGGCAGACGCACACGTGGCCGTGCTCTCAGCCTCCCCAAGCAAACGCTGCAGGACAGGAAAAGGACCCCCAAGCCACTGGGTGCTACAGCAGCCGCCCTCCACAAACAGAGATCTCCGTTTTCTGAGGCCCAGGGACCTAAGACCTTTTCAGTCAAATAAGCACTGAAAAGATGCACTGACATTTTTTCTTCCTGGTTTACTGTCACTCTTGATGTTTCTAGTGCATGAGGAAAACAGCAGAGCAGCTGTTACCGTGGTCCTCCACCTCCTACCGAGGAGAGGATGGCAGGGAGAAGAGGAGGAAGGCTGGTGGTTCGGCATCGAGGACTTCAGGACGGACCTGCAGGGCAACGGCCTAAAGCCACCTCTCCACACCTGCCATGGTCGGGGGAGAGGTTTTCATCTATTTCGCATACTTCCTACTCTTTCCCTTTCACCAGAGCAGTTTCTGGGTCTCATGCTTTTGCCCAAACCACTTCAGGCGAGTCACCAGTCTCCAGCTTCTAACCCAAACGTCCCTTCTATTTTCCTGTCGCAGGAACTATAAAAGCTAAAATAATGAAAAGTAACTCTTAAGTACGAGAAAATGGAAACAGAAAAGTCCCAATCTGGGGACTTCCGTGGTGGCTCAGTGGTTAAGAATCCACCTGCCAGTGCAGGGGACACGGGTTCAAGCCCTGGTCAGGGAACTAAGATCCCACATGGCGCGGAGCAACTAAGCCCATGCGCCACAACTACTGAGCCCGCAAACCTAGAGCCCGTGCTCTGCAACGAGAGAAGCCACTGCAATGAGAAGCCCGCGCACCACAACGAAGAGTGGCTCCCCACTCGCCGCAACTAGAGAAAGCCCGCGCGCAGCAACGAAGACCCAACGCAGCCAAAAGTTAAATAAATAAATTAATTAATTAATTAATTTAAAAATAAAATAAACTAAAATAGTGAAAAGTAACTCTAAGCACTAGAAAACAGAAAGGGAAAAGGGGCGTGACCTGTGGCCTGGCCCTCCTCCGAAGGGTCCCGGGTCCAGGCGCGCCCGGCCCCACCCACCTGCAGCATGGCTGCTTCGCACCGGCTGCACAGGCCCCACGTGGCTGGTAGGGGGAACGCGGGCCACTCCGCTGCTGCTGACTGGGGGAGGGGCCGAGGGGTTCAGGCACCGTTTCTCTGACTTCTCCCTGTGCGACAGGAAAGCACACCAACAAGCGAGCGTTCAGTTCTGCTGCAGAGCCTCTCCGTGTTTCACAGTCTCTACTTAAGAAGGGTGATTTCCGTCAAAATAATCTCCAGGGTGGAAGATAACGCATTCTGACTTGTCAGATTCACTCTAAAGGGTCCTTCCTAGCAAACCAAAGCCACGTTTGTAGAATTTTAAGAGCATTAATTAAGGTTTGCTAAGCAATCAGCAGTAATAAGTCCTAGCATCTGTTCCGCATGTTAGAAACTAAAATGAAGACACATTTCATAAACAATCTCACACTCACTTTTCCAGCTCCAGTTGAGTCTTGAGTTTTTTCTTTGCTCCCATGGTGAGGGATTCAAATTTATTTAGATCTTCTTCCGTAAGGCTCAGAAACTTCCACAGAAGAAACAAATTACAAAGTTTGAGAATTAATTAGGATTCTGAAAACAAAGAACTTGGAGTTTAATTTCATAAACGTATTCTACCTCTAGGATATGTAAACAGATCAAACTTAACTAGATAATAAAAGACTGGGGAACACTGTGAAACATTTACTTGCTAAATGACTTGGTGTCCAGGGTCCAAAATATAAGACGCTCATTGTGCGTCTGAGGGTCACAGGCTGTGTCCACTGAGCCTTCAGCACAGGCATCCGAGTGACAGCTGGGTGAAGATTGGGCACCTGGAAGGTCCGTGCTATGCGGGCAGGAGACTGAGACAGTGTTCTGCGTCTCAACTGCTGCAGAGATGCAGCTGGTGGAAGTGTCTCCCCTCCCGGGGCTCTCCCTCCAACAGACAGGAGCAGTCTTCTTTAGTGGCTCTTTTTTCTTGAGATCATGGTCATTTTAGGGACAACAGCAACTTTGTTGGGTAGCCAGTGATCCAGAAAAGTAGATGCCATCCAAACTGAACAGCGACCTAACCCACTGGCCTCATACTAAGAAAAAAGATGATACTTGGTTCTCACAACGGTCCATAACATGATTCGTGATCTTAGCCTTTTCAACTCATACATTACGCTAAAACTTTTTAAACTGATCATGACCAAGGTTAGTAAAATCTGTTGTTTTTAAGACTTGTGAATCCTAAACTGAGAGTATTGAAAAGTTACTTAAAATGTGTTCTTCATTAGCAGTAAAAGCTTGATTTCTAGATTCTTCAATTGCAGACTTTTGGACAAACGAAACGTTTGCAGAGATAAAAGGCACCAAGTCACTTCATCCAGCAGGGGGAGCTCAGAGTTCAAACATCACATTCAGGTCCAATTTACTTTTACCAGTGACACTGAAACTTAAGAAATTTTAGAATTTTTTTTTAACGTGAAAAAATGCTCCTTGTCAAAACTATTGTAAAAGATAACTGCCATGTAGGATTGCTTGAAAGACGTAAAATCCATCTACTCATTTAGCTCCAGGAGCCTACGTGAAGGCAGGAAATCAGACAACCCTGTGGCACTGGGCTCTTGTAAAAGGCTATGCCGCGGGGCGTCTAAGCAAGGGGGGCGCGGGGCCCACAACTCACTCCCTCTACCCACTGAAGGGCTGCTGCAGACACAGCCCTCGGTCACAGACAGTGAGTGTCTCGTTTGGGAAGACCCCAAGCTATCTTAAGAAAGCTGTTTGTTTACAAACAACTGTGATCCAGTTTTTGCTTCAGCTGCAGGTAGCCTCCAAATTCAAATCCACGGCCCCTCCAGCGAGCTCACGGGACTTGTGGGGACGCACATCCGCAGGTGTTAAGGACCAGGTGGTATGACCTCCACGACACACATGCTGCAGAAACCCAACTCAGTTCCTCTAGGAATGAGGTCCAAAGAATGACGGGTTACCTGAGACAAGCAGCACATTCTCCCTGCCTGCTAGTAACCAACGTACCTTCTCCATCGTGAGCTGTTTAAAGACGGGGTAGTACTTGTGCAAACGCAGTTTCCGAAGCCAGTCTAAAATCCCATTTTGCTCCTGGGTCTGCGGGGCCTGCAGGCTGGAAGGCATCAAGATGGCGGGCGAGCTGTCCATCGGGGTCCGGTAGGCCAGAGCTGAGCCTGCACCCGCCGCGTGCGAGCAGTGGGGCAAGGCGGACGCACTGGCCGAGTGCTGCACGTGATGCTGGGCGCCGCCCTGAGAGGACGGGATGCCGGCCACTCCGCACACAGGCCTGCGAGGACAGCAGACAGGTAGTTTTCAAAAGACCACGGCCTCCACCGAGGACCAGCTCCTACAGCCTGGACTGCATCTGCAGCCATGTCCACTGCTGGGGCCAGAGCTACTGCCACCATCACCCTGGGGTGAACATCTGTAGGCGTGGACGTGTGCGTGCACGGACGTGTATGTACCCATCTAGATGCTGCGCTTGAGTACGTGTGTACATGTTATGTATATGTACACGTCTGTGTGTCACCACCAGACTTTTGGCTTTGCTGCCTAGTTTCTTTCTGTTGCTTCTATCACAGGATGATACTGATAATCATATATTAAAACTAACTCCAAAATCTTTAATATTCAAATTAATTTTTTTTTTTGAAAAGTAAATTCTAGAAAGCTGGAAGGAGCAAAAGCATCACTCTCTGTCCCTGCCCCTTCCACACGAAACTGCAAACTGACATATTACATGTTTACACACTCCAGGCAGAGGGTGAAGAGAGTCGGCACCTTCAAAGACCTCGTTACCTGACTAGAGCTCACAGAACCGTGTGTGCGTGTGTGTGTGCGCGCGCGTGTACACACCGTCTGTGATGTTAGCCCATTTTAATGTTGGCTGTCAGTCCAGATGTGCAGGCTGTCTGTCACCCGAGCACTGCCACCATCAGTGTCGGGCCCCGTGCTGGCAGAGGGGCCTCTAGAGCAGCAACTCTGGCCCTTCATGGGCTTAATCACTCCCCAGGAGCTTGTAGAAATGAAGATTCTCAGAAATTTTGGTTTCCTAGAATGTGCAGGGCCCAGAAACTGGCATTTGCAATAAGGGTCTTTGGGAATTCTAATTCCAGGGGCTCAGAGAACCACTTTTTTTTTTTTTTTTTTAAAGAAATCAAAAAGTGAATTATCTCTATCCAATTCTTCTCTCAATACTATTATTCAAGACGAAGGTCAAGAATGACTTAACTCTAGAAACAACTTTTTACACAAAATGAAAAGTAAGCTCTGTAACAAGGCTGACTGGAAATGTTTTGGTTACATGGTAAAGTCTCACCTTCCAGACACGCCCATCATGGTACCGACTTTAGACAGGGAAGGGTTGCCAGGACCTACAAGTTAAAATAGATATAATTTATTTACAGACCATAAAAATGTTTCTACTTTTATTGAATTACATTTTACAAACTCACTTGGACTTTGAAGCTGTTGGGTGGGAGATGAAGTGCTGAAAAATTTCTTAACATGGTCATTTTTTAATATGTGAGAAGGTAATGAAGCCAAATACCTAGAAATGAAAGAGTGGTTTTATCAGCATTAAAATGTGTTACCAAAAAGTAAATGGGAGAGAAATTTTAATTTTCAATTAAGAGATACATATATCAGAGAAAAACTAAACAGAAGTGCCTTAACCTATATTCTTCCTGCTTTATTCAGTTTCATTCTTGGTATGATTCATACTGTTTCCTGGTGCCCCTTTCCTTATTCACACTGTATTACACTGCATGAATCGAGTCTTTCAGGGCCCACCACCCGGGCCATGAGCACAGCTGGTGCCGTCACAGCTGCTGTGTGGCACTCCGATGTTGGCCCCAGTCCCCGGGGCCCTCTGTGCGCATGTACAAGACCAACGCGCCAGGACGTCATCAAGGGTCCAGAGCCACTGGGCCCAGGAGACTTTTTATTAGGTCCTCACTTAATCCTTTCAACTATAGGCCAGAAGCAGACTTTATTTCATAAGACTGTCAAAATTACATTAAATGGTGGCATACACTTTGAAATTCCTTCACTTATATATTCTCAAAATCATGCCTAGATTATTAAGATGCTTCAAATTCTCCATAACTGATGAAAATCCCTAGAGGCAAACAGGAGACCCGAACCATGCAGACCACATGTCGCCTGAGGGGCCCCTCAGATGACTAGGCAGCTCACGTCTGGCCCCGCCCGGGCCCGCCCACACTGCAGAGGGCCGGCAGTCACCGCAGCGCCGCAGGGGGGCTGCTCCCCGTGGCCTTGGGTGGGGTGAGGAGCATTAATTACCTCAGGTCCGCTTCCAGATCCATGTGGTTTCGCTCTACATAAAATGAATCTGGGCCAGCTAAGCAAGGAATGAATTTCTCCAAATTTTCTTCAGGATACAGCTGAGATAACTGAAAGACGAAAAGGCACAGGAAGTATGTCAAAATTCATCTTACAGAACCAGAACTCCTCACTGTGGGAAACACTTGGGCAGGTACTGGCTGCTGACACCTGCTGCTATGATTCTGGGGGCCATCTGGGGTTCTGCGTCCACTTGGGACGCAGAAGGCAACAACCCACCACAACATCAAGAAGAAGATCAACACCCCACACAGCTGTGCCTGCTCTCGAGCCCACCAGAGGGCTGAGCTGCAAGGCCACCACGTGAACCGAATTCCAAGAGGGACCTGCCCCTCTGAGGAGACAGGGCACGTGAACTGTCTCAGCCGTGGCAGAGCACGAGGGAGAGATGGCTGCCATACAAGCAGGTAGAAGAGGTCGGCTGGGATGAACACATCCCCACAGGCTAAGTGTGCGTCAGACAGCAGTCAGCCAGGAGCCCAGACACAGGGGGCCTGTGTCCTCATTCCCGAGCTCCCTTCCACAGGCGGGAGGCTGGAGAGAGTCTGCACAGGTGGCACGGTTTGGGGGGGCAGCTGCCCCTGGGGGTGAGGCTGGAAACCCCGTGCCTTTCCCTGCAGCCTGCTCTCAATCCAAAGCAAAAAGCCCGCAACCCGCTGGGGGAGGGACCAGATTGCTCCTGCTCCCAGAGCTCAAGCAAAACCCCATGTCTCTGGGGGGTGAGGCAGAATGCCTTCATGCCTCTGCAGGAGGAGGAGAAAGTCCTCCCGGCACCAGGTCATGGGCAGAGATACCCTGCTTCTCGGGGAAGATAAAAACAAAACCCCTCTGGCCCCAAGGAAGGGGCAGGAAGCCCTCCTGAGCCTAGTCAGCTGCTGCTGGGGAAGGAAGGGGCAGGGATGCTGAGAAAGGCCCCCCACGACCCTGTGGCTAGAGCTGAGGCTGCACCAGGAGGACGGGGAGCCGCCCCGACCCTCACCGTACATCCATCACCAGGCAACAAGTAACAGCAGTCTGCCCAGGGAGGGAGGAGTCAACGGAGGAGGGAGACCCCCCCTCTGTGCCACAGGTGAAGCCAGACCACTCCAGGCTCCTCTCAAGGCTCAAGGGACCAGCAGGCCTCCCTGGAAGAACCTGAGGCCTGTGGTGCAACAGCAAAACCCAAACCCAGCTCTGCTCCTGATGAGATCAACCTGAAGCCCCACCGCTGGTCCGACAGACTCAGCAGCAGGCCCGTTTCCAGGCTCGTTTCTAGACATGACGTCTAACGTTCAGTCAAAAATTGTAAGATAAAAAAGAGGGGGGAATCTATTGTCAAGATAATCATCGGAACCAGACTGAAAAATAACCCAGATGTTGGCACTATCAGACAAGGACTTGAAAATAACCATGCTTAACATACTAAAGGACTTAGTTTAAAAAAATGAACAACATGCACGAACGAGTGGGAAATTTCATCAGAGAGATGGAAACTTTACTAAAAGACGTATCAAACGGAAAAGCTACAGAAAACAAAAGAACAAAAAACCCCAAAACCATGGTACTACTAGAGATGAAGAATTCAGCTCATCAGCAACCTGGACAGAGCTGAGGAGAAACATAAGTGAACTTGAAGACAGGGTCAAGTACACGTAACTCAAGGCCCAGGAGAAGAGAGAGTGGGGCAGAAGAAATATTTGAAGAGATAATGGACAAGAATTTTCCAAAATTACTGAAAGACAGCAAGGCAGATACCAGGAAGGGCAGAGAACCCAAAGCCAGGTGAATATCAGCCACTGCAAACACCCAGACAAAAGAGTGGCAAGGTCTGCCAGCGTCAGCGGAGTCCAGAGAAGTGCTTTTTCACAAGACAAGAGGATAGGCACAAAGGAGAGGAAATTCAGTGTTCTAAGTGGTGCAGAGGAAACAGGGAACCCCCGGGGAGGATCAATAATCAATCCTAGAAAGCACGGCACTGTGGCATCCTTCAGTGTATGGCAGGCCTAAATAAGAGGCACACTCAAACAACTTCTCCCCAAGCTTCTCAAACAGGATCCATCAACTCGATTTTCTCCTACAGGATTATATCCTTAATTTTATAATCAAATGGCAAGCCACACTTTGGAGACACTTCAGCTATGTTATTCCACACAACAAAGGTAACTACTTCAGCTGCACAACTGTGGCAAAGACAGTGGTTCACTGCTCCGGCACAGGCCAGGCCAGGGGACTTTAGACACGCAGGTGTGTACGTATGTAACACGTGTACATGGGGGTAAAGAGGTAATTCTTTAGTAGTGCAGCTTGTTGTTCAAACGATATCTGTTGAATCAATTTAAAACCAAACAGGTTGTACATCATCTGTATTTCAATTTTAAAAAATAAAAGCAAACAGGAAAATTCAATATGTAAACAGAGTAAGGTGGAAAAAGGTCTGCCCACTGCCGTGCCACATGAGCCCCTCCCTCAGCCTCGGCTGAGCAGTAACAAACCACCACCAGCCAAACACCCCTTGGGCACCTTCACACTAGCATCTTTCTGTCCCATCTCGTTCTCCGCAACCGGAAGGAGTGTGGACCGTGGCCCTGAGGACCACTCGCGCTGTCGGAGCACGAATCCCCGGCACTGCACACACTGCACCCACTGAAGGCTGCAACCATGGAAATTACTTGGCAGTCCAGTGGACCGTGGGGAATGAGACCCTTTTAATTTTTGTAAGAGCCCTTAAATCACCTTACCTTTGAAATAAATTCAGTCACTTCAGAGGAAGATTTGGTTACTGATGTTATTGAAGAATCAGACCACAAGACCTTAAAAACAAATAAACAAACAAACCTTAAAAACAGATGCCACATACTTAATTCCCAACACACTTGTCCAGGGATTCGTGGCCGGTACAGGCGCGGTAGTGGGACGAGCCCTAGTGCGCCTCTTGCATGGAGCGTTCATATACCCCTTGGCTTGTTACAGAAAGAATGTTCACGTAACTCAAGTCCATTAAAGCTTAACTTCCTGTTTTGCGCAATTATTCAAAGATCAGTGTATCACTCAAGCGTGGAGCCTAAGGCTGCTCCTGTAGGCGTCAGGAAGCCCCTGACGACCCCGACTGCGAGCGTGTGTGTGAGCACGTGATCCTCACGTGGACCTCCTCTGTTCAGGTCAGTCTACTGCAACCGTGGATGCGGAATCAAGAAATTCCCAGAAATGAGCTCGTCCAAACAGTAAGTACTCCACACGTGCTCAGTGTCAGTGCTAGGGGCGTGCTGGCGGGAGGAGGCCGGGTCCCAGCCCTCAGGAATCTGACAGAACTGGGGGGTGACACAGGCCAGGGCAGTCAGTACCAGAAGAGCGGGGGACATCCTCCATCACAGGGGGCGGGGGAAGAATTCAGGGAGAAAACATCAGAAGGGTCTTTCTGGATGTTCTACAAAGCCCGGTGTGTCTCTTTTTCCTTCCTGCACCTACGACAGCAGGCAGTTTTAGTTCACGACTCCACAGACGGACTGTAAGTTCCCCGGGGCAGAGGGCTTTCCTGCCCCGAGGAAAGTGTGAGCTGAACTCAGAAGGCACGAGAAGGACAGAGGGGACACGACGAGACGGGAGGGAAGCCGGGCCCAGAACAAGAAGGGCTAAACCACGAACGAAGACGGTTACCCTAAAATCCAGGAGAAGCGTTGGAGGATTTCAAGTCGGGAAATAAAATGACTGAGTGTATTTTATCACCAATAGGAAAGCACTGTATGTACACTGATTTAGAGAAAACAGAGGTTGGAGACACCAAACAACTCTCACGCTCTCCTCCCACCCCGCGCTGGCCTTCATCTTCCGAGAAACAGCCCATGGTGTTTGCTGACGGTCTCGGGGGCCTGAAGGGCTGGCCGCCTCTCCTCTCCGTTGAAATTCACACGAGTTCCTCTCTGTTCTGGTGGTTGTCACATCACATAACAATTACTAAGGTACGTTTTTCAAGCCCCCACAAAATACAAGCCAATCAAGCAAAGGGACCTCCTCTCTTCTTCATCTCTGAATTCCCTGTGCCTCCCAGAATTTATCACGGCAAGTGCTGGCATTTTTGAATGAATGTGCTGTGCCATCCAAAATCTACCTATACTAAAATGAAAGTACCTACACCATTTTTTCTGTCTGAAATAATTAAATCTTTTAACAACACTAAAAAGAAGTTTGGGGGAGAGTGAGCTGCTACCCACATAAAACACCAGTAACATCCATGATTAAAGGTGAGAACTTTCTAGCATTAGATGTATGACCCAAAGTACTGCTGACACGGTGGCTTTCAAAGTAAAATATGCCGCATGTCACGTGGCACGAACGCACCCTAACCCAGCTAAAGCATGAAGTCCAATACCCAGATGGTGAGCGCAGCATGGACACACCATTCTGTGCTGAAACAGACAACCTGCTTCCCCGACAATTATATATTTTAAATAGGCACAACTATTCTAGGTTGTCTGCTCCTGGTATATTTTTCTTTGACTTCCAAAAGGACTCGCTGCTCTAACCAAGGGCAAGGACTGGAAACCAGCAGGCTTCAGCAGCACTCCGCTCTGCAGGTGACGCAGGTTGGCCTGACGCGGTCCCCTGAGGCAGAGGAGAGGGCGGGCCCCTGGAGGGGCACGGACACAGGAGAGCAGCCTCGCATTGGGCCACGGGCTAGAGACACGTGATCTACCACGTCCAAGACAACATCGACCATAAGCTACCCCACTGCTGATGTACCACCAAGAAGAAACACTGCCAATCAAATGATGGCACAGTATTTTTCTACCACCCATAGTCGCTCAAAGAGCCACTGAGACCTGCTAAGACGGATTTTAATGTATCTTAAACATACACAAAAAAGCATGGGGACTTCCCTGTGGCACAGTGGTTAAGAATCCGCCTGCCAATGCAGGGGACACGGGTTCGAGCCCTGGTCTGGGAAGACCCACACGCCGCTGAGCAACTAAGCCCATGCACCACAACTGCTGAGCCTGCGCTCTAGAGCCCGCGAGCCACCACTACTGAGCCTGTGCGCCACAACTACTGAAGCCCACACGCCTAGAGCCTGTGCTCTGCAACAAGAGAAGCCACTGCCATGAGAAGCCCGCGCACCGCAACAAAGACCCAACGCAGCCAAAAAAAAAAAAAAGCACGGTATGCACAGAGTTGATAAGGGTACTGAGGATTTCTTCACACTCAGAGTCTAACTCCTCTGACCCACTGTCCGTCTCAGCTCTCGCACCCTCTGGAGAAGGGGGAGCAGCGTTTTCTTCACTCACACAGGCAGCAGCTCAGGCCACAGCCCTCATGTGAGCAAGCAGCCCAGCGCCACCAGACCTGCCACCAGACCTCTGAGGAGCTCTGAAGCCGAATACAAGGACAGGCAAAGCCGTCACAAAGAACAAGGCAGCCTGGAGGTGGCACGGACCATGCACTCAAAACTCGTTTTTAAAACTAAAAACTATCAGCGATATTCTCAGCGAACTAAGGGCAGAAAGCATCGCCAAGAAGAGGACGCTGTGAACAAAGAACTGCCAGGGGACAAGAGGTCTTCGCTGTTAACAACAGGACCGCAGAAGTGAAAAATTCAATTCAAGAGATGGAAGATGAGGGAATCTTCCATAGGATAGATCAAACAAGTCCAAGGGAAAGAAAATAGAGGAAAAAAAAATAAAACAGAGGACCAGTCTTGAGGTCCAACAGGCAGACAGCAGGAGTTCCAAAACAAGAAAACTGAGAAGAATAGGACAGAGGAAACCAAAAGGAATGACTGAAGAAAAGGAACTCAAATTAATGGACTTCAGTTCAAAGGGCTGACTTGCGTCTCAGCACAGCGGATGACAACCTACACCCAAGCCCGGCTCTGAGAAATGTGCAAATGCTTGGGACCGAGAGAAGATCCTAAAACCTTTAGAAATGATAAAACAGGGCCAACACTGGATCAGGAGTCAGAACAGATCCATGCTTCTCAACAGCAACACTGCAAGACAGTAAATACGAAGCGCTTCCGAGTTCCTAAGGAAAAATGACGCCTGGTCTAGAACTGTATTCCCAGTCACATGTCAGGTCAGACGGATGAAGACAATGCCAAACATGACAGTCAGAAACTGTACCTCCCCGGGACCCTTTCTGAGAAGCTACTAGAACAACTACTAAAACCCAGAACTAACCCAAGACAACAGATGAGCTAAGAGCTGAGAACAGGGTATCAGAGCCGGGAGGGAGGAAGGGACCCCGCGGGTGATGGTACGGGGGCCCCGCCATGAGACTGCACCAGGCCAAGTCCAGGTCGGAGCAGGGCCGTAGCTCCAGAGATGAAACCTATGGAATGCCGGACGCATATGAACACAACCAGGGAAGACTTTAGGGGTGAAGTTGTTTTCTAAGTACTTGTTCACAAGCAACAAACAAACAAAAAGAGACGATTAACTCCAGGTAGAATAAAGTATCGGAAAGGAAAGGTGCTAAGCATACACCACATGGCTTGGGTAGCAACAACCTTCACACAGTCAGGCTAATTATCATGCGAGCAATGAGGCGCATCATCACGAGAAACAGTTCCCTGCTCCTCCGGGTGATGTGGGCAGAATTACTGGACTCTCTGCACACGCAGAGCTGATGAAAACAAAAACTAAATTTAAAAAAATAGTTGTCAAGACTCATCCTTGGCTAATAGTGATAAAATATTCAGAGCAGTTAAGATTGTTTCAAGATGGAAAACTTTTATTAAAGAAAAGATATAGCACTAAAACAAAATGTAATGTCTGGGTTCTTAACAAAGATTGGCATAAAGAGAATGGGTGTTTTAATTAGTACTGCTCCACAGTTCCTTTTTAAGTCAACACAACTCTCCCGTCTACAGGCATTGCAAGCGTTTGGGTAATCTTCTGATGTATTTTTCCCACCCTGTCCTTCGTGTGTAATAAGTGTACTTTAAAAAAGTTTTAGTTATTCAACAGTGAATTTGGGAAAGCTGGTAAAATTTGGACATTTCACATGTACATAGATATAAGATAATTTTATATTTTAAAAGATTCTGTCATCTGCTTCCTGTATTTGCTCTCCTCAGTAACTAGTAATTACAACTTCAGCAAAAACAAAACCAACTCCATGAAAAGAAAGAACAGGAAACTCAAACTCCTGCTTCTAGTCCCTTTATTACTTACGTCTTCCGATAAAAGAATAACCTTTCATTTGTATCCTGGAAAACAATGACACATAAAAACTAAAAGCAGAGATAAACAAAGCTGAGAAAAAGGGGAGGGGGGGGGAAGTCGCTGACTTCTCCTTGAATAAGTGAAAGGTTTCAGAAAAAACCGCTTCTCGAGTCTTCCTATACTGTTAGCAATAGACGGTACATCTCACCATGGTAAGGCAGACATGCCTAATAAAGTTCTTTATTGTTCTGGCCACAGTACAACAGCTATTTATATCCATGTTCAAAAGACAACCTATTTAAAGGACAATTTATCCTAATTATTTAGGGCTCTGTGGACAAAAATTAATCCTCAGGTAAATTTTTTTTTTTTTTTGGCTGCATTGGGTCTTCGTTGCTGTGTGCGGGCTTTTCTCTAGTTGCGGCGAACGGGGGCTACTCTTCACTGCGGTGCGCGGGCTTCTCATTGTGGTGGCTTCTCTTATTGTGGAGCACGGGCTCTAGGCGCATGGGCTTCAGTAGTTGTGGCACGCGGGCTCAGTAGTTGTGGCTCGTGGGCTCTAGAGCACAGGCTCAGTAGTTGTGGTGCATGAGCTTAGCTGCTTTGCGGCACGTGGGATCTTCCCGGACCAGGGCTCGAACCCGTGTCCCCTGCATTGGCAGGCGGATTCCTAACCACTGTGCCACCAGGGAAGCCCTGGCAGGCGAATTCTTTAACCTCTGCGCCACCAGGGAAGTCCCAATCCTCAGGTAATTTTTTTAAAGGTTTTATTGAGTATAACTGACAATGAAATGCACATATTTAAAGTGTACAATCTGATCAGTTTGGACATATGTATACACCCATGAAACCATTACTCCAATCAATATAATGAACACATCCATCACTCTCTCCCCAGGAAGCTATTGATCTGCCTTCTGTCACTGCAGATTATTTTGCATTTTCTAAATTTACATAAACAAACTCATACAGTGTATGCTCTTTTTTTCTGCTTTCACACAGCACAATTACGCAGTTTCCTCCATATTGCCAAGTGTATCAGTAATTCACTCCTCTATTCTGAACGCTGAACTGTGCGGCTACAATACCACAGTGTATATCCAGCCTCCTGATAATGGATATTTGGGGAGTTACAAATAAAGCTGTTATAAACATTCGTGTACAAACCTTTGTATGAACATGTACTTTCATTTCCTTTGGTTATTGACCTAGAAGAGTGACTGATGAATCAGATTTTAGGGATATGTTTGACTCTTTAAAAAACTGCCAAACTGTCTTCCAAAGTAATCTCACAATTTTACACTCCCATGGCAGTCCTTCCACACACCTGCCAGCAGCGGGTGTGGTCATCCTGTCAACTTCAGCCGCTGTGATGGGCGTGTAGTATTAGCTCACAGTGGTTTTAATTGGTGTTCTCCTAGTGGCCAATGATGCTGAACATCTGTTCACGTGTGCTATTCGCCATCCATACATAGTTCTTGGTAAAATGTTCATTTTTTTATTGGGTTATTTTCTCATCATTGAGTTTTGAGAGTTCTTTTTATAGTTTGAATACAAATCCTCTATCAGACATGTAATTTACAAATATTTTTCTCCTAGTTCTGTGGCTTGTCTTAATTTTCTCCACAGTGCCCGTCAAAGAGCAAGTTTTAAACTCTGATGAAGTTTAATTCATTTTGTCTTTTATGGCTCATGTTTTTGGTATCCTACCTAAGAAATCTTTGCCTGTTTAAGGCACAAACTTTTCTCCTATGCTTTCTTGTAGAAGTTTTATAGTTTTAGGTTTTACATTTAGGTCTGTGATCAGTTTTGAGTTAATTTCTATATAAAGGGTAAGGTTTGATGAAGGTTCCTTTTTTTTGCGTATGGTTATCTGCTCCTGAACCATTTGTTGAAAAGACCATCTTTTCTTCACTGAACTGCCTTTATACCTTTGTCAACAATCAGTTGACCAGGGTGGTGTGGCGTCCGGGGCCCTCAGCCCGAAGCAGAAGAGGCCCGGCCCGCGGGACAGAGCAGTCGCCACCGCCAGTCCCCGAGCCCACCCAGGGCCACCCTGCAAGGAGCCGCAGGCAGCGGGAGCCTGAGTTGCTGCCGGTGCTGGCACCAAAACTGACAAGCTGCTCCTAAAACTCACATGGAAATGCAGCATCCCCACAACAGCCAAGACGATCCTGAAAAAGAAGACCGAACCTAAGAGGACTCACACTTCCCAACTTCAACGTCAAAGCCACAGTGCTCAAGACAGAGCAGTGCTGGCCTGACAACAACAGAGATGAATGGAACTGAGAGTCCAGAAACAACCCCTCACAATTTCGCTCAACTGATTCTCAACAATGGTGTGAAGACCCTTCAGTGGGGGAAAGAATGGTCTTTTCAACAAATGGTGCTGTCCATTAAAGATGTTAAAAAAAAATTGTAAAATAAACAAACAAACAAACAAATGGTGCTGGACAACAGGACGTCCACGTGCAAAAGTATGCATTCGAACCCCTACCTCACACCATACACAAGAAATTAATTCAAAATGAATCAAAGACCTAAACGTAAAAGCAAAAACAATAAAATTCTTATCAGAAAACACAGGAGTGAATCTTTGTGACCTTGGCTTAGGCAACGATTTCTTAAATATAATACCAAAAGCACAAGGAATGAAAGAAAAAGTAGGTAAACTGGACTTCATCAAAATGAAAAACTTTTGTGTGTCAAAGGACAGCATCAAGAAAATGAAGAAAATTCCCACCCAATGGAAGAAAATATCTGCAAGCCACATGGCCCAGTAAGTCCAGTCCTAGGTGTGTATCCAAGAGAAATGAAAGCATTTGTCCACACAAAAAGTTGTACATAAATGTTCATAGCAGCATTACTCATAAGAGGCAAAAAGTGGAAACAACCCAGAAGTGCATCAACTAACTGCTGAGTGGGTGAACTAAATGTGGTCCATCCACACGGTGGAATATCACTCAGCCATAAAAAGGGAAGCACTAATACACGCTATAACACAGAGAAGCCTCGAAAACATTATTTGCATGAAAGAAACCAATCACCAAAGATCACATATTGTATGATTCCATTTATGTGAAATATTCAGCATAGGCAAATCCACTGAGGCAGAAAGCAGGTTAGTATTTGCCAGGAACTTGGGGAGGAGAAGTGGGGAATGACTGCTAATAGGTATGGGGCTTCTTCCTGGGATGATGGAAATATTAAAATTAAATCGTGGTGATGGTTACAAAATTCTGAATAAATAAAAAAAGCCACTGAACAGTTTAAATGGATGAATTTTATGGTATGTGAAATCTATCTCATCAGAGGTGTAAAGAAGAAAGTCAATTAGAAAATTTTAAAACCATCTAATCTTTAAAAATGCCATCAAGGATATTCTCCTAAAGTCTTCAGAACAACCAACTGAGAGTTTACATGTGAGTCTAGTTCGGGCCCCACTGCCCCAGGGCACGGCGTCTCCTCCCTCTCAGCAGCACCTTTAACACGAGGTGTTGAAATCAGGTACTGTGCGTCTTCCGTGTTTTCTTCGTTTCAGAATTGTTTGGACTGCTCTATAGTTTTCTCCATATAAATTTTATTTTATTTTATTTACTATTTATTTATTTACTCAGGCTGCGCTGTGAGGCTTGAGGAATCTTAACTCCCTGACCAGGGACTGAACCCGCGCCCTCGGCAATGAAAGCGCGGAGTCCTAACCACTGGACCACCAGGGAATTCCCTCCATATAAATTTTAGAATCGTCTCGTTGATTTCTTTTCTTTTTTTTAAAAAAAAATTATTTATTTATTTATTTTTGGCTGTGTTGGGTCTTCGTTTCTGTGCGAGGGCTTTCTCTAGTTGCGGCGAGCGGGGGCCACTCTTCATCGCGGTGCGCGGGCCTCTCACTGTCGCGGCCTCTCTTGTTGCGGAGCACAGGCTCCAGACGCGCAGGCTCAGTAGTTGTGGCTCACGGGCCTAGTTGCTCCGCGGCATGTGGGATCTTCCCAGACCAGGGCTCAAACCCGTATCCCCTGCATTGGCAGGCAGATTCTCAACCACTGCGCCACCAGGGAAGCCCCTCGTCTTGTTGATTTCTAAAACAGAAAAATGCTACTGGGACTTACTTTTGCCGGGCGGTCATGTAAGATGACAGAAAGTTTGTAAGTTTAAAGGTACATGGAGTGATGTTCTCCCGCTGTCCACAGGTTCTCCCTCTTACAGAACTGTAGTCCTGACCACAGCGAGCTAGAGAGACCGCGGTTAAACGCCCGAAGCTATGTAACTACAAGGCGCTTCACTTTTCGAGTGTGACAGGAGTCCCAAACCTAAGCACATGCACATCACACATTCGTATCCTACAAGCAGCCACTTATTTACAAGTAGGAGGTGCAACTCACCTGCAGAGAACAAGCACACAGTTTAAGCTGTGCAAATGAACAGTGTGCTTTATAAATAAGAAGATAGTTGTGTTTTTTAAAAATCTTCCTTGTATCTTTCCTTTGTGCCTCAAATTACCATCAACAAATGTATCGTGGGCAGTAAATCCCTTAGGGCATATCAAGTTAGTATCCCAAAAGAAAATGAGTTGGGACTGCTGGCTAGTGAAGGATTATCACTTCCCTAAACACCAGAATCCTTTTATCCGTTACCACATCAGAAAAAGCAAGCTTTTCCGATAACCAAAGCTTTTTAAGTACCAAAACACTTCATTCAGCTTAACCATTTGGGGTTAGAAACGTCTTAAACTGAACCCGTTAACCCGTGGGACAGTTATCTCAGAGCTGCGACCGGCCTCCAGGCGCCTTTTGCAGCTGTCCGCTCTGCTTTCAGAAGACTCACGGCGCCCCATCCTGCCAGCCTGCCGCCTCCCCACCCTGATCACAAGGCCCTCCTCTGGGGAAGGGCCACGAGAGGCCAAGTGTCTACCCTGCCAAAGCTCATTTCTTTGCAGAGAGGCTGCGGACCGGGGCCGAGTCCAAGCCCAGTTTGATCAGACGGGCTGTGAGTGGGATCTGTGTGTGGGATCTGAAGGGCTTGATGCTCAGCAGTTCCCACACAGGCAGGCCCTGTGCAGAGGGACCACGCCCGCCACCAGCCCCTCAGGGGATATCCGCCAGCCAGAGGCCAGACTGCAGAGGAGAGGAGCCAACACACCCAGCGTTTCAGGGACTCGCTGGGCTCCCCAACTCAAGCAGGCCTTGAAGATGCTGGGGTCCTGAGGTTCTCTGATTGCTGACACTTGGGTGCTGGTCGCAAGCTCTGACAACCTCCAAAACCGAAGGGAAGCCTTTCCCATACATTTTGAAAAGACACATCTATGGAGTAACAACTGATTTGCACAATGCAGGACTTCCCAAATCAAATGAGGGTTTTATCCTTGTGGTATTAAAAGTACTTGAAGTATTCTGATGTAGCTACACTCTTTGAAAAGTTAGTAAGCTGCACAGTGTAAGTACTAGATACTAACCAGAAGCTGCTATGCCTGAGAACACTTCCCAGTAAAGCTGGAAGCAGATTTTCCTTATCAATCAGTTTCCAACGATGCATGTGGTCAAAGGAGAACCTCGCACAACGATGGGGTAGTAACAGAACCCTGGTGACACAGCCAGCCACGCACACGCAGCTAAGCGAGACCAGGAAACTAAGTCTGGCCAGTAAGACATAAGAGGAAGTGTCTAGTGGCTTTTTTTGCCACACCTCGCGGCATCTGGGATCTTAGTTCCCCGACCAGGGATCGAACCCGCGCTCCTGGCAGTGGAAGCAAGGAGCCCTAACCACTGGACTGCCAGGGAAGTCCCTCTAGTGGCTGTTTTTAAGAATGCTCCATGAAAAAGAGGTAGAAGTAACCTTTCACTCTCCTCTTCATCCCATGTCCTGTTGCCTGGAATGAAAACGTTGAGGGCTGGAGTCCTAGCTGCCATCTTGGACCGTGAGGCTAAGGGCCACCTCCCAGAGATGTCAAAGCAGTCAACTGGAGGGAGCCTGGCTCCCTACGTATTTTATGGAGCACAGCTGCCATTCCAGCCCCGGGGCCGACTCCTTGCACACTCCGATGTTGTTTAAGCCACTGTTACCGTAGATCTGAAATTCTAATAAACAGTATGCCTCAATTTTCACAATTCTCTACTTTAGCCAACTCTGGTGACCAGCCACCAGCAGCTGAGCATGTCAGTCTAGAGAATGCTCCCCACACACACCAAGGAGTTTCTGTCATCCAGGAGGTACAGAAGAACACCAGCTCATCTTTGCAGGCACTTACTATATCCAGACCCTGTACTGAGCGCTTTGAATGAACTGTCTCATTTAATTCTCCCCCAAACTCCATCCTGTTTGACTGAATGGAGGTGCTGGGGCACAGAGAAGTCCAGCATTGTCCTCAGTCACACGGCGAACAGGGACACAACAGGACTGCGAACTGCAGGCTGTGCCCGAGCCCAGCCCCTCCCCCTCGTGGAGCCTGCTGAGGTCCAGGGAGAGCAGCCCCCCAGGCCCAACAAGCCCACCGTGGAGACGGTCCACCCACAGGGCCCAGTCCCCACTTCTATCTCCCGCAGCAGTGGCACAGTGCTTTGCAAACGACTCGTCTTTTATTTAGAGAAATAAAAGTACCACTTCATGGTAAATGTTTCCTTCCTATCCCTTAGAGGAGAAAAGGGAAAAAAAACTTAGCATCTTACCTCAAAGGAACATTCAACATTTCTTTCATTTTTTTTGTGTGATAATCCCTTCAGGTCTATCTTTTCAACACTCACTGTAAAGGTAAACAAAACAAAACAAAACAACAACAAACAAAATTATAAAAATGAAGTAAGAGCTTGAAGTACACATGATTAGTTTGCATCGATACATTAGCAACTTTTCACAGTCCGGCTCCCAACGCCCGGCCCCGTCTCCTCTGCGGTGGGTGAGCTCGCCAGGAACGAGGAGGCAGCTCGCTCGGGAATGGAGGGCGAAGTGGAAAGTGACACAGAAGAAACAGGCAAAAAATAAAAACAAATCATAGAAAAGAAAGAGATCGGAGCTTGAAAATGCACAAGGGCACAGACCATAATTATAACTGAAGATTAGTTATGATCTGTTCTCATTTCTGAAAAACTAACGCTCAACGTTTTCCACTGAGATTGTTCGGAGACACAGCTGCCCAGAACCTCTCACTGGCATCTCCTCGTCTCCTCCTTCTAGGACAAAGCCAGGCTGGAGGTGTGAGGAGAGCAGCTGCGGAGGAGACCCTGCAGACCCCTAGCACTGCCTCTGCAAAACAGAGCAAGGATGGGCAGAGGCCGCAGCTGCACAGCTGGACAGGGATGAGAAAGGGCCGTCGCCGTTGGAGAGTTCCAGAGCCATCCCCTCTGCGTACCTCCCTTTTCACAGGCAGGGGTGCATTTTTTTTTTCTCCTCAAAAAGAAACCGATACAATTAAGCTTCTAAGCCCTTAAGCTTTAAGATGCAAATATTTGAGCACAAATATTTGTTGAAAATAAAACAGCACTTATCCAACATGATGTAGTTTCCAAACTCCCAAACCACATTAAGGTACGTATGTCCTATTTCTGATTCAAATACTAAAGTTTCTCAAGTATCGAGTTAACTGATTCTTCAAGCTTATGAACCTTGGGCAGGCACGGGCAGTCAGCTCTTATGCAAAGACCCTGGCAAATGAGGGAGGCTTTACTTTCTGAACAGCACACACACCTTCTTGCACTATTTTTCCCCAATATTTCCAGAGGTCCCTTGGCTGTGCACCATGGGGATTTCTACAAATCTTCAAAACCTGTCTAGCATGACACACTCAACATAACTTATTAAAGCTATTAAGTTACACTTTCTGCAGACTCCCCATCTCCTGGTCGGCCACACCTTCCATCGTTTTCTCCGGGCCACCCCCAGAAAGCTTTGTGCTCAAAAGTTTGGAGGGAAAATCTGAGAAACTCCTTTTTTGTAGGCTGCCCACGTACATTAGCAGATTAAAGGCTCTGAGAAGTCCTGCAACAAATAAATCTACATTTTTAAACCATAATTTCTCAATTTCTTTGGCCACAGAACTCTCTCCTCCCCTAACGTGTCTGGGCACCCCAGGGAGCAGCGAGCAGCTCTGTGCACCGGGCTTCTGGGAAGGTTCTAACGCTGCGCTGCCCACTGCTGCAGCCACTGACCGCACGGGACCACTGAAGTTGGTATTAATTACAATTGAAGAAAATTAAAAATCTCACTCCTCGGTGGCACTAACCACATTTTAAGCGCTCCCTCACGTGGCTAGCAGCTACCATACTGCAGCAGACACAGAAGCCCGGTCATCCCAGGGAGCTCTACCGGGCGGCGCTGTTCTAAGCGAGGGGCAGGCAGGCTGCAGGCTGCAGGCTGCCCTCGGCCGGTCTGCCTGTGTAAGCGGGCTCCGGGGCACACAACCACGCTGTGCGCAGACGTACCGTCAACGAGTGCTCTCCACCCCACGACGGCAGAGCCCGGCCCCAGACTCCGCACGCTTCCCAGAGCCAGAAATACTGACTTTCTGCACCTTTGCAGGAAAAAAAGGTGCCAATCCCTGCCCTAAACCAACAACTGTTCATTCACCAACTCGTCTTACAAAGCTCCTGCTGTGTCCCGGGCCATTTTCCAAGGGCTGGGCACACAGCGATCAGCGCCGTCGATGGGCTCTCGCGCTCACAGAGGTTACGGCCTGTTGGGGAAAAGACCTTTCACGCCCTGAATTTTTCTCATGAGTCTCCCTAATTTCATAAAGTTGCATCAGGGTTGATATGGGTCTTGGGAGACACTAGAACCCATTTGGTTTAGAGTATTTTAAGCTTAAAATAGCATCTCACAGGAAGGAATTACTCTAAAGAAAAAAATAAGAACGTTTTCTTCCTTTCTGGCAAAACAAAGAAAACACTCCATTTAGCAGCTGTGCACTGCCCGACCTCACTCGGTGAAACTACTCACTGTTCCTGTCTGACTTCCCCAGTCAGATTGTCAGCAAATAAACAGCTCTTATGTTTTCCCAATCACTATTTTTAAAAACCTACCCACAATGACCTCACCCTAATCCAGATCCTTTACTTTTTTAAACAACAGAATATACAAAGTCAATGAAAACAGAAAAACGTTATTCGGCATTTTCCCAGGCCACAGAACACCAACGTGTACCTAAAAGTTCCAGGACTGAGTATGAGCATTTATGGGAAAAAAAGTAAAAAGAAAAAACCCCAACTGGACTGAAAGCGGGAAGTGACTCATATCTGGACAGGAAAATGTGAAAAGCAGATGAATGTTACTCAGCTGTTTTCAAATAAAAGAGGCATTTTGGACCACAGGACTGAAACGTTTGCGAGACCTCTTCAAAATCACCAGCCCACCTGATTCGGTGCTCTGTGTCCGCGCCATCGGCCCTCTGCAGGCAGCTGCAGCGGCCCCGGCACTGCCAGGATGGCTCCGGACCAGATACACGGCCGGCCGACGAGTTCTGCTGCTTTTCTCTTGGTGCCACGCCCACTGTGTGGCCACACGGGGCTCTGAGGGTGGGAGGACGGCCTGCTGGGGCGGGGGCGGGGGTGGGGAGAGAACGTGCAGAGGGACTTCTGTAGCAGATGAGAGTGCTGACGGTGGCTAACACAAGGGGCGGCTGGGGGTGTTGAACTGGGCTTCAAAGGTGTGTAAGCATACTCTCGATTTTGGAACTACTAAAGGCTATGTTTATAAAAATAAAAACATGGAAAAATGCTTATAATATTACCTGAAAAATTATAAACTGTATGTATAACATGATTATAGTTGTTTAAAATGTTAAAGAAAGATTGACTAAAAATAAATTATCAAAAATGATAGGGTTAATTGTGTTTGGTTGTGGAATTATGGGTAGTTTCCCTGCCAAATTTCTGTAATGTGGTTTCATAATTTTAGAGTGTTTACCTACACGCATACAAATTTGTTGACAACCCACTTAAAGTCTACTGGTAGATAATGCGGCCTCCTCCTTCCCTCCCAACACCCTCGTGAGCCCTGTAGACTGTGTCATCTGTCACACACGAAGTCCCAGTACTTTCTGAAAAGTGCCAGCAAACTTGTGTCAACTTTAGGGGCTAGATACCAAACCATCACCTGCAGGGAGAGAACACATCCAAAGGCAGGATTAGCACCGACTGGAAAGACCCCGAGCCCAAAGGGGCGCGGTGGGAAGAGCGCTAGGGGGCTGGGAAGGACGTGAGCCTCGCTGGGGTCCAGACTGTGCAGAGGCTCAGGGCAGGGCACCCAGGGCTGGGACCCCGGGACTTGAGGCCACCAGCCTGCTCTCACGTAGAGATGCAAAGAGCAAGGTGGTGTGCTGTTTGCTTTTAACATTTCGTGTGTTCAAACCTTTCTTCTTTTCTTATTCACGATGTACACTAGGAATTCTCCTCAAATCTTACAAGTTAGAGCACACCGCCTTCACTAAGATGTGTAATTGCACTGAACTACCATTTTTATAATTGGATCAATGCCTAATTTAAAAACCAGAACACTAACGTAACTGAAAAAGGAGGGAGGGAGGGAGATGTGCGTAGAAGAGACCGCAAAAGGCCCCGTAGTAACAGCCCAGACAAGCATCCTGAAAGGCCTGAGCGGGGTCTGGCGGAGTCACAGATGACTTCCAGCAGACACCGCCAGGACCAGAAAACCACTCCCCGGACCTCAGCCCGGGGAGCTCCTGCTAAAACCGCCACAGCCTAAGGGCCACCTTTGCTCAGCCTAACTGCCACAGCCTAAGGGCCACCAAGGGCCTTCAAACGATCTCCAGGAGCTGATGGCCACCTCATACCGAGAGAACACGACACCTAGAGACGATGGCTTTAATATGTCCCAAGAATGCGGCACTCTTTTGGAACATTTTCCCTAAAGTCTTCTGGAAAAAACTGGGTGGTTGGTAGTTTTCTGCCAATTATGTGTTTTACTTGATTTCAAAGTATCTTTATTAAATAGCTTAATTCTGTACACTCAATAACAAGAAACCAAAAATTACCAAAACTGTGCCAAAAGAAAGCACAGTAAAGAGGGTATTTATTCATGAGTAAAGGCAAAGATGAAAACGATCATGTTCCAGCACAACACCTTCTTCTCTCAAGTGCTATACAACAGAACTCAGTGTCCTCATACTTAGAGAAACTGAACCAGACTAATATTTGAGATGCCTCCAGCTTTACAATTGTTATTATTGAAAGCTAGTTTTCATCTAAAAATTGAAAACCTGTATTCTTGAAAGTCTCAGTTGAATAATGATGTTCCTAAAATATCAAGTTACTTTCTCACTTTCATTTAGTCGTCTGTGTTAATGGGAAGAATTTTTTAAAACGCTGCTTCTTTTAACTGTCCTTAAAATTCGAACGTTCACTACTATGCTGATTAAACTGATCCTCTTTCCTACATCTTCTCAGGTCATGTTACATTTAAGAACTCTGTAACTTATTTTTCTTTTATTTTTTATCATCTAGCTACCTTGCATTAATTTGTTAGTTCTCCAGAAATATAGAAACAAAAGCAGTACCTGATCCAGAAAACATAAAGCTGATAAAACATATTTCTAAAGTAGCAAAAATAGGAAATGAACACACACTCCATTGGAATGGTTGGTGATACGGCACTTGAATCTAGGGGCCTGAGGAAGTCACTTGTTTATGTGTTAAGGCAAATGTTTTATTCAGCCTTAGTACGCACGAGGCACAGGAGCAGCCGTAAGTGATGGAAAAATGACACAGTTCACAGCAGTGCTGTGGGGCTAGACCTCAAAGGGAAGGGCCCAGCGGGCAGAGCGACACAGCGGTCAAGGCCCAGGTATGACAGCACCTGTGCTGGACGAAGCTGTGTGGTGGCGGAGACGGGGGACAGGAGGCCAGGGCAGAGAGGACAGGCCCACAACCCACTCGGCAGAGCCAGGGAAGCCCAGGGGCTCTGCAGTCATACAGGCTGTCTGAAACGTGACACTTTCCAGCTCCGTGACCTTGGGCGCAGTTATTTAATCCCTGAACAAAACGAGCTCCGTGGGACTGCGGCATCACCTGGCGGGCTTCCACAAACTCCAAGCGGCTTCCCAAGGAAGGCTGTACCTGAAAATCTTCGCAATCAATAGTACAGAGAAAAAGGTAACGCTTTCACTTCATGTGTACTTGAGTCTCCTTTTCTATTCTCTTCTAACACAAGTGTTGGGATCTCAGGGTTGGGATCCCAGCTTATCTTAGGAACGCTGCTTATCTGTGACTCAGTTCTCCTGTCTGTGAAATGGGGACTGTTGTTAGAATGAACCAGCTTATACCTGAGCCCCACAGGTTCTTAGGAAGATCAGAGGAGTTAATGTATGTAACGAGCTTGGACACCACCTGACAAGAGCAGTCGGCGTCAGACTGTCCTTACTGCTGTCCCCTGAGCTTCAGAACTGAAGAAATACAAAAGTCTGACCTCTTTACAAGTTAAATTGTGTCACTGAAAACTTCTAAGAAGCAGAGACAACCCACAACAGAAGTGGGATACAGAAAAGACAGCAAGAAAACTTTAATAACACTCAGAGTGGCTTCAGACTTTGCGAAGAGCAGTAACAGGGCACTGGGGAAAGTGCGAACAACAAAACCAGGTTTACTTGCTGGTCAATTTCTGGGCAGAGGAGACCATCATCCCCATGACCACTGGCTGGAGAATACCGTAGATAATTAGCAAGGTCTGGCTGACTATTCTCTAAGCATTATGATGTCTGAGAGCAGACAATAGCGGTCCTACCACAGATCTGCCTTCCCGCACCCAGGCACATCGGCAAGAGAGTGACAGACGCAGCCGTTCAACTGGCAATTATATTAAAAAACAGGAACGAGGGGGTCTTGATAATTGTGCCTACAGGAAAAAGCACAATGGTGAAGGAAAGGCCTTCCCCTTAAGACTGCAGGACACAGGCTCCAAAGGTGCGGGGACAGGCTGGGGACAAAGGAAGCAACGCCCCATCGGGAGGCGCTCCTCCCTGGACGACACATGCAAGGAAGAAGTCCCTCTGAGCGAGGGAGTGACGACCACCCACCCGGAAACTGAGGTCCTGCTGTGTCTTCAGAAAGACCGACCCTCCAGCTGAGCCAGAAGTGAGCCGACCATGCGCTCCCAGGGCTGCTAGGAGGGCGATCTTCCCCCCACCAACACCGAGCGCGTTTCCAGGCACCCACGCCCGGCTCTAGACCAGGAGGCCCAGAGAGCCCTGTCTCTCCCCAGCGAGCCCCCCAAACCCCACACAGCTGGCCGGGGGACAGCCAGCCCGACTCTGTCTAGTGCGGCTGCACAAAGCCAGACGTTCAAGAACCAGGGAGCTCGGCCTCCTCCCAGACGTGCCCTGCCATCTCCAGAGCCGCACTGTCCACGCTGAGCTAGTGCAACTGCATGAGATAAATCTAAAAGTTCAGGCCCTTACTCGCGTGAGCCACATTTTCCAGGCTTGGAAGGCACGCGTGGCTGGTGGCGACCGCGTCAGTTCAGAGAGAACATACTGTTACTGCACAGAGCGCTACAGGACGGCGCTGCCCTAGAATTCAGGACCCACTGCGGTGTTGGGCGGGGAGAGGCGCAACAACTTTCACTTTTTCCCCCTTAATAAACATCAAGATGTGAGATGTTTACAGCCGAGATCCACTCGTGTGTAACTTGCACAATTTAGAAAAATAGTACATCTTACTAAGACTAGCATCCCCAAAGATCTGAGAGCATTTAACCAAATGCCACTGCGAACGTCTCCTCCTACATCCGACGCTCCTCCCTCTGACCCTGCGGACCAAGGGCTCACCTCTGGAGTGCTTCCCTCCAGGCCTCTTGGGCAGCGACTCCTCAGTGGAATGGGCGGATGTGTGCAGGGCATTCTCCAAACTGTTACCGACACTGCTGACGGGGGTCTCCGTCCTGGGAGTGACCTCAGGGGACAAAAATAGAAACATCTTATTTTCTTCCATGTAGTTCATATGGAATGATTTCCATTTTTTATTTAAAAGACATTTAAGTTTATTGTAGCTTCAAACTTTTCTATAAAATGTGTATTACTAGTGCAACTATAAAGCACTTCCGGCAAAAGACAAAAATTTCACCAACCCACTCCTCATCACTGAAACTTAAAAACATCCCAAGTTTGAGCAAACGTGGAAGTCTTGTGCCAGTGGTTCACTCGCTGGATAGAAACCGTTGACCAAGCCATCAGGAATCATATACCTATATCTGAGGCACAACCTGATTTTCTATTTCTTCAAATCATAGAGTTTCCTATAATATTAATTACACAGCAGGACTTAATACAGTCCTTCTATAAATCTTGAAAAAAAATAATAAAATGCTCTTAAAAAAAACCCAGTAAAGAACAGAATACAACTTGATCTATTTGGGAGTACATTTTAAAAAAGCAGATTCTAAAATTACATTACAATTCCATTTCTGGGAATTTTCATACGAAGTACTTACACGTGAGAAAGATGTGGGGTGGCACGCTCACCGCAGCATTGGTAATAGTACGATACTGAAAACACTTTAACAGCTACTGATAGAGACCCAATAAACAAAGGACTGCCGCCCACAGATCCCCACTCTGCACGGCAAGAAAAGCTCATCTAGACCAAGTGTCCAAAACAAGCCAGAAGGAGTGTCCCGTGCCCCCTCCCGTCTCAGGGTTACAGTGAACGTGTCCATGTGTAAATAAACAGGGCCCGGTTACCGGCAAACTGGTAACCGTTAAGTGACTTCAAGAAATGAGAGGAGGCTTTCTTGGGCAGGGGGGGGAGGGTGCAATAACTTTCTTTTTTTCCCCTTAATAATGACGAGTATTTGAAAATTTTATAGCCAAATATATTTACTACTTGTAGGATTTAGAAGAATAAAAATGACCAATGCTTTAACGTCTTCATATTCACAATTTAATGTACGTCAAAATTTCAAAGGACAGTAGAGAAAAATTAAATTTTAAAGTTTATCAAAAGAGGTGAGTTTTAAAAGGTGGAGAGGGGCTTCCCTGGTGGCGCAGTGGTTAAGAATCCGCCTGCCAATGCAGGGGACACGGGTTCGAGCCCTGGTCCGGGAAGATCCCACATGCCGCGGAGCAACTAAGCCCGTGTGCCACAACTACTGAGCCTGCGCTCTAGAGCCCATGAGCCACAACTACTGAAGTCCACGTGCCACAACTACTGAGCCCGTGCACCTGAGAGCCCGCGCTCCACAACAAGAGAAGCCACCACAATGAGAAGCCCGCGCACCGCAACGAAGAGTAGCCCCACTCGCCGCAACTAGAGAAAGCCCGCGCCCAGCAACAAAGACCCAACGCAGCCAAAAATAAATAAATTAATTAATTAAAAAACAAAAAAGGTGGAGAAACACCATCCTACATACACAACAAAGGAGAAGATTTGGGAAAAAGTGGAGCATGACTTCTGGTCCCAACCCTGACCCGTGTCAGGAAGCTCTCTGGCCTTCACTGTCCCTGGTCCTCCTCGCTACCTGGACAGCAGGTGGGCGGCAGCACGGCCCCGTCCCCTGCTGTGTAAACCCCGGGCCTGGGGCATCAGGCAGAGGCAGAGGGAGTGGAGCAGGTGGAGGTGGCACCACTCCTGCGGGGCAGGCCTGTACCTGCCATCTCGGAGACAGGACACCCAAACCTTCACAGACGGAGCCGCAGCGAGACCGCAGGCTGCCCGCAACAAGCTCCGCCTGCTCCACCTGTCAGCCTCCGGCCAGGAAGGCGCCCTGCTGCGCACGGTGCCACACAGGGACCCCACGCAAGGACCCCACGCAAGGACAGCAACTCACCGCACGTCTGGTGAGTCTGCAAGTTTATGTAGCTCAAGGAAAGAGCTCCTCCCCACCCAGTATTCCTCCAAAAGGTCAATTCATTTGATAACATTTACCAAGATGTTATCAAGACAGCTACATTTTTCAGTTACTTATATTTATAATTTAACTAAATTGGATTATTTCCTTTAGGTGTGGCAAAGTTTCTTTCATCATCCAATGGTCAGAGTATTCCAGAAATGAACTTCTCTCCTATTAAATAAGATAACAGCACTAATAGGTACAAGTAATTACTCAAAGAGCACGATTTTAAATTCCAAACAGTAAATATTACTTTGGGAAACAACTCAGGAGGTTCCCATTTTCAGCTACACACTGAACATAACGGCAACAGACTCCCCCCATCTGACCTGACTCCTAGGAACCCCTGTGTTCTCTTAGCTGCCCTGGCAAGTAATTCTAAGTCCTGGCCCTAAGGAGAGAGAGGCTGGGCTGTCTCAACAACCGACAACGGAAACACTGGGCCTGCTGGCCAGCGAGGAACCTCCCTGCCCCAATCAGAGACACACATGCCCCTGCCCACCCTGCAACAGCCCAAACGGCCAGAGCACAACGCCCTCCTCCAGACTCTCAGCCTGTGGGGAGGGGGGTGCAAGGGTGGACCAAGTGCCCTCCAGCCCCTCTGGTTAACACTGTGGTTGGAGAACGCAGCTTGTGAAGCAGGGGAAGCAGACCCGCACGGGGTTCTCAGCCCTGACTGCACGCGGAACCCCGGGGTGCTAAAAGAATGCAGGCCAACACCCCGCCAAGCCAACCAGGACTTCTGGACTGCGGCCGGGATGCTGGTGTGTTTCTTTTGTTTTGTGCGTGAAGCTCCCAGGGCCCCACGTCCAGATGTCTGACTGTCTCCAGAGGAGAACAGCGAGCTCCTTCCCTGGATTCACAGGAAAAGCTACAGGGTGTAGGTCAATGTGCCGTGGCTACAAACAGAAAGGGAAAATCTGTGAGTTCCCCATCAAAATGTATGCACTGCATCTGACATAAATACATGAAAGAAAACTCTTTAAAACTGTAACTACTGGAAAAATAATATTTGTTTTCCTCGGTACTTTTTCCCCAAAGCATTTCTTCCTAGTCTTCCAAATGTTCACTTTTTCCAACCAAGCCTTTATCTTTACTTTGCTCCTTTGTTTACATTGAAAGCTGTCTTCACTTGCGTTTCCCAGAAATGCTGTTTGGGGTTATTTTTGGTCAAGTTAATTTGCCCCACGTGACCTACGCAGTTCAGCTCAAGTGCTCTCTGACTCAGGCTCACAAGCAGGGCCAGTCAGCAGCTTGGTGGACGCGAGAATAAAGACCCGCTCCGTTCCCAGTGTCGCCTTCCGCTGCTGCGGGGAAGGCGCTGAGAAGATGCTCTCCAATGACAGAGCCCAGCTCAACCTTGACGGATGTTTCCCATTAGGCTCAAAGTCCCTTTTCCTGCAAGCAGCCGGCTCTGTTTCTAAACGACGCCGGACGTGCTTGCCGGCCGGGAAGGTGAACCTCCCGTTTCACCTTCACGGCGGGCCTCTCCTACGGCCCACGGGGTCTGGCTCCCGTCACCGCCGTGACATCCCCCTCGGCTCCCCTCCGCTCCATCCACTGCGGCCACCGGGGGCGGGACCGACGGCCGGGAGGCCTTTGCCCCAGCTGTGCCCTCAGCTGGGAGCCCCTCGACCCCATCTCGTGCACGGCTCCGGCTCCACAGCCGCGGCCGCAGCCCGCTGACTGTGCCACCACGGCCAAAACTTCGTCTGGCAAACGTTCAGCTTCCTCCACTGCACCTAGTTCGTAGGGTTTTTGTGAGAATTAAATGAAAAGCATTTAAAGTAGTTAGTGTGCTGGAAAAACAGCCAGGACTCAGTGAGATGTTAGCGGCTGCTATGACCATTGCACATGTCAGCCAGCCATGAAGGCCATTACACAGCCTCAAGTGCCAACACGCGGCGCTGTGAGGACACGTGGAGGGGGCACATGCCCACGAGGTCCCGCAGGGAAGCTCCCCTGGGCGGCCTCGAATCCGGGGGCAGGGTCTGTGCTCAACCCCACTATCCACACCCCAAGTGCAGCACGCAAAGCTGCCCTGCTGACCACGCCCAGGGTCCAGGTCCAGGCAGCCCCACGGTTTCCACATCCCCGTCCCTGGAATCTGGGGGCTGCCTCCCCCTCTAAATAGACACTCCACCTACAGGTGGACTCTTCTGTGACAAGCGATCAGCACACTGCAACTACAGGTAGACAAATGCCCTTACGAGCAATGCTCACATGTCACAGGCGAGCAATCTCACCCCCAACCAGCAAGTGCAAATCGGTGCAAGTGTCTCAACAGCAATTAGGTGTATGTAACAAACTTTTATTACATCTGTACCTTTGGACCCACTAATCCCGCTGGGAGGAATCTATCCTAAGAATATAGCCAGCGATACAAAGGTTTGTGGGCAAGAAGGTTCATCTTAGCTTTAAAAAGACAAAAACAGGGAATTCCCTGGCAGTCCAGGGGTTAGGACTTCGAGCTTTCACCGCTGAGGGCATGGGTTCAATCCCTGGTAAACTAAGATCCTGCAAGCCATGCAGCACGGTCGAAAAAAAAAAAAATGACATAAATATCCAGCAAGATTAATATTTAAGTACGTAAATAAACTTACATCCAGGGGCTTCCCTGGTGGCGCAGTGGTTGAGAATCTGCCTGCCAATGCAGGGGACACGGGTTTGAGCCCTGGTCCGGGAAGATCCCACATGCCGCAGAGCAACTAAGCCCGCGAGCCACAACTACTGAGCCTGCGCTCTAGAGCCCGCGAACCACAACTACCGAGCCTGAGCTCTAGAGCCCACGAGCCACAACTACTGAAGCCCGTGCGCCTAGAGCCCGTGCTCCGCAACAAGAGAAGCCACCACAATGAGAAGCCCGCGCACCGCAACGAAGAGTAGCTCCCCCTCACCACAACTAGAGAAAGCCCGCACGCAGCAACGAAGACCCAACGCAGCCAAACAAATAAATAAATAAATAAATTTACATCCATATGATTAAATATTATGCAGCCTTTACAAAATAATTTCAGAAAATGGAAGGCATGGCGAACACTCACACTTAGACATGTGAATTTCGTAATGTATATAAACCGTATAGGTACACGTAGTACAGGCATTGAGAAAAGAAGAAAACATGCCACAATGTTAATAGTATGTACTATCTGAGTGATTGAAATATACTTTTCTGTTTTTCAATTTTTCTGGAAGGAACAATCACTATTAGAATTAAGGGAAAAGTTAAAGATACTACGTCTAAATGAGAGCACCTTCCTACAAGACGCAAACAGCACGAAAAAGTCCAACAAAAGCAAGTTCTAAAACCGCAACTGCTCATCCCTTGCACGGCTGTCCTGTCTTCCCCGGGCCTGGCGCGTCTGGGAGCTGTCGGAGGTGCTGAGCGACACCGGCAGGACAGGAAACCCTGCGGTCCAGGGAGGACGGCGGAGCTGAGGCCTCGTGGGACCAGGAGTCAGCCAAGCAAACACCTGCAGCAAGGGCTTCCAGGAGCAGGGACAGATGGGTGGGGGCCCCGAGTCTCCAAGAGCTGGGCAGGAAGGCCTCCTTGGCTGAAGCTCATGAACGCCAGGGACCTCCAAGCACAAGCATGAACTCCAGCATCTACAAACAGAGTCCCTGATTTTCAACATGTTTTCCAAGTACCACCTCTATACCGGAAAGAACAACATGTTAAATATTTCTAAGTCAATGGGAAAAAAATACATAAAGTCAAAAAGAAAAGTGATTTGTAAGCATTTTACTAAAATAGTGATTATGTGTCTCTAAAACCCAGAACAAGAAAATAGATAGTTTAATAGTGAAAGCTATTTGCTGACTTAGGACAAGCGGAAGCCAGAGCTAACCAAAAACCGTTTTCCACATAAAAACACTGCTTTTAATATTTCTTACCCTAGGGCTCTGCTCATTAAAAAAGAGAAAAGGAGGGAGCAAAAAACGATTACTGCTCAAAAATCTCAGCACAAGGTACCAAGTACATAACCAGATGAGTTCCAGCAAAGCGGCTCGAAAGCCATGCTCTTCCCAAGCAGCCTTCAGGGCGGCGCAGCCCCACCGCACACCCAGCCTCTGTGCACGCCGGGAAGCTCAGAAATTCAACTCCAGGCCACCCTGCAGCCGGCAGCCGGCGGTTAAACCAGAGCCCGGCGGTGGGGGAAGGCGCCCGGAGCCTGTCACCTAGCAGGGGCCACCATCGTCCAGCTGGTGACGTGGCCGAGGCGCAGGGCGTAGCAGGACAGGCTTCGTCTGAACAGTCGCACCGCCAGCCTCTCATTCAGAGGTTTATCTTAAACAATGTCAACAGCTTAGGTGTATTCTCCTAAAACTGAGCAGACAACAGGCAGCAAATTTAAGGCGGGGGCGGGGGAGCATTAAAAACAGTGGTGTCGAGAGAAAGGTGCAATGTTAGTGGTGAGGACCACGAATGACGCAAGGGGTCACGCAGGGTCACGCAGGAGTATTATTAAACCCAGAACTTCAAAAGGCACAGCCACGTGGGATCTCAATAAACTCTGAAGACAACACTGAATGTAAAATACATTAAGGAAGGCAGCCCCTCCCCCTTTAGGAAAAACGTAAGGCATGTGACCGGTGTACTCGTGGAAACCACTTCAAATGCAGGGCTGCGGTCCTCTGCACGGCAACATCAATTTCAGGTAGAGTTTCTTCTCGTGGACATCACAGCCAAAGTCGCTCCTTTTTACCCTCAGGACTTTTGACATTAAGTGCATACTACACACCATATTGTTAGCGTGCACATTTTGGCCAGAAGTGTGCTTAAATATTGGGGTTTTCTTTGAGAACATGACTCAAAGTCTAGTCATAATGAGTAAACTGGGCTCTAATGACCATTTTGGTTCTTGACGTAATATTCAAGCACCAGAGATGAACCTCGCAGAGCAGCACATGTTCCAGTGGTTGCTGTACGATCCCCCGGGGTGCAAGCCACGATACGGGTTCAGTCCAGAACCCTGGGGCATCCAGGATGGGGGACAACAGGCACCCAGAGCAGCTGGAAATGAGCAGGAGCCACCCAGCTGAAGACAAGGACGTAGCAAAGGTCCAGAAAGTATGAGTAAAACAGGCCCTGGGGATTTCTTTCTATAGGAGCCACTTGAGCAGACGCCTGTTACGAGCACGGCCGAGCTGCTCAGAGTTCCTCAGGGCCAGGGAGCCGTTCAGGGAAAGATCAGGCCGGAAAGGGCCCAACGCGTGATCAGAGAAGACACTCAGGTCAAGGAATTCAAGATGCACCTCCAGCCGCAGATGTCAGCAGACCCTGCATGTGAGAGGTACACGGGTATGGGCGCTGAGCCTGCCCTTTCACACACCAGACCCTCCTCAGTACCCTGAGTGCCAGAACATTTCAACAAGCATCTTACGTGCAGTCTCCAAAGGACACGCTAATCTCAAGGCACCGGGCCAGCCCATTTCTCCGCCTCTGCCCAGAGCTTCACCTTTACAGTGACGCGAGTCACAGCAAGCAGGAAGCACTCCTTCACAGCTATACTTCCTTGGGGAGCATTACTCCTTCTTGGACACGTGGTCTACACTGACCACAACACTTGGATTACAAAACACAGGTGGTTCTCCATCAATAATGGCTGAGTAGTCAGAGCAATATTTTGCAGATAACCATAAGCTCTGGACAAAGCATATAAAACAATGAACCGACACAACCAAACACAGGAGAAACCAGGGGGAGGTCTCAGCTTGGAAGTGAGACGTGCACGGGTGAGCTCATGTCCAGCAGGCCCAGGCCTCGCCAGAGAGGAGAGCAGCTGAAGCTCAGGGAGGGCCCCAAGCCTCACCAACTCGGAAAGCCAGAGATCGGAACGCTGGTGGACTCCAGCCGCTGGAAAGTGAGAGGGAAACCCCGAAAGGAGAGCGCCCGGAAGGGGAACAGCAAATTCTGCACGTGACTCCTGCCCACACTCCGCGTGAGCCCTGAGCCAGGCGCCAAGGGCAGGCTCCTGGCGGTCACCCCAAGACCAATCAGCAGCACAGACCGCAGCAGCCGGCGGACACCAGAGAGGGGCCTGGGAGGAGCCCAGCCAGGTCCACTACACCAAACAAACACAACTGGGTGCCGACACCCTTCAGGAGGACAGAACAAAATCTAGAGTTTCTACAATGCCTCACACACAATGTCCAAGAAGCGATCCGTAATTACTAGACACATAAAGAAACGAAAACGAGACCCACACAGAGAGAAAAGGAGGGCAGGCGCAAGATGAGCCGTAGCTGGGGCCCGAGGCAAGGGGCGATAAGCGGCTGCTGTAACGAGGCTCCAGGACGGGAGGGAAAATATGCCCGTGGTATACGAACCAAGAAGAGATCTCAGGAGAGAAACAGAAATTGTTTCTAAAAATGGAAATTCAGGAAGCAACCAATGTCCTTCAGTAAGTGAATGGATAAATAAACTGTGAACTTCCTTCCATACAATGAACTATGACCCAGCTCTGTAGAGAAATGAGCTCTCCAGCCATGAAAAGACGTGGGGGAAGCTTAAATCCATGTTCCTAAGTGAAGAAGACCATCTGATCCCAACCATGTGACATCTGGAAAAGGCAAAACTATGGAGACAGTCAAAAGATCAGTGGTGGCCAGGGGTTGCTGGGGGGGGGGGGGGGCGGTGAATGGGTAGAGCACAGAGGATTTTAATGACAGTGAAAATATTCTGTAATACTGTAACAGTGGATATACGTCATTACACATTTGTCCAGACCTATAAAATATACAACACATTAGAGTGAGCCCTAATGTAAACTGTGGACTTTGGGTGATTATGATCAATTTTTCTGGGAACCTAAAAGTGCTCTAAAAAACTGTCCTAAAATAACAAAACAAGTTTTCATGGAAATTCTAAAACAAAAAATGCTATTTCTGAAATAAAAAATCCACTGGGTGGCCTTAACAGCAGTTTGGAATTAATAGAAGAGTCAGTGAATTTCAAGACAGATCAGCAGAAAGCGTCCAATCCAAAACACAGAGAGAGAGAAATATTTTGGGGAAAAATAAAAAAGAAGAACAAAGCTTCCAGGACCTGTGGAATAATATCAAAAGGTTTAACATACCTGCAGCTAGAGTTCCAGAAGGAAAGAGAGATGGAGACAGGAAAAACCATGGAGAAATTATGGCTGAATATCTCCCCAATTTAGTAAAAGACATAAAAAAATTTACAGATCCAGTAAGTTCAAAGAACAGCAAACAAGAAAAATTCAAGAAAACAACACAGTCAAGCTGTTCCAATACCAAAGCCAGAGATGATCTTGAAACCAGCCAGAGGAAAACAGCACTTTGGATACAGAACCATAAAATGAATGATGGCCAGAAGACATGTCTCAACTCTTTTAAAAGCTAGAAGAAAAAGAACAGTCAACAAAGAATCCTACATCCAGTGAAAACACCCTTTAACAATACAGGGCAAAACAAAGCATTTTTGGATAAAAGAAAACAGAGAATTTCTTGCCATCAGCCCTGCACTCCAAAACATGCTGAAGAAAAGATTTCCAGACTGAAGGGATACGGTAACAAACTGGTTCTTCTGTAAGAAATGGCAAATACATGAGTAAACATAAAAGACTATATTTTATTTTAACTTTAAAAAAATATGTTCCTATTAAAGCAAAAAATATATTGTAGGACTAAACAGCATATATAGAAGCAATACATATTTAAGCACAGCATGAAGGACAGAGAAACCTTATGGGTACAATACCATTGCAAGATTCTCACACTCCACATGAACTCAGGAAGGCAGACTGTGAAACTTCAGTAACCCCTAGACCAGCCACTAAAAATAGTGCAACGAAGCAAGCCCATAGCTCAAATGGAGTCTGTGAGTCCCCTTAAATGAAGTTCCAGAAAAGGTGGAACTAATCAATGGTGGGGGAAAAGTAGAAGAGAAAAAAAAGAAAAAAGGCAGGAGGTAGGAGAGAGCAGGGTTTGGTGGCGGTAAAGGTGGGAACTGACCCAAAACAGAATGAGGAAATTTTCTGGGGTGATAGTAATGTTCTGTATCTTGGTAGGGGTTCATTCATGTACCAAAACTCAAGTGGTGAAAAACACTCACTCACTCACATGATACACTTAAAATGTGTGCATTTTGTGATACACCACATTAACAAACTGAAGAATAAAAAACCATATTATCGGGGGCTTCCCTGGTGGCGCAGTGGTTGAGAATCTGCCTGCTAATGCAGGGGACACGGGTTCGAGCCCTGGTCTGGGAAGATCCCACATGCCACGGAGCAACTAGGCCCGTGAGCCACAACTACTGAGCCTGCGCGTCTGGAGCCTGTGCTCCGCAACAAGAGAGGCCGCGATAGTGAGAGACCCACGCACCACGATGAAGAGTGGCCCCCACTTGCCGCAGTTAGAGGAAGCCCTCGCACAGAAACGAAGACCCAACACAGCCAAATAAATAATAATTAAAGGTGCTAATAATTTAAAAAAAAAACCATATTATCATCTCAATAGATGCAGAAAAAGTTTTTGATAAAATTCAACATCCATTTATGATAAAAACTCTTCAGAAAGTGGGCAAAGAAGGAATATACCTCAACATAATAAAGACAATAGATGACAAACCCACAGCCAACATCATTCTCAACAGGGAAAAGCTGAAAGCGTTTCCTCTAAGATCGGGAGTAAGACAAGGATGCCCACTCTCGCCACTTTTATTCAATGTAGTTTTGGAAGTCCCAGCCACGGCAATCAGAGACGAAAAAGAAATAAAAGGAATCCAAATTGGAAAAGAAGTAAAGCTGTCACTGTTTGCAGATGACATGATACTATACATAGAGAATCCTAAAGATGCTACCAGGAAACTGCTAGAGCTTATGAATGAATTTGGTAAAGTTGCTGGATACAAAATTAATACACAGAAATCTGTTGCATTTCTATACACTAACAATGAAATATCAGAAAGAGAAATTAAGGAAACGATCCCATCTACCATCTCATCACAAAGAATAAAATACTTAGGAATAAACCTACCAAAGGAGGCAAAAGACCTGTACTCTGAAAATTACAAGATGAAAGAAACTGAAGTCAACACAAACAGGTGGAAACATATACCATGTTCTTAGATTGGAAGGATTAACATTGTTAACATGACCACACTACCCAAGGCAATCTATAGATTCAATGCAATCCCTATCAAATTACCAATGGCATTTTTCACAGAAATAGAACAAAACACTTTTTAACTTGTATGGAAGCAAAAAAGACCCTCAATAGCCAAAACAACCTTGAGAAAGAAGAATGCAGCTGGAGGAATCACGCTCCCTGACTTCAGAGTATACTACAAAACTACAGTAATCAAAACAGTAATGGTATTAGCACAAAAATAGAAATACAGATCAACGGAACAGAACAGAAAGCCCAGAAATAAACCCACACACTTATAGTCAGGAGGCAAGAATACACAATGGAGAAAAGACAGTCTCTTGAGTAAGTGGTGCTGGGAAAACTGGACAACTACATGTAAAAGAATGAAATTAGAACATTCTCTAACACCATATACAAAAATAAACTCAAAATAGATTAAAGACCTAAATGTAAGACTGGATACTATAAAACTCCTAGAGGAAAACACAGGCAAAACACTCTTTGACATAAATTGTAGCAGTATTTTTTTTGATCTGTCTCCTAGAATAATGGAAATAAAAACAAAAATAAACAAATGGGACTTAATTAAACTTAAAAGCTTTTTACACAGCACAGAAAACCATAAACAAAACGAAAAGACAACCTATGGAATGGAAGAAAATATCTGCAAACAATTCGACCAATAAGGGATGAATTTCCAAAATATACAAACAGCTCATGTGGCTTAATATCCAAAAAGCAAACAACCCAATCAAAAAAATGGGCAGAAGGACTCCCCTGGTGGTGCAGTGGTTAAGAATCCACCAGCCAATGCAGGGGACACAGGTTCGAACCCTGGTCCGGGAAGATCCCACATGCTGCCGAGCAACTAAGCCCGTGTGCCACAACTACTGAAGCCCATGCACCTGAGAGCCTGTGCTCCGCAACAAGAGAAGCCACTGCAATGAGAAGCCCACACACCGCAACGAAGAGTAGCCCCTGCTCGCCACAGCTCAGAGAAAGCCCGCGTGAAGCAACGAAGACCCAACGCAGCCAAAAATAAATAAAATAAATAAATTTATTTTTTTTTAAATGGGCAGAAAACCTAAATAAGCATTTCTCTAAAGAAGATATACAGGTGGCCAACGGGCACATGAAAAGATGCTCCACATCACTAATTATTAGAGAAATGCAAAACAAAACTACAATGAGGTATCATCTCACACCCATCAGAATGGTCATCATCAAAAAGTCTACAAATAACAAATGCTGGAGAGGGTGTGGAGAAAAGGGAACCCTCCTACACTGTTGGTGGGAATGTAAATTGGTGCAGCCACTATGCAGAACAGTATGGAGGTTCCTTAAAAACTAAAAACAGAGCTACCATATGATCCAGCAATCCCACTCCTGGGCATATATCCAGAAAAGATGAAAACTCTAATTCAAAAAGATACATGCACCACAATGTTCATAGCAGCACTATTTACAATACCCAAGACATGGAATGTCCATCAACAGATGAATGGGTAAAGAAGATATGGTATATACACACAATGGAGTATTATTCAGCCATAAAAAAGAATGAAATAATGCCACGTGCAGCAACATGGATGGACCTAGAGATTATCACACTAAGTGAAGTCAGACAAAGAAAGACAAACATCATATGATATCACTTATATGTGGAATCTAAAAAATGGTACAAATGAACTTACTTACCAAACAGAAATAGACTTATGATTACTAAAGGGGATAGCGGAGCGGGGGGGCAGGGGGACGGTATAGATAAAGTAGGAGGTTGGGATTAACATACACACACTACTATGTATAAAACAGGTAAACAACAAGGGCCTACTGTATAGCACAGGGAACTATATTCAGTATCTTGCAATAATCTATAATGGAAAAGAATCTGAAAAAGAATACATATATGTATGTATAAGTGAATCGCTATGCTGTACACCTGAAACTAACAAAACATTGTCCATTAACTATACTCCAATTTTAAAAAATGGTTAACAAATGTAAAATAGCTAGCTAGTGGGAAGCAGCCGCATAGCACAGGGAGATCAGCTCGGTGCTTTGTGACGACCTAGAGGAATGGGATAGGGAGGGTGGGAGGGAGACACAAGAGGGAGGAGATATGGGGATATATGTATGTGTATAGCTGATCCACTCTGTTATACAGCAGAAACTAACACAGCATTGTAAAGCAACTATACTCCAGTAAAGATGATAAAAAATAAATTAATTAAATTAAATTAAAAAATGGTTAAAACAAAAAAAAAGTGTGCAAGTCACAGAATGTAAGTTTTACCTTTAAACTAAACTATACATACACTGAGCTGTAATACTGAGGATATCAACGAAAGGTTACTGAAAAACTAAAAATGAATGAGTAGGGGTGGGGTGGCTGGGAGAGGAACCACGTCACTACGACAAAAGGTTCAGAGGAACAATCAGAGCCGCCCAGAGGTGGCTGGGCGCCCGCAGCTCACACAACTGCCAATGCCTCCCACTTCCTACTCCACGAGCCACAGAGCTTAGCCTCCTTTGTCTTCTCATTTCACATTCTTCAGGGTTTTCCTCTCACTTTTAATGATGAAGTAAAAAAAACAAAAAAACCCACCACTTTTAACATAGTTTTGGTGTCACATAATACACACAGCCCCTTACTCATGTTACCTCTGAAGTTCCTCATCCTTAAGCCCTGTGTCTGTCTCCCTGCTGCCAGAATGGGGACAGGACGGGATGGGACGGAACCTCCCTCACAGGCTCACCGGGAAGACCGCGCACACACGTCAGAAGCACCCCGCAGAGCGCCCCGCGCAGGGCACGGACCCCTCTTGTGTGCGTGCTACCTGTCTTCTACTCATCTCTTCACTAACAATTCTGAAAGAAAAAGCATCCTTGTGATTGCTCAATCAGCCTCCCCAGCACGAATATGAACAGCACACTGGTTCACGAGCTTCATACCTAGTCTTTAAAGTACAGAAAAAACCCACACAAAATAAGTGTTTTCAGAAAAATCCCACCCTGCAAAGTACCCGTACCAGAAACATACTCTGTCGGGAAGCTGGCGACAGGAGGCTCACCCTCCCACAGGGAGGAGCGGAGTTCCGAAGAGTATTTTAATACTTGATCGCGTCCAGGCGGAGTACACGCACCGCGCAGTGCCTCCCACGCAGCCCCAACACCCAGTACGTTCAAAGTATCTCATTAATTTAACTGACTTTGTTATAGCTAGGTCGTTAGCATTATTCCCAAGCTTTTAATTTTTATTAAAATGCCCAAATGTGATGGGAGAAGGGACTGTTTTTCTTCCCCACAAATTAATTCTCCTCCTTTTTCAAAGTTATTTTTTCTAGTCTAGACTATAATATTTCTAGAAGTAGTTCCTACATATACATGTTTTAATTAGATTCACTGTGAATCAGTAAGAAAATTGAGGATACAATTTCTTTCTAGTAATTCTACTGAAGTTCTTATGTAAAAGTCCCAAGTAACTACGAAATGATGCTATAATGCTCCCTTCTTATAATGAATCTGATGTCAATGTTTAAAGTATAAAAGACATATAAACTAACAACTGGGGTGATAACAGTCGCTTGGTTTACTGCCGTTCTATAGCACGTTAAAACATCTAGGCTTACCATGATTTACAATTCTGCAAACACTAAAGGAATATAGTGAAAGAGTCTTATGTTTTGAGATACAAGCTCTAAGCTACCTCTCCAAGACGACCTGATCCACGTGCATGGCTCCACAGGTGACCAGCCCACCAGAGCACCGGAAGACCACATGCCCTGTCCCCAGCTCTCACCTCCTCCCCAGCTCTGGGTGTACTTGTCCATAAACTTGGTTTTGTCACAGCGTAATATAAAGCCAAACCATCCTATTCAGAGAGTTTCTCCCAACAGAAGCTTTTGCACGCCGGCTTTTGAAAAATAAGTAAGTAGGATACAGATGTTAAAATTCACTAGAATCTACGGCTGTGTAATGCGTAAGAGAAACAGCCATTGGATAAAGGCTATGGAGAGTGTGAGTTGGTAACAGATATTACTAATAGGGCCATAGAGAAGAAAAGCACTAAGGAAGAAAAGGTTTTCACTGAGGGGGCCTTTCATAAACACCAACATGTCCCTTCCACTGGGTTTTCACAGACGCTCAGGACACAGCCCCTACTAGGTGGCAGGGACCGCTGGCCTCTGGGATTGAAAGACAGAGACACAGTCTCTGCCCTCCAATAAGGCAAAGTTTGGTGATGAAAACTTAAAGAACCCTACTACAGTAGGGTAAGGGCTAGGACAGAAGGAGCCAGAAGAAGTCTTATTTAATATGTGTGCACCAGGAAGTAGGGGTTGGGGTGCCCCAGGCAGCAGGTGTCCCATCTGAGAGAACAGCATCTGCAAAGGCTCAGGGCAACGTGGCAACACAGTGAACAGGAGCAATATAAAAGCTGAATATAGCCGGGCAAGGGGCAGATCACAAAGGACGCAGCACACCATGCTAAGAACTGCATGCCAGAGAATAACCCTCCTACGGGCATCTTACCAGGACCGTTTCTGTGCCACCCTGAGAACTGCTGTTAGAGGCTAAGAGGGGCCCAGGGAGACTACGGGGTGTTACAGTACACAGACCCAGGCCAGGGAGACGAGTAGGTGTGGTACTAGACTACAACCAGGTTAAAGTCGGCACCTGAACATGTCACTGTTATTTCTAAAAGGAGTTAAGGTACCGAAATTTCTGTTTTAAATTTAATCAAAAAACAAAAGAGAGAAGTTATAAAGTTGCCTCTTGTAGACTTAAAACAATGGCATCAGTTAATTCTACAAAGAGGTCGTCACTCACATTCCAGTCTGCTTCTTGACTTGCGATGAGGCAGGGCCGCGCGGGGCTAGGGCTGTGCTTGTCCCCAGAAGACAGCTTTAATCTGTGCCCTGAATCCCTGATAAACTACCCCAAATCCACCTACTAAGGAGTGTCCCACAGATGTAACCATCATGCCAAGTGTGTTAGGGAGAGGTGAGGGGGGAGAGAGCGAGGGACAGACAGACAGACAGAACCAACGCTGAACCGGGCTGCGGCAGTGCCGATGGAGAACAGTAAGTCTATGGAGATGCTTGGGACCTGAGAACAAGCTGGTTGAAAATGAGAAAGCAGGCGTGGGCTCCTGGCTGGGGATCAGGACAAGGGCGCAGCAATACAGGATGGGAAGAGAGGACCTTGCCTCTGTACACACTGAGCTCCCTGGGACATCCAGCTGTAGCTCAGTCCCAGTTAGTTAGAGATTTGGGGGTAACCAGAGAGAGCGGCAAAATCACAGCTGAAGATGTCATGAATTATAAAGTAACAAGAGAAGAGAAAGGAGGAGAGAAGCCTGAGGAATACCATCATCAAAAGGGCAGGAAAGCAGGAGAGAAACGGAAAACAAACGCTCATAGAAGCAGGAGGAAGTCAGCGGTGCCAGAGAAGTAAGGGAGGGGGCCCGGCTCCCAGGCAGTGGGTGATCAGGCCCCGCCCAGACCCTTTAACCCAGCATCTCAGCGGCCCCATTTGTTTAAAAAAAAATCAATAACACCATCCCCCGCGGAATTTCACTGCGCAGGGAACCCACAGAACAAATGAGAGATGAGAAGGATAAGGGCTGAAAAGTAGCCAGTGAATCTGGCAAATAAGAGGTCATCAAGATAAAGACATCAGTGAGACCCAATGGAGAGTCTAGAAGTAAACCGAAACATACTTGGGAAATATGCCATACCGTAACAGACAGCACTTTAAATCTGAGAGGGAAAGGATGCATTATTCAACAAATGGCACTGGGACAACTAGGTGGTCATCTGGAAAATATAAAACCAGCTTTGTACCTTATACCAAATAAATTCCAGATGGATCTGCTAAATGTAAAATGAGAAACCACACAAGTTTTGTAAGAAGACACCACAGGGAATGGTTATCATGTATAATGCATGATGTGTATATGAGCACAATCTATGCACATGTATAGTAATATGTACGATGCATAATGTATACTGCATTTCTAATTGTGACACAACACCCAGAAGCCAAACGAGACTGATAAGAATGACATTAAAACAAACAAACAAACAAACAAAAACTGCATGGTAAAGTCTCTTGGAAAAAATCCAAACCTGGAAAACAAATACCTACAACTTCCACTAAAGACAAAAGGATAATTTCCTTGAAACTTAAAGAGCTCCTAAAAAACAATAAAGAAAAGATCAACAACCCAACAGAAAGGGGCAAAGGATACGGAGAGCTCAACCAAAATAAATAAAATGGATCACCTGCAAACATGTCCCTGCACTGAGCAGCACTCCTCGCCTAAGTGCCCGGCAGCAGCCAGCGGTGCGCTGACGCCCAGCGGGAGGGGAGGGACGCAGACAGGCGCTCACACACGCTGTGGAGGTCCCACAAGGTGCAGCTGGGCGACACCCCAAATAATTACATAAGCGCAGACCATGTGACCTGCCACCAACCCCACGTCCAGGCTTCGGCTCTGGAGACACACTTACCAACATGTGAAAGGCCATATGCAGGTGACGTGTACATGACATGGAAGTGACGGACATTGTCTGTAACAGTAAGATGGGAACAGTGCTCATCAACAGAGACACACAGGGCAGCCACAAAATAGAATGAAGCCGCTCTGTGCACTGACATGAACGCTCATCAAGAAAGACGCCTCTCAGAGAAGCAAACAAGGGACAGACCTGTACGTGCAGCAAGACACCAGTTACCTATTTGTAAAGACAGAGAGTCTTTCTGGAAGGTTCTACAAGGAACAAAGAGGGGAACGGAACTGCATGGGTTCCTGGGTAAAAAAAAACAAAAAAACAAAAACTTGTTTTTTTAATATGAAATAAAAGGTATCAACCAGCAGGTAAAGGAAAGGAACCTTGAAACGTCCTGTGTGTCCTTCCCTGATTGCATGGGGGATGGGGGAGGGGAAAGAAAGGGATGTTTCATTGAATATTCTTTTGTAGCTTTTCAACTTTTTTTTTTACTTCTCATTATCTATTAAAATATTTTTAATTTAAAAGGTTTATTGGGTTCCCTTTAATAAAAACTGTTCTAGTTGAAGAGGCTGGGGGCAGAAGCCAGGTTCCAGGAGGCTGGCTGTATTCTGTATCACTGGGTTTGGGTTTGGGTGGGTGGGTGTGTGTGTGTGTGTGTGTGTGTGTGTGCGCGCGTGCGCGCGTGCGCACGCACACGTGGGCAGAATAGCATGTATGGGAGATCCTATTTGTATTTAATTATGCATATATGATGTTTTCAAAGAATACATAAGTATATATTTATATAGGCATTAGAACCTCAGAAGGATTCACACCAAACTGTTAAAAATGGGCTCTCCCTGGAGAGCAGGCCTGCTGGCTGCTCTGGGGCAGGACTTGGTCACAAAGGAACCAAGACGTGAGTGGATGACTGAGGGGACACGTGGAAGGAAGGGTCTTGCTGCTTCCACGAAAGTGCTGATGCTCCAAGTGGGAAAACAGTGGAGGTCAAAGGTTGGTGTGGGGAGGTGGGGAGGTCAGGAAATAGCAAAGCGCAGCACGTGACCTAACAATGTCCCTGAGGAAACAGGCAGATGTGACCAGAACAGAGACAGAGGGACTGCCTGGGACAGAAAGGCAACCTCTGCCCCGAAACGAGAGACTAAGGACAGGACGGGTACAGATAACCTGCAAAACACCCACCCCAAGTTCCAACCCCCCAGAGGCGAGTCCGCTGGCCCTGCCTCTGAGGTCCTGGCCGTAGACTGTGTCAAAGAGATTATGTGAAATTAGCTATTATTTGAAAGACAGTCTGTCTTGCCTTTGTCTTCTCTTCACTCTAAATAACTTCAGGCCTTCTAACCCAAAACAAAACAAACTGCTTAAGAATTAACCAAATATTTCATTAGTTCTCAATAATTGCTTTTCGCTTTTGACAGGAAACGTTGCTATAATATGTTAGGTCTCACAGGGCAGCCATAAAATAGAGTGGCTATTATAAATAGGGAGGCTCCTACAAAACCGCTGCCTGGTTGAGAGTGATTTCTAAACTGTATATTTCAAGGGTAAAGTCAAACATCAGAGACCCTTCAATAATCTGTAAACCAGTTCGTGAACTGGGGGCAACAGCTCCTACTCAAACTAACGAGAGCAGCAGTGTTCTGAGGCGGGTTCTCAAAAAAAAAGATACCCAAAAGATCTTTTTTTCTAAACTCCAGTCCATCTAAGGCAGGAAAAAATAAAAAGAATACTGAAGTAGAGACTATTTTTCCTAGATGTGATAAAATTTTTCCTTTGATTTACTAACAGTCTCTAAGGAGGTCAGCAGTCAACAGTTTAGCAAACAGAAAGGATGTACCAGCTCGGGTCCCTCCTCCTAGCTTCCTTTCAAGTTGTAAAACTCATAAGTGAATTTGTTGGGAAAATATGTATATTAATCCAAAATGTCCTCAATCCAAAAGGAAGGTAAATAAAGTATACAGGACTGAGAAGAAAAATGGGTAAAATAAAGCCTAAGTAAACAATGAACTTCAAAAACTGCAGAAACAAGGCTAATATTGATGTTTATCTGCAATTACGTTCTAACTTGTATCAGTAATGCTACCCCATCGCTCATCACACCCTAATATGACATGAAACTTCCAGCTTCTACAACTATACTCCAGAACACATGTGGAATAGGAACTCAAAAATGTTTGTTGAGTTAAATAAAGCAAATGCGAACTAGCTCGTGTCAAAGTAAATAGCCTTAAATTAATCTGAGGGCAAAAGACAGTAATTAAAGTGCCACATAATCTGAGCCATTATACAGGAGAAAAACAGCAGGACTGAGACTCCAAGGAGACGTGAGGGGTTTTCATTTTCAACGAATATACCAGCAGCAGAAAAGCAATTAAAACCGTACCCCAGGATGTCTCAATTCCTTATCACGTACTTCACTACAAAAAGAGGACACTCTTTGGGACCTATAAAAGCTGGCCAAAAAAAAAAAAATCCAATCTATCTCAGGACACCCTCTCCTGCAGTGTGATGAAGGAAGCCAGACTTGCTTAGAGACTGGTGACCTTGGACCTCAGCTGCCTGGAACAAGTGTGAACAGGGAGCCGCACTGGCCTTCCAGGCACAGCTCTTCCTTTAACCTGAGCGGGAAAACAGCAGCTCCAGGCAAAGTCCCTTCCTGTGGTTTCAGACTACTTTCAGCTCCAACAGTCCAGGGTTTAGGGTTAAAGGAGAACCCAGAGGAAGCCATTTCTACCGCACATGACAAACTACCAGGTGTCTCACCTCTGAACTGCAATGGTTTCCAACAGCTTACGAAAAGCAACGAGACAAAGCAAGCTCTTGCTTGCCTTGGGCAAGAGATTATTAGCGGGTTTGTTCACCGTATCTGCGCGGACCCCAAGTTTCTCGGGCACTCAGCGCACAGAGGAGGACTCCGGAGCTGTACCACAGGACACACACCCAGAGGAGGGCCGCCACCCACCACGCTCCTGCACTAAGCACTTTACAAGCAGTTTCGACACCCTCTCGAAGTGGGTCCGTGAGGATCCTCATCACGAAATTCCGGAACGCGAGGGCAGGAGGGGCTCACAGCTCCCCGGCTCACAGCGTGACCACGGAGCTGACCGGCAGCCCTGAGAGCAGAGTGGCCTCTGCCACCTCTCACCGCAGTTCCACGGGGAGCCCAGGGACAGACCTGCCGGGCGCTGCGCCGACGCCCAGCAACCCGCCAGGTGCGCTCTTACCGTTGAGAGCCGGGTCCCTCCGGACGGCCGTGTGCGGGCGACACTCCGGAGACGACTGAGCAAGTGTTAGGTGGAAGGGATTAAGACACTAGCCTACTAGCCGTGAATGAAAAAGTCTAGAAGCAAGCACCGGAGACAACTCACAAACCCATCAACTGATGGATGGACAAACAAAACGGGGTAGAGCCACACAACAGAAATTATTCAACCTGAAAGGAGTGAAGTGCTGACACAGGCTACACAGGACATGAGTGAACCTTGAGAACAGTACGCTGAGTGAAAGCAGCCAACCACAAAAGGCCACCTCGTGTGTGATCCCATTTACATGAAATGCCCACAACAGGCAAATCCACAGACAGCAAGTAGATTAGTGGTTGTCACGGCTGGGGGAGGGTGAATGGGAAGTGACTGCAAATAGGTACAGGTTTCTTTTAGGGGTGATGAAAATGTTCTGGAATCAGACAGTGGTGATGGCTGCACAACTCTGTGAATATACTAGAAACCACTGAATTATACACTTTAGAGGAGTGAATTTCATGACATACGAATTAAATCTCAATAAATAAATAAGCATATGCCACAGCACTTTATCACTCATACAGAGAAAAGATGGCAAAAGATAAATTTAAACTTTTCCCAAAACTATGGCTTTATAATTAAATAAAATGGAAAGACAGTTTTTCGCACTGCACACCTACAGTGCCTACCTACTGAGCACAGTGAAGCCACCCCACTCTCCCTCCAGCCTACGAACACCTTCCTTTCTGAAAGTAAAAATGTCTATTTTACATTCTTCACACTTTTAAACTTCTTCTACAAGTCCTTGGGGCAAGAAGAATTTTAAAATAACCCAGTGAGACTTTAGAGAAGGAATTGCAAATACTGACTATATCAGAAAATTTAGTTACAAGAAGTATGTCCCTTTAAATAGGATAAAGAATAAAAAACAATTAATGTCTTTATCTTTAAAAGATAAACACAAAGTCTCTAAGCTCAAAGAGTTCAAAACAAAACACAACGTCTTACAAAAGAAATGCAAACAGAGCTTTAAGGGGCTGCTTTTTCAGGACTGCACTAAATATTAGATTTAGGGATACTAACAAGGCAAAAGGCTTACTTGTTAGATTTCACAGGACTTGTGTATCAGTGTCAGGCATGAATTTGAAAGCAGCAAAGGAACAGAAAGTTAAGTGAATATGAGTGAAGTTAAGTTCAGCAGTGACACAGGGGATGTACTAGGTAAAACTAGACACCATGATTGCTTCTGAAACATGGAAGCAATGGCCCCAAGGTTACTCATTATAACCTCATTATTAAATGTCAGGCAAAATTCTCCAGTTTCCCACAGATGAACAGAACAACAACAACAACAAAAAAGCCAGCTCCAAGTAACTACATATTCAAAAATCAACTTAGAAAACACCAAAACTCCAAAACATAAATATTTCACTCCCTGACAACGTGCCTTGTTTAAGTTAGTACTCCTAGGGAATTCCCTGGCAGTCCAGTGGTTAGGACTTGGCGTTCTCACTGTCAGGGGTCGGGGATCCATCCCTGGTCGGGGAACTAAGATCCCACAAGCCCAGCACTGCAGCCAAAAAAAAAGTTAGCGCTCCTCTATGGAAAGCCAGAGAGGACAAGGCCAAGAGAGCTCTCACAGAACATCTCCTGGGCGCTTCACATGGGACCTCATGGAACCCTCCAAACGAGCCCATGAGACAGGTAACCTGCTTTCCACCCCCAAAGGGAAAACCAGGACGAGAGAGGATTCTGGCCAAGGTCACACAGCTGGTCAATTCCGAGCCCCTGCATCTCATCAAATGGGTTTCTGGCTTGACAAAAAGTCTCTCTTATAAAAGGTATTTTTGTTCTAGCTTTAGCTCGCTGCCCCGCCAAAATAATCGCCATCTTCTGCTCTTATAAAGTGATGCATCTGTACACACAAAGGAATCCCTTTCAAGAGGTGAATATGACTGGTGTAACAGCCACAGACACTACCAGTGTTTACTAACACGAACAGAGGACTGAGAGCTCATGAAACTGGCCACCAGGGACTGAAAGCCCATGAACACCAGCACCCCAGAGCCTACTGAGTGCCCTATGGACAACCACATTTTATAGGACCCTGCTTTCCCTTTGTTGTAGCTGGAAAAACATTTTTAGGATGGGATTTGAACACACGCTTAAAAAAGGAAACCAAAGTCTCAGAGTGGTTCATATCTCAAAAAAGATACGACAAGTTAAAAACCAATGTAGGGGGGCTTCCCTGGTGGCACAGTGTTTAAGAATCTGCCTGCCAATGCAGGGGACACGGGTTCGAGCCCTGGTCCGGGAAGATCCCACATGCCGTGGAGCAACTAAGCCCGTGCGCCACAACTACTGAGCCTGCAGTCTAGAGCCTGCGAGCCATAACTACTGAGCCTGCATGCCACAACTACTGAAGCCCGTGCGCCTAGAGCCTGTGCTCCACAAGACACCCCAATGAGAAGCCCACGCACCACAAGGAAGAGTAGCCCCTGCTTGCGGAAACTAGAGAAAGACTGTGCGCAGCAACGAAGACCCAATGCAGCTAAAAAAAAAAAAACAACCAATGTAGGTATCACAACCATGTCTCAAAGGAAATCATTAAAAGCCACAATCCACAGTTGAAAGAGCTTAAAAACCACCACTAGCAAACCAGAGAAACAAAGTTTTAGTTTCGGACAGCGCAGACACTATCAAAAAGCACTCAGACTACTGGTATGATTGCAATCTTTTACTTCCCAGTCAGTTTTAATCCCAAAACACACAACACACGTGGTCAAAAATAAATCCTTTTGCTTGGAGCACAATTCTGGCACAGGGTCCCAGGGGGCTGTTAAAAAGACGTTTGAGCCCCAAATGCTTTGTGTTTACATAGTTTTTAAACATTTAGACAAAAGTTCACATTTCTAACTGAATGACCACTCTGCCCTTCCTGTTTAATTTGGAGACAGGAGATCTTTTAACTAATCCTAGTTGGACTCTCAATCAGCCTGGGATTTGTTTCTAAAAAGGAAGGCGGGTCACGGAGAAATAACTGTTTCACATGCGTTGAAGGCTCCAAACCTGCTTTTCCGTCTGTTACAACAGCCCGGTTCTTACACACAATATAAATACAGACACACGTACACATTCAGAAATACACATATACACTCTATACACATATATACGTGCGCACACACTCACGTATACACACAATGCACATACACTCAAGCAGACGTGTACTCACGTACACGCACACACTGACACACGTGCACACGGCGGCCTGCGGCCCATGGCGGCCTGCGGCCCACGCCGACCCTAACCTCCTGGGGCGACGCCGACACCACCACTCCCGGGAAATGGACACCTAAGCCGTGGGAGCCCCAGCACAGCACCCCGCGAACGTCTCCTATCGTTCCAGCGCCTTCTAATCTCCACCTCACTAGCGGCTTCCTTTTCTGATAATAAACACCAGATTTGGAAAAACCAAGAGGACACAATGTGTAACGGTTATCTGTCGCCCAACAGCCCGATGAAGGGGACAAAGGCCTTATCTCGGTTCCAGCTTCCCGCGGAAGACGTGTACCGAAGGCCCGGCGGGCCGCGAACTCTGCCCGGGGCGTCCTTCCCCAGTCCCGGAGCCCCCTCCCCCGGGCCCCGAGCAAGGCGGGTGCGATGGGCCCCAGGGGGCGTGGGGTGCCGGGCGGGGTCTAGGGGTGCGGGTTTGTTGTGCAAGGAGGGAATAGGGGGTTGAGGTGAGGGTGGGGTCTGAAGTGCAGGAGGGAGGCGTGGGACACGGAGTGAAGTGCGGAGTGGAAGCTTGGGGTGGCGAGGAGTCGGTGGGTCGGAAGCCTGGGGTGCGCACAGGGGTTTGTGGTGATGTGGGGTGCCAGTGGGGGCTTGGGGAGCTAAGTGGGAGGTTTGGGGTTCCGGCGGGGGCTTGGGGCCCGGGGTGAGAACTTGGGGCGCGGGCACGCACCTTGTGGCAGGCCGGGCATGTGGGCAGCGCGCTCTTGCCCCCGGGGCCCCCGCCGCCGCCGCCGCCGCCGCCGCTCAGGCTGCTCTGGATCTGCGTGAGCTCCTGGCGCAGCACCTGCTTCTGGTGGAAGCTGAAGGCCGGGTGGTTGGAGGCCATGGTGAAAAGCAGCAGGAACTCATCGCCCGTGCGGCCCTCGTTGAGCTGCAGCCCGTAGTTGTGGATGATGGAGTCGATGTGCGTGAGCGTGCGGTAGAGCACGCCCGCCGCCTCGCGCTGCTCCGAGCCCAGCAGCGCCAGCGACACGAGCAGTTTGCTGCGCACCACCTCGTCTGTCAGGTTGGTGAGGCTGCCCAGGTCGGCCGGGTTGTTGGCCTTGATCTCCGAGTCGCGCAGCGAGTGGTAGTCCTTGCGGGCCAGGTCCTCGAGGCACGAGCCGAGGAAGCGCAGCTCGAGCGGGATGCACAGGTCCAGCAGGCCGCACAGGAACTCCACGCGCTGCGGCGACGGCAGCTCCGAGAACCAGCGGTACACGCCGTCCCTCTGCAGCGGGCAGCGCTTCTCCACCATGCTGCCGCCCGCGCCGCGCCGCCACGCGGGGCCGGGGGCCGCCGCCCGGGGCCGAGGCCGGGGCCGGGGGCGCGGGCGGGCGCGGGCGGGGGCGCGGCCGGGGCCGGGCGAGGGCGAGGGCGGCCGGGCGCCGAGGGCCGCGCCGGGGCCGGGGGCGCGCGGCGCGGGCGAGACCCCCGCCAGGGGCCGGCGGGCGGGCGCGCGCGGGTCGCCGGGGGGGCCCGGGGCGGCCGGGGCGGCCGGGGGCGGCGATCGGCCTCGGGCCCCCCGCTCACGGGCGGGCTCCTGGCCCGCGCCCGTCCCCGGCGGCGGCCGGTGCGCGGCGGCGGCGGCGGCTGCTCCTCGTCGTCGTCGTCGTCGCCCGGGAGGCGGCCGCCCCCATCTCCCCCCGCGCCGCAGGGTCTGTCACTGCGGGCCGCCCCCCGACGGAGCCGCCCGGGCCATGCCGCCGCGCCGCCGCGCTGGGCCGACGGCCGTTACCCGGGACGGAGGCCGCGGTGGCTCGGGAGCGGCGCTCGGAGCGAACTCGGGAGCGGGCGGCGGAGGGATCTGCGCCGGCACTTGCCACGGCCTCGCGCCTTTGCTTCCAGCGCCGCGGACGGATCCGGGCCGAGCGCCGCGTTCGCAGCTGACGGGCGCCGGGACGAGGAGCAAGTGGGCGGGGAGGCCGCCTCTCACGACAGCCAGGCGGCCGGGCCCGCCCCCCGAGCTGATTGGCTCGAGCTGCGCCTTCTCGGCCCATGATTGTTCCGGGTCCCCAATCCGATTCGCCCCTGCCGCGGCCACGCCTCCCCGGGGCTGTCGATCACGTTGGAACCGCCCCGGCCCGCCCCGCGGCGGCCGGCGGAGTCAATTGGCCGGCAGGCCGGGCGGGCCGAAAACCCGAGGCGGATTTCTGGTTGCTTTTGTTCACACAGATCTGCGTGGAGCATTGTTTTAGGTGAAAGCGGGCGTCCGGGCTTCCCGTTTTATTGCTGAGCGTCACAATAGGAAGGTAGCGAGTGTCTTCGAAAAGCCGCTGGAGCGGGGCTCGAGAGACCCGCGTCCCCATTCCCCCTCTGTCTCTGCGAAGCTGTGTGACCTTGGGCGAGTGGCTTGGCCTCTCTGAGCCCTGGGCGCCACCCCCGAAAATGAGGGTGATGATAACCGCCCCCGGGGCCCGTGAGAAGGTCGTGAGTTCACAGAGGCCGGGCGCCCGCACCTCTGAGGCGGCTGGCCTGCCTTGAGATGTGACGGGAACAAGCTCTGTGCGAAAACCTCATCCAAATGGAGCCATTAAGTCGGCCTCCTTTCAGCGGGTTACTTCCTCAGCTCCGGGAACCGAGAGGATGCAAGCACACCGGCCAGGGTCAGGGAGCATTTGCATTGGCACGGATTGTGGGTTGGGGACAGGGGGGGGGAGAAGCTGGTGGCCCAGCCACCTATAACCCTACAACTGCAGGCAGCGGTCCGCCATCTCCAGATAAGGAAACCGAGGCCCGGGAGCAAGAAATTCATTCTTCCCTGCCCTTTCAGTAGAACCTTTCTTCTGACGTCCTGTGGTTTAGGACGGAGCCTGTTCCTGCATTTGTTCAGCAGCTCAACGGGGGCCTGGTGGACGCCAGGTTCTGAACCCTGGGGGGCCCCTTGCGAGCAAAGCCTGCCCTCCCGCCTTTGGAGCTGACAACCTGGTCCTGGGCAGTACACAATAGAGACTGATTGAATAAATGAATGCATTTCTTCAGAACATGGTCCAAGGTACTAGAAACTTCCTAACAAGACGTTCTGCAACCTCTGGACTTCAAAGTTGAACAGACACTGCAGAGCCATACTTGGGGTGGGGGGAGAAGATTTGCTTCCCAATCCCCCACCCCCTCCACTCCTGGGGCAAATCTTTCCTGAACCACCTGGTGTTTTTGGCCAGTGTGGGAAGAAGCAGGCATCCAGGTGAAGGTCAGCGTAGCTTCGCAAGTGTATTAGGTCCTCATAGGCAACAGGGGCAAGGCTGGGTCCAGCTGGGTCTCCGCACCTTACTTCCCCAGTACAGACTAATTTCTACGAATAATTTAATTAATCCTTGTTCTCTTTGACCTCACTTTCTCAAGTGATTCCAGGGAAGTAGCGGCATTCCAAAATCTACGACATGAGGAAGTGAAGGAACATGAAAACCAAAACAGTTCACCTTTGCTTTCTTTTGATAAATTAAGTTCCTTGGAGTGGAAAGATCTTGGGACCTTATCGGTGCTGGGGGTTTCCTCAAACCCAGCCCTTCCTGGCTGTGAAATCCCTAAGCTCCGGTGCCAGTCGACCTGGATTCTACTCCCAGCTCTAGCCGGCTGTGTGACCTTGCCCGTACATTCAACCCCTCCGAGCCTCAGTTTCCTCATTTGTAAAAGGCAGCCGGGAACCCTGCCTCCCAGCTGGCAGTGGAGGTCAGAGATGCTAATGGGAGCCCTTGACAGCTGGGACAACTGAGCCACAAGTAACTGGATCAAGGTCTCCCAGCTCCCAGCCGCCTTCTTGTCACTTCTGCCTGTGCTATTTGCTATTTAATGTATGCACTGGGGTGAAGAGTGTCCCCCAAAAGGTCCTGTTCATCCAGAACCTCAGACTGTGACTTTATTTGGAAATAGGGTCTTTGTAATTATAATTCAGATGAGAATCAAGATGAGATCATGGACTAGAGTGGGCCCTAAAGGAGAGTGTCCTTGTAAGAGACAGAAAAAAAAACAGAGACTTGGGAAGAAAAAGCCATGCAAAGACAGAGGCAGAGCTTTGGAGCCAAGGGACACCTGGAGACACCAGGAGCTGGAAGAGGCAGGAAGGGCCCTCCCCTGGAGCCTTCAGAGGGAGCATGGCCCTGCCGACACCTTGACTTTGAACTCCTGGCCTCCAGAACTGTAAAATAATACATTTCTGTTGTGTTAAGCCACCAAGTATGTGGTTGTTTGTTACAGCAGCCCCAGGAAACTCATACAGTGTTGTTTCCCCCTCAACTTCAGTCTAGCTCAATTTAATTCAACAGATATTAAATCCCTGCCCTGCTGGACCAGACCCCACTAGGGGTTTGGGGCTTCTAAGGAGAATTGAGACCCAGGCCCCCCGACTCTAAGGAACTGACGGCCTGGACTCCCTGCTGTGAAGCAGACGGGCGCCAGTCCACGAGGGAGCTTTCCCTTCCACACACTGTTCCCTTCCCCAGGGGCCTCCGAGGAGGGGAGAGGGTGGGCACTGACTCCCAGCCGGCCCTGAGGCTGCAGTTTTCTCTGTTTTCTCTGCTCTGCTTGCTCTCCCTGCCACCCGGGGATCCTTCCCTGAAACAGCCTCCAGCCCTGGGCTGCTTGGAGCTTCTCACTTTCCCTCGCTCTGCTTCCACTGGGACTTGAGTGTTTCTCCAGCTGCTACAAAGTGGAGGGGCCGGGGACCCATGGGAGGAGATTGAAGGGGCATCCCTCCATGTGAGAGAAAGGGGGCTGCAGGTAACAGGGAGGTGGGGCCGTGTGTTCAGCAGGGAGACATTCCCCACACAACGCTGAGCAGGACAGCAGGCTCACTCGCTCCTTCGGGCCATACCTGCCACGTGCCTGACACAGGGCCCAGGGATGACAGTGTGGTCTAGGAGAGCTCTCGGTCTACAGTAGGACAGTGTGTCTGTCTGCATTTTCCATAGAGCTGGGGTGGAGCAGAAATTACTTTAATATTATTATTATTTTTTAATATATAAATTTATTTTATTTATTTATTTTTTGGCTGTGTTGGGTCTTCGTTGGCTGCGCGCGGGCTTTCTCTAGTTGCGGCGAGTGGGGGCTACTCTCCGTTGCAGTGCACGGGCTTCTCATTGCAGTGGCTTCTCTTGTTGCGGAGCATGGGCTCTAGGCGCACGGGCTTCAGTAGTTGTGGCTCACGGGTCCTAGAGCACAGGCTCAGTAGTTGTGGCACACGGGCTTAGTTGCTCCACGGCATGTGGGATCTTCCCGGACCAGGGCTCGAACCCGTGTCCCCTGCATTGGCAGGCGGATTCTTAACCACTGCGCCACTTTAATATTATTTTTGAGAAAGAGAAAGATTTGGGGTTCACCCGAAATTCCCCAAATGATTTTGCAATGAAGCTATGATGTGCGAGGGATGACTTCTTGCGTCTGAATCAGTGACACTGTTGGATTACTTCAGTAGGCAGGGACCGGGCTGAGACAAGAGATCAGCCAGCTGGAGTATGGCTCTCCATCTCCCCCACCCCATGGCCTTGCTTCTCCTCTCACTTAGAATCCCGGCCAGAGAGGAAGAGCGTGGAGGCCAGGTTGTGGTTAGGAAAATGAAAACACAATTAAGATTGAGACTCCGATTAAGACGAGGGTGCCTTAAAAGCATAGGCTCCGTGCCTGGACCCACCGCTTATTTTTCCCTGAGATGTATGGCCAGGATGTGTGTGGTCTCCACTTAGATGTTTTTGTTTGTCCTAGGCCCTGCCTTCCTGTGATTGAGAAAGGAAAGGGACCCCTAATGTGCAGGACTTAAGAAGTGCCTCCCTAATCCTACTGCGGGATCCTTGCTCTGTGCCTTGGCTCCTGATAGCCTCAAGTGACGGCCACGAGCCGGTGCGAGGAATCCTGATGGTGCTGTCGTTGTTCCCATTTTACAGATGCAGAGCGGTCAGTTGTGGGCCTGGGGGCACGCGGTTCAGACATGTTGGAACCACATCCTGGCCTAAGTCAGCTGCCAGGACTCTGTCCCTCAGGGAGGAAAGCACAAAGGTGACAAGTCATTATTCACTATTTCTGCAAACTGGAGATTCCAAAGGTATCTGTGGCATGCCACTTCTTCCTAGCCGTGACTGCTGACAAAGTCCACCTGGGGTCATAAATGGGCAATTGACCCCAGCCACAGCCAGCCCTGTTTCTGCATGACCACACGTTCTCCTCCAGGGCAGACCTGCTTTCCAGGGTGTCTTTGACCTTGCGCTGGATGCAGTGTTTCCCCAGTGGGAGTTACCTGGGCTCTTACTTAAGATGCAGATTCCCAAACCCGACCTCAGGTGTTGAGTCAGACTCTGTGGGACGGGGCCTTGGAATCTGCATGTGGCGAGCTCCCTGGGGCACACCGAAGTTGGACGACTCCCCTCGGGCAAGGCGCAAGGCGTTCTTGCTCTCAGGCTTCTAGTGCTTCCCTGGGTCGACAACTGCAGTCATAATCAGAGTGAAGTCCGTGTTACAGGCCTACCATTCTGCAAGGATCTCCCTATTTTATTTTATTTTATTTTTTATTTTATTTTATTTTTATTTTGGCTGCGCTGTGCAGCATGTGGGATCTTAGTTCCCAGACCAGGGATGGAACCGGTGCCCCCTGCATTGGGAACACGGAGTCTTAACCACTGGACCGCCAGGGAAGTCCTGGATCTCCCTGTTTTACAGGTGGGGAGACTGAGGCTTAAAGAGGCCACACAGCCAATGAATAGTGAATTCTCATCATTAAGTTCTACAGCCTTATTTCTGTTGTATATTTGCTTGTTATTCACATTTCTATGTTTCTTACGCCGAAAGAATGATATCCTCTGAAAGCTAACTGTTCACTGCTGCTCTCGGTTTTGAGTGTTTTGGGTTTCTTTTGTTTACCTTTTTACAATGGAAGTTTTCAAACATACCCAAACGTCGAGAGAATAGCGTAGTCGTTCCCCACATCCCTATGGCCCAGGTCCAACAGAGATGACGTTTTACCACTTTTATTTCATCTATTTCTCCCTGGAGTGGGAGAAATACATATATTTTCTTTCTGAAGTATTTTAAAGCAAATAAATTGGGGATTATATATATATTAAAAAAACACTTATTTTGTCTGATTGTGAGATAATATGTGCTCCTTGTAAAGAGATTATTATATCTCACTGAAAAACAACCTAAAAGTCAAATAATGTCACTTCTCAATCATAACCAACATTAACATGTTAAAATATATTTTTCTAGACACTTTTGTATTCATATATACACATGCACACCTATTTTTACAGAAATGGTATATTTCTCGAAATTAGGACTGTGCGCCCCATTTTACCATCTGTTTTTTCCACCTAACAGTGTACCCCAGATGTCTATCCATGTCGTGGAATGTCTTCCAAATCGTGATTTTCAAGGGCGGCCCAGAATCTTGTTTGAATGTATCATGATTTATTCAACTAATCCCCTATTGTCAGGCATTCAGGTTGTTTCTGTGATCTGCTGAGTTTCAAAAGGCAGTTCTGCTTCTCCTGGACTTTGCACTAGGCTGAAGCCTGACCCGCCTCCTCTAGATCCTGCGTGGGTTTCTGAGAAGTGTCAGGCAGGGACAGAGTCAGAGGCACTGGGTAGTTCCCAGGGCCACCCCAACCAAGTCTTCAGTTCTTGGTTTGAAGTCTCAAGACACAAGACACACCCAGACCCAAGTGTGGGTGAAAACCACATTCCAAAGGGAGAGAACGTGTTGTTTGGGTGACAAGGTGTAACTCTAAAATACGGAAAGTTTCTTTTCAAACAATCATACCAGAGCTCACCCAACACAGTAACTCTCCCTCCTTCAAAGTAGTCACCCCGGAATGCAGTGCTCTTATTGAAAGAAAACTGTGATTGCTTGAAAATACATCCGTGAACTCTTTTAAAACTGTCTCCAGAGTTTTGTGTAAATAATGTTTGGATGTACTGTAGGCTGAAAAGTCTTTATGCTTCTAGGTGCATTGAGATCTGGAAATAGCCTGTGTTCACCAAATAAATTGCAAACACAGAATTTGCTATATCTAGTTTAAGCAGAAACAGATTTATTAAATTATAACAGAGAAGTGAGAATCTGGCAGGGTCGGAGAACCAGGTGTGGATGCCATTCTTGTGTCTTTTTGTAAATGAATTAGCCTGTTCATGTTTTTTGCCTATTTTTCTATCAAGTTTTGGGTCTTTGTTTCTGTCCATTTTTAAGATTTTTTTTTAGTATATTAGGGATATTAGCCCTTTATCTGTGATTTATGTTGTAAATACTCTCTCTCAATTTGTCAATTGCCTTTGACTTCGTTTATGGTGTTTTAACCTTGAAAAGATTTCTTTTATTTTTATGTAGTTAAATTTATTCATCTCTTATTGCATGGGGATTTGGAATTGTGGTTAGAAAACCTTTCCTTACACCCAGGTTATAAAGAAATTAACCCATGTTTTCTTCTACTATGTATACAGTTTCATTTTGTCATATTTAGATCCCTGATCTGTTTGGAGTTTACTCTTATGTAAAATATGAGGTATTTGCTTTTGAAACCCAGCTCTATTAGATGTATTCCTTAAACCTGGGGTTGCAAATTAAAATGCTTTCAAGAGCCAGGCAGAAAGCTAATGAGCAAAGCTAGATGGTAGAATAAAATAGGGAGTGGTGAGGTCTACAGCCAACCAGAGATTACATTTAAAAAACACAACCACTCAGTGGGTATATTAGTTTCCTAGGGCTGCCAGAAACAAATGATCACAAACTCGGTGGCTTAAAACAACAGAAATTTATTCTCTCACAGTTCTGGAGGCCAGAAGTTTGAAATCAAGGTGTCTGCAGGGTTGGTTCCTTCTGATGTCTCTGAGGGAGAACTGGTCCAAGCCGCTCTCCCAGCTTCTGTGATTCACAGCAATCCCTGGCTTTCCTTGCCTCCTGGCCACATCACTCCAATCTCTGCCTCTGTCTTCACATGGCTTCTTCCCTGTGTGTCTGTGTCCAGACTTCCCTCTTTTCATGAGGACACCAATTGGATTCAGGGACCACCCTTATCCAGGACGACCCCGTTTAACTTGATTACACCTCCAAAGACCCTATTTCCAAATAAGTGCTCCTTCATAGGTTCCAGGTAGACATGAATTCTGGGGGGACAGAGAGGGAAAAGCAGAACTACCCAGAGCCCCTGCAGCCTGTGTGCTGAGAGCCTGGGGGCCCTCCATGGATGCCTTATGCTGCTGTTGAAGTCGTTCAGGAGTGACAAAGAGTCTGCTGAGTTGGGAAACTCATCAGATGTTACTCTGAGAATCAGTTTTGAGAAGCACCGACAGGTGGTCACTTTAAAATGTTCTGAGAAAGGGACTTCCCTGGTGGTCCAGTGGTTAAGAATCTGCCTGCCAATGCAGGGGACACGGGTTCGATCCCTGGTCCGCGAAGATCCCACATGCCACAGAGCAGCTAAGCCCACGAGCCACAACTACTGAGCCCACGTGCCACAACTACTGAAGCCCACGTGCCTAGAGCCTGTGCTCCGCAACAAGAGAAGCCACCGCAATGAGAAGCCTGCATACCGCAACGAAGAGTAGCCCCCGCTCGCCGCAACTAGAGAAAGCCCACGCACAGCAACAATGACCCAACGCAGCCAAAAATAAATAAATAAATAATAAAAATAAATTAATTATAAAAAAATTCTAAATAAATAAATAAAATGTTCTGAGAAAAGGAAAAAGAAACCAGAGGCCAACTCTCCTAAGTGTGAACGAATAGTTGGCCTGCCCCACAGCCTTACAGAAGACAGGCTTGTTCGATATAAATATTTGGGTTTCCCCCTGGAGGCCAGGCCTCTGTTATGCTTTTTCCTTCAATGTAAGGGGTGAATTCATATTATAAATCCCTCTGTGCCAAAAGTCGGCCCATTTTGTACCAGAGAAGGAAAGGGGTGGTGTCTCCACCCGGAGATCCAGGGGAGGGCTGTCTTTGCAGCTAATCCCCTCTAAAGACTCCCCTAAGGTAGGTAGAATTCTAAGGATGCCCCCAGCTTCCACCCCAGCCCCAGTCCCTCGTTATCCAAACACTAACCCAGGTGCTGCTGTGAAGTGATTTTGCAGATTAAAGTCCCAGGTCTGGTGATCTTAAGATACGCAGATTATCTGGGCAGCCCTGACTCATTCAGGTGAATCTTGTAAAAGCAGAGCGTTTTCTCTGGCTGGAGGTCGAGGGGGCTGATAGAGATGTTAGAAGGATCAGGAGGCCATGACACGCCGTTTCTGCTCTGCAGACCGCTGGGGCCACGTGGGAAAGAATGTGGGTGGCCTCCAGGGCAGAGCATGGCCCCAGCCCACAGCCAGCAAGGACACGGGACCTCAGACCCACAGCCTCGGGGAAGCAGATTCTCCCGCAGATGGGAGCCCAGCTGGGGGACACAGGGCTTTTCGGCTGTGAGACCTGAACAGAGAACCCAGTGGAGCCTGTTCAGATTTCTGGCCCACGGAACTGTCAGGTGATAAGTGGGTGTTATTTTAAGCCACTAGGTTTGTGGTAACTTGTTGTGCAGCAGGAGACGCTAACCCGCCTCTGCTCTTGATGCAGGTCGGGGAGGACGCGGAGATTGGGGTCAGGCAATTCCATCTCTTCCGCTGGCGCACCTCCATCCTGTGTTCATCCATGGGATCTACCAGAGCTCCTGGCCCCTGCACGCGACGTAGAGACACCACGATGAGCTGGCTGTGAGGGTCCTCTGCTCCAGAGTTTGATGGAAAACAGCCAAGTGCCCCTCTTGTGGTCAACCAGTTACTGAAGACCCGGGAACCAGGTGAGTCTAACCACATTTTATCCGGGTGTTTTAGACCTTCCTAGAACCAAGGAATCTTGATAAAGTCCCTTAACACAATCAATTCCCCCTTTAGGGTAACATCCCAGAAAATTGCATTCCCGTCCCCCCACCGAAAAAACAAAAAATAAGTAAGCGGCCGAGTGTTGGGCATGTCACAGCTCTGGGTACGCTGCGCCTTGCTACTCTCCTCCCTTGTAGAGTTGAGGTGGTAGGTGTGGAGCACTTGGCGTCCGGCAGATGCTCAGTTAACGTTAGCAGTTGGGATGATGGCCCTCAGGTGGAAGGCTGATTGCACCACCCATCCTGGGTATCACCGTTGTGAAGCTGCGTGACCCAGGGCAGGTCTCCCCGTCCCGTCACAAAGGTGCCACTAGAGGGGGGACTTGCAGCCCTGCCTGCACCGGAGCATCCCCTGGGCTAGGGAGGAGCTGAGCCTCTGCCTGGGAAGATGACCCGGACCCCCGCGCATCACCGAACGGCAGTGTCACTGAACGGCAGTGTCACTGGACGGCAGTGTCACTGAACGGCAGTGTCACCGAACGGCAGTGTCACTGAACGGCAGTGTCACCGAACGGCAGTGTCAGCTGTGGGTGGGAGGAGGGGTCGGTGCCGAGCGGGGAGTTAGGGCTTTGAAAACCGTTGTCTCTGGCATGTCCGAGACAACCCTCACGCATGAGGAAGAGCAATCAGAGGACGCTGGAAGGTTCCCTGAGGAGGCGGGCGTGAGGCAGGAGAGGGGGTTGGGGGCGGCCCTTGCTCAGGCAAGAATGACCCCAGGCATGGGAGCAGGGGTAGGGGGTCTGATCTTGGAGGAAGATGGCACAGGTGTGGCCCTTACCTCCCCTCCCGAAGAAGACAGAAGGCCGATGTGGTCTCTGTTCTGAGCTGAATTGCTTCCTCCCAGAAGATATGTTGAAGTCCTGACCCCCGTTACATGGGAATGTGGCCTTATTTGGAAATAGGGTCTTTGCAGATATCATCAGGTTGAGATAAAGTCGTTAGGGTGGATCTTAATCCAGTAGGCCTGGTGTCCTTATACGAAGAGGAAACGCAAAGGGAAGAGGCCATGTGAAGACCGAGGCAGAGACTGGGGGGAGGCAGCCACAAGCCAAGGACACCTGGACCCCCAGAAACTGGAAGAGGCAGGAAGGACCCTCCCTAGAGCCCCCAAGAGGGAGCACGGCCCTGCCCCCACATGGACTTCAGACTTTAGGTCTCCAAACTGTGAGAGAATCCATTGCTGTTGTTGTAACGCCCACCCCCCGCCCCCAGTTCATGGTCCTTTGTTACGGCCGCCCCAGGACACTGATCCAGTCTCCAAGGCCGGGGCGGGGATGGCCGATCGGGAATGTGCAACACTGCCCATCATCTACCTGAGAGCCATCCCAACCTGTTCTGTCTCGCTGTCTCAGACTACAAAGGTGGGAAAACAGATTTTTACGTGCCCAGCTTCCCTTGCATCCAGGAGTCACTGTATGGTCCCGTTCTGGCCAGCAAGACCCAAGTACGTCTGCCGAGAGGTTTCTAGAACACTTCTGCTTCTTTAATAGAAGAAGTGTGTCAGGCATCCCTCTTTACCCTCCCCGTCGGGGCTTCCTTGAGCACAGCGCGGCCGCGGCGTAGGGGCCACGGCACTGGGGACCGTGCTGCCGGTGGTGCTGGGGCATCACGCAGGTGCTCAACTCAGCTTCTCCCACGAGAAAAATAAGACCACATTTGTTCAGGTTACTCGGGCTTTCTGCTACCTGCTGCTGAATGCATGCCTTCCTCGATACCGTGGTCTGCCCCTGGGAGCCTTCCCAAACCCGTCTTCCCTCTGGTGGACCAGAGGGGTAAGGGCGGGCGCTCCGGACGTCAGACGAGCAAACTCTAACCGTGGCTCCCTCACCCCCAGCTTGCAATTTGCCCCCTCCTCCCAGCGCCTCAGCCCTCTCGACATGGAGATAAAGATATAGACTTGGGAAGATGGCTAGATAGTTAAGATGATGCAGGTGCTTGGTGGATGCTCGAGAAGTAGCGGCTACCACCATTTCCAGGAGCATCTTCAGCCCCAGGTTCTGATGTACGTAGGGGCTCCACAAAAGCCTCAGCACTGGAAATGCTGTAGACAGGGCCAGGGCGAGGACTGGCCCGTCTCACCAGGACTTTGAACCAGCACTTGACACCGTATGGGTCCCCTTACCTCAGCGCGTGTGCGTGTTTACATCACAGACACCCGCGTCAGAGAACACGAACGGCCCTGTATCATCATGGTCGTTGCCACTGAGGGCGTGGGTTCTGTGCACAGGGCACGGCGCGGGAAGTCACCTGCCAGAGGACAGACAGCAAGTGGCAGCTAGGCCTCGAGGTCAGCAGCTCCTGGTGCCTCCGGCCAAGCTAAGGGTTTTGGCACCGAGAGCAGGAAGGGCAGAAATGCCAGGGGACAAAGCACTTTCACGCCTCATTTAGCCTTGTGACATGCTTTGAAATCAATAGATCATTATCCTCACCTGGTAAAGGAGGCGATCGGGCCTGGGGGAAGGAGAACAGATAGTGGCGGAGCTCACCCTAGAACAAAAGATTCCTGACCCCAAATCCTACTGCCCTGTGCCCTCCAGAAAGGCTGAAGATCAAGCCCGGGTCAGGATGACACCTCTGTGGGCGAGGAGGGTCACTGGGGCTCAGGTGACCGTGGTGTCAAGGAGCGAACACCTGTCGAGACCTACTGGAGGCTGGGTGCTTTGCATCGTCATCTCGCTCGGCTCTCTTTGGACTCAAAGAGGCTCAGAGAGGCCACTTGCCCATGTAGACAGCCAGCAAGGACAGACCCCATATCCTCCCCGCTGTGTGACGCTAATCACCATGGGGGTTTCCTGACCAAGTAGGGACCTTTGCCCGGCGTTTTAACCAGAGCCGGTCTGATACGTATGTATGATGTATGTTTATATATTAATATGTATTTGGCTTCTGCTTAAGATTTTGTTTGAAGAGGATGTCCTGTGGCTAATGTTTTTAACCAGTGGTCCACATATCACACGTGTGATTCTTGGTGATGAGACTTATTTTCTTTCCTGCAGGGACAGTATTCCTCAAGAACTTCTGGACAGAGCCGTCAGAACCGTTCCTGGCTACAGTATACAGCAAGGCCATGCTGACATGTCCCAGGTGAAGGTTAGTACTGTCAAAACACATGTGCTGGTGGCTTAATTAAATTCTGAGTTCCCTGAGAGCAGGGACCAGGTCTGATACTTTTCTGTCACTTTGGGTTTCCAGCTCTAGACAGTTGCCTTGTACATAGTAGGTGTTTATTAAATGTTTGAGACGGTCATTCTGAATTCCCAAATAAGTTTTTGTGATGCTTCTCCCAAACAGAAACATTTTCTTCTGTAAAGATCATGGTACTGTGCTAATTTCTCCAATTAGTGGGATAGCTTGTCTATCAATTATGATCTCTTGTGTATAATTATGGTTCTACCCAAGTGCTTGCAAAGTGGAATGTTTTCCAAAATATTGTTGATATTTCCTTATAACATAGCATCAATCCCAGGATGGGAAAGACTTGAGCTGAAAGAGAATTTAGCAGTCAGGCAGGTTAACTTCTTAACTAGCAGATGAAGAAAAGAGGTAAAGGGCTACCAGGGATCACCCAGTCAACCCACTTATCACCCGCGTTGGGGAGTGATTGCTGGTGCAGAAAGTAATTGATGTGATTTACAACCTTTTCAGATTTTTGATCAACTACATGTTGTGGGTTTTTTAATAATTTTATTTATTTATTTATTTGGCTGCATTGGTCTTCATTGTTGCACGTGGGCTTTCTGTAGTTGTGGCGAGCAGGAGCTACTACTCTTCGTTGTGGTGCGTGGGCTTCTCATTGTGGTGGCTTCTCTTGCTGCGGAGCACGGGCTCTAGGCCTGTGGGCTTCAGTAGTTGTGGCACGTGGCCTCAGTAGTTGTGGATCGCAGGCTGTAGAGCGCAGGCTCAGTAGTTGCGGCGCACGGGCTTAGTTGCTCTGCGGCATGTGGGATCTTCCCGGACTGGGGCTCAAACCCGTGTTCGGTTTGAGCTCAAACCTGCATTGGCAGGCGGATTCTTAACCACTGCACCACCAGGGAAGTCCGGATCAACTACATGTTTGACCAAATTTCTCTGTTTTTCATATGTGTTAACATTTTGCAATAACATGTGCTAGTCACTATCGATCCATGCTTCTGACATCAGATTTGACTTTATCCATGTTCCCTGCTAACTAGCGGCTCCCAAGAGCAGCTCTGCTTGCTCACGGTGACTAGTACATGTGAGGTAATCGACTGAATGATTGCTGGAACTTGGATTGAAATGTTGCATATGACTTTCTCATTAAGTCTGATGGCCCACTCGGCAGGAATCCTAGACCATCCTGTCTAATCGCTGCTGGGTTTTAGTGAGAAATATCTTTGGTTGCAATGGACAGTGATGTTAAACATTTAGGGTTTGTTTTTCTCACATGACAATAAATCCAGAGATGGGTAGTGTTGGTGGTGCTGCTCCAGCAATGATGCTCAGTGACGTCAGGGACTGCATCTGTGATTCTTTTTGGCCTTTCCTCATGGTATCAATATGGCTGCCACAGCTCTAGGCATCACATCCTACACTAAATGCAGGAAAATCGGAGGAAGGGAAGAAATCAGCAGTGTATAATTCAATAGTTTTTAGTTAAAAATTAAAAGAGTACAACCATGCACAACCATCACTACAATTTTAGAACATTTTAACCACCCCAGAAGAAACCCTGTACCCATTACTATCACTCCTCAGTTATCCACGACAACCCCAGCCCTGGCAACCACTGATCTATTTTCCACCTCTGTGGATTTGCCTCTTCTGGACATTTCATAGAGATGCAATTGTACAATATTTGGTCTTTTGCCACTGACTGCTTTAAGTTAGCATGATGTTTACAAGGTTCATCCATGTTGTAGCATGTGTCAGTTTTCCCCATCTTTTTGAGGTATAACTGACAAATAAAATTAAATACATTTAAGGTGTACAACCCGATGATTTGATGTACACATACACTGTGAAGTGATTACCGCAATCAAGCTAATTAACATTTCCATCACCTCACACAGTTACCTTCTTTTTTTTAATTAATTGAAGTATAATTGACCTACGACACTACGTTGGTTCCAGGTGCACAACATAGTGACTCAGTGTTTCTATACATAACAAAATGGTCCCCACTATAAGTCTAGTTAGCATCTGTCACCATACAAAGTTACTATAATATTATTGGCTGTATTCCCCATGCTGTACAATTCCATCCCCATGACTCATTTATTTTGTAACTGGAAGTTTGTACCTGTTAATCTCCCTCACCTATTTCACTCATTCCTCCCACCCCTATCCCCTCTGGCAACCGTGTATAAGTCTGTTTCTGTTTTGTTATGTTTATTCATTTGTTTGGTTTTTTAGATTCCACATATAAGTGAAATCATGATATTTGTCTTTCTCTGCCTGACTTATTTCACTCAGAATAATACCCTTCAGGTCCATCCATGTTGTCACAGATGGCAAGATTTCATTCTTTATTACAGCTGACTAACAGTCCTTGACTATGCATACCACATTTTCTTTATCCATTTATCCAGCAATGAACAGTTGGGTTGCTTCACTATCTTGGCTATTGTAAATAATGCTGCAGGGAACATAGGGGTGCATATATCTTTTCGAATTAATGTTTTTGTGTTCTTCAGAAAAATACCCAGAAGTGGAATTGCTGGATCATATGGTAGTTCTATTTTTAATTTTTAAAGGAAGCTCCATGTTGTTTTCAGAGTGGCTGCACCAATTTACGTTCCCACCAACAGTGTACGAGGGTTCCTTTTTCTCCACATCCTCGCCAATACTTATTATTTGTTGTTTTTTTGATAATAGCCATTCTGACAGGTGTGAGGTGATCTCTCATTGTGGTTTTGATTTGTATTTCCTGATGATTAGTGATGTTGTGCATCTTTTCATGTAATGTTGGCTATCTGTATGTCTGCCTGGAAAAATGTCTATTCAGATCCTCTGCCCATTTTTCAAGCGGGTTTTTTTTTTTTAATGTTGAGTTGTATGAGTGCTTTGTATATTTGGATATTAACCTCTTATCAGAAATCTCATTTGCAAATATCTTTCTCCCATTCAGTAGGCTGCCTTTTCATTTTGTTGATAGTTTCCTTTGCTGTACAAAAGATTTTTAGTTTGATATAGTACCATTTGTTTATTTTTGCATTTGTCCCTTGCCTGAGGAGACAAATACAAAAAAAAAGAAAATACTGCTAAAACCACTGTCAAAAGAATGTACTGCCTATGTTTTCTTCGAGGATTTTTATGGTTTCAGGTCTTACATGTAAGTCTTTAATCCATTTTGAGTTTATTTTTATATATGGTTAAGAAAGTAGTCCAGTTTGATTCTTTCACATGTAGCTGTCCAGTTTTCCCAACACCATTTATTGAAGAAGCTGTCTTTCCCACATTGTATATTCTTGCCTCCTTTGTCATAGATTAATTGACCATATGTGTGTGGGTTTATTTCTGGGCTCTCTATTCTGTTGCATTTATCTATGTGTCTGGTTTTGTGCCAGTACCATGCTGTTTTGATCACTGTAGCTTTGTAGTATAGTCTAAAGTCAGGAAGTACGATGCCTCCAGCTTTGTTCTTCTTTCTCAAGATTGTTTTGCCTATTTGGGGTCTTTTGTGTTTACATACAAATTTCAGAATTATTTGTTCTAGTTCTGTGAAAAATGCCATTGGTCTTTTGATAGAGATTGTATTGAATCTGTAGACTGCTTCAGGGAGTATGGTCATTTCAGCAACATTAATTCTGCCTATCCATGAGTACTGTAAATCTTTCCATTTGTTTGTATTGTCTTTAATTTCTTTCATCAGTGTCTTATAGTTACCTTTTTTGGTCTGTGATGAGAATACTTAGAAGTCTACTCTCTTAGCAAATTTCAGGGGCACTATACAGTATTAACGCTAGTCACCATGCTGTATATTAGATCCCCAGAACTTATTCATCTTGTAACTGAATGTTTGTACCCTGTGATCAACATTGATTGCTGTTTGTGATGACATTTTATTCACCATTGTTGGGGCCATGGTTACCTGATACAGTAGGCAAACCTCATTGTTTACCCCTGGGGTAGTAGGAGAGCATTTGTTAAGCAGACACTGGAGCATAGCACAGAGGTCCAAGGCACTGTCTCTCTTAGGGAGTTTACATCTCTAGCCGGGGAGCATAATGTACACACATGAATGAAGAAAGCCCTCGGAATCATGGAGGTTTGCTGTGCTTGCTTCTTATATTATCACCTCACAAGGCAATGAAAGCTGCCGGCTGCCAGGGATTATAGTGGGCACCTTATATATTTAATTCTCAGCAAGGCCCTGCAATAGAATGGATGCTCTTGACTACATGTACTGGAAAATCCAACTCAAAGGGGCTTAAACGAAAAAGAAATTCATTGTCAAAAAGTCCTGAGGTGTGAAGATTCTAGAGTTGGTGAATGTATTGGCTCAAGGACACCGTTGAGGACCCAAGCTGCTTCTGCCCTCCTCAGTGTGTCAGCCTTGACCTTAGTTTGGCTCTCCTCATGCTCACAAGTGGCTGCAGCTGTTCCAGGTATCACATCTGACATCCAGAAGAAGAAGAAAGATTATCTTTCTTTGTGTAACAATTTTAAGGGCAAAAAAATAAAAACAAACAAAACAAAAATCTTTTACTGAAGCCCCTTAACTTAGGTTGTATCATATGCCCATGCTTAAATTAATCACAGACAAGAGGAAGAGAGTCATCATGGTGACCTTGACCAGTCAGGATATGCCTTCTGGGGCTGGAGCCAGCCTCTCCTGAAGCCCATGGATGTGCAGAGAGTGTGGAAGCCAGAACAATGTCAGGGCTCTGCTTGCAAATGAGGACACTGGGGCTTACAGAGGTTATATAACTTGCAGGAGGTCACATCTGGTATACTGTATGCCAGATTTCTAATGCAGATCTGTCTGGCCCCAAATCTCTCTCCACCAGACTACACTGGTGCTTTACACGAGGTGGCAAGGTTGGCTAGGGAAGGGCTTATATCATTACAGGGCTGTTATTACCTTTTTTACAGTCATAATCACAGTGACCATCGTACTCCATTAGAGCCAGCTTGTGAGTGTGCGGGTGTTCCGTAATCATTATTCTTGTAGCTGGGCAGATACAGTCTAGCCCCAGATAATCCCATAGCCCATTCCAACATTGTGTGACGGTCAAGTCTGCCAGCTTAATCACCTCCACTTCTCTGGAGATGGACTCTGCAGCCTCTCGCGCTTCCTTCCTCCTCGTCCAGCCCTCAGCTAGTTCTCCGAATGAGCGCCATGCTAGGACTGGGAAGGAAGTTGTTGTGTCTGCCTGCATCACTCATTAGCATCCCTGGGAAGTTTGACGAGGGAGGAGGTTCGAGTGGCTGTGTGTCATGAGGCTGGAGCATCCCTGGACTTGCTGTCTAACCCATCTATGGTCCGCTGCCCCGGCTAAGGGGGGAGTGGGTGCCTCGGCAACAGGCTCCTTGTCCTCATCTCTCACTTGACACTCGCACGGCGCTGCACGTCACTAGCACAGAAAGGGGCTGTGCCCTGCCTTGGTCCTGAGCTGATCGGGGCTAAGACCTTCTTCCTGCCATCTGAGTTCATGAACAGTTAGCGACGTCAGAAGCGGGACAGCTGGGAAAGCCCAGAGCTTTGGAAACTTGGGTTCTGTCTTTCCTAACTTGGCTTTGGGCGTGCCACTTATTCCCTCTGTACCGTAGTTTTCTTATCTGTGTAATGGGGCGCCGCATTGCAGGGCTGCTATGTAGCTCAGGGACCAAGGATACTGAAACTTGACAAATGGCTGGCACCCAGGAGCAGCGGCCACGAGTGCCATTATCACTGGACTTGGGCCAGTAAAACTTGGGATGAAGTCAGGGCTCCTACATGAAACTGTTGAGTTTTATAAACTATGGGCCAATTTCTTACCACACTTGGGTGTGGCCGAGTTGGATTCAAATGAAGTGAATTGAGCCGGTAGTCACCTGACATCTTGGCATACTCTGAAATGAGAGTTTAAATTTTCCTATGAAGGCAGACTTCAAAGTCTCGTGAGCTTCCTCGCTTTGTCCAGGGAACTCCGAAAGAAACATTCCATGGATTTGTTTCCTTCCGGGTGAGTGTACCAGCTCCCTCTGGCTGCTTGGTACCTTAACATGTATTTATTATCTTACAGTTCTGGAGGTCAGAAGTCTGAAATTAGTCTTTTTAAAAATATTTATTATTTTTTTATTTATTTAGGCTGTGCCGTGTCTTAGTTGCGGCATGCATGTGCGATCTAGTTCCCCGACCAGTGATCGAACCTGGGCCCCTGCATTGGGAGTGTGGAGTCTTACCCACTGGGCTGCCAGGGAAGTCCCTGAAATTAGTCTTACAAGTTTAAAACACGTGCATTAAAAGTGCAATGTGCTCGGGACTTCCCTGGCTGTCCAGTGGTTAAGACTTCGCCTTCCAATGTAGGGGGTGAGGGTTCGATCCCTGGTCGGGGAGCTAAGATCCCACATGTCTTGCTGCCAAAAAACCAAAACATAAGACAGAAACAATATTGTAACAAATTCAGTAAAGACTTTAAAAACGGTCCACATCAAAAAAAAAAAAAAAAAAAAAGTGCAGTCTGCTCAATGCTGCAGGCGGTGACCACCCTCCTGGGGTGAAACCATCTGCTGAGCACCAGGAAGAGATCCTAGGTCATTTCTGAAGACTAAGAGATCTGGCTCCGGATTGACATTGGCCCTCTGTATCCACGAGAGTCCAGACAGGAAAACAGACCACCCCAGCTCTTTTGGCAGGAGAATTCAACACAGGGCCCTGGTGGAACAGGTGTGGAAGGCTGGAGAGGCAGAGAGGTAACATGCAGCAGCAGAGGGCAACACAGGCTCGGCCCCCGGAGGGGTGATGCTGCACGTGGCCACTCCTCAGCCGTCTCCCGATGCGCATCCTTTGGGAAGAGCGAGAATGCCCCCCACAAAGTCCCGTTGGCTGGTTTGCTAGCTCTTAGCCTACTGCAACATAAAGTTGTGACATGTTGGCTTCGCAAAGTGGATTTGCAGGTTCTATACCCACCTCGTCTAGTCCTAACTAAATTAAACACGTGCCTTAGAAAGAGTCCTGCAGAGAAACTGAGGATTGAAGCAAATACTACGAAACTTGAACACAAGTGAGAGCCAGAAAGCGGCAGAGGCAGCTGTCCTATTCCTGCCCAAGCTCTTTATCAGACCTGTCCCATGGAGAAAACAAAGACGATCATCCAATCTGACCTCAAAGACAGCCCCAGATTCCAGATGATCAAGAAGTCTATTTGAAACACGTATTCAAAAACCCATGATCATTGGCAAAAATCCTCACCCAAAGGCATCTTTCTGCCTTGAGTCAGTGATGATAGAAGCTGACAATTAGCAGGACATTAAAAAACATCATTTCACCTTTTACTCAGCCCTTAAAAAATTCCCTGTTGAGGGAATTCCCTGGTGGTCCAATGGTTAGGACTCGCCAGGGTTCAATCCCTGGTCAGTCCCACAAGCCACACGGTACGTGCCACGCCCCCCAAATTTCCGTGTTGATATGGGTCTTATGATTTTTGCATAAAATATGAGAACAGAGGCGCATGTGTATAATTCATAAATTTTAAAACACACGTATATTGTGCTGGAAAGTTTTTGCCCTAAAGAATTCATGTCTATTAGCTGTCAAAACAAAAACGGAAACCAAAACCCCATATCAAACAGTGACTGACTGTAGGAAACATTTTAGCTTTATGCACTATGTAATCGAGAATTCTGTAACGGGGATGGCTACAGGCTAATGGTGAGGGCCTAGATGTGTTTTTTATTGTTGGGGAGAGCCTGCTGTACAGAGAAGGTGTTTGCTAGAGGATTTTGTCTGTCTGTTTGTTTACTGATTTATTAGAACTGGACTAAGGAGCCCCTTCCCCGCTCCGTGTTGTTCTTACTTCTCAGCAGAGTGAGGGTTGGGTGGCGGGGAGGCTAGAGCATCTAACAGCCAGAAATGGGGGGACGGCTCTGGCTCCCCTGCCGTACGTGGGTGCCAGTCCTAAGTGCACAGGGCCTTACAGAGAAAACCCAGTTGTGGGTCTTTCTCCCCTTCAAGGCTGGGGCAGGAAGTGGAGACCAGTGTCCCTCCCCCCCTTCACCCAGAGCCCATGCCTGGCTTGGAGATGGAGTGTGGAGACATACGCATTTGGATGGTTGGTAGGGACTCTTATCCAAGACTTTCAAGGAGAACTTGACCTCCCTGAAATTATACACAACATTTTCACGTAAATACCTGTACCCACTTTTTACAGCAAAGGGTCCATAACTTTCACCGTATTCCCAGATAAGCCCGAGACCCAAGGGAGGTTGGCAAGAGTTGGGAAAACATCGGTCTGAGCTCAAGCTGGGTTCTGGCCACGGGACCGTCACGTCACCTCTCTGAGCCTCTGCTTTCCTCATCTGGACGATGGGACAATCCTGCCCGCACCCCCCACCCCCAGTTGTTGCCATGGACACGCAGAGCAGTGATGCCCAGTACCAGCAACACCAGCCTCTGCTGACCCTGTCCTGCTCCCCAGGGCTGCGCTGGCCTCCCTGGGTTCCTGGCTACCAGGTTCCCCAGCAGCCGTTTCGTTTGTTTGGAACAAGTTCCTGGGGTCTCCTGGAGAAAAGATTCTCAGCCGAGTTCCAGAAAACAAACACGCTGTCCCCGCTTGGAGATCTCCCAGCTGCTCCCTTGGCCCCCCAGCTGAGAAAAAGTGGTGTAGGGAATGTTCATCTCTTGAGGAAGCAGAAGAGCACCTTTTAGCAGAACAAGCAGAAACCACAGGAGGGGTGCAGGGGGCTTGCCAAAGCGTCCTAGCGTGGCACTCTGGGAATATCCATTTCCTTTGTTCTACCTCGGCCAACAATGCCTCCAAGAGAGGCTGTTAGCGGGGCTGGAGACACTGGCTTTCTCGGCCCAATCATGGTCGTTTCATGTCACAAAACTCACTGATGTCTCAGACCAAAGAGACTGGTCCTCAACTTCAGCTTTCAGCCTTTAGGCAATGTGAGGGGCCCTCTCTGTGGTCGACGTCTCGGCATCCCTTCCCGTCCTTAGGTGCCCTCTTGCGTGAAGAAGCAGGGCTCTTGGCAAGGTTCGTGCTGATCACATAATGGTTAAGGGCCTCAGTTCTGGAATCACATCGACCAGGGTTTGAATCCTGGCTCCACCACTGAAGAGCTGTGTGGCCTTGGGAAAATTACTCCATCCTTCTGAGCCTCAGTTTTCTAATCTGCAAAATGGCAATAACAAGCATTCTCACCCCAATGGGTAGTTCCGAGACCTGAATGTGGTCATCGTAATAAAGCGTTCAGTATAGGTAAGTGCAGACACGTGGAAAGGAGGTCACAAGGGGTAGCTAGTGTTATTTCAGTTGTCTGATTATAAAATCGGAAAGTGGCAAAACACAAAAAATGTCAAAGAAGAAAACCAAAAGCACTCGTGACCCCATGCTCTGGAAGCAAACACTGCTGGCCTGTGGTTAGGTTGCCGTTCAGTCTATTTTCTTTCTTTTTTTTTTTTTCATTGAAATATAGTTGATTTCCAGTCTATTTTCTATGCATGTGTATTTCATAGACTCAGCTCACTGTGGAATGAGTACAGCTTACATACATATATACAGGCTAACTTTTCTTAATTCCAGGCATGATGTTTCTTAACCCACTTTTTTTAAACTTAAAAATATATCGAGAACATTTTCTCCAAATCATTACATTTTACCATATTGCATATTTTCCCACACTTTGATGTTTCTGAAATAAAGATGTGTTTTAGAATCAATGTCAAAAGAAACATGCCAGCTATTTCTTCTCTTTCTCTTTTTCCCCTGAAAAGGGGGTTATGAAATGGGTGTTACACGTAAGGAATGATGGTATCTCAGACTCAAAATAACGGCGCTTTCAGAAAAACACTTCTTAAAAACCATATAGTATTCTTGGGTGCCTTTGCCATAATTAACGTAACCCACTTCTAATTTTGGACATTTCAGCTCCTTCCTTTTTTTTTTTTTTCTTCTTAACTATCATCAACAACGCTGCCAAAGAAAACGTATGGCAGGAAGTACAGTCTGGTGGGTTGCTGACCCAGTGGGACGGAGGTGGGTGGAGAGGTCAAGGGCACAGCCAGCCTGTGATGACCTTGTAGGGAGGAAGGTGGGAGATAAGTAACGGCCCCCTTCTCCTTCCTTCCTCCCTCCAATCTCATGCCAGGGCTCCCTGCTGGCGAGGAAGGGGGGCACAGTTCTTCAGGTCAGCCCCCCGGGCACCGTGGGGAGGCGCCCCAGATGTGCAGACATGATGCCCAGCGCACATCTGCCCTGGTGAATCGAGGCACCGGCTTTAGGCTGGGAGCTTACCGCACGGGCTTTCCCTTCCCGTGGAACAGAAGGTGCAAACCGAGCGCGGCCCCCGCCAGCGCCAGGCACAGACTGGGGAGCCCACATGCTCCGAGGCAAGAGCGGAGATGCTTTCTCCTTTTCTGGAGTTCTGGCTCATGCCTGCGTCTTGGGTAGGATGCTATTCTTAAGCGCCTGGCTCTGTGGATTTGTACATGGGAAGGGAGGAGAGGGGATTGACACCGTGCAGGGGTGGGCAAGGGGGCGCTGCCTGTGTGCTGTGCTAACAATGGGGCTGGGGTTGGCGGGCTGTCACACCCACTGCCGACATTAATCACATCCTGCCTTGCCTTCCCCAGCAGCTCTGACACAGGAGGCCACACCCCGCTTCTGGAAAGCTCTGCTCAGACTCTAAGGGTGCTTCTTGGCCACGCTTCCCCTGTTGGGTCCCTCCCCCCACCCCCCCACCAGGGATCCTGCTGCTGGCTCTGGAGGCTGGGTGGGCCCTGGGCCACCACGAGAAGCTGATAAAGCACTTTGTACCGCAGGCTCTTTGACGGGAGGACGCCTGTCCCCTTTGGAATGTCGGCAGTTGTGTGGGGCGGGCTCACAGGCAGGGTGTGAGGCCCAGCCCGGTCACTTACAGCCAGGGTTTTGGGGTTGCAAGCAACAGAAGTGGTTGGGGAAGGGGGTTACTGGAAGGAGGTGAGCTAGTTTACAGAACAGAGAGGAAAGATGGACAGCATATTACAGGACAGAGAAGAGAGGCACAGCACCAGGGATGTGGGAGAGGCACAGTTAACAAACAGTCTGGGGGCAGGGGGGGCTCAATTTGCTCCATTTTACAATCGGGAAGTCAGAGGGGAGGGGACTTGCCCAGGGTCATGTGGCTCATTGGAGGCACAGCCAGCCCTGAGCTCAGACCCCTGACATGGTGCGGTGGGACCAGCACAGGTCCCCAAAGAAATCCAAAGCCAGCAGGTCCTTCCGGCAAAGGGAGTGCTTATTCCAGGGCTGCCTGCCCTCCTGGATCCTGACCCCTGGGCGTTGCTTATTTGGGATTGGCGGGCAGGCTGTGCCCCAGGCAGAGGGAGGGGGGCTCAGGCAGGACTGGGGTGTGACTCATTTCTGCCTACCCAGCCAAGCTCCAAATGGGGAGGCTGGCCAGCAGGAGCCGGTGCGCAGCCACTAACCAGCTGCCGGCATCCTGCTCAGGGTGGCCTCAGTCTGCAGAGGCCACAGAAGCACGGCCTTGGCAAGATTCCAGGCCCTGCCTCTCCGACCACCAGCAAGCCCACCCCGTCGGCGTCCGCTGCCATGACGAGTGCCGCCTTTCGGGCTCCGGACACACCAGACATCTCACCCATCCCTACCCCCTCCCCACCCATTATCACCTCACCCGGAACTCCACTGCCCCCCCCCATCCCCTGCACGGTGTTCCTCCCAGCCCACTAACTTGGCGTGTGAAAGAATTCGGGCTCTGCAGTCAGAAAACCACGCTGCCATCACAGCTTCCTGGTGTGGATCTTGAGCACGTTGCCTAGCTTGTCTCCACGTCAGTTTCCTCCTTTGTAACATGAAGATAAGACCTCCCCTGCAAGGTTACTGTAAAGATGAGGGGTAGGGTGTGCAAACGCCGAAGTCTGGCACACAATAGATCCTAGAGATGATGGCTGTTAATCTCATTCCAAGGCCCGGCATCTCCCTCTGGGACCAGGCTGGAGGAATGTTCCAGGCCGCAGGGTCGCTCTCCCTTGTGCTGCCTCTCACCTTGATCTGGGTCGTTTTTGTAGCACTTCCCAAATGCTACCCTGTACTGTCCTCGTGGCAGAAGGGAACATTCTGGCTGCTTAAAACCAAGCCACACAAAAAACTCACTGTCATCAGTTCTTGCCTTCAAAAGTGGCAAATCATACTGGGGATGCTGGCCTCGGGATTCTGGTTAGCCAAGAGCAGAGGAAAACGTGTCATTCCAGAGCCCCAGCTAGTGCTTCGTGCTGCGAACTGCTGGAGTCCTGGCTTACCCGAGCATCTTAGTGACCTTGTGTTACTCAGGACTCTTTTCGCTGCAAATGACAGACATTCAACCCAAATCTCTAAAGTAAAAATAATATTTATTGGTTCACTAAGTGGAGAACAGAATCTATAGGTGTGCCTAGCTTCGGGTACAGCTGTATCCAGGGGCTCAAATGGTGTCTTTCCTTCTCTTTGTTCTGCTTTCTTCTGTGTGTTGGCCTCATTTTGTAGATACCCTCATTTGTTTGACGAAGGGTGATGGTAACTCTAGGTTTCTGTGTCAGGTTGTATATTCCAAATTTGGCCACATCTACATGTGTCCCATCCCACATGCTCTTCTAAAATGTAATGTCGACATACTCCCAACAAAAGGGAGGGAGGGTTTGGGCTTTCCTGGTGGCGCAGTGGTTAAGAATCCGCCTGCCAATGCAGGGGGCACGGGTTCGAATCCTGGTCTGGGAAGATCCCACATGCCGCGGAGCAGCTAAGCCCATGCGCAACAACTACTAAGCCTGCGTTCTAGAGCCCGCGAGCCACAACTACTGAGCCTGCACTCTAGAGGCCGTGCTCTGCAACAAGAGAAGCCACCACAATGAGAAGCCCGTGCACCACAATGAAGAGTAGCCCCCACTCACCACAACTAGAGAAAGCCCGCGTGGAGCAACGAAGACCCAACTCAGCCAAAAATAAATAAATAAAATTTTTTAAAAAGATAGGGAGGGTTTATGTTCTTTCCTCTTGACCTTGAATGCCCTTTGGAACCGCCTCAACAAATAGAAAATTGTAGAAATGATGTTAGGTAGCTTCCAAGGCTAGGTCTTAAAAGGCATACAGCTGCTGCCTGGCCTGTTCTCTCTCTGGACACTTGGAAGCCAGCAACCATGCTATAAGGAAGCCCAAGCTGGCCTGTGCAGAGAGACGGCCCACATGAAGAGGAACAGAGGCCCTTTGCTGACAGCCAGCATCAACCTCCAGCTTTGGGGTCTTCCAGCTGAGGCCCCAGACAGTGTAGAGCAGAAAGGTTATCTACACCGTGCCCTTGTCTTGGCCTGGCCCACAGAATCTGTAAGCATAGTATATGTCTGTTTTCTGTCCCTAGGTTTTGGGGTAATTTGTTATACAGCCTTAGCAACTGCGATAGATTTCGTGATCCCTACAGCTGAAAATGTTTGTTGAGGAGATAGATCTTCCTTCTCCCAACATCCACATCATCAGTTCTTAGTAAAGATGCAGATCAGTTCAGCATGGGTGAGTCTCATCTCTAAACCACTTCTTGTGGCCAAAGGGATGGAAAACTCTGGCTGGTTAGGCTGGACCATGAGTCATGGTTTGGCCTGGTGAAGAGTGGGGACAGAGAGAGCCAAGCTGGTCAGGACCCCAGCAAGGAAAATGGGGATGGAGCTGTTAGATGAAGGAGGAACCATTCTAGCCTGTAAAGGCAGGTCCAAGCTGACTTGTGAATTGCTCTACCAATCAAGAAAATGTTTGATTTGTTAAGGCAGAGGTGATGGGGAGTTGGGAAAAGGAACCCAGAAAAATAACGTTCATGTTGTTTTTCCTGCCATGCCTGGGTAGGATTTGGAGAAAACAGGAGAATGTCAAGATATGCAGGCAACTAATGCCTGAGTTACCCTTGTCTGTGTGAGGAACTAATATTCTGTGCCCAGCATTGCATTGGGTGTTTTATATGCATCCTCACTGAATGAGCCTGTACTCTTGGAGGGGAGGAACTGAGCCTCCAGGGCAGTATCTGGCATGTAATAGTGTGTTTTAATTAGGATTACATCTTGGCTGCTGTAACAAAGGCCAAAATAACAGTGGTTTAAAGGAAATAGGAGTTTCTTTTTTTCTCTCACAATTGCCCAAGATTAAGCAAATAAGGCCCATGTGGCAATTCTAGCTGCTCTTATAAATATAAGATCTTGGTGTTCTGCCAACCCCAATATGTGACTTCCATCTTCAGATCTAAGATGGCTGCTCCAGCTCCTGCCAGCACATCTGCATTCCAGCCAGGGCAACAAGGGAAGAGAAGACGCAGGGTGCCGCTTCCTTCTTGTAAGGACTGGCCCAGAAGTGTTAGCTCTCTCTTCTGCTTACATCCCATTGGCCAGAACTTAGTCACATGGCCACATCTAGCTGCAAGGGTTGCTGGGAAATGTAGTTTCTAGCCGGCAACCATGTGCCCACTGAAACTCAAGGGTTGTATTGCTAAAGAAAGAAAGGGGAGAATGGGTATTGGGTGATAACCAGCAGTCTTGGCCTAAAACACTCGAAGCGGTATTCCTAATGAGAGAGGCAGTGTGTACACTGATTAAGAGCTCAGGCCCCAAGCAAGCTTCCAGAGGATTTTATCTCGGTTCTACCCTTTAATAGCGAAGTGATGTTAGCCTCAATTTTCTTACCCATAAAATAGGGATGATGATAAAACTATATTTCATTGATTCTAAGATGCACACGTTGGGATGTGTTTACAAGTAATGACAGTTTTTATCGTTCTTTTTTTTTTTTGTTTTGTTTTGGCTGCACTGCACAGCTTGCAGGATCTTAGTTCCCTGACCAGGGTTGGAACCCCTGCCCCCTGCAGTGGAAGTGTGGAGTCCTAACCACTGGACTGCCAGGGAATTCCCATTTTTTTTCATTCTTAATAGTGTATAACATAATGGTCTATCTTACAACTAGTAGTGTCTAATATTCAATGAAATATAATTGTTTTGAGGATAAAATATGGAATATACATATTTATTGATAGAATTATAAATAGAATATATAGAATGTTTACACTGATGTTTTCCACTTGAATAGTTCCAGGATCATAGTAAGAACTCAATAAATGCCAGGGTCTTCAGAAGGTAGAAGGAAGTGGCTCATTCTGCAGGGGCTAAAATAATACCCAGGGCTCAGAGAGTATAAACCACCCAGCTGTCGTCAAGACAGGAGACAGGCAGGTCCTTCATCCCACGCACCACTGATTTTAAAATCAATTTTGCAACTGATGGCTGCATGGTGGGGATGGGGGTTATGTGGGAAGGGGTGGGGACCAGCTCACTTACTGTCTTAGCTTAAGATGCTATAACAAAATACCATGAACTGGGGGGGTGGGGGGGGTCTTGTAGACAGCAGAAATGTATTTCTCACGGCTCTGGAGGCTGGAGTCCGAGATCAGGGTGCAGCGTGGTCGGGTTCTTGTGAGAGCCCTCTTCCGGGTCGTGGGCTGCCAACTTCTCATTGTATCCTCACGTGTCAGAGAGCAGAGCCCGGGCAGCCAGCTCCCTAGAAGGACCCTGATCCCATTCATGGGGGCTCCACCCCGAGCCCTCCACTAATCCTAATCGCCTCCCAAAGGCTCCACCTCCTAATACCATCATATTAGGGGTAGAGTTTCAACATACGAATTTTGGGCAGGACACAAACATTCAGTCCCTAACACTTACCTTCTCAGTTTTTCCTTCATAAGCCCTGGGGCTGCCATAACAAACTGCCACAAACTGGAGGGCTTAAGACAATAGAAATGTATTCTCTCACCGTTCCAGAAGCCAGAAGTCTGAAATCAAGGTGTGGGCAGGGGCGTGCTCCCTCGGGAGGCTCGAGAGGCGGGTCCTTCCTGCCTCTTCCGGTGGTACATCACTCCAGCCTCTGCCTCCGTTGTCACGTGGCCTTCCCCTCTGTGTCTCTCTGGATCCTGTCCTTTCTTTACAAGAAGAGGGCCCACCCTAATGCTAGATGACCTCCTCATAACCTACCTGTATACCTGCGAAGACCCTGTTCTTTACACGTCAGGGCGTGTTCTGAGGTTTGGGGGGGATGTGACTCTTTGCGGGGCACTGTTCAATGCAGAACATCCCTCACTGCAGTCTGTTCCCTCTCTGGCTTTGCGTGATTCTGCTCTTTTTTTTTTTTTTTGCCGTTTTTCACTCCCTGGCACATCTGCCAGTTCCATGCAGCATCCCTGATTCCGACCGTTTTGGACATTCTGTTCCACACAGATGGGGAAGGCAGTGCCCCAACCGTTCCGCTAGCTGCCGTTAAAATATAATAAGTTCGAGAAGATGAGGGAAGATAAGCCTGGGAGAAATAATTAACAGGAAGGAATGTCACATGGCGTGACCTCACTCAAGCACATCAAAATTTGTTACCATAGACTTCCTCAGCGCTCCACTTATTTTCTCCCCTTCAGTAAAACGTTCTAGGTAAGCACTGAACTTGTCAAAACACAAAGAGATGGCATAAGGAAGATTTTTCGTTTGGGGTGTCGACTTTTCTCTTTTTTTTGAGGTGAAAAGGAAATAAACAAGGCAAGTGTCATGTTACAAGCCAGGTGGTTTTTCTACCAGGGTCAGAAGGCAGCCTCTTAAGAGTCCACAGGCCCAGCTTGTTGAAATCAGCTGCTGGCTGCCCTTGGGCCACCGTGGTGCAATGATGCTTTTGGGATTATTTAAAAGGCACTGTGCACTTGGTTTCATTAGGATTATGGAAAAAGTTTTCGGAGGTCAGGTTTAATTATTTAAAATCTGGAAGGGATCTGCAGAAATGATGTAGCTCAGTGGTTCCCAGACCTCTATCAGCCCTAATTAACACCTTTTAAAGAAGATAACAGATATTTTGTAACGCTCCTTTTCTTATTCCGAAATGAAATTCGTAGAAATTGTAACCTACCTACACACCAATTGCAAAAAAAAAAAAAAAAAAAAAAAATTAATATAATGCCCTAACTGCAACATAAAGGAAAAGTCATTTAAAATAAAACAACGTGGATTTCAAAAGGTAAACGTTCAGGTCTGAGCATCCTGGATGACACAGTGAAGTGGTAGACGCTTGGCCCAGAGAGGGAATCACGGTGACACAGGTGCATCTTATGGAGGCTCAGACACCGTGAAGCCATGGCTGCTGGTGATGGGATTTTCCAAAATGGTGAACAACTTTCAGTCAAGCTCTGAACAGAGGAAATGACCATCTGCCCTTGACCACATGATATTATAGTTGCCTTCCCAGAGCTTTCAATATATATTCCAGCTCTGCTAAAGACACATAAACAGAAAACAGAGCTGGTTCTAGACCCGTAAATTACAAGAGGACTTTTCATTTACATGAAGGTCTGGTGGGACATCGCAAAGTGGAGGGATTGGAGGAATTCTTCATTTTGGGGGACTGTGCCACTCGTGGAATGCCAGCGAATTTTCAGAACACCCCCTAGGGGGCAGCACTGTCCCTGTTGAGGACCCCAGATTTTCAGGGCCCCTCCATTTTTAAGGTAAACAGAATGAGGCTGAGAGATGCAAGGGGCCTGTGTGTGTCACACAGCTGTGCAGCCACAGAACTGAGCACTGAGGCGGGGAGGTGGATGCACAGCACGGGGACCCTGTTGCCTTAGCGCAGGGCTGCCTGCCCTCCCAGCCCCAGCTCTCACCTGCTGAGGGAGGGTGGGGACTGGAAGACAGAAGCTTCTAGGCTAAGTAGCCCTACGAGCTGCAGAGTCACCTGACCTTGCATCCTGGAGGGAGGAAAAGGAAGCCTCCAGTGACCTGGAACTCACTTGACAGCGGAGGGTTTAGAGCACATGCTTTGGGGTCAGATGGACCTGCATCCAAGTCCTGGCTCTGCCGTCAACTGACTGTGTGCTCTCGGCCAGTTGCTTAATTGCTCTCTGAGCCTTAGTTTTCTCATCTGTAAATATAGGGTTAGTAATACGACCCCATTATCAGGTGGTTGAGAGTACTTAATAAGAAAGATGCATACAAAATGCTCACTTAGCACAGTACATGGTGACCTGAAAAGTCCTGCTCAACGATGATGAGACATTTATACGAAGGCCTCAGCCTGGGGGAGAGGAGAGCAAAGAAAATCCCTTTTCAATTAATTCTCCACTTTTGTTGTTGTTGTTGTTGTTGTTTTGTTTTACAATTCAGTGCTTTGTAGGATATTCACAGAGTTAGGCAACCCTCATCACTACCTAGTTCCAGAACATTTTTATCAGCCCCAAAAAGAAGCCCCTACCCGTTAGCGATCACTCCCCGTTCCCTCCTCCCTTCAGGCCCTGGGAACCCTGGCACTGTAGATTTGCCCATTCTGGACATTCACATAAGTGGAATTATATAATGTGGTCCTCTGTGAGTAACTTCTTTCACTTAGCATGATGTTTTCGAGGCTCATCTATACCGTAGCATGTAGCAGGACTTCATTCCTTTCGATGGAGAAATAATCTTCGACTGTTTGGATGGACCGCGGTTTACTTATTCATTTTTCCATTGATGGACATTTGGGTTTTTCCCACTTTTTGGCGTTATGAGTAATGCTCCACTTTTAGGGCACCAGCCAGCCCCTGGCACATCGTAGGTGCAGAATGAGGGCACCAGCCAGCCCCTGACACATCGTAGGTGCGGAATGAGAGCTAATGGAATCTATTCTGCATCTGGGCCTTGTTTTGAATGAAAGGACATGAACAAGACAGGCTGGATTTGGATTCTGATTCCACATAAGTCACTGTGTGCCTTAGCCTCTCTGAATTTCAGTTTCCTCACTGTGCAAGTGGATGGTCATGAGGAATCAGGATAGTGTTTGTACATCAACCCTCTCTCCATCATCCCAGCTAGCCCGTTTAATGCCTTTATTTTAAATTAATTAATTAATTTAGCTGTGTTGGGTCTTTGTTGCGGTGCGCGAGCTTCTCATTGCGGTGGCTTCTCTTGTTGCAGAGAACGGGCTCTAGGCACGTGGGCTTCAGTAGTTGTGGCATGCGGGCTCTAGAGCGCAGGCTCAGTAGTTGTGGTGCATGGGCTTAGTTGCTCCGCAGCATGTGGGATCTTCCCGGACCAGGGCTCAAACCCGTGTCCCCTGCATTGGCAGGTGGATTCTTAACCACTGAGGCACAAAGGAAGTCCCTTGATGCCTTAATTAACAGGATTTAGTGGGTTCTGGTCTGGGCTGCATGGGAGCTGGCTTGTGCTGGCTCGTGAGAGCCTGCCTTGCGAGTCTCCTCCCAACTCTGTAGTCAATGATGTCATGTTGATAGCTTGAAATCAACCAAAATGGGAGTATTTACACCCTGGAAATCAAATCTTCAAATCAGGGCTTCCCCCAACCTGAGAGCCTGCTATTAACATTAACAAGCACACCACAGGTTCTAGTACTTTCTGTCAAGCTGGCCTGGGTGGCAACAGGCCAGAGAGATCAGGAGGGAGTCAGATGGGACAATCAGGGCTTAAACCCTAAGGTGCTGGAGCTGACGTGGTTTTCTGCACTCCAGCCCTGCCCACTCCTCCAGGGCTGCCACCCACTACAGAGGGTGAGAACTCCACATCCTCACCGCCCCAGAATTTCCCTGGAGCCCAGCACAGCCAACAGCACCTGGGGGAAGGTCTGTTGGGTGTGTGAGGTGTACTTCTGGGAAAGCTTTCCTCCCCAGTAAAAAGGAATGCAAAACTTAATCCAAAAATGAAGACCTAAATAGACATTTCTCCAGAGAAGATATACAGATGGCCAACAGGCACATGAAAAGATGCTCAACATTGCTAATTATTAGAGAAAAACAAAACTGCAATGAGGTATCACCTCACACTGGTCAGAATGGCCATCATCAAAAAGTCTACAAATAATAAATGCTGGAGAGGGTGTGGAGAAAAGGGAACCCTCATACACTGTTGGTGGGAATGTAAACTGGTGTAGCGACTGTGGAGAACAGTATGAAGATTCCTTAAAAAACTAAAAATAGAGTTATCATATGATCCTGCAATTCCACTCCTGGGCATATATCCAGAGAAAACTCTACTTCAGAGAGACACATGCACCCCAATGTTCATTGCAGCACTATTTACAGTAGCCAAGACTTGGAAGCAACCTAAATGTCCATCAACAAATGAATGGATAAAGAAGATGTGGTATAAATACACACACACACACACACACAATGGAATACTACTCAGTCATAAGAAATGAAATAATGCCATTTGCAGCAACATGGATGGACCTAGAGATTATCATACTAAGTAAGTCAGAGAAAGACAAATATTATATGCTATCACTTATGTGTGTAATCTAAAAAAAATTACAAATCAACTTATTTACAAAACTGAAGCAGACTCAAAGACATAGAAAACAAACTTATGGTTGCCAAAGGGGAAAGGAGAAGAGAGGGATAAATTAGGAGTTTGGGATTAACAGATACACACTACTGTATAAATAAAACAGATAAACAACAAGGATTTACTGTATAGCACAGAGAACTATATTCAGTATCTTGTAATAACCTATAATGGAAAAGAATCTGAAGCTGTACACCTGAAACTAACACAGTATTGTAACTCAACTATAGTTAAATTTTTTTTAAAAAGTGATGCAAAGTATGAGATGTCCCTACTCCTGGGAGCTTTCATGTCCACACACGGATGCCTGGAACTACAGCAGTGATCATGTAAAAAGCAGGCCAATGTGCTGAGGATGGGAGGAGCAGGAAGAGAGAGTTTGGGTCCCCAGTGACATCATTGTGCCGCTGGACCAGCCCTGGAACTGCCTGCCTTTGGACTGCTCACAAGCATTGGTAAAAATACTTTGCTGTTTAAGCCATTTTTGGTCACATATTCTACTACCTGCAGCCCAAACAGTACTGATACAGATGCCAACATAGGAGAAGGCTGGAATTTCAGAGATGAGGGCAAATTCAGAGTGATCTGCCTAAGATTTAAAAGGTAGAAACCTCGGGGTAGTAGGTAAGGATTTTTCCAATTCAAGGAGTGGCAGAGAAACAGGAAAATTCTTAGGAAAAAATGTAATTGACTAAAACTGGTCCCCAAAGAAATAGAAAGTCTGAACAGTTCTACAACCAATAATGAAATTGAACAGTAATTTAAAATCTTCCCACAAAGAAAACACCAGTCCCAGTGAGTTTTACGGAAGAGTGCTACCAAATATTTAAAGTCTCTCATTCTAGTCTCACAAAACTCTTCCAAGAAATACAAATAAAAGAAATAGTTCCAGACTCATTCTGTAGGGCCAGTATAATCTTGATGTGAAACCTGACGAGAGTAGTGTGAGAACAGAAAGTTATAGGTCAAAATCACCCATAAAAATAGACCCTAAAATCTTACACATAATATTAGCAAACCCAATCTTCAATATATAAAAAAATAATGTATCATGACAAATGTAAATTTATGCCAGGAATACAGGAGTGATATAACATTAGAGAATCTATAAATGTCATTCATCACATTAACAGGTCAAAGGAGAAAAACCGTTCCATCATTCACACAGATGCAGAAAGAGCAATGGCTAAAACTCAGCATCCTTTTATTATAAGAAGTCTTGAAAGATTAAGAACAAAATTAAGGGCTTCCCTGGTGGTGCAGTGGTTAGGAATCCGCCTGCCAGTGCAGGGGACACGGGTTCGAGCCCTGGTCCTGGAAGATCTCACATGCTGCGGAGCAGCTAGGCCCGTGTGCCACAGCTACTGAAGCCCACGCGCCTAGAGCCCATGCTCCGCAACAGGAGAAGCCACCACAATGAGAAGCCCGCGCACCGCAACGACGAGTAGCCCCCACTCGCCGCAACTAGAGAAAGCCCGCGCACAGCAACGAAGACCCAAAGCAGCGAAAAATTAAATAAATTTTTTTAAAAAGAACAAAATTAAATTTTCTTAATATCTTAAGCCTATCTACCAAAATGCTACAGTACATATAATTTTTTTTTAATTTTTATTTATTTATTTATTTATTTTTGGCTGTGTTGGGTCTTCGTTTCTGTGAGAGGGCTTTCTCTAGTTGCGGCAAGTGGGGGCCAGTCTTCATCGCGGTGCGCGGGCCTCTCATTATAGCAGCCTCTCTTGTTGCGGAGCACAGGCTCCAGATGCGCAGGCTCAGTAATTGTGGCTCACGGGCCCAGCCGCTCCGCGGCATGTGGGATCTTCCCAGACCAGGGCTCGAACCTGTGTCCCCTGCATTGGCAGGCAGATTCTCAACCACTGTGCCACCAGGGAAGCCCCATATAATTCTTAATGGTGCACAAAATAGTTTTTTTTTTTTTACATTTTTTTAAAATTTATTTATTTTTGGCTTTGTTGGGTCTTTATTGCTGTGCGCGGGCTTTCTCTAGTTCTGGCGAGCGGGGGCTACTCTTCGTTGCGGTGCGTGGGCTTCTCATTGTTGCAGAGCATGGGCCCTAGGCACGTGGGCTTCAGTAGTTGTGGCTCACAGGCTCAGTAGTTGTGACTCTTGGGCTCTAGAACACAGGCTCAGTAGTTGTGGTGCATGGGCTTAGTTGCTCCGCAGCATGTGGGATCTTCCTGGACTAGGGCTCGAACCCGTGTCCCCTGCATTGGCAGGCGGATTCTTAATCACTGCACCACCAGGGAAACCCAAAATAGTGTCTTTAAAATCAGGAACAAGGCAAGGATGGGTGTCTCTTTGCTTCTGTTTAACATTGTATTGGAGGAGCTACCAGCATAGGAAAATAGGAAAAGTAATATTTATCAGGGCTGGAAGGGAAGGAACAAAACTATCATTGCCTCTCAGATAATATGACTACACTGAAAAACTAGAATCTACAGAAAAAATTATTAGGAATGAAAAAAGAGTTTAGCAAGGTAATGTCCAGTCATTGAAAATTAAGATCTAAGAGCCCAGGGTACAAACAGAGCAACAGGGCGCATGACAGGTGAGAAGCACAGGGTTCTATCTGCACGAGCTGAGCCCATCACAGAGCCGCTGGTCCCCAGGAGAGGTTCTGCCCAAGGACAGAGCTGGTTCAGGAATGTGGGTGGGTCGGAGCCCAGGCGTAGCTCTGTGGTTCCAGCTGGTTGGAGGGAAGGCATGGGAGGGTGGGGAGCAGGGCTGTTCCGCGGTCGGTGCCAACTGTGAGTGCAGCTGGCGTGGCTCTTCTCTGCTCCGCGTGGCCTCATCCTCGGTGGACAGGTTGGGCATCTTGGCGGCCTCCAGGGGGTGAGAGTGGGCACGGCAGGGTCTCTCGGGACCGAGATCAGAAGTCACACAGCATCACCACTGCATCTCAGCTCGCCAACCATATCATCTCCTTCGATAATTTACCCCCCAAATCCGCAGTTTTTTCCTCTGTACCGTTTCCTACTGCTGTTGTCACAAATCACCACAAACTTGGTGACTTGAAACAGCACAAGTGTATCATCTGAGGTCAGAAGTCTAAAATGGTCTGCAGGCTGCATTCCTTCGGGAGGCTCTAGAAGCAAACCCGTCCTCTTGCTTTTTCCAGCCTCTAGAGGTGCTGCATCCCTGGCTCGCAGCTTCTCCTCTGTCTTCAAGGCCAGGGGCCCGGCATCTTCTCTCCTCTCTGACCTCCTGCCTCCCTCCCATAAGGACACTGCCATTGCACGTAGGGCCCACTTGGATACTCCAGGGTAATCTCCTCCTCTCAGCATCCTTAACTTAATCACATCTGCAAAGTTTCTTCTGCCAAGTAAGGTAAATACAGCTTCTGAGGATTAGGACACGGAGATCATTGGGGGCTGTTGTCCTCTCTGCCAGACTCTCACCCTTTCTTTCTAATCTGGTAGATTCCAGACTTTTTCAAACATATTCCAATACAAGTTTAAAAAAAAAAAAAAAAAAAGAGCATGGCCTAACATACGTAATGAAAGGCCTGGGCTTTGCAGCCGAACACCCGGACTCAAGCCCTGGCCCCACCTCCTGGCCGTGCTGCCTTGTCCAGACTCCTTAACTTCCCCACACCTCCACCTCCTCACCTGCATGAGGCGGGTGGTAGTTTCCTGTGGGGGCCTCAACAGACGGGCACAGACTCGGTGGCTTAAACCACAGACATTGTCTTAACGTTCTGGAAGCCAGAGGCCCAAGGTCAAGGTTCTCGGGATTCGGTGTCTGGAGAAGACTCTCCTTCCGGCTTGCAGACGGCTGCCTTCTCTCTGTGTCCTCACAGGGAGGGGAGAGAGGCCAGCTAATCCTATGGGATCTCACTAATCCAGTGGGACCAGGGCCCCACCCTTAGGACCTCATTTCCTCTTTATTACTTCCTTGTTCCAAATGCAGCCATGCTTGGGGTCAGGACATCAGCTTGTGAATCTGGTGGGGGAGACACAATTCAGTCCATAGCAGGAGGTAACGGTACCTTGCAGAGCTGTGAGGAGTAAATGAATGAATACCCGTAAGGAGCTTGGAGCAGGGCTGTGGCACACAGGCAGTGCGAGGGCTAGCTATTATTAGTATTATTTTTAAATCAAAGGTCAAGTTAAGTGCTTCCTTTTTATTTATTTATTTTTAAATATTTATTTTCTTTCTTTTTTTTTTTTGGCTGCGGCGGGTCTTAGTTGAGGCATGTGGGATCTCTCATTGTGGCGCTCGGGCTTCTCTCTAGTTGTGGTGTGCGGGGTTTTCTCTCTCTAGTTGTGGCACACAGGCTCCAGAGCGCGTGGGCTGTGTAGTTTGCAGCACACGGACTCTCTCACTGCGGCGCACGGGCTCAGTGGTTGCGGCGTGTGGGCTTAGTTGCCCCTCGGCATGTGGGATGTTAGTTCCCTGACCAGAGATCAAACCTGCGTCCCCTACATTGGAAGGCGAATTCTTTACCACTGGGCCAACAGGGAAGTCCCAGCTAGGTATTATTATGATTATGTATAAAGCCTGCATCTGTACTCTGCTGCCACCATTTAATGCACATCATCAAACACCAAAGAGAAATTTTAAAAGGATGAGGTGAATTGAAGTTGAAATGATAATAGTTTCTTCCCATACATTTAACAGACCTTCTTTCATATATATGCCTTGGGGTGCCCAGTGTCTGCGTTTTCCAGACATGATCTTGGTGTTTGAGAAACTGCTCGAGTCAACTGTGAGGAAACACTGAAGACCTGCTTACATCCCTCCTAACACAGGTTCCGAAGTCAAGGTCACCCCACCTGATAAGCCTGACACCGTAGCTGACGACATCAAGTTCTTATATTCACGAGGTCAAAGTCACCACACCAACACCCACGCTCCCCAGCCCGCAGTTCCCGTCTTCTTCCCTTTTTTTTTGTTTGAGACTCTATGTCACACCCAGGCCACCACTCTGTTTAAGGGGGGACGCCCTTTGACCTTCACCACCGGCGCCAGCCTCCCCCCACCATTAGCACAGCGACCCTTTGCAGATACGAGTCTTGAGGCCCAATTGCATGAGATCTGGATTCATTTGGAAATGTGAAAAACCTATTTCCCAGCTCCTTCTCATGCATTTTCCCCCTTTTCTCAGTTGCCCATGAGGCGGACAGCAGCTGGGCTGAGGGTCAGTGAAGCTTCCCCCTGAGGGCTGCTTCTCGGAGAATTTGAAACCCCTGCCGTCCTTTGGGTCGGGAAAACAAATTCACGGGTTTCCCAGGAGTTGGTGCAGCATTGGAGCAAAACACTCCGGAATCTGGTTTGCGTTTCCATTGCCTCTGCTGGGTCCCTGCGTCCTCTGACTTTGGCAGCGCTAGGATTAGAAGAAGAGAAGGTTCCAGCCTCCGTTCCTGGCTCTCTCCCTTCCTCCTGCCTTGTTTCCTCTTTCTCCCTTCCTTTTCCTCCATTTATCTGTTTTTTTGGCTGCGCTGGGTCTCCATGGCGGCACGCAGGCTCTCTACTCTCTAGTTGTGACATGTGGGCTCCACGGCATGAGTCCACTCATCTGTTTTTAACTGAAAAATTAATGTATGCAGACGATGAAACCAAACCCAAACCCTACAGAAAAGTGTGCAATGAAAGTAAGTCTCCCTCCAGCCTACCTCCTCAGGGCGCCAGGCCCGCCTTCACAGAGCTAAGCAAAGTCATCTGGTTCTTGTGTATGTTTTCAGAAATAGTCTCTATCCACATCCGTTCACGCATAGACATGTGTATGTATATGTATCCCATGTGCATGTATACACACGTGTACGCGCGTGTTTGCGGTGCATCATACATTTCTTACAGAAGCAGGAGCATCTATACATCTTGCTCTTTGTCATCAGTTTATCCTGGAGACTGTTGTGCATCGGCTCAGACAACCCAGCACTTCTTTTTGTCTGACTGTGTGCTCGTTGTTGGTATGTGGGTGCCAAGCTATATGCATCCAGCCACCCTCCCGGCAGACATCAGTGTCCGTCTTTGCTATAGTAAACACAGCCGCATGAACGTGGCTCCTCGCACGCCTATGCAATATGCCTCGGCACACACAAGCCAGGCGTTGGTCAGAAAGAACCCCTAGAGGCAGGACGGCTGCACGGAGGGACCCGCCCTGTCAGTGCTGAGAACTGTCGTTTCACTGCCTTCCAAAGGGGCTGCCCCACTCCCATGCCCGCCCACCATGTGTCAGAGCAATGCCCAGCCCTTCTCCTGACACCTTGCAGCGCGCCACGTGCCAGGGGCCCTGCGGGCCTCCCACCAGAGAACTCACCCTCGTCAGAGAGCAACAGCGTCCATCGGCTTGATTTTCAAATGACTTCACCACAGATCACCTCCTTCACCCTTGGATTGGGAATGTGAGCCTTCCCTGGAAACACTGATATTAAAAAACACAAAAAGCTATCCTTAGGACACGGACAGAATCGCTGCCTGCACCAGGGGAGCCAGATAGACTGGGATCCGGATCCTCAGACCCCAGCCCTTCCGTCCTGCCAGAGCTCACCCAGCAAGACCAAGACGTGAAATAGGCACCGTCCTCGCCAGCACAGAAACAGCCCCTCCGCACCCTCCTCGGTCTCCGAGTCCCCAGAAGGGACTTGCAGCCCACCTGCCCGCCCAGCCCCGGCCCAGCGTAGCCAGCTCGGGTGCACGCATGTCAGATTCACAGAGATGGAACACTCCCAGCTCCGTTCACTGAAGCAGAAATGGCTGCAGAATCGGAGGAGACCGCCCTTACCACTGGACAGAGTCAGGTTTAAGACGGACCTCGCTTCCCCGAGGGCCACGCTTCCGGTGGACAGTGGCCTGGCCTGCTGGTCACCACGAACCACCCTGCGGAGTCCACCCGTTCCCACCCCAACGACTGATCTAGACATTATTTATAGACCCGAACTCCACGGAAACCATTGTGTCTGCTGTTGCTGTGGCAACGGGATGAGGAGCGGGCGCCAGGCGAAGGCGGCTGACGTCTACCCCGCAGCCCGGCTCGCAGGTGTCATCAGGGGTCACCCGGGAATGAGAGGAGGTTTTCCGTCGCACGTCCCATGGGGGCTGGCTCGTGTCCCGGAAGCAGCACCACCTGGCTGCCTGTTGGGTTTCATCAGACGTCTTGATGAAACCACCCAGAACGATGTCCGCAAGCCTGGCTGAGCTGCGGTCAGGCCAGGAGCCTCTCAAGACCCTGGCTCCTCACCCCAGGCCAGCTGCGTCGGGCTCCCTGGAGGGTGGGGCCCAGGAATTGTGTTTAATTTTCTGGATTGGTGGAATCGGCAGTCTAAACATGCAGAGGGCTTGTGAATTCCTGCACCCTGAGTATCTGCTTTCATTACTCTCATGTATTTCCTTCTTTTTTTAAAATTTTTAAATATTTATTTATTTTTTGCCGCATTGGGTCTTAGTTGTGGCCTACGGGATCTCTCGTTGTGGTGCGCGGGCTTCTCTCTAGTCGTGGCGCACGGGCTTAGTTGCCCCGCAGCATGTTGGATTTTAGTTCCCTGACCAGGGATCGAACCAGCATCCCCTGCACAGCAAGATGGATTCTTAACCACTGGACCGCCAGCGAAGTCCCCATGTATTTCCTTCTTGATGGAGATGCAAGCATGTATATAATACATGTTCTTATCCTTCCCCCTTCAAAAAACAAGGATACCGCATCTACTGTTAACAGTCTGTTCTTTTTTTTTTTCCACTCTAAATGCATGTACTTTTTTTTAATTGAAGTATAGTTGATGTACAGTATTGTGTTAGTTTCAGATGTATAGCACAGTGATTCAGTTATATATATATTCCACATGTATAGCATAATATATATATTCCCTTTTAGATTCTTTTCCCTTATAGTTTATTACAAAATACTGAGTAGAGTTCCCTGTGCTACGCAGTAGGTCCTTGTTGGTTATGTGTTTTATCTATAGTGGTGTGTATATCTAACAGTCGATTCTAAAGGTGTCCCCGGAGCAGTAGCTGCTTCTCCCTCCTTTTTCCAACCACAGCTGTGCCGTTTCCTTTGTGTGGATGACTAAGGAATCGTTTACCCAGATCTGTTTCCTGGGACAGGTTGCCCAGAAGCAGAACCTACCATGACGATTTGTTTTGAAGTGACAGTTAGGGAGTGAGGGAATCTGGACATGAGGGACGGAGGCCACGAGAGGATGTCTAGGGAGCAGGTTTTCACACTCCTGCCCAAGCCCACCGTCTCGGTGAAGGGCTGCCTGGAGTGATATAAATCGCAGGCGTCTCGCTCATGCGGGCAGGTGACCTGCAAGAGCCAAGGCAGTTGTCCTGACATAGCGCAGGTGCCAGCTGCTGGAGGTGTGGACACACCCACACTCTGGGTACACGGAGACGGTACCAAGGGCTCCAGAGATCCCTGGCGGATCCTGACGGTATCCGCCCCACTGCTGAAACCGAAGCTGCTTCCGTTGTCTGTGGTTCAGACTGGCGGCTTCTCAGCAGCTGGAAAGCAAGATGCAAAGGCACTTACCTAGTTTAGGGACCATAAATGACCAAGTCATCATCCGTTTATGAAGCGCCCCCGTGAACAAGACAGTGTGAGGGGCCCTGGAGGCCTGGCCCCCAGCGGGAGCATCGGACCTGTGGGCCCAGTTTCCATCAGTGGAGTGGCCCTGCGTTCGCACGGCAGATTCTCAGGAAAAGGCTGCCTGCTGCACCGCCCAGCCTTGCTGTATGCCGAGCCCCGCTGCCAAAATCACTCTGGTCCTCAGGTCATCTTGTTTATCTGTTATGGAGTAAAATACGTTCATTGGTAATTACTTGGTAATTGATTCTGACATTTGATACTAAAGGCCAAGACCTGGGAGATAAGCAGAAAATCCTTGTAAGTGCTGGCAGAGATCACATTACCCGAGGTCTCTTAACAGCCTTGTAATCACTTGCTGCCGCTTCCCACCTAGGCCTGCCTCGTGTGGTCCGTAAATCACCCTGCACGTGGAGGCTGGAGCTCAGGAAGGGGCCATGTGGTCCTGCGGAAGCCACGTGTTTCGCGGACCAGAGGCGTTTCTGTAAGAAGTTCCTCATAAGGATTTCCGACTCTTCCTTGGCCACGCGTTTGTACTGCGTTCCCAATCCCGTGTGGATCTCGCCTTTGGCAGGAAGGGACCCTCATCGTCTTCTCCCGAGCGAGTCATCAAGCCCACACAGGAGGTGGGACCTGAGCCAGTCCGTGGGGTGTCTGTGCAAATCAGAAGAAAGGTACCCCTATCTGGACTAAGTTTAAAAAGGCATGGCCTTCTGGGTAGAGGAAGTTTAAAGGGCGCCCTGTGATTATAGGGGCTCAATCCTTTTGGGCTGCCCGTGCATCCGTGCAGCCTGGTATATTAATTAAGGTATCGATTGCAGTGCCCTAGCAAAGAAAACCAAAATAGCAGAGCCGGAAGTGTTTCTGTCTCTTTCACGTCAAGGTCAAGCTGACTTGGTACAGGCACTTTCTCACCTGTGGCTCCCCTGTCCTGTGGTGCTGCCTTTCTCCGGGTACACGTCGGGTCCCTCGGTGGAGATCTGCAGGAGGAGGGTCCCGGGGGTGCTGCCTGGCCAAGGGAGACCCTCACTGTGATGCAGCCTCCACAGGCCTCACCCCACGGGGAGCTCCGAGGCTGGGTGGCCCTTCAGGGGTGTCCTAAGCAAAGCGAGGGGCTGGGCCTTTGTGTCCCCACTTGGACCAGAGTGGGTATGGCTCCAGGCAAGGCAGCTGTCTTCAGCTGAGGGTATTTCTGGAAAGGCTGTGTCCCAGAAGAGCGGGTACGAGCTCTCCAGTCCAGAAGGGTGGCCCGGCTGGTGGACACACAGTCAATCAGGCACACAGTACGTGCCTAGTGGGCTCACGTGGGCTGCGTTCCAGCCGGCAGGGAGGGAGGGAGGGAGGTGGGCCCTGGTCTTCAAGGACATGGTTCAGAAGCTTCACACCCCCTCTCCTCGCAGGTCCCTGGCCAGAACTCGCTCACATGGCTGCATCCCCCTGCCGGGAGGTGCAGTGTTGACTACGGGCAGCCACGTGCCTGTTGGAAGCCAGGGGTCTCCGCCCGAGAGAGAGATGGGCAGAGGGTAGTACCTGGCACAGACGCGGCCCGCCCAGAGCCCAGGTGCTCTGTACATCCTTGAGCGAGCCAAGGGGGGTGAAGGGTCTGGCCACCCACTGTACGTAGGAAAAGGGGGTGTTTTCTCATGGTTCAGGAGGACTCAGAGGGATCATGTGTGTGTTAGTTTCCTGTGCTGCATAATAAATTGTCGCAAACTTAGCAGCCGGAAACAACCCCCAGCACTGTCTCGCAGTTTCTGAGGGTCAGGAGTCCAGGCTCAGGGGCCGGGCCTCTGCTCAGGGTCTCATGGGCTGTAATCAAGGTGTCAGCCGGGCTGCGTGCTCATTCGGAGGCTCGACTGGGAGGGCTCAGCTTCCCAGCTCGCTCTGGTTGTCGGCAGGATTTATTTCCTCGTGGCTAAAGGACCGAGGGCCCCGCTTTGTCCCTGGGTGTCAGCTGGAGGCTGCTCTTGGGCCCTCCCCATGGCAGTTCATAGCCTGGCTCTTTCCTTCTCTCTCACTCCCTCTGCTAAGACAGAGTCTTGTATAATGAAACGTAACCGTGAGAGTAACATCCCATATTCTCATGGTTGGAAGCAAGTCACAGGTCCTCCCCACACTCCAGGGGAGGGGGCCACCCTAGGATGTGTCTGCCACAGCCCGAGGTTGTGAAAACACATTCAGGAGGCCTGGGTTCCAGACCTGGTTCTGCTACTGCTGTGTGACCTCAGTCAAGCCACTCACCTTCTCTGGGCCTCAGTGTCCTCATCTGGATGGCAAAGCAATAGAGGCCAATGGTCATTAGCTTCAACATTGAAATAGATGCACGTTTTTCTTATATTCAAAGAACACGTTTAGCAGTTCTTTTTTCGTGTTAATCATTTGAACGCTCCCAACTGTGGCTACAAGAGCCAATCGTAACAGAGAACTTGCTGTAGCTGGAGTGTTTCCCGTTCACTTCTGTAATCTTCTCAACGGTTCTATACTGAGATATTGCTGTCCTCACTCTGGAATTGCTGAGGGACCTGCCCCGGACGCCCAACTAGCAAATGGCCACTGGGCACAGGCGGGTCTGACTTCAAAGCACCTGCCCTTCCCGCTGCCGCCCTCTGTCCCTTATTGGCAGCTGTCTCCTCTCTCTGATGGAATTTAACTTTCAGCAGGAGGGGTGGGAAGGGAGGAGGCTGCCTCCCTTGACCTTGATAAAGTGCTTGGGAAAACCTGGGCCTCGCCTCGCCTTCCCACCCCCTCCCTCCACCTTGCTGCTTCCATCAGAGCTCAGGGCAGAGCCAGGGGAGGCATGGGGACGGTTTGACTTTCCGGCAGCAAGGTTGGCCCTCGAGTGTGCCGACCATCATCGTAAATCTTTATGACATCTCATCTCGAGGAGAACAGTGATCTGACCCAGACACAGTCCTCAGCAGTGAAATTGATCATCGCTGGGACCTGCTAGCGCATTTGCCTGCCAGGGCCTTCCTGACTTTTACAGGGGTTCCTATCTCGATTGATGGGCCTCAGGGGGTTCTAAAGGAGAAAGGGTGGCCCTTGGTCTGTCCGTCAGGAGATGCACGGCACACTCACTTCAGGGTAACCTGAGGAGGGCACTGATGGGGTGTGATTCCCAGAGGTGTGGGCAGGCAGGGGGCCAGCAGGAGTAATGCAGTAAATGATGCAGTAAAGCTGCAGAGCTGCTACCATTGCTGGGCCTTGGAGTATGAAGGCGGGCATTGCTGGAACCGGGAGGGGGAAGTGTGTGGAGCCCACAGCCTTGACCTTCCAGGGACACTCCGGCCCGAGGCAGTCCTACAGGAAGGAATCCAGAGACTGAACACGCAGCCCTCACTCTGCACCTTCATGCTGACTGCACCAAGGCCCCCGGGGGCAGCCAGAGGCCAGAGAGCGAGGGTGTCCCCTTCCGCTGAAAGCACAGGCCAGCTCCTGGGGCAGGAACAGGGCGCATAGGGTGCGGTGTGGTTCCGGTGTGGAGGCTGAAGGCGGAGCAGGCATTCGTGGCTGGGCATTCCTGTCAAGCTCTGTGGCAGGTGGGTGTGGCAGGCTGAGAAACGTGGCCAAGATCACACGGTGAGCAAGTATCAGAGCTGCTGCGTCAGTCAGGGCTCTTCAACAGCGCGCAGGAGCAGGGGGCGGCAGGGGCCTGGGGAGAGCGGAATTGTTCTGCACCATCGGCTGAGGACAATTTAGAGTTGGGGGGGGTGTGGGCCAGGGAGGGGAAGTGAGGAGAGCCAGGGTGCAGAGAGGAGAAGGGACCAGTGAGAGGGCAGGACGCCAGGTGGGACCAAGTGGGGGACACTGTCTCTGATGGTTCTTTAACAGCAGGGTGGCTTTTGGCAGCAGAAAGGTATATAATGGCAAAAAGCAAAACGCGTTAAACTTTTGTGGGAAAAAGCCGTATCTTTATGACATTAAAGTAAGGAAGGATTTCTTTCTTTTTTTAATAAATTTACTTATTTTTATTTTTGGCTGTGTTGGGTCTTGGTTGCTGCGTGCAGGCTTTCTCTAGTTGTGGCAAGCGGGGGCTACTCTACGTTGCGGTGCGCGGGCTTCTCATTGCAGTGGCTTCTCTTGTTGTGGAGCTCGGGCTCTAGGCGCACAGGCTTCAGTAGTTGTGGCACATGGGCTCAGTAGTTGTGGCTCACAGGCTCTAGAGCACAGGCTTAGTAGTTCTGGCGAATAGGCTTAGTTGCTTTGCGGCATGTGGGATCTTCCCGGACCAGGGATCAAACCCGTGTCCCCTGCATTGGCAGACAGATTGCCTGCGCCACCAGGGAAATCCTGGGAAAGATTTCTTTAACAAAATCCCCAAAGCACAAACTGTAGAAGAAAAGATTGTTGACTTTGACGTCAAAATGAACAGGCAAGTGGAAGAGGAGAGACGTGCCTGGTGGGCAAAACACGGGCCCCGGCCAGGCAGCAGGGCATGCACACCAGTCACAGCGTGGCCCTCTCCTCGCTGGCAGGTTGGCAAAACTCAAAGAACCCGCGCACACCAGGTGCTGCCAAGGATGAGAGCACAGGCGGCTGGTCCTTTGCTGCGGAGAAGGTCCCCGCGTGCAGTGTCCAGGAGCAGAGGCCACGCCTGCCCGAGACCCCACAGGGACCTTTCAAGTGCAGCCGCAGGAAATGCTCACAAACGTGTAGAGACGCACGAACGTTCACAGTGGAATACCTTGTAGTAGAAGCAGCCTGGAAGCTTCCGTCAGCAGGAGAAGGAGTCAGGCGACTTCGGGGTCACCATCAAGGTCTCTGCTCCCCTCGCCGCCCTCCTGTCACCGGGCCAGGAATGGGGAACACATGAGGAACGAGGTCTCTGGTCGCCCTAGGGGTTGTGCCTTCGAGGGAGCAACCCAGTGACAATGACGGGGGCCCAGGGGTGAGGACCTCACGGCCAAGAGCTTTTTCTGGAATGTTCCCACCCATGCACTACCCCTGCTGTCCAGCAGGTGGCGGCACCAGGCAGTTTGCAGCAGGGTCGGGGGGGCCCCCCTCCCAACCCCCTGTATGCAAGCTGGGGACACTGAGGCCTGAGTTCTCCTTCGTACCTCTGTAGGCTTTCCTACTCCCAGGAGCTTCCTTCCACACCAGGGGGTTTGTTGCTGTGGGTGCCACGTGTTCATGGCCCTTGTTCTGTGCTGGGGCCTCCCTCTGGAGTTGGCGTCCCTGAGAGGGGACAGGTGTATGCCTGATGGGAAGTGCCTGGCCCTGAAGCATTGCCCTCATCCCACACCCAGCACAGTGTCCATGAAATCGTGTCCCCCCAAAGATGTGTTCGAGTTCTAACCCCATTACTTATGGATGTGGCCTTACTTGGAAATAGGGTCTTTGCAAATGTCCTCAAGTTAAGATGAGGGCATGCTGGCATAGGGTGAGCCCCAAATCCAACGTCAAATGTCCTTATAAGAAAAGACACAGAGACACACACACACCAAGGCAGAGAGTGGAGGGATGCGTCCACAAGCCAAGGAGCACCAAGGATGGCCAGCAGCACCAGGAGCTGGGAGGGGCAGGAAGGACCCTCCCCTGGAGCCTCCAGAGAGACCGCGGCCCTGCCCACACCTCGATCTCAGGCTTCTGGCCCCAGAATGTGGGAGAGTAGATTTCTGTTGTTTTAAGCCCCGTGGTTTGTGGTCCTTTGTCATGGTAGCCCAGGAAGCTGGTGCAGAGGGCATGCACCGGAGCAGAAAGGGGGCAGGCCTGGCCCAGCACCCGGCTCACAGCAGCCCTGGGGCAGGCTGGCTCCCTGGCTGCCTGTTCTCTGAGACCTGCTGGGCAGTGGCCACACGTGGGGAGGTGGTTCCTCCCCAGACTCAGCACAGCTCTCTGTTCAGGGGCAGACCGCTTGGCCAGCGCTTTGTGTACGCGTGTCCCGTGTGTCCTTCTCCCTCCCTGGCCCCGTGTGTGCTCTGAGGACACGCCTGCGCCGTGCTCCAGGATGAGGCATGGTCAAGAATCCTGCCTCTGCTCCTTATAAGTGTGAGCTGGGGACTTTACCTCTGAGCTCAGTTTTTTCATCCGTAAAAGGGGCTGGTTACACACAGCTCGTCATGCTGTTGTAAGGACAGAACCAGACACTGAAGCACGTGCATAGCAGGCGCTCAGTAAATGCCCCATAGCTACTGTAAGTATCAAATTCTTCTCAAAATGATGGACGAGGGAACAGACAAGAGACGGCCAACTCCTTGATTTCCACTGGGCAGTGACCGGCCCTGGAGTGGGGAAGCTGGGGGAGGGTCAGGTGGGAGGGTGAGAGCATTTGGCTCTGGCTGGGCCCTTACTCAGACAGAGAGGGTTTCACTGGAGAGCAGTGAGGAGAAAGCCTGTCCATGTGTAACATTTACCCTCAAAAGACTCCTGAAGTTCCCGTGCTCTTTTGGGGTTAAAACTCAGGTATTTAAGGGAAAACAGAGGTTCCGCTGGAAGAGTGTTGGAAACACATGAACAGATGCTGTGAGTTTCCTGGGTGGAACATGAGAGCTTCGGAGGCCTTGAATACACCTGGAAGATCTCTGAAATAGGGTGGGACGCAAGGCACACGTCGGATTGTGTGGTTTTCTGGCAACGCAGGTTGGAAATTCAGCTTCAGAGGCTACGCTTTTCAGTGCTCCCTGCCTTAAAATTCACTCACAAGGATCACAACAGCAAGTGCAGGCAGGGGAGCACAGAGGGCCTGGGGGCCTGAGGACAAGGGTGCCAAAAGGAGACAGGGGGGCCGAGGTCTCCCTCCGCATCGTGGGCCTGCCCCGTCCAGCCCGCTGGAGCATCCCTTGCAGCCTGAAGTATTTACTTCCATTTGTAGGAGGAATAAGGAGCTGAAGCCCTGGTTATGAGAGAAGGTTGAGGTTAGATTTTTGTTGCTTTATTTTCAGGTTAGGTATTTCCATGGGACTCCGTGAGCTGCCTCCTAATGGGAGTGCTACAGCCTGGATGTGAGTGGACACATAGCCCTCTCAAAATAAAGCTGTGATTCTTGTTAGATTTGTCACTCACTCAAACTTCAACTTGGTGGGTATGGCTGTTTTAAATGAAACATGGGCCCAAAGGTCCCTGTACATCTTCTCTGTACCCGATTCAGATTCTCAGGCAAGGCAGGCAAGAGCACAGTCCCAGATACACAAGGTGCTTTGTGCATGAAGATGTTCCTCTCGATGTTAGTTACCATAGAAAATACTGGAAACAACTGACATGTCCCATCATAGGAGCTGGCAAAATAAATGATGCTGCCTTCCCCAGATGAAACATCATGGGATCATCAGAAAAGAGGGTTAGAAATATTAAAAGGGGCCTGTCCTATGATCCAGCAATTTCACTTCCCCGAATTCATCTCAAAGACGTACTTGGAAAGTGTGCCAGAGTTTCACAATTATTGTGAAAAATTGGAAACCACTGTCACCCAACAGGGACTTGGTTGAATAAACTGCTGAACTTGGATAGAACAGAGTGGAATGCAGTTTTAGGGTCAGAAACAGATGAGCAAGTTCAAGGAATTTAGTGAAGGGACAATGTAAAAGGTGCTGGTGGGGTTAAAGGAGATTCACATGGGAAACAGAAGCAACCCTGGTCTGGGTCAGGGTAGCTGTTAGCCCCCCAGGCCTCCAGGCGGGAATGCAGCCCCTGCCCAGACAGAGCCGGCTGTGGAGGGGCCAGGGGAACGGCAGTCATGTTAGAAATTTGGCCACCGCATTTAAGAACGTATATGTGGGGACTTCCCTGGTGGTGCAGTGGTTAAGAATCCGCCTGCCAATGCAGGGGACATGGGTTTGAGCCCTGGTCCGGGAAGATCCCACGTGCCACGAGCAACTAAGCCCGTGCGCCACGACTACTAAGCCCACGTGCCACAAGTACTAAAGCCCACGTGCTACAACTACTGAGCCCGTGCGCCCTAGAGCCTGTGCTCCGCAACAAGAGAAGCCACCGCAATGAGAAGCCTGCGCACCGCAACGAAGAGTAGCCCCTGCTCGCCGCAACTAGAGAAAGCCTGCGCGCAGCAAAGAAGACCCAACACGACCCCCACCCCGCAAAGAAAGGTATGTGTGTACTTTCAAAAATTCTAAATACAGTAGATTTCAGTGTCCTTGCTCTCCTAATCTCAGTGGAGGTGTAAGACTATAAAATGAAATAAAAAACATCGTATGAATATATGTATATATGTGAATACCTGTGTGTATATAATGAAAAATATATATATATATAATAGCAAGCACATATGTAGGTATGATCTTAAGTTTGTAAGTGAACAAATATATTGATATATAGAGGTGTTTTTTTTTAAACAAATTTTAACTGATAAACATGGCCCCTTTATCTTTTTTTTTTTTTTTTTTTAAATTTATGGCTTGTTGGGTCTTCGTTTCTGTGCGAGGGCTTTCTCTAGTTGTGGCAAGCGGGGACCACTCTTCATCGCGGTGCGCGGGCCTCTCACTATCGCGGCCTCTCTTGTTGCGGAGCACAGGCTCCAGACGCGCAGGCTCAGTAATTGTGGCTCATGGGCCCAGCCGCTCCGCGGCACGTGGGATCTTCCCAGACCAGGGCTTGAACCCGTGTCCCCTGCATTGGCAGGCAGATTCTCAACCACTGCGCCACCAGGGAAGCCCCCAAACGGGCTTTTAAAAGAGGACAGGGATGGTCAGCGGCAAGGAAGGGAGCTGGACTCCATTTCCAGGTGACAGGAGGGGTCAGGTCAGGTCTAGACGGTTCTGTAGGATGGGCCACAGAGGCCTCTACTGTGAACTGCAGCCAGCATTCCTTCCCAGGGCCTCCTGCAGAGCAGGTTTGGCTCCTGGAGCCTGACTCCCGAGGTGATGCTTGCCGTCTCCTGCAAGGGCTTCTCCCGGGCCAGGGCGCAGTGCTTGCTGGACGCCGCTGCCCTGCCTTTGCCCCTGACGTGAAATGCCCTCACTTCTCCACTCTGCCCCGGGGGGAGGAGTGGCTGGGCTGCTGCGTGGGCAGAGTCCCCTTCCACCCACGGAGACCTGCCAGCAGCCTCAGGCTGCACCACCCACCCCCAACTCCCAGCCGCGGCAGCTGGTTACTCACAGCTGGGTGATGTCTCTGCTTCCTGGCCGGCCGGCGCTTTCCCATCCTGCCAAGACTTTCAGGAACACAGCTGGGATGGCTGGTGACCTGAGGGGTCTGGCCCTGAGTGGCCTTCCTGGCTGGCTGGGCCCAGGGACATGCCAGGCACAGAAACCGCCTTGCTCCTCTCCAGCTGCCCAGAGGGGAGCCCGGCTGTGGGCTCAAGGTCTGCGTGACCCTGACAGGCCTGTCCCTGGCTCAGGGCTGGCCTTGTTTCCCTTCCAGGAGGAATAAAAAGCAAAACCTCAACCTTTAGGCCCAAGGGTTTCCAGGCCGGCGGGTGGGGGGTGCAGGCTTGAGGTGCAGAGGCCATGGCCCTCTGACAGCCTCGACATGCTTGCTCACTGCCACCGGGGCTCAAGAGGTTAAAAAATTCCCACTGCTCAGGGAGGACAGGGTGGGCCCAGAGTCCCTGCCAGCCGCAGCCAAGGGCAAATGCCCATGGGCTCCCATGGGGCTCATGGAGGGACTTCAGAGGTCGATGAACTTAGACAGGAAGAAAAAAATACATCCTTGTTTTCACCAACCTTTCCCTGATGCACACAGGCCCCCGACTCAGTGGGAGTAGACCTCAGGTGGGGTTATATCAGCCAGAGTCAGGGCAGGCATCTCAGAGCAACACCATCCTCACCTCCAACCTTATCCCCACTTTACAGATGAGAGAACCGAGGATGGGCAGGGTGACGTCATTACTCAAGGTTCTGCTTGTGAATAGTGGATCAGGATTCAAGCCCAGGTCCGTCTGACCCCAGTGCTCACGCACTGGACCCGTCCACCAGAACGTACCATCCCGCAGCTGCTGGTGGCCCCCTAAGGGCCCACCCCCAGAAGGAGGGACAGTCATATTAGAGCTTGTTATTTAATGTGCTAATAAAGAAATACACATCACTAGATCTCAATCTAAAATGATACTTTTACACTTATATAACTGTTTTGCTTATACCCTATGCATTTTAGTTTGTGCTTTTAAAACATTATTCTGAGCAGGGATCCATAGCTTTCACCAGAATGCCAAAAGGGTCTATGGCACAAAAAAGGCTAAGAACATGCTTTAGAGCATGCCTGGAAAATGGTGACAATGAGGAGGAGGAAAATTGCCAGTTCTTCGAGGCAGGGATTGCCTCTTTAGTTCACTGCTCTATTTCAGCATCTAAGAGAGCTCCCACTCAGGGGAGCGCCAAGGGTGCCTCAGGGAAACTTACAGCTTTTAGCCAGCCCCCACCCCGTTATCCCTACAGACAGACTGCCTGGGAGCCCCCCCCGTTCTGGTCAGGGTGCTGCCAGGGCTCCTTTCCCGCAGAAACCCTGGGGCGGCTGTGCCCCTTGATGCCCTCCCGAGGAAGGGATGGGTCCTACAGGGTGGACAGAGCACAGCTCTGGGCCAGACTAACCTGGGTTCAAATCCTGGGCCCCACAATTTACTGGGTGACCTTGAGTAATGTCTCTAATCTTTTGAACCCTTGGTTTCCTCGTCTGTAACATGACTTAATCAAACTTTTAATAGAAGTGTTCTGTACTCGCTCACACATATCTGTGCATCCATCCATCCATGCCCCGTCTGTCCATCCATCTATCCGCTCATCCATCCACCCAGCCTTCCATCCATGCATCTTACTTTTCTGTATTTCAGGGTATGTACATTTCTTCCTAAATACTTCAACATGAATATCATTAACAAGGCTTTAATATTTCAGAAACTTAATCTTACTTCTGGATATGCAGATGACCAAGTCCTGCCTCCCCCTTGCTTCTCCCCACTTTCACCCTGCAGCCGCAGGCTGAGAGATCCTGAGCCAAGGACCAGCAGGACCCTCTTAATTCCCACCCAGACCCCTGGTTCCTGGCAGACCCTCTTCCATGGAAAACCTGAGGACAGACAGGAGCTGGTGTCTTAGCTCACTGGAGGCTCGTTTCTCTCAGGCTTCAGCGTGAGCTGAGTGGTGCTTTTCTGCTATGGAGACATATGTGCAAATTCTCCCCCTAGATGTCCTGCCATCTCTGGTTCTGACACAAAGCTCATCACCTTGGACCAGCTGCTCTTAGAGGTAGCGAGCCCCCCATCAGTGGGGTTAAGCAAAGACTGAAACGGCTCTGGAGGGGGTGGGAGGATGCCAGAGAGAGGATTCAAACCCACAACAGGGGCTGAACTACATCAGGGTTTCTCAGCCTTGGCGCTGTTGACGTTCTGGGCTGGACACCTGCCGTGGGGCGCCCTGTGCGCTGCTGGGTGCTTTAGCAGCATCCCTGGTCTCTGTCCACTGGATGCCAGTAGCACCTCCCACCCAACCAGAATAGCAACCAAAAATGCCTCCAGCCATTGCCAAACGTCCCCCAGGGGGAACTCGCCCCCGGTTGAGAACTCCTGGACTAGAGGACCTTGAAGGTCCCTTCTGTCTTGAAATTCCATGATTTATCCTGCTCCCAGGATGTTCCCTGCCCCCCCACCCCGCATAGTGCTGCATCCTTTCTGTTGCTATGGAAACTGGGGATTATCTTGCCTCTTCTATTTCTCTTTGCCCCACTCGTTTGTGCCTTCTTTCAACCGACAAACCCATGTGTGGAGCCCAGGGGACACTAACACACACAGCCCTGTTTGCTCTCGTGTCAGACAGGAGCAATTGTAGCCAGACCTCCCGAGGCGGACTGAGGATCGAGCGAGAGGCGCCGGGAGAAGCACAGCAACGTGCGGCAGGCACGGGCCACGGCAGCCAGTAGAACTGGGATGAAAGTCGGCGGGGGCGGCCGCAGCAAAGGAGAGTGCGCAGGTCTCGCTGGGCGGGCAAGGGGCTGACACCCGACCTGAGGTTGAGGAAGGATTTTCCGCGGAGAGGAGAGCGTGGTTTGCAAGAGCAGAGGCGTGGCGGGGCTTGGCCGGGTGCTCTCGATGCAGAAGAGACTAGTCTGGGGGCGGTCCTTGCCCCTGGAGGCAACAAGCCCCCCGAAGGGTTTTAAGCAGGGGGTGAACACATCTACTGGGGGTGAGAAAGGGGCAGGGAGGGGACTGGGAGGCTGGCGGGAGGCAGTTGCAGCAGCCCGGGAACTAGATGGTGAGGGCTGGTCCCAGTGGTGATGTCCAGAGGAGGGGCTGGGTAGGAGGAAGGCAGCGGGGACGCAGGTACTAAGAAAAAGGAAAAAGCCAGGGGTGGGGCCAGGTCTCCTGAGGGTGAGGCAGACTTCCTAAGGGCGGAGCCAGGCCTCCTGGGGGTGGGGCCAGGCCTCCTGGGATGAAACCAGACCTCCTAGGGGGTGGAGCCAGGCATCCTGGAGGTGGGACCATGCTTTCTGGGGGCGGTGCCATGTAGCCTGGGGTGGAGACCGTGGGCGGGGCCAGGTCTGGGGGCGGAGCCAGGCCGTTGACCGGATGGAGAAGGCAGACATAAATTCGCCCTCCTTGACAGCCGTCTCGCAGGCCTGGTTTTCACGGGGCCACCGCTGTGTCTCCATCACCGTCTTAACCATCTGGGCAAACAGTATCTTTAGAGATCACTGACAAAGCATGTGCCTGGAAGGATTTGAAACAGCCTAGTGTCCATCGGTGGGGGAGTGGTGACGCCACCCCAAGTCACAGCACACAATGAAGGATGCATGCACCACCCTGCGACGCCGCACTCCGTCCCTGGGGGAGGCTGAGCTTTCCTGCAGAGTGGACACGTACAGATCAGCGAGTTCCGCGCTGCCGCTTGGGGAAGAAGAGCCACCTGTGATCACGGTGCTTGTATGTGCATCCATGTTCCTGGGAAGACCTCAAGAATCTGGTCAGCTGCTGCCTCCAGGCAAGCTGGGTGCTGGGGCAGGGCTGAGAAGGAGACTCCTCGCTTTGTTCTCATTGCATCCCCGAGCCTGTTGGGAACTGCACGTGCTGCAGGGGACAGAACCAGACTCAGACCGTGGAATAAGCGTGTTTCGTCCTGGGGCCCTGAGGCATCCAGACACAGGCGTCCTGGCTGGAGCAGCGGCCCCACGCTGGCAACAGTGACCTCACCCAGCTCCTATCCTCGTGGCCACAAGACGGCGGCTGCACTGCCAACATCCTGGCCTTCAGGCGGAACGGAGGGCAGACACCAGCTGAGTGGGAAGGGCTTTTCCAGAAGCCCCTCCCTGACACCCATGTGCCATCGGCGGTGCTGGGCCCACACCTGCAGGGAGGGCTGGGCCACAGGCGTTTTCAGCCCGGACCTTGATGCCCTGGGCAAAGTTGCAGCTCTGGTAGGAAAAAGGAAGGGAGGCACGGAGACAGGGCTGGCACCCCATGTGCCTTTTAAATTATGTCCTAGGGATTGCTGTTACTTGTCTAGGACAAACAGACAGCTCCAACACTTCTTGAGGATGTGCACAGCCTGGGCCTCGGCCCCCCCACAGGAGCAGGATGCAGGCACAATATGGAGGGAGCAGGCTCAAGGCAGCCTGGGATGGGGACATGCCAGGTGACAGGTGAGGTGGCAGATGGTGGCTGAGGGGAGTGACAGTCTGCGAGGTAATGAGGTAGCTCATTATCAGGCCATTTTTGTTGGTGGTGGAGAGCCCAGCTGCCGTCCAGCGTACTCAGCCCAGGAAGCTGAGCTCCGGGCCTGCAATGCCCGTGCAGAGAAGGCACAGCCCTGTCTGCGTGCACAGGGTCCTTTGTCACCCCTCCGTGATGAGCCAGGGTTCCCAGATCTGCCACCTGGAAACAGATACGCTTCACACGCGGTTCCTGGGCTCCCCCACCCACAGAGGAGGAGCCAGTGGGTCAGAGGGGCCCAGCAACCTGCCGTCTGAGACAAGCGCCAGGTGGTTTTGAGACAGTCGGGTCCCTGGCTCAGTTACAGAGCCACGCCCAGATGCGGCTTGCTGAGTACCCGCTGTGCGCTGGGCACCATTCCCTTCATCTACATTAGGTTCTGTTTAATCCTCACGGCGGGGCGGGGAATCACCACCCACAAAGTGTCAGTAGTCCATTTCACGGACAAGGAAGTGAAGCCCAGGACATGAAACCTCTGCCAAGGTCACACAGCTGTCCGGGAGGAGCCTCCATCCTGGCAGACAGCCTTGTTCTCTGGCTGAGCCTCGCACCTGCGTTGTCTGGTGCAGGCTCACAGCATACTTGAAGGTCTGGCATTGCTGCTCCCCTTTAACCGATGGGCAGGCTGGGGCCTTAGGGGCTGTGTCACCATTCTGAGTTCCAGCCCTGCCAGAGAGTGGATGCTTGGGGAGGGGAGGTGGTGATTCCCCGCCCCCGCCCCCCGGTGAGGATTAAACCAGCCACACATCCCTCCTCTTCTCTCCACCGTGAACATCCTACCTGCCAGTCCCATCCGGCCGACTGTGAGTGAGGAACCTCGGCCCGCCTTTGCCTAGATCTCAGGAAGTGGCTCCTCGCACAGCCCGGGAGAGGCAGCCGCCTACCTGCCTACGAGCGTGGCCTTAGACAGAACCGCTTAAGCCCCATTCTGCCACCCTCAACCAGCCAGGAAGCCCGGCCTCTTGGGGCATCCAACTCCTCATCTGTAAAATGGGGGTGATAATGCTTCCTAGACGGTGTTGAAAATGCAATGAGATCTCGTAGGAAGAGGGCTCATCCTAGATCTTGGCACATAGCAAGTACTCAAAATACATACTGAGGTGTGGTTTACAGGGCCGTGTTCATTCGAGATTCCAGCTCTGTTTATACCGGGCCAGCCTCTTGATACCACCACTCTTGTTGACATAAAATTCACCACTGAACTCTTTTAAAGTGTGCAATTCAGTGGCATTTAGTACATTCTCAGCATTGTTACACCATCACCACCATCTAATTCCAGAACGTTTTCATCACCCCCAAAAGAAACCCTGTTCCCTTTAGCAGTCATTCCCTATTTCCCCTTTCCCAGCTCTTGGCAGCCGTGAATCTGCTTTCTGTCTCTAAGGATTTACCCACTCTGGACAGCCCATATCAATGCAATCAGACAATATGTGATCTTCCGTGTCTGGCTGTTTTCACGCAGCATATTTTCAAGGTCCATCCATGTTATAGCCTGTGTCAGCACTTTATTCCTTTCTGTGGCTGGATAATAGTGCGTTGTAGGGACATACGGTGTTTATCTATTTGCAAGTTGATGGACATTTGGGTTGTTTCCTTTGATTAACTTTTTAAACATATTTTTATTAGTAGACTTTTAAAATTAAAGTATAATTGATTTACAATATTACACTAGTTTCAGGTGTACAACATAATGATTACATACATTTTGAGATGGTCACCACAATAAGTCCAGTTACCATCTGTCACCATACACAGTTATCATAGCATTATTGCAACACTCTGCTGGATATTACGTTCCCGTGACTTATTTATTTTATAGCTGGAATTTTGTGCCTTTTAATCCCCTTCACCCATTTCACCCCTTCCCCCACCCCCCTCTCCTCTGGCAACCGCTAGTTTATTCTCTGTGTCTATGAGTCTGTTTCTGTTTTATTTTGTTTGCTCATTTGCTTTGTTGTTTGGATCCCACATATAAGTGAAATCATACAGTATTTGTCTTTCTCTCTCCGGCGTATTTCACTTAGCATAACACCTCCAGGTCCATCCACGTTGTCGCAGATGTCAAGATTTCATTCTTTTTTTAGGGCTGAGTAATATTCCATTGTATATATATGCCATATCTTCTTTATCCATTCACCCATTGATGGACACTTAGGTTGCTTCCATACCTTTGCTGCTGTGAACAGCGCTGCAACAAATAAGGGAGTGTGTATGTCTTTGCCAGTTAGTGCTTTCATTTTCTTTGGATAAATACCCAGAAGTCGAATTGCTGGATCCCATGGTAGTTCTATTGTTAATTTTTTGAGGAATATCTGCACTGTTTTCCATAGTGGCTGCTCTAATTTACCTTCCCACCAATAGTGCACGAGGGTTCCCTTTTCTCCACATCCTCACCAACACTTATTTGCTGTCTTTTTGATAATAGCCACTCTGACAGGTGTGAGGTGATATCTCACTGTGGTTTTGATTTGTATTCCCTGGTAATTAATGATGTTGAGCATCTTTTCACGTGCCTGTTTTGTATGTTCTCTTTGGAAAAATATCTGTTCAGATCTTCTGTCCAGTTTTTAATTGAATTGTTTGTTTCTTTGATATTGAGTCACATGAGTTGTTTATATACTTTGGACTTTCTATATTTTCTTTATATATTATCAGACTCATATAGATTAAGGAGTTAAATGTAAGACCTGAAATCATAAAACTCCTAAAAGAAAACATAAGCAGTATGATCTTTGACATCGGCCTTAGCAACACTTTTTTGACTGTCTCCTCAGGCAAGGGCCACGAAAGCAACAATAAACAAATGGGATCACATTAAACTAAAAAGCTTTTGCACAGCAAAGGGAACCATCAGCAGAACAAAAGGGCCGCCTACTGAATGGGAGAAGATATTTGCAAATGATGTCTCATAAGGGGTTAATATCCAAAATATATAAAGAACTCCCGTGCTATCCCGGAGGCTGAGTAGAATGTGTTTATATTCCGGAGCAGAGGAATGCCTAGTTCCTGGAGACCGGCGTCCGCAGAGCCCTTGGGCCTCCCAGTGGCGAGGAGGGAGAAGGGACAGCTGGTGGGGACCCAGAGTTTCCAAATCCGACCAGCCCAGGGGTTTGCTCCGACCAGGAGGCTCTTTTCCTCTCTCTCATTCGCTCAGCTTTTAGCTCTGGGCATTTAACAAATACGTGTGAGTGAGTGATTCATTCATTTGCTTATTTTCTCAATGAAAAATATTAAAGAAATTCAGAAATGGTGGCCACAGAGGCAGCACCGCCACCGCAGAGGCCGTGTCGCCGAGGCAGCAACCCACCTCTGGACGCGGTGGAGGGCGAAGTATAAAGTCAGGGTGAGCTGAGCATCCGCGGGAAGGACCCCACAGCCTCCCGTCTGGCCCTCCCGCTTCCCTGAAGGACCTTTCCTGATAACTGGACATCCATTCACTTCTCAGCACCAACCCAGACTTTCTCAGGGAGAGTTCACAGCCAAAGCCATCAAAGGAAAACTCACTGCTCCTCCCCACCCCCTCCTCTTCCGCACCTGGCAGGTGAGGCCCGGGCGGAGGCGGGCAGGGGTCTCCCCTGTGCTCAGCGAGCCTCTGCCTCCGGGGAATGCGCTGTCCCGAGTGACCAAGGCCGTCGGGAAACAGAGCCCAGTGGTGGGCGGGTCTGGCTCCCCATGCCTGAAGGCCAGAGGCAGCATGGCCTCTATCCTCTGACTTACACGCGGGGCCTCGAGGAGGTCGTTTGCTCCTGGAGTGATGAGCCGCTTTGCAGACTCCGCGGACAGCCAGCCGCTTGGTAAGCGGCCCCTCAAGCCTGAGGACAGGATCACTGCACACCAGCAGCGGTGGCGGGCAGAGTGGTCCCTGTGGGAAGAAGGCGGATGAGGCAGGGCTAGGGGGACGGCCTGGGGAGCCCTGGTCCAGGTCATTTGTCAGGGGGAGACCCAGAGTGGGGGCCGCACTGCCTTCTTATCCCACAGTAATGGCTCAGTTCAAGATTTAGATGAGTGGGGGCCTCCCTGGGAGTGCAGTGGTTGGGAATCCACCTGCCAATGCAGGGGACACGGGTTCAAGCCCTGGTCTGGGAAGATCCCACATACCGCAGAGCAACTAAGCCCATGTACCACAACTACTGAGCCTGCGCTCTAGATCCCGCGTGCCACAACTACTGAAGCCCGCGTGCCACAACTATTGAAGCCCGCAAGCCACAACTACTGAAGCCCGCGCGCCTAGAGCCCGTGCTCCGCAACAGGAGAAGCCACCGCAATGAGAAGCCCGCACACTGCAACGAAGAGTAGCCCTTGCTTGCCACAACTAGAGAAAGCCTGCGCGCAGCAACGAAGACCCAATGCAGAAAAAAATAAACAATTTAATTAGTTAAAAAAAAAAGATTTAGACGAGTGGCGCTCTGAGGTCTCTCTGGCGTTTTCCTGCCTGACCCACGAGATCTGTGAGTCCTCGCTGTGGCCTCTGCCCTCTGCCCTCTGCCCTCCGCCCTCCCCTGCCTCCAATCGATCACAGTGACCAGCACACCCAGGCCGAGGTGGGGCCGCCCAGATCTCACTGCAGTCTCATTCCAGAGCTCCGCTTTCCTCTGCCAGCCCTTGGCATTGCCCCACTCCGGGTCCCCACTTGCCTCCCCGCCTGGGAAAACACCCCTGAGAAGCCTGGTCCACCTGGTTCTCTGCCCCTGCCACATGGGGGACCCTAGTCTTGGTCACCGCTGTGGTCCCCACCCACTCCTGCTTCGAGGCTGCCATCATTCCCGGGAAAGGCAAAAAGTGGGCCATTCGTGGGATGCATCCAAGCCGGCTCCCCTGAGTCCTGGCGGACTGCCCAGCAGAGTGGGCACTGCCTCCCCTAGAGGCCGAGTTGGACGTTTCTGGAAGGAAGTCATTTGTCACAGTGATAGGGTGCCACCTGCACTTAAGGGTGTGGGCAGGGATCTCAGACACACCACCAGAGCAGTTTCTGACATCTCACCTGGTTCTAGGACATCCTCTGGGACAGTCATGCAGGTGAAAAACCAGTGGGAAGCATGGTTTTGCACGAGTTTGCACCGTTGGCAGGAATGCAGCTGTTTTGCAAATGGAGGGGACACTGCGTCAGGTTCAGAACTTTGCCAAGAGGTTTCCGCCACTTTGGAAAGCCATGTGACTGGCAGGTGGGTCCCACTGTCACACCCGGGTCAGGTGCCATCTGTCACTGTTGCACTCACATGAGCCTGTGCGCCAGTGCAAGCAGCTGAGGTCCAGGGAGGCTGGGCTGAGCATGGACACGTTGAAAAACCTGTTATTTTATGTTTATGTCTATTCCTTCTAGAGCTGCTGCATATTACAGCTGGAGCATTATGTGGAGTTGAAAATATTGTTCAGGATTCTATGAGTTTCATTTCAGGATAGCAATGGGGGTATAAAATTGTTTGCTATGAGGAAGGGCATTGGTCTGTTGGATTGGGTGCCCTTGGCTGAGTCGACTCACCCTAGTGGTTGTGCCAATGTTGCTTTTCTTTTCTAGCTCTGCCACTTGCTCTCTTTTTAAAAAAACAACTTTATCGAGCTATAATTGATATACAAAAACCTGCATATATTTAGTGTATACAATTTGATGAGTTTGGACATCTGCATACACCCATGAAATCATCACTGCAATCAAGTAATAGACATACCCACCCATCACCTCCAGAAGTTTCCTCATGCCCCTTTGTCATTGCTTTTTGGTTTGGGGGTTTTTGGTGGCAAGAGCACTTAACATGAAATCTACCCTCTTAACAAATTTTAACGTGCCCAAACAGAATTGTTGACTATAGGCACCATGTCATGCAGTAGATCTCCAAAATGTATTGACCAATGCTTTTTTTTTTTTTTTTCGAAAAATTAGTTTCCACTTTTTATTATGGACCATTTGAAACATACAGAAAAGTAGAAAGAATACCATAATAACCCCCCATAGAGCCATCTCCCAATTTCAACATTTTGCCAATCTTGTTTTAGCTACTTGCCGCTTTTTTTTTTCCCCAAAAAATTTCAAAACAAATTCCAGACATTTCGTCATGCCACACCTAAGTATGTTAGTATGCTCTCTGATAAAGATGTTAAAAAAAAAAGAAGTGCCCATTGTACCATTAGGACACATAACACAATGATTAGTATTTCCTTAATATCATCAATAACCACGTCGTGTTCAAATTTCTCCAATGCGCCAATGATATCTTTATGTAATTTTTTTTAACATCTTTATTGCAGTATAATTGCTTTACAGTGTTGTGTTAGTTTCTGCTGTGTACTTAATTTTTATTGGGGTATATTTGCTTTACTATGTTGTGTTAGACTGCAGTTTCTTACAATTAGGACCCAACATGGGTCGCACGATGTGTTTTATGTTTTTGCCCCATGCTTTTCCCCTCCCTGGCCCCTTCCCCCTCCCCCCGCCCACCCTATCCCTCCACGGTGCACCTACTGTGTGCCTGGCACTGTGCTGGGGACACGGTCGTGATAACCTCCTTGTTCTGAAACGACCTCAAATGATATGGGTCCTTATAAGGGGACTGGAGGGAAGCAATAAAAAAGGACACAAAAAATAACATAAATTTAGCCAGAAAATTAACATAGATTTAGCAAATCTATGGGTAAAATTGCGTATATGCATGGGAAAATGTCCGCAAGGAAACGCCCCAAAATGTTAATAGTGGTGATCCCTTGGGAATAGAAAGGGCAAGTATTTAGTAAAGATGGTGTTGGACCTACATGTGCATCATACACGCACACCTTGGGGCCTTTTCACAGGTGCAAACACCGTGTAGAGTCCAAGCAGCAGAGGCCCAGCCTCCCTTCCAGGCCCGGCACCTCCTCCAGGCTGGCCGCCCTCCTGGCTTCTAATTCACAGGTCAGTCAGGGCACCTGAGAGGGCCCGGCTTCTTGCCTGTGAGGGTCATCCTTGTGCCAGATCAAGTTGGTTCATTTCCTCGCCATATAGTGGAATTGGGATGTTTTAAAATCTTCTTATGCTTATTTATATTTTCTCATTTTTCTACAGCAAATATATATTCCATAATGAAACATAGTTTTAAAAAATCAAAGGGGAAAAAGAAAAGCTAGGAGAATTCAAGGAATTGCAAGGAGAATTCAAACATTAACCACAAAAAAGGCAGAGTCCTGGGGCTTCTGGTTCAGGAACAGCTTCAAAACATATAATTTCTGGCCAAGGCCAGCCTGTCTGTCGGCCAAGTGGGGGGAGCGCAGGCAGCGGTCACCACAGGCGACGTCCTCCTCTGGTCCCGTGACCCCACCCGCCCGGAGCAAGCGTTTGAGTCCAGAAGCCAGGGAGGAGGTGATAAGCTCCTCTGCTTGCGGGGCGCGCCGCTCCCAGCCTTTTGGTCTCTAGCCGTTTTCTTTCCCACCAAAGCTTGCAGTAGGGAGAAGAGGAAACCACCCTCGGAGGGATGACTGGTCAGGCGGGAGGGGCCGTGGGGAGTGGACACGGCCCAGCATTGCTGCGGGCAGAGGCTCACTCCCTCCTGGTGGCTGTCGGAGAAAGGACACAGGAGCTCGCGCAGGCTCTTGGTGACGGTTCTGCAATTTGGAGGACACGTGGGGTCTCGCCTCCCGTCTGGGTCCTCAGGGTCCAGGTGGGTCCGGACCCACACCTGTCACTTCAGGCCGTGTGAGCTTGGGGGAGTCAGTTCTCTCCCTGGAGTCTCTTATCCCGACTGTAAAGTGAACATGCAGACCAGATACACTCTAGATACGCACCTAGGCTGCAGAGGAGCCGGAACAAAAGGAAAAGTGGTGGGTGGAGGCGTCACTCCGCTGTGTGGCTCAGAAGGGAAAAGAGGCTTGTTTACATCTTCAGATACAAGCCTTAGAGGCTCAGAGTGTGGGCTGCGGAGTCAGGCTGTCTGGCTTGGCATCCTGGCCTCACCATCTACCAGATGTGTGGTTTTACGAAAACCGCTTTCCTCTCTGAGCCTCAGTTCCTTCATCTGCAAAATGAGGATAATAGTAGGACCCATTTACAGGGCTCTTGAGAGGTTTGAAAGGGTAATAAGTGTAAAGCTCTTAGGACGGCGTTGGACCCATGATAAGTGCTCAGTAACTCTTATTAGGTGTGCGAACACATGTATACACACATAGTCCACACAGTAGGGTATTATTCAGTTGTAAAAAGGAATGAAGGCAACCTACCGAAAGGGAGAAGATATTTGCAAATCATATATCTGATAAGGGGTTGGTATCCAAAATATATAAAGAACTCATACAACTCTATATCACAAAAACAAACAATCCAATTTATTTTATTTATTTATTTTTAAATATGTATTTATTTATTTGGCTGCACTGGGTCTTAGTTGCGGCACGTGCGATCTAGTTCACTGACCAGGGAGCGAACCCGTGTCCCCTGCATTGGGAGCACGGAGTCTTAGCCACTGGACCACCAGGGAAGTCCCTCCAATTTAAAAATAGAGTATCTGAATAGACATTTTCCCAAAGAAGACATACAGATGGCCAACAGGTACATGCAAAGATGCTCAACATCACGAACTCCTGCTGTCTTGGTATTAATAGGGCGAACGATAACCCACAGCCCTGTTTGCTGAGGGCTCTCCCCTGAGCACTGGCTCCCTTCACCTGCCCGAATTCTCTCTGCTGTCCTGGAGATGGTCCTGGAGATGGGTACAGTTTTGACCCTGCTTTACAGATGAGGAGAGTGGGGCTTGGGGAGGAGAAGAGGTGGCGGTAGGGGATTGAAAACCCAGGTCCGTCTGACTCCAAAACTTCTTGACATGGGGGAAATTCCAGAACACTGCATGTGGCAGAAGTTGCTGGATTTTGTGTCAGTAATGTACCCTCAGGAAGAAAACTCAGCAGGGAGCTAGTTGCCTGCAGCTGGGAGCGGGGTCTGAGTTTATTTTGTAGTATTACAATCCCTGGAGGGGCAGCCGGTCAGGGCTGCGAGGGAATTGGCAGAGGATGGTGGAGTCGGAGGAGAAAGAGGAGGAGGCGTTTACCACCGTGCTCAGTCCATGTGCTGATGGCTCCACGCTGGTGGCTCCTGGGCTATCACACTCCTTCTGAGGCCAGGATGCTGTGAGGTGTGGGTGGTGAAGCCAGCTGGACTCCCAAGTCTGCCTGCGTCCCGCCTCCTGGCCTCTGAGGGAGGCTGAATAGGTGTGTCAGTTATCTGCTGCTGCATAACAAATACCCCCAAACTCAGGGGCTTAAAGCAGCACATGTGTATTAGCTCATGATTTTTGTGGGGCAGGAGTCCAGGAGCTGCCTGAATGGCTGCAGTCAAGGTGGTCGTGCAGGGTGTCAAGGATCCAGTTCCAAGCTAACTCTGTGGTCGTCGGCAGCCCTCAGGGCCTCGCTGGCTGTTCACGGAAGGCCTGCATTCCTTGCCTTGTCTCTGCAGAGGGCAGCTGGCTTTCCACAGAGTGAGTGATCACAGAGAGAGGGAGAGAGACAGACAAAGACAGAAGCCCCAGTCCTCTTATAACCTGATGATGCCACACCACTCCCGCCTGTTATATTTGTTAGGGGTGAGTGCAGCCACGCTTAGGGCAGGAGAATTAAGCTCCACCTCTCAAGGGGCAGAGAATCCAGGAATTTGTGGACATACCTTTAAACCACCATGACGGGTGGCCTCACCCTGCTAGGGTGTGCGGTTCAACCGGAGCTCAGCCTGCTGTGATATTCTGCTGGGGAAGCAGAGGACACGGTGGATTTGGAGGCTGCAGACCTGTGCCCATCGCCCGCCTCTGCTGCTTCCCCTCTGAGCATTTTGTCCTCTTTCTCTGAAAACAATGACTAGAAGCAAAAATTAAGAACCCCCCATTTGCTTACCAGGATGTGGGATAGTTAACTCAGCTGGGGTTCATTCTCACGGTGGAATAACCTCTATCCTACCTTTAAAATGAATGAGAGCTGCGGGAATCAACAGAGATGAACCTAAAACATTATATCTGGTGGAGGGAAAAAGAACTGCTAAAGGATTTGAGCAGTGTGATAATCTTCATGGAAGTTCTGTAGGACACATGTGATGGCAGATGGTGGGAAGAACACACAGTAACTCTGCAAGTGGTCGCCTCTGGGCCTGGTGAGAGGGGAAGGATGGGGTAGAGCTTCCACTCTAACTTGTACTCCTTAAAAAACTCTCCAGAGCAAATATGAAAAGGATAAACATTTGTTCAGTCTGGGTGGTGGTACCTGGGTGTGTGGTCCAGGCTGAGCTTGTCATAATTTAAAATCTTGAGTGTGTTTTGACAGTGGAGCCGCCGTGAAGGTGTTCTGGGGGGAGGTGGGTTGAACGCACCCCCATAGACCCGAACGTGCTGGAGACTCGCAGGGCATCACGCTCCCTGTGATGTGCACGGATGCTCACGCTTGTACCCACGTGCAGGTCGCACGTGTCACTGAGTTGCGGTACAGGAAGCGGTCATGTCAGCGTGTAGTAGAGTCTGACTCCATCTTGGATGTTGGGCTGCTGGCAGCTTTTAAACCTCCACCCACCTCCTCCAGGCTTAGGCCCCGCATCCAGGCAGGCTGATAGACGGTGGGTTCTCCGTCCTTCGGAGCTGCTGGACACTCCTTTCCGAGAGCAGGACCCCTCACCTGGCCCCGCCCCCAACCGCAGCAAGAGCAGGCCAGTCTCCTTTCCCTGCCATTTTGGACCAAGTTCGGAGGCCGCCCCGCTCTACCCAGAGAGCCTCATTGTGAGAGCATGTGCCACTCATCACTCCCAACGTGAGACCCCCACTTGGCGGGGGGCTGGGTCCGACCCCATCCCTCCAGCTTGGCCACAGCACACTGACACCTGGGAGCTCTCACCTCCTGATTCAGGAAGGTCAGGGCCAGGTGAGTCCCTAATCCACGCACACGTTGACATCTTTCTTTCCCGGGATCAGACAGAGGTTGGCACCCGCTCAGAGCTCTGTCCCGCCTCCCTCTCCCCTCCCTCCCCACGGCTCTTCCCTGGGATGGACCCTCAGAGTCTTTGTGGGAGAGAAAAGGAGGGCAGCTCCCACCGGCGTGAAGCAGACGCCAGCCCGTGGGGCCTCTTTCTTCCTCCTTGGCCATCAGTCTTCATGGGTGTGTGGCTCCAGGAAGCTGGAAAGAGAAGGTGGGGGGCACTGACCCTCCAAAGGTCCCCAAAGCACTGACAGTGGAACTCAGCTGTCAGGGGGATGGAGGGGCCCAGCACCCTACGCCTGGCATCTTAGATTCCATGAAATATGGTCAGTGTTGGTGGCAACGTGTGTGAAACATGATTGTGGACCTGTCTGTCAGCATCGTGCATCCTGAGAACGGGCCGGTTATAAAAACGACCCCAAAGGTTTGCCGTGAGGTTAACATTGAACCACATGAAATTGCCCTTTTGGAGGGCGAAAATGGCCCCAAATCTGCAATTTCATGTGGTTCATACAGAAAGCAAAAACACCCTACGTATTTTGTGCCCTCCCCCCTACTTTTACCTGGAGTAGAGTTGTTTGTTTGATCCCCGAGCCCAGGAAATGCCCAGGCTTTTCAGCCCCTTGGGCTGGAGCGGGAACCCAGCAGAGCGCACTGCCTCTTACGGGGAGAGCGCGAGGAGGGCTGCACGGACGCTCCCGTCCAGAGGGGGTCTCCCTCTGCCCGCCGTCTGCGCCGGGCCTGCTCGCAGTGCCGCCGCGGGGGCCGAAGCCCGCAGGCCGGAGGCTGCAGGAGAGGCCCTCCCCTCGCAGGGCTGGACCCCAGCCGCCTGGCCTCGGTGCGCAGAGCTGGTCTCTCTCGGCTTCTCTGGGTGGATTGGATTTGCTGGAATTGGCTGCATCAACAGCCCAGCTGGACTGGCCGCCGATGGCAGAGATTCAGGCCTCATGGGGACACACAGGCAGCACGCCAGGACGGCCTTCCAGCCCCGCCACTAACGCTGCCTGGGGCTGTGGTCCGCCCTGCCCCACCGAGCACCCAGCTTCCTGCAAGAGGGGCTGGCAGGGAACTCGTGAGCGCCTCAGCACCCCCGCCACAGGGGCAGGGAGTGGGGGTGGGGAGGGTGTGTCCTGGACCAGGGGCATCACACCACCTGCCTTAGAAATGCAGAGTCTCGGGCCCCGCCCAGTCCTGCCAAATCGGAACCGGAGCCAGGAGATTGTGTGCATGGGAGGCTGGCAGCGCTGTGACGGGGAGGACCACCAGGCAGCAGAAGCCGCCGCCGCCGCTGTGCAAAATGCACGTGCCCTTTGGCCTGGCCGGTCTGCGTTTTGGAATTTATCCCAAGGAGGCGATCAGAGATGCACACAGGGAAATATTTGACCTGGTAACACAGCACTTACCGTGATGTCCTGCTCCAGGCACAGCGGGCGCACCATTCATTTCATGTCCTCGGGCATCACCCTGGGAGGGGGCTGGCTGATAAAGAGGGGACTGAGGCTCACAAAAGTTAAGGAGCCCAGGGTCACTCCGAGTCTGGGCCGCCCGGCAGCAGTCCCGCTGCCTCCCTGGGTGAGCGTGGCCATCACGGTGTCCTTTACAAGTAAGGGGGCATCCCCCCCGCTGGGGTGGCCAAGTGGGACGTGGTCTGTCCCTATAACCGGGCATCCTGCTCTCTGGTTTGGGGGCATGGATACCAGCCCGTGGTAGGACCTTCACGTACACTTGAGCAACACCCCTCCAAACTGGGCTGACGTCCATGCTTTCCTCCCTTCTTCCTGCTCCTGTAAAACATCCCAGAACCCCACTGGTGTGGCTTCCTGGGGGTGGGGAGACGCCTGTCCTCCCAGCCAAGGCCTATGATCAGCTCTTGCTGCCGAGGCTGCCAGTGGCCAGTGAAGCCCTTGTCTGCGGTGACTCATGCTGGCATTGCCACAGGCAGCCGTCATTCTAGAACATGGTGCTTAAGACCAATGGTGGGGGGGGGCGGGAATCAGGGGCAGAAGGGGACCCTCGCCTCCTGTCACCACGGCTCTGGGAGTTCCATGGTAAGTGGGTTCCCAGGGTTCTCGAAGGTGCTGGCAGATGCACATGTCCACACAGACAGGCACAGTGGCTTCCCCACCATCTGGGGACAGCGTGACGGGGGCACAGACAGCCCAGCATCAGTTACACGCTGGACCCAGAGACACCTCTCTGTCTGTCTTCCAGAGCCCCAGAGAGGAGGAAGCTTGCCCCTTCTCCCCCACCCTCCGTCCCCCCACTGCTGTTCCTGTCCCATTTCTGCCCATAATGAGGGCACTTCAGAGGCAGCATGGACTCTGGAGCCAGACTGCCTGGGTTCAAATCCTGGCCCTGCCCCTTAGCAGCTGTGTGACCTTGGGCAAGTGGCCGCACCTCTCTGTGCCTCAGCTTCCCCCTCTGTAAAATGGGGTCATAGTACAAATAGTACACTTAGTTCATGCAGTTGTTGTGAGGATTAAATGAGTTAATACTTGGAAAGCATTGAGAACATACGAGCACGATGTAGCCATGATAAAGTTCTATAGGGATATAAACTATATTTGCATATAACGTTTGCTGTTACTGACAGCTATAGACAGAAACTAGCAACCATTAGGTTGGGCTGTAGAAGACAATTTAATGAAATGAGAAAATATTCAGGACATGTGCTAAGTGAAAAAAAAAAAAGGAAGTACAAAAGAGCCTCTTCCTAATTTTGTAAAATATATCTGTGTTAACTACACAGAAGAAAAAGGCTGGAAGCAAAGAAATCAGTTTTTACCTGTGTTACTGCGGGGCATTGGGATGACGACGACTTTCATTTCTTGTGTGTGCTTTCCTGTATTTTCCAAAGTGTGTACAGGAGGTGTAATTGTTATAACATGAACCAAGTACATTTAAAAAACTGCTGTCAGAGAAGAAAGCTGCAGTTCGGGGGGCCCTGACCCTTGTCATGACAGGGAGCTACATTTCCTTTCCCAAAGCTGTGGCCCTACTGCAGGGTGAAGGTATGGGGGGATGGACCGGTGAGAAGTTATGAGAATCCTGTCCCCTTCCCCAGCTCTCCAGGGAACACAGAGACACTGGGCCAATAGGCTCAGCCCCTCCCCTCTCCTGGCCTTCTGTTTCGTTTCCTGGGCGTGCCTCCCACGTGGGGTTGTTGTATGGATTCAGTGGGTAACACCGAGGCCAGGTCCTGACACACAGATCTTCAGAAACAGAGGGAGTGTCACCGCCTGCAGCCAGGTCAACACTGACAGTCACACGTGACGTCATTCTCTGCAGGGAGGAGGGGCTGGTTCTTCTTCCCACGCGACATGGGAAGACTCTGAGTCTCAGAGAGGCTGAGTGACTCGCCCAGGGCCACACAGTTAGCGAGGGGCAGACTTAGGACAGAACACACATCCTCTGAGTGCACTCCAGGCGTCTGGAAGTTCTTTATTCAGTCGGCGATTCCTGAACTGACACTGTTTACCAGCCAAGCCTGGCCTCCATGTCATCAGTAACTGTAATTGCCATTTGTCAGCAGAATGCGCTGAGCTGCTACAGACAGCTTTGTGGCCGCGTGGGCAAAGGCCACACCTGTCTTGTTCTCTGCCACATCCCCAGCCCTGGCCTGGGCTTTCTGGAACGAACGTTGTGTGAGCTGTTGAGGGCTCGGGGTGAAGGGCCTGTGTTTGGGAGGAAGGTGGGGGAGGAGCCAGTCTGCTCCGCTCTTCCCGTGGCCGCGTGCCGAGCAGCTCCCGCCAGCTCAGGGCGAGGCGTGTTCTCTGACACGTGGGTCTCGTGGAGGCTGTGATGGGCTGCGATCACCAGACTCAAGCATGCTCCAGGGTCTTGGCCCCCAAAGGGTGGAGCTTGACCTGTGCTCACGCTCTGTAATTGTCCCCCTCCCTGTGTCTTTCACTTCTCACTGGCCCTTCCTCCAGGAAGGCCTCCCGTGTCAGATCAGCTCTGGCCACAGTGGGGGACAGGAGCGTGTGGCTCAGAACCTGGTCTGTTTGGGCGTCTGAGATGCTTTCCACGTTGCTGGGGGCAGATGACTCTGACATCATTGGCTCAAACGCCCCCCACCCCAGCCCTAGGGCACGAGGCTCTCTTTGGGAGGAAAAGCTGCCATGCTCTGAGGACACAAGCAGGGGTAGATTGATGAGGAGTGACCAGTTGTCTCAAAGAAGTCAGGTGTGTTAGTTAAGATCCTTTAGCAGTGACACCAAAAGCATGAGTGATAAAAGAACAAGCAGATACAAAGGACTTCATCAAAATTAAAAACTTTTGTGCTGCAAATGATAGAACCATGAAGAAAGTGAAAAGACAACCCACAGAATGGAAGAAAATATTTGCAAGTCGTCTATCTGATAAGGGATTTGTGTCCAGAATATGCAAAGCACTCCTACAACTCAATAATAAAAGTACAAATTTAGAAAAGGGCAAAGGATTTGAATACATATTTCTCCAAAAGAAGACATGCAAATGGCCAATACGCACATGGAAAGATTCTCAGCATCACTAGTCACCAGGAAAATAGTGCAGCTGGCCTGGAAAACAGTCTGGCATCTCCTCCAAAGGTGAAACAGAGTCACCATATGACCTAGCAATTCCATTCCTAGGTTTATACCCAAGAGAAATGAAAACATATGTGCACAAAACACTTGAAAACAAATGTTCACAGCAGCATTGTTCACAGTTGCCAAAAATAGAAACAACCCAAATGTCCATCAGCTGATGAATGGATAAACCAAATGTGGTCCATCTACATAATGGAATGTTACTCAACCATAAAGAGGCATGAGGTACTGGTGCTAAAACATGAATGAACCTTCAGGACATTATGCTGAGTGAAAGAAGCCAGTCACAAAGGGACCTTATTGTCTGATTCCCTCTGTATGGAATGTCCAGAACAGGCAAATCCATGAAGACAGAAAGCAGATTAGTGCTTGCCAGGGGCTGCGCTGGCGGGGGAGGGTAAGGAGTGACTGCTAATAGATATGGGGCTTCTTTTGGAGGGCGATGGAAAGGTAAAATTACATTGTAGTGGTAGTTTATAACTTTATACTAAAAACATTGAATTATACACTTTTAAGTGTATTATATGCTACGTGAATTATATCTCAATAAAGATGTTCTGAAAAGGTCCTTTTGCAAATGCCAGAAAACCCAGCTCAGAGTGGTGTACACAAAAAGAGATTTGTTTGCTTCTGTATCAGTAAGTGGGTAAGTTCAGACATACGTCTGCCCTCAGGTACCGCCTCATTCAGGGACTAAATCAGGTCCTCAGCACGTGAGTGAAGACGCCCAACACACAGGCTGAGAATCGGGGAGAATCTGAGTGCTTTTGCCTGAGCAAAGGGTAGTGGATTCTTAGCAACCCCGTGTCCACTGCAGGCTCAAGCTGGCGCAGGACACAGCCGCTCAAGAGGAGGAAAGGGGGGCTGCATCCATGTGGAAGGCAAGGTGTGGGGCAGAGCTGGACGAGGGGAGGAGCTCTCCCCAGGCCCAGGTACCTCTGAGTCACTCCATGGTCCTCGGCAAATACTTGCCCACCTTCTTCATTTCATCACCCCCAAAACGTACTTGTTGAGCACCTACTGTGCATGGACACTGAGTTGGGTTAGAACGTGAACCCAGCAGCCATGGTCCCTGCTTGTAATCATCTGGCAGAGAATACAGATGAGGAGCAAGCCTGGACCCCACGGTACCCCAGCTGCCACGATTTGGGGGGTCCGGGGAGCTGTGGCCGCACAGGCAGGGCCACCCGTCCTGGCCTTGGAAGCGGTAGGGGGTCAGGCAGACTTCCTGGAAAGAGTTACTAAGCAGAGACGGGACAGGATGCAGCCGGCGGGCGAACAGAACAGGTGAAGGCAGAACCAGCCCAGGCCCGTGACGGGGGACCTAGGAGCAGGAAAGGGAGTAGGAAGGGAGGAGGTGGGAGGGAGAGCCAGGCGCTGGTCAGGGAGGCCTTCTAAACCGTGTCAAGAGGGCTGGGTGTAATCCCAAGGCCAGTGGGCACTGACAAGACCCATCGTTGATAGGACAGGCTTGAACTCACCTGGCCTGGCCCGCACACCTAAGGAAGCTGGTCTGCGCTGGTTGGGGCTCCCATCCACTATCGTGACTTCCCCTCCCCCGGCCTCTGAGCCGGTCTACACTGGCTTTGATCCTTGATACACCCACCACCTATGGCAGCTCAGCCCCTGCCCATGGCCCTCGCCCAGACTCCACGACTTTCATCTTCCCCTTTGATGAGCCAGCAAATTCACAAGCCTCTTCAGCCCAAACCCCCCAACACACACGCACACGCACACACACACACGCACACACACACACCCGCACAGCCCTCCGGCTCACCCCTCCAGATACACAGTAGATGAGGGAAAGGCAGGAGAAAACCACTGGCTGCCTTGTTCTAATGAGGTCTAATCACACTCATTAGCCCTGGGAAGCAGAGAAGGAGGAGGGAGTAGAGAAAAGCGATCCGGCTGGGAAGCGTTTTCCTGGATGTGTCTCTGTCTCCGACATCCCACCTGCTGAGCAGGAAGTGTGAGTGAGGCGTCCTCATCCTCCCACTCCTCTGCCCATGGACTGTGTCCCCAGTGCCACCGCCGTGACATCAGATTGTGTCAAACAAGGTCAAACACAGATCGAAAGCAGCCCCAGCTGACAGCACCTCCGGGCTCCACCGTTCACTTATGTGACACGCTTCGGTTCAACAAATGTTTAGGGAACACCCACGGTTCATTCATTCCTTGGTTTGTTCATTCATCATTGACTCAAAATGCAACGATCGCATTCCTGACGTGTGCCAGACACTGTGCCGGGCGCAGAGGGGATGAGAGGAATCGGATGGGATCCCACCTGCAGCGCTCCCCCTGCCACGTGAGTGGGTGAGACCATGAATTAAAAGATACCTGCGTGGCAGAGTGGCATGTGCTAAAGCCAGAGGAGCACAGGTGCTGACAAAGCTCGGAGAAGAGGCACCTGCCTGACCTGGGATCCCTGGAGAGGGCTGCTGACGGTGAGTCCTGTGACCGAATAAGTGTTCCCGGGACAGAGATGCGTGCACGCATTCCAGAGCACATAGATCAGAGAGCAAAAGTCATTGTGTTTAATAGCCCGAAACTGGGAACAACCAGCCTGAATGTCTAGTTACAGTACAACGGCTGAGTAACGTTTGATGTATTCACACAATGGAATATTACACAGTTAAGAGAATGAATGAATCCCAGAGACATACAGCCACGTGAATGACCCTCAGCGCAATGTTGGGCAAAAAAAAAAAATGCATGTAGTATAATTCTAGTCACGTAAAGTTCCAAACAGACAAAACTAAACTACAGGGTTTAGGGATACATATACACAGGTGGCAAACTATAAAGAAAAAACGATATTGATAAATTCAGATTAATGGTTCTGTTTGGGAGAGGAGAGGTTATGATTGGGGAGGGGCACACTGTGGGTTTTGGGGTGACGATAACATTCGACTCCTTGGCCTGGGTGGTTATTCATGTACAACGCTATATAACCATTCATTAAAATGTCTGAATATGTGGCTTGACCACAGATAATAGCTTGTCTTCCCCAGTGAGGGGACGTTTACACGCTCGAGACAGAAAAGTGTGGTATTTACAAGCCCATTCTTTGCTGTTGGCTGATTGCGTTCATTTCCACCTTGGGCAAATGACTTGACCTGTCCGAGCCTCAGGTTTCCTCATCTGTAAAATGGGGATAATAATAGTACCAGCCTCATAAAGTTGTTGTAGGATTAAATGTGATAGCAAATGTCAAGTGCTCGGCACAGAGCCAGGCACGCAGATGTAATAATTAATCATGATCACCATCATCATCACCAACATCACCATCATCTTCCTCATTATCATCATCACCACCACCATCATCACCACCACCACCATCATCATCATCATCATCATCACCATCATCACCATCATCATCACCACCACCATCATCATCATCATCATCATCATCATCATCATCCCCATCACCATCACCATCATCACCATCATCACCTACACCACCACAGCCTCTCTTTTTCCTTCTTGCTAATCCATGCAAATCACTTCTTCCTTATCCTTCTCTTCCTTCTTTATTCCTCTGGCCCTCTCTTCTTCATAATTGTCTTCATCTAGAAATTGAATGACCCAGTGACAGCGCCCCCTGGAGTCATAAATAGGTCTAGATCTTGGTAAATAAGGAAGTAAAATTATACCTGCCATTTTTCAAATCTCTTTCATTCTTAATTTCAAATCATCTGTCCCATTGACAGAACACACATCCCAATTTATTTTATTTTATTTTATTTATATATGGTTCATTTGCAATGTCATGTTAGTTTTAGGTGTACAGCGAAGTGATTGAGATTATAAATATATATTCTTTTTCAGATTCTTTTCCCTTATAGGTTATTACAAAATATTATGTAGAGTTCCCTGTGCTATGCAGTAGGTCCTTGTTGGTTATCTATTTTATATATAGTAGTATGTATGTGTTAATCCCAACCTCCTCATTTATCCCTCTCCGCCCCGTCCACTTTGGCAACCATAAGCTTGTTTTCTTTTTTAAAAAATATTTATTTATTTAGCTGTGCCAGGTCTTAGTTGCAGCATGCGGGATCTTCGTTGCCACATGCAGGATCTTTAGCTGCGGCACACAGGATCTTTTACTTGTGGCATGCGGGATCTAGTTCCCTGACCAGGGGTCAAACCTGGGCCTCCTGCATTGGGAGTGCAGAGTCTTAACCACTGGACCACCAGGGAAGTCCCCATAAAGCTTGTTTTCTATGTCTGTGGGTCTGGTTCTGTTTTGTAAAAAAGTTCATTTGTATCTTTTTTTTTTTTTTGGTTCCACATATAAGTGGTATCATATGATATTTGTCTTTCTCTGTCTGACTTCACTTCATGTGATAATCTCAAGGTCCATCCATGTTGCTGCAAATGGCATTATTTCATTATTTTTTATGGCTAAGTAGTATTCCACTGTATATATGTACCACATCTTCTTTATACATTCATCTGTCGATGGACATTTAGGTTACTTCCATGTCTTGGCTATTGTAAATAGTGCTGCAATGGACATTGGGGTAGATGTATCTTTTTGAATTATAGTTCTCTCTGGATATATGCCCAGGGGTGGGAGTATGGGATCATATGCCAACTCTACTTTTAGTTTTTTAAGGAACCTCCATACTGTTCTCCATAGTGGCTGCACCAATTTACATTCCTGCCAACAGTGTAGGAGGGTTGCCTTTTCTCCACACCCTCTCCAGCATTTATTATTTGTAGACTTTTTTTTTTGGCCGCGTCGCTCGTGGGATCTTAGTTGCCCAACTAGGGATTGAACCTGGGCCACCACTGTCCTAACCACTGGACTGCCAGGGAATTCTCGTACATTTAGGCTTTTTGATGATGGCCATTCTGACGGGAGTGAGATGATTTTGATTTGTATTTTGATTTGATTTTGATTTTGCATTTTGATTTGCATTTCTCTAATAATTAGAGATGTTGAGCATTTTTTTCATGAACACACATCCCAATTTTTGCCTCAGAATCTGCTTCCTCTAACTTGCACTAGAAATGCCAATCATGTCTTCTTCTTGCTGTCACGGGGCAGGACCCCACTCCCTGACCACAGCCGACTGGGTCAGGAATGGACACCTGACTCTAGCTGACCTAAGCTGAATCTCTCCAGGGAGTCAGGATCCATAGAGTCCAGGTTATTGACTGCCAGGGTGTTGGACTGAGAGGTGATGGGAAGAGCACACTGCAGCAGAGAAAGCTGGTCTGTGGGGAGCGGAAACGCAGAGCAAACAGCAGGAGAGACAGTGGGGCTCAGGAAAAGAGAGGGACTTGGGTTCTGCTTTCTGTCCAGAGCCTGATTTTGCCTCCATCTTTAAGATCGGAGAGATCCTCCTCTGTTCCACTAAATTGCACATTCTTATCCCTGATGGCCTGTGGTTTGCATAATATTTTTCTTTAAATAGATCTTCCCCTGGCCCCCTTTTTTTAAAAAACCTGGATAGGTTTATTTTCAAAGAAAACTTTACATTTGTGATCTAAACAGAAAATCAGTAGCATATGATATTCTCAGAAGGAAACTGTAAAAATAGATATAAACAATAAATAATAATAGATATAAACATCAAGAATAAAAATTAAATAGTGAATACAAGGAAAAAGTAAGCCCAATTAATTTACAAAGTGTTTATCTGAGAAATGCATGTTAAAATCACAATGAGATACCACCACACATTCACTAGAATGGCTAAAATTGAAAAGACTGACATTACCAAGTGTTGGTGAGGCCGTGGAGCTACTGGAACTCTCACCCTCTGCTGGGGGCGTGCGAACTGATTCAACCACTTTGGGAAACTAAAGACTAAAATTAATTACAGTTGACACTTGAACAACACAGGTTTGAACTGTGTGGGTCCACTTAAAAATAGACGGATTTTTTTCGATAGTAAATACTACAGTACTAAACGATCTGTGGTAGGTTGAATCCGTGGATGCAGAAACGTGGATGCAGAGAAACTGCGGATACAGAGGGCCTATTATAAGTTATGTGTGAATTTTTGACTGCACGGAGGGTGGGTTCCCCTACTCCCCTCGTTGTTCAAGGGTCAACTGTATACTTCTCCTCTAGTCCCAGTAAGTTCATGCCTAGGTGTATACCCAAGAGAAATGAGTGCCCCCCAGAAGACACATAGGAGTGCTCATACCAGCTTTATTCAAAATAACCCCAAACTGGAAACAACACACCTGTGTATCGACAGGAGAGCAGAGAAATAAATTGTAGTACATTCATGCAATGGAACAGTAACAGCACTGAAAAGAACAAAGTGCAGTTGCACGTAACAAAACAGATGAATCTGAGACATAACGTTGAGTGAAAGAAGCTATACACACACGTGTGATTCCATTAACATGAAGTTCCAGGGTAAGGCAAAACGAATTTGTGGTGATACAGTTCAGAATAGCTGTTCCCTGCAGTGGGTGGAGAGGCGATGGGTGGGAGGTGCTCAGGGAAACATCCTGTATCTTGAACCACGTGGCGCATGTATCTTGTTACCGTGAGGGGTGGGTACCGGGCAGAGCAGAGCGGCCGCCTCGCATCAGGGTACTATTACTGCTGCTATTGCTGCCAGCTCCTGATGGCGTGATCCCAGCAGTGAGCGGGAGAGGGTAGTTTAGGGAGAAGGATGGCAGGGATGTTGCCGGACAGCAGGGAGGAGGGGGTGCCCACGTGGCTGCTCCGAATCTAGACTCTGCCACTCACAGGCAGGTTAGCTCATGTGCCCGAGACTTTCCTCATCCGTAAAGTGGCACCATTTAGGGGCTGATGTGGCTTGGGGGTTTCAGGGCACTGAGCCCAGCTTGCAGCAAGCACCCACTGGCTGTCCTAATGAGGGATGGTCAAGGATGAAGGTTCCTGACACTCCTGGCAGAAAGGACAGTTTGAATGAGTCTGGAAACACTTGAACTTGGAGTGTCAAGCTTGGAGAGCCACCTCCTACAGGATTTACTTGCCTATCTTAGGCAAATTGCTTATCTGCTCTCTGCCTCGGTGCCTTATCTGTGACCTGGGGACCAGCATCTCCTGGGACTCAGATGTGGGCCTTGCAGCCACAGGGTGCAGAGAAGAAGCACCCAGCAGGGTGTCTTAGGGTAGCATTTCAAAGCTCAGATTAAGTTCTCAACTTTTCTCCGGAGCAGACTTTTGACCCTGGAGCTGGTCAGCAATTAATCGAAAACAAAGGATTCCTTTGTTATCATCTCCACACAGATCAACCCCTGGGGATGGGATGCTTGCCCTGAAGGCTGGGTGCCAGCATCCCAGAGCAGCCCAGGAGTGAGATGCCCCAAAGAGTTCTCCTTGCCTTTCGTTTTTTTTAAAATATTTAATTAATTAATTTATTTATTTATTATTTTTGGCTGTGTTGGGTCTTAGTTGCAGCATGCGGGCTTCTCTCTAGTTGTGGTGTGTGGGTTTTCTCTCTCTAGTTGTGGCTCGCGGGCTCCAGGGCACGTGGGCTCTGTAGTTCACGGCACACGGGCTCTCTAGTCGAGGCACCCGGGCTCAGTAGTTGTGGCGTGCAGGCTTAGTTGCCCCTTGGCGTGTGGGATCTTGGTTCCCTGACCAGGGATCAAACGCGGGTTCCCTGAATTGGAAGGCAGATTCTTTACCACTGGGCCACCAGGGAAGTCCCCTCCTTGCCTTTCCGGAGCTGACACTTGCTAGCCATATGTGGCCTTGGGTCACTCACTTTTCCTGCTTGAGCCTCAGTTTCCTCATCTTTAAGGAGGAAGTGATGGTCACAGTCTGGACCCCAAAGGGTACTGCCAGGAATTAGATGAAATCAGGTGCTCAGGGTCCTGGCAACAGAGAAATCGGCCAAGGACATCCAGGAATCCTGTCTACTCCTCACTGTGCTCCCATCCAGGGCTGACATCTTTCCCTGCCTCTGGTTTGGGGAGAATCAAGAGCCCAGGACAGTCTCAAGGTGTAGACCCTCATGGGCACCTCCAAGCAATTATCATCTCTTCTCTGGGTCCTGAGCAGGGACAGGCGGAGAGTTACAACTGGAAGATGAATGATGGTGGTTTAGGAGAAGGAGAGAATGGGAGGAGGAGGACATGGGGACCTCCAGCACCTCTCCACCCCCTCGGGGCAGAGGCAGCTCCTGTAACAAGATCATCCTCATTCTTGGGAAAATTATTCCTGGAAAGGGGCAGGAATAATAATAATAACAGTTATGAGTTATTGAGGACCAATGAGGCGGTGGGGACTGTACAAACACCTTACTTACCTGGGTTGAGTCATTTACTCTTTGCCCCAACCCTACAAAATAGGAACAGGTGTTGGTGCCATTTTACAGATGAAGAGAGAGAGGCACAGAGCCATCCCATAATGGGCTCCCAGTGAGGAAACAGCTGAGCTGGTTTTCACACTCCGGCAGCAAAGGGGACTGTGCAGATGAGATCACGGATGCCTGTCTCAACAGCTGCTCCTGGAGCTGTAGCCAGGCAGAATTCCCACGTTTGCACGAGTTTGTGTAGTGGGGCCAGTTTTGGGGTGGAGAGATCAAGCCCTGGAAGCTGGCCTGGGTGACCCTAAAAAGATAAGCCCTTCTGAAGAGGTTTGCTCAATGCTTGCTATGGCCACAGTCCTGATAAGTAATCCATGGCACAGCAGGGCAGGGTCACACTGAAGTGTAGAAAGAGTAGGCGGGGACTGATAAGGGATGTCCTACAGCCTGAGAGCCGAGGGACCAGGGAAACCATCTTGCTCCCCACTTTATAGGTAAAGCCACTCGGCCTCGGGAAGCTCTGGGAGAGTTGCCCAGTGTCACACAAGTTAGTGTCAGAACTGAGACCAGAATCCAGGTTCCCCAATGCCTGATAGGGTATTTGTCCCTCTCATCACCCTACTTAACACTAACTCTTGGGTCAGCATGTTCATGCAACAAAAGTGTATTGTACACTGACTGTGTTCCAGCTTGGTGGGCATGAGAGTGAGTGACATAGATGTGGCTCCATCTGCATGAAGCATGCAGTCCATTCTGGTTGCTACTGCTGTGTAACAAATATCCCCCAAATTTAGTGGCATAAAACAGGGTATTATGGACTGAATGTCTGTTTCCCCCCCAGTTCATATATTGAAGCCCTACCCCCCAGTGTGGCTGTATTTGTAGACAGGGCCTCTAATGAAGTAATTAAAGTTAAATGAGGTCATAAGGGTGGGGCTCTGATCCCTTAGGATTAGTGTCCTTATAAGAAAAGACACCAGAGAGCTCTCTCTCTCTCTCTCTCTTGCTCTCTCTCTCTCTGCCATGTGAGGACCCATGAGAAGGCGGCCACCTGCAAGTCAGGAAGGGACCCTCTCTAGAACCTGACCATGCTGGCACCAGGATCTAGGACTTCCCGCCTCCAGAACATAAATTTTCATTGAGTAGGCCACTCAGTCTCTGTTATTCTGTAATGGCCGCCTCAACAGACTAATACACAGGGCTTGGCAAACTTTTTCTGTAAAGGGCAAGATGGTAAATATTTTAGGCTTTATGGCCGTGTGGTTTCTGTCCAAATTATTCAACTCTACCATTGAGCATAAAAGCAGCTGCAGCCATGTGTAATAAATGGGCACGGTGTGTTCCAATCAAACTTTGTTTATAAAAACAGGCAGTGGCCCCTGAGCTGTGGTTGACATGACCTCTGCCTGGCTTCACAAAGCAATAATCATCTATTTTGTTCAGAAATTGAAATTATGATGGAAACAACCTAAGTGTCCGTTGATGGATGAATGAATAAAGAAAATGTGAGACAGACATAGAATAATGGAATATCATTCAGCCATAAAAATGAATGAGGGGCTTCCCTGGTGGCGCAGTGGTTAAGAATCCACCTGCTGGGCTTCCCTGGTGGCGCAGTGGTTGAGAATCCGCCTGCCAATGCAGGGGACACGGGTTCGAGCCCTGGTCTGGGAGGATCCCACATGCCGTGGAGCGACTAGGCCCGTGAGCCACAGCTACTGAGCCTGCGCGTCTGGAGCCTGTGCTCCGCAACAGGAGAGGCTGCGATAGTGAGAGGCCCGCGCACTGCGGTGAAGAGTGGCCCCCGCTTGCCGCGGCTGGAGAAGGCCCTCGCACAGAAACAAAGACCCAACACAACCATAAATAAATAAATTAATTAATTAAAAAAAAAAAAAAATGAATGAAATCCTGCCGTTTGCAACAACCTAGGTGGACCCTGAGGGCATTATGCTAAGTGAAATAAGTCAGACAGAGAAAGACAAATATAATTTCATCTCTCTTACGTGTGAAATCTAAAAAAAAAAAAAAAAAAGCCCACAGATACAGAGAACAGATTGCACTGGAGGTTGCAGGGGAGGGGGGTAGGCGAAATGGGTGAAGAGGGTCAAAAGGTACAAACTTCCACGTATAAAGTAAATAAGTCACAGGATGTAATGCACAGCATGGTGACTTTAGTTAACAATACTGTGTTGCAGATTTGAAAGCTGCTAAGAGAGATCTTTTTTTTTTTTTTCCTTAATAGATTTATTTTATTTTTAGCTGCGTTGGGTCTTCGTTGCTGCGCACGGGCTTTTCTCTAGTTGCGGCGAGCAGGGGCTACTCTTGGTTGCGGTGCGCGGGCTTCTCATTGCAGTGGTTTCTCTTGTTGTAGAGCACGGGCTGTAGGCGCGCAAGCTTCAGTAGTTGTGGCACGTGGACTCAGTAGTTGTGGCTCGCGGGCTCTAGGTGCTCAGGCTCAGTAGTTGTGGCATGTGGGTTCAGTAGTTGTGGCTCGCAGGCTCTAGAGCGCAGGCTCAGTAGTTGTGGTGCACAGGCTTAGTTGCTCCGTGGCACGTGGGATCTTCCCGAACCAGGGCTCGAACCCATGTCTCCTGCATCGGCAGGTGGATTCTTAACCACTGCGCCACCAGGGAAGCCCTAAGAGAGTAAATCTTAAATGTTCTCATCACAAGAAAAAAATAATTCTGTAACTCTGCATGGTGATGGATGTTAATTAGACTTATTGTGGTGATCATTTTGCAATATATACAAATATCAAATCATTGTTGTACATCTGAAACTAGTATAATGTTGTGTGTCAATTACACCTCAAAAAGGAGAAAGAGAAATTGGAATTATGACAAGGCATGGTGGGGAAAGCCCCGTGGGTGGTGTGCTTACAGAGCTGTCAACTGGGGCTGGCTGTTGGCTGGGAGTCCAGCTGGGGCTGAGGGCTGGAGGGCCCATTTCCCTCCTGGTGAACCTCTTCACGGGCTGCTTGGGCTTCCTGACAGCATGGTGAGATGGGCCCATGCTCCCGGATCTCAAGAGTGTGAGGCAGAAGCTGTGTCACCGTTTACACCCTAACCTTCGAAATCACATTGTGCCACTTCTGCTATACTCACCAGCCGGCCCACCTCCCAGCAGGAGGAGCGTCAGTATCATGTTAGAAGAGAGCATGAAGAAAGGGAGCTCCGGATGCAGATGTCTCACTGTGTAGGGTAAACACAGGCACATTCAAGGAGACAAACGGGAAACTATAGATTGCAGCTCAGGTCTCTGAAGGAAACACATGGGCTTCTGTGGAGGTGAGAGGGAGGCGTTCTTTATATAGGGAAACCAGGAAGGCTTTCTAGAGCTGAAACCGGAAAACTTCCCGGTCCCAGGAAGAGGGAGTGGGCATGGGAAATGGCAATGCACACCCTGGAGGCTGGCAAAGCAGACAGCTTGGGCTGGAATCCTGCTCAATCAATATCTTCCCTTTGGCCGGGCACTTCCCAGAGCGGGCTTTAACCTGGTCTTTGTGGAAGCCCAGGTCACCTGAGGAGTTGCCCGTGGAGTCACTAACGTGAGCTGTTCACCCCAGAGCCTGGTGCACAGTACCATGAAATTCCTCATGGTGGTCTGGCTTTTTGTTCTTTCTCCCTGGTTTGTGTTTTGAGATTGCTGGGTGGTACTATGTTTATAGCCTTGGACAGTTTCCTCCAAAATGAAATCAATACCGCCAGCCCTACTTTATGGGAGAATGATTTCCAAATTGCACAAAATGAATGCCTCTAATATCTGCATTTCAGGGAAGAGAGTCTGTCACTGGTGGAGCTAATCTGAGAGGAGGGAGGGTCATGGGGGGGGCGTGTATTGGAATTGCCTGGGGGAAGGGTATGCATTAGCCAGAGGCGGAAGGTGCTGACCAGTAATTGCTAGGAACCAATCACCATTTCCCAAGGAGATCTCCGTTGCAATCCACTGCTTGTGTGAGGAAGGGCTGCTGAATCAGCAAAAGAGAGCTTGGAAATAAAATGAAAGAAACTGCAGACTGTCCAAGAGAAACAGCAATTTTACATCAGCAGTGTTGAGGGTAGCAGGCTGAAGGCTGGGCATCCCATGTAGAAAGCTGTGACCTTTGCCGGCGGCTGGGCTTCTAATAACACCACTTCCCATTTCTTGAGCGCCTACCAGGCACTGGGCACCCAGCTGAGCTGAGTTCTCACAGCAAACTGATGGGAATTGCCCAAAGCCACACAGCTGCTGGGCCATGGAGGCAGGATTTGAATCTGAATCTTGAGGAAAGTCTGCAGCCCTTTCCCTTACACATTCATGATACCTAATTTTCATTTACACTGAACAGCCATGAGATACTATTTTATATCCATTTAGAGAGACAAAATAAAGTAAATGCAGACCTCAGTCTGATAACACCGAGTTTTAGCCAGGGAAGTGGAGAACCAGAAGTGCAGTGCACTGCAGGGTGAGAAGGAAATTGCTCCAGGTGTTCCAGAGAGCCATTTGGCAACTTCCATTAAGTACAAGATGTGCTCAACCCAAGAATTCCACCCCTAGGAGTTTAGAAAAACCTTCCAGAGAGCACAGGGAGGCGCCACCTAGAAGGTGCATTGCATCACTGTAACTGCAAGTCACAAAGCAAAACTGAAAACTCCCTAATTGTCCCTCTGCAGGGGGGTGGTAAAGAGAGGACTGCCCTGCAGGCTGGTGGTCCTTTAGGGAGGGGGCTTTGGTGCTCAAGTCAAGACAAGAAGTTGAGCGTGAACTCTGGGAGAAGGAGGAGAGGCTAGTTTTCCAGTGAGAGCCGGTTTGGCCAAAGGTGGGAACAGTGCTGGCAGGCGGTGTGAGCAGGGCCCCTGGCTAGTGGAGACTTCAAAGTGTAGCTCTTTTGGCGTCCTAAATCTCAGCTCCAAGGCCTGTCTTGCAATTCCTGACTCTGCTCGGCCTGAGTCACCCGCTGTACTCCAACGAGCCCCGACCCTGTGCAGTCTACCCCCGCAGCACTGGGGTGCTGCCATTTGCCCAACACGTTCTGGGAGAGCTGGGAACTCGGGCTCCTGCCTACAGATTTATGGTCCAGGAAATGCATTTCAAATTGGTCCCAGGATACTCGGATCCAGGAATCAGACACCATCTCTTGGGGGTGGGAGGTGGGAGTATGTGTGGACAGAGACCTAATAACGCCCGAGTGGCGATGCCACTTTGCTCCCCCAAAGCGCGACCGCTCCCGGGATGGGGGACTACCTGTTGGCCAGGGCGCGGGGGAGGGACGGAATTTGGGTGTCTTTACTCCAAGGTATGTGCGTGTAGCCAGACTTTCTCTTAATTTATGGGGCGGGGCTGATCTCCAAATAGCAGTTTTCTAAGGCGAGCATCACCCTTCCCCCAAATGTGGACCCGAACTGCCTGTAAGGAAAAAGGACGGATCATTTGTCGTAGAGAAAACCACCTGTGGTCCGCCAAAAGCCTCTTCAGTCAAGTCAGGGCCAGGCGTCGCAGGCGGGAACCGGGAGCGAGGGGCGAGGCTCGGGGTCGGGGAGCCGAAACATGCGGGGCGCCCCCGGCCCGCCCTGGGCCTGCTGTGCAGGGCTTCACCTCGCGGCTCCCGGGAGGGGGCAGAGAGCGCCCTGGGTGCTGGGCGCCTTCCCGTTACGCAGTTCCTGTCCCTTTAAATCCAAGTCCCGGGAAAGGGGGGCTGGGGCGCCCCGGCTGGATCCCTATTTCCAGGCCGGCCGGAGCAAGAGGGGACGGCGGGCGGGCGGGCCGCCCGGGGCCTCCGCCTGCGCCACGCGCCCTGGACCAGGCGGACCAGCTCTCCTCTCCAGGCAGCCGGCGCGCCGGGGGCGGGGGGCCGGGCGGGGGCGCGCGGGCGGCGGGGTGCGGGGGCGCGCGCGCGGGCGGGGCGCGGGCTGCGGGCGCGCGCCGCGCCGGCCCGAGCGCGCGAGCCAGCCCCGGAGCGCACGCCGCCGCTGCCGCCCGCCGCCTGCCGCCCGCCGCCGCCGCCACCGCCGCCGCCGCCGCCGCCCGACCAGCCGCATTGCTGCTGCCGCCGCCGCCCGGCCCGGCCCGCGGCCCCCAATATGGTGCAGCCGCCCGCGCCGCCGCCCGTGCCGCCGCCGCCTGCGGGCCCCGCCGCCGCCCTCGGGCGCCCGCAGCGCGGCAGCCGCAGGTGGGGGACTGCGCCCCAGGCCTGAGCGCCGCTGTCCCCGCCCGGCCTGCGCGGCCAGCCCGGCGGGCTCGCCTCCGAGGGGCACTTGCAGCTGAGGTGGAGCCGTTTGCACCAGACGCTCCTGCTCCTGCCCCCTCCCTCCCCCTCCCCTCCCCTCCCCTCCCCTCCCCCGCCCTCCTCCCCTCCGGTCCTGTCTCCAGCGGGAGCGCGAGACGCTGGTCAGGCTCCGCGGCGCAGCTCGAAAATGAATAATCGCCCCCAATTGACTTAAATTCCACCGAAGCCGGCGCCGCGGCCGCCCGCCTCCCGGGACCTGCTCGCTGTGTTTTTTGCTTTCTCCATTCTTCCTTAAAAAAAAAAAAAAAAAAAAAAAAAAAACCAAAACAAAACCAGCCAGCCAGCCAACCAAGACTCCGGTTTGTTGATCGCCTTTTTTTTTTTTTTTTTTTTTTTTTCACCGTTTGCGGGATTTGCAAACCGAGTTACATGCATGTCCAGTGGGGGTAGGTTTAATTTTGACGATGGAGGGTCCTACTGTGGAGGCTGGGAGGACGGCAAGGCGCACGGCCATGGCGTCTGCACCGGCCCCAAGGGCCAAGGCGAATACACCGGCTCGTGGAGCCACGGCTTCGAGGTACTGGGCGTCTACACCTGGCCCAGCGGCAACACGTACCAGGGCACTTGGGCGCAGGGCAAGCGCCACGGCATCGGCCTGGAGAGCAAGGGGAAGTGGGTGTACAAGGGCGAGTGGACGCACGGATTTAAGGGGCGCTACGGGGTGCGGGAGTGCACGGGCAACGGGGCCAAGTACGAAGGGACCTGGAGCAACGGGCTGCAGGACGGCTACGGCACCGAGACCTACTCCGATGGAGGTAGGTGCGCCGGGCGCGCGGGGGCTGGCGGAGGAGGGACCTTCTTCTCTTGCCTCTTCTGTTTATCTCTGGGGAAGTCCAGCTTTTCCCTCCAGAGGGCCGTGGGCACCTGGGGCATTTCCTGGGGCTCCCTGGAGGCCACAGCGGCCTTGGCTACAGGTTGCCCCACTGCCTGGCGGGGGACGGTGCCCCTGTGCTAGCTAAAGGGTGTTGGGGGCTTTCCAGGAGCAGTGCCAGGCCCGGGAGCCGCGGAGCTGAGCCGAGTGTCAGTGCATCGTCCAGGAGCAGGCCGGAAAGGCCAGACTGGGCCCGCGGCCTCCTCCGGTACCCGGCAAGGGCGCAGGGGGGCTGGGAGAGGGCCCCCTCCCCTTGTTGGCAAAGCTCCCTGGGTGTCGGCCTCTGGGAGTCAGGCCCCAGCTCTGCTGCTTGTTTTCCTGCGGTGCCGACGGGCCTCCCTTAGTCCTGATCAACCCAAGCCAATGGAAAGAGAGCGGCTGGGAGAGCTAGAGGCGGGGGCTGCGAGCCCAAACCATCACAACAAGGCAATAAACTTCTAGGTGGTTGGACGCGGGCCGGAGCAGGCTGCTGGGGGGGGGAAGGGAGGGAGGCCCGTCTGTTCAGCGCGAGCCCAGGAAGCTCGCCTGTCAGTGGCCGAATCATTTTCACCGTTAGTTTAGGGGTGGTCTGTGCCTTCGTTCTAAGATGCCACCACACTCCCGGCCGGAAGCCAGAGTGCTGCCCGCCTGCCCACCCGCCACCGCGGCTCTAAGATGGTTTCTGTGCAGGGAGCCCTGGCCAGCTTTGCGGCTGTCCCCCCCGCCCCCCGTCCCAGACAGTCCGGTGTCCACTCCTCAGGGCGTCTGAGAGGCGTGGAGCACTTACTGTTTCTGGAAGCCAGACCCCAAACAAGCCTGCTCTCCGGAGGCTCCCTCCCGCACCTAGGAGCTCATCCTCAGAAGTGGCTCCATGCCTCCCCAGTCATTTTTCAGGCATGCATGCCTGGGAAAGGAGTGGGGCACAGCGGGGACTTGGGTGCTTCGGCACAGAAATCACGAGCGTACGTGTGGCCTCCTGCTCGCTGCCTCCGAGTGCTACACACCTGCTCCCCGGCCACATCCACAAGTGACGGAGGGCTGGAGAGTAATTATTATTCTGGCTTATACAACCGAGAGGCAGGGTTCGTTATTCCCCCGAGGGGAGGAGGCGTGGGGGGCAGTTACTTATATAACGCTCTTGCCTGTCGAAGCCGTGGCGCCCCGTCCCAGGCGGCCTCTTCTGTGCTGTTGTTTTCCTGGAGTGGGTTGGAGAGCTTCCCTGACCCTGGGGCTCTGGGGCAGGCTGAGCAGACGGCCCTCCCTGGGTTCTAGGCCGCGGGTGTGTGTGTGTGTGTGCGCGCGCGCGCGTGCGTGCACGCGCAGGCACGGCAAGGCCCAGGCGCAGATGTGGGTGTCTGAGGTGGGCGGCTGAGCAGCTTGGCGCTCCCAGCTGGGCTCTTTGGGAGCCCGGGGACCGTCGTCACCCAGGGGCTCTGGTCTGGCCGCTAGGCAGATCCGTCCCTCCAGAGGTGCTCCCAGCTGTGCCTGCACCTAGAGACTGGAGCCTGGGAGGAGAAGAGCCCCGGTCCCTCTGGAGCTCAGCAGAGTGTCTGAGAGTGAGGTCCAGCGCCCCAGTCGGCCCACCTTCCCCAGAAATCTTCAGTGGCCCACAGAATTCTATGCTCCGTTTCACAGACATCTACTGAGTGCCTACTCTGAGCAGGTGCTCGGGGCTCTGGGAAAACAGCAGACAGAAAGCTGTGCCCTCACGGAACTTCCATTTCAGAGGGAAGGGTGGTAATTTCGCTGTGATGACTGGGAGGAGAGGGTCTGATTCTGTGGCCGGGCACGAGCGTGGGGGCAGATGCGTCGTCGTGAGGAGTGCTGCTGTCGCTGGGCCGACATCCTTGGGTCTCTACCCGCCATTCAACCGGCTACGCCGTGTCCACTCCCTAAGGCACTTCCCTCTGCACCGTCTTGCTTGGGTCTCGCACGTTGGAGGGGCAAGGGTCATATCCATCACAGACAGAGCCAGGGAGGCCCCGGAGCCCACGAGACAGGATAGAGCCCCCAGCCTTTGGTGGCAGAGTCGAGGGTTTGAACCCCTGATCTGCCCAGGGTGGGGCCCTCTTTCCTCACATCACACCACCTGTATGCCAGCCGAGGCAGGCACACAGATGCAGGGCGCCAGGCCGACTGCTGCCTTTGGTTGGCAACAGGGCATGATGGAAAGTCGAATTGACCCTTCTGGCCTGGAATAATCAGGCCCAGACATCTGGGGCCACTTTTCTGGAACGTGGTCCCCGCTCCTCATTAGGAAGGTGACTGTTGAGTATGTTTGCCCTCAAGCAGTGCGTGGGGTGAGCAGGGCCAACGTGGGGTGTCGCAATCCGCCAGAACAGAGCAGTGGGTCTCCACGCCTGCTCCCAAGTCAGCTGGTGGGCGGGGGTGGGCCACGTTTCGGAGAGGGCAAGTAGAGCCTTCATGAGTTCGTGGTCCTGACTCCAATCCTGCTTTTCCTTTGCACTGGGAATGGGAATATTGGGCAGGCGTCAGCAAAGCTCCCGAACTTCAGCCCAGCTCCCGGTGCTGACTTGGGGAAGTGGTGATTTTCATGAATAATGCACCAACGGCAAATGTAGTCTACATTTAGCTGGAATTGGTGTGGAATCCATTTCAGCTGGGGGCACTTCTGCCAACTCCTCCTCCTCCTCCAGGTTCATCCTCCCCCGGGCGCAAGGCAGGCATTGGCTCACTAAAGTGAGCTGAGCGGCCTTCACTGTCTGTCGAGTGACCTCACATGGACGGTGAGGCCTGGGGGGCCTAGGGTGGCAAGAGCACATGCTGTGGAGTTGACATCCATTGGGCTTGAATCCCAGGCGTGCCTTTGCTCTGCTCTGTGACCTTGGGCAAGTTACTTAACTTCTCTGAGCTTCTGTTTCTGAAGCTGTACAAAGGGCTGATAATAACTGTAAAGTAGGTGGAGATTAATTGAGGCGGTGTACACGTCAATGCCAGGAATAGAGTAAGCATTCGTTATTATTTAACACTGTTTTATTATTACAGTTCATATGTGATGAATGTCACTTACAATGATCATTATTAGAACCAGTAGCCAGACAAGATAATGATGCTAATGAAAATGATAATAAATGGCAACGTTCAGCACTTACTGTGTGCCGAGCATGTGGCTAGTGTATGTATAATTACAGCACTCAATTCCTGTACCTCTCCGGGCTTGGTTTTCTCCATCCTCCCATTTCCCACATTGGGAAGCTGAGGCTCAGAGGAGCCAGATGAGTTGGCTGATGAACGCTGGGCGGCACCAGGATTCACGCTCGGGGCAGCGATTCCGGATCCCGTGCTTCTGTGTGGAACAGCTCTCTCTAAACTCCCTCGTGCAAAACTACCTCCTTGTTCCTTCCTCTTCCTCCGTACCCGTTCTTCTCCTCTGGGTGCAGCAGAGGAGTTGTAGGCAGACGCACATGGGCAGACACCACACCCAGGCGCTCTTCTCCGCTCGCTGGACCCCTGCTTTGCTGTACAGGTAAATATTTCCTGCTGGGTGCCATGCACACGGGATCCCTCGGACCAAAAGTTACCCCCCCACGAATAAAACCCGCCCACAGCCCGAAAGATGTGAGTCATTGCACACGCCCGGCCGCTCCCCCTCAGTTACAGATTCCGTTCACCGGCCCAGATCCCTCAGCCCACACGAATCACACACGCCCACAGTCAGAATTCAGATTCCCCGGTGCCTGCGCGCACACACAGTACACCTGTCACCCAGAGATGGTTTCCACCCTGTCTTCCAAAACACAGCCATGTGCACCCTCCGCCTTTGTTCCATTGCCAGGTACTCCAGATCTCTACCAACTCCTGCTCCTGAGAAGCAGCTCTCCCGGTAAAGGGAGGGTGCCAGCCGCAGAGCAGGGCTCAGATACAGATGGGTTGCGGCTTTGTTTCCACTTTAAATACGCGTTTAGGCAGTTAATGCCCCCTTTAAGGGGGAAAAACCCTCATCCAAACAAAGTCAATGACCATTGGTCGTGTTTTTTGGTGCTTGGCCAGGAATATGTGAAAAGTAAACTGTTGTTTTTTTTTTTTTAATCCAAATGCTCAATTTAGGAGGAAGCAGGTCCATGGACACGGGTGTTACGCCAGTAGGAACTCATTTCAGAAACAAAAGGCAATTGGAGATAAAAGCGTCTCCTCAGAGAGCCTTTCAGCCCCTCTGGGGAGGGAAAAGTCTTCATGAGGTGAAAGGAGAGGGGAAAGCAAATAACTAGTTCTTTGTTGCCAATAATAGCTGAGAAAGGAGGGTAGCTGAGAACTCCCCCATCCAGCGCAGCCCTGGAGCGATCTAACGAGCTTTCTATTAGGAACCCTGACTGGGCTGGTGAGGAAGTGAGGGTCAGCACCCTCCGAAAATAGCCGCCCGCCGCCTGGCTAGTGAGTAGCCCTAGCTGACGCTGACGGTGCGCGCAGCAAAGCCGAGGAGAGGGGGCCGTGGGCCCTTCTTTCCTGAGGATGCCATGCAGAGAGGAAGCCCCTGGGGGAAAACGGTGATGGTGGCAGTAGGGGAGGGCCAGGAATGTCTGCCCTTCTGCTTCAAGACTTTTTCTTCCTCATCTTCTGCCGGGCCTCCACAGCTCTAAAGACAGCTAGCTATCAACCATGAGCTGATAATTCTGTATAAAACATTCCTTAGGTCCTTAAATGTCAGCAAGATATTAGATTTGTGAGCCCTGGAAGAGAGGATGGTGTTTGTTTGAAATTTCTGCAGTGGTCCATCCCTTCTTGGATTAGCCACTCCCCAGTGTGTAGTTTCCTGGCTTGTGGAAGGTCACGTGGTGGATGAAGGTGGCACTGCAAGGGGTCCTGGCCTCGCCAGACAGGCTCTGTGGGCTGGAGGAAGGGACCGGCTCTCCCGTCATTCAGGAGAGGAGCTGCCCCTTCAGCACCTTGGAGAGCGCCCCCAGCAAACTGCCTGGGCTGCCAGGGAGCCCGCCTTGCTCTAATTCCTTCCGGGCATCTCTTCCAGCCAGACCGCGTCTCCCAGCCAGTGCCCACCTGGCCCTGACCCCTCCACACTCGGCCACCAGAAGTTTTCCTGCTCCCGCTCTGTCAGTGTGTGGGTTCCATGCTCCATGAAACACCACTACTGGGGGTGTTTGTTTTTCACCCCAATCCTATCAGTCTTTTCTGAAAAAGTTGAGTGCCTTCTAGATGTCTCCTGGTGAACCAAGAGAGCATTTCCCAGCTAACAGAGGCAGCTTTGGGGTGGGGTCCTTTAGTAGGACTCATGGAAATAAAACCTGAGGTTTATTTCTGCCTTGGGTTGTGTATGCTCAGTTCCTGTGGGTGTACAGGGGTTATAAGTGCACACCAGGGACTTCCCTGGTGGTCCAGTGGTTAAGACTTCGTGCTTCCACTGCAGGGGGCATGGGTTCGACCCCTGGTCAGAGAACTAAGATCCCACATGCCACTCAGTGTGGCCAAAAAAAAAAAAAAAAAAAGTGCACACCATAGGCAGCAAAGGAACGATTTTGTCTGTAGCAACCAATGAAAGACTGTTTTGCTTCCGTTCTCTTTAAATGGGCATCATCGGATTAGTCATCTACACCAACCCTGCCCAATCTGTATGCGGCTATTTGAATTTGAATTTAAAATAATTACAATGAAATGAAATTTAGAGACTCGGTGCTTCCGTCACACTAAGCCACATTGCAAGTGCTCAAGTGCCACCTGTGACTCGTGACCACCACACGGGACAGTGCGGAGACAGAATGTTTCTATCATCACACAAAGTCCTCTTGGACAGCGCTGGTGTGGAGTGTAAGAGTCACGCAAAAGGGGCTATGTGTCTGTGCCGGTCGCTGTTGAGTGTCCAGTCACTAAAATAGTGCCAGCATACAGTGGTCACTCAATAAATACTTGTGGAACGAATCAACTGTGCAAATGCAGTCGTGTTTGGTGATTTCATCCACTGTCATCATTTCACACATCCATGTTGTTGCAAGAACTTAGAACCGGATGTAGACAGTTAAAGGGGAATTTTAAAGCTCTTTAAAGCATTGCTATTATAATTCCCTGGTCGGTTTTGTTTTGTTATCAGCTCTGTCGTTGCTCATAGAGACTGCCAGTGTGTTACATGAGTAAGGTGGATGGTGTTGGATATAGTGCATAATAGAGATAATGTCCTAATGCTGCGAGGCATTCATGGCCAGAAGACATTTTTGGAGCACTGTCTAATGAGCAGCTTTCGTTGTAAAGTGCTAGGAAAGACAAGCAGAAAAATAAGTACCCTTTCATCTGCACACTTTCTAATGATCCCTTTTCCTCAGCTTGATTCATTCATTCATTGAGAAGCATTTACTAGTTCCTACTATGTTCAAGGCATAAAGACTGAAAAGCTCAGGTCCACTTTTGATGAATCCACCTGGCAATCTTTGCTGAGCCTGATTCTGTGTCTTAGTTCATTTGGGCTGCTGTAACGGAATACCATGGACGGGGCAGGGGTTGGGGGGTTTTAAACAACAACATTCATTTCTCACAGTTCTGGAGGCTGAGAAGTCCCAGATCAAGGCACTGGCAGATTTGGTGTTTGGTGAGGACCTTCTGGGTTGCAGACTGCCACCTTCTCTGTGTCCTTATGTGAGGGGAGGGACAAAGGAGGCTGTGGGGTCTCTTTCATAAAGGCACTAATCCCATCATGAGGGCTCCACCCTCATGACCTAATCACCTCCCAAAGCCTGTACCTCCTAACCCCATCACTTTGGGGTTTAGGATTTCAACGTATGGTTTGGTGGGGAGGGGGGGTACACAAAACTGCAGTCTATAGCACTACGTATACAGTACATAGTTTGCAGTAATGTAGGCTGTTGGAAAAAAATAAGCAATTGAAAAATAAAACACAAGAAACAGGAGGACATGACTTTTACCAAGAAGAATATGTAGCCTGTATGCAAAACTAAACTATGTAAGATAATTAGGGGTTTCTTATGCCAGACTTTGGGCATCCCCAATGGAAGTACCACAGGTGAGAGTTCTGAGAAGGGGAGGGAGAGACGTGTGTTTCCTTGAGTGAGCAGCAGAGACGTCCCTGGAGGGGCCCCTGAGCTGTGTCTGAATGACAGTGGGCAGTATGGCCATTACCCCACGACTGAAGTTGCTGACTTTGCAGGAGGCTTGTTCTCGGCCTCGGTTTTCTCATCTCTGCGATGGAGTCATAATAATTCTTTCCATTTCCATCTCCCACCTTCCCGGGAATGTCAGAGGTGTTGATTGGGATGTAGGGAGGGCTCCCTGGTGCTTTTGGAGACCTCTGAACGAATCGAGGGTCAGTCTCCGCTGCTGGTGCTGTCCTGCCACTGTCTGTTACTCAGGCCGGTGCGTCCCACACGTGAGTGTGTGTGAGAGTCGCCTGGGAGGTGTGCTAAAACAGATTGCTGGCCCCCCGCTGAATTTCTGGGTCTGAGGTGTCGCCCAAGACTTTACATTTCTTACAAGTTTCAGTTGATGTGGATACTGCTGGCCCGAGGACCCCACCTTTAGAACCGCAGTGCTGGGCAGTGCCTCTGAACCCCGGCTGCACAGTGGGACCACCAAGGATGGTGTCCCTGGAGACTGTTAGAAATGCAGAATCTCAGGCACCCCGCAGACCTGCAGGGTTAGAATCCGCATGCTTGCAAGACGCCCGGGTGGTTCTCACGCGGGCAGCTCTGTTTTAGCACACTTGTCCCGATCTTGGCTGCTCACGGAGTCATCTTGGGTGCTTTGGAAAATGCTAGTGCCTGGGCCCCACCCAGAGACGCCGACGAGGTGGTGTGGGTGTGGCCTGAGTGTTGAGATTCTTTTTCAAAGTGTCCAGGTGATGCTGACATGTGTCTCGGGTTGACGGCCTCTTGTCCAGAGCAGCCTCGGCCACGTGTCGGAATCACCGGGACGGCTTCAGGGAGGGACCCGTCTGGGTTCCACGCAGTGCTGCTCCAGCCAGGATCTCGGACGGTGGCATCTGGCTTGGGGATGTGATAAAAGTAGGCAGGGCTGAGAGTCGCTGCTCGGGACAGAGTTTTCTAAAACTCTGGGCCAAGTGGCTCATGAAAATGAGAGAGACTGTAGCGTTCCCAGGCACCACATGTAAGCGCTGTTACGTTTCCGCTCTGTCAGCAGTGGCTTCCTCCTCTGTGTCTGTGTCTCCCCTTTGTTTCTTTTTTTTTTTTTTAATATTTATTTATTTGGTTGCACTAGGTCTTAGTTGTGGCAGGCGGGCTCCTTAATTGCAGCTCCAGGGCTCCTTAGTTGCAGCTCGCCAGCTCCCTAGTTGTGGCACGTGGGCTCCTCAGTTGTGGCATGCGAACTCCCAGTTGTGGCATGCATGTGGGATCTAGTTCCCTGACCAGGGATCGAACCCGGGCCACCTCCATTGGGAGCACGGAGTCTTATCTACTGCGCCACCAGGGAAGTCCCTCCCCTTTGTTTCTTGTAAGGATGCCTCTCGTTGGATTTCGGGCCCAGCCAAAATCCAGCGTGAACTCATCTCAAGAACTTTAAGTTCATTGAATCTGCAGAGACCCTTTTTCTAAATAAGGGCACATTCCCAGGTACCAGGGTTTAGGACATGGGCATATCTTTTGGGGGACACTCTTCAACCCGCTACAATGCCCTACAGGCTTCGGTTTGAACGTGCTCCGAGGTGCATACATGTTAACTAGAATCCGAAAGTGAGGAGATTCCTTTGGAAGAAGGATAATCACTGCTTTTAACATCCACTTTGTCCCAAGTACTGGGCTGTGCACTTACCATAGATGTTACTTCTTTTAGTCCTTAAATCAGTGCTTTGGGGTAAAGCACGTGCTGCCATTTAAGGGATGATGAGAAAGTAAAGCGTGCAGGGTTCCGTGGCTTGGCGAGGTCGCATGGCCGGGGGCAGGGGGCCTCGGCTGGCCCAGAGCCGCCCGTGGCACCTAGCGATGGCATTTCCCAATGGAGCGATCATTTCAGCGCCCACCCCTGATCCCACCCCATACCTTACTGTTGAGGAAGCTGAGGCCCAGAGGAGCCCAAGGTCTAACAGTGAAGCAGAGAAAGGGAAGGATGACACAGTCTTCTGGACCTGAGCCTTTGCTGGGCCTTTGCCCAGCCATGCATAAACTTGTGGGGTCTCCCAGACCCCTCTGAGAGCATTTGGTAGCTGTGGTCCTCTCCCAGGAGGCAGGCCAGTCCCTGTACTCATGCGATGTTTTGTGGGCACCTCTGGGGGTCGAAGACTCCCTGAGACTTCTGCATGGACCCCGGATAAGAGCCCTTCCATCCTCCACGGCTGTCCAAACGTGCCGAGATCCCACAGCCAGCGGGAAGTGGAAGGAGGGCCTGCGGCGTCCCATAGGCCTGAGTGCAAGGCCAAGGCCCGGAGCGGGCAGCGGGCCTCTCCCCGTCCCTCCTCTCCTGTGAGGGCGCGCCGTAGCTTCTCCTGGAGGACTCCTGGGTCCGCCCTTGCCGCCACCATCTGACGCTCTGCCCTTCCTCCCGTCCTGCTCCCCCCAGCTCACGGCTGTCACTCTCAGGCCTGGCGAGTGTCTGGCCTTGAGCTGGGAGCTGCGCAGCCTTCTTTCGTGTGGTCTCCCTGTGAGAGAAGCGTGACTCCCCCGTTTTACAGGTGGGGAGCTGAGGCTCAGGCGGGCAGTGGAGACGGGAAATGCTGAAACAGGGCTGCCCTTGCAGCCTCTGGGCTGCTCGCCTAACCCCGGCCACCTGGACAGGCTCCCAGGGGAGAGCCCAGGGGCCTGCCGTGGGGCCACCTGACGCAGGCGGTCCCGGGGACCACGCCTTGAGAAGCACCTGTCCCCCCCCACCCCCACCCCGCGAGCCAGCCTCTGCATCAGGGCTGAGGACGGCAGATGGGGGAGGGGAGGCATTTCCAGGGGGGCTGGGCGGCAGCCGCACCCTGGGGAGGCTGGGAGGGTTTTCAGTGGGGGGGGTTTCAGGAACCAAGGGAGGCCAGGGGACCCCCCCCAGGAGTACCAGGCGGGATCTCACCTGGCAGGCCGGTGTCACAAACCCGGGCAGGCTCTGTCGGAGGCTGGAGGTAGGAGCGAAGCCAAGGGGCTGTGGGCCGTGCGGCCAACCTGTGTGCATAGCCTTTTCACGGCCCCACCCCTGGCCATTGGGCTGCTTACTGCTGAGTTCAGAGACGTAGCTGCAGTGGTTGAAGTCCACTTTGGTGAGGACGGTGTGGGGTCTGTGGCTTTGCCAGGCGTGGAGCCCCCCTGCTGGCCCCTCTGGGCCCTCCATGTGCACACACGCCTGTGCGCTGGCTCCCGTGGCCCCCACGCTCCAGAGGGCAGAGGCCGGTCTGTCAGGTTCCTGACTGTGGCCCCCGGTACGGCCGCAGCGCCTGCAGCAGGGGGAGGCTCGGGGGACCATGGTTGGACGATGAATGAATGACACACCAGCAGAGAGCTGAGGATGTGAAGGGGCAGTCGTGTGGAGAGCGGGAGAACGAGCAGGTGGGGAGAGCAACACGTGCAAAGGCCCAGAGGCAGAGGCGTGGGCTGCAGCCGAGTGAGGGCAGAGGGTGAGGGGTCTGAGCACAGCTTCCGGGCCATGGGAAGGACGTGGGTTTTGTCCAGAGGCCAGGGAAGGGCTCTGAAAGGCTTAAGCAGGACAGCAATGCGATCTGATGTTTGTCCTTTTGTAATTAAACGTTTTGTTTCCAGATAGTTGTAGATTCACGTCCAGTTGTAAGAATAACACAGGGACATCCCCGAGCCCTCCACCGTGTCCGCCCCAAGGGTAACATCTTGCAAAACTCTGGTACAGTGTTATAGCCCGAATGCCAACGTTGATACAGTCCGATACAGAATATCCCATCACCACAGGGACCCCCGGTCCTCCTTCCATGGCCACACCCACTCCCCCCTCACCCCTGTGTCTCCTCAGCCTCCGGCAACCACTGATGTGCTCTCCATTTCTCATTTCAAGAGTGTTCTACAAATGTGGCCTTCTGGGAGCAGCCTTTGCCACTCGCCGTGGTTCTCTGGAGACCGTCCAGGCCATTGTTCCCGTCGACAGTTGGTTCCTTTCACTGCTAGCTGTGTTCCAGAGTGGATGGAGCGCTGCCCCGTCACCGTCCAGGGCCGTCTGGGGTAATTCCCGCGTGGGGCTGCTGTGAATACCCGCCGCTGCTAACTTTGACGTAGAGGCTTTGTGTGAACCTGAGTCTTCATTTCTCTGGGATAAATGCCCAGGAGTACGTTTGCTGGGCCGTGTGGCAGTTGTACGGTTGTGTTTGGATAATCACTCTGGCTGCCGGGTGGGGAAGGAAAGGGGGGCCAGAGAGGAAGCTGGGGGCCCCTGGGAGGCGGTGCAGGTGTCCAGGGGGGAAGGGATGATGGCCTGGGTCCAGGTGGGGACAGTGGGCTGGGGAGAACCAGAACCCTGAGAGTTCAGAGGTGAGCAGAGCAGGCGGGCAGAGTCCGGACGGTCAGCACCCAGGCACCAGGGACAGAGGGGCCCCTGGGGGAGGGGTGGGTGTGGAGCCAGGTGGGTGTGGAGCCAGGTGAGGATGGCGAGGCTGCGGTGGAGGTTGTGAGTCTGGATCTCAATGGGGCATCATACTCTGGGAGGCGGTAGCAAAAGGCTGGAGAGAGGTTGTCCCTGGAGGGGCCCCAGGACTCAGAATCGGCTGAGGAGGAGGAGGGCAGGGAGGGGAGGAGGGTGGAGACAGGCCCAGGGGGTGGGGGTGGGACAGCAGGAGCAGAGACGGGATGGGGACCCAGCCCTCACTTGTCCCGGCCACGTGGCCAGCATTTTCGTCCGTTAGGACATCTGATTGCCCCACACCCCGTGAGGCCAGGCCCACACAGTTACTGTGCCCATTTTACAGACGAGGAAACCAAGGCCAGGGGATAGAGCGACTTGCCAAAGTCATGTGGGAGATTTGGGTTCTGGAAGCCACAGAATCACACAGCACAGGGCTGAGTTCAGACCCCAGATCCTTGGTTACGAGCCTGCGTGGGGCATCTTGAGCGTTGTATGCGAGCCCAGGCGAAGATTTCTGAGCTGGCGCCTGGTTTGCACAGATGCTCCATAAATAAGCTCGTATTACTGTCGTAAACCATTTACAGACGCCAGTGGTGGATGGTAGTTCCGGTTCCACGCTTCCTGTTTTCCCCACCTATCCTTACTACATCCTGGAGGTGGTATCAAGCCTGCACCCTGGGAGAAGACAAATGGTATTGTTTTACTGAGACATAATTTACATAAAATCCATCCTTTTTTTTTTTTTTAAATTTTAATTTATTTATTTATGGCTGTGTTGGGTCTTCGTTTCTGTGCGAGGGCTTTCTCCAGTTGCGGCAAGCGGGGGCCACTCTTCATCGCGGTGCGCGGGCCTCTCACTATCGCGGCCTCTCTTGTTGCGGAGCACAGGCTCCAGACACGCAGGCTTAGTAATTGTGGCTCACGGGCCCAGCTGCTCCGCGACACGTGGGATCCTCCTGGACCAGGGCTCGAACCCATGTCCCCTGCATTGGCAGGCAGATTCTCAACCACTGCGCCACCAGGGAAGCCCCAAAATCCATCCTTTTAAAGTGTACAATTCGCTGCTTTTAGAAGTTCACAAGGTTGTGCAGCTATCACCACAACCTAGTTTTAGAACTTTTTTTTTTGTCACCCACAAGAGAAACCTCGTTATGCATTAAGCAGTCACTCCCCATTGCCCCTCCCCCGCCCTGACCTTGACAACCCCTAATTTGCTCTCTTTCTCTGGATTTGCCTCTTCTGGACATGTCAAATAGATGAAATCCTACATTATGTGGTCTTCCTTGTCTGGCTTCTTTCACTCAGTGTCTTCAAGGTTCATCCACGTCCCATGTATCAGAACTTCATTCGTTTTTAAGACTGAATAACATTCCACTATAGGGATAGACCTCAGTTTGTTTAGCCATCCATTCGTTGATGGACGTTTGGGGTGGTTCCACCTTTTGACTCTCGTGAATAGTGCTGCTGTGAACATTTGTGGACACAGTTTTGTGTGGAAATATGTTTTCCGTTCTCTTGGGTAAATACCCACGAGTGGAATTGCGGGGTCATATTGTGACTCTTGTGTTTCACCTTTTGAGGAGCTGCCGGCCTCTTTTCCAGAGCAGCTGCGCCGTTTTACAGTCCCATCAACATGGTTTGAGGGCTCCAGTTTCTCCACATCCTCTCCACACCTGTTATTATCTGCCTTTTTGATTACAGCCATCCTGGTGGGTGTGAAGTAGTATCTCACTGTGGTTTCAATTTGCGTTTCCCTAATAACCAATGATATTGAGCATCTTTTCATGCGCTTCTTGGCCATTTGTGTGCTTTTGGAGAAATGTCTGTTCAGGTCCTTGCCCACATAAAGATTGTGTTATTTGTCCTCTTACTGTTGAGTTCTGAAGCTTTTCTATGTATTGTAGATAACCACGGTGACTTAAACTGCAGTGCCTGACTCCTAGCCATCCCCAGGGTGCCCGTGGACATGCTGCCCCCCCCATTGGATGGTGGATTCCTTGAAATAAATCGTGGGTGCCTTTCTCTTGCCCCCAGAGTACCTAGCACGGTGCCAGGCACACAGCAGGGGCTCAGTAAATGTCGGGACCTCAGCCCACCAGCTAAGCGGCCAGGTGGTCCTGTCCAGTTCTCAATGAGGTGGCTTTGATGGGCTGCATTTAGGGTCTGTTTTACCAGCAGCAAGAGAACAGCAGTGGTATCTGCAGGGAAGCTGGGACCCACACAGGTATTTATTGAGCATGGACTGTGCCGGACAATGAGCTGGCCCCAGGGAGATCAGGGAACCAAGAGCCCCAGGGCGGTGCGTGCATTTGCACAGGCTGGGGACCGTGTCAGTGAGTCGTTTACATGTAACACTGATGGGATGGAGGAAGCTGGGCCCAGGCTAACAGCTTGGGGCTGGCGGGTGTCTGGGGCATCTGGGAAAGCCTTCTAGGGGAGCGACTTTCCTGCAGAGACCCGAGGATGGCAGGAGTGAGGCGGGTGTCCGAGGCGCTCCAGGAGGAGCATTTTTAAGCACCCAGAGGCAGAGGGAACAGGGCCGTCCCGGAAGCACGGGGGGACAAGCATGGCTGAGGTCAGAGCACAAGGGGCCATGTCTGGGGACTAGCCCCCCCGGGCCGTGGGGGCCACGGCCTGACCCTTTGGGTCTGCACAGAACCAACCTGATTGTCCGGAGAAACAAGAGCCAGGAGGTAACCCACCAGGGACCGAGGTCCCAGGCAACAGCTGGGCCGGAGTCTCCCTGGGCCCTGGTGTGCCACGCTGCCCGGACAGCGGCTGTGTCCACCGTGCAGGGCTCAGTGTGGAAGAAATTAATCGCGGGTCCCCGAGAGAATGCGGCAGAAATATAGCAGAAGTCAGGGTTTTCTCGGGGCTGGATCCAGACTGCCGTGTTGACAGTGACCGTGAATTGACAGGCGCAGAGTGTCCTGCTAGCTCGAGGCCAAGCAGGAGGAGGAAAGGACAGGAGTGTTAGTGGAGAGATGGAGAGGGAGGGCAGGGGACAGAGACAGAGACAGAGGAGACAGAGACAGGAGGGAGAGAGACAGAGACAGGGACGGGGAGAGGCAGGGCTGGGGAGGAAGAGGCAGAGTTGGGGGTGGGTTATGGGGGGGAGGGGAGGGAGAATGAGCCCTTCCTTGCTGTCAGGGGCACACGTGTGTTATTTCTCACTCCGCCCCTTGTTTCTAAGCCCAGAGCCCAGCCCCTTCCACACACCTTCCCATAAAGTCCCAGCAGCAGCCCCTGAGGATGGCTGTCCTCTAGCCCAGAGCGGCCCGAACCCACCCAGAGCAGGGCCACCCCGGCTGTTCCTGTGCCCCAGGCAGGAACCCCTGCCCAGCGTCCAGCCCTGTGCCCCCGTCTCGGGACGGTGAGGGGCGCTAAGTAGAAGTGGGTCCCCAGGGCATGGGGGTCTCTAGGTGATGCCCGGCAACGCTGCCCATTCACCCGGCAGCCCAGGGCTCGATCCCACTTGACCTGCTCTCGGTTTGGCCCAAAGTCCTGAGATGAAAATGCGGGTCTGCCTCAGCTGCCCATGGAGCAGGACCCCCAGCCTGGGGACAGCTCTCCATCTGCTGGGAGACGCCCCCTGCGTCGTCCTGCAGGAGGGGCCCAGGCCCAAGCCCCCTGCCCAGCCAGCTGCGGGAGGGTTGTCAGGGCTGATTCGGAGCCGGAGCCAGGCAGGGCCAGCCTGGGGGCTTCTGAGTCCTGTCAAGTTGTCAAGGCAGACCTGCCTCCAAGCCTCCCCGCCCACCCACAGTGGCCAGCAGGGAGGAGTTCCTGTGGAAACGCCCAGAACTCCCTCAGGGCGCAGAGGCCAGCCCCCCAGGAGCACCTGCTTGGATCAGTGGGGAGCCCTGGAGCGAGAGGGTGTTAGAAAGAGCCTGCTGTGGGAGTGGCCTTTGGGCGGGCCGTTTGGGGAGGGTCTGAGGAAGGGGGTTCACGCTGGAGTGGGTGCTGTCGGAAAGGGGGGCAGTCCTCTGATGGGGGTCTGACTCATCTACGGAGGGGGGCGAGGATGGAGCTGAAATGGTGAAGGGTGCTTTGGCCTCCTTGAGGGTTGGCACTGTGTGGGTGGCCGGGTGACCTGTGTCACTCCGTGGTGGTCAGAGCAGCCTTGTCTGAGGTCCTGTTTGCGCCCAGCGGAAGGACAGCATAGCCTGACCGGCCGGGAGCCAGGCCGGTGCCCAGGTGTCCGGGGGCCTTTTGGGGGAGGGATGGGAACTCCTCAGGTCTTCTCACCGTCGGACCGCTTCTCCCAGCCACCTTCTGCCCTCAGAGCCACTGTTCTGGCTGCCGTGCCTCAAGGACCCTGGGTGATGGCTGAGGAAAGTTTCCGGAAAACCCAACCTCAGGGGCCTGTCTGCCAGGGGCGCAGGCCCTCCTGCCTGTGTGGCCGGGGACCGTGCAGGGCCTAGAAGGAGCGTGGGCCCTGGGCGGGAGCGACGGGGGCGGGGTCTGGCCAGGTTCCCTGAGGCACGGGGTGCTGGGACCTGAAGGAGCCGGGTGAGGGGGCTGCTGGGGGCACCCAGAGACTCGAGTCAGGGTCCCCGCCCTCTCTCAGAGCCCGCCTGGAGATGCCCAGCCCAGCTGCAGCCCCGGGGCTGACCAGGAGTCAGGGTGGGGCTGGGGCAGACAGTTTGGCCAGAGCCCTGCCCTTCCCCAGGCCCCCTGAACGTTGAGTCATTCTGGCTGGTGGAGGGCAGCGAGGTCTGCTGGCCCGTGGGCCCCGTGTCGGCCCTCCTGCTCCTCCTGCTCCTCCCTCTGCGCTCGGGGTCCCTTCCCAGAGCCGCTCCCTCCAGAGACGCCTGTGGAGCCCGCGATGTCCCTCCTTACCCTGGGGCAGCGGGGTGCAGGGCCAGCTGTCCCCCCACTGGGCCCAGCACAGCTTGGAGCTGCGTCCGTGGGGGCCGCAGGGGCAGCGTGGGGCCCTGGCACGGTGTGTCCTGGGCCCGGTCCACCCCTCGGCTGGCCGCTCTGGCGTCCGGCAGGGTGGGTGTGAGCTTCATTCTCAGCTCTCCGGCTGGCAGGCCTGGGTGTAACGCTGTCCCAGGGCGTCTGCAGCCACCCTCACTGGACGTGCTGTTTCCATGGGTGACAGGGTCACGGGTTTGGCGAACGCCACCGTGGTTTGCTGCCTGCCTCAATCCCAGGTGGAGGCTGGTGAATATAAGGATGTAGTTTCTTCCCTCACAATCCCCAAGTCTGTCCTACCCTTGGGAGTCCGCAGACCCCAGGCTGGGGGGCCCCTGCACCGGCCCCGCCCCTTGGGAGCAAATGTCACGTCTGAAATCAGAGTCTCCTTCTCCGTGTCCTGGGTGGAGTCCTGACGGGAGCCTTCTCCACCCCATGGGCCACCGGGGCCTCTGGGTGGACTTGGGGGTGTCCTGTGGAGGTTCAGGGCACAGCTTGGAAGCACTCCCCAGCTGTGCGGTCCCCCCTGGGCTGCAGAGCAGTCTTTCTGGGACGTCCTCATCTGTGGGGTCCCCATGGAGCCCAGTAATCGTGGGGATTGTTTCTGGCCTTCACAGGAAGTGGAGGTATCCCCACTGGGGTGGTCAGGGTAGCTGTGATGTCTGTCAGGAGGGGGCAGAGACCCCCAGACCCCTCCCCGGGGCAAAGGAAGGGTGGGCCCGCCTCACCCCCAGGCCCACTCAGACTGCAGGGGCTCCACTAACCCGAGGCTCTATTTTTAATAGTTTGAGGTACAGTTCGCACACCATACAATTCACCCACTTAAAGCATACAATTCCGTGATTTCTAGTATATTCACAGAGCTGTGCAGCCTCACCAGTCAATTTTAGAACATTTTCATCACCTCAAAAAGAAGCCCTGTCATCCATCCCCCCCTCCCCCTCCCCCAGCCCCCGGCAACCACGAATCTGGTTTCTGTCTTGCGGATCTGTCCATCGTGGACGTTTCATGTAGATGGAATCCTTCACTGTCGCTTCTTTCACTCCCTGTAATGTTTTCGAGGTTCGTCTATGTTGTAGCTTGACTACGTGCCATGTGAATATTAAGACAGGAATATCCCAGCATACGGATGGACCACATTTGGTTTATCCATCATCCATTGATGGACCTTTGGGTTGTTTCCCCCTTTCGGCTGTGGTGAACAATACTGCTGTGAACATTCGTGTACAGGTTGGTGTATGGACGTGTGTTTTCATTTCATTCTTTTCATTTTTGAGTATAAACCGAGGAGTGGAATTGCTGGGTCAGGCAGGACCTCTAGGTTTAATTGAGGAACTGCTGGACTGTTTTCCAGAATGTCTGCACCATTTTACATTTCCATTCAGCTTCTTTTTAAGGAATCTCCTGGAAGTTGAGATGTCCTTACAGGCCCTCTACCCCTCACCCAAACCTGGATATTTATTCCTGGACGCAGTGAAGTCTATGTTTGGAGAAACTCCTAATTTCTCAAGCACACCGTCTGTGCAGGGCACAGGACCTGCTCAGTTTCGCCCCCTGCAGGTGGCCCTGCCCACGTTCCTGCCCCTTCCCACCAAGCCCTGCTCTAGTTTCCTTCATGGTGGGGTTCACCTAGTGTCTCTCTGTCCCCCTACATCTCGGGTCCAGGAGGTTTTTTGCTCTCTGTACCCTCAGCCCCTGGCGCTCGGAAGGTACCTGGTAGATAAACAGTCATTTAGAGTAGGGGGGTGTCCCCACGCCGCGGGAAGCGGGCGCTCGGGGAGGTGGTGAGGTGCAGCCCAGACTGCAGGGGCTCCACTAACCTGAGGCTCTGTTTTTAATAGTTTGAGGTACAGTTCACACACCATACAATTCACCCATTTAAAGCATTTAAAGAGAGTGACCAGCCATCATGCTCTCTGCGTTTCAGGGCTTTGGAAAAAGAGGCGGTGCAGGACCAGCTGGTCCCCAGGCACGCTGTCATTCTTCTCAGAGAGGGTGGACTTGGGGGGGAGGGCGTCCATAAGGAGATACAGAGACCCGAGGACGCATCAGGCACCTGGGAGGGGGCTCCATGGGGATGCATCAGGCACCTGGGGGAAGGGCTGCGGGGGGACGGCTCAGGCACCTGGGGGAAGGGCTGCGGGGGGACGGCTCAGGCACCTGGGGGAAAGGCTGCGGGGGGATGTATCAGGCACCTGGGGGAAGGGCTGCGGGGGGAAGGACTGCGAGGGGACGGCTCAGGCACCTCGGCGGCCTCCGTGGAGCTATAACACGCACCTGGGCGGCCTCCTCGGGGATAAAAGAGCTCACAGGCGCCTGGCGTTCATGCCAGGCTGGAGCTGCTCCCGGTGCTGGTACCCGGTCGGTTAGGAGCTGCAGCCCAGCGTGTTAGGAGCTGTTTTACCCCCATTTTACAGACGTGGAAGTGGCAGATAAGTAACTTGCCTGGCCTCACGGCTTAGTGGCGGAGCTGGACTTGAACCCGGGGTCCGGCGGGTGTCCTGCCCACCCCTCTTGCTTCCTCTGCCTGTCCCCTGGAGCAGGAGCCCCACGTGGGACTCAGCCCTCCCCTCTCCCCCCCGGGGTCCTGTGCTCCAGGAACTGAGGCCTGTGGGGGGTCTCACGGGGGCCCAGGCAGGCCGGTGGTGTGGAACCCCTGCGTGCGGTTGTGGGTGTTAGTGTTTTCCTGCGATAACGGCTCATAGCTCATGTCACATCTCGGAGGGCTCGGTGACCCACCTGGGCCCAAATCCTCCGTCTTAACCTGGGTGCTTGGCCTGCGGCCTGGGCCGCCTTCCTGGCGTGTTTGGTGTGTGTGTATAGCGCGCCTGCCCTGGGAAGAGCCGGCGGGGGCTCCCCAGAGAGTGTGAGACAGAGGCTGCTGCCCGGGGTGAAGCCGGGAGCTTGACCGTCGGGCAGCTTTTCAGCAACAAGATCGTTGGTCCTCAAAAGACATACCATAAAAAAGAAAACGATTGTTGGTCCTGAAATAAGAATCACCTGCGAGCTGTTAAAACCCTCCGCTGCTCAGGCCTCACCTCTGACCCACTGAACCGGTGTCTCTGGGTGGAGTGGGTCTCAGTCACTAGTTTTCAAGGTCCTGCGGGTGGTTCTAACAGGACAACCTGGGTTCTTGATCTCGAGTGGCATCTGAGTCACCTGGAGGGCGTTACAGCCCCGGTGGTCCTCCCACCTCCAGAGTTTCTGCTTCAGTGGGCCCGGGGGAGCCCGAGAATCTGCATCTCATCGAGGTCCCAAGTGAGGCCGACGCTGCCGGAGAGCTGCAGCACAGAGCAGCCGTGGCCACCCCTGCCCATCGCGGCCCCCAGGTCCTCCGCCCGGTCATGGGCTAGACCGTCGCGGCTTCTGATGTGATGCACTTAACGCCGCGGCTGCCGCGTGCCCTGCACCGTCCTGAGGTGCTTTGCAAGTGTGAACCCTCTTACTCCCCACGAGCGTCCCACGGGGTGGATATTGTCACTGTCACTCTTCACAGACGGGGACACGGAGACCCAGCAAAGTTAGGTGACTCGGGCCAGCTCTGAAGGCAGTGCAGTGTCGGTCTGACCCCAGCTCCTGGCTCTTCGCCCCCAGGCTGTGCTCCTCTTCTGTGGCTCCGAGAGAGAAGTAACTTTGACCCCCATTTTGCAGATAGGGAAGTAGAGGCTCGGGTCAGGTCACCTGTCCAGGATCTGAGCTCAGACCTGCCTGACTTCCGGCCACTCTGGTCAAGCACCCTCTCCCGTGAGGGGGCTCCCTCGATTCTTCCTCCCATCCCTGCCCTACACCCCCTGCTGCCCCACTTCACAGTTATGTCCATGAACCTCTGGCCTGTGAGAGGCCAGCGCCGCGGGCCTCGGGCAGCTGAGCCTCAGCGCCCTCTGGGTGACCAGAGAGGGGAGGATGGGTCCGGGAAGCGTGCTCCCCGGATGGCGGCATTGGGAACCCTGCGTTCTATTCCTGACTCCCCTGTTCAGGCCCAGAGGGAGGGGCATGAAGGGTGAACAAGGGTGGTCCCTGCTCATTGAGGCCCGACAGGATATAGGACTGAAACTTGGAAGCTGGAGGGAAGGATGCCCAGGTCTCCAGAGCCTGCACCTCGAAACCGTTCACACCAGAGAGAAGACAGTGCTTGACATGAGTGGGGTCCAAAGCAGCAGCTGGCCTCCTCTGAGCAAAACCCAAGGTTCTCCCGACGCCCGGGGCCAGCTCCTGGGTGTTGGGTGCAGAGCTGCGTCCTGAAGGGACCCTCCTTCAGGATGAGTCACCCTGCCATTCTGAGTGAGGACCCCCAGGCCAGCGGGACCTGGTGTAGTTGGAACTGCAGGCTGTGTTCTTGGGTGCTGACCCCTCTGTTTTTCGGTGGGCAGTGGAGAGGGATAGTCCCAAACGTGGGCCTGGGAATCTGGCACACATGGCGGGGGTCCTAGCTGAGCCGCTTCCGTCAGGACTTTGGGCAAGTGACTTAACCTCATCACGCCTCAGTTTGTTTCTGTCTGTAAAATGGGTACAGTGTCTCCCTCATGGGCTCTCTGTGGGAACTGACTGGCTTGGACCTGCTGTGAGCACTTGGCAGGGGGGAGAGGCGCCTCTGCCCTCCCCGGGAGGTCAGGGCGACAGGCGAGCAGAGGGGGTCTCCTCAGGGAGTGCAGCTCAGAGGGAACCAGGCTCCCAGGGGAGAGGACGCTGACTTGGGGTCTACAGACCAGCCACTTCTCTGACTCATCCTTGATGTGCACCCATCAGCCGACGGTGCCAGGTGTGGGCCTCCCCTCTGATGGGGACCAGGGGGCATTGGGGCTGGCCCCCACATCCCCGTGGCTCCTTCCAGCTCTGGGGACAGCTTAGTGGGGAGGTTCAGATCTTCGCCCCTTCCTGCTGTGTGGCCTTGGACAAGTCACCTTACCTCTCTGAGCCCCCTGTTGTGATGACAGCTCCTGGCCCTCCGTGGATGGTGAGAGCTCAGCAGATGTCAGCCGATGGTGTCCCTGGACACCGTGGCCGTGGTTTCTGATTGCGCTGCCCTGGAAGGTTTTCCGGGTGCCTGCAACTGAGAAGGCAGCCAGCGTGGGGAAATTCTCAAGATAAACTTAACAGGGTTCATTCTTTGGAAGTTAGGTCCGTCTCTTTTTTTTTTTTTTTCTGATGTGGAAAAGACCTTCCCTTTATTCATAATCACCAAAACTTAAGCAACAAAGATGCTCTTGAGTATGCGTGGATGACAGTATGGTTCAGGTCCGCAGAAGACGCGGAGGCCTTAAGTGCGCACTACAGAGTCAAAGACGCCAACCTGACAAGGCTTCATACTGTATGAGCCCAACTCTACGACTTTCTGGAAAAGGCAAAACTATGGAGACAGTAAAAGAACACTGGTCGCCAGGGGTTGGGGGAAGGAAGGATGAATAGGTGGAGTGCAGAGGATTTGTAGGGCGGTGAAACTATTCTGTGTGACACAGTCATGGTAGGTACAGGTCATTACATTTGTCCAGAATCACAGGATGGGCAACACCAGGGGTGATGAGGTATCAGCGTTGGCTTATCGACTGTAACAAATGCACCGCACTCATGTGTGTCTGTACTTGCACTCAGTTTTTCTGTAAACCTAAAGCTATAAAGTCTAATCTTAAAAAAAAAAAAAAAAAAAAAAACCCCACTAAACCTTCCCAGGATGAACGGATGAGGAGAGCGGAATGCCACCGTGGAGGTGGGCATACCTGGGTGGCTCCCTGGTTTGAGGCCAGCTGTGCCTGAATCCCCTCCCCTCTGGGCAGCACAAGGATGAACGTGGGGCTCGTATTTGCTGGTCTCCATGGTGTCTGCTTTTGCTCTCGACCCCTCCTGGCTTTGGGGTGGCTTCCTGGCTGGTGACCTGGTCTCAGCGCGGGAATGGCCATCATCTGCGTGCGATGCTCATGGCCTCTCCGGTCACTTTCCTGCCTCCAATCTGACATGTCTGATGCCTTCTCAGGGAAGCTTGTCCCCTCCGTCCCCCCAAGAAGGCCACCGACCTGCCACTTGGGCCCCCTTTCTGGCTTTGCCACCAACCTGCTAAATACTCGGGCTGGGCATCTACCAGGCCAGCATCCTCTGTGAGGAGCAGGGCTTTCCCCCAACACCTGGGTTCGGCCCCCGGCCCCCATGATGCACAAATCCTGAGTCTTAGTTGCTACAGCTGGAAAAGCAAGCATAACATCACTATTGTGAGAATTTTCTCATGAAAGTGTTTCTTCCCATCCCTCTTGAAAATTTTTAATTTTTATCAAGATGATGTGCCCACAGTTTAAGATGTCAATTAATGCTAAAAACAGCAGTGTTTAGAACAAAGCCCCCTCCCTCTACTGCTTCCAGAACTACAACTTTAAACTCCTTCAGCTGTGTCTTCAGAGACTTAACTCCAAGTTTCTACATCTGTGTGCTTACTGCTTTCTTGGTTTACGATCACTTTTAGCTGTTATGTACTGACTTCCTACTATGGTAGGTGAAGATTCTCAGTCTTTTAGAACCACCTTTCTCTTCCCTTTCTTAACCATTCCAGCATTGTTAGGTCAATTCTTCTGTTAAATCCATAGCTCTCATTATTAAAAGACTAGAGTATTGCTTACTGCTGAGGCAAGCAATGCACTGATTCTGTATACACGCAAGTATTGATACTTTACACGTGCAGCTTGAGTTAGTAATCACCTCATTTTTTCAAATACATAGTTCTCTTTAAAACAGTGGTTAATTCGTTGCCCAACTTCCAAATGCTCAGAAAAATATCTCTCAATGCTGCGTTTTGCATGAAACATCCACCAGATTCTCTCTCTATATATACAGTATATACACATTTTTTAGATTTATGTATTTTCCTTCAGTGTTTGCTGGAAGCTATATACAGTTGACCCTTGACTGGTGTTGGGATTAGGGGCTCCGACCCTCCATGCATTTGAAAATCCATGTGTAATTGATGGTCAGCCCTGAGTATGTGCGGTTCTACTGTATCTGTGGATACATCTGTGGATTCAACCATGAGTCATGTAGTACTGTAGTCTTTACTATGGAAAAAATCCATGTGTAAGTGGACCCTTACAGTTCAAATCCGTGGTATTTTTGTGTAAACATATACAAAATTGCTCCTGGAAATTCCCTTTGCCACCTCATGTTTGTTGGACAACCCCCCCCGCCCATGTCTTTCCTCTTCTGTGATTTTCTCCCTTATTTTGGTGGAGTACATCCTGCAGTAGCTTCCTGAGAAAGGATGCATGGAAGATAGTTTTTGTGGCTTAATGACTTGATAAATTGGTTGTATATGTAATTCTAGATTGAAAGTCATTTTTGTTCAGAATTTGGATGGGGGCCATTTCCCCCTGAGGTCTAGGTCTCGGTGTGGCTGTCAAGAGGTCTCATGCCCTGCTGACTCTCAGTCCTTCGTGTGAAGTCTGTCTTCTCTGGAAGCATTTGGGATTTTTGCTCACTGAGGTTCTGAAGTTTCTCATGACTTTGTATGAGAATCTTTCCTTCATCGTGCAGGGTGTCTGTGAGCCCCTTCAGCCTGGACGCTCACATCCTTCAATTCTGGGATGCTTTCCCATTTTACATCTTTGGTAATTTTCCTTCCTTGCTTTCTGGAACTCCTAATTTATAGATTTCGGGCCTTCTGGATGACTCATGAATGACTCTAATTTTCTTCTCACTATTTCTCACTACTTTGCCCACCTCTTTTTGTTCTAGTTTCTGAAAGGTTTCCTTGGATTTATCTTACAACTCACTTATCAAAATTTTTATTTTAACCATCACACTTTTAACTTCCAGGAGCTCTTTTTCTTTTTTTTTCCTTTTTTATTGCCTTTGATTCTCATTTTGAGGATACACTACCTTATCTCTATGAGGATTTAATGTTTGGCATCTATGTCTTCCACACCCTGCATTTTTCATGATTCCCTCCAATTTTTTCCACATTTATTTGTATGTTTTGGTCTCTTTCTTGGAGGCTTTCTCCAAGTGTCTGATGACCCTGGGCTGTTCACTTATTGCAGTAAGGTACCAAAAAGCTGACTGAAAGTTCTGTGCAGGCTTCACTGCTGGCCTGATCCTGTTTCTCCAGAGAAATTCTCCCCATCTTGCCTGGGTGTAGGAATTCCAGCCGCCAGCACCTGGGTGGGCTGGGGAAGCGGGCAGGGTCTCTGTTCAGAATGAAGACTTCCTCCTAATAGTCCCGGGTCTGGTCCCATGCCTCCCCCCATGCTCTTCACCTGCCTGGGTCCCCTGGGGCATGGTTTCCTGGTTCACACAGAAACTTCCTGTGTCATGCAGGAGGGGAGAAGGCTCTCTTTTTAATTCATGGTTGATATGTTCTCGGCACCTGGCTTTCTATCTTTTCTCTAGATTTGTTCTCCTAACTTTTAGTTCTTATTTATGTAGTTGGTAGGTCGCCTGGCTAGAGACTGAGAATCCTGTATTAGTTTTCTAGGGCTGCCATAACAGAATGTCACAGACGGGGGGCTTAACCAGCAGCTACTTATTCTCTAGCAGCTCTGGAGGCTGGGTTCGGGCTCTTCTGAGGCCTCTCTCCTTGGCTTGCAGACGGCCGCCCTCTTGCTGCTTCTGCACGTGAATGTCCCTCTGAGTGCACTCCTGGTGTCACTTACAGGAACACCAGTCATACTGGATTAAGCTTTCCCACCCCCCCCCCACCATGGCCTCATTTTTTTAAATATGGTAAAATACACGTAACATAATACTTATTAACTGTTTTTAAGTATGTGGCTCACTGATATTCAGTATATTTATAATGTTGTGCAACCACCATCACCACCATCCATCTCCAGAAAGCTTTTCATCTTGTAAAACTGTACCTCTCCACACCCGTTAAACAATAACCGCCCTGCCCCCCAGCACCCACCATTGTGCTTTCTGTCCGATTTTTAACTACTCCAAGAATCTCATCTGTAGAATCATACAGTATCTGTCGTTTTATGACTGACTTAATCTCACTTAGCATAAGGTCTTCAAGTTTCATCCAGGTTGTAGCCTGTGTCAGAATCTCCTCCCTTTTTAAAAAAAATTTTTTATTTATTTAATTTATTTTTATTTTTGGCTGCATTGGGTCTTCGTTGGGCTTTCTCTAGTTGCAGTGAGCGGGGGCTACTCTTCGTTGTGGCATGCGGACTTCTCATTGCAGTGGCTTCTCTTGTTGCGGAGCACAGGCTCTAGGCGCGCAGCCTTCAGCAGTTGTGGTGCACGGGCTTCAGTAGTTGTGGCTCGCGGGCTCTAGAGCGCAGGCTCAGTAGCTGTGGCGCACGGGCTTAGTTGCTCTGCGGCATGTGGGATCTTCCCGGACCAGGGCTCGAACGCGTGTCCCCTGTGTTGGCAGGTGGATTCTCAACCATCGCGCCACCAGGGAAGCCCCCTCCTCCTTTTTAAGGCTGAGTGATATTCCATTGTGTGGATGGACCGCATTTGGTTTATCCATCATCTGTTGATGGACGCTTGGGTTGCTTCCACCTCTTGGCTATTTTGAGTAATGCTGCTGTGAACGTGGGTGTACAAGTATCTTCTTGAGACCCTGCTTTCAGTTCATATGGGTACATACATGCCCAGAAGCAGCCGTCAAGTGACAGATGGGTTCAGGGAAGGAGGGAGGGGTGTATCGGGTGCCAGGAGCCGAGGAGCAGCGACCTTGTCCTTGCTGAGGGAGGAGGCCCAGCTGCTTCTGTCCGCGGCTCCTCTCTCATTTCTTTCTCTGCATCTTCGGGCAGGTAGTAGTCACGTGAGCTTCACCTCCTCCCTCCTGGGAGTCCAATGGCATCACCTTGTCAGGGTCCCAGCGACCCGGGGGGAGAACATGCTGGCCAGGGGCAGAGTCTGACCAGGGCCTAGTCGTCTGTGCCCCCAGGCCAAGCCAGCTCAATCCAGTTGGGTGGGAGGTTTCTGGACGGGAAGACTTGGGGCCATGGCATCGGCACCTGGGCGTGTGAGCGCCGTGTGGGGCAACCAGGAGAAGGGGTGGTTCAGCCACCTCCAGCCTGAGCCCCCGTCTGCTGCGGGCTCCAAGCCGCTCCCAGGAAGAGCTCCCCCGTCCAGGGCTTGCTCTCTGGAGGTCACCGCATCTGGCCACACTGACCTGGCCCTCTCTGGGACGTATGGCAGAGGCTGCATTGTCCCCAGGCTGGTCCCCTGGGCTCTGTGGTGAACGCGTTGGAATAACTTCAGCGGGCGGGCGGGGGCTTCAGAGGAAGAAAATAAAAGCGTGCGAGAGGCGTGCGGGGCCCTGGGGAGGCACGAGGGACTTGGCTAGAGCCAACTGTCCACACTGCCCAGGATGCCGGCTGCAGGGGTCGAGGCCCAGATCTCCGCTGGCTGAGGGGCGCAGGGCGGAGTCGGCTTTCGGACTTGGACCTGGTGGTGTCCTGAGCCAGACGGCGCCGGTGCCCACAGTGTGCCTGGAGTGATGGTCTCGGAGACCCTCAGCGTGGGTCCCCGAGCACAGTGTTGGCCTCACCGGGGAGCTTGTCAGGAATGCAGAGGCTCTGGCCATGCCCACCCGGCTGGGTCAGGAGTTCGGGGGGGTGTTAACTCGCCCTGCGATCAGGGACACTGCCACCACCAAGCCTGAGACCCACTGGTGGTCACATCTCATTTGCTCTTCCCTACGTGCCTGGGTCACTCCAGTTGGCATCTTACAGGCCATGTTTAGGGAGGTTGGGCCTCCCTAAGGCCCACTCAGATCTCCTGATTCTGGGTTCCGGGTGATGGGGACAGAGGGGTCGTCCCTCATCTTCATGGCGATGGGCACGTGAGGTGGCAGTGGAAGTGGCAGAGTCCCTGAGAGGGTCACCTGCGTGCAACCCTGCCCTCCCAAGCTTACCTGGAAAGAAGGAGGGGTGCCCCCTTGATGATCTGTCTGCATCTGGGCGTCTCCCTGAGAGGGGCAGCCACGGCTGCGGGGCCCGGGGTCGGCGGGGTGCAGAGTGCAGACAGGAAGTTGCCCCTGCCCTGGGGGCTGCACCAGCCCGGACAGACCCCACAGCACTGCAAGGGTGGTGCCCTGTCGGGCCGTGCGTAGTCTTCTCTTTGCGCAAGGCTGGCTTCTGTCTTTCCACATACAAGCTGCTTGGGGTATAAAACAAAACAGTGGATTTAGTCTTTTGCAAATAACCAGCCGGATTCAATGGAACCACCATGGGGAATCAGGGCCTTGAATTCAACCCTTTGTCTGGTGGCCCCGAACAAGAAAGAAAGAGGGGAGGAGAAAAGACTCTGGCCCATTGGAGGCTGGCTCAGAGCCTCCCTTTGGGAGAAGCTGTCTCCTTGCTGAGGGCCTGCGTTCTTTCTCCTGCTCTGTACCAGCCCTTTGCTATCAAGCGGCGGGGCCCAGCTACGCCGGCAAGTCACAGCAGAGCTGATCTGGAGCGTATTTCTGTAATATCAAAATCCATTTTTCTTACTGACTTCAGCTCTAAAATCAGAGGTGTGTTCTGACTGGGAGGAAAAGTGCAAATACAATAAAACTGCAAGCTGCAAGCAAGGACAGCACAGCTGCCTCGTCATGCCGCGTGCAGGAGGCCATGCCCCACTGCTTTATGTGCCTGGGGGGTGGGTACAGTTATCACCCCCATTTCACAGGTGAATAAACTGAGATCTGAGAGGTGGAGTGAGGTCCCCCAGGTCGTGGGTGAGTGGAAAGGCCCAGCTCTAGACTCAGGGCTCCTGACTTCTGGCTCACACGCTGCAAGCTCTACTGTCCCGAGGCTCCAGAACTGCCAGGCAGGCTGGCCCAGCAGGGCCCCGTTGGCCTCAGGAGTTTGTTTCGAAGCCCTGTGTCCCTCACGCTACTCTCAAACCGCCTAGAACTGGACCAGCTCGTCTTCTATCTTGCTTTGGGATTTGAAATTATATATTTCTCGCTGCTTCCATTCATTTTTGTGTACCAACCATTAACCAGCTTGTCTTTTGTAAGGGACCTGAAATTCACATAACATACAACTGGCCATTTTAAAGTGAACAGCTCGGTGGGAGATAGCACATTCACAACGTTGTGCAACCACCACTTCTATCTAATTCCAGACCGTCATCTTCATCACCCCAAAAGGAAACCCTGACCCCGTTAGCGGTCACTCCTGTTCCCCCTCCCCCAGCCCCTGGCAGCCGCCAACCTGCTTTCTGTCTCCATGGATCTATCTGTTGAGGACATGGAGTGATGTATGTATTTTGAAGCAAAGGCTGGCTGTGTAGCTAGCTCCTTTTCCTCACCATTCGCTCCTGTCTGGGCACACCTTGTGTGCACATTTCTGACCCTCTCCAGCCTCTGCTAATCTGTTCAGGGACCTCTGGAATCACGGAATTCAGGAATAATATGCCGAGCAGTTCTTTTCGCTGATGTGGAAACAGACAGACTCGGAGGCCGTGGTTGGTTCTGGTCACTCAGATCTGCAGGGCGCGGTGTCGAGGCTTGTGGAAGGCCAGGGTGGCAGGACCCGGGAGCTCGGAGTGGGAGGGAGGCTCCAGCCCCCACCTGGGACCCTTGTTCTGCCTGCTGCATCTCTCAGAGAAAGCTGGTGTTTGCCTTTGTCTCCATGTATGTGATAGACTCTGCGTTCGCGTCTGGAAGGTGGGAACGACGCTGTCCAGCCTGTAGGGACGTGGTGTGGATTCCGTGATTGGGCACGGGGTGGCCTGCTTCCCAGCACCTCCCCGTGATCACCCCTTTATCTGACGGAGGGAACGTGGGCTCTCATTTTCTCAGGGGTGGGGTCCGCCGCACCTCGCAGGATGCCAGCTGTGGCTCCCAGCCTGGCACCCTCGGGACGAGGTGGGCAGGAGCTCACTGGGTGCAGAGCCCGGGTACGGGGAGGACCGCGAGCCCTGGGTTTGAATCCCGCCCCTTTGGCTTCCTGGCCGCTCTCTGAGCCGCAGTTTCCTCACCTGGGGGGTAAAATGCTGTTCACCCCTAAGGGTTTTTTTTGTTTTTTTTTAATTACTTATTTATTTTTGGCTGCGTTGGGTCTTTGTTGCTGCGCGCGGGCTTTCTCTAGTTGCGGCGAGCGGGGGCTACTGTTTGTTGTGGTGCACGGGCTTCTCATTGCGGTGGCTTCTCTTGTTGTGGAGCACGGGCTCTACACGTGCGGGCTTCAGTAGTTGTGGCAGGCAGGCTCAGTAGTTGTGGCTCACGGGCTCTAGAGCACAGGCTCAGTAGTTGTGGCACACGGGCATGGGGGATCTTCCCAGACCAGGGCTCGAACCCGTGTCCCCTGCATTGGCAGGCGGATTCTTAACCACTGTGCCACCAGGGAAGTCCTATCCCTAAGGTTTTGATGATGATGATGAGTATCAGTTACCGGTAACTGAGCATTAACAACCTTCCAGCACTTTACACGGATTACATGGATTACCGCGTTTAAGCAGCACAGCCACCTTCCCCGTTTTACACATGAGGAAACCGAGGCACAGAGAGTTAAAGCAGATATTCCCAAGGGCACAGATCCAGAAGGGGTCTAGCTGGGATTGAACCCATGTCTGCTCCACTCCTAACTCCTCCCCGTGCCCCCATACCCACAGCCTCCACCAGGCTGTCTGTGGAGCTCCTGTGTGTCCTTAGCTGAAAGCCCAGCCTGCCTTGAAGGGATGCAGGGGTGCTGGCAGGGCGGTGGGCTGAGTCTCTTCATGCAGGAGCATCCTCAGCTTTGGTCGGGGGGGCACCAGTGAAACCCAGGGTGACATCTTGGGAGGTCCCAGCTGGGGCATCTGGATCCATTCAGCAAATAAACATGGGACACCCAGTTAAATTTGAATTTCAGATCATCAGTCAGATCATTTCTAGTATAAGTATGTCCCATGTCATATGTCTCTAAAAATTACTTGTTGTTCATGTGAAATTCAGATTGAACTGGGCGTCCCGTGTTTTATCTGACAGCCCTGTCGCCAACCCACAAGTGGGAGTGGCAGTAAGCTGGGGGTGAGAGGTCCCTGCAACAGCAGCCCACGCCCAGCTTTCCCTGGCCACAGGGAGACCACTGTCCAGACAGACGGGTCTGGCCTTAAAGGGCCAGCTTCCCGCAGGCCACCCACCCCAGGCAGGGGAGGGGCCGTCCAGGACCGAGGCTAGTCTAGGTTCCTTCTCACAACCCCAGGTGCAAGCCCTGGGTCTCTGCCCCAGCGTGGGCAGCTGCAGCCTGAGGCAAGAAAAGCTGTAGGTTGGGGCGGTGGGGGGGGTGGGAGGAAGGAAGAGGGTGGGGAGCCCCGCCCTGCGGAGTGTCATTTAATTTGCATAACTACCTATGGCAGGAGAAATTTAGACCCATCCCATGAGAGTCACACAGCCTATACGTAGAGCAAGAATATGGGCCCAGTGCTGCTGCTTTTGTTTTATTATGGTAAAATACATAGATAACTGGACTTCCCTGGTGGCACAGTGGTTGAGAATCCGCCTGCCAACGCAGGGGACATGGGTTCGAGCCCTGGTCTGGGAGGATCCCACATGCCGTGGAGCAGCTAAGCCCGTGCACCACAACTACTGAGCCTGCGTGCCACAACTACTGAAGCCCGTGCGCCTAGAGCCCGTGCTCCGCAACAAGAGAAGCCACCGCGATGAGAAGACTGTGCACCGCAACAAAGAGTAGCCCCCGCTCGCCACAACTAGAGAAAGCCCGCGTGTAGCAGCGAAGACCCAACGCAGACAAAAGTAAAATAAAATAAATAAATAAATTTATTTTTTTTAAAAAGATACATAGATAACATAAAACTTGCCACTTGAACCATTTTTCGGTGCACAGTTCAGTGGCATTAGTCATACTCATAATGTCGTATAACCATCACCTCTATCTATTTTCAAGACTTTCCCGTCACTGCAGACAGAAACTCTACCCATTACGCAATAATTCCCTGCTCCCCTCCCCCTGCCCCAGCCCCACCATCTACTTTCAGTGTCTCTGAGTTTGACTCCTAGGTATCTCATATAAGTGAAATCAAATAGTGTGTGTCCTTTTGTGACCGGTTTATTTCACCTAGCAGAGTGTCCTCAAGGTTCATCCACATTGTAGCAAATTGCTGAACTGCCGTCTGTTTGAAGGCTGAATAATGTTTCATTGTTTGGATAGACCACATTGTCTTTGGCTATTGTGACTAATGCTGCTGTGCACGTGGGTGTGCAATGTTGATTCTTTTGGAGATACCAGGCCTGCCAGTTTTCATGCCTTAAGGTGTCCTTGCTGAGTGGTCTTCTCAACTCTTCTTGGATGCCTCCAGCAATGGGGATCTCACTACCTCACAAGGCAGCCTCGTCAGTAGCCAATTTGTAGCCTGGATCTGTGTCCTTGTAGCTGCCCCTCATGGGCCCCATGAGCCCTGCTTGGAGCTGCTCACCCAGGATGTGTTTCTTCCTTCTTCTCTTCCACGCCCCTCCCTGTCTTCCCAGGTTGGGCCTTCTGCCCACATGGCCTGGGGAGCTCTGCAGGTCACTCCTGACTGCATCAGACTCTGACTCCTCCCTTCCCCCTCCCCGACCTCTAAGAGAGAGAGAACAAAATCCAACCGTGGGAAGCAGGAGGGAAGGGTCTTTAAAAACACTATCAGTGGCAGGAATCATAAAAGCACCTGTGGTCTGATGGTCTGTCTGCCTGGATGTAAACCTCACCGAGTTGCCCCAAGACAGGGCAGACCGTGGCGGCTGCGTTGCCCTCCCGCCCTCAAGCTCACCCTCTCCTGTGTCTCCGCAGGGACCTACCAGGGCCAGTGGGTCGGCGGCATGCGTCAGGGCTACGGCGTGCGGCAGAGCGTCCCCTACGGCATGGCAGCGGTCATCCGCTCGCCCCTGAGGACCTCCATCAACTCCCTGCGCAGCGAGCACACCAACGGCGCCGCGCTGCACCCCGACGCCTGCCCCACCGTGGCCAGCAGCCCGGCCGTGTCCCGGGGGGGCTTCGTGCTCGTGGTGCACAGCGACTCCGAGATCCTCAAGAGCAAGAAGAAGGGGCTGTTCCGGCGCTCGCTGCTGAGCGGGCTGAAGCTGCGCAAGTCGGAGTCCAAGAGCAGCCTGGCCAGCCAGCGCAGCAAGCAGAGCTCCTTCCGCAGCGAGGCCGGCATGAGCACCGTCAGCTCCACGGCCAGCGACATCCACTCCACCATCAGCCTGGGTGAGGGCGAGGCCGAGCTGTCAGCCATCGAGGACGACACCGACGCCACCACCACCGAGACCTACGTGGGCGAGTGGAAGAGTGACAAGCGCTCGGGCTTCGGCGTGAGCCAGCGCTCGGACGGGCTCAAGTACGAGGGCGAGTGGGCTGGCAACCGGCGGCACGGCTACGGCTGCATGACCTTCCCCGACGGCACCAAGGAGGAGGGCAAGTACAAGCAGAACATCCTCGTGAGCGGCAAGCGCAAGAATCTCATCCCGCTGCGTGCCAGCAAGATCCGCGAGAAGGTGGACCGGGCCGTGGAGGCGGCCGAGCGGGCGGCCACCATCGCCAAGCAGAAGGCGGAGATCGCGGCCTCCAGGTAGGAGGGCAGGGGGCGGCGTGGGGTGGTTCTGCGTCACGGGGCCAGGTAGGAGGGCAGGGGGCGGCGTGGGGTGGTTCTGCGTCACGGGGCCTGGTTTGGTTGGTTGTGCTGCCCAGGTTGAGGCCTACACTGGTGTTTCTCAAACAATGCCCTGTGGAACCCTGGGGTTCCTCAGAGGTTCCCAGAGGTGGGGCAAGGAAATGGTTGATCTGAGGGGGTTCTGGGTCTTACAGCCTCCCCTCAAAGGGAGCAGACCTCCCTTCCTCTCTTTTACTTGTTGTATATGCTGGTGTTTAATGTAAAACATTGATGGATAAAGATGGTGGCCATTCTGCTTGGTAACATGCATAGGACAGCTGCGGGCTGAGAGAAAGATGTGCTGCCTCCACGGCCGCACTCCCAGGTGGGCATGGAGTGCCCAGTGCTGCAGGGACGTGGGAGCAGGGTGGAAGCTGTCCCGGCCACCCCAGCCCGAGGCCCAGATTCTCCATGGGCGCTGGAGTTGGCACCAGCTGGACAGACCGGCTGTGGGCACTGGCCCGGGGGCTCACTTGAGGCTTGGCGCTGTAGGCCGATAGCTGTCCTGAATGGGATGCAGGACTTACTGTGTTCAGGGTTCAGCGGGGCCACCAGGCCCTAAGCGGTGGGTCCAGAGCTGACCATTGGCGGGCTCCGTGTTGGATGTTGAGGTGTCTTTGGTGTTGGTACAGGGGTGGGGGCTTCAGAGCTGGAAGAAGGGACCCTGGGTCCCCCTGGGAAGCACAGAGGTAAGTGTGTGAGCCTGGGTCTGCCCCACTCGGCTGTGGGCAGCAGGAACCGCCAGCCACAGCTTGAAGGAAGCTGCCCTATTGCAAGCCAAGGCCCCCAGGTGGCCATGCTCCTGGGTTCTAAGGAAACAGTTCCTGACTTGAGTTCATCGAGAGCTTCCCACCGCTCTCCACTTTCCTGGGTCAGGGTAAGGCCCTTGGGTCCGCCCTGAGAGTCGTGGGGCCTGGGACGGGGACCTGGGGTTGCTTTAAATGCCTTAGGCTGCCCGGGCAGGAGGTGTTCAGGAGGACAGACGCTGAGTCCTTCTGGATGATTCTGTATTCCCGGCCAGGGGCAGGCCTGGAGTCATTCCAGGGAGACACCCAGCTCAGTTACAGCTCAGGCCTTCCCAGCCTTGTCACTAATAAAACTTTAGCTCGTTTGGTTCTGGTTTCCAGTGACCTTTGATCCACACTGAAAGAACAGAAAAGGTGGCTGTGGTTTGCTGGCAGAATATCTGCGGCTCCCATCTGAGGTCTTGGAAACGAAACCCATTCCAAGAAGCTGAAGGGGAGATGGAATTACTACCTTGAATGTCGGGGTCCTGCACCGCTCTGTTCACCCCTTCCTACTCCCCCAGAAGTGGTCAGGCCCGCGATGAATAGGAGCAGCGTTTATGACTACTCATCTGGTATTTTAAGATCAAATTTGGTTCCATAGTTCCTTCTTCCGTTACCAATGTAACGCTTGCTCCGTGTGGAAAAGGCGGGGACCAGCAGCCTGAGGGCGGGTCTCACGCGTCACCCAGAGACTCCAGCTGGCGTTTGGCGTATTTCCTTCCTTCCAGTAGTGCATCTGTTTGTTACCTTTGTGTCTGGTTGCCTCATTGACCTCAGTGGACCGAAGGCACTTGACAGGGCGGGGGGACAGTGTCGTCAGAAATTTAGGTGTTCGTGAGGCAGAAGCACAAGGATATCATGGACAGTATTCCCCGGAATTGACTTTAAAGTCCGACACCCAGGCGAATTTCTTGGGACTGGGGACATGGGACACATCTGTGGGAGGTGTTTTCTGACACCTCCCACAGAAACTGCGGGGGGCTGGTCTTCATGAGAGAGTCCGTGGAGGTGGTGGTGTGGGCAGAGCTCAGCGCCAGCTCCCTAAGGAGCCCCACCTGGGCCAGGCTTCCCATCTCTCACCTGTGAGATGAGAGTGACGGCTGCCCGCCTGCCGCAGAGGCCTGGGAACTTCCCTGACAGCGGCTCCGTGTGCTGGGTGCTGGCTCGCTGAGACGTCCAGCCTGGGCCCGTCACTGCTGAGCAGCCCGGGTCAGGTGCTCACTCTCTCTGGGCCAGGTTCCCTGTGGAAGGATGGGATGGAGCGACGTGCAGTGCCCTCAGCGTGTGTGGGGCCTGGCGTGCGCCACTGCCACCCTCCCAGGCGTCCCCTGAGCTGGGCCGGCCCCTCCCCTCCCGCCCCTGGCCTTGTGGGGAGGTGGGTGTGATCCCAGCCTTGCGGCTTCGTGGTGCCCGGGGTCAGCCCTCGGAGGTGGGAGGGGACAGTGTCCTCGGTCACCACGGCAGGGATGAGGACGAGCCTCCACTGCAGGCTGTGGTGGGAGCTGCACTTCCTGTGTTTTCTCGATGAGCTTAGATTTGAGAAAAAGAGAAGAAAGGAGGAGGAGGACCAGAGGGGGCTGTCCTGGAGAGTGAAGCCAGTGGATGCAGGCGGGTCAGTGCTTCGGGAGCCCCGAGGCCCACCCTCCACTGCAGTGTGAAAGTGGCCACGGCAGCCGCCTGGGGCTGTGGAGCGGCTGGCCCCGGGCGGGCTGCGGTCACTGTCACAGCCAGGTTCTGGCCAGGCGCGGGGAGCTGCGTCCTCGGGCCCCAGCCGCGCTCGGTCGCTAAGCCGAGTCAGTGAGAAACGGTTTGGTGTGTGCGCGTCATGATGCCTGGGACCCTCCCTGGAGGGCGGCTGCTGTGAGGACAGGGACACAGGCTTTCCTGGGAAACGGGGGTGGCACGGAGCTCGGGGTCTGAGAGGGGGTGCCGTTACCTCCGTTTCAGGGCGGACCGCACCCGTAGCTTCCAAGGGCCGGGGCCTGGCCCCGCCACCGAGATGGGGAGCCGGGGCTGCAGCCTGGTTCCCAGCATCCCTGCCCCCAGTGTGCGCCGGGATCACCTGGGGGCAGACGCACAGGCAGCCCCCCCAGAGATGCTGAGCTCCTTGCCGGGGATGCCACCTGGGCTTCAGAGCCCTTTGAAAGCTCTCCAGGTGATTCTCAGGTGCCCTCGGCACCCTCAGGAGGTGTGTAAAATGCAGATGGCCGGGCCCCACCCCCAGAGCTGCTGCCTCAGCAGAGCTGGGCGGGGCCTGAGAACCTGCATTCCTGAGGAGCCCCCGGGATGCTGGTCGGGCAGGCCTGCCACTCTTGTATCTCCCAGGAGGCCCCAGGGAAGAGGAGACGCACACAGACATGCCCGTGAGCAAAGGCGGGAGGTGGAGGAGGGTCCTGCCCCATCAGGGGCAAAAGTGGGAGCCGGGGCGAAGGGTAAGGTGTGCCAGGTGGGTCAGTCTGGGCGAGGCAGACGGCCTCAGAGCCCCTGCTGTGCCCCAGCTGTGACTTCTTCTCAGCATCGTGTCTGCGAAGGAGCTGGTTTTGAATGAATGAGTGAATAACTGCTTAGGCCCCACCCCCTCTCGTTGTCAGGGGCCCCCGCCACTTCCTTTGGTTCTGGGTCCTGGAGGCATGGCCGTGGCCACCGCGGGGCAGGGGACGACCAGGCCAGGCTCCCGAGAGGGCTGAGGGTCCCTTCTTGCTTCTTGGTGCCCGCAGATTCTCCAGGGTGCGAGGCACACCCCACCGGGGTCCAGCAAGGCAGTGTCTCCTGGCAAAGTTCACGGGAGAGAACTGCGAGTTCCTGCAGGTTTAGTGTGTCTCGGGGCCGGGCCCGACCTCCCGCAAGCATGGGCCGGTCCTGAGCCGGGCGCGCTGTCGTGCCTCGTGGGTCCCCTGGCTGCACAGAGGGGAGGAGAGGCAAACCCCCCGCCCCAGGGTCCTGCGTCGTGGGGATTATGTGACAACTCGCTGCCCCAGCTGGACACCCTGCAGGTACCAGGTTTGCGCCCGAACGTGCCCTTTCAGGGGGGCAGGGGCTGGATGGTGGAACAGAGGCTCATGTCCCCCCCGCCTCTTGGCCTGGTGCCCTCTGACGCTACACCCGCAGCCTGGAGCTGGGAGCCAACTCTGCTTCCCGGGAGTGACCTCTGTGCTTGGGGCTGAGTGGGGAGCAGGTGCAGGCAGGGTGGCCGTGCTGCCCCAGGATCTCTTGCTCCCCGAGGGGCGGGCAGCCCTGGACGGGCCGGGGTACGGGGGCAGGAGGTGGGGGCAGCGGGGCACCAGCTTCTGCGCGTTGAGGCTGCTGGGCGGTCGGGGTGGTCGACGGCGTCGTGGCCCCAGGCCCGCTTGCGGCCGTCAGCTGACGCCCTGTCTTGTGATGCTTTGCTGAGTGACCAGAACGGCGGCGGGTGGAGCTGGGAGGGGCCTTGAGCAGGCGATTAGGTGTGGAAGATGACAGCTGTTGGCACGTGCGCAGCCGTTCCTCTCTGCCGCACCCACGGCGGACGTGGCTAATTGACGGCCGCGCTCCGAATCCTCACGCCAGGCAGTCCAGCCCTTCTGAAGGTCGGAGGTCATCCCTGCCAGCGCGGTGGGAGAGGGGACCCCGCGGGCCGCGCGCCTGAGAGCCGGGCCCCCGTGCCAGCAAGGCAGCGCCCGGGTCCCAAAGCCAGGCCGTGGCCCAGGCGGGACCAGAGCTCACATCTCGGGCGCTGCCTACCGCCCTGTTCCTGTTCTCGGCCCCTTAGACCTGCGCCGGATTCTGGGGACCCTAACTGGGAATGGGGGGTGCCGGCTGGCTTCCTTAAAGTGCTCTCCAGATACAGCCCCGCCCCTGGGACAGGCAGGGCTTGGCGTGTGAAACCTCGGGTGAGGCCTACTCGGGGAAGGGCTTCCAAATCCCCAGTCGCTTTTTTGGGTTTTTTTTCCCCCAATTATTCCACATAAATGTATTGAATGTCAGGAACTACCTGAAGCATTAAATACAAAGATAAGTAAGACATGGTTACAGCCATTTAGGGAACTTACAGTCTACAAGTTTAACATTTATATTAGCAAATATTCTGCTGACTTCAAGACGGTCTGGTCTTGGTTTTTAAAAAAAAGAAAGAAAAAGGATGTCATTCTTTTTCTTATTGTAATGTTGCTCTGCGCAGTCGCTTTTTTTATGCCCGGCCCTGAATTGGCATCTGTCTGAGCCTCAGGGCGACCTGTTTGCTTTAAGCTTTCTGCTGTGGCTTCTCTGCTCCTGTGAATGATGGATCTACACCAGGCTGTCCCCAGAGCCCTGGGTGCAGGGGGACAGGGCACAAGACCCCCTGTGGGGTCTCCCAGACCGGGAGGGTAGATTATTGCCCGGAGCTTGCCTGGGGCTCTCTAACTGGGGCATCTTTCCATCTTAAAGGAAACAAAATATTGGAGGATCCGAAAGTGGGGGGCGGGGGAGTAGTGGTGTATTATTGTTTTAAAATATGTACCTATCATTCCTTGTTAAAACGTTGAGTCATATATCCCTGTAAAAAATGTTAACGCAACAAGGCAGACCGGTATCAAGTAACCGTGTCCCACAGTGGGCTGTCCATCTCCTTAGAGGGAATCGCGGTTTTTTCCACACGTGTACAGGTAAGTGTGTCACACCTACATGATTACCGGTTACAATGATGGAATTGTACTCGACTTGTTTCATGGCTTGTTTTTCTTTTCCCCTCACGTTTGTCCGGGACCGCTTTCCATGTCAGGTGTGTTTCCTTAGCAGCTGCGTCATATGCCATGGTGTGGAGGCACCACAGCGGTCCAGCTTATTCTGCTAACAGACGTTTCGGATGCGTCCCATCTCTCAGCCCTACAAACAAGGCTGCAAAGCCTGTCCCTGCCCTCCGCGCCCCACCCCCCCGTGCTGCTGGCAGGGGTCTTTCTCACCACGATGCCCCAGAGCAGGCATGGCTGAGTGACATGTGCATTTAAAGATTGTAGAAGCTGCTGCCACATTGCCTGGCAAAAGGCTGCACCAGTTTACCTTGGCTGGGAGGGAGGGCTCCAGGAGGAGGAGGTGGGGTGGCCTTGAGTGACTGCTGTGTCATCGAGGGCTCTCTCCCTGCAGTAGGCCGATAACAGCCCCCCAAAGCATCCACATCCTGATAACCCCTGGAACCTGTGGATGTGTGACCGTCTGTGGCAAAGGGGACTTGGCAGATATTATATTAGGATCTTGAGATGAAGAGATTCTGCAGGATTATCTGGGTGGGGGGCCCAGTATTGTCACAGGGGTTCTTAGTAGCGGGTGGCAGGAGGTCAGAGTCAGGGCTGTGATGATGGAAGTGGAGGTTGGGGTGATGTGGCCACGAGCCAAGGGGTGCAGGCGCCTCCAGACTCTGGAAGAGGCCAGGAAACATCTCTGGAGCCTCCAGAGGGAACCAGCCCTGCAACACCTTGATTTCGGCCCATAAGGCAGGCTCGTATTGGACTTCTGACCCCCAGATCTATGAGATAATAAATGCATGGTGTTCTCAGCCACTGCGTATGTGGTGAGTTGCTACAGCTCCGTAGGAAACCCATAGGCTCCCGGCTGTAGCTGAGGGTGGGGTATATCCCTGGTGTCCCCCTTCTAGAGCGGGCATGCCTGTCCCCTTCTCGCTCCCACCAGGCAGCCTGCTCTGCAGCCGCGCTTCCAGGTCCTGCAGATCTGGGCTCTCTGCGGCTTCCTGCCTCCGGGGGAGGGCCGGCCATGTGCCAGGAGAGGCCTTCTGGTGGGCGACAGCCATCTGTTCTGGCTCTGCCCTCCCAACATTAAAAAAAAAAAAGGAACAGGAGAGACTGGGGGAGTGGGGTGCTAGGTCCTGAGAAATGCCTGCGTTGGGGACCAGCCCGAGGGCTCCCTGGGGGTGAGAGCCTGCTGCCTCTGGGGCCACGTGTGCCCCAAACTCGGGCTCCATCCCGGAGATCCGGGAACCCTTGGCCTTGGGCCTGTGTCTCGCATCTGTAAGGTGCTTCCCGGGGCCTGGCAGGTGTCGGCTTGGGGTGCCAGCTTCTGCCCACACCTCTGTCACCTCCGGTCTGCACGCGTGGGCCTGGGGATTCGGGCTGTCAGATGGGATTAGGATCGTTGCCCGCTTTGCTCTGTGCCACTTGTCAGACAGAACGCACGGAGCCTCTCACTCACCTGCAGGCAGCTTTCCCACCTGGCATCAGAAGGGCACCTGGGGTGACATGCCCTGGCCCTCGCCCGGGGTTCTGGGGCTGTTGAACCTACCTTCCACTGAACTCACCCCTTCACAAGAGAAGCTGTTGTCTCTCACATGGCCCTGGAGAAAGGGGTTCCCAAATGGTCTTGGTGAGCTGTCCCCAGGCTTGGTGACAGCAGGGATTTTTTCCTCTAAATCTAAACCCAAACCCTCCTGTTACAGCCGGAGCCTCTTTCTTTCCCATCTTTGAGGGAAATGGTAAATGATTCCACTGTTAGTAGTGCTGTGGCCTCAGGCAAGGTGCAGAAACTCCCTGGGCCTTCACTTTCAACTCTGTAAAATGGGTTGAAGAGAGCGTGTGCCTGGCAGGGTCATTGTGAAGAGTGACACATCACCAGGAAAGACGGGACACCAGGCTGCCTTTGTTAGAGCAGGCGGGGGTGGGGGATATAGGGAAGACTCCCCTGCCCTTGACTCCTGGACAGCCGTGGAGCCTCAGTTTCCCCACCTGAGTGAAGGGGCTTCCTAGGTGCAGGGACTGCCATATCCACACTGGTCAGATCTGAGGAGTTTAATTTGAGGGTTTTTTTTTTGGCTGCATCGGGTCTTAGTTGCGGCACGCGGGATCTTCATTGAGGCACGCGGGATCTTTCTTTGCGGCGCATGTGCTTCTCTCTAGTTGTGGTGTGCGGGTTTCCTCTTGTTGCGGTGCGTGGGCTCCAGGGCGCGTGAGCTCTGTAGTTGTGGCGTGCGGGCTCCGGAACGCGTGGGCTCTGTAGCTGGCGGCACGTGGGCTCTAGTTGTCCCGTGGCATGTGAGGTCTTAGTTCCCTGACTAGGGATTGAACCTGCGTCCCCTGCATTGGAAGGCGGATTCTTTACCACTGGACCACCAGGGAAACCCCTAATTTGAGTTTAAACTGAGGCGTTTCATCAGATGGAAGTTCAGTCCAGCCTGTGGTAGGTTACCTGTTTGTTCCGCATTCCCCATGCCCTTGGCCATGTGACTGTGGTCCCTTCCCACTGGAGGCTCGGCCCTGGGCTTTGTTTGGCCCGTGGGACCGGCCTGGAGTGACGGAGGGCCCGTGGGACCGGCCTGGAGTGACGGAGGGCCCGTGGGACCGGCCTGGAGTGACGGAGGGCCCGTGGGACCGGCCTGGAGTGACGGAGGGCCCGTGGGACCGGCCTGGAGGGACGGAGGGCCCGTGGGACCGGCCTGGAGTGACGGAGGGCCCGTGGGAGCGGCCTGGAGTGACGGAGGCCCCGTCCCAGGCTGAGGCCCTGGGACGCTCGGTGTGTTTCTGCTCACCCCCCTTGTACTTCTGCCATCGCCATGACAACACACCCTGGGAGCCCCCATCCCTGGGGGTGAGGGACACTTGGGAAGACCTGATGCACGAGCAAGAATAAGTGATTATTTTAAGCCACCTACTTTGGGGGGGCGAGGTTGTTAAACAGCGTTGTTTGGCATCACTGACTGCCACAGCCTTCAGTGGGTGGTTCTGGAGGGAAGAAAGGAGTGTCTTCACTGGGCTTATCTGCACACACCATGGACTCTGGGCCACACTGGACCATTGGTCCTTTTTGGAAACACTCCTGGTCCTTTATATGAGTGTCCTGGGGCTGCTGTATCAAAGTGCCTCAAACTGGGTGGCCTAAAACCACAGAAATGTTCTCTCACAGTCCTGGAGCCAGAAGTCCAAAGTCAGGGTGTTGCAGGGTTGCAGGCCCTCTGGAGGCTCTAGGGGAGGGCCCTTCCTGCCTCTTCCAGCTCCTGGGGGCTCCAGGTGTCCTTGGCTGGTGTCCGCATCCCTCCAATCCCTGCCTCTGTGTCTGTCCTCCCTTCTTAGAAGGACACGTCATTGGATTTAGGGACACCTTCATCCAGTGTGACCTTATCCTAATTACATCTACCAAGACCCCATTGCAGATAAGGTCGCACTCTGAGCTTCCAAGTGGATGTGAACCTGGGGGTCTGCGCTCTGCACAGCTGCACCACGGCCGCTGCTCCCGTGGTCATGGATGCCTTTCTTCCTGCTGCTTCACCTCGGCTCCTGTAAATCACACCTCCTGCCTCTGGAGTCAGGCCTGCCCTCCAGAGGGCTTGGAGCAGAACTTACTACTCTCCTGGGTAGCCCCTCCCCCGCCCCCAGTAGTTGTGTCTTTGGGTCTCAGGGTCTTAACGTGCTCGTGGGTCGTGCTGCAAGCTCAGAGGCGCTGCTTTTGCTTTCCCAACTTTTTCTGACCATGAACGTCTTCCGTGAGAGGCTACCTTATCCTCATCTAAGACGTGTGTGTGTGTGTGTGTGTGTGCGCGCGCGTGTGGACTTTGCAGATGGTTTGGCGGGATGGAAGGGGGTTTCTTTGGTCCCTGTTTGCTGACCAGGCTGTTCGCACAGTGCCCAGCCTCTGCTCCAGCAGGAGCTTCAGGCTTTGTCTGCTGTCAGCTTCCCCCACCCCCGCCGCCACCCCAGACTCTGCCCTGGCCTCCCTTTGCCTCTCCCAAGACCCATTAATGGGCTCTGCCAGGTGGGGGGTCATCTTCTCCCAGCCCGTCTGGTACCCGGAGAAGTCATACCACGTGAGCATGGAAGTTAACGGAGTTGATCGTAACAGCAGTGAGTCAGGAGGGAGAAACGGAGGGAGGAACGGAACAGGATCGGAAATGGGAACATCTCATGCGTAAGCACCTCTCTGAACTTAGTTTCCATTGTTAAAAAGACCTATATATTATGCATAATGGAGCCCCTAAATGTATATATTTTAGGGGATTTTGAAGAGTCATCTTGACCACCTGAGGTTTTCTCCAAACCTAAAGTCTGTGTAAAATGCGACTTGGCTCTGTTAATCAGGACTCTGCTGCAAGCTATAGAATCATAGCTCAAATTAGCTCAAGCAGAAAGGGACTGTAGGGGGCTTCCCTGGTGGCTCAGTGGTGAAGAATCCACCTGCCAATGCAGTAGACACGGGTTCGAACCCTGGTCTGGAAAGATTCCACGTGCCGTGGAGCAACTAAGCCCGTGCGCCACAACTACTGAGCCTGTACTCTAGAGCCCGCGGGCCACAACTACTGAGCCCGTGCGCCACAACTACTGAAACCCACGTGCCTAGAGCCCATGCTCCACACAAGAGAAGCCACTGCAGTGAGAAGCCCACGCACCACAACAAAGAGTAGACCCTGCTCACCACAACTAGAGAAAGCCCACGTGCAGTAACAAAGACCCAACGCAGCCATAAATAAATAAATAAATAAATAAATTTGTATTAAAAAAAAAGAAAGAAAGGGACTGCATTGGCTCCCATTTCCTGGGTTGGCTTCAGGCACAGGTGGATCCAGGAGTTCAGATAATGTCAGGGCTCTGTCTTTCGTTCCCTCTCTTGGTTCTGCTTTCCTCTGTGTGATAATTTCATTCTCCAGCAGGTTTTCTGCATGTGGTGGGAAAGGCCACCAGGTGTGCGTTCACATAACCCTTAGAGTTCTCAATCCCGGCGGGAAAGAGAGACTGTTTTCTCCCAGGATCTATATAGTGATGATCTGGAAAGGCTCGGATTGGCTCTGCTGGAGTCACCTGCCTACTTACTACCCGTTAGGGATGGAATTTCCTGATTGGCCAGGCTGGGCCATGTGCCCACCTCAAATGTGAGGACGGTGGTCAGAGGATGGACATCCTGATACCCCACCAGGACGTGCAGTGGGGGAGGGATGGTCCCTAATGGGGGGCGCTGGGCAAACCATCCAGCTTCAGCAGGGAGCAGTACCGGTTCATGTTCTCATGTCCACGTGGAAAGCAGCAGTGCCTCAACCACTCTTCTTTCTACGGAGACATATTCACATACCATAAAAGTCCCCCTTTTAAGGTGCACAACTCAGTGGTTTCCAGTGTGTTCAGAGTTATACAACCGTCACTGCTGCTTTCAGAACGTTTCCATCACCCCAAAAGAAACCTGCACCCCTGTGCCAGCCTCCCCCAGCCCCCGGCAGCCACAAATCTACAATCTGTCTGTGGATTGCCTATTCTGGACGCTTCATAGAAGTGGAATCATACAATATGTGGAATACGTGGTCTTCCATTTCTGGCTTCTTCATTCAGTGCAGTGTTGTCGAGGTTCACCCCTGTTGTCGTCTGTGTCTGAGCTTCATTCTTTCTACGGCTGAGTAATAGTCATGGTACAGATGGACCCCATTTTGTCGATCCACTTTACATTCCCGTCAGCACCGCACGAGGGGTCCCACGTCTCCGCATCCTCGCTGACACTCGTTACCGTGCGTCCCTGATGCTGGCCGTGACGCTGGGTGTGGAGCGGACCTCCTCGTGGTTCTGACTGCATGTCGAGCATCTTTCCCTGCGCTTGTCGGCCATCTGTGCATCTTCCCGGGAGAGCTGTCAGCAGCTTGGATTTTTAATAAATATTTGTGTCGTCTTCCCTGTGGGCTGTGTTTGTTAGCTGGAGGCACCCGCCCCGTGGGGCTGAGCTGCCCTGTGCTCTGGCGGGGCCTCTGCAGGGCGGTGCTCGGGAGAGCTCTGGGTTGGGTTCGGCCGGCACTGAGGGAGGGACCCCTTCCCCAGCAGGCTGCTCTGCACTGACCTGCCCGACCCGGAGCCCTCGGCCGGCAGTGCTGTCCTGGGGGAGCAGCGGGGCCACCCTGGGGACAGACCTGACTCTTCTGCAGTTGTCACCAGGGAGACCAGGTCCCTCCTGCCCCGAGGCCCTGGTGAGCTCATCTTCTAGAGGAAGCAGGGCCCTATCCCCACCCCCGCCCAGCTTGGGTCCCTCGGGGACGAGACTGAAGCTGCTCAAGACCCTGCCCCCTCCCTGAACCTCAGGTGCTGCCGAGCTCCTGGGACCTCGCAGGAGCATCAGGGACGCTGGAGGGTGTTTGCCGCTTGGCCTCTTTGGCTCCCACACCCTCTCCCTTGAGCCCCCATCCCTGCCCTGGGCTCCTGGGATGGGGAGGCAGTAGAGCCCCAGCTCTGCGTCTCAGGCCTCAGTGCCACACCCCAACCCCAGGGACTGGTGAGAGGCCACGTGTATGGAAAGTGTAGCACAGTACCTATTGTGGGGGGCTTGCGCTGGGGTGAACGGTGCCCCCCCAGAATCCATGTCCACCCAGAACCTCAGATGTGAGCTTGTCTGGAAATAGGGTCTTTGCAGGTGTAGTTTAAGATAAGGTCACACTGGATAAGGGTGGGCCCTAAATCCAATGGCACGTGTCCTTATAGGAGGCCATGTGAGGACAGAGGCAGAGATGGAGGGACACAGCCACAAACCAAGTGTCACCTGGACCCCCAGGAGCTGGAGGGGCAGGAAGGACCCTCCCCCAGAGCCTCCGGAAGGAGCGTGGCCTTGTGACCCCTGGGTTTCAGATTCTGGCCTCCAGACTGTGAGAGAGTAAATCCTACTGTTTTGACCCACGCGGCGTGTGCAGCAGCCCAGGACACTGTACCTGCCCATACGACCTGTGTGTCGTCTCCTCGGCTGTAAGGGGAGCTGTCACACCTTCACGGGGACCCAGGGGCTGCCCGGCAGCCTTTCCCTTTTGACTTGGGCACATTCATCACTTCTTCTCCGTTTGGAAAACTGCCTTGAGTGGAATTTTCCTGAGGAAATGAGGAAACGTGAACAAAACACGGCTTCGTTCCCTCCCCATCCTGCTGCTACTTGTGCCGCCTGACTGTGCAGGGCTGGCTCTCGGCCCTCCACCGAGGTCCCCTCCTTCCTGGGTGCACAGCTGGGGGCGTCTCTGGGCTCCCCCTGCAGTGGGGTGGCCGCGAGCCAGGCGGGAGCCGGAGAGCAGGTGCAAATGAGCCTCCGCTCTGGGCCCTTGGCTCCGTCCCTATCACTCGGCTTCACCACAGTGTGGCCCAGAGCCGGTGTTGACCTGAACTCTGACCCACCCATCCCCCAAGGTTACTTTTTTTTTTTTTTTTTTTTTTTAAATTAATTAATTTATTTATTTTTGGCTGTGTTGGGTCTTCGTTTCTGCGCGAGGGCTTCCCCCAGCTGCGGCGAGCGGGGGGCCACTCTTCATCGTGGTGCGCGGGCCTCTCACCATCGCGGCCTCTCGCTGCGGAGCACAGGCTCCAGACACGCAGGCTCAGTAGTTGTGGCTCACGGGCCCAGTTGCTCCGCGGCACGTGGGATCTTCCCAGACCAGGGCTCGAACCCGTGTCCCCTGCACTGGCAGGCAGACTCTCAACCACTGCGCCACCAGGGAAGCCCCCCAAGGTTACTTTTGAAGAGAATTCCAGACATCATACCCTTTCATCTATGAAAATTAAAATAATTTAAAAAAACATAACCTCACTATCATCCCCCCCAAAAAATAACACCAATACCTAATATTAAAATCCAGCCGCGGTTCTCATTCTGCTGGCTGCCTCATTCTTAATTAGTTTATTTATTTAAATCAGGACTGAAATAATATCATACGTTGTAATTGGCTGATGTGTCCCTGGTCTCTTAAGCTGCAGGTTCCCTCGCTGCCTTTTTTTTTTTTTAATTTTTAATTTTTATTGGAGTATAGTTGATTTATAATGTCGTGTTAGTCCTCGCTGCATTTTTTCCCTTGCAGTTTGTTTGTTGAGAAAACCAAGTTGTTTGTCCTGTAGAATTTCCCACAGCCCGGGCTTTGCTGAGTGCCTCTGGGGGTGGGCTTAATAGGTCCCTCCGTCCCGAGGATTTCTGAAACTGTCCTGAGGATTTCTGAAACCGGTAGTCAGACCGAGGGGTGTGATCTGGCTCTGCTGGCTCGTTTGTGTGAGAATGTTTGCTGGGTGCTCTGAGCAGCTCTGAAGGTAGCAGGACATAAAGGCCGTCCTGCCTCTGGGTGAGGTCACTGGTCAGTTGTGGCCATTGGCGGGTCGTGTTTCAGGAACACCTGGTTTTGGCTCTACATGAACAAGAAGTAAGCATGGGTTGCATCTGAGCTGTTACCCATCGTTGGGCCTGTTTGTTACAGCACTTAGCCCAGCCTGACTGATACACTGACTGCTGAGCTGATGCCTCTCCTGCTGTAGCATGTGTGTGTGGGAGGGTGGTTCCATCCCTGCCCAGGCAGCTGGCTGGACCCCAGAGCCCCAGGCAGTGAGGGCCCCTCCCCGTGTGGCTCATCTCCAGGCAAGCCTGGTGCTGGTCCCTCTGCAGCCCTGCAGCCCTGCGCGTGGGCGAAGTGGTGATTGCCTGGCTTCCGCCTGCCCAGAGAGACAGCTGCTGGGAGGAGGGAGGTGGGGCTCTGCGCCCCCAGACTCTGAGACAAGACTCCCCTCCCGCTCCGGCGTGGGGGAGCCTTCCCTCACTCTTCCCTCAGCCACTTGTGATGTTACGATACACTTTCTTCCTCTTTTTACTCAATTAATGAGTCAGATCGAAACACTGCCTCTAAGCCCCACCGCCCACGGGGGCCACTGCCCAGCGTCTTTTTTCCCGTTCACACAATGCACGTGCGTGCGTAGAGGAGGCATGTCACGTCGCTTCTGTAATTCCAGAGCCACTCTTTATTCACAGACCCTTTTTGAACATTTCTGTGTGATACACACACCAGCTAGAGGTACTCCTTCCCCGGAACAAGCTGCCTTCTAGGGTGTTCTTGATGTAGGCTTTAAAATCGCGTGTGGATAGTATCCTATCTTTGCAAAGAAAAAAAGACTTAAAGTATACATTCATGAATGTATACTGAAAGTATACATTTAGATGCTTGGCTCTTGGCCGTGTGGCTTGATGCCTGTAACTTTGACAAGCCCCTTACCGCCCCTGGGACTCCCCTGAGGCGGGGGTGGGGCGGAGACCTGCTGGCTGACGGCTCAGAGCAGGTGATGCGGAGCAGGGGCGGGGTCCCTGCAGCAGGGGTCACGGGCCCTGCTGTCCTCCCCTATCCTCCTGGCACAGGTAGGGACCCAGGAAGCCCATAGGGAGGGCTCAAGTCTGCAGCCACAAGCCCCCTTGAGTTGGCCACCCGTCCCCTCCCGGGACCTCGAGGCTGTGACGCTGGCACCAGCTCCCCAGTGAGGCTTTGATGTGTGGTCTGGGGGGCCTGCGCTTCTCGAAGCGCATCGTGGGGAGCAGAGGGGTCTGGCAGTCGGGTCCAAGCCCCTGCGGTATCCTCTGTAACCTCAGGCTTGGTTGTCAGACGGGCCCCCCGATACCCACAGAGGTCCCGCTCGACCAGCCAGGAGGCTGGTCTTGTGGGACCAAGTGTGGTGGCCAGTGTCGCCTGCGTGGAGACTGACCCAGCTCCGTGGAAGGTCTCCACCAGTGCAGAGAGGGGATATCGGGACGGGGGCGCAGGACCCCTGCTCCACCACGCCTGCCTCCGGGACCGGGCACAGCAGCCTGTCCCTAGTGCCTCGTGTTGGGTCATCTCTGCAGTGGGCAGAGGGGCACGTCAGCAGCTGTAGGCTCAGCAGCCTGTTCTCTCTGACCCAGTGCTTCCAAGCCTCGGGATAAAGTCCAGATCCCCAGCTGGGTGACAGCCCTCCTTGTATGCTGGCCCTGTGACCCACCACCCCGGCTGCAGTCCTGCGCTGCTGCCCCACCACCCTCTGGGCAGCCTTCCTCTTTGCACACGCTGTTCCTTCTGCTTGGAATGCCTTAGCTCCACCCAGCCACCTCCTATGCATCCCTCAAGACCCAGTTCAGACGCACCTTTCTGAACTCATCCCCAACTCTGAGAGGGGGTCAGCTGCCCCCTTTCTGTGATCCCCAAACACTTTCTCTTCCCCTCTGTGTTGGCATCTGTCTGGTGGTGCAGGAGTTTTTAATCTATTTGTTGGAATTGTGAGTTCCCTGAAGTTATGACTGTTTCCTTCTCAGTACCTAGTAGGTACAGGAGCGAGGAGGGGAAGGAGGGGATCTCTCTAATAAAGAGGAACGCGTCTCAGTAATACATGTTGGGGGCTGTAGGGTCGGACCAGCCGTGGTAGTCCGACCTCACGCGAGCCTTCACTCTGAGCTTGTTTCCCCATCTGTACGTCAGGCATGATGATAGACCCACTCCTGGGGCAGCTGGGATGGACCGGGAGGATGCCTGTGGAATGCTCAGCACATCCTTGCCCCCAGGAAGCCCTCAGGGATTGCTTTTCCACCTTGGGATCCTCGGGGCAGTGGGAACTCAGAACAAGCTCACTGAACACTAACTCAGGAGTCAGAGGAATTCTCCTGCCAGGCTCTGGTCCTCTCACCGCCCACAGACACTGTTCCTCGGGTCCTGGTCACTGCCCCGCCCTCTCCTTGTGGAAGGGTGACCACACACGTGGACTGGTCACCTGGGACATTCCAGCAAGGATTTCAGATAAATCCCTGCCCTGGTTTGGCTCCAGGAGACCCCTGTCACTGCAGGCGAGCTGTTCTTTGTTGCCGAGCATCCAAAGGGCGTGGCAAGTGGGTTCCTGTCGCCCACCTTGGACAAAGGCTGTGTGCCACCAGTTTGCCTCGGGGGTCAGAGGGGTGGCGCCTTGGGGCTAGGAAGGGCTTGTGGCCTCCTGTCTCCGGCCTCGTTGTGGCCCTGCTCTTTCTCCTTCAAAGTCTCACTATTCTGTATGAGGCAGGAGGTGGGGACCCCCATCGCAACATCCCCTGCCCATCACCCCTGCTGGGCGCGTGAGCTTCGACACAAACCCATCACACACAGGTGCAGACCTGGCCTCAGGCCCGCCAGCCACCTTAGCAATGTTACCTCTCCTTGCTGAGCTAGTTTCTCTGTCCGTAGGACAGGAATCATTTGCTATTTTTGTTTTGATTTTCATTTCCCATTTCTCTTCAACAATCATAACAATTCCCAGGGGTGATAGTCAAAATACTTGTCAACCAATCAGCACAGCGCCAACCAGCATCCCGACAGCTGCACGGAGAACCAGGCACTGGTCCCTGTCCACGCTGCTGCTCAGCCCGCCTCCGAGGCGGTTCTGGGTTAAATGAGGAGGGAGGCAAGTGCACACAGTACGCTGGCCCAAGCGCACCTGGAATCTCGGCTGCTCTGCTGCCGTCACCGCCCCCCACGCGTTCCCTTCTACCACCGCCTGGCCAACCTCTGCAAGTTGACCTGAGTAGGGGCCGCCAAGGTCGGGGTGTCACCCATGACAGTGGAGCCTGGATAGTGGGTCTCTCCAGGGTTGCCAGCAATACCAAGTTAACCTGTCAGGGTGCCCTGACCATGAACTTGCTTCCCCGAGCTGGTCAGCTGAGCGGGACACAGCCGGGTGCCCTGGGGTCTCTATGCCCCGTCCTCACAGGCCCTCAGGGTAGCACAGGAGCCCGTGCGCCTGTTTCACAGCTGAGGAAACCGAGCAGCTTCCGTGCTTTGTGCCTGTCTCCCCACTCCTGGCATCTTTGTCCTCCTCTTTGCCTGGTGTCTTAGCTCAGAATGTGTGACAAAATCTCACAGACCGAGGGTTTACGCAAGACGCGGTTTCTCCCAGTTCTGGAGCCTGCAGAGTGCAAGGTCAAGGTGCCTGCGGGGTTGGCTCTGAGCCTCTCTCCTTGGAGCGGGCGGTACTGTCTCACTGTGTCCTTATGTGGCCCGCCCTCCACGCATGCAGAGAGCTGTCTCTCTTCCCCTCATCATAAGGACACCAGTTCTATTGGATTGGGGCCCCACCCTTATGACCTCATTTATCCTTAGGTACCTCCTATAAGTCCTGTTTCCAAATATAGTCACATTTGGGGGGTAGGGCTTCACATTTAAATATCAGGGGGTACAAAGTTCCGTCCATGGCACCTGGTGTGTTAGGAAGGAGGCCAGATTGACAAGACCCCAAATAACAGTAATTTAAGGTCTAATACTGGCTGCAACATGGATGAACCCCGAGGACATGGTGCTGAGTGACAGAAGCCAGACACGAAAGGACAAATTTTGTCTGACTCCATTCATGTGAAATACCTAGAAGAGGTGAATTCACAGACACAGAAAGGAGAGTAGAGGTTCCCAGGGGCCGTGCAGGGGGGTGGGCAGTGACTGCCTGTTACTGGTACAGGGTTTCTTTGTGGGGCGGTGAAAAGGGGTTTGAAATAGATCGTGGTGGCAGTCGCACGACACTGCGGATGACACCACCGCCGCTGAGCTGCACGCTCCAGACGGTTGACGTAGCAGATGTTACGTATAGTTTGCTACAATAAAGAAGCTCACAGCGGCGCAAAGGAGATGCTTATTTCTTGCGTGTAACATCCATGCTGTCTCCTCCAAGGTGCACATGGCACTGTGCTCACACCCCATTGGCCAGAATGTAGTCACATGGCCACCCAGCTGCAAGGGAGGCTGGGAAATGTAGTCCTTATTCCAGGTGGCCATGCACTGCTACAGGGGAGTGGGGCCAGTGGTTACTGGAAGGGCAGCAGCTGTTCCTGCCACACCTGGCCACAGAACGGCCATTCTTGAGGACCTAGGTGAGCCCTGGGGGCCAGGGTCCTGCGGTGTGGCCTGTGCTGCCCTGTCTTGGGGCTGTGGGACCTGGCTTTGTCCACCCCACCTGCCCTAGACCCCTCACTCTGTGGGTGCAGGGTGCTGCCCGTTTGTTGACTGGTGTCTCCGGGGCCAGACGAGAACCTGGCACCTTGGAGACGCTCAGCAAATACTTTAGGAATGAGTGAGAGCAAGTGAAAGTCCGCTCCTGGGGTCATAGCCGTTCAATAGCCGAGCCAGGATTTGAACCCCAAATGCAGCATCCGGGTGGAGACTTATGTGTTTGCCTTTTGGGAAGAGCATTAGGACAAGGGTTCCATCTCTATGTCTCGTCTCTCCACCTGTGGACTCTGACACAGACCCAGGGCATAACGGGCAAGGGAGGACAGTGAGAAGGAAGACTTGCAGCTGACCCCACGTGTGGGCAGTGGTGGCGGGGAGGTGGGGTGCAGGGCTGTGCTCCTGCCGTGGGGAAGTTGAACAAGCAGCCGGCCTTCCTGACTGTCTTCCTTCTCAGGCCCTCTGCATGGGGCCTGCTGGCGGGGTTTATGTAAGGGAGTCTGAACCCCAGCCTGGTGGGCAGGGGGCGGGGAGGGGTGGCTGGGAGCCGGGCTGGGTGAGGGCCTGGAGCCACAGCGTCTGCCCCCTCAGCCCGGCTCCTGCCTTTCCGGCTCCTGCCTTTCCGACTGAATGCGCCCTTGTTAGCTGTTCCCGGCAGGAGGCCTGACTGCGGAATAATTACGTGAAGTGGCCGAACAAGGGCACGATCACCGGCAGGGTGCCACCGTGTCTGCGACCTCGGTCATCACTGGTGCTGGCCGAGACACCCGGCCAGTCGGGGGGCCCCAGCCCAGACTGGAGACAGCCCGCCCTGCGTCTGGGGCCTGGCGCTGGTTTGCAGGGCCCCTAGCCCTCCTCTCCCTCCCCCAGCCCCTCCTCCTCCCCCTCTTCCAGCCCCTCCTCCCCTTCCCTCAGTCCCTCCTCCTCTCCTTCCCCCAGCCCCTCCTCCTCCCCCTCTTCCAGCCCCTCCTCCTCCCCCTTCCCCAGCCCCTCCTCCTCCCCAGCCCCTCCTCTCCCTCCCCCAGCCTCTCCTCCTCTCCCTCCCCCAGCCCCTCCTCCTCCCCCTCTTCCAGCCCCTCCTCCTCCCCCCCAGCCCCTCCTCCTCTCCTTCCCCCAGCCCCTCCTCCAACCCCTCTTCCAGCCCCTCCTCCTCCCCCTCCCCAGCCCCTCCTCCTCTCCTTCCCCCAGCCCCTCCTCCTCCCCCTCTTCCAGCCCCTCCTCCTCCCCAAGCCCCTCCTCCCTGGGTCCCGTCGGGTCCCAAAGGTGGCAGCCCCATCCAGCTCTCCCAGGTCTCTTCTCCTGACACCCCCTTCCTCCCCCCACCTCCCCGCCCCCCGCCAGCCACACTGGCCCCTGCAGCCAGGCTCTCGGGTTCTGCGCCTCCAGCTGCAGGGCCCCTGCCTGCTGTCCTTTACCTGAGCCCCAGCGCCCCTTCTCCAGAGCCTTCGGGACCCTCTCCAGGCCGAATGAGGTGCCCCCTCTCAGAGTTGCCACTGCCCGTCCCTCCTGGTGTGTGAATGGCCTTGGGTGGGGATCAAGTCTTGGGGTCTTGGGTAGGACAGGGTCCCCCATACTTCACGCCGTAGGGTGTCAGCCAGGCTGGCCTGGTGAGAGGTCACAGGTGTGCCGTGGCCCCTGTGGAGGAGAGGCCTTCCCGAGACCCCCAGGGGTGTGTGGGCGCCCAGGCCCCGGTCCTGCGCTCACTGCTCTGAGACACGGGGCAAGCGCCCGCACATCTCTGAGCCTCGGTTTCCCCGTCTGTGAAGTGAAGCTGCCACAGGACCCGTCCCGAGGCAGTGGTAGGGGCCGAGGGGGTGGTGCCACGGTGCTGGCCGAGCCCTCAGCTCCCAGGAGGTTGGGGCTGGGTTATTAGTGTTGCCCGGGAGAACTTTCTAGACCAGCGAGTTCCCTCCTAGGAGGCCTCTCCCTGGAGCCTGACTCGGGGGACTGAGCCTTTCCCCAGAGCAGACCGGGGTGCCTTCTCGGCTGGATGGAGGTCTTCAGGGTCGAAGGGGGCCCCGGGAGGCGCTCCCAGGACTCTGCTGTGCAGGTGGCTGATGTCCACTCGCCCGTCCCCGGGCTCCCTGCAGAACTGGCCCCTCGGCCCTGCACTTGTCCTCCTGTTTCCCGGCAGCCCTCAGTCTCCCCGGGTCCTGGAGGGGAGGCCACCAGCTCCCGGGGGGTCTCCACGCCCCCTGCAGACACCTCTTCCTGGATGCGCCCATGATCACATGTCAGGTCACCTCCTGAGCCTCGCTGTCCTCGCCCACAGGATGGGACGGCGGAACCCCCCCACGGGGCGTCCTGGGCACTCGATGGCGAGTCCTCATAAAGCTGGAGGGGGACGTCTGGTCTGGGGTCGCCCGGCTGGATGTCAGCTTCGGGGGAATCCCACGTCCTCCTGGGACACACCCGATGGATCTCCTGGAACTCACCGTAGTTTCTCTGAGCCTAGTTTTCCCATCTGTCGAATGGGATAATAATAGTACCTGCCTTTCAGAGCTTAGAACAGTGCCGGGCACGGAGCGGACTGACAAAAATGCTGTCTCATCCCCCCGCCCCCCATCAGCACAACAGCTCAGAGTGCGATGGGATGGGGACAGTTACATCTGCGTTGCGCTGGCTTCTAGAGAAGATGAGCGTTTCCCCGTTTCCCCACGTATGAACGTAGGCTCCTGGCCCCCGAGGCGGCAGAGCCCGGACTTTGCTGCCAGGGGAGCCTCAGATGGTTCATCACGTGTGGAGGTTTCAGATGCCTAAATTCTGGTGGTTTTAGGCCTTGATCTGTCACGTGCTCACCAAGGAGCTGGCAGGACATGTGACTGTCACAAACGTAACATAAATAACTTTACACCGCAGAACAATCGGTTTCTTCGTAACATCACGTCTTTAATTTTGTGCGTTTAAAACCATCCTGAAACAGGCCGTGGGCTTCCCCTGCCCACCGCTGGCCCAGAGGAGTTGCAGACGGCCACCCCGTCACTGGGAGGTGCCTGGCCTTGAAGTGCTCCGTCCACCTTCGAGGACCCTGGGGGCCAGTGGGTTTTGTTGGCAGTGGACTCTGCATCCCCGTAAAACAGAAACCAGGGGAAGAGTTAGATTTTTGCCCCACTGCCTGATTTTGCCAGGCTCGTGTCTGATTTCTGATACTGTCGGCTAACAGGCCTGGGTTAATTTTACGGCTGTTGGTGGTGGAATTGGGCACTGGCGTCTTTGGGAGTTTGTTTTAGGGCTGAGCTCCTGTGGGGTGGGTACAGCAGGAGACTCGGGGGCCTCAGACCCTCCTTTGCTGACGCCCCAGTGGCCTCTCTGTGGTCCACCTGGGTCTGGCCCAGGGTGCGCCGAGCCCACTGAGGGTTGGGCCGTGTACAGCTGTCTCCACAGTCAAGGTCGGCTAGTGGGTGAAGAGTATTTGTACATTCAGCCTTGCCCCCAGCGTTTGCTATGAAAACATGAATTTGCTTAACATGATTGATATATTAGGGAACAGTCTGAACATAAGACAAATCACCTGTTTTCTCAGTTTTATCCGCTAGAAGCCCTGGTGAATGCGGACATCCTGCTGAACCGAGCCACAAGGGAATGCAAAAGCGTAGACACCCCAAGCCCACTGTGTCGGTGCTCCCGGGTGTGAGGCCCCTGGCCCCGCGTCGGGCACACCCACCCCACCCGCGCCCCGTCCAAACTCCGCGTTTGTCACGTGCAGAGGCACTGTGGTGGGTGTGTGTGTGCCCACCGAACGTGGGAAGCGGTGCCGTGCGCACTGCTCCCATCTTTACGTGCTCCCCCAGCCGGGTCTGGCAGAAGCCCCTCCTCCATCCTCACTCTGTGGCCCCGGACGTCTGGGTATAACTGCCTCGGTCTCACCGAGCCTGGCTGTGTCCCAGGGCCTCGTGTGGGTGACTCACCTACCCGGTAACCGTCCCACTTCACAGATGGGAAGACGGTGGGCGGTGCTCGGTGGCTGAAGTCCAGGCCTGAGTCTCCTTCACCGTCTGTCCCCAGGTGTCTGGCTCGGTGCCACCACCTGAAGACACGACAAGATCGGACCAGAAGGTCCTTCCTGAGGGCCCCGGGTAGGGCTGGAGACAGGTCACTGGAGCCAGTGGTTCAGAGCTGCAGGTGCAGCAGGATGAGACTCTGTCGCCTCTGGGGCCGCCTAGTGGACAGACGGCTGTCACTGAGTAAGTGACCTCGGCGGAGGCTGGTGGCAGGCGGAGAGGGAACGCCAGACTCAAACCCCCTAAGCGAGGGCCGCCCGCCCTTGCTGTCCTCACGATGCCTTGGTGACAGGGGTGTCATGGGCCGTGCTTCACACATGGGGAAACTGAGGCCCCGGGGGCCCTGTGATTTGTCCAGGGTCCCACCTAGTAGCCAGCATAGCTCTGTGAGGCCCAGGTCACGGCAGGGTCCGCCTCGCCCCCTGCCTGGCTCGGATGTCTGTCCCCAAGCCTCCACTGCTCAGAATTTGAACATCTCATGAGCGGGAACCGTCCCATCTCTGCTCACCTAGCTCCCACCTGCAAACAGCCAGCATGCAGTGGTTGTTTCTTGCAAGATATACCTGGGAGCTGTCGCCCCAAGCTCATGCCTTTGACGTGTGGGCGCGTAAGGAGCCGACAGGAAGTAACGGGCTCACTGCAAGTGGCTGCACTAGAACCTTCTTCCCTGGGGAGCGCTCAGGGACCCCCGCCCCGGACCCCGGGCCAGCGCTGCCTGGGACCTCCTGTCTCATCCTTGGGGCTGGTCCCGCAGGCCGGGGCCGGCGGGGGCTTTGGTGTCTCCCACCTGCCCGTCTGTGTGGAGACCCCTTTCCCCCTGCAGGCTGTGGGAATGGTCTCCCGTGAGCCCGTGGCCTGGAGCCTTCACCACGCCTTCCCTTGTGGCTCTGAGGCCTGGACCCCGCCCACGGGCTGGTGGCGGCGGGGGCAGGAAGCTGGGGGCGGAGGGCAGGGGCGGGCGAGGCTCACCGGGCGGGACTCGGGGCCCCCCGCAGCTCGCTGACCTCTAAAACTGTCCCCTGCCCGAGTCCAGCTTGCGCACATGTCCCGCCCAGCCCAGCTGGCGCCTGCCCACCACATCCACGTCCCTCCCTTTGATGAGGCCGTTTAGACAAAGCACCTCGTCTGTTCTCCAGAATGTCCCGTCCCCAGTTGGCATGTTGGTCATCATCGGCTCCGTCCTCGGCTTTGAAGTCGGATCTAACGGCTGACCCTGACCCCAGGCAGCTGGTGCAGCACCAGTGTCCCGACACCTGCGTGGAGAACCAGGTCCTAGCCCTTGGTGGTGACAGCTGGGGGTCTAGGACCAGGTACCCCCATCTCAGGGCCTCGGAGATAAAGGGGTGAGACTTTGACCCACAAAGTTCCCCTAGATCAGTGTCAGCACGCTTTTCCTATAAAGAACAAGACAGTAAGTATCTTGGGCTTTGCCGGCCCTGTGGTCTCTGTCATAGAATCTTCTCTTTTTTGTAAAATCCTTAAAAATGCAAAACCCACTCTCAGCTCCAGGCGTCGGCCACATTTGGCGGTGGGCTGTAGGTGGCAGCCCCCTGCCCGAGGCCAGCCCTCTGACTCTGTCTGTAGGCGTCGTGCTGTACTCCAGCTCGACAGGCACTGGGCCACAAGTGGAGTTTTCTGGCTCCATCCGTCCTGCTTTGGGGGTTTCTTTTCTTCGGCTGTGCATCAGCGAGCAGAGCATGCCGGCCCCCTGTTTCCTCCGACATTGGTTCCTTGTCCTTCCTCCATCCGCTCCCGGCCCCTCTGCCTTCAGCTGCACTTCCTCCGGGAAGTCCTCCTAATCTCCGTCCCAGCCTCAGCACATTTGCCGCCTGAATGCTTGAGAGCTTGGCCTCAGGTGGAGCTGACCTGGCACTTGGAGCTGGCCTTGCTTCTGCAGTGTTGCCTTCTCCGGCGTGGAGCTGACCTGGACTTGCGGTTCCACCGAGGCCCGTCCCCCATACAAGCACTTGAAGGCGGGTCCCACGCTCACACGCTTTTCAGGAACACCCTTTCCGGTCCTTCTCAAATGGTGGGTGAGCACGGCTGAGCCTTCATCCCACTCGGATACCCAGAGGAGGCGATAACATCTCCCGTCTGTCGTGCGAGGGTCGGGGGAGCTTGACTCCGTGCAGAGTGCCCCGTCAGGCTGGCCCTGCCCGGTGTCCAGGGAGAGTCGGAGCTGCTGCTCGAGGCGGGCGCTGCTCGAGACAGGACAGGCCCCGTCCCCTCCCTCCCTGGCGCGATGGATGCTCAGTCTCTACAGAGGTCCTTCCGTGGCTGGCGCTGAGCCCCCCGTGCCCTCAACAGTACTGACCAAGGGGCTGGACTCCAGTGCCACCTCCTTGCCCTCCTCCGCAAGGAACGCCGGCGGGGACCGGGACCTGTACGCCTCCAGCGGGCTCTGTGCACTCGCCCAGATCGGGCCTCCAGGGAGCTCCAGACACCTTACAGACATCTCATAATCCTCTCTGAGGTCCCGTGAGGTTAAGCTCGTGCAGCTCTGCCTTCGGAGAACTGAAGGAAATTAGTAAGGAAAACTCTCCCAGCTTCTCCAGCTGTACACAGGAGTGTTGAGACGCTGCTGGCCACTGCCATCTCGTGCCAGATGGGACAAGGGGTATCTGTAGTCCAACTCCCAGAGCGGGTGTCTCGTCTCCCCAACACCTGACTCGGGAGGGGCTGAGAAAAGGAGAGACTGGTTACCTTCAGGCTAAAGCTTGCGCCCAGACTGGTGCCGCATCCGAGTGGGAAGGCGGGCACCTGAGCTGGGTGGGCAGGATCTCTTCTCCCCTCTCCCCGCCGCCCACCCACCCCTGCCCAGCTGCTTGTCTGTCACCTGAGGCAGGTTGTTGAACCTCCCCTGTGCCTCTGCGTCCTCGTCTGTAAAGTGGGTCATCCTAGCACCGGGCGCTGGGACGGGGAAGTGCGGGGCGTTGGGCTGCTGGCGCCAGGAGGCAGGATGTGTGAGAGCCACCCGCCCGGGTGGAGGGGAAGCCAAGCTGGTGGTCAGGCAGAGGGAAAGCAACAACGGTCGTGGTGATAACAGCAGCTCATCCGGGGCACGGCTCTGGCGCCTGGCCCCGCGGAGGGCCTGCCTGTGCTCCCTCTCTGGATGAGGATCTTACGTTTAGGGGCTCTGGGGCTTGGAGAGGCTGGAGCCACGTGCCGGCGTCCTACAGCAAGGGTCCGGCTGCACATGGAACCCAGCCCCGTGTCCTCTGGCCCAAGCGCCCGTGTCCAGGAGGCCATGGGAGTTGTTCCTTTAGCCCATCTCAGCCCTTCCGGGGTGGAGATGGGGAGGCTTTCTGCAGCAGGTCAGGGAGGGAGCGAGGCCCATCCCATCGCCGGCAGCTGGTTTCTAGGAGCCCGAGGCCCTGACCCAGCTCGCCCTCACTCTGCGGGACCAGAGGAATGACAGGACAGGGTTGTGAGGAGGGGTGTGAACGGGCACGGGTGGGTGACTGCTGCACCCACACGTACCCAGCTGCAGGGTGGTGGCCTCGGGGGATCTGCCAGGAAGATGGCACCGCCTCTGAGTGGCCTTTGTCTCCGCTCCTCCCGTTACTGCGGCCCTGGTAGAAGTGAGCTCGCGTGGAGCGTCCGCGGGGTGTCGGCAGTGGAGGGCCCTCCCCGCAGGCCTGGGGGCACGGAGCACGGCCCCTGACCAACATCCTGCTGCTCTCCAAGGTCCCCCAGGGCCCGGCCTGGCCTGATTTTGTTTATTCTATCGATCAGCGCCTGTTGCTTCTGCTGTGTGAACAGCCAGGTGCTGGGATCCGCGGGCGGACCGTGGGTGAGGGTCCGTCCCTCACACACGGCGCCGTCCCCCGGCCAGCCTCCCCCTGTATTCCTCCTATGGCTCATGACCCCTGAGCCGGCCGGGTCACGGCAGTTTGGTGGAAGATGGGGCAGGCCACCTCGGGGTTCCTGGAGAGCCTAGGCGGCCAGCAGCCCTGGGCCCGGTCCAGACGTCGTGGACGGACTGGTGCCTTATTAAACTGAATACAACTGAGTTATTTCAAAGTCCAGGTTTCAAGCAGGGCATTAAGTAGGCAAACCAGAGGACAGGGACACACTTCCAACTGGCTTCTAAGTAACATGGACTCGATGGGGAGGGCCCTTTCATGCTGGAGAGCGAGACAGCGCCCACCCCTGCCCCGGCCTCTCCCGACACCCACCCTGTCTGGGCGCGCAGACAACCCCTGGGAAACGCGGTGCTGGGATCGGCCGTCTCCCACTCGCTCAGTGGGTATATAGGCTACTTGCGGGGCGGCAGCTCGCCTGCTATTCCTGGTGTGCGGGGGCTTGGGGTGTGGGGTGAGGGAGGAGGAGGGGGGCGCTCGGTCTAAACATAGACCACAGCCTGGGGGGAGGCGGCAGGAGGGAGGGAGAAATGATGTTGGAAAGTCGACTCTTTAAGAGACTTGCGTTTCTAATGAGCGGGAGCCTGTGGGTTGCCTTGGCAACTGGGGCGTGCCTCTCCCCACGCCCACGCCCACCCCCCTGATCACAGGCCCTTCTCTGTGGGCTTGCCCGGCTCAGACTGTGGCTGGGCTTCTGGCTGGAGGTGGTCAACGCACCAGCTGTGCCCCTGGCAGGGCCCTGCCTGCAGAGGCCTCAGTGTTCTCACCTGCAAAATGGGGTGGGGGATGGCTGTGGCAGCCTCAGAGTTTCCTTATGAACAGTGCTACAGATCAACAAGGAAACCCACTCCCAAAGTGCAAATTAAAACTACAAGGATATATATATATTTTTAAATATTTTCTTCTTAATAAGTTTATTTATTTGTTTATGGCTGCGTTGGGTCTTTGTTGCTGCACGCGGGCTTTCTCTAGTTGTGGCGAGCAGGGGCTACTCTTCGTTGCGGTGCGCAGGCTTCTCATTGCGGTGGCTTCTCTTGTTGCGGAGCATGGGCTCTAGGCTTGCGGGCTTCAGTAGTTGTGGCTCGTGGGCTCAGTCGTTGTGGTGCACGGGCTCTAGAGCGCAGGCTCAGTAGTTGTGGTGCACGGGCTTCGTTGCTCTGCGGCATGTGGGATCTTCCCGGACCAGGGCTTGAACCCGTGTTCCCTGCATTGGCAGGCGGATTCTTAACCACTACACCACCAGGGAAGTCCCAAAACTACAAGGATATTTAACGAAAGAGAGAGAAAACTACACGGATATAATACTGTTTCACCTGTCAGCTTGGGAAGGAACAAAAAAAAGGATTCCTGCTGAATTGGAGATGTGGGGAAACGGGCACCCGCAATTCTGGAAACGTGTCCTGAAGATGGATTTGTGTGTGAGATACCAAATGCACAAGGATGTCATTGGACCTTGATTTGTAAAAGCAGAAGATGGAGAACAGCCTACACGTCTGTCAGCAGGGCAGGCTCAATGTATTTTGGCACAAAATCCATTAAAAAGAACAAGAAAGGCCTGTTTGCTGGTGTGGAACAATCTCCAAGGTACAGTGTTAGGTGAAAACAACAACAGAGAAGGCAAGAGGCAGAGCCAAGTGGGGTGAGCTGACGTCTGGGTCCAAACTTTCTAGCGTGTGTGAGTGTGTGAGGGCCGGTGTCGTACACGCAGTGCAGGTTCGTGCAGCCATCGGAAACAGTATGGAAAACAGTGGGGAAGTCATACGCAGAGGTGTTCAGGATATATTAAAGGCAAAAACGAGTCACAGGAAGAAGTATGTAGAGTGTGACCCCGTTCGTACTTCAGAAATCAGATGAGCATGCCTGTCAGTACAAGCCTCCCCCGCTATCCGAAAGCAGAGCGCTTCTGTGAAACTTCTCCTGAGCCAGAATGGCATAAGGCGAAGAAGCCATGACCTCAGGACACGTCTGGCTGTCGGATGCCCAAAAAAGTCCAGACGCAGCACAGATGCTGACATACTTCACAGCTCTGGCGGCCTGACGCTGAGATGCTGAACGTGGGCCCCTGGGAAGGGGCTTGACGGGGCCCCTCTCGCTGCAAAGCAAACACTGAACGCTGTTTTCGATTTTCTCTTCTTCTCATAAGCACGAAAATCTTCTTTCAGTTATGGAAAACAGGGATGAGTGTAGGTCTTTTGTAAAAGCAAAGTGGCGTAAAGTGAACTTTTGAGAAGCAAGGGATTCCCGTATGTAGAAAAAGAGCTGGAAGGGCGTCGACCAGAATTAAGAGTAGCTACTGTGGGGTGTTGAGTAGATGGGGGAAAGGTTGGGGAATTTACATTCATTCTCCACAGTTTTTACTTAAACCTTTTTTTAAAAAAAAATAAACTTATTTATTTATTTTTGGCTGCGTTGGGTCTTCATTGCTGCACGCGGGCTTTCTCTAGTTGGGGCGAGCAGGGGCTACTCTTCATTGTGGTACGGTGGCTTCTTGTTGCGGAGCACGGGCTCTAGGCATGTGGGCTCAGTAGTTGTGGCATGCGGGCTCAGTAGTTGTGGCTCATGGGCTCTAGAGCGCAGGCTCAGTAGTTGTGGCGCACGGGCTTAGTTGTTCCATGGCATGTGGGATCTTCCCGGACCAGGGCTCAAACCCGTGTCCCCTGCATTGGAAGGCAGATTCTGAACCACTGGACCACCAGGGAAGTCCCCATCATATCTATTTTTAACGGTCCGTTTAGCAGGGTATATATCTCTCTCCTTCCTTCCTCCCTTCCTCTCTCTTTCTTTATGGCTGCGTAGGGTCTTCATTGCCACGCGCGGGCTTTCTCTAGTTGCGGCGAGCTGGGGCTACTCTTCATTGCGGTGCGCGGGCTTCTCATTGCGGTGGCTTCTCTTGTTGGGAGCACGGGCTCTAGGAGCATGGGCTTCGGTAGTTGTGGCACACGGGCTCAGTAGTTGTGGCACACGGGCTTAGTTGCTCCGTGGCATGTGGGATCTTCCCGGAACAGGGCTCGAACCCGTGTCCCCTGCATCGGCAGGCGGATTCTCAACCACTGCGCCACCAGAGAAGCCCCTAAACCTTCTTTTAAAGAACACACATGTGTACACACATGCATGCGTGTATATGTATATTATATATTTTTTGAAAGCCACACTAGCCGGACAGTGGCAGGCTTGAAGCCCACCTCCTCAGGGTCGTCCGCACCGCCGCCCCAGTGCCCCCGCACGCTGCTCGGCCCCCCGCCCTGGGCCTCGGCACTCGCTGCCTCTGCATCCCGGGACTCTTGGCCGGGCAGCTCCTCCTCGCCTCTCAGGCCTCGGGGAGGCCCGTGTCCCCTCCAGAGCGTGGCCAGCGCCCACTGCTCCGTGGTCGTGTCCAGACCGGCCTCCTCATCAGGACTTCCGCCCGGTCGGGGCAGGATCTGCCCCTGTGCGCTGAGTCTGTGGTGTCCCCACGTGTCTGGCACATGGTCGCACCAGGTCAGGACGCCAGGAGCAAGTGGACAAGTGAGCCCAACAGACCTGCTCTCCCAGCGGGTGTCGGTGGTGACTGAGCCCTGCTGTGGGAAGGCGTTTCCGTGTCTGGGTTGAGTTTTCTACCCTCGTCTCTGTCGTTTTCTGTTTTGTTCCAGGAGGGTGGTTTTCTAGACTTTTATGTATTTTCATGGCAAAGGGTTTCTTTTAACTTGGAAAAGAACAGCACAGCAAAGGAAGTTCAGAGATGGCCAGGGCACCGCGGAGAGCAGGGAGGGGGCTGCGGTGCTGGCCCTGCCCCCAGGTCACCCGTCCCACCTTTCCCAGCACCCACCCCCGCTGCACCCGATTCAAATGCAGCTGCCTCTCCCCTGCCAGCCCTTGGCCCTTAATTCCTCCTTGAAATACTTCCATCAGAACAGCAACGAAACAGAAAGCAGGCTGGCAGCAGGCTGGCAGTTGCCGGGAGCCGGGGAACAGGGAGGGAGTGACGCTAATGGATATGAGGTGTCTTAAAGGTGATGAAAATGTAAAATGAGAGTCATGCGGCCATCGCCATAACCTAAATATACTAAATACCCCTGAGCTGCACCCTTAAATAGGAGGATGTCATGGGATGTGAATTACACCTCAGTAAAGCTGCTTTTTAAAAAGCCTCATCTACAGAGTAGCCACTAATAAGGAAAACTGGGCTGTATGCTGTCCACGCCTTATCTCAGGAGTCTCTACCAAGATCCCACAAGGATCCTTGTTACTATAGCTTCTTCAGTTGAGGAGACTAAGGCCCAAAGAGGCATGGCGTGCCCCAGACGAAGCAGCCAGTGGGCAGGAGGCTGGATGTCAACACTCACCCCTTCACCCCCATCACACCTTCCTGGGCCGTGACGCCGGTCCTGGGAAGCCCGGAATGCTCCTGGGGGTGGGAGGGGGTCAGGACTGCTTCCTGGGAGTGATATTTGGCCTGGGATCAAAGGTCCCAAAGAAATGGAGCATTAATACCCCATAGTAGGTTGAACGGTGGACCCCAAAAGATCTGTCCAGCTGGAACCTCAGACTATGCCCTTATTTGGAGTAAGAGTCTTTGCAGATGTAATTAAAGCTCTTGACATGAGATCATCCTGGATCAGGGTGCCCTAAATGCAGTGATGAGTGTCCTTATAAGAGACAGAAGAGGAAAGACAAAGAGACACAGGGAGAGGCCACAGGAAGACGGCGGCAGAGGCTGGCTGCAGCCCCACAAGGAATGCCAAGGACTGCCAGCCCCGCCGGAGCTGGGAGGCAGGCCCGGCACAGAGTCTCCCCTGGGCCTTCGGGGCGGGGGGGAGGGTTGGACTTCCCACCTCCGGAGCTGGGAGCGAATAAGTTTCTCTTTACGTCCCCAGTTTGCGGTCATTCGTTACGGCAGCCCCAGGACCCTTCTACAGATCCCGAGGCTGCTCCCTGGGCGGGGTCTCGGTGTCGAGCACAGGTGCCTCCTGGCCTCAGATCCTGCCCCACGCCCCTGGCAGCCGGGGCCTTGCTCATCTCCAGCTGGTGTGCGGGGCACTGGCGCTGCACGTCCCTCTGTGACGGCCTTTTGAGCCCCATCTGTTTCTGTGCTTGTGAGTGAGCCTCGCTGGACCCGCCGGTACACTGGACACCATTTCCTTCTTCACTTTGAGTTTTTCTTCCTCTGTCTTTGAAGATGTTTTAGTAGGAAAAGAAAAGGGGGGAGGAGGTGGGGGAGACCTGGCAGGAGGCAGAGAGGCTGGCTGTCCTGGTTTGATCCAGAATGTTCTCCGGCTCTCTGGGCTGCTCCAGTCTTTGATGTTCAAACTGGGTCTGACCAAATGAAATACCCTTTTCAGGGACTCAGGTGGGGTTCAGGCACTACAGACCCCTTCCCCCCGACCCCGAGTTTCCTGGCTCCGGTAGAAAACCCCATTGAAATAGTTGCAACAAGGGACTTGTTTTGTATTATACTGTTCTTTTTTGACTTTAATCATCTTGGAAGATATTGCCAGTCGCCTGCCTTACTTGTGTGGATCGGCTGAGGCAGTGGACGGGGGCGCGGACAACAGATTTATTTCCTCCCAGCCCTGGAGGCTGGATGGCTGACATCAAGGTGTCGCCAGGTTGGTTTCAGAGACTCTCTCACCGGCACGTACACGGTTCTCTCCTCCCTGTGTCCTCATGTGGTCGCCCCCCTGTGTGTCTGTGTCCTGGTCTGTCTTCTTCCGAGGTCACTGGTCATAGTGGATCAGGGCCCACCCAAGTGACCTCATTTTAACTTGATTACCTCCATAAAGAGACTCTACTTCCAAATAAGGTCATGTTTAGGGGTACCGGAGTTAGAACTCCAACGTGTGTATTTGGGGGAACACAAATCAGCCTGTAACATACATATATTCTCGGTAATGCTTAAAGATCTTCCCAGGATTGAGAAAGAAAGAACCACACTTTTCAGGCAGGAAGAGAGTCCACCTGCCCTTGGGGGCTGAAAGCCCCGCATTCCCTGGGGCGATGCTGGGTCTGTCCCTTCGTTTCCTTGGGCCTCGGTTCTCTCACCTGTGAATTGGGTCACGTGGCGATTTGACCCCCCGCTCCGGTGCTCACCGCAGCCCCCTCCTGTCCTGCGTCACCAACGTCCCCATCGGCCAGTGGGCTCTGGTCGGCACCTCTCCTAGTGAAAAAGCCTCGATTCCACAGCTGCCCATTTCCTTCCCCATCTCTGCTCTCCTCCACGGCCCAAAGGTGTGGACAGGGAGAGATGACATGGCGGTGGGGAGGGGGGGCGGTGGGGGGGGGGGACATGAGGTCCTGAATGGGGAACCCAGGGAGCAGCTGACGGGGCCACACGAGGCCCTGAGATGCAGCTCCTGTTCGGTGGTGTCAGGAGTCTGTGTCCTCCCCCACCGACCTGTCCCAAGAGCCCCGGGCTCTGCCACCACCTCCCAGGGCCCCGGGCAAGTCGCTCCACCCCTTGGGCCCCAAGTTGTCTTGTCTGCAAGATGGGGGCCTTGTCCACCTGGTGGGGCCCTGGGGCTGAAGGGAGGGTGCATGTGAGGCCGATCTCTGGTGGCCACAGTGTGCGGTGGCTTGAAGTGGGGTCTTAGTTCCCGGACCGGGAATTGAACCCAGGCTACTGCGGTGAGAGCGCCAAATCCTACTCACTAGACAACCAGGGGCTAGTGGCTGCAAGTGGGACCCCGGTTCTTGTCTTCTTTGAAGAAAGAAGTCAGCAAAGAGACAAAATTTGTGAAACAGAATGTTTATTAGAAGCAAAGTACACAGAAATACACAAGGGTGGGCTCGGAGAGAGAGTCGCGTGCTTTTGGGGAGGTTCAAATTGCTCATATGGGGGCAGTTTTCCGGGTTTTCTCTGGCCAGTCATCTTGCTTTGTCTGGCTTCATGTCCATATTTGGTCTGACCAAGGGCCCTGCCAGATGTGCACCCATCTTTTACCCAAGACGGATTCCAGCGTGAGGGTTTCTGGGAGGTTGGCAGGACATGTTATGGGCTGGCACCCCCTCCCTCCTCTGACCCCTGAGGAAGGTCTCTGCACATGTGTAGTGGGGGAGGTCTCCTTGACCCTAAGAATGAGCCCAGCTCCTCCCTCCTGCCTGCCTTACCATTATCTTGCAGTGTCAATAGGAGACAAAGCCCAGCTGCTCACCTGGGGCCCAACTATCTCCTGTCTCAAGGCGAGACAGCGCAGGGGTCCCACTCTGCCACTGCTGCCCATGTGAGGGGCTCGAGGCTGACCGGGTTGCCTTTAGCCTTGTCACTGGGGGAGCCGCCGTGACCATGACCGTACTCTCTCACTCACTCACACGGTGGTCTCGCGCATCTCCGTTTATGCACCGTTTATTGGGACGCACGGCTCCTCGGCTGGAAGGCAGCCCTTAGCGAGGATCTAACGATGTGAAAGCAAAGGGCTAACACACGAGCCCCGCCTGCGACAGGAAGGCTTGTGTGCTTTTCCCGCCTCTGTTTCCCCTCAGTCCTGGCTCTGATCCCTCAGCTTCTCTTCAAGGGAAGCACAGCTCTCGAGTCTGCCCTAGACACGCCTGCCCTCCACAAGCCCCATGCAGGGTCGGGGACAGTAACAGGCCTGGCACTGCCCTCGAGGCAGCCTTGCCAACAACAGTTAGAATGAAAGGACCCTTCAGCAGGCGTGGCCGGGGCTGGGGCTGCCCCTCAGCCCAAGCAGTGCCAGCCTCCATCCCCCCTCAAGTGGGCTGAACGGTACCACCTAGAAGACACGGCCACCCGGAAACTGAGAGCAGCCCTCCTGGGAAGACGGTCTTTGCAGATGCAAGTGAATGAAGGATCTGGAGATGCAGTCGTCCTGGATGAGGGTGGCCCTGAGTCCAACAACTGGTGCCCTTACAGAGGTCAGGGGACCACTGTACCAGAGAAGATGGCCACGTGAAGACGGGGTCTTAGAGCAGTGTGAATCAACCTCAATTAAGCTGTTATAAAAACAGGGGGAACAGGTGGTGGTTACGAGGTCCAGACACGATCGCCAGCATGACCTGCCAGGAAGACAGCATGAGCGCCGGAGGACAGGGGCCGGCGTCCCCTTTGTCCGGGGGCTGTGGGGACGAGAGATGGACATGGAGCCGGGTCACGGCCTTGGGCAGCACGGGCAGGGCCGCGGGCTGTCGGGCAGACTGGGCCTCGTCCCTCCTTCCTTGGGGCCCCAAGAACCTCTGGGCCTGTCGAGGAGACCTTGGCACCGAGTGCTTCACGCCCAGCCTGACGGCCCCAGCTGGAATCACACGTGGGGTTCCTGAGGCTGCTGCGGGACCCTGCAGGGCCGTCAGGAGGAGGAACAGGGCAGGTGGGACCCCATGACACCTGACTTCCGTTTGGAGCCTTTCCCCCTAAATGTGCCCAAAGCACATCTGCACCTCTGAAAGACGGTTGTTCACGTGGCCAGAGAAACGTGTGTACCTGTCCCATCCTCAGCCCCAGCCCTGGCCCTACGGCGCACCCAGGCAGGCGTGCAAAACCGCTGCTTCCCGAGCAGAGGAAACCTCCCCAGCTGTGCCCAGGTGTGCCTGTACCTGCCGCTCCCTGGGAGCCCTGTCCCCGCAGCGCAAGCACGACCCCTCGCTGCCTGCGGTAGTGACCCGGGGCTGCTGTAACTAACAGCCGCAAGCCGGGGTCCTGAAAGCAGCTGTTTATTCTCGCAGTCTGGAGGTTAGGAGTCTGAGGCCGAGGTGTGGGCGGGGCCGTGCTCCCTGCCGAGACCCCGGGGGAGGGTCCTTCCTGCCTCTTCCAGCTCCTGGGCGCCCCGGTGTATCCCCCCCAATCTCTGCCTCTGCCTTCATATGGCCTCTTCCCTATGGAAGGACGTGTGTCATTGGATTCAGGGCCACTCTTATCCAGCGTGACCCCATCTTAACTAATTACATCTGCACAGACCCTATTTCCAGATAAGGCCACGTTCGCAGGCTCTGGGTGGACGTGAACTTGCTGGGGATGCTATTCACCCCAGTACAGGCCCTTCCCAGGCAGATGCTCACGACAGCCTGTGTCACTCACCCTCTGGATTGATCACTTATTGTGGACTCAGGGCACCTTTTTGAGCTGGAAGAGAACTTGGATCCTCGATTGGGCCGAACCAGCAAAGGGACGTGGATGCCCAGACCCTGTGCCTCGGTTTCCTCACTTGTCAGCGAGAAGCGATCCCCACACCGATCTCAGGGTCGTCATGGATGTGGAAACGAGCCGGACTGCTGGCCGCCAACAGGTGTCACAACGCAGCGTGTGGACAACTCCTCACCCCGGGCATCCCAGCACGCACACAGTAGGCGCTCAACAAGTGCTGAATTGAATCTGGACGTGAATGGGCGGGAAGGGGGCCTCTCTTTGGAGATCCCCAGGCCTGTTTTAGCCCCTTGGCGACCAGCACTGGTGACAGCTGCCTGGAGGCTGCGTCCCCTGAAAACCAGGATGGGGTATCACACACCCGGCTGGAGGAGGGGGCTCAGGTTGGAGGAGAAACAAGGAACGGCGAGCAGAGAAAGTCAGGTGTGGATTGGGTGGGGGAAGGTGGCGGTCACGAGTGGGACGGCACGCCCCGACTTGGGCAGAGGAGAGCTGGAGGGCCTGGGGCGGCACTGGGGGCGGGCACACCTCGATCCGGGTGCAGGAGCGCGTTGAGTGGGTTCACCACGCGTCGGCAGAGTGCAGAGGGCTGGCTACAGACGTGCAGTAGCCGCTGGGCAGGAGCGGTCAGGGCAGACCTAGGCTCCCACTTTCCTGCAGTGGTTCTCAGAGTGGGGCCCCCAGACCACCAGCAGCTTCACCCAGGGGTGCTAGGAATGCAAGTTCCCGGGCCCCGCCCCAGACCTGCTGAGTCAGACACTTGGAGGGGCCAGGCCATCTAGGGTTTTATCACACCTGTTGCCAAATAAGGTCACATTCCCAGGTTCCCAGATGGACAAAGTTTGGGAGGGACACAGGCAGGTCACCGCACAGCCCGCCCGTCCACGCATCTGACACGCCTGTGGCTTTGTCTCGTGCAGCCCTGGGGTTGGCTGCCCATCCCCTGTGCTGTCTACGGGAGACGGTGTCCCACGTTGGAGGGGGCCCTGCCCGCCTTGCCCCCTGGTCGGCAGGAACGCAGGGCCCTCCTCTCAGGGAGCCGGGGGTGCAGGCGCTGCCGGGCACGTGGGTGGAGCTGCCGTCAGGAGGTGGGGGCCCGGGGGCTCGCAGGCCGGCTCACAAAGCTGGCCCAGCCCTCCTTGGTGTCCCCGGAGGGACCGGTGCCCACGGGAGCCGTTACCTGGCTGCCGGCCGAGTCCTGCAAGTCTCACTTCAGGGGAGCCTTCACGATGCCTTGGGAGGTTTCTTCTCTATTAAATGCAGTCGCCTTGATTTAATTTTATTTTAGGGTTGCCGCAGCATGTTCTTTTTATATACGTGTGAACGTATATGTGTAAATATACGTATGATGTTGGGGAATTAACGTCCGTGTGTTTTTACTAAGCAAAGCTGCGGGAACCGGATCATGGCCCCTTCGATCCCTCTGGCTGTGTGTGTGTGTGGCGGGGGGCGTCCCGAGCAGGCGGGCGCAGGGGGCCCTCCTCTCTGGGAGCCGACAGTCAAGGGTCGTCCCAATGGGGACCAGATCTGGGGGTGGGGCTCAGCCACACCCACCGCGCTGGCTTTGGGGCCCGGGCCCAAGTCAGGTGTCCACGCAGCCACCTGAGGGCGGTGACCCGGCTCTCACTGTCCAGCAGGGAGGGCCTCCCTAGGTGCAGACCAGCCCCGCCCAGAGCAGTCGGCTGGGCAGGAGGTGCTTTTGTTTTTACTTCCGAGGGTTCGGGACAAACAGGGAAGCACAGACTGTGAAAGCTGGGCCTCTGTCGGCCTTTTGGTCGAACCCCTCCCCGGAGAGGCTGTTGTGTCTGAGCCACGTGTCCATCAGGGACAGAGGGGACAGCACACGTGTGTTTACATGCGTGCCATTGGGACGTGTGTGCAGAAATGCGCTGGAATGATGCCTGTTAGCCTGACCTTTGAAGGGATTTAAGCTGGGTTCTTCGACGTGGGCGCTTATTTAGGGAATGTTCATGTCCTTCCTCTGAGCGAGGAGCCATCAAACCCACTGCTTCAGAATACACAGACCCTCGCTCACGTCTCCGTCCCCGTAACTCTGTCCGGCGCGCTGCACTTGGCCGTCGCTCTGAAGGCTCTGACCACCCGCCGCCCCCCCAGCGTCCCCGCAGTCCGGCCCCGCCGCTGTCGGTTGTGTTCCTGCCGCCCCATCCCTCGGGGCGGGGGGGTCGGTCCTACCTCTTGGTCCAGAGCCCCGTCTGGGCTCCACAACCATCGGCACTTGTCGCTTTCAGAACAGTAGCTGTCAGGTGTAGGGACCTGCTGTTAGCAGGCGCCAGGGAACGGTCCTGGGGGGGCGAGGGGGGGTGTCGGCCCTAAGCCACCCAACCTACACGGACCCGCGCGGGCCCCTCCCAGGCCCACAGTGCTGGTCTCTGGGTCATTCCAGCCTTTTGCACTTGGCACTGAACTCACCCTGCAGGGCCCCACGTCCTGCACTGGGGGTCTTTACAGGAAGCCCCCCCACACCCCAGAAACCTTGAGGCCCAGAAACTTCCTCCAGGCCCAGAGCCCGGCCCGGCCACCTCTCTCCTGAGCCAAGGGTTTGATTTTGTCTTGCAAGTGCCCTGAATGGCATCAACGCCGTTCCGTGCTTGCCTTGGCCCCTGGAGAGCTCAGAGCCCTCCAGCGCCGACTCTGTACTCACCCCCGCCTTCCATCCTCCCTCCTGACCTTAAGATGCTCCGCCGTCAGTGCACGCGTCGGGCTGCTCTTGGAACCGCTAGGTGGCACTGGGGGCTCTGAGCAGCTCCTGCTTCTTATGTCTCAGCACAGAAAGAATTCAGCCAGAGGCAAAGCGACAGATAAGAAGTGATTTACCAGAATAAGGCACTTGTGAGGCTTACAGGTGGGCGGGCGGGAGGGTGCTGTACCCAGAACTTAGTGGGCTAGTTTTATAATCAAAGGAAAAGTGAGGGAGGCGGCAGGGAGGGTAAGGACCACCTTCTTCCTCATTCTTGAGTAGACGTCACAGTTCCATCCTCTCCGACGTCCGGCAGGGGAGTTTTCTTTTCTCTACGTGGTCAAGCCAGGACTGTCATGGCACAATGGAAATGAGCGAAAAGGTGGTAACATATGCTAAAAATGGTAAGTCATCTCAGGTTTTAGTACGTCACCCTTTCCTTATATTTTTGTTTTCAGTGCCCACACAGGAGCGTGTCCTAGGAATCATTAACTTACTGAGCTCACTGGGCAGGATGTGGGTCTCGTGGCGCCATTGTTTTATTGTTTGGGGGCGTGTCTCATGCTCCTGTTGCATAGTTTTGTTGCTAAGTAAGCCTGCTTGGTTTTGTGGTTAAGCAAACCTGCTTTCTTGAGTGATCATTAACTCACAGGGGTCTCCCATACTTTTTTCTTTACTTATAATCCCCTAGTGGGATTAACTATTTAATCACCTACTTTGTCCCTTTACTCTGTCCCTATCGCTCTTAGGGCTACGAGACAACTGCTCCGATGACAGGGGTGCCTGGGGACGCGACAGCCCTGTCCCCCTCAGCCGCCCCGGACCTCCCGTCCTCACAGCCTCCTCACTCGGGGCGCCTCCACCACTAGGTGCACGGCCCTGACACGTTTACTTCTCGGGGTTCCGTTGTCTGTGACGGAAGCACACTGCACCCCAAGGGCCGGGCCCGTCCCAGACACGGTCTCTGAGGGCCTGCAGGAGGCTCAGGGTGGATGTCACCAACTTTGGGGGCGCCCCATCTGGTCAGCCGTGATGCTCATTTGCCAGCTGACGACCCCCGGTCCCTGGGATCAGGGGCAGCACAGCGTGGCGGGGCGCTTGGCTCAGACCCCAGGAGCAGCCCAGGACTGGCCCCGCCGCGTGGCTGGGAAGCGGGGTGGGCGCCATCTGTGCAGCAGTGGGAGGGGCTTTGTCAACGCTGAATTGTGGCTCAGACCCCTGGTGCTGGGGGTGCAGGAGGGAGTGACTGCCCTGGGGATGGGGCTCTCTCTGGGGTGGTGGGAAGGTGCGAGAACTAGAGGTGGTAGCTGCATGGCCTGTGGACGTGCTGGACGCCCCTGACCCGGGACCTCCCAGGTGGTGCACCTTGTGACGTGCGTTTCACCCCAGTCCACTCAGTCGTGCGTGAAACGTCCACAACAGGCAACTCTACTGATTGCCTAGGGCTGGTGGGGAGGCTTTGGGGGAAATGGGGTGATTAATAAAGGTAATGGGGTCCTTTGGGGGTAGTGGAAAGTTCTAAAATCGGCTGGGGTGATGGCTGTACAGCTCCGCGAACAGACTAAAAACCACTGAATTGTGTGCTTTAGAGGGGCGAGCTGTACGCTCTGAGTTATATCTCAATAAACCGTTACTACCAAAGCCAAACCCATGGTACGTTCTGGAGAAACCACATCATCCAGCAGAGGCGAGCTAGGGCCCACGAGCTGATTCTGGGCTGAGCTGGGGCCGTGCCGTGACAGAGCGCTTCTCGGCTACGGAAGCCGCCCTGCGGGAAGGGGACCAGGTCGACCCGTCCGGGGCTGGCCATGTCCAGACCAGCGTGTTTAGGCTTTGGGACCTCATGGGATCTAATGAAAGCCGTGGACCCCCTGCTTGCGGGGGAAGGAGAAAGCACGCAGAGCACCTTGGGTACAATTTCAGGGGATGCCCTGGGTCTCCGAGTCGGGGTGTCTGTGCTGGGGCTGCTCACCGGGGTCCCAGCCCAGCAGATGGGGCAGGAGTGGGAGAAGTGGTGGGGAGTAGGCTCACCCGATGGGACCCCCACGCAGCCGGACACCCTGCCATCTGTCCTTTCCTCTCTGTCCCCGATGTTCTGGCCCCCAGATGGGCCTTGGATGACCGTGGCCTCACACTGGCCATCACCAGGTCTGACCTGCACCCTCATTTCTGACGTGACACTGCCGGTTCTTGAGATATGTACGTGCCTCTACCAGCCTCCAACTCAGGGCTGGACAGGAAAGCCCCTCTGTGCCGTAAACTCGTGGATGTGCCGTTAGGGACGCAGCGGAATGCACTGGCCACGGGGGAGGGGCACCGTGTGGGAGCCTGTGGGCTGCAGCCACGGTTTATCAACTGATGTGTTAACAACTGATAAACTAAGTATTCATAATTTGTGTTTTATTCCTGGCTTTGCCCCCCTGAGGTTCCTGCCCCTCTTCTGCTGGAATTATAACTGCGGAGTTCCCAAGGAATCTTCTACAAGGCGCTGCTTCTCAGCTTTCACTCCGAGGGGCACGGGATGCAGCCACACTGAGTGACAGTTGTCTTTCCCTATTTCTAGGAAACCACGCAAAAGGATAGAATTTGCTCAACGCTGCGCGTTTGCACATAGGTTTCTTCCGACTTTGGGTCCTGCTCCCAGGCGATGCGGCGGGTGGCGGGTGGCAGAAGCCTGGAGCCCACTTGCTGCTCCGCGTCCTGGACTCACGTTCGCGTGATGATGTACATGTTGTACGTGTGTGTACGTCATACGTTGGTTTTCTTCTTGTAAACTCTTCCTGGTTAGCACAGTGGCATTTTGAAAAAAACAGAAGCCAGTGGCTCACGAGGAGTGAGGGGTCTCCAGGTCAAGCCCGTGGAGTGGGTGACAGGGGCAGGGGGGCAGGCTGCCCTCGTCTCGGGGGAATCAGTCGTCGTTGCCTCGGCTTCCCCGGGGGGAAGCAGGGCCTCTGGAGCCAGGACACCAAGCAGGAAGAAATGGAAACCGCAGGCAGGTGAGACCCTCAGATGCTGGGTGCTGTCCTGCTTCAGGCACCCAGTCCTGCCCCCTGAAGGGTCTCACACGGACTCAGCTGGGGAGGGGCAGCTGAGCGCCGGGCGGGAGGTTGTGCTGCTGGAAGTGTCAGGGCGATGTCGTCGGCTCATTTGGGTTCGCGGCCCCCGTGTCCACCCTGGGGTGTGCGCCCCACCCGAGGGCAGTGGCGTTGCTGGCTGTGTCCATCGCCCCCCCGCCCCCCAGCTGCCAAGGGGCATCGGGCCTCATCCCGGGCCACAGACTTGCCTTCTCTCGGCACCTGGAGACCAGGGCTCAGACTCCTCCACGCGCACGGGGCTAGTGACGCCAGCTTCCAGGGGACAGGGTTTGGGCGGAAGAACTGCTTGGCCGGGGGCCCAGGTGCAGGGCGCTGGGACGAGCGAGGCCCCTTCACGCAGGACGGGGGAGGCTAAGCAGGCACCAGGGGCAGGCCAGGGTGGGACGTGCGGGCCGTACTCCTCCTGCCCTGCGCCCTCTCCTGAGCGCTGGCTGGTCCTGCCGTCGAGCCCGCCCCTTCCTGCCCGAGGCTGGCCAGCTGCTCACCCTGGAGTGTGGCCCGCTCTGCCCACGGAGGGGGGGGGGGCCGCACAGCTGCCCCCAGACCGTCACCTCTGGTCGGGTCCACACGGAGCACCTGCCCGTCCCTGGAGGTTCAGAGATGAGTCAGTCACGGGCTGCGGTCTCTAGCCTGCAGCCGGAGCCGGGGAAGGAGGGAGCCTCCTCACGGCAGGACCCGGGCTCACCCCACAGGAAGACTCATCCCAGGCGGGCAGGTCCAGCTCTCGCTCGGCTGCGGTCTGCTCCGTGCCCAGAGCAGCTGGCGGGCACCCTGGCCTGGCTGGTGCCCGGGGACGCTTGCCGAGTGAGTGAGGTCTCGGGCACCCTGTCCCGGCCCCTCTGCTGCAGCCGCCCCCCCACCCCGTGCCTTCACCGCCCTCCCTGTCTCTCCTGCCCAGGACCTCCCACTCCCGGGCCAAGGCCGAGGCGGCCCTCACCGCGGCTCAGAAGGCCCAGGAGGAAGCGCGCATCGCCAGGATCACTGCCAAAGAGTTCTCCCCTTCCTTCCAGCACAGGGAAAACGGTGAGTCCCGGTGCCGCTGGGGGCAGGGCAGCCGGGGGGGTGCCAAGTAACCTCCGACGGTTCTGCCCGCAGCCGCCATCAGCCCGCTGCATCCCCCCCGAGACTCTGTGTGCGCTCCTCCCCCCAGGGTTATGCTAGAACCTTCTGTGACTGCTCTGTCCGACGAGGCTGCTGCCCGCCATGCAGGGACCGCGGCCACGGGTCTGCATCTTTAGCTTCACCTCGTCTCACCTAATCCATCAGTAGCCACGCGTGACTGGCAGTGGCCGAGTTGGTCAGCACAGCTCTGGGACACAGGGGGGCTCCCGCCTGTCCTCGGGGTGGGGCTGGGGGGGCTGGAAGGAGCTAGGAGCCACTGCGCGTCAGCCAGATCCGAGACCCTCGTCCCCCCTTGGGGGACGGGCCTGAGGGAGGCAGGGAGGCTGGAGCAGGGGGATTACTGACCGGAGAGGCCCGCTGAGGCCGCGATCCTCCCAGGCCGACGCACCGCCCCACCTGGGTCAGGCTCACTCCTCTCAGACTCACGCTTCCCATAGCGAGTGGAAGCCTCTCGAGGTTTTGGGGTGGAATGTGTTCTGGGCCCACCCCCTGAGCTCTCCTCCCAGAGCCTGCAGTTCTTGGTCCTGCTGGTAGGATTCCTGGCCTTTGGCGCAGCCTTGAGAACCCCAGGACCCAACATAGGGAACAGAAGCATTGGAATTCAGCCACAAACAGTCCAAGTCCTGCCTTGTAGAACGTCATCTAGCACGAGATGTTTCTTTTATTGTCAGGAGGGGTCCGCAGGGGTGGGACCTCAGAATCCCCGAGCAGGCCAGGCCAGCATGCTCTCGGGCCTTGGGTCACCCCTGCAGCTGGGGGCGTGGACCAGACGACTGTCCACCCCGCCCGTCCTAATCTGGTCATCCTTGAAGTGCCCACAGAGGGGAGTTGGGGGGTCTATTAGGGGCCTTGGGAACACTGTCCTCCCACTTTCTTTGCCCCACAGCCTGCTGGTGGGCAGCGAGTGCCCTGGCTACCTGCCACCATAGCCCGGTCCTGGTCCCCTGCCATCCTCAGGTGAGACTGGGCCTCCACCCAGAAGGTCCGAGTAACCCACCTCTGTGCTCCCCGTCTCCTCCCTGATCCAGGGCTCGAGTACCAGCGGCCGAAGCGTCAGCGTTCCAGTGACGACATCGAGGTCATCTCCACCGGGACACCCTCACAGCAGGAGAGCCCAGAGCTGTACCGCAAGGGCACCACCCCCGACGACAGCCCCCTGCAGAGCTTCCCCGCCAGCCCCGCGGCCACCCCTCCACCGGCCCCCGCCTCGAGGAACAAGGTGGCCCACTTCTCCCGGCAGGCCTCGGCAGGCGAGGAGCGGGGCGGGGACATCCAGGTGCTCCTGGAGGGCCGGGGAGGGGACTGCGCCCGGGACAGCTGGGGCGAGGAGAAGGCCGGGCGCTCCAGGGGCGTCCGCAGCGGCGCCTTCCGCAGCGGTCAGCCCGCAGAAGCCTTCCGGGCCCGGGGCCCAGGCCACAGGCAGCCCAGCAACCCCAAGCCCCGGGAGCGGCGGACGGGGTCCCCCACCACGTTCTCCTGGACTTCCCACCACCGGGCCGGCAACCCCGGCCCGGGGAGCAGCAAGCTGCTGGAGCTGGACGAGGAGAAGCTGAGCAGCTACGAGATGGAGATGAAGCCCCTACTGCGGATGGACTCCTACGCGCAGGAGGTGCACCCCCCGAAAGGACGCTACAGCAAGGGGGGCGCCGAGGACCGGGGCTTCGGGGCCCAGAGGCTGCGCTCCACGGCCCAGAACAAGGAGCACGCCAGGCCGGCCTCGTGCGCGGAGCCCGCCGTTCAGAGGCTGGAGAGCCTGCGGCTGGGGGACCGGGCGGAGCCCCGGCTGCTGCGCTGGGACTTGACCTTCTCTCCGCCCCAGAGGTCCTCACCGGTGGCGCTGGAATCGGACGAGGAGAACGGGGATGAGCTCAAGGCCGGCACGGTGAGTGGACGCCAGCGGTCTGGGGGCTGAGAGCCCGTCCCCCTGGGTCCCCCCTGACCCTCCAGCTCTCAGGACCCTCCTCTGCAGGAAGCCCACACGGGTGCGGGCTGCACTGCTCCCGACGGGTCCACGTGAGGGCTACTCCCAGGTGCCATCTCTTCAGCAAATGCACTTGGGTGGGTTTGGAAGCTCCCCAAAAGAAACGGGACAGCACGAGACCCCACCCTTGCCCCCAGACCTCCCCCTGCTGCCTAGGACGGTCGTCACCTTGGAGGGACGTCCTGCGTCCTGGAGGGAAACACAGAGGCCAGAGCAGGCAGGACACACACGGGTCTGGCTCCCACGTGGGTGAGAGGGACAGAGTCCCCCAGGCCTGTGGGATCAGATGCGTGGGGTGGGGCCGTGACTCGGCTTCCTCAGGCCCCGTGGCGGGCGCTGGGTCTCCTCACGGGTGAGGACCACGCCTCATGGGTGAGACCCGCCCTATGCACACTCCTCCCGTGGAGGGCAGGCAGTGTTGAGGAAAGAACAGAGGTCCTGGGCCAGGCTGAGGGCTGGGGCACTCGCACCCAGGAGGGACCTCCTGGCCGGCCCTTGGCCCACCGGCTCCCACCCATAAGTAGACACTCCCCGCTCCCTTGACCGAATGGCAGCGGGAATGGCCCGTGAAACGCCTTCTCAGCCCCACGGCCCAGCGCTGACGCCCTGTGCAAACGGCCATCAGGCCCCTCACCCGCTGGTGGGGCACAGCGTGCTCAGCCCCATCTGAACACGAGGAAACCGAGAGCCTGCCTTGCGGGGCATCCCCACGGGGCCCTCTGGGACTCAGTACCTGCCAGGCAGACCCCAGGGCCGAGAAGCTTTCTGTTGGAAGGCGGCCCTCGAGGCCACTGTGAGCATCCGTCTGGGCGGTGGGCTAGCTCCTGTGACGCGCCTGCCCTCTCTGAACCCAGGTGCTCCCGCTGGGACCTAGATACCAGCTCTATTCCAGAAACGCATGTGGTGCACGTGTGGGTATTTTAGGAAGCCAAATGATGGGCAGGGTGGGAGATGCAGGAAGGGGTTCTATATTTAGCCCATTGAACCGTGTTGTGGCTTTAAAACCTCTTCAAGCGCGTCTTGGGTGCTTTAAAACAATGCTGCTTCGGGCAGTGGCACGAGCACGTGGCCACCTCCAGCCGGGCATGTACTCACCGCTGAGTGGTTCCACGGGAGGGGGCTTCCAGCAGAGGCCCGGGGTGGTTGGGGCGGCTGGCGCCCCTCATCCTTGTCCCGCATCGTGGCCTTGGCACCGTCACTGCAGAGGCTCAAGGACGGCGGGTCAGGGGGGGAGAGGCTGTGGTCTAAGCACCAGGTGGGCTCGTGCCCCAGGAGAGCGAGGGGCTCCTGGCGGCTGCGCAGCTCCTGGGCAGTTGTTCACTGAACTGAGAGGGCTCTCCCGTCGCCAGGTCTGGGGCCACGCTGGGCGGGCTGCCCCTGGCGTCCCAGGTGTGCAGAGCTCGGGTGGTTATGCTGGGACCCAGGCGCGCAGGTCTGAAAGGGTCACAGCCCCAAGGACTCCACACTGAGAAGCTCGTGGGAGCCCCTGACCGCTGCCTGAACCTTCCGTTCCCCCGGCCCTCTGGGAAGCCCTAGTTTCGCTCAGGAGGAGGGGGTGTGGCCTTGGGCTCACCTCCCCTCTTCTGCTTCCGTTCCAGGGCTCGGCGCCTATCCTGGTCGCCATGGTGATCTTGCTAAACATCGGAGTCGCCATTTTGTTTATTAACTTTTTCATCTGAGGAGATTGTCGCATTAGCAAAAGCAGCTGGTGTACAAACGGGGGACATTAAAAGCAGAACGACAGAAGGGAAGGCTCGTAGCTCGGACACCCAACGACAACTTCCTGGTCTTCTCACAGAACCACGTGATTGGGTATCACTCACAGTTTGCCTTTTTTCCTGGGTCATGTTTTTTGGATTTTAGCCAAACTTCTTTGCTTGTGTAACGCTCTGCTGTGCGGCGTGGCAGAAGGAGGCCAGCGCGCCGACCCTCCAGCTTGGCGCGGAAAGAGAAGGGGTCCCGGCAAATCAGTGGCAAAAAACACAGTCACCACCGTCGTCACATCCCGTCTGGGACGTGGAAAAGCAGGCAACCGGAGGCAGAGCCCCTGGAGCGTCCGGCGGCTTGCGAGGCGGCTAGCGGGTGGCAAGCCCGGGCGTGAGGCACGGGAGAGGGCACCCGCTCCAGCTGGCAGCGGCCTGGGCCTTTTTCTACTTTAAATCTGTGCTGCACACTTACTTAGGGAAGCAGAGACCTGCTTTCTCTTCTGCCCATGAAACGATCACAACCCGGCCCTCCGGCGCTGCCCCGACACTGAGTCTTAAGGCAAAAAGTCCTTCTTTTCCCCAGTCTCCCCCCACCCCCAGACCCCAGGGCTGCTGTGCTGTGGGCATCCAGGGGGCTGGCGCCAGGGCCAGGGGGCCAGGGAGCAGCGCGGGCGTGGGGGAAGGCCTCACTTGGACAGCCTGCCGTTGGGCCTGGGCTTGGAGCACGTGGCGTTTCTGCGCTGAGGATGCAGGTTGTGCGGCCAGGCTGTCAGATGTCCGCGGCCCTGACGGCCCTCCCACGATGTCGTCCTCCCTCAGTGTCACTGAGCCCACGGGTTTTCACATTCTTGTCCTGTGCCTGCCTCGACTTCCCTCACAGATATGCATATTTCTTCCAGATGCCTCATCCATACTCTGGAGCTGGTCGGGTCCCAGGACAGGAATGTGGTTGAAACCCAGTGGCTTGACAATTCCTGAGAAATCATGACATATCCATCTCCAAAATATGCAACATACCTTGTTTCCATCCAAACCAGGTTCCTGGTGTGTCTGCCCTCCCTGCCAGCGTTGTCCCACTGTCCAAACAAAAGAAGAAGGTCCCGGACTGTCTGCATGCCCCGTGGTCCCAGCCACGGAGCAGCCCCGGCCACGTGCATGGATGTGTCTGTGGGGCCCGGGCCCGTCCAGACGGGGCCCCTGCACCCACGCCTGGGAAGGTCCTGGGCACGGCCGTCCGTGGACCCTGCCTTGCTTTGCTTATGTTCAGCTGTTTCTCTGCTACCTTTGAAGCAGATTTCTTTACTACACTGCACTGGATTGCTATATTTTTAACCAGAAATAAACTAAAGATTAGAGCATGTTCCCGTTAAATTCAGTTTTTTTTCTGTTACATACTCACCCCCTGTTCCTTCTCACAGTCTGGTTGCGCTTGGGGGTCTTCTTTCAGGGCGTGGGGACACGGGAGAGGGAGGGAGGATCCACAGGAAATACGTGGCTGATGATGTTACTTCCTAAAGGGACAGTTCACGTTTTTGTACATCTTACTCTCCGTTCCTTTTTTACAACCGCGTGGCTGCCGCAGCCCTGGAGGGAACCAAATAAACATGCCTGCTCCTCGTCGCAGCTCTCTGCGTCGTCCATGCTGGGGTGCGTGTCTGGTGATTCCGTCTGCAACGCTTTGTGAAGATGAGAAAGACTTCTGTGCATTCCAGTAACTGCATGACACAAAATGGTACCTACACAGGCAGGTTACATACTCACATGCACACACCCTGAGGTAATAGCTACGTAGAAAAGCAACAGCACAAATGCCCGTCATCTGAGGCAAGCAGTGGCTTCAGGGCTGGGGGCTCCCAGGGGGCTGGCCGGCGCCCCATCACTTGTCCGGCTGCCAGTAACACAACTGAAAACCAGAGCAGCAGCCATGTTACTGCCATTTCCCTACACCCGGGTGAATTCCGAGTGGATTCCACGGAGACCACGACGTACTGCGTCTGAGAGGCCCTAAAAGCTAGTTTTTACCTGGTTTCCAGACCAGGCTGCCCTGCAGACAGGCCTAAAGCTTTCGCTCAGCCTGGCCAGCCTTTCCTACCTGCCGGAGGCCCGGGTTTACTGACAGGTGCGCCCGTGAGCTCCCTCTGGGCCAGGCTGGCTGACCCCGCTCCTGCCGGGCGCGTTCCTGGTGGACACGCGGGACGGGGCAGGAACAGATGTCAGCGGAGCGCTGACAGGTTTTAATTAATCCCAGAGCAACCTCGTGAGAGTCATCTTCTCCCTTAACAGCTGCTTCCGTGCTTGAAATGGGAAAACCAGAGGCTGAGAAATTGAGTTACCTGCGCTGAGCCGGGGAGTGGGGGACAGGCTGCCCCCCCGCCATCCCCCACCCCCAGGCTGGGAAGCTACACCCGCACCTCACCTGCGAGAGCGGGAGAGGACGCTGCACAGGGTATGCGACACCTGCACCCAAACGACTGACGAGGAAGATGGTGTCCATGCAGAAAAGCTCAGCGTGGCCACAAAAACACAATGCCCGTGGCTGAAGCCATTGCAGGGGAGGGCTGAGAGGGCTCCAAATACAAGGACTGTCCACACCCCGTCTAACAACCATAAGCCCATTTCTGTTAGACGCCCTCCGTGTGGGGCGTGTGGGAGGATGACAGGTGCTTTCCTACACGCATGAAGCCCACGGCTCCCCCGGGGTGCACGGAGCACGCAGTGCGGGTCCCACAGACTCCCGCCGGGCCCGGCGAACATCCAACATCCAGCCTGGCCATCAGAGCGCTCCCTTTCATCTCAAGAGTCCCACTTTGGACAGTAAGTTATACGGCCGCCCCACTTAAAAACCGAAGGGCGTTCCCGAGAGCCCAGGGGAGAGACCCAGGTAACAAGCCCAAGACGCTACGGACCACTGGAGCAGACGAATATTCGGGAGCGTGAATGAAATGAACTGTTCCTGTTTTTCACCCTTTTTTTTAGCTTGGGTACCATCACCCGGGTCCTCCAGGCATCCTGGGTGGAGCCCCCCCCCGCCCCTGGACCGAGCTCAGCTCAGCCTTCCAGGTCTCGTCTCCAACGCTCCATGCCTTCCGTCCCAGAAGCTTACCGTAAAAGTGCCTCCCAGACGTCACGACCTCTCTTCTCACTGCCACACGGGCTGCCCACCCGCAGTCCACCGACAGCCTCCAGCTTGTCCTGTCGTGACATCGAGTCAGCACCACGACAGAGTCGCTGTTAATCTTGCCAGGGACGAGGATGTGCTGCTGGTCAGTTACGTAGGGGGACCGGGAGTCCAGATGAGGGCGCAGGAGGGAGTGGGGGCCAGGCTCGGGGCCTGGTCAGTCTCGCTCTCCTGCCCAGGGCTGTCCAGGTGTCAGGAAACGGGCAGGAAGCAAAGACTGAAAAACCACCGGTCCCAAGTGCCGACTAGTGTCTTTGAAGGCTAACTCAGCCTTCAAAGAAAAGTGCAGTTGCCTTTGTGTAAAACCAGAGAACGAAGCTGCTCTTGTACAGCATGTCCATGAGCCCGGACAACATGACCTCACGGACGTGGACCACCCTCAAGGGTGGGTACGAGGCGCCGGGCACCGAGATGCTGGGGCCCGTCCTCCAGCAGGGGCTGCTGGGCACCCAGGGGAACAGCAGGAAGGAGACGGCCGCACGGAGGGGGGCCCAAAGCAGGTGGACACCCCTGAGGACGATGGAAGCAATGCCAAACGCTCCCCAGAACCGGCGCATGCGTTAGCACAGACGCAGCTTCTGGAGTCTGCTTCCACCCCAACGTGGAAGAGCCTGGGATGCAAACGGGCAACACATTTTGTTCCAGATCGTCCCACACCTCAGGGAAGCAGGCACCCCCGGGGGTGGGTCCCAGTGTGGACGCAGCCAGCCCCGGGCGAGCCTCGGTGAGCAGGCTCGGGCCTGGGTCTGGGGCAGCACCCCTCTCGCGCCCACCTCGCTGCCCCCAACACACACCCCTCACGGTAAGCCGGGGCTCACACGGCTATCACACGTGCACACCCTTCCCGTCCTGCCTGTCACAGGTGGGTGCAGGTCTCCAGGTGCGCAGCCGCTGCCTGGCAACACGGTGACAGCACAATCCTAACCCTGGAGGCCCCAAGGAGTGGCCGAGACGGGCCTCGGCTGGACCCTGCTCTCCACCCGCTGGCGGTTCCTCGTTCAGCCCATTTCAGTAACTCACTCCACGCCTGCCAGGACGGTCAGACAGGCACCAGGCTCCTCCTGAGAGGTCAGCGCTTGACACACCCAAGGCAGACGTGAGAATTCCTGGTCCCTTCAGAGCAGAGCACACTGGTATCCCAGGGCCTCCTGCGTGTGGACCACAGAACAGACCGAGGGTTTTCCGGCAGGTATTGTGTTCAACCGTGACCAAGAGACGGGCCTGGCCCAAAGGGTCCCCCCCTCTGAACGCCATCAACAGGACCATCAGGCAGCCGACTGCCACTCAGTGAGTGACTCCCACCCCACACCAGGCCCACAGAGGGCAGGGACGGGGCAGGAAGGGCCGCGCTCCACAGCCCCAGGAAGGGCCGCGCTCCACTGCCCCAGCAAGGGCTTCCCAACACCGGGGGCAGGTACAGTGAGGAGACGGGCGTGAATGCAGGGGGCAGGTGCCCGCCTCCCCCCGTGCTGCTCCTGCACCCCTGGGACCCCCAGCTCTTCCCACTGGGCCTCTCGGGAGCCCAGCTCCAGTGACAGCAATGCGGCCTGCACTCACCGCCGGGCCTGCTGCGTGGCGGTCCGCCCCGCGCTGCAGAACCGTGGCTCACGTGTGGGCAGATGTGCCCCTGATACTGATCTCGTACTTCCCTGACAATGTCCTCCAGCGGGACCCTACTTATGGGTACCATCCGCCATCTCCAAAGAAATGCCACCTGACGTAGCCTGACTGAAGTAAACCCACACGGTCCGTTCCGTGCAGGTGGGCCCTCACTCCAGAGGTGAAGCCACTAACCTGACGCAGATGCCCTCCTGTGCATTCTCTCACACATCGGTCTCAACCTGCACTTTCTTTTCTCCCTCCTTATGTCCTGGTACATGTAAACTGTCTGTTAATACAGGCAATCGTTTTCCACATTGACAAAAAGGCAATGTCGACTGTGTTCTGGTTTTTCTCACTGATGAAGCGGTTAAAACGTTACCTTTGCCTTTCTTCCCTTCTTTTAGCTGGAAAAATGGCTTGGTTGCGTCCGAAATGAAAATAACTTTCCTTAACGAATATAACTGTTTAAATCATACCATTACTACATTCTTCACTATCCGCAAGTGAGGGACACTGTCGAGATTAAAGAAAAATTTCGCTCCTTTTAGTAATAAACGTCACCATTTGGAAGTTTGGTAACTTGCATCATCTCGTTATAAGTCAGTGTCTTCACTGCAAATTCCTTCTATTGCCCACGTTTTGAGATGAACACACACAAATTCCTTCTCACGGAACCAGGTTTATGTTACCCAACAGCGTCCGTCTATCGTATTTGGAGGGTCTTACGACCCTGAGCAGCAGAGCTCCGAGAGCAGGGATCTGAAATGCGCCCCCTTCCCTCGCCAGTGCTGCCCCACTGGGCACCGGCCCCTCACCGACCCAGGAGCCCACCTCGCGCCTGCTCCCCTCCGCCAGCGAACAGAGGACACAGAGGCGACTCGCAGAGGCACGCTCTGCCGAGGGACCGCCCAGCAGCGTTGCTCCAAACCTACCTTAACTTTCTTAAGCTTCGACAGCCATGTGTCTCTTGGGGCGGTTACTCTTTCTTCCCAACTGGAGTCTCTCTGACCTCCACACCCCCCCCCCGACACACGGTGGTCTTTCCGGGCCCAGCTCCGCAGACGAGAGCCCCCTCCCCGCGCCCCCATCCCTGCCCCGAGGCCCAGCTCCGAAGACGAGAGCCCCCTCCCCGCGCCCCCATCCCTGCCCCGAGGCCGGGAGCAGCCCGCCCCTCCCAAGTTCTCGGCTCAGGGCCCCTGCGCTCCACGCGCTGCCCTGGTCCCGGTCCCGACCCAGGTCCAGGAACAGAGAGCGCCCCCGCTCTGCTCCTGCACAGCCTGCCGGCCGGGCCTGGCACTGGCTGCACCCGCGCGGCTCCTCGGCCCCAGACGGCTCACGTCCAGGGGGCTCCGAGGTGAATGGCTGGGCCGACCAGAGCCTAGGTCACCTCGGCCCCAGCCCCGTGGACACCAGCTGCGCTGGTCGGCGCCTCAGCTTCCACTGGAGCCCGTGTTCAGAGCCCCGACGACCAGGCCTGGCCTCGGATGCATCTTCCACAGAAGTGCAGGCGACCACGGTCTACACTCTGGACCCACGGCCTCCACACAGCTTTGCTCTCCGACCTAAGACGCCTGGGAAGGCAGCAGCGAGCAGAGGCATCGCACGCCCACCCGAGCTGCAGCCACCGCGCTCCTCCCAGGCAGGACCTGCTGTCCCCCCCAGGCCACACTCCTCCAGCGGAAGCTCCGGGCACACTGTCACACTCGCATCCCCACACACGGCGGGGGGGGGGGGGGTTCCCTAAGCACAAGTCTCTCTCGTGTCACCTGGCCGGTGCCTGAGCGGGACCTCAGGAGGACCTCCTCTACCCCGCGAGGACAGCGAAGCGGCCGTCTCCCCGGCAGCCCCGCCCAGCGTCGGGTCCCCCAGCGCGTTTCTACCGTCACGGAGCACTGACTTCCTGCCTGCACCCACTTGGTTCAAAAACCGGATGTCACACTGCAACAAACACCACCGTCACATGCTAACAAACACGCCACAGACGACTCTGTGAACGGCAAGGATTTCCGAGCTTGCTGGGTGTTTCCCTTGATTTCTGCTCAATTCAGTCCAACCCCAAGGAATCACCGCCTTAGACCAACCCTCTCAAATTATCTAACTAAGCCTGACGCCGTCAGCCAGCTGAGCTGCTCCTGGGAAGCGGGAGAAAGCACAGCTATTCACACTCAAACCCCACAAAGCCCTCCAGGGGCTCTGGTGTGGTGTCCGCAGGAGTGACGGGGCCAGCTGGTGGGCACCAGCGAGAGACAGGGGCAGAACCCGTCCAAAGGGGGGCAGTGAGGGGGTCTTACCAACAGGTCAGCAAACCAAGGAGCAGGCAAGACGGACGTCCACTCAAGGCCCTCGCTGACCCTAAATACAGCTGTCACCCTGCTGTTTTGGCTCCAGCAATGCAGGGAACGGAGGCCTGGGGCTCTGTGCTGGCCGTCCAGGCGCCAGGAGCATTCGGTTCAGCACACCAACTGCCGGCAGGCAGAAGCGGGGACGGTGCGCTGGCCGCTGCCCCCCCTGGGCACCCCGCAGTCCTGCAGCGTACGCCCACCTCTTCCTGCCACTGTCCCACTGAAGGGATGCTTTAATCACGGGGGTGACACAGCAGAGGCAGCTCCTTGTGTGGAGCTTGGGCTTTTCTTCCTCTGTCACTCAAACGGCGTCCTCAGCAACAACCCCGTGGACAGGACAGCAAAGCAGAGAGCAAAAGAGAAGTTTCTTCGGGGGGTTGTCATTTCTTTTTCAACTTGTTTGATTCCAAACCACCCTCCTTGGAGTCTCACCTGCTTGCAGGCTCCTCTGTAATAAGAGCGGCCCCGGGAACAAAAGCCTGCGTTGGGGCCGACGCTCTCCCAACCACCTCCTCCCAAGGCGGCAGCCGAGAGAGCGGGAGCTGTACGCCTGGGCCTCACATCGCAAGCACGCAGGGCAGGTACCGGGAGGGCTCTGGGGCCCCCGCGGGCCTGCCGTGGCACCCGGCCTGGCTTTGAGCCCTGCCACCCTGCCCTAGCACCCACAGGGAGCCGCAAGATGCTGAAGCCGGAGCGCCTGCCCTTCCACCTCACACAGGCTGCGTCTGCCCAACCCCAGTGACCGGCACCCCCACGGGCTCTGCCAGGCCCCGTACCAGAGGGAGGCTCTGGTGGGCAGGGGCGAGGAGAGAGCTTCCTATTTCTGATCCGCGTGCAGTCAAGCGGGAGAAGTCTGACGAGTGAGGTCACACGGCCAGAGGTGCGGGGGCCGAGCACGGCGAGAAAGTTAAGTGCTGGTTGGGGTGAGGGGCTGCTTCTGGGCAAGTTGGCCTCAACCTTCCACTGAAGCCTTCCCGGGCCCGGGCCCGCTCTGCTGGGGTGGGTGCGCCCACTCTTCACTTCTAACTTCCAGGTAATGAGTAGGATGACCCGCCCAAGGTAATGATGGGTCGTTCGGCCTGTCACTGAAAACTAAGAATCCTGCCTTCTTGTTACTGATATTTTAGATGAAGATGAATTCACCTGGTGTGAATTCAAAGCCCAAGCTCTGCCCCAATTACATAAATGAAGAGCGGCCTCCTGCCATTAACCCTGGAGCAGGCACCAGGGAGCGCGCCCACGCACCGCAGACCCAGACGTGCCCGGCACGGGACGGCGAGGCCGCGTGGGGACAGTGGGGCCCGCCCTCCGGCTGCTTGACCTCTTCTGTTGCTGTGCGAATGACGACCTTGAGCCTGAAGGGGAGAGGGGCAGAGCACAGCTCCACCACCTCCTCCCCAAAGGCGGGGAGCGGCCAGAGGAGCTGGGCACACGGCACTGCAAGAGACCCCAGGCAAAGCCACGTGGCAGAGCGAGCAGACCAGCCCACAACAGGTGCTTTATTCTCCAAAGAACCAAGAAAATGCGTACAGGAGGCAGTGGGTGGCTACCGATAATTTTTAAAAATCAAAGAGTCAGCTGAACATGCAGGCGGGCAGAACCTGTCTCCTAGTTTTGCAAAGGGGAACCCCACAAAGCCCGCAGCGTTCCACTTCACCATCAAGGTGCCGCCTGCCGTGGAGGCGGCTCCCCTCGCCCTCATCTTGGCCCCGATCCAGCCAGAGGCCCCGCCAGAACCACCGGGCCCGGTGGCTGCACGGAAGACCACCTTGGTGGCGGCAGCCCCCTGCCAAGTCCAGTTTATTTTAAACCGCACACAGCGCACTGCGGTTAGACTGGGGAACCCGACCCCCGCAGTCTAAGCTCTGGCTGGTGTGCGGCTCAGGCCGAGGCAGCAGAGAAAGCCGTGGCCACGGCCCGGGCGGCTCTCAGCACTCTCCTTCCGGGGCCCGGCGTCGTCCCGCGCCAGCTTCGCCCACTACTGCTCGGTCCTGGGCAGGGAGTCTGCGAACGGCTCACCGGGTGCCGCCGAGGGGCGTTGCTCTTTCGTGGGGAAGGAGGGGAATAAGAAAGAAACGCGTTAAGTCGCGGAAGGAGGCCTGAGTCCTGACAGAGCGAACGCGCTGTGAGCACCCGGCTTTACACGGAGGGCGTCACGAGGCCGTTACGACCCTGCTTAAACAGCAAGCGCGCAAACGTACTCCAGACACAGTTAGAAAAAACCCTTCAGCTGGCCTCAGGAGCACACCCACAGCAAAGTCAAATTTTAACAGAAGCTTGGTAAAATTGTACGTTCCCTCATCACTGATAAAAACGAGGGCTCCGGCAGAGAAGGGACCTGAGCTGCGAGCCCTGGGGGGGCCGGGCCCAGCCCCGCGGCACACTCACCCCTGGCCTCCGCGCCGCCGGCCTCGTCCTCCTCGTCCTCCCCGTCCTCCCCGCCACCCTCCGCGCCCCTGACCTCGTCGCTGTCCTCCTCCGAGTCTGTCTCCTCCAGCCACTCCTGAGATTCTTTAGGCAAAAGCGAAAACCACAGAGTGTCAGCACGGCCAGGGCACCGGGGAAACTGCACACGAGCCGCGGCCGCCCCGAGGAGCCCACCTTCCGCCTGGACACGCGGGTGTGAGTGCGGGGGCCCCGCCCCCAGCGCGTCTGGAGCTCGCGGCAAACATCACATCCCCACACGTCGAGGCAGAGACAGGCAGAGTGAGAAGCTGCGCCCCAAGACAGCAGCCGTCTCGCACAGCCGCTCAGGGCCTCTGCCCAAACGTGTGGATTTTAAGGGATTTCAGCCTCAGACCCAAGGACTGAGCAGTGAGCGAGTCGGGCGCAGCCTGTGGTGCGACACGGCAGCGGAGACGGGTGGGCCGCGTGTCTGCTCCCAGGCGCACACGCACGCCGCGGGGAAAACGTGCGTCCAGTCCGCTTTGCCGGGGCAGGTCCGAGGCTCACGGGCGGTGTCGGGGTGAGCCCGCTCCCTCCCCCGGGCCCCCTGCAGGGACGGCCGTGCACAGACAGGCCCCCGGGCAGCAGGGCCCTACCCCCTGGACTGAGGGCATGGGAGGGGGCAGAGCCGTGCAGCACTCTCGGCGGGCGCAGGGCGGACAAGCTGGGGGCTCCCGAGGCAACTGCAGAGGTGCCACCCCCTCACCTGGATCCATCTCCACCAAGACCGTCCACTCCTCCATCTTGTGAAGGTCGAGGCAGTACAAGTCGCTGAGGGTGACCTGGCGGTCGCCAGCCTCAAACATGCCCCCATAGAGGTAAAGGCGCCCGTGCTTCGCGGCCAGCATGGCGTTGGAGCGGGGGCTGGGCTCCACCGCAGGGACACCCGCCTCGCTGGGGCCGCCGTCCTCGTCCTCGTCGTCGTCGGACTCAGGCCGTCCTGCCGGGCCCAGGGCAGCGAGCACCTGCTTGATGGTGACCACGGTCCCGTCCTCTGCCACCACCTCTCTGACCACCTCCAGGGGCTCCTGGGCCCCAGTCCCCTTCATTTCCTGCTGGTTGGCACCCCCGGGCTCCCCTTTTTTGCCCCGCCTGCGCCTCCTCTTCTCCACCTTGGGCCCCTGTTGATAAAGAGCAAGGCAGCGCGATTCAGGATGGGGGGCAGCGAGCACCCGACAGCCAGAGGACCCCCATCCACTTGCTGGGGCTCACCCCGGGGGCCACACCGCCCCTGCCTGCTGTGACCTCTCAGGGGAACGGGCGGCAGACAGCAGCCCTCACACGCTGCCCGACTCCCCTCAGAGGCGCCAAGGGACTTCAACCAGAGCCAGTCTTTGCCACAGAGTGGACCACCCGCCCTCCTTTGGCCATAGGGCCCTGCTTCTGAGGTCCCTGACCTGATGAAGCCCCCAGGGATGTCAGTCCCGGGAGAGCAGCCACTGTGCCGCGTCTCTCAGGCTGGTGCCAGCAGCAGGGGCAGAGGCGACCCGGTCCCTGCTTACGGTGACAGTAAAGTTGGTGGCAGCTCCACAGAGCCTCACAGACAGAGTGACCGGGGAGGTCCTGGGCATCACTGACGGACGTGACAGCCGGGCAGGCCCTGCACTGGCTGCAGGTCTGGGGCCCACGCTACCTTCAGCTGCCCCGCGAGCCAGCGGTTCCTGACGGGGTCGTAGAAGTGCAGGTCGTTGAGGAAGTGGCCCTCCAGGCTCTCCTCCTCCTCCTCATCACACACACCTCCAAACAGCAGCGTCTGATGGTTCGGGGCCACAGTCACCGAGAAGCCGGACCTTGGCGAGGGCTTGGATCCGGAAGGGTTGACCCGAGCCCAGGCCCATCTGCCTGATGAGGAGAGGAAATGGGGAGGGGGTGCCTGCAGAATGCCATGGCCGTCGTTCTGTGCCTGCGGGTCCGGCGCACCCTGGAGGCCATGCCTCCTCCTCAAGGGTCAGGCTGCACTGAGGTAGGGAACCTGTCCACACACCCTCCCAACACTTGCCCAGGGGCGCCGTGCAGCTGTGATGTGAAGGCAGGGGTGAGGTAGAGGCGGGCGCACCAGCTCCGGGGGCTCCTGTACACTGTGCCCTCGGGTGGGGCCCCGACCACAGACACCGCCAGAACCTCCCGTGGGCCACGCACTGTGGTCCTTCCCTCTGGGCGGGCGCCGTGTTTACGCAGCAACCCTCAAGATGTGGCCTGGCACAAAACATGTGGGAGTCTTCCCAACATGTCCAGAAAAAGAAACTGGGATGTTTTTTCTTTAATGAACATTTAAAAAAAGAGAGAGAGAAGCAGCCAAGAGCAAGCCTTCCCTGGAGGCGCAGCCCGAGCGGCACGTGTTAGTGGGCCACAAGGTCACTCACAGCAACCAGCATCTCAATGTTTAAAGAAGAGAAGAGAATAAGCACCAGCGTGCCCTGTACGTGGTCGGGGGAGGTCGCTTTCCCTGCCGTGCCGGATGCGTCTCAGGACACACCATGTACTTTTCACTGGGGGCTGAGGGCCTGACGGCCAGACACGGGGGCTGAACACAAGGGCTGGGGTCCCACTGCCTAGAACACGGTCCACTTTCAAGTTCAAGTGCGCTGACATGTAAAAGGGGCTCTAAACCTTGGCTCCCACGTCCCCATCAGTCACCGCAATTCGGCGTGGTTGGGACCTGAGAAACGCCTTGTACGTGACGTTTCTGCAGCCTCTGCTTAAAGAACGTCACAGTGGGAAAGAGGAAACGTTCCTGCCCAGCAGGCCTCTCGTCTTACGGAGACGGGTCTCACAGGGGCCAAGGGGCAGCCAGGACCAGACGGGTCCCATCCGCTCAGGCCCCTCTCCCATCACATGCACCATGCAAACTAACCACCTCCCGACTTCTGAGCTTTAAAAATGAGCGCTGGGAAGCCACCTCGGTGTCCATCAACAGAGGAACGGATATAGAAGATGTGGGGTGTGTGTGTGTGTTTGTGTGTGTATACACACAAACACACACACACAATGGAATATCACGCAGCCATGAAAAAGAATGAAACAATGCCATTTGCAGCAACATGGAAGGACCTAGAGATAATCATACTAAGTGAAGTCAGACACAGAAAGACAAATACCATATGAGATCACTTATATGTGGAATCTAAAAAGATGATGCAAATGAACTTATTCACAAGAGAAAAAGACTCACAAAGAAAACAAACTTATGCTTACCAAAGGGGAAAAGCAGGGAGGGATAAATTAGGACTATGGGATTAACAGGTACACACTACTATGTATAAAATAATTAACAAAGACCTTCTCTATAGCACAGGGAACTCTACTCAATATTTTATAATAACCTATAAGGGAAAAGAATCTGAAAAACAACAACGTATGTACAACTGAATCATTTTGCTGTACACCTGAAACTAACATAACATTGTACATTAACTATACTTCAAATAAAAAAAAAAAAAAGTGGGCATTTCAACCCCACAAGATGCATTCCAAAAGTCTACGTCCTAACATTGAGCAAGAACAAATGAGAGATGACACAGAGGCCGTGGCCCCGCCCCCAAGAAGGGAGCTGTGGATGGACTGACATCACCTGTGTTTCTAACTCAGTGCGTCCTCAACGCCCCAGAGGGGACGCGGGGGCTGTTCATGGAGTGCCCCACCAGCCCCGCGACGCTCTGCCCGCTTTCCACAGCAACACATAGACCAGCCGCGTGGTCTGTCACCTGCACGGCGCATGTACCTTCTCTTTCCTCCTCAGCCTTCAGCAGGAACATGTCGGAGTGCTGGGTACCTCTGTCCACGTCCTTCCTGACTCTCTGCGAAAGGAGAAGGGAGCCATGACAAATGCCACGTGCTGTGCCAAGCCACGCAAGGCCCCCCAAGCTCGTGGTCCCGTTTTCCATGGGGGTGACTCTCCAGCCTTCAGACCAGCCTCAAAATCTGAAACACAACAGGTTCCATCCAGACCGCATCCGAACGGATAGAATAAATGACCACAGGCTGGGGACACCCCGGAGCTCCCCTCTCAGAGCTTCCTGTGGCTCCGAGCCGAGCCCTGCTCTGGGTGGGCGGGGTCACCGCAGGGGCCCTCCTGCCATGACACAGCCTCCCTCCACCTCCAGCCCCTGTGCCCTCAATCCCCATCGCCTCCGCGATGACGGGATGCAAGCTTCGGCGCGAGGACCCAGCGAACGCCGTGTGCAGAAGCCAGCGCGGCCATTTGCAGAGCTCCCGAGCTGCGGACAGCACGGCCGCCCGCCCGTCTGCTGCTTCAAACTCGGCCCGCGGCCCTGGGCGGACCACACACTTCGCCCTCCCGAGCAGCACCCCAGTCCTCACGCTGCACCTTCTACCTCAGTGTAGAAGGGCCTGGACAGCGGCCTGGAAAACAGCTCGCCTCAGTGGCATGATCTCGGCAATTTTAGCTGCTTTGTCTTTGTCCCTCAAATTCCCTATTTTTAATAAACTTTTAACTTCAGCATAGTTTTACATTTACAGAAAAACGGAGAAGACGGTACCGAGAGTTCCCGTGCACGCTGCACCCTGTGTCCCCTTATGGTTAACATCTTACATTAGTGTGGCACATCTGCCACAATTAAGGAACCAATACTGACAAATGACTATTAACTGAAGCCCACAGTTTATTCACATTTCCTTAGTTTTCCCTAATGTCCTTTCCCTGTCCCAGGACCCACGTTACACGGAGTCGTCATGAATCCTTAGGCCTCTTGAGCCGTGAGGGTTGCTCAGACTTGCCTTGTTTTTGGTGACACTGAGGAGGGCCAGTCAGGTGTTTTGTAGGGTCCCCTCTACCGGGGCTCGTCTGACACTATTCTCATAATTGGACAGGGCTGTGGGTTTTGGGTGGTGGATCCCAGAGGTCAAGTGTCCTTCCCATCACATCCTATCAAGGGTGCATGCTGTCACCAAGACCCATTCCTGCCGACGTGGACCTTGCTCGCCTGGCTGAGGTGTGTTTCTCAGGTTTCTCGCTGTCGAGTTACTGCCCCGCCCCAACTTTCCAGCCTGTCCTCCTTGGAAGAGCGTCAGTCTGCGCGGCCCCCTCTTCAGGAGGGCGGAGGGTCCACCTCTGTGTGGAATGCTGCACGGAGCACTGTGCCTTTTCCCCGTGCATTTAATCTATTCATTCGCTGGTTCGCGATCGCGTGGGCTCATGGATATTCGGGCCCCTGTGCACTGCAGTCCGACACGACCTTACTTACTCTGTTGCTCAGAGAGTTCCAGCGCAGTGCACTGGGAACCCTTTCAGGCGGCTCCTGAGCCGCTGATGCACCCCATCAGCGCACGTTTCTTACACGCGCTTCCTTGGGCTCTGGCGCTACAAGCAGCTCCGGGGGCACCTTGCACACTTCTTGCCCCAATTCCAGAATCGGCTACTTTCCTGAGAAGCCCTGGTTACTTCGTGGAGATGGTCCTAGAATCCAAGATCTGGGCACTAGGTATGCTGACTGCTGCTGGGTGGTGGTGTTTTGTTCTATCAGCCGACAGAGCCAGGGAATACGTGTGCACAATTCATTTTGTTTTGTTTAACTAACGAGTATGTATTGTGTTTACTGTAAGGGGGGAAAACCTATTTTCCTTTTGGAAAACAAACAATCCAATTGTCTGTGGGCCGGACATGTGACCTGACCGTCCTAAAACCAAGGAGGGCCAACGTCAGTCACGCGTGGGAAGCAGCTGTCTCTAGGAAACGAGAGCTAGGTGCATGCCTCTTCTGTTCTCCTCTGGAAACAGGTGCACAATTGAAGCGATGCTATCACAATTACTGAGACTGCATACTCCTCTTTTCCAGCAGGCTAGCAGGGGAAGTGGCTGCCACTCCCATGCCCACCCTTTCAAGCCAAAAGCCCAGCACTCTCAGGAACTAAATCCACACGAGGGGCTTCCCTGGTGGTGCAGTGGTTAAGAATTAGCCTGCCAATGCAGGGGACACGGGTTCGAGCCCTGGTCCGGGAAGATCCCACATGCCGTGGAGCAACTAAGCACGTGCACCACAACTACTGAGCCTGAGCTCCAGAGCCCACGTGCCACAACTACTGAGCCCGCGTGCCTAGAGCCCGTGCTGCGCAACAAGAGAAGCCACCGCAACGAGAAGCCCGCGCACCGCAGCGAAGAGTAGCCCCCGCTCGCCGCAACCAGAGAAAGCCCGCGCACAGCAACGAAGACCCAACACAGCCAAAAATAAATAAATAAAATAAATAAATTTTAAAAAACAAAAATAAATCCACACGAGGCCTTGCCGGCTGGCGGCACACTGCAGGAATTCAGTGCCGTCTGCTTGTGTTACAAACTTGACCGCAGCCGGGCTCCAGCCCTTCCCTCTCAGCCCCCCGTCCTCCTGCACCTGCTGGCATCTATGGCACTGCTCCACCGACAGCGACCATCCTTCCTTAGAACCAACGAGCTGAGGGGAACTTGCATGCCGTCACATTTAAGTACACCCCGCGAGGCCTGTACGCCAGAGCCCTCCCTGAGAACGCTGCTCTGCCTGCCCGGGGCCACGGCTTCCACACAGTGGCCGGCATGGCAGAGCCCGGGGCCGGGGAGGCAAGGAGGCTGCAGCCGCGGGCTCCCCCCGAAGCACGCAACTCCCACCCCACCTCCCCTTCCTCACAGGGGTGCCGCGAGGCTCGGGCGCTAGTCCCTCACCCGGTGGCCTGCGCCGCCCTTCAGTAACGCGCCTCACACTGGCCAGACGCTCAGTCTCCTCGCTGGACTAGAGGGGGACCAGAATGCGCGTGAACCTCCGGGGCTGTCAGACTCCCCCAGGCGTGCAAGGCTCTGAGCGGGGCCTCAGCTCCTCCCCCAAGGGGGGGGGGACGTTAACGCCACGGAGCAGCGACGGGCGTGCACTTGACACAGCATTCCTTCCGCTGCTCGCACATTTCTGTCTCATACAGTATTAACAGCACCCACAGACATCTGAGAGAGACGTGTCCCAAGTGTCACAACACTACGCTGCTCCTGCGGAGGGCGTTCCCACCCAGAAGAACCCCAGTGTCACACCCACGTCTTTCACCAGCTCTGGTAAATGCCCCGTGAGTGCAAACAGAGCAGCTTCTCACTGCCATCGAACGCCGAAGGCCTGGCGAGAGTGGGCCCTGCATTGAAGGCCCTCGGATCATTCCCCGGCGGCCCGTGTGGCTGCAGAAGGGCAGCGTTTGGGAACTAGGCGCTGCTCGGATTCAAGCAGCGTCAGCTTGACAAGGGCTTGATGCTCATCATCCTGCTTTGCTCTGAGGAGCATCTACTGCGATAAAGCGTCAGTTCTGGGCGCCGCGCGCGGCCTCTGAGCAGCGTCTACCGCGATAAAGCATCAGTTCTGGGCGCCGAGCGCGGCCTCTGAGGAGCGTCTACCGCGATAAAGCGTCCGTTCTGGGCGCCGCGCGCGGCCTCTGAGGAGCGTCTACCGCGATAAGGCGTCAGTTCTGGGCGCCGCGCGCGGCCTCTGGCGACAGCCGCCTGTTTCGCGGGGCCCTCCCAACTGTCACGCGCCTAGCCACGCCCCAGGCAGGTCACAGCCACAAATCCCAAGCCAGTTTTCCTTTCCAGAACAAGGGCTGGCGGCTGGCTGAGTGGGGGTGTGGCAGGGTGGAAGGAGGTGGCCGGGGCACCTCCCTGCCACAGCCATCACTTACGCCGCGTGTTTCGGGGGCGTGTGGATGAGAACACAACGTGGCCGTAAAGAACCTTAGTATGTTCGCACAGGAGCAGATCACCACCACCTCTGTCCACTTCTCGTTCAACAGAAAGGACTGTTCATATTAATCTAATGAACTATTACTTGAAGTTTTCATCGCTGGTGAAACTGAAAAGGCAGCAGACAGAAGTCACTCTGCATCCCACACGCGCATCTTACCTGTTTCGAGTAGCCCCCGTAGATGACGATGCTGCCCTGGGCGGTGACAGTCATCTGGCAGCCTGACCTGGGTGTGGGCCCCGTCCCGGACGGGGACAGCCTGCTCCACGTGAAAGCGTCCAGGCTGAAGGCATACAGGTCATTGTAATAGATGTAATCTCTGTTATAATATAGGAACACAAACAAAAGGGCGGTGACATGAAAAAGTGAACTTGATTTAAAATAAAGGTACATTTGCTACCATATGTACTAAGTTATTGGTTTAATTAAAGTTTAAATTCATAGGAAAGGACAGCAAGCATATGTGAGTTTGCATTTGAAGCTAGAAATAACACTGGCCCAGAGAAGCACAGTAACATGCCGGGATCCGAAAGTCTTTTCATTCTGAAAGTTATGCAGTTTATACAATCACAGTCTTGCAAACAATTACCTTAGTTTTCTATATGTGTAACTTTAAGCGGGACAATGAACTATGTACGAATACCCTGCATACTCAAAAGGGAGATATTACAGCTTGGCAAGAACTGTGGAGACCCCGGGCTGGGCAGAGATGGGGCAAAGCATTCCTGAAACTCAGAGAGGAGAACTCCTGGAGCCCACAGGCCCGAGCAAAAGCCAAGAGGACATGGCTGAGGCATTCCAAGAGGCACAGTGGCCCTGCCCTGCTCAATGCTCCTGGGACTTCAGTGGCAAAGCACTCAAAACAGAGATGGGGCCTTGAGGAGGGAGCACATGTGTGAGGAAAGCAGCGGTTCTGCCAGAGACACAGAGGCAACCGTGTGTCCTGAAGGGAATTTCACAGGTGGCCATGAGCAAAGCCAAGAGGCCTTGGGTCAGAATTACACGGAAGAATGAGAGATGCTCCCCAGCTACTCCACACGGAGAGCTGGGCCCGACGTTCGCAGGAAGAAAGCATGGACGCATGGAAGGAGCGAGCAGCCCCACCAGTCGGACGTGATTCCTGACTCTCCTGCTGCACTCAGATCACCCAAGTCTGGCGCCCCGCAGCCAACATGCAGGTCACTGCGCTCCCCCGGAATGCCGTCCAGAGCGGGGCACTCGGAACAGGATGAGCCACGTGAACTCCCCATCAAACGCATCCTTCCGCGGGAGGACGGCTTTTAGCAGATGAACTGAGGAACCAGGGGCACGGTTTTTAAAAGACTTCACCACATTCCACAGTTTTCTCAGACTTCACATTGCAGATTTCCAGGAAAAAAAAATTCTATTCTGCACGCAGAGTAAATAACAACTGTCGTTGGGTTTTAAAGGTCGAACTGTACTTTGTTTAATATGGATGGTGACCACACAGATATCTGTTTGAGGAACTTCAACTTTTCTATATGTTTGAAATACTTTATAAAAAATAATTTTAAACAAAGTAACAGATAATAGCTTTGAAAAACGTTCTGAGTTTGAAATGGTTCCAAGTTACAACCACTGTAAACCTTGACTCATTTTGTAACCTGTGAGTCTCAGGAGAAGGGCCTGTGTAGACCCCACTCACTGTCCCGCACACAGCAGGTGCTGAATTAACACACTGACGTCTCATGAACCCCCGTGTCTGCAATGGCAAACAATTATTTGCTTTGTAAAGGGTTTTAAATGTAAACAACAATCCTTTAAATATGAATTTTAAAAAACAGAGTAGGCTCTCTTCTCCAAAATGGCAGGAAACCAAACACCTGCAGGTCAGGAGATGGACCAGGGGCAGGAGATGGACCAGGAAAGAAAACCAGGGTGTAGGCAAGAGACAAACCAGGAGCAGGAGACGTTACCAGGGGCAGCAGATGGACCAGGGCAAGGAGCCGGGGGCTGCAGCACGACCGAACATGGGAGTAACTGAACATCCGCAATCTTTGGTTGAGGACAAGTTCTACTACTTAATAGTTATCTTGGTTTCCTCATCTTTAGCTTGAGATAATAACCTGCCCTCCCAATAGCTTGGTTTTTAAGTGAATTCTGTAAAAACCACTTGGTGAACTTTGTGACGAGACATGAAATTTAAGCACTATTATACCCAGACTATGCCTTTAAGGATACAAAATCACTCCCTGTTTAATTTGAATTCGACTTTAAAAATCTCCTCCCAAAGCACTTAAGAATTATACTCTGGGAGACCTTCAAGATGGCGGAAGAGTAAGACGTGGAGATCGCCTTCCTCCCCACAAATACATCAGAAATACATCTACATGTGGAACAACTCCTACAGAACACTTACTGAACGCTGGCAGAAGACCTCAGACCTCCCAAAAGGCAAGAAACTCCCCACGTACCTGGGGAGGGTAAAAGGAAAAAGAAAAAACAGAGACAAAAGAATAGAGACGGGACCTGCACCAGTGGGAGGGAGCTGTGAAAAAGGAAAAGCTTCCACACACCAGGAAGCCCCTTCACTGGCGGAGACGGGGGGTGGCGGTGGGGGGAAGCTTCGGAGCCACGGAGGAGAGCGCAGCAACAGGGGTGCGGAGGGCAAAGCGGAGAGATTCTCGCACAGAGGATTGGTGCCGACCAGCACTCACCAGCCCGAGAGGCTTGTCTGCTCACCCGCCGGGGCGGGCAAGGGCTGGGAGCTGAGGCTCGGGCTTCGGAGGTCAGATCCCAGGGAGAGGACAGGGGTTGGCTACGTGAACACAGCCTGAAGGGGGTTAGTGCGCCATAGCTGGCCGGGACGGAGTCCGGGAAAAAGTCTGGAACTGCCTAGGAGGCAAAAGACCATTGTTTCGCGGTGCGCGAGGAGAGGGGATTCAGAGTGCCACCTAAACGAGCTCCAGAGATGGGCGCGAGCTGCGGCTATCAGCGTCGACCCCAGGGACGGGCATGAGACGCTAAGGCTGCTGCTGCAGCCACCAAGAAGCCCGTGTGCGAGCACAGGTCACTATCCACACCTCCCCTCCCGGGAGCCTGTGCAGCCTGCCACTGCCAGGGTCCCGTAATCCAGAGACAACTTCCCCGGGGAAATACACGGTGCGCCTCAGGCTGGTGCAACGTCACGCCGGCCTCTGCCGCCACAGGCTGGCCCCACATTCCGTACCCCTCCCTCGCCCCGGCCTGAGCGAGCCGGAGCCCCCGAATCAGCTGCTCCTTTAACCCCGTCCTGTCTGAGCGGGACAGATGCCCTCAGGAGACCTACCCGCAGAGGCGGGGCCAAATCCAAAGCTGAACCCCGGGAGTTGTGCGAACAGAGAAAGGGAAATCTCTCCCAACAGCCTCAGGAGCAGCGGATTAAATCTCCACAATCACCTTGATGTACCCTGCATCTGTGGAATACCTGAACAGACAAGGAATCATCCCAAAATTGAGGCGGTGTGGACTTTGGGAGCAACAATATATGTATTTTTTTCCTTTTTCTCTTTTTCTGGGTGTGTATGTGTATGCTTATGTGTGTGATTTTGTCTGCATAGCTTTGCTTTTACCATTTATCCTAGGGTTCTGTCTGTCGGGTTTTTTTTTTTTTGGTTTGTTTAGTATAGATTTTAGTACTTGTTATCAGTGGTGGAATTGTTTTTTGGTTTGGTTGCTCTCTTCTTTCTTTCTTTTTTTAAATTACTTTTTAATTTTTAATAATTATTTTTATTTTAATAACTTTATTTGATTTTATTTATTTTTCTTTCTTTCCTTCTTTTTTTCTCCCTTTTATTCTGAGCCGTGTGGATGACAGAGTCTTGGTGCTCTGGCTGGGTGTCAGGCCTGTGCCTCTGAGGTGGGAGAGCCTAGGTCAGGACATTGGTCCACCAGAGACCTCCCAACACCACGTAATATCAAACGGTGAAAATCTCCCAGAGATCTCCATCTCAACGCTAAGACCCAGCTCCACTCAACAACCAGCAAGCTACAGTGCTGGACACCCTATGCCAAACAACTAGCAAGACAGGAACACAATGCCGCACATTAGCAGAGAGGCTGCCTAAAATCATAATAAGGCCACAGACACCCCAAAACACACCACCAGATGTGGACCTACTCACCAGAAAGACAAGATCCAGCCTCATCCACCAGAACACAGGCACTAGTCCCCTCCACCAGGAAGCATACACAACCCACTGAACCAACCTTACCCACTGGGGGCAGACACCAAAAACAACGGGAACTACGAACCTGCGGCCTGCGAAAAAGAGACCCCAAACACAGTAAGTGAAGCAAAATGAGAAGACAGAGAAACACACAGCAGATGAAGGAGCAAGGTAAAAACCCACCAGACGAAACAAATGAAGAGGAAATAGGCAGTCTACCTGAAAAAGAATTCAGAGTAATGATAGGAAAGATGATCCAAAATCTTGGAAATAGAATGGAGAAAATACAAGAAACGTTTAACAAGGAACTAGAAGAACTAAAGAGCAATCAAACAATGATGAACAGCACAATAAATGAAATTTAAAATTCTCCAGAAGGAATCAATACCAGAATAACTGAGGCAGAAGAAGGGATAAGTGACCTGTAAGATAAAATAGTAGAAATAACTACTGCAGAGCAGAATAAAGAAAAAAGAATGGAAAGAATTGAGGATAGGGGCTTCTGTGGTGGCGCAGTGGTTAAGAATCTGCCTGCCAGTGCAGGAGACACGGATTCAAGCCCTGGTCCGGGAAGATCCCACATGCCGCGGAGCAACTAAGCCCATGCACCACAACTACGGAGCCTGCGCTCTAGAGCCCCCGAGCCACAACTACTGAGCCCGTGTACCACAACTGCTGAAGGCCGCACGCCTAGAGCCCGTGCTCCCAACAAGAGAAGCCACCACAAAGAGAAGCCTGCACACTGCAATGAAGAGTAGCCCCCGCTTGCGGCAACTAGAGAAAGCCCACGCACAGCAACAAAGACCCAACGCAGCCAAAATTAAAAATAAATAAAATAAAATAAATTTATAAAAAATAAAAAAAGAATTGAGGACAGTCTCAGAGACCTCTGGGACAACATTAAATGCACCAACACACCAACATTCGAATAACCCCACCAACATTAGGGGTCCCAGAATAAGAGGAAAAAAAGAAAGGGACTGAGAAAATATTTGAAGAGATTATAGTTGAAAACTTCCCTAATATGGGAAAGGAAATAGTTACTCAAGTCCAGGAAGCACAGAGAGTCCCATACAGGATAAATCCGAGGAGAAACACACCAAGACACATATTAATCAAACTATCAAAAATTAAATACAAAGAAAAAATATTAAAAGCAGCAAGGGAAAAACAACAAATAACATATGAGGGAATCCCCGTAAGGTTAACAGCTGATCTTTCAGGAGAAACTCTATAGGCCAGAAGGGAGTGGCAGGACATATTTAAAGTGATGAAAGGGAAAAATCTACAACCAAGATTACTCTACCCAGCAAGGATCTCATTCAGATTCGATGGAGAAATCAAAAGCTTTACAGACAAGCAAAAGCTAAGAGAATTCAGCACCACCAAACCAGCTTTACAACAAATGCTAAAGGAACTTCTCTAGGCAGGAAACACAAGAGAAGGAAAAGACCTACAATAACAAACCCAAAACAACTAAGAAAATGGTAATAGGAACATACATATCGATAATTACCTTAAATGTAAATGCATTAAATGCTCCAACCAAAAGAAAAAGACTGGCTGAATGGATACAAAAACAAGACCCATATATATGCTGTCTGTAAGAGACCCACTTCAGACCTAGGGACACATACAGACTGAAAATGAGGGTATGGAAAAAGATATTCCATGCAAATGGAAATCAAAAGAAAGCTGGAGTAGCAATTCTCATATCAGACAAAATAGACTTTAAAATAAAGTCTATTTTATTTTAGACGCTACATAATGATCAAGGGATCAATCCAAGAAAAAGATATAACAACTGTAAATATTTATGCACCCAACATAGGAGCACCTCAATACATAAGGCAAATGCTAACAGCCATAAAAGGGGAAATCGACAGTAACACAATCATAGTAGGGGACTTTAACACCCCACTTTCACCAACAGACAGATCATCCAAAATGAAAATAAATAAGGAAACACAATCTTTAAATGATACATTAAACAAGATGGACTTAACTGATACTTACAGGACATTCCATCCAAAAACAACAGAATACACTTTCTTCTCAAGTGCTCATGGAACATTCTCCAGGACAGATCATATCCTGGGTCACAAATCAAACCTTGGTAAATTTAAGAAAACTGAAATCGTATCAAGTATCTTTTCTGACCACAACGCTATGAGACTAGATATCAATTACAGGAAAAAATCTGTAAAAAATACAAACACATGGAGGCTAAACAATACACTACTTAATAACGAAGAGATCACTGAGGAAATCAAAAAATACCTAAAAACAAATGGCAATGAAAACACGACAACCCAAAACCTATGGGATGCAGCAAAAGCAGTTCTAACAGGGAGGTTTATAGGAATACAATCCTACCTTAAGAAACATGAAACATCTCAAATCAACAACCTACCCTTACACCTATAGCAATTCGAGAAAGAAGAACAAAGAAACCCCAAAGTTAGCAGAAGGAAAGAAATCATAAAGATCAGATCAGAAATAAATGAAAAAGAAATGAAGGAAACAATAGCAAAGATCAATAAAACTAAAAGCTGGTTCTTTGCAAAGATAAACAAAATTGATAAACCACTAGCCGGACTCAGCAAGAAAAAAAGGGAGAAGACTCAAATCAACAGAGTCAGAAATGAAAAAGGAGACGTTAACAACTGACACTGCAGAAATACAAAGGATCATGAGAGATTACTACAAGCAACTATACGCCAATAAAATGGACAACCTGGAAGAAACGGACAAATTCTTAGAAAAGCACAACCTTCCGAGACTGAACCAGGCAGAAATAGAAAATATAAACAGACCAATGCCAAGCACTGAAATTGAAACTGTCATTAAAAACCTTCCAACAAACAAAAGCCCAGGACCAGATGGATTACAGGCAAATTCTATCAAACATTTAGAGAAGAGCTAACACCTATCCTTCTCAAACTTTTCCAAAATATAGCAGAGGGAGGAACACTCCCAAACTCATTCTATGAGGCCACCATCACCCTGATACCAAAACCAGACAAAGATGTCACAAAGAAAGAAAACTACAGGCCAATATCACTGATGAATATAGATGCAAAAATCCTCAACAAAATACTAGCAAACAGTATCCAACAGCACATTAAAAGGATCACACACCATGATCAACTGGGGTTTATCCCAGGGACGCAAGGATTCTTCAATATACGCAAATCAATCAATGTGATATACCATATTAACAAATTGAAGGATAAAAACCATATGATCATCTCAATAGATGCAGGAAAAGCTTTTGAGAAAATTCAACACCCATTTATGATAAAAACCCTCCAAAAAGTAGGCATAGAGGGAACTTATCTCAACATAATAAAGGCCATATATGACAAACCCACAGCCAACATCATTCTCAATGGTGAAAAACTGAAACCATTTCTACTAAGATCAGGAACAAGACAAGGTTGCCCACTCTTACCACTATTATTCAACATTGTTTTGGAAGTTTTAGCCACAGCAATCAGAGAAGAAAAAGAAATAAAAGGAATCCAAATCGGAAAAGAAGAAGTAAAGCTGTCACTGTTTGCAGATGACATGATACTATACATAGAGAATCCTAAAGACTCTACCAGAAAACTAGTAGAGCTAATCAATGAATTTGGTAAAGTGGCAGGATACAAAATTAACACACAGAAATCTCTTGCATTCCTATACACTAATTTTGAAAAATCTGAAAGAGAAATTAAGGAAACACTCCCATTTACCACTGCAACAAAGAGAATAAAATACCTAGGAATAAACCTACCTAAGGAGACAAAAGACCTGTATGCAGAAAACTATAAGACACTGATGAAAGAAATTAAAGACGATACAAACAAATGGAGAGATATACCGTGTTCTTGGATTGGAAGAATCAACATTGTGAAAATGACTATACTACCTAAAACAATCTACAGATTCAGTGCAATCCCTATCAAACAACCACTGGCATTTTTCACAGAACTAAAACAAAAATTTCACAATTTGTATGGAAACACAAAAGACCCCGAATAGCCAAAGCAATCTTGAGAAAGAAAAATGGACCTGGAGTAACCAGGCTCCCTGACTTCAGACTATACTACAAAGCTACAGTAATCAAGACAGTCCGGTACTGGCACAAAAACAGAAATACAGATCAACAGAACACGACAGAAAGCCCAGAGATAAACCCACGCACATATGGTCACCTTATTTTTGATAAAGGAGGCAAGAATATACAATGGAGAAAAGACAGCCTTTAAGTGGTGCTGGGAAAACTGGACAGCTACATGTAAAAGAATGAAATTAGAACACTCCCTAACACCATACACAAAAATAAACCCAAAATGGATTAAAGACCTAAATGTAAGGCCAGACACTATCAAACTCTTGGAGGGAAACATAGGCAGAACACTCTATGACATAAATCACAGCAAGATCCTTTTTGACCCACCTCCTAGAGAAATGGAAATACAAACAAAAATAAACAAATGGGACCTAACGAAACTTAAAAGCTTTTGCACAGCAAAGGAAACCATAAACAAGACAAAAAGACAACCCTCAGAATGGGAGAAAATATTTGGAAATGAAGCAACTGACAAAGGGTTAATCTCCAAAATTTACAAGCAGCTCATGCAGCTCAATATCAAAAAAAAAAAAAAACCTAATCCAAAAATGGGCAGAAGACCTAAACAGACATTTCTCCAAAGAAGATATACAGATTGCCAACAAACACATGAAAGAATGCTCAACATCATTAATCATTAGAGAAATGCAAATCAAAACTACAAATGAGGTTATCACCTCACACCAGTCAGAATGGCCGTCATCAAAAAATCTACAGGCAATAAATGCTGGAGAAGGTGTGGAGAAGAGGGAACCCTTTTGCACTGTTGGTAGGAATGTAAATTGATACAGCCACTATGGAGAACAGTATGGAGGTTCCTTAAAAAACTAAAAATAGAACTACCATATGACCCAGCAATCCCAGTACTGGGCATATACCCTGAGAAAACCATAATTCAAAAAGAGACATGTACCACAATGTTCACTGCAGCACTATTTACAATCGCCAGGACATGGAAGCAACCTAAGTGCCCATCAACAGATGAATGGATAAAGAAGATGTGGCACATATATACAATGGAATATTACTCAGCCATAAAAATAAATGAAACTGAGTTATCTGTAGTGAGGTGGATGGACCTAGAGTCTGTCATACAGAGTGAAGTAAGTCAGAAAGAGAAAAACAAACACCGTATGCTAACACATATATATCAAATCTAAAAGAAAAAAAAAGTTACGAAGAACCTAGGGGCAGGACAGGAATAAAGACGCAGACATAGAGAATGGACTTGAGGACACAGGGAGGGGGAAGGGTAAACTGGGACAAAGTGAAAGAGTGGCATGGACTTATATACACTACCAAATGTAAAATAGATAACTAGTGGGAAGCGGTCGCATAGCACAGGGAGATCAGCTTGGTGCTTTGTGACCACCTAGAGGGGTGGGATAGGGAGGGTGGGAGGGAGACACAAGAGGGAGGAGATATGGGGATATATGTATATGTATAGTTGATTCACTTTGTTATACAGCAGAAACTAACACACCATTGTAAAGCAATTTTACTCCAATAAAAATGTTAAAAAATAAAAAAGAATTTAAAAAAAAGAATTATATATCCCCTTTTCTCAACTAATGAAAATATTTTCTGTTCGTGAAAGAAACCTGAAACCTTAACTGAGCCAGATGGACACCAGGATGCCTCAGCTCGGGTAGGGAACAGGGAACACAGCAACGCTCACTCCCGCTAACGTACCGAGCGCCACTCTCTCCACATGTATGTGCAAGGACTTATTTTCATGAGCCAGTGAGTATCATAAAAAATGTGTGCCAATGGGGCTTCCCTGGTGGCGCAGTGGTTGAGAATCCGCCCGCCAATGCAGGGGACGTGGGTCCGAGCCCTGGTCTGGGAGGATCCCACATGCCGCGGAGCAACTAGGCCCGTGAGCCACAACTACTGAGCCTTCGCGTCTGGAGCCTGTGCTCCGCAACAAGAGAGGCCGCGATAATGAGAGGCCCGCGCACCGCGATGAAGAGTGGCCCCCACTTGCCGCAACTAGAGAAAGCCCTCACACAGAAACAAAGACCCAACACAGCAATCAATCAATCAATCAATCAATAAATAAATTTAAAATGGAGATTTCTAAAAAAGAAAAAATGTGTGCCAATGGAGTCACACTGAGAAAAGTGTGTGTGCTGCCACCACCACGAGTTGATAAGCATGTTATTCTTTAAAGGACTAGGGAACAGAGGAGCACGTGAAACAAGGCACCAGCGAGAAAGCCATCCACCCACCTTGTCTGACACGGCCCAAGGTCAGAGGAAAAGCACCACTCGCGCGGCCTGTGCCAGGCATCAGAGCAGTCTGGATGTCTCACCCAGAACCTTAGCGTTTTACGACAGTGGCAGGAACTAACCTGTTCACCAAGCGTTTTCTTTCTCTGGACTGAACTAATAAGGCCACTCAGGAAAGTATCAGTATAGATGATGGGCTTAAAACCCCCGGAGAACATGCCGCCAGGCTGGGCACACAAGCACTGTGGCGACACAACCAGGCACAGGAGACCTGGATGTCCCCTCAGGTCCCTCTGCAGGATGCAGGCTGCCGCATGTTCCCCATCGGGCGGATTTTAAAGTTATTTTAGCCTCGTGGTTCTCAAAGTGGGGTTCCCTGGCCAGCAGCAGCAGCATCACCTGGAGCCTCAAGAAATGCAGATCCTCAGCCCGATCCCAGGCCAACGGAGTCACAAATCAGGGTCTGAACAAGCCTTTCAGAGGGTTCTCAACAGGCTGAAGCTTGAGAGCCCATCTCAGATAGGACTGGCCACATTACTTGCAGGCCTTGGTGCAAAATAAAACTGTGGGAACCTCTGTTCAGTAATGATGAAGAACCCCACGACAGTGACAGCAGAGCATTCAACCAAGCTCAGGGCCCTCCTCTGCAGCTGCCCAAGCCGTTGGCCCTGGCTTTAAGGGATGGGCAGCACTTTCCACGTGTATTCAGAATGGTTCTTCCCATAAGGAGCCCACTCCTGACTGCTCCAGCAAAGATGATCCTCCTATTTGCACTGACCTGGTACTCTCATGGAAGCCACCGAAAAGGATTAACTGTCTCTTCCAGGCCACCATCCGATGTCCACTCCGTCCTGAAGGACCGCCTGGTGATCTAAAATTGAACAAAAAAAAAAAAGAGAAGCTTGGCAGATGGCGGAAGAGTAGGACGTGGAGCTCACCTCCTCCCACAAACACACCAAAATACATCTACAAGTGGAACGACTCGCACGGAACATCTACGGAATGCTGGCAGAAGACCTCAGACTTCCGAAAGCACAAGAAAACCTCCACATAACTGGGTAGAACAAAAGGAAAAAAAAAAAAAAAGTGAAAGGAGTTGGGACAGGACCTACACCCCAGAGAGGGAGCTGTGAAGGAAGAAAGGTTCCTGCACCCTGGGAAGTCCACTCATCGTCAGGGAGATCAGCCTGGACAGATGGGGAGCTTTGGGGCCTCCGAGGAGAGCGTAACAGCCAGTTTGCGGACGGCAACACGGAGAGTGCCCTGCACAGACAGTCAGTACAGCTGCCCTGCACTCCCCAGCCTGAGACACTCATCCACAGGTGCGGGGGGCGGCTGCGTGCTGAAGCTTGGGCTTCGGAGGTCAGACCCAGGGAGAGGACCAGGGCTGGCGCACAGAGACGGCCTGCAGAGGCTGGACTGTGGCAACTGAGGGTGTGCTCGGAAGAGGCCAGGGCCTGTCAGAGAGGCAAGGTGCCACTGTTGGGGGGCATGGAAGGAGAGGAGCAGGACCACCACAAGAGCTTCCTTCCCTGTGAACGTGCTCTCAGTCAACCGGACACACGGGCTCTGGGCTGGGTGTGAGCCACCACCACCATCGTGGGCTCTAGAGGCAGGCATGGGCCATCGCCACCGCTAAGACACACACAAGCAGACCCGAAGCACTGCCCCCCGCCGTCCTGGGAGTGCACGGGCCGCCACCACGGAGCCCGCGAGCAGGCCCCAAGCACTGCCCCTGCTGTCCCAGGAGTGCACGGGCTGCCGCTGCCACCACAAGACCCATGAAGAGGTGCCAAGTGCTGCCTGCACTGTCCCAGGACGGCACGGGCCACCACCACCAAGAGACCCACCAGCAGGCGCCAATCACTGTCTCTGCCCTCTTGGGAGCATGCGGGCCGCCACCACCACTACGAGAACTGGGAGCAGGGGCCGATCACTGCCCCCGCCGTCCAAAAGCCGCAGGGGCCGCCGCCACTGCGGGGAGACCAACAAGCGGGCGCTGATCGCTGCCCCCGCCACGCCAGGAGCGCACACGGGCCGCCGCCCCTGCACACCCCACGTGAAGCGGATCATGTCCAGCGCACACTGAGCACAGAGGCAGCAAGCATCCCGACTAAAAGCAGCCCCTCAACGCCAGACAGGACGGCGGAGCAGAGGGTCGAGCTCACCTCCTCTCAAGGAAGCACCGACATCACAACCAACTGCTCAACAGCCATCGACAAAACAGACTGGGGGGCTTCCCTGGTGGCGCAGTGGTTAAGAATCCGCCTGTCAATGCAGGAGACATGGGTTCGGGCCCTGGTCTGGGAAGATCCCACATGCCACGGAGCAACTAAGCCCGTGCACCACAACCACCGAGCCTGTGTTCTACAGCCCGCGAGCCACTATTGAGCCCATGTGCCACAACTACTGAAGCCCATGAGCCAGGACTACTGAAGCCCGTGAGCCACAACTACTGAAGCCCGCACGCCTAGAGCCCCTGCTCCGCTACAAGAGAAGCCACCACAATGACAAGCCCTCATACCGCAAGGAAGAGTAGCCCCCACTCAACACCACTGGAGAAAGCCCGCGTGCGGCAACAAAGACCCAACTCAGCCGTAAGTAAATAAATAAACAAACAAACAAATTTTTTAAAAAAAGACCAGAACCTACCAAAAAAGATATTTTACACCCAAAGACAAAGAAGAAGCCACAATGAGATGGTAGGAGGAGCACTTTCACAATATAATCAAATTCCATACCCGCCAGGTGGGTGACCAACAAACTGGAAAATAATTATATGGTAGAGGTTCTCCCACAGGAGTGAGACTTCTGAGCCCCACGTCAGGCTCCCCAGCCTGAGGGTCTGGCCTCAGGAGGAGGAGCCCCCAGAGCTCTTGGCTTTCAAGGCCAGCAGGGCTTGAGTGCAGGAGCTCCACAGGACTGGGGGAAACAAGAGACTCCACTCCTGGAGAGCACGCACACACGATTTCGTGTGCACTGGGACCCGCACAAAGCAGTGACTCCACAGGAGCCTGGGATAGACCCACCTGCGGGTCTTGGAGGGTCTCCTGGGGAGGCAGTGAGTCAGCTGTGGCTCACTGTGGGGGCAAGGACACTGGTGGCAGAGGCCCCAGGGAATATGATCAGCGTGAGGTCGCCATTTTGGCACCAAGACCTGGCCCCACCCAACAGCCAGCAGGCTCTAGTGCTGGGATGCCTCAGGCCAAACAACCAGCAGGGGAAACACAGCCCCACCCATCAGCAGACAGGCTGCCTAAAGTTGTACTGAGCTCACAGTCACCTCTAAACACACCTCCCGACATGGGCCTGTCCACCAGAGGGACAAGACCCAGCTCCACCCACCAGTGGGCTGGCTCCAGTCTCTCCCACCAGGAAGCCTGCACAAGCCCAGGACTAACCTCACCTTCCAGGGGCAGACACCAAAAACAAGAGGAACTACAATCCTGCAGCCTGCAGAAAGGAGACCACAAACACAGAAAGTTAGAGAAAATGAGATGGCAAGAAATATGTGCCAGATGAAGGAACAAGAGAAAAACCCAGAAGAACAATTAAGTGAAGTGGAGATAAGCAATCTACCTGAAAAAGAATTAAAAGTAATTATAGTGAAGATAACCCAAGATCTCAGAAAAAGAATGGAGGCACAGACCAAGAAGATACAAGAAATGTTTGATAAAGAGCTAGAAGATTTGAAGAACAAACAGATGAACAACACAATAACTGAAATGAAAAATACACTGAAAAGAATCGATAGCAGAATAAATGAGGCAGAATGAATAAGTGAGCTGGACAACAGAGTGGTGGAAATCACTGCCACAGACCAGAATAAAGAAAAACGAATGAAAAGAAACGAGGACAGTCTCAGAGACCTTTGGGACAACCTGAAACACATCAACATTCACAATATAGGACTCCTAGAAGGAGAAGAGAGAGAGAAAGGGCCCGAGAAAATACTTGAAGAGATTATAGCCGAAAACTTCCCTAACATGGGAAAGGAAACACTCACTCAAGTCCAGTAAGTGCAGAGAGTCCCATACAGGATAAACCCAAGGAGGAACACGCCAAGACACATATTAATGAAACTGACAAAAATTAAAGACAAAGAGAAAATATTAAAAGCAACAAGGGAAAAGCAACAAGTAACATACAAGGGAATCCCCATAAGGTTTCTTCAGCAGAAACTCTGCAGGCCAGAAGCGAGTGGCATGATACACTTAAAGTAATGAAAGGGAAAAACCTACAACCAAGAATACTCTACCCAGCAAGGCTCTCATTCAGATTCGAAAGAGAAATCGGAAGCTTTACAAACAAGCAAAAGCTAAGATAATTCAGCACCACCAAACCAGCTTTACAACAAATGCTAAAGGAACTTCTCTAGGCCGAAAAGGCCACAACTAGAAACAAGAAAATTATGAATGGGAAAGCTCACCAGTAAAGGCAAACACACAGTAAAGGTAGGAAATCACCCACACACAAATATGATATCAAAACCAGCAATCGTGAGAAGAGGAAAGTACAGATGCAGGATATAGGAAATGTGTTTGAAGTTAAGAGACCAGCAACTTAAAACAATCTTGTATATATTCACTATATAGACTGCTTTACCAAAACCTCATGGGAACCACAAACCAAAAATCTACAATAGATACAATAGACACACACACAAAAAAAGCAATCCAAACAAAAGACTAAAGATAGTCATCAAATCACAAGAGAACAGCACAAAAGAAGGGAAGAAAAAAGACCTACAAAAACAATCCAACACAATTAACAAAATGGCAATAAGAACATACATATCGAGAATTACCTTATATGGAAATGGTTTAAATGCTCCAAACAAAAGACAAAGACTGCCTGAATGGATAAAAAAACAAGACCCATATATATGCTGTCTACAAGAGACCCACTTCAGATCTAGGGACACATACAGTTTGAAAGTGAGGGGATGGAAAAAAGGTATTCCATGCAAATGGAAATCAAAAGAAAGCTGGAGTAGCAATACTCATGTCAGACAAAATAGACTTTAAAATAAAGAATGTTACAAGAAACAAGGAAGGACACTACCTAATGATCAAGGGCTAAATCCAAGAGGAAAATATAACAATTGTAAATATATATATACACCCAACATAGGAGCACCTCAACATGTAAGACAAATGCAAACAGCCATAAAAGGAAAAATCGACAGTAACACAATAATAGTAGGGGGCTTTAACACCGCACTTACATCAATGGACAGATCATTCAGACAGAAAATCAGTAAGGAAACACAGGTCATAAGTAACACATTAGACCCTCCAAAAGCAGCAGAATACACATTCTTCTCAAGCGCACATGGAACATTCTCCAGGATAGGTCACATGCTGGGCCACAAAGCAAGCCTTGGTAAATTTAAGAAAAGTGAAATCATATCAAGCATCTTTTCCGACCACAACACTATGAGATTAGAAATCAATAACAGAAAGAACTTAAAAAAAAAAAACACACAAACACGTGGAGGCTAAACAACATGTTATTAAACAACCAATGGATCACTGAATAAATCAAAGAGTAAATAAATAAATAACTAGAGATAAAAGACAATGAAAATACGGGAATCCAAAACCTATGGGATGTGGCAAAAGCAGTTCTAAGAGGGAAGTTTATAGCAATACAATCTTACCTCAGGAAACAAGAAAAATCTCAAACAACCTATCTAACACCTAAAACAACTAGAGAAAGAAGAACGAAACCCAAAGGTAGTAGAAAAAAAAAATCGTAAAGATCTGAGCAGAAATAAATAAAGACAAAGAAAACAATAGCAAAAATCAATGAAATTAAAGCTGGTTCTTTGAAAAGATAAAACTGATAAACCTTTAGCCAGACTCATCAACAAAAAAAGGGAGAGGGGTCAAATCAATAAAACTAGAAATGAAAAAGGAGAAGTTACAAAAGACACCACAGAAATACAAAGCATCCTAAGAGACTACTACAAGCAACTCTATGCCAATAAAATGGACAACCTAGAAGAAGTGGACAAATTCTTAGAAAGGTACAACCTTCCAAGATGGAACCAGGAAGAAACAGAAAATACGAACAGACCAATCACAAGTACTGAAATTGAAACTGTGACTAAAAAACTTCAGACAAACAAAAGTCCAGGGCCAGATGGCTTCACAGACAAATTCTATCAAACATTTAGAGACGAGCTAACACCTATCCTTCTGAAACTCTTCCAAAAAACTGCAGAGGAAGGAACTCATTCTATGAGGCCACCATCACCCTGATACCAAAACCAGACAAAAATACCACAAAAAAAGAAAATTACAGGCCAATATCACTGATGAACACAGACGCAAAAACTCTCAACAGAATACTAGCAAACCAAATACAACAATACATTAAAAAGATCATACACCACGATCAAGTGGCATTTATCCCAGGGATGCAAGAATTCTTCAATATACGTAAATCAATCAGTATGATACACATTTACAAATTGAAGAATAAAAACCATATGATCATCTCAATAGATGCAGAAAAAGCTTTTGACAAAATTCAACACCCATCAATGATAAAAACTCTCCAGAAAGTGGGCAAAGAGGGAACGTACCTCAATATAATAAAGGCCATAGGCCATAGATGACAAACCCACAGCTAACATCATTCTCAATGGTGAAAAGCTGAAAGCATTTCCTCTGAGATCAGGAAAAAGACAAGGATGTCCACTCTCACCACTTTTATTCAACATAGTTTTGGAAGTCCTAGCCATGGCAATCAGAGAAGAAAAAGAAATAAAAGGAATTCAAATTGGAAAAGAAGAAGTAAAACTGTCACTGTTTGCAGAAGACATGATACTATACATAGAAAATCCGAAAGATGCTACCAGAAAACTACTAGAGCTCATCAATGAATTCAGAAAAGTTCCAGGATACAAAATTAATACACAGATATCTCTTGCATTCCTATACACTAACAATGAAAGATCAGAAAGAGAAACTGAGAAAACACTCCCATTTACCATCACATGAAAAAGAACAAAACACCGAGGAATGAACCTGCCTAGGGAGGACAAAGACCCACACCCTGAAAACTAAAGACGCTGATGACAGAGATCGAAGAGGACACAGACAGATGGAGAGACAGACCGTGCTCTTGGATTGGAAGAGTCAACATTGTCAAAATGACTGCTACCCAGAGCAATCTACAGATTCAGTGCAATCCCTATCAAATTACCAATGGCATTTTTCACAGAACTAGAAAAAAATTTTTTTAATTTCTATGGAAACACAAAAGACCCCAAATAGCCAAAGCAATCCTGAGAAAAAAAAACGGAGCTGGAGCAATCAGACTCCCTGACTTCCCACAATACTACAAAGCTACAGTAATCAACAGTATGGTACTGGCACAAAAACAGAAATATAGATCAATGGGACAGGATAGAAAGCCCCAAAATAAACCCATACACCTACGATCAATTAATCTATGACAAAGGAGGCAAGAATATACAATGGAGAAAAGACAGTCTCTTCAATAAGTGGTGCTAGGAAAACTGGGCAACTACATGTAAAAGAATGAAATTAGAACATTCTCCAACACCATACACAAAAATAAACTCAAAATGGATTAAAGACCTACTGTAAGGCTGGATATGATAAAACTCTTAGAGGAAAACATAGGCAGAACACTCTGACATAAATCACAGCAGTATTTTTTTTGGATCCACCTCCTAGAGAGTAATGAAAATAAAAACAAAAATAAACAAATGGGACCTAATGAAACTTAAAAGCTTTTGCACAGCAAAGGAAACCATAAAAAACAAAAAGACAACCGACAGCATGGGAGAAAGTATTTGCAAATGAAGTGACTGACAATGGATTAATCTCCAAAATATATAAACAGCTCATGCAGCTCAATATCAAAAAAAACAAACAACCCAATCAAAAAATGGGCAGAAGACCTAAACAGGCATTTCTCGAAAGAAGACATACAGATGGCCAAAAAGCACATGAAAAGATGCTCAATATCATTAATTACTAGAGAAATGAAAATCAAAACTACAATGAGGTATCACCTCACACCTACCAGATGGCCATCATCAAAATATCTACAAAGAATGAATGCTGGAGAGGGTGTGGGGAAAAGGGAACCCTCCTACACTGTTGGTGGGAATGTAAATGGTGCAGCCACTATGGAGAACAGTATGGAAGTTCCTTAAAAAACTAAAAATAGAGCTACCATATGACCCAGCAATCCCACTCTTGGGCATATATCCAGAGAAAACAATAATTCAAAAAGACACATGCACCCCAGTGTTCACTGAAGCTCTATTTACAATAGCCAGGACATGGAAGCCACCTAAAAATCCACTGACAGAGAAATGGATAAAGAAAATGTGGTACGTATATACAATGGAATATTACTCAGCCATAAAAAAGAATGAAATAATGCCAGTTGCAGCAACATGGATGGACCTATAGATTATCATACTAAGTGAAGTAAGTCAGACAAGGACAAATATCATATCACTTAAATGTGGAATCTAAAAATATAATAATAATACAAATGAACTTATCTACAAAGCAGAAACAGACTCACAGACTTCAAAAAAAACTGATGGTTACCAAAGGGGAAACGTGGAGAGGGGAGGGATAAATTAGGAGTTTGCAATTAACATGTACACACTACTATATGTAAAATAGATAATCAACAAGGACCTACTGTATAGCACAGGGAACTCTACTCAATATTCTGTAATAACCTATACAAGAAAAGAATCTGAAAAAGAATGGATATATGTATATGTATAACTGAATCACTTAGCTGGACACCTGAAACTAACACAACATTGTAAATCAACTATACTCCAATATATAAGAAAAATTAAATTAAAAATAAAAAAGAACCACTTTTTACACCAATTTATTCTGTAAGCACTTACTGGGTACCATCAAATTTGACCACAAGCTACCAAAACCATCCTGAGTATAACTAACTATTATAAACTCTAGAATAAAACAGGAGAAAATCTCTATGACCTTGGAGTAGATACAGACAGAAGCTAACAAACTGTACTCCATCAAAATAAAAATCTTCAGCTCTTCAAAATAAACCACTAAAAAATAAAAAAGGCAAGTGATGGACTGGGAGAAGTATTTGCAAATATACATCTGCAAGTGAACTGTATGCAGAATATATAAAGAATCCTTACTACCTTATCAGTAAGATAAACAACCCAATAAAAACACAGGCAAAAGATCTGAACAGAAAGTTCACAAAAGATATGAAAACAAAATTCACAAAAGATAGAAAAATTATATATAGACATACAAACGACTAACACAAATATGAAATGTGGTCAAGGTCATTAGATGCCAGCTGTTTCATACCAGAAGTGAGCTCCTCCTTGCACCCCCGGGGGGCCTGAGACAAGAGACGGCACCCAGAGCTGTGAGGCCGGGAAGCACTGGAGCCCGCTCCCCCGCCCCCTCTCTGCTGTGGGCAGGGTGAAAACGGGACAACAGCTTCTCACAACCGCCACACACAGACTCAGCATACAACCCAGCAATGTGACACCAGACATTTACTCAAGAGAAATGAGAACACAGGTGCACACAAACACCTCCACGTGTTCACAGAAGCTTTACTCCTGACTGTCCAAAGCTGGGAGCGGTGGAAAGTGCTCCAAGTAAACAGATACACAAGGTGTGATGTGTTCATCAGACAGAACACGCGTCGGCCATGGAAAGGAGCCATCTACTGACACACACCACGACGTGGACGGTCTCAAATACATCATGAACAAGGGAAGCAGGGAGACGGAGGAGCACGGACTGGGTGATTCCACGTGTATGAGATTATAAAAAGGCAAAATGAATCCCTGGTGACTGCAGCCGCCTGGGGCTCGAGGTTAGGAGGGAACTGGCTGCAAAGGGGCAGAAAGGAACTTTCCAGGGTGATGGAACGTTCTGTCTCGGGTATGCGGGTGGCTACACAGGTATATATAGTTGCTGAAATTCATCTAACTATACACATAAAAGGTATACATTTTATAGAATGTAACTGTATCTCAATAAAACAGATATAAAAATACACAGCAATAAAAAAAACCAGGAAAAGGGACTTCCAGCTTCTGGTTCAGCATATAAGGAGCCTGGAAGTTGCTACTCTGTCCTATAAAAAGCTAAACAGACTGAAAAATCCACAGTTCTTGATCTGTGAGAGAGGTGAGGACACAGGGAACACTGCTGCCCACAGACTGGAGAGATGGGCAGTGACACAAGAGTTGTGCTCAGGGCAGGGGACACACACACAAGCAGAAAACCCAGGAGGAACCAGTGCTGCGGTAGAAACTAGGGTAGAAACCCCTAGTTCAGCTGGAGGCTCAGTGCAGACAACCCTGAGAGTGGAAAACTCCAGGTGGACCTCATCACTAGGGTACCCACAATATTGTGAGATTTACCTCCAGGGGCTCGACCAGAGTCCCACAGTAAATATCAGAGAAAAACCCCCTCGTGCTTCTGGCAGGGGGAGAGGAAAAGGAACCACTTTGAGAGACATCAGAGCCCTGTTCTTAACAAGGCCGGCCCTCGAGGGAAACTAGTTAACCACAGCCTAAGCTGCTGCGTATTATCAGAGCCAAAATGACCTGGAGGAAGAGAAATACCCACCTCCAGCCCACTCCAGCCACCCTGTCCCACCTAAGGGGATGGAAAAAACTGAGAAACACTGGAGAAGTTCATGGTGCAGAGGCACAGGCGTCACTAGAAGACCTAAACCCAATCAAAGGACTAGCAACCGGTTCCCCTCCCCCCTCATCACCAGCGACCTATTTACAGCAGTTCCTTTCACGGATACATCATGTCCCGCAATCGAGAAAAAATTACAAGGCATACTAAAAAGCAAAAAACACAATTTGAAGAGACAAGCGTCAGAACCAGACATGGCAGGAATGCTGGAATTCTCAGACCAGAAATTTGAAACAACAATGTTTAATATGCTAAGGGCTCAAATGGACAAAGCAGACAGCATGCAAGGACAGATGGGCAATGTAAGCAGAGATGGAAGTCCTAAGGAAGAACCAAAAAGAAAGCCTAGACATGAAAACCGCAGTGACAGAAATGAAGAATGCCTTTGATGGGCTTGTAGTTAGACTGGACACAGCTGAGGAAAGAATCTCTGAGCTAGAAGATATCTCAATAGAATCCTTGAAAACCAAAAAGCAAGGAGAAAAAGACTGGGGAAAAAAGAAGAACAGAATATCCAAGGACTGTGGGACAACTACACAAGGTGTAATGTGCATGTAATGGGACTATCAGAAGGAGAAGAGAGCAAGGAACAGAAGAAATATTTGAAATAACACTTACTGAGAATTTCCCCAAATTAAATTCAGACACCAAACTACAGACCCAGGAAGCTCAGAGGATGCCAAGCAGGATAAATGCCAAAAACTACACCTTGGTATATCATTTTTAAATTACAGAAAATCAAAGATAAAGAAAGTATCCTGAAAGAAACCAAGGGAAAAAACACATCACCTACAGAGGAACACAGATAACAATTACATCCAACTACTCCCCAGATTCCATGCAAGAAGGAAGAGAGTGGAAATATTGAAAGTGCTGAGAGAAAAAAACCCAGTCACCTAGAATTCTGTACTCTATGAAAGTATCCATCAAAAGTGAAGGAGAGGGCTTCCCTGGTGGCGCCAGTGGTTGAGAATCTGCCTGCTAATGCAGGGGACACGGGTTCAAGCCCTGGTCTGGGAAGATCCCACATGCCGCGGAGCAACTGGGCCCATGAGCCACAATTGCTGAGCCTGCGTGTCTGGAGCCTGTGCTCCGCCACAAGAGAGGCCGCGACAGTGAGAGGCCCGCGCACCGCGATGAAGAGTGGCCCCTGCTTGCCGCAACTGGAGAAGGCCCTCGCACAGAAACGAAGACCCAACACAGCCAAAATTAAATAAATAAATAAATAAAATTTTAAAAAATAAAAATAAAAATAAAGGAACAAGAGTTCATCTAAAAAAAAAAAGTGAAGGAGAAATAAAGCCTTTATGAGACAAATAAAAATTGAGAGAATTTGTTGCCAGTAGACCTGCCTTACAAGAAATGTTTAAGGAAGTTCTTTAGAGAAAAGGAAAACAATATAGGTCAGAAACTTAACTGACCAAACAGGTAACAGGCTGTTTAAAATAATAATAGCAACAATGTATTCGGTTATGTTTGCTTTCGTGCCTGTGTGCGTGAGTGTGTGTGTATACATGTATACGCCTCTGAGGAATATATATTTGTGTGTGTATATATACTCACATATGTGTACATATAAGTGAAATGAATGACACAATGATACAAGGACTTGGAAAAAGAAAATAGGGTTATCTTGTTCTTACAAGGTACTCACAAAACCTGTGAAGTGGTATAGTGTTATTTGAAAGTGGACTTGCATTAGTTGTAAATGTACACTGCAAACTATAGGGCAAGCACTTAAAAAAGTAAAAAAAAGTATAACTGATATGCTAAGAAAGGAGAGAAAATGGAATCATAAAATCCTCTATTAAAACCACAAAAGGCAAAAAGAAAAAAAAAAAGAGTGGAGGATGAAAACAAGAACAAATAACAAGGGCAACACACAGAAAACTACAACAAACATGGTAGATACTGTATCAGTAATCACTTTGAATGTCAGCGGTGTAAATGCACCAATTAAAACCCAGAGACTATCAGAGTGGATCAAAACACAAGACCCAATTACATGTTATCTACAAGAAACCCACTTTAACTATAAAGACATATATGGATTAAAAGTAAATGGAATGGGGACTTCCCTGGTGGCACAGTGGTTATTAAGAGTCCACCTGCCAATGCAGGGGACACGGGTTTGAGCCCTGGTCCGGGAAGATCCCACATGCCACGGAGCAACTAAGCCCGTGCGCCACAACTGCTGAGCCTGCGCTCTAGAGCCCGCGAGCCACAACTACTGAGCAACCCCACTTGCCACAACTAGAGAAAGCCCGCACACAGCAATGAAGACCCAATGCAGCCAAAAATAAATAAATTTAAGTAAATAAATTAAAAAAAAAAAAAGGAAATGGATGAAGAAAGATATACCATGCTAACAATAATCAAAGGAAAGTAACAGTAGCTATATTAATTTCAGATGGGGCAGACTTCAAAGCAAGGAAAGTTGTCAGGGATAAAAAGGGCATTACATAATGATAAAGGAGTCAATTCTCTAAGAATACATAACAATTTTTAACAGGTATGCACCTAACAACAGAGTGTCAAATTACATTAGGCAAAACTAACAGAATTGCAAGGAAAAACAGATGAATCCATTATCATTGCTAGAGAATTCAATGCCCCCCTCTCAAAAATGGACAGATAAGATACAGCAAGCAGAAATCAGTAAGGATATGGCTGAACTCAACAACACCATCAATCAAGTGGATAAAATTGACATCTACAGACTACTTCATCCAACAACAGTAGAATACACATTTTTCTCAAGCTCACAAAGAACATTCACCAAGTCAGACCACATTCTGGGCCATAAAACACATTGTAACAATGTTAAAAGTACAGAAATCATATAATGTCTACTCTTAGACCACGAAAGAATTAAACTAGAAATCAGTAACAAAAAAGATAACTGGAAAATCCAAAAAAAGGTAGAAATTAAACAACACACTTCTAAATAACACATGGGCCAAAGAAGAATTATCAAGGGAAATTTTAAATATTTTAAGTCAGATGGAAATGAAAAGACAACTTATCAAAATTTGTGGGATGCAGTGAAAGCAGTGCTTAAAGGGAAACTTATAGGGTTGAATGCACATATAAGAAGATCTAAAATCAGTAATCTAAGTTTCCACCTTAGGAAACTAGAGAAAGAAGAGGAAATTAAACCCAAAGTAAGCAGAAGAAAAAAAAAGAATTATAGCAGAAATTAATGAAATTGAAAACAGGAAATGAATAGAGAAAAAATGAACAAAATGAAAAGCTGGTTCTTTGAAAAGACTGATAAAATCAATAAATCCCTAGCCAAGCTAAGAAAAAAAGAAACAGGATACAAAGTACTAATATCAGAAATGAGGGCTTCCCTGGTGGCGCAGCGGTTAAGAATCCGCCTGCCCGTGAAGGGGACACGGGTTCGAGCCTTGGTCCGGGAAGATTCCACATGCCACGGAGCAACTAAGTCCGTGCGCCACAACTACTGAGCCTGTGCTCTAGAGCCCGCAAGCCACAACTACTGAAGCCCACGTGCCTAGAGCCCATGTTCCACAACAAGAGAAGCCACCACAATGAGAAGCCCACACACGGCCGCTTGCCGCAACTAGAGAAAGCCTGCGCACAACAATGAAGACCCAACACAGCCAAAAAATAAATAAGTTTAATAAATTAAAAAAAAAAAACCAAAGACCCAACGCAGCCATAAATAAATAAATTTATAAAAAAAGAAATGAAAGCAGGGACATCACTACAGATCACGTGGAAATTAAAATGAAAATAAAGGAATACTGTGAACAATTCTATGCCCACAAATTTGATAGCCTATATAAAACGGACCTACATGAAATGGACCTCCTTGAAAAAATTGTGTGTCAAAACCCACACAAGAAATAAACAATCTGAATAGACCTGTATCTATTAACTAAAAGTAATCAATAATCAATAATCTTCCAAAACAGAAAGCCACGAGACCCAGATGGGTTCACTGGTGAAATCTACCAAACATTTAAGGAAGAAATTATACGAATCCTCTACAATCTCTCTGAGGATAGCTTCTATCCTCTATCCAGCATTACCCTAATGACAAAACCAGACAAAGACATTATAAGAAAACTATAGGCCAATATCTCTTGTGAACATAAATGCAAAAATCCTCGACAAAATATTAGCAAATTGAATCCAAAAAATATAAAAAGAAGTATACACTATGACCATGTGGAATTTGTCCCGGGTATGCAAGGCTGGTTCAAGGTTTGAAAATCAATATAATCCATCACATTTGACAGACTAAAAAAGAAACATCACATGATCATATCAACAGTTGAAAAAAAGCATTTGACAAAACCTAATACCCATTCATGATAAAAACTCTCAGTAAACTTGGAATGAAGGGGAACTTTTCCAACTTGATAAAGATCTACAAAAGAACTACAGCTAAAGTCATACTTAAAGATGAGAAATTTGAGGCTTTCCCACTAACAGCAGGTACATGGTAAGGATATTCTCTCTCACCACTCCTTTTCAACTTCGTACTGAAAGTTCTTGCTAATGCAATAAGGCAAGAAATGGAAATAAAACGTATACATGTTGGGAAGAAAGATAAAAACGTCTTTGTTCACAAATGACATGATCATCTATGTGGAAAATCCTTAAGAACTGACAGGAAAACTTCTGGAATTAGTAAGCATTTATAGCAAGGTTGTAGGCAACAAAGTTAATATGCAAAAGTCAACTGCTTTCCTATAAACCAACAATGAACAAGTGAAATTTGAAATTAAAAGCAGTATTGTTTACATTAGCACTACAACATGAAATACTTAGGTATGAACCTAACAAAATACATATAAAATCTTTATGGGGAAAACTGCAAAATTCTGATGAAGAAAATCAAAGAACTAAGTAAATGGAGGGACAGTTCATGGATAAGAAGACTCATTATTGTCAAGGTGTCAGTACTTCCCAACTTGATCTATAGATTCAACAGTCCCAATCAAAATCCCAGTAACTTATTTCATTGATATCAACACACTAATTCAAAAGTTTATATGGAAAGCCAAAAGACACAGAATAGTCAACACGATATTGAAGGAGAAGAACAAAGTTGGAGGACTGATGTTACCTGACTTCAAGACTTACTATAAAGCTACAGTAATCATGACAGTGTGGTGTTGGTGAAAGAGTAAACAGGTAGATCAATGGAAGAGAACAGACAGCCCAGAAATAGAGTTCCATAAATATAGTCAACTGATCTCTGACAAAAGAGGAAAGGCAATACAATGGAGCAAAGACAGTCTCTTCAACAAATGGTGTCGGAACCACTGAACATCCACACGCAAAAGAATGAACCTGAACACAGACCTTTCGCAAAAAATACTCAAAATGGATCACAGGCCTACGTGTAAAGTAACTGATAGATAAGCTGGACTTATAAATTTAAAACTTCTGCTCTGCAGAAGATAGTATCAAGAGAATTAAAAGTCACAGTCTGGGAGAAAATATTTGCAAAAAACACATCTGATAAAGGACTATTATCCAAAACACACAAACAACTCTTAAAACTCAACAGTAAGGAAACAACGTGATGTAAAAAGAGCTGACGTGGTCACCCGGGCACACTCATCAGGTACCTCTGCCCACCTTGTTTTGCACTGGTGCTATCTCAATCTGGCTCTCCCACCTACACAATCCAACCACTAAGTCAAGGCTGAAAAGATGGTTACAACCTGAGCTGCCCAGTCCAGCACTTCTCTATACAAGGCATTATTCTCCATTTATTTCCACAAAGCTTTCCCGCAAACCAGGTGCCCTAAAAAAAATACAACACAAAGACTCTCAAAATGAAAGAGAAGCTTGAGCTGCCCAACCCAGCATCTCCCCACTAGCAAATCTGAGATGAACATTTCATCACATACTGCTATGAGGACCTCCAGGATCTTCCCTTACTCCAACCTAGAACAAATTCCATTCTTCTCACCTTTCTTGAAATGCTTATCATCCTAGTCTTCTCTCCTAATGCCCTCAGCTTATTAACTTCCCTTTTAATGTCTCATTCAAACCAACCATGGTACTCATCCATGGAAAGTCAACCAAAAATTACCAGTTCCATATTCCTGAAGACTATATCCTGCTAATCTGATCTTTAAGCATCAGTCTTGGAGTAGCCTCACCATATGCATATGACTACCGGCGTTTCAACTTACTAAATACTTCTCTTCTACTAGCAAGGGCAGCTTCTTTAAATGCTACATTTATATGCAACCTACAAGGAAAACTTATCCCACTTCAATTTCATCTTGCTAGATTTGGTCCACAAAGATAATTTTGGATGCTGAATTGCCAACCAATTTATTTGCTTTTCTTCCTAGTTTTTTTTTTTAATTTATTTTTAATTTTTTTAATTTTTTTTTTTTTTTGGCTGCCTTGGGTCTTCATTGCTGCATGCAGGCTTTCTCTAGTTGCAGTGAGCAGGGGCTACTCTTCCTTGCGGTACACATGCTTCTCATTGCAGTGGCTTCTCTTGTTGCAGAGCACGGGCTCTAGGCGCACGGGCTTCAGTAGTTGTGGCGCATGGGCTTAGCTGCTCCACAGCATGTGGGATCTTCCCAGACCAGGGATCGAACCCATGTCCCCTGCATTGGCAGGTGGATTCTTAACCACTGTGCCACCGGGAAGTCCTTTCCTAGCTGTTTATCACCCACAAATCTAGTAAGCATGTTTTCTTTTCCAAATTCATGATAAAACTCCCAGACGGACGAGGTTCCGAAGGAGGGTCTGTGCCAGGCCACGCCACCACCGCCGCGGGTCACGCCATCACGGGGCCCTGACCCTGCCTGTGCGCCCTGCACGGTGAGAGCAGCGCTCTCCTCTGAGCCGGCCCCACTCCACAGGCTGAAGCGGCTGGCACGGCTTTTCCATGTCCCGGGGCTGGGTGCCTAGGAGACAAGCCACAATGTACAGCTGCACAACAGAGAAGGTGAGTGAGAAGAACACCACCGTGCTGGGCAAGCAACAAACCCCCCTTCTGAGAAACTGTCTGTTACAATATTTTACAAGTACAACCTGGGAAACAGGTTTTCTTTTCAAAAACGAATAGGTTTGCTTCCAATTCTACTTCAAAAAAGGTACACAGGAGAGCCCAAAACGCTCCCAATGTTACTCCAGTAACCGTGAATGTAATGGCCCAGTGACCTATGGAAGCAGCACCAGCGAGCCAAGTCATCTCTAGATGACTCCCCAGAGCCGAGACGGCCAGGTTAGGGCCTCCTGCAGCCTCTGGCCACAAATCTGATGGGTGTTCTGTCCTTCGGTGAGCCAGGCATCAAGGACTCAATTAACTTTCTGCAGCAGCCGAGTACCACTGTGTTTTGTAACCGAAAAGGGAAATTTTTTCTATAAAAAGACTCCATATACCCCTTTAGAAAATAAAGCCACCCAAAAAAGCCCGTTTATATTTGAATCTCCAACAGGCACTTTTCAACTGCCGTCACTCCTAAATATGGAGTCTTAAAAAATTAACATGTCCTACTCAGCCAGCTCTATAAGCAGCGCAAAAATACATGCGCACTTTCGTGGGAGCGAGTGCTTCCAGCACATCTGAGCTGCGTGCAGAGCAGCGCTGCGGCAGGGCACACCACCACTCAGCATCACCCAGGCCCCTTCCAGCCAGCGGCTGCGGTGACGTTTACAGAAGACGCACACGCGTCTGATAGCGCCATGGGCTTCGGGTACAAACAGAGTGTTAAGCACTCAGTATGCAAATGCTTCCCTCAGTTATCTGAAAGTTTACACCTTACAAAAGATACACCATAGTACCATGCTGTTCCCGAGATATTTACTGAGCAAAGGAAACATTTCTCTCACAATCCCAGAGATTCAAGGCCACACAGGCCGACCTGACGGGGAACTTAGTCTAGTGGCCCATCCTCAGGAAAGGAAAGGGCCCTCCTCCAAGAATGGTTCCGATGTGGCCAGAGCAGGAAACGCAGGCAAGAGCATCTCCCCCTTCATCAAACAGGCCGCCTTCAGAATTCAGCCCCACTTTTCCAAGTACCACTAAACAACAAATTTGGAGCTTAGTAAGTATTTACTCACATTGCACAGAATAACTAGTAGCAGTCTCTAGAATCCAGGCAGCCTATCAAACTGTGTCCTTCTTTTACTTTAACTATTACTATTAGTAATGAAACCATTTGTGGAGTGTTTACATAATAATAAACCTACCACAGTGGAGTCTGCGCTGTGAGAGACTGAGCAGGTGGGCAAATGCTGAGTCCTGCCTTTGGTGTCGAACTGCCCTCAGACTCACACAGGTGCACATACACTTAGACATAGCCCACTCTCCTCCCCGACCTCCTAGAGGAGATGCAGCGGGGGACGGGGAGAGAGGCTGTGTATGGTATAAAAATAAAAACACGATTAGTAGACAGAATCTGTGTTACCAAATCAGGCCGTTTTTTTTTTTTTTAAATCAGGTCAGTTGTGCAGGCACGTCCCACCAAAGACAGACACTGAAGGGAATCTCAAAACATCTGTTAAAGTTGGTCATACTCGGCCAATGTAAATCAGGAGGCTGTGCTGACATTGAAGCTTTGGTCTTCTTGACGTTAGTAACGCTACGAACTTTTCCTACGAACTTTTCATTTTCCAACTGTTATGATGTCAATTAAATGCTGCAAGAATGGAGAACGTGCATAAAGGAAGACAATAAAGACTCCTAAGGGTCTGCTCGTTGTAAACGTGCTACAGAAACACAAGAAGGGCAAAAATGAAAGACAAAGCGGATGCCTGGGAATCGATCACCCTGCCCTCCCACGAGAAAAACTTGCTTAAAAGCCAACAACGGGACTACATATACCAGATACTGATTTAACTCTGCCTCTGACGGCCTTTACTGTTATGTAACCTTTTCTCGGTCTCAGTCTCCCCAAATGTAAAACTACCCCCATGGGAGTGAAAAATGTTTCCTAAAAAATGAATGCAGAGAAATCCCTGGTTAGGACTCGGCGCTCTCACTGCCGAGGGCGAGGGTTCAATCCCTGGCCAGGGAACTAAGATCCCGTAAGCCGTGCAGCATGGCAAAAAGAATGCAGAGTGTGGGGCCAAGTCCTGGAGGCCGAATAAATTCGGTTCACAGTGACCTCTTCCTGCACTTTTCCCAAGATTTGAGCTCACACCGTGTGGATTCCCCCAGACTCAGTGACCTTCCCCAGAAATAGCAAAATCAGCCTTCATTTTGGCTGAAGCGCCTTCCCTTTTCTTTTAGGTCAGTAAGAAAAAATTACAGAGGAGAACCTGCCAGCAGTCACCCTCTCCCAACAGCAGCCACTGCGTCAGCCTATTAATAACCAAGCCCAGTTCCGAGTGGCAGCAGCTCCAAGGCAAAACCCCACACGCTGTAACCCAGCCCCCAGGATCGATAGACCGACTTCAGTAATTAGTCTGCCTGCTTCCGTGGCTACGCCGGGCCTCGTCAATTAAGCCTGCACAGCCCTGCCAAACAACAGTGGGGTGACGCTTTCATTTTGGAATAAGTAGAAAATTACAAAAGCGATACCCACACTGCTTTTCATTGTTAAGGATCTAAGAGGCATTTTACATGAGTTCTCTTACTTCTGAAAAGGCAGCCAACGTTTGTTTTCACATTAGTGAATGGTGCTCAAAATAAGCATGAGACACGCCGGTAGGCGAGGCCTCCAGCTGTGATCCAGGGCCGCCTGGATCAAGGTCACTAAGGGGGGTGGGGAGGGGTTACTGTCAAATGCAGATTCCTGAGCCCCGTTTTAAAGCGGCTCTGAATCAGACTTGATGTTTGCGGGGATGAGGGCAGGAACATGCATTTTCAGAGCTCCCTAGGCGCTAATCGGCGCACGAAAGTCCAAGAATCACCCAGAGAGGCATCCTGTCAGCTCTGAGCCATCTCCCCAGGCTGACAAGCCTCCCAGCCACTCCACCACCGACTCCTGCCGTGACACCTTGTAAGTGCTTTAAGACGCCCGCTCCAAAGTGCAGACAGGGCAGCCACCCCGCGGCAGTGTGCGCTACACTGTGAAGCGAGGGTGGGCCCTGCGAACAAGTAAGAACTGCCCCAACCAAGACACCTGTGCGCTGCAGACAGCTGTGCCCACACTGCCTGGGGAGAAAGGCAGACCCGGGGACAAGGCTCCGGGAACACATGCCCTCTGACTTTGAAACTCTACCTCTGGGCCGGTTTAAACGTTACTGAAGGATAAAAAAATAAACCTAACTGAGACTCCTAAGAGAAGTGAAATGTTCCCGACTGGGAAGGCTAAGGATTAGACAGCTGTCAATTCTCCCTAGGAAAAATCTACAAACTGCAATCCAATCGAAATCCCATTGGAATGTTTATAAAACAAAACTTGAACATTCTGAAGCTCTTATGAAAAAAATGAGTGGGGCTTCCCTGGTGGCACAGTGGTTAAGAACCTGCCTGCCAATGCAGGGGACACGGGTTCGAGCCCTGGTCCGGGAAGATCCCACATGCCGTGGAGCAACTAAGCCCGTGCACCACAACTACTGAGCCTGCGCTCTAGAGCCCGCGAGCCACAACGACTGAGGCTGCGCACCACAACTACTGAAGCCCGCGCACCTAGAGCCCGTGCTCCACAAGAGAAGCCACCGAAATGAGCAGTCCACGCACCTCAACGAAGGGTAGCCCCCGCTCGCCACAACTAGAGAAAGCTCGTACGCAGCAACAAAGACCCAATGCAACCAAATATAAAAAAAATTTTTTAATTAAAAAAAAAAAATGAGTGCATGACAAATTTTTTAAGTAAATGAGAAAAACCTTCCTGCTATCCAAATAAACCACAGAGCTATAGCGATTAAAGTGGAGCGATACTAGAACAGGTGGGAAGAGAAGATCAAGGAATCAGAAGAAAACCCGGAAACATCCAGACCCTTCTGGACTGTGTGTGTGCACGCACGTGTGCCTGCACCGGCCCTGTGGCCCAGTCTGCAGGCACACGTGCGTGCACACACACTCAGGCACATGTTGCTCTGCATCTCAGCTTTTTGTACACAGGTTTTTGTACAAGCTTTTTTGTACAAAATGAGAGGGAACATTTCTTTAGAGTATATTCCTAAAAGTGAAGATGGGGTCGAGGGGCAGGCACAAGCAACGGGATGCTGGAACGACGGGTGCTGCCAGCCGACACTTCAGCCAGCGGGAGGGACCCCTGCTTGCCCAGCCCTCGCCGCCTGACAGTCCGACCTTCCGTGTGAGCCACGCGTGGCTGCCGCTTGCTGCTTGCTACTCTACACAAAGTCTCTATTCTGAACATGAGCTCGCTTCACGCTGTAAACCTGTCACCACTCCCACACTTTCCTGGTGGCATCATTCCTGACAAAAACCTTAACATTCCCCATGGTCAGACAGTCACCCTCTCGTGGCTTCCGGTGTGTGACTCACTTAGGGAGCCTTCCCTGAGACGTGCTTGCTCCCTACACACGGTGGCTGCAGACACTGTAACAGCAAGGAACGGGCCACACAGGGCACACCTTCCTCGCTGGTCTCACAGAACACGCTGGGCCAGGGCAGGGGAAGGGCTGCGGCTGTGCGCACGCCCAGGCACCGAGCCCAGCGCCCACGAGGACAAAGGGGAACGGAGGCCGTCACCACACAGTATCTCTCGCACACCGCTTCTGATTTCTTGCATCCCACCAGGGTCCTTAAAAGCAGAGCCAGCCTCAAACACAACGCATCTGGGAACCGTAGGCACATGAAGCAGCGGTAACTGAACTGGGCTGAGCAGCAGAGACACAGAAATTCAGCCGGTCGATTAAAATCTCCCGGCAGACAGAGTAAGAGGAGAAGCCAGGGGCAGGCCCTCCGCCCCCCGACCTTCAGCCCCGCAGGGACCGCGGGCTCTGGTGAAACGCACCGCCGCACCCCTGGCCGCTGAAGAGAGCAGCTCAGCGCAGCTCTGCCCGGCTGCCCATCCCCCACTGAGAACCAGAGATGATGGCCCAGGAGGTCGGCTCAAAAAAAAGACGCCGTAGACAAAAAAGACAAAAAGTAAAGCGCCTAACCCTTTCCCTGCCACACCACTCTATCCAGGCTAGAGCAGGGGGGCTGAGAAAGGCAGCTCAGTTCTGCCTCTGCACCTTCACTTTAGCATTTAGTAGGTCCCCCAGTATACCTTTGGGAATTCTCCCACTTTAATTACAATCAGCAAAAAAGTAATGCGAGACCTGCTCACCAGGAACAACTTCTGACGTCGGACACAGGCCTCGAATGCCGAGTAACCAGGCTGATAACGCCGGGACACAGCTCAAGTCGCGCAATGAGGCGGGGCTAGGGACAGCGGGCGCGGCGAGCTCTGCAAAGGGCAGTGACTGCATGTCACTAGTGCCTCCCTGCTTCCTCGGAGCGAACACCTGCAACACCTGTCACGGAACCGGAAAGATCTGAAGGCCACGAGAAAGCACGCGCCACAACACAGCCCAGCAGGCCACTGCGGGACACCCCACAACATGCCGCCACCATCAACACCAGGCCCCACGGGTGCTGCTTCCTCACGGAGCCATTCACCGTCCCTCACCCATACGTTACAGGCAAAAGCTACCAAAGCTGACAAACATGCAACGAAAACATCAAGAACCAATTCACCAGAAGTGAACAAAGAAATAACAACTGCATTTTGAAAAGAATAACTGAAGCAAAGCAAGAAAGACAAAAAAGGGTACATGCTCTGGGCCTGAACACTCTTTAAATTAAGGGGAAAATGAAAATGACTAGGTCTCGGGCTTCCCTGGTGGCGCACTGGTTGAGAATCTGCCTGCCAATGCAGGGGACACGGGTTCGAGCCCTGGTCTGGGAAGATCCCACATGCCGCGGAGCAACTACGCCCGTGAGCCACAACTACTGAGCCTGCGCGTCTGGAGCCTGTGCTCCGCAACAGGAGAGGCCGCGACAGTGAGAGGCCCGCGCACCGCGATGAAGAGTGGCCCCCGCTCGCCGCAACTAGAGAAAGCCCTCGCACAGAAACGAAGACCCAACACAGCCAAAAATAAATAAATAAATTTAAAAAAAAAAAGAAAAGAAAATGACTAGGTCTTAACATATACACAGCAAAATCAATTTTTAATGCGAAAAGTTCTTAGTTGCCATGCGTTTCCCAAAGCAAGCAAGAGAAGGAGACGCAAGCGGCGCTCAGGAGAGCGCTCCAGGGCTCACCCTGGGCCCAGCTTTACTAGGACTGCTCTCCAGAGCTTCCCCGGCAGCTTAGCGAGCTTGGGAATGTCTGAGCACCTTCCACTCACTCTCACGGTCAACTCTTTACACTGAGTCTAACGCTCCAGGCTGGAAGCCGATCTGAGCTGGCCGACAGCCAGGTATTCACGGGCTCCTAAAAGGCCCCTCAGGGGACCACGGAGCACACCCTCCAGGGACCTCCCTCGGATGCAAGTCCCGGGACCGGAGAGCAGTCCTGAACCCCCCCGAATTCCGCTCCGCTGAGGCGGGGAGCCTGGCGGCCGCTTTAACAATACAAAGCCAGTGCCCCAGAGCCGCGCGTGCACCCCACGAGGGCAAAGCCACTGACTCCACTTTCAATCCGTCGTGCTACTAGGCTTCTTCTTGTACATAATTTATACGCAGACACACCGTCCGTCTCTCTACAGAGTCAGGCGTGTGGCTCTGCCCACGGAGACTGCAGGGGTGAAGGTGACAACCACAGGTCAACGTCACCGACAGAAGCTGGAGTCGAGCATCAACGATGGCCGAGCCTGGTTTATTGAACAGTGACGTAAAGCCTCCCCTGTCCTTCCTCTTAAAAGCTCCACTATTCCTATGTCAAGCAGACCTATCCGGATGCTTCCTCTCAGTGACACGGCACTCCACTGGCAACAAGCTGAAACCCAGAGCCTCCTCTGGGGCGATAAACAGACAGGAGAACTGCAGCAAAACATGATCATCGTTGACGCTGACGAGGGGAGGGAGGACCAGGAAAATGAGCCCGGATGCGGCGCTGGTCCCAGAGACCCTGGCAACGCCTTCCACGAAGCCAGATGTCAGGCAGCCGGCACCGGGCCGGGCCACTCCGCGAAGGGGAAGCTCTTCCCTCACTTTGGTTACCAGCCAGGCTGGTCTCCCAGGCGGGCAACCACGCTCCTCGGAGCCCTGGAATTATCCTACAAGAGCCGATCCCACCACCGTGAACCCCAGACGCTGGCACGGGACAGGAGCAGGCCCAGGGGTCATGCTCCTCACCTTACCTGACTTGCTCCCACGTCTTGGTGGCCAAATGCAGGACCCAGAGGTCCCTGTAGTGGTAGAACTGCTCTCCATCGGGAGAGGCAAACTCCCCGCCAAAGATCCACAGCTGTCCGCCACCCTGGGGCACCACCACAGCCTGTTGAGAGAATGGTGACAGGTCAGGGCACAGCCATACAGCTCTCAGGTAAAACCGGAGCCCCTCCCCCAGACCACCCGGTGTCAAGCCCTGACCTCGTCTTCAAATGCCTGCCCCATCAGGTCCTTCTCGCGGCCTGCCCCTCTGTGGTTCTGCTGAAGGCCCAGGGCTCACAGGCCACGTGGGAACCAGGCGGGACCGCCTGGGCTGGCAGAGCCACACAAGCCACTGGTGGGCCAGCCCGCCCTGAGAGTCACCAGCCCTGGGCCCAGACAGCGAAGGAGGCAACTGGGCCCGTCCTTCACACCAAGGGGGTGCGGGACGGGAACCTGTTGAGGGGCCATCTGGCCAGGGGCTCACAAGCAGTGCCGACGGCAGCAGGCACAGTGTGGCCGGGGCAGGGGAACTGGGTCGGGGGCAGCTGGACGCCAGGTGCTCCAAAGCAGCCTGTGTGAATGCCTCCTGCCCTCGCAAACCGCCACGGGCAAGCACACGCTGCGTGGTCAGACGGTGGTTCCCAGGAGGCCCGCCCCCGGGCACCCTCCGAGCACCCTGGGGCTTGCACTGCAGCGCGGTCCTTCTCTTAATTAAGCTTAATGCTGCAGAACTGCGGCTCCATCACCGATGCGGCTCCTGCCCTGGACTAACTGGAGGGTCCTGGTGACACACTTAGGGTGATGTGCCCCCCCCCACCATTTTCACTCAGTCTTGTGCATCCTCTCAGGGCTGACCTATCAAGAGACAAGCCAGCTTCCTAGGACTCTAAAACCCCAGTAATTATAAAGAAAGAAACTGATCACTTCAAATCTTTAAATCAGACATGAGGATTAGCTCAGGCCCAAACCTAACACATTTTTTTGAGCTTAATGAAGTTTAGGTAGTACTTTCACGCTACGCAATACAATATAGTTTTGAAATGTCATATTATAGAAGCTACTGAATGTCCCAGGATAATACCACAAATAATGCATTAACTGGGAAGAACAGTACAGGGAGAATATATGTATGTATACATACATATACACATATACGTATGTGCACACACATGTATACACATGTATGCACGTGTATAGTCCAACTAATATGAAATATAGATGCATAGAACTATGAATCACAGGTGCAGAGAAAAGATGCAGAAAATACAAATTAGGAGTTCTGGAAGAATGGACAATGGACTTACTCTGCTTTCATTATTTTCTTTTTTTTTCCACAATGAATATTTATTACTTACATAAGCAGTTTTCAGAGCCAGTCTTAAAAAATGAAGTCAAACTCCAGGCAAGAAACAGACTGTGACCAGAGTGTGTCTCCCACGTCCCATCACAGGCAGAACTCGGGGGACGACACGAAGGTGGACTGATGGCCGGTGATCTGAGGGCTCTGTATTAACCTCCTCCTCAAAGACCATAAACACCAAGAAAGAGCTAACATACTACTCAAGAGAAGATGAAAACTATAAAGAGACAGGCATAAAACTTCCACTTCTGACCAGGCTCAGCAATCAGCACCATGCCAGCCCTCCCACTGTAAACAAGGAGGAAACTGGACAAAACCTATGAAGCACGACAGCCAGACAACACGACGTGCAGGACCGTGATCCTGAGAGACGGTAAACGAGCAAGGTCAGCCCTCTGACCCCGCAGGCAGTTTCGCACCCTCGTGGTCCTGCTGAGCTGAGGAAACAGAAGCCAGAGTTCCAGGATGCTGAGGCAGCTGGAATTTGCAGGGTCGAGCACCTTGAAGTCTGGGTGGGCTCCCCTGGAGCCCATAAACACTAAGCTGCACGTGTGCAGACTGAGACCGCCAGAGGCCGGGCACCATCACTGAGGCTGAAAACTTGGAAACGACCTGAGCTCACAGGGGGCTCGGAGACAGACAGCTTCCAACCAGAGTGAAAGGTGTCACCGAATACCCAGGGCGTTCACTAGAGACCCCAGAAAGGCCACGCCATGGAGCTACCATGCTTAGAGAAAGCCTCCAAAGGCTCACGGTGATCTGCATGAGGCTGAGCCACCTACCAGAACGAAACTCATCATCTGTTGATGAACGAAAACAAACGCAGACAGTCAACACTCCAGCAGCACTTCACTGAATGGCGTCATGCTCATGGCAGGAGGGGTCTGGGCAACCCAAACACCACCCACTTTACTAGCGTGACACAGACTGAGGACGCTGTCTCCTTGTGGGCCAGGCTGAAACTGCAGAAGGCATCAGAACAATGACAACCTGACAGAGAAGGAGTATGGAGACTCCAGTGGGAATGTTGTGAATAAGAAGACAAGAACTGCTCTGGTGTTCAGAAATGTATCTCAGCTTTGGGGCTTGCCCAGGCTTCCCTAAGATCTGCTTTTGCATTCACAAAGTCTACCATCTAACCACACAGCTCCAGCAGAAAAATGTGACCCATATCAACAAGGTTAGTCAATACAAAGAGACCCAGAAATGACACAGATGAGAGAATCAGCAGACAAGGACTTGAAAAGTTATGAATACGTCCAAAGACTTAGAAGAAAACATGAACATAATAAATAAACATGTAAACAACCAACATTCCCTGGATCTAACAGAGGCAAAGCACTGCCCAGTGACCAGAGTAGGACGGCACTGCTCCCCATACAAGGCAGGGCTGTCCTAGCCAGCATCTACTTTGCTCCTTGTCCCACGAGGCTGTATGCTTCCCAGGTGTTTGGGTTTCTGTATTGTTGTCTTAACTGGAATAAAATCATGTCTAGAAAACCTTAAGTTCACGACTCTCCCTCCAAGGGTGGAAAAAAAGGCACAATGGAGTCCAAACAACATACAGACTCTGTGAATGGATTCTGACATCAGCCACACACGTCAGCTCTGTGAAAGCCAAGTCCTAAAAACGTGCCAGGCCAGCAGGACCAAAGAAAACACAAAATATGGGACATCACCAAGAACGGCAACTGTGTCTTTTCTGTCGCCGTATTGCAGCCCTAGAAGAGTGCCTTGCATGTTAAAGATGCTCAGAATTTCCCAAGGAACAAGTCGGCAACACCTTCTCGGATGGACGGCAATGAAGCTGTGACTGAGCTGGAGGAAAACACTTCCTGCAGCTCATGTGGGCACTGTCCGCGCAATCTGCTCACTCAGCAACAAGCATTTTGTAAACATTACCTCTTCTCCGTAAACTCCTTACTGCTCAGGCTCGCACAAAGGCTGACGAGAACACAGGTGACATTTTTTTAACCATATGGAACCTTTTGTTCTACTGCATGAGAGAATGCATCTTGTTTCAAGTGAGTTTAGTTATTGCTTGGGGAGAAACAAACCATCAGGCGAGTAACAAAACGTGAACTCCGTCTGCGCCCGCACCTCCCACTCCCCACCCCTCCATTCTCAACAGTCCCGTCAGCCCGTCCAGGCACGAGTGTCTGAACATTCTCCCCAGGGGAGGGTGCCGGGAGGGGAGCACCAGCCAAGGCCTGACAGGTCGTCGTCAGGCACACCTTCAGTGGGCCTTGTGACCCCTTCCTTTCTCTCACTGGCTGCATTCATTTTAGAAAAGGCCAATGAACCCTCAAATTACACGCTAAAATAACTTAACCACTGGACCACCAGGGAAGTCCCGGGTTAAGACTCCACGCTCCCAGTGCAGGGAGCATGGGTTCGATCCCTGGTTGGGGAACTAAAATCCCACAAGCCACACAGCACAGCTAAATGAATGAATGAATGAGTGAACAAAATAAAATAATCCCCCAAAAATCTAGAGAGAAAAGACAGAATGAAGGGTCCACGTATAAGCTTTCTCCTTCTACTCATTTTGCCCCTAATTGATTAAAGAACGTGGCTTCTATCATCACATTCATTAAACTAGTCCATAACGAGGAAAAAACTTTTTTAAATATTTATTTATTTATTTATTTGGCGGCACCGGGTCTTAGTTGCAGCACCTGGGATTTAGTTCCCTAACCAGGGATCAAACCTGGGCCCCCTGCGTTGGGAGCATGGAGTCTTAACCACTGGACCACCAGGGAAGTCCCATGAGGGAATTTTTATGCCTCAGAATTTAACGTAGTGGAATCTGAACTGTAATGACCTTTAGGCAAAAGACTTTATAACCAATTTTCTGTTTCCCAGAGCTCTGATTTGTTGTGAAATTCACAGAGTAAACAGCAAGCCAACCTTATCTACAGGGATAACATTAACCCTCAGACTCATAAAGTACTCACAAGATGTACATACAAATCAGAGCCTGCCAAAGTAACTGACTTAAAAATCTCAAAGACTTATGACACTAATTCTTCAAGGACAGAGTTAATAACTGATTAAAACGGATAAGAAAACAAACACCAAAGAAGCACCTCAGCCTGCGTTCCTGGGGCCCGGGAACTGGAGAGGCGCTGAGAGGGGACTGCTCCCCGCCAGGATGGGCCGGGATGGGACAGGACAGGACTAAGTGCTTAGCCTGGAGGCCTGGGGTGGGTGCATTCTCAGAACTGGAGAGGGCTCCAGTGAATGGACTAGAACTTACCAAGATCCATTTATTAATTAAAACCCAGCCTTTCTAAGGTCTAGTTTTTAAACCAGAAAGCGGTGCATGCCTCTCTTCCAGAAGATGAACCAGTCCAAATGCCTGCAAGCCCGGCTATGCACGAGACGTCTATGCAGTTCAGGCAGTCGGCTCCCCCTCACAGACCCCATTTCAATCAGGAGGTCACTCTGAGTGCAGGATTAGAAAAAGGAGACGCACACGCTGTGGAGGGACGTTTCAGTCATGCCGCGGTAGGCTGACCCTGCAGAGGCATCACTCTTTCACATTATCTTTTGAGCCCCAACACTGTCCCAGGTACAACGATGAACAAGACAGACCAATGCCCGCCCTCGCGGAGCGTACGAAGGTGGAACCATGAAACCAGGGCCCCTTCCCTGTAAGTCATCGGCTCTGACAGCGCTCGCTGCGGTGAGCAGAAACGAGCTGAAAGCACGCCGACCTGGCGCTGCTCGCTCAGCGTCCCTGGGCACGACTCATTTCACTCTGCAATACCTATTTTCGGTAACCGCTGACACCTTTCATTCTGTCTTTTTGTCTTCATCTCTCTGGTCACCAGATCTTGGGCCTGTGGGAGCCTCTCTCACTCAAATACAGGAGCATTTTCCTGACTGCTACATGCCAGGCACCACATAGGTGTTTTCACCTAGCTTCACACCACCTGGAGGAGCAGGAGTTCCTCTCCCAGCCTCACAGGTGAAGTCTGAGTGTGAAGCAGCTCAGAAGCAAGTCCAAGTTGGAGAGTGAGGACCAGGTGCAAGGTCCAGCCTCTCCACACCAGGCTGCCTGCCGTCACCAGCTCTAAAGGTCTGTCATGGAACCCCGAGTCAGAGCCCCAGCGAGAGAGGAGGGGAGGCTGATGGCCATACGGACACGTACCTGGTGAGCACAACGCCTCGGAGGTGGGTTGGGGATTTCGACTTTAGTCCAGGCGTCTTTCCTGATGTTGTAGATGTAGAGTTCATTATAGAAAAAAGTCTACAGAAAGGAAGAGGAAATTTAGTGTCACGAATGGTGCTTCCACACAAGCGACAGCAAATGGAAGGTAGGATCTCAATCACTAGCTCTCCCCAGGAAACGTGTTTTCTAAGGCTGGTCCCCGGACCCTTCAGGATGATGACACAATGACAAAGACCATCTCTGGACCGCCATGCAGGGAAGGCGAACTCAGGATTTTGGAACTGTTTCATCTATAGCTCTGAAACACACGGCTTTCTGGTCTGCTCAAAAATAAAAATTACAGGTTGTACAATTTATCAATCGCTCTGCCATTTATCAGCACTTTCCCTATTCAAACACCTTTGGAAACCCATCATGAGGAAGAACAGCAGGGTGCTGGCCCACCTCATGCAGGCGGTAAGAGGCGTGACCCTAAAGGTCCCTAAAGAACCCTGGTGCCTTGTCAAGGACCATGGCCCAGGCCAGTTCTGACATGTGGACACACAAGAGAGGAGTTAAAGGACCATGAATATCTGACATCAGCTTAAAATTAAGTTTCCTCTAAATGAGACCCATGAAAACTTGGAGGGAAAGAAGAAAATATATACTTAACTTTTTGGCCATTGAAATATTCACCACCAAAAAGGATTAATTCATCTTTCTCAGGATGAGCGGAGAGTGAGGCATTTAACCTGCAAGAGACACAAGCAGCAGCTCAACACAAAATCAAACCACTTGACGCCCAAACTGAGAGCCGTTCTCCTTTCCATCAGAGGGCTTCGCCACCAGGGACAGGCCCGTCCTAAACTTCTGTGAGAGAGGAGCCTGGCACTGAAGACAGAAGCTGAGGCACCGTCCTTAGAAGCAGCCTCACTTTCAAGACACTAACACCCAGGCTCAGTCTCCTAGGAGGGCAGGGGCTACTCACACAGCGTTTGGCTGAAAATCATCAGCAGTGGGAAGTCTAGGGGCTCCTATTTATGTGCCAATTTTCCAGAACTGTCCTGTTTTAAAGGTCTATCCTCTTAAATCACAATCTAAACTGTTCTAAGAGGTCCAGTATTGAAGCATTTCAATATACATCCCAGATCCCTTCCATCTAGAAAATGCAAATACTTTTCTACTTACTTCACACACGAGGACAAGAGAATAGCCATAAGGGAATTATAAGTAGGTCCTGACCATTGCAGCAGAAGTAATGAAGGGCACGGTGACTGAGAGGGAAAATACCCTTCTTGCAGAAGCCCTTAGAGCGGCATTCCCCAAGGTGCCCTCCACCACATTAATCCCACAGGATGCTTCTCAAAGGGAAAAGGGTTTCAAGGTCAAGGAAGTCTGGGAAATCTGAAAACTTTTTCTCCTGGGGATTTATTGTAGACAGAGACATTCTATAGGCTGAGAAACTCTGTAGTCAAACCCTCAAGGCAAGATAGTGCGCCCTGGGCTCCGGTACAACCGAGCACCTCATCCTCATGTCCCCATTAAATTACCCCTGAGCCAAGACGTGGGGACGTACACACTTAAACTTGGTGATTTTCCTGGGTTTTTTCCCGTAATGCGATAGAGAGGTGGAGGCGAGAAGGTACTAAGGTTACCACCAAAAGGTCTGCATCCCAGTAGATCTCAGCTCCAACTGCTCCCTTCTGCCAGGAAGCTTCCCAGCTGACCCATGGAACTGCCAACGTCTCACATCATATTGTGACATTACACCTGGCTTTTTGGGCAGCACACTTTAGGAAAAATGTCATCCAAAAGAAGTCAACCTACATTCAAAGTGAATTCCCTCAGGGGTGCTGTACAGATAAAGCCTCAAAGGTCTCAGGGATTTATCTGCTTCAACAATTCAGATGAAAACGTCCACCTACCATGTGTGACTCTTATGCTTGGCCTCAACGATAACACGATAAATACAAGGAAAATCACAGCAGATTCCTAACGGAATTTATGAGTCGAAGAACAAGAAGGATCTGCAACTTTGGGAGCGGCTGCAAAGCCGCTTGTGTCTGCTCAGGGGTAAGCACACTGCTCCCGACCCTGAACAGGTAACAATCGCACGCTGGGGGCGAAGTCATGGGATTCGGGGCCGTGCCCTGCACCCACTGAAGCAGAGGTGGGCACTCTTACCACCTCCCTTCCTGACGTGCTAGACCAAGGCCTCCACTCAGGCCTGAGGGAAACAAAGCAAATCGTTTCTCAACTAAACAAGACAGCCCCAGATGCTCGTGCAGTTAAGGCATTTCCCCTTCTCCGAAGGACATGGCATCTCCTTATCAGGGTCACTCAGCCTCCCTGGGCTCCTAGCTTGATGCACTCCATGTCCGGCCTCTGCTCTGCCAGGAGCAGGTGTAAGAACTATTGAGCCTGAATCCCTGGATCAAATTAGAGAACAACTGGCATTCCGGAGCCAAGGGGACGGGAAGAAAGGAGCAAGAAGCCAGTGAAAACCACAGCCTGGGGCTTCCCTGGTAGCACAGTGGTTAAGAATCCACCTGCCAATGCAGGGGACACGGGTTCGAGACCTAGTCCGGGAAGATCCCACATGCTACGGAGCAACATGTGCCACAACTACTGAGCCTGCACTCTAGAGCCCGCAAGCCATAACTACTGAGCCCGCGAGCCGCAACTACTGGAGCCCACGTGCCTAGAGCCTGTGTTCCGCAACAAGAGAAGCCACTTTAATGAGAGGACTGCACACTGCAATGAAGAGTAGCCTCCGCTCGCTGCAACTAGAGAAAGCCTGCACATAGCAACGAAGACCCAATGCAGCCAAAAATTAATTAATTAATTTTTTAAAAAACAAAAGAAACCCCACAGCCTGCTCCTTCCACAGGGTCTCAAATCCTACAAAAGGTGCTGGAGCTCCTCACATAAACTACAAACCCACCTAAAATGGCTAACAGACAGTTTACATTTAATGGTCCCACTTTTCACATGAGAATTTGAAAGCATTATGAACGAACACAGCAAGAAGTTATCATGATATTAAGTTTCGCACCGTGATGGGCCTTTAGAAACCTAAGAAGCAAGGAGAAGCTCACGGACTGCCCACAGACTGTCACCAGGTGGCGAGCGACCAAACCCACACAACCTCCCTGACCAGCAGAGCAGCTGTGCCCGGAGACCTCGTCGCCGTGTTTCTACACGACAATGAAGCTGAGTTGCCTCACTCCCATTCTTCCTAAGTGGAACTGAAAAAAATGTTTTGTGGGAGCTGATCTGGCGGGTTTTCATGATGAAAATGTCCCAAGTGCCCAGTTACTTATGAAAACACGGTGTCTACTTCAAGCAGTTTTCCAATCTATACCAGAAAACTTCAGGTCGGAAGCTACACTGGAGAGTCCGTGCTGCTTACCTTGGAGAAGGCGGGGAGCAGGGTGTCTCCACGATCCGAGTCTTTCTGGCATCGAGAGCCTGGAAGTGGGCTATGAGGGCTTCGAGGTCCTCCTGTAGACAGACAAGCCACCACACGTGACACGTTTTCTTAAACCCTATCACGTGGCCAGATGCCTGGGTCAGCTTTCCCCAGCCCCTCTGACCTGACCGGGGTCCAGTCACACCCGTGAATTAGAACTTGTTTCTCCCATTTCAAACACACAGAACCTGACACACGCGCAAATACTCAGGGCCTGACCTTCCCGCGCACGGCATGTGCGTCATCTCCTTCCAAACCCTCACCCCGCCCCCCCAAGGCCTTCCTCTCAGACAAGCCCACCCAACTTCACGCCAACACCTTCAGCCACCCCTGGAAACCCAGGCCTGGGCCACCGCACCAGCCTGCTTTGCTGTCTGCAGAGCAGGGTCTGATGTTTTCTTGTTCATTTATTTATTTTGTTTCCACCTACCTCCCACCAACATAACAAAACATAAGCTCCAAATGAACCAGACATGTCAGTCTGCTTAGAACGGCACCTGCGCGGTGGGGGCCCGACATCTATCAGCTGCAGCCAATCCGTGTACGAAGGTCTCCACCGTTAGGAACGCAGAAACCAATTTAGACGTTAAGGCGCCAATTTCCGTGCACAGCTGGGCAGCATTGGAACTCAGTCTTCCTGCCCTAAGTCCCCGCATTTACACTAGTGCCGCCCACCCCGCAGTGATGCATGATCTGTCTGTCACGGGAAAGTCTCCCATCCTTCTCTTCAATGCTCAGCCCAGCACCTTGCTCATGCTGAGACCTGGCATCTGTCCCCCCCATCCTTCCTCCCATCCCACCCCACCCCACCCCACACTACCCCGGCTCTCCTTCCCAGGCTCCACATTCTGCAGGGCCTGAAAGCGGGTCTTCCAGACCCTTCTCCCGCCCTCGCCTGCCTCACATCCCACCCCATCTCCTCACTCTCCCAGCCGCGCTGGCTTCCTCTCAGTTCCTTTCACCAGAGCATCACACCCCCTGGGCCCGAACGGCCACCAGCAACCCCGCCCCCACCGTGTGTACCCCCTTCACCTTCCCGAAGGCAGCCACTCTCTGGAATGGAGGGCTCCTTACTCTCACGCCATCTCTCTATACTTTTACTACACGTTATGTATCCCTAAACTACGTACGTTATTATTTTAGGTTTTTCAATTCCGTGTAAATGTTATCGTACTGAATATTCCCTTGCAACTGGCTTTTTTGCTTAACACTGCTGAAAGAAAGGTTTGATGCCCTGAACCCGTTCGTTGTCACGGTGGCAGAGCTATATGGCTTCGCCACCCATCCAGCTGCTGCCGAACATCTGGGTCACCTCCAAAATTTTCTTTTTTACAAGAAATACTACCACGGCCGTTCTAGTACCTGTCTTTGTGTAGCTGGGGGTAATTTTTCCAAGGTAAACCTTTAGGTGTGTAACTGCTAGGTTGTAGCTTCCACTTTTCTAGGTATCGACAAATTAGGACCCAACTGGCTCTACCAATTTTCACCTTCACGGGACTCCACAAAAACATCCGCTATCCTGTTACCCCTATGTGTAATTAGGTACTCAAAACAAGTTACTGACCCACTTGACCCTTACAGGAAGCCCCGCGTGGAGAAGTGACTGTTGGAGCCTCAATAAGCTCAGAGTTCCTAGCCCACTGTCACTCACCCGAGAAATTATCTTCCTAAAGGCAGAAGGGAAGACTGGAACAAGGTGGGAGAAAGGTGTGGCTGCGATGGGCAGCAGCAGGCCTGGTGGGCCTAGGCCTTCCCGAGTTCCAAAGAATAAATTTAATCAGAGAAGTGAGAAAATGCAGAAAGAAGAAAAACAATCAAGGAAGACAAAATAATAATAGTTTGGTCTTAAAGTCAAGGACCTTCAGTCCCTCCTCAACAGCTGTAGATGATACTCTGCGCCATGTCCTGTGAGCCGTTTCGCAGAAACGGAAACGCCCACCAGGTGGAAGAAGTTAACTGCGTGCTGCCCCCGGAATGCAGACCCCAGACGGGCTGGAAACAGGCTGATGATGTTGACTCCCAATGACCTCACCACCAACCAACAAGAAGAACGCCCACAAGCTGATCACACAACCCACAGCACCCTGTCCCTGACCCTGTCTTTAAAAACCTTCCCTGAAAGCCTTCATGGAGGTCGGGTCTTTTGAGCACCAGCTGCCTGGACTCCTTACCGAGCACCTGCAATAAACCCCGCAGTTGCCCTCACCACAACCCGGGGTCTGTAGGTTGGCTTTGCTGCATGCAGGCGAGGGGACCCAACTTTGGTTCGGTGACTGTCGGGTGACTCGCTTCAACCCCCACCTCCTCCACTTCTTGCCAGTTAATCCAGTAGCCGCTCCCCATGCCCGCACGTTGAACAAATCTCACCAGATTAAAACAAGGTCCAGGAGCCAGGTAAGCTTCCCTCCTACCACTCTAAGGCAGCACTTCTCAAACGGCTGAGTGTCACACTCACGGGGCTGAGGGGCTGGGACAGGGTAGGTCTGGCAGCACAGGCAGCCTAGTCGGGGAAAGCCTCTCCAAGGCGACAACAGGCTGAAAGGTGAAAAGGAGCCAGTGTAGAAAAATGTATTTGGGGTTGAGGTGCAGAAAGAAGGTGGCATATCTGAGACACAGCACAGAGTTGTGTGGCTGGAGGGGAGTGAGCCCAGGTGATGTAGGTCTCCCCAGCAGGGTGAAGAGATGGGGCTTCAATAGGACAGTGTAGAAGGGGAGGAATCTGCGTGACAGCCTCGTGCAGGTGTCAACCAGGTATCTGAGACATGAGTTCTGCACTGGGCAGAACTCCAGGTTGTCCCCCACGACCACTTGCTTAGTCCCCCTGCCAAAAAATGATAGGAGACAGGGAGGGGAAAGGCCCAACCCCATTATCTGACAGATGAGGAAATGGAAACACGAATGCCATAGGAAGAAAAGGGACAAGCGTATGTGGTCAAGAGCTCTGGATCAGGGACATCCGGTCAAATTCCAGCTCCAAGCCACCTCACAGCTGTGTGACCCTGAGCTGCGCGTAACCTGTTAGCTTCTGATTTCCTGTCAGATGGGGACGCCAAAGTTACCTAACTCAATTGGTTGTAAGAATTAAAGCCCAGAGAGCACAATGCCTGGCACGCAACAAACACTCATTAACCACTATAAACCGCCCCGGGTTAGGGAGCCCGTGAGCAATAGTCAATTAAGAGCAGAGCGCTCTCCTCTAAGTTCAGCACTGATCCATTTGTAGACCCTTGTAAAGACAGAGAGAGAGAAAGAGGGGGAGAGAGTAAGAGGGGGAGAGAGTAAGAGGGGTAGGGAGGGAGAGGGAGAGACAGAGACGGAGAGAGACACAGAGAACTGTTCTGGAACGCCCCACAGTTCCACTTACTTATTCCACGGACGCTCACTGCTCAGAGCTGCCGTGAGGATCACGTACCCCTTTTTAAAGCCGAGGACTGAGGCTTGCAGAGGCGCGCCCGCTCAGCCCGGCCCCTCCCAGCGCCCAGCACAGGGGGCCTGGCTACGCACGAGACCCGGGACGAAGGAGGCCAGCCCGCCCGCCGGCCCCGCTCACCTCCTCCTTCCGCGAGCGCTTGGACACCTTCTTCTCCATCTTGGCAGCCGTCTTCTCCGCCCCACGGCCCTTCTTCTCCTTCTTGCCCTTCTTGCCCATCGCGCCGCGTCAGAGAAGATGCCGGGACGCCTGTGAGTCTCGAGCGGCGCGCAGCGCTCAAAAAATACGTGCTGGGCGGCGCGCAGAAAATCGCGTCACTTCCGGTCCGCCCCCCGGCGCGCTTCCGGGGGCGGGGCGGAGTGGGCGGAGTGGGCGGAGTGGGCGGAGTGGGCGGAGTGGGCGGAGTGGGCGGAGTGGGCGGAGTGGGCGGGCCTGGGCCGGGGGATGGAGGCTTTACCGGTTCGTTGTGCTCCGCCTTTGGAAACGGGCTTGGGGGCCTCGGGCTCTGGGTGGCGTCCGCCTGGAAGCAGTGGGGCCCCGTCCCCGTCCCCGTGCCGTCCGCCCTCAGCTCGGAGACCTCCTCCGGGGGACTCGACGCCTGTTGTTCCCGCCGCCACCGGGCCCGGGCCTGAAGGTTGGCTTCAGTGTCTGCCGTGTTTACGCATATTGCTTAGTACGTGCACATTGCACAGTGACCCAGCTGGCTGACTCGGTAAATGAGCCGCGTTTTGTCAGCGCGAACCCTTGTACGAGTCAAATGATTGCTGTGGCTTCGCTCCCCATAGAGATGCTTATGCACTTAAAGGATTCGCAGACCCTGAGCGCCAGATATTGTTAGGGGCTGAGGGTACTGTGCTCAGCAAGAAAAACAGCCCTGCCAGTCCGCCTTCTAGGTGACTCCTTAAGTGTCCTGTGTGAGGGGACTTGTTTCTTCATGATCGAGCAGAGCTGATGACACCCCCTCCGAGAGCAGTCAGTGTTCCAAGTCTGGGAAGCCAAAACCGCCCACTAGCATTTGACTCAAATGATTTAGTAAACGGGAAAAACCACAGGTAGAACGTGGAATGCTATGGTTTGGACAGAGCAGAGTGAAAATGCTTCTCATTGCTTAGAAGATGTCATCTTTGGGCTTGTGATCAAGGAAACAGGATAAATTAAGGACAAGCACAAGCAAACATTTGGCAAAGGGAAAGCATAAATCAGGAAATAATCTCTTTTCCTACTTTGTGGGTGAACCACCACAAGGCTCAGCCTTAAAGAAATTGTGACAGGCTGGGACCTGAGACCTTTTGGTGCAGTGCTTGCACCTGGACAAATCGCCTCCAAACAAAATACAAAGAAACTAAGGGATTAAAAATAACTGCATGCATGTGGCAGTTGGGGCAAACTATGAACAAGATACAAAAAGACAAAAGACCCAACTGCCACTTCTGAGGAGTAAGGAAGCAAAGCACGGGTACTGCAAATGATCCCTCTACTCAGCACCGCCAAGTTGCGGGGGGGGCAGACCACCAAAGCCACTGCTGGAGACCAACCCGTGGACCGGCTCATGCCCTCACCCCATGTAAGGTACCAGCTCGCCCCCCCCACCCCCATCCCCCATCAGGGAGCAAGCAAAGGAACCTGCTACTTGGTTTCGCTCCCTCGTGCTGCAGCACAAGTCCCAATAAAGCCTTGCCTGAATTTCTTCTCTGGCCTCTTATCAATTTCTATTGATTAAGGAGTCCAAGAATCCTGGTCTGTAACAAAATCAACTTAGATCCAATCAATTTACTAATCTCTGAGCAGCCAGGGAGGAATGCTTTTTCAGCCAACTCCAAGCCTTGTCCATTAGCCTAGTCTTCCAGAAGAAAAATAGGGCTTCCCTGGTGGCACAGTAGATAAGAATCCTCCTGTCAACGAAGTGGACATGGGTTCAAGCCCTGGTCCGGGAAGATCCCACATGCCGCGGAGAAACTAAGCCCGTGCGCCACAACTACTGAGCCTGCTATCTAGAGCCCGTGAGCCACAACTACTGAAGCCCGTGCGCCTAGAGCCTGTGCTCTACAACAAGAGAAGCCACCACAAGGAAAAGCCCACGCACCACAGCGAAGAGTAGCCCCGCCCGCCACAACTAGAGAAAGCCCGCGCACAGCAACGAAGACCCAACATAGACAAAAATAAATTTAAAAATTAAATCTTTAAAAAAAAGAAAAAGAAAATTTGGGGAACTACGGGGTGTTGGGGGGGGTGGAATAGGATTCAAGCTGCTGCCGTCCCCAACACTGATTGTAGGAGAATGGGAGGACATGTGAGATGATAGAGAAAAGAACCAGCTAGAAGCCAATTGGAAGGGAGCTGCAGAATTTCACAGGAACCTGGCCCCTGAACCTGCAGACATAATCGCTTTCAACAATGAGCTACAAATGGCGAAAGCCTCACTAGTGCTCCTCAGAAACCATTACTTTCCCTCTAGTGCAATATGACTAAGAGCATGCCTAATCCTTTTATACTTTTCTGAGAATATTAGGTAACCTGGAGGCAATACACTTGAAGTAAGATGGCCCTTCAGTCACAGCGCATCTGTCTGCAACACATTACGGGGGTCGCCTCTTAAGAGCTACGGAAGGGGGAGCCTATTCCCTGCTGAAGATTTGGAAGGATCTGGTAGATGCAGGATTTCATACTTTTATTATCTGAAAGAATCTTGAAGCTCAATTGGAAGGCTCTTGGAATTAATAGTGTCATGGTGATTTACGTGAGGTTGAAACTCTCATTACCAAGAAAGAAGGAGAAGAGAACATTTAAAATGAGATCAGAATCCTAAAATAGTAGAAAGATTAAGTACACGGTCCTATTTTAGTGAAATTCACATTTTTGAAACTTTAATGAATAATCTTAAATCTAATATATCATTAACATTTAGTGTACCTTTTGTGTGGTCAGGCGCCCTCTGCTGTCTTCAAGTTGAAATCTAGAAGAGAAAAAATTAACAATACACCTAACATCTAATTACCCTCACCACAAATAATCAGTGTAATTGGAGAGATCTCCCAAGTGTGCTATAGATGCAGTGGGTCTTTGTACTTTCCCACCTGGAAAGTGATCATATTAAACCCACCCACCTACTACACAGAACTCTTTTTTTTTTTTAAGACACCAATTGTACTTGAACATTTGTTATTATTATTATTTTTTAAATTAATTTATTTATTTTTGGCTGCGTTGGGTCTTCGTTTCTGTGCGAGGGCTTTCTCTAGTTGTGGCGAGCGGGGGCCACTCTTCATCGTGGTGCGCGGGCCTCTCACTATCGCGGCCTCTCTTGTTGTGGAGCACAGGCTCCAGACACACAGGCTCAGTAGTTGCGGCTCACGGGCCTAGTTGCTCCGCGGCATGTGGGATCTTCCCAGACCAGGGCTCGAACCCGTGTCCCCTGCATTAGCAGGCAGATTCTCAACCACTGCGCCACCAGGGAAGACCCCTACACAGAACTCTTGAGAGAATCAAGTGAAATTTAAAAAGCTTAGAAAAGTAAAAAGCAAAATACAAATTTAAGAGATTCTCTGTGCTGCAAAGTGGGGTCACGGTTTTGAACTGGCTGACGATCATTTCATTTAACAACATTAATTGGTTACCACAATGCGGGGATGTTGTACCAGGACACGTGAGACACAAAACAGAAGACCCAGCCACCAGCTTCAAGGAGGTTTTGTTCTAATGAGATAAACACGATGATATTCCTCAAATGCTCTGTGAAATGAAGCAGGGAATAAGTACAGAAGGAGAGGATGGGGGGAGAAGGGGAAGAGGGAAGGCAAGGGAGGGAGTGACATCAAAACCCTTGTTTCATGTATTTTGTCCAGTTTAATAGACATGTGAGGGGAAAGGGGAAACCCAGTCTCTCTGCTCCATCGTGGCTGAAAGCAAAACTTTCTCCTCTTTTGGGTCAAAGTGTGCTGTTTAATTTCCAAACATTTGGAGATCCTTCTGTTATTTATTTCTAATCCAATTCATTGATTTGAGAGATCTCAGAATTCAGTGCTCTCCATTTCCCTTTAATTCTACTTCAGCTGCATCCTACAAATCTTAATATGTTGTTTTGATTTTCATTCAGTTCAAGATACTTCCTGATTCCCTTTTTGATTTCTTCTTTGACCCTTGGGCTACTTAGAAGTGTGTTATTTCATTTCCAGACATTTGGAGATTTTCTAAAGATCTTTCTGGAAAGTAATTTTTTTTCTCCACCTGCTTTTGCGTTTTTTTTTCTTCATCTCCATTATCCTGCAGTTTCACTAAGATACGTTTAGACATTTATTTCTTTGTATTCACTTTGCTTGGGAATTGCTGGTCCTCGTGAGGCTGTGTGTGGTGGCCTTACAGGCCCGGGATTTCTCTGTCATCCTCTCTTCAGAGGATGCCGTTGCCCCCTCGTCTCTCTCTTCTCCTGGGTCTGTTAACCTCTCTTCTCCGTTTTCCCTCTGTTTGTCCCTCTGTGCTGCATTCTAGATAATTCCTCCTTTTATCTGCTGGTTCATGGATTGTTTGCTCAGCCCCATCACATCTGTCTAACTTGTCCATATAATTTTTTATTATGATTAGTAATTTTCAGAGCTTCAATTTTTCTCAAATCTGCTGGATCACTTTTATAGCTTTCAGTTCCCTGCAGATGTTTTCAAGCTTGTCTTGTCCTTAAATAATGTATGTTAATCAGTTTGTGCTGCAGTGACGCTGCTCATATCCTTGAAGAACTGCTTGTGAATAACCTTCGAAAGATTTCAGCGAAAGCATCTTTTTCCCAAGGGTAATTGCTTTTGCTTCTGCCAGACAGCCTTGGACACTGCCAGCTCATGACATCCTGAGTCCAGATTAGTGTCTTAAGTTTCTTTTGGACAACCCAGGTGATGTAAATTGAGGCTGAGAATCCAAGGACAGCCTGGATGTGGTTACAGTATCTCAGGGACCTTGCCTTCCCACATACCCCGCTCGGCACTGGGGTGACCTTCTCTGTTCCCGAGGTTCTGGGCAGCAGGCTTACTTCTGCTGCACCCTCATCCTCAGGCACAGCTCTTGGCACCTTAGCTTCATCTGCAGGGAACGGCCCTGTAGCTCCCACCTAGGACAGCCTTGGATTTGCTGAGCTTTCTCCTTGCCCTTTGAGGCTGTCAAACCCAAGTCAAACATGGCAACACTTGCCCATGCCCGGAAGCAAAAGCCATCTCAGAGCCCAGCCTCTACTCAGTTTTTTTTTGTATGTACTTCCCGTTAGGTTCCGATTTGGTGATTCTTTACTCCTTGTTACCCTTCTGATGCCTTTAAGAAGACTCATTTCAACATTTATCCATCATTTTCTAGTTTGAATGGGAGGATTGGTCCAGATAACTTAGTCTACCATATTACAGCACTGCTTCAGTCTTTAAATGGTATTTTTCAGTGTGTCATTAATATATACTAACTTTTAAAATTCGGAAAATACAGGCACAGCCCGTATTTCTTCTCTCCCACGCACATCCACGCTTAGCATGGGGGGGAATTTCCTGCTGACTGATTTTAAGCAAAGATCTGTGTTGTAGTTTCACTCATCTGCTTGGCTCAGAAGTGCAGGGCCTTCTTCATTCTTGCCATTGCCCCATCTTCTTTATCACCCATCTCAGAGCCATCACATGAAGATCAAGGACATTCTGTAAGTCATCAGATGCAAAAATTGGGGAGGAGGAAACACCAAAACCTAGATAATAGTGCAGGAAATGCGACGAAAGACAGAGCCGTGCTGGGTATGTTAACTGCAAACTCGAAAGGCACCTGTAACATCACAGCGAGTCAGGGAACAGGTTGTGATGAAGCCAACGACCTTGCGTGCTGCCCTGTGAGCCTGCAACTGCTCATCTGTTTCCCGGCCACTGTGTCCCCTAAACCTGCCCAAACACAGCCCAAAGCCAGCTTTCCTGCACGCAGATTTCGAGGCAGCAGCCTAGAGAACATGCAGTGTGCGAAACTGCAAATCTGTCCCTAAGGTTAAATTTGTTTTTAAAAAGGTAAAACTCCTTGCCCAAATAGTTGGAGATATTGGTGATTCTTTAAGTTGATTTTTTTAAATCCCCGTAATATCACTGTTTTGAGCATCTGGCCCTTTAATCCTGCCTGACCCAGGAACCAGCTCAGTTTTCAAGCCTGATCATCTCACAGTCAGCAATTTATGCTCAGGGTTCATAGCCGTGGCCCCTTAAATTCCAGCTGCCCGGCTTTGAAAATAGATCGCACGCACTAAACTTTCTAATTCTCCAGAAGGGCTGTTCTCCCGCCTCTTCCAGAGAGGCTCTGACCTCAGGCCATCTGGAGGGGGCCAGGTGTTAACCCTTCACGGAATCGCAGTTCTGAAACCTAAGTTCTGGGCAGAGACCTAACCACATCCTCCTATCCTTGGCCGTTAACTGCATCATTCATGAATGATGCAATTAATATAAAACGTGTGAAATGCAACAAAGACTTCTTCTACATGAAAACCTGAGAGTTCTACGTTGTTAGAGAGCACTCAAAGACTGGATTGGAGAATTGGTTAAGTGGTGCCCAGTATTTCAAAGGCATGCCAGGAATAATGTTCATGTTATCTGATTTCCAAGTAAGTCAAGATTTTCCCATTAATGCATTTCCTGGAATGGTCCCCAGGATACGCTAGGAGCTAGGATACGCTGGAGCTTATTGCTTTATAGTAATCCATGTGCTGTGTCTCTCCTCCGCTAGGTGTCAGTCTCCCTCAGGCTGTACCTTATTCACCTTCGTATCCCCAGGACAAAAATGTTGCACTATTTGCTAAATGTTAATAAATTATGAATAAACAGCGAATGAATCAAACCCCCCAAATGACAGCACGACTTGATGCAGAGAAGGTTTGTCCACCATGGTCAGAGGAGGGGAATGTTTGAGCTGGTCAAATATTTCACAATAATGTCCTGTATGTGGATCACTCATTCCCAAAGACTAAGAACCACACACACTGGAAATCAAAACTCAAGGGAGATAAAAATGAAGACCTAGAAAGATCTGTTAGAGGAACATAGGACCGGTGAATAAATGCACAGTCGACACATTTTGAATAAGATGCCTGTCCTATCTTCCCTGAGAAGCAGCTTCGATTGCAGGTTTCATCCTCTCATAGCAAACTTTTAGACTCTGATCCTCCACATCCCCACTAACGGGTTTGGTGTAGGCTCTCACCCCGATTCCTATCTCACACTGGCTGTTCTTCCTTCCTGCCTTCTCTTGACTGAAAGGAAAAGGCACAGCGTAAAAGTTGTCAGTTAAGTTCATTCGGGGACCTTCCTGAGGACTATACCCCTCTCAGAAGAGATAAGGGAGAAGCCAGGATATATAGGAATTTTTTGCTGGGAAAAATATGTAATCAAGCATGAAAAGATTACTGCTAATCACAAAGAACGGCCATCTCAAGTTAATGATTTTAGTGTGCTTTTCTACGTGTGGAAAGATGCAAGAATCTGGGGTCATTGAGACTTTTCCTTAGATATGTAACTTCACTATCTAAGGGGTCTGTATCCAAAGCACAGAGTGCTTCCTGTTTTTTTCCATCCTGAATTCCCCTCACTGTTGGTGGGCGACTGCAGGGGCCAAAGGCTTGATCCTTGTAGCAGTGGAGTGGCGGGCAACTTTTTCTCCTTACTCTCCCTTCCTCCCTTCTTTCTCTCTTTCTCTCACCATCCCCCACCCCCCTTCCTTCCTTAGTGTTTTTCTCTCTGGCCTGAGAAGGAAGGCCTGGGGTGGGCAGAGGGGAATTCTGCCTCGATGGGCCCCGGAAACACTGTCAATGTTGAGAGTTAAAACAAAAAGTAGGTTATTCCGGGGAATGGGTGGAAGCTGATCAAAGGCAAAATCGTGACGCCGGTGAAATTGCTGTGAAGCTGTGCAAGGCCCTCATGCTCCTCTGCCACCCGGACCCTCCCAGGTAGGACTCCACTCCGAGGCCTTAACATCCCATCAAAATGTCTTACCTCCCAGTCTCTCAGATAACCTCTCTCTAGGATGACAGCATTAACTAGTGATTTTATAAGGATTGCAGATGCTCCACATATGTCATCAGGGAAATGCAAGTTAAAACAGCCAGGAGACGCCTCCACACACCCATCAGAATGCCCAAAACCCAGAACACTGACAATACCAAATGCTGGTGAGGACATGGGGCATAGTTTTACATGAGTCATGTCGGGGAAGACTTTTCCTCTACCCTTCTAGGCTCTTCTGCCTGGTCTATGAATTGGATTGGCATGGGACAGATTAACAGGAGAAAAATCAAAGTTTAATAACACGTATACATGGGAGAGATCCAGAAAAGCTGAGTAACTCACCAAAATGGCCGAAACCCTCGCCTTAAATACCATTTTCAGCTAAACACAAAAGAGGATGGTGAGGGCGGTGGTTTGGGACTTCATAGGGGAGGAAGGTCATTCACGTGGAGATGTTGGTAAATATCTGTTTGCTGGGCTGGGCAGAGACAATGGGACGCCGAGTGGACCCTGATCTCCGCTGGCCCATATTCTTTGCAGACATATCAGGGGATAGCTCTATTCTGGGAACAAGCCCTCTATCTAAATCCTTCGGGCAGCTGGAGGAAGGTCAAAGATTTTTCCCGAGACTTTTGGTGTCTTGATTGTTTTCAGCTTGAAATAATTTGCAGGCCAGAGACATTTTGGGTGTCTGGCCTGCAAATTTTGTTCCCCTACAGTAATGTATTTAATGTTACCCTCGATTCATCCAAAAAAAGTAGCAAGCCTGTAAGAGCAGTGCTACAGCAGGTGGGGTCTCGGGAGCCAATGCCCACCGCCCAGAAAGTAGGTTTTTGGGGTGCTGTCTCTAGGACACGGATATGAAACTGCAGGCTCTCGAGTGGGTGGCATGCAAGGCTCACGGTGTCACTACAGCCTGCTCACCGACCAATTGCTGTGCATTTGACGTTAATGGTTGCTTCCTGGCTGGCAGAAGACCCCGTCTTCCTGGGATACCTCTGAGATACCCCAATAAAGATGAGGAAACATCTGTCACAGGCTGGGCCACCTAGCAAGGGCTCTACCCACAGGCACATGGGAAATGTTCACATTAGTATATGTTTAATAATAATAATAAAAGAACAAGCAAAAAAAGAAAAAAAGAGAGAGAAAACCTGGTCACCAGACTTACCACATTAAAAATTCCCAGGTACTGGGACTTCCCTGGCAGTCCAGAGGTTAAGACTCCACGCTTCCACCGCAAGGGGCACGGGTTCGATCCCTGGTCGGGGAGCTACGATCCCACGTGCCGCGTGGTGTGGCCAAAAAAAAAAAGAAATTACCAGGTACTATGTGAACCGGGCATCCTCCCCCTGCCCTGACCCCTCCCCACTTCTGACCCTTGACATGGAGGAGGCATCGAAGGGTCTGCTGTCAGCATTACTTGGTGATAAAATAATGACTTGGTGACAATACTCTTCAAGGCAGGAGGGGGTGTCTTGTTTTGTCTTAGCATCAGGCCACTTTGGTCCGAGCGGCCAGGGCAGAGCAGGCTGAGTACCCTCTGGCTTTTACTGAGACAGAGCCGCCCGGACCCTCTCCTGGGCCGAGGACGGAAGGACGCAGACTCGGGGATCTGGGCTCAGCAAGAGCAGACGGAGCCCCCTTAGGGTTGAGGAGCAGCCCCATGGTCCTAGTGGACCACCAGAACCCATAGCCGGGAGCCAGGCCCAGGGCCACAGTGCTGTGGACATAGTCCGCACAAGGAGAAAGGGGCCTGAGGGGTGAGCTCACCCTACCCCACACACCCTCATGACCCCCAGCCAGGAAGGCGCCCGTGGGGTGGGGAGGGCCTGGGTCACCCGGGATGGGACGGACAGGCCTTGGTGTCCCCAGCCTCCCGTGGGGGGATGCAGACAGCGTAGAAGCCGGGAGGAGCACGGAGGCAGCAATATGGGAGCTGGCCACCAGAGGTCAGCCTTTCCCCACAGACGGCCACAGGCCATGTGACACTGACCTTGCATCATCCCCGCATGGCGTCCGGGAGGAGGGCCTGGGACTCACCACTGCCAGGGCTGAGCCCACAGGAAAGCCTCCGGCATTGGAAGTAGAAGCACCCACAGCTCGTGGCACGGACCGTGCCCCCTGCGCTGTCACACTGGAGGTTGGCTGGTCCCCAGGCAGGTGGCCAAGAGGGGCCGGGACGGGAGGCTGGGAAAAGTGGCTCTTCGGGGCTTCCCTGGTGGCGCAGTGGTTAACGATCCTCCTGCCAATGCAGGGGACACGGGTTCGATCCCTGGTCCGGGAAGATCCCACATGCTGCGGAGCACCTAGGCCCGTGCACCACAACTACTGAGCCTGTGCTCTGGAGCCCGCGAGCCACAACTACTGAAGCCCGTGTGCCTACAGCCCGTGCTCTGCAACAAGAGAAGCCATCGCAATGAGAAGCCTGCGCACCGCAAAGAAGATCCAGTGCAGCCAAAAATAAAAAAAAATAAAATAAATAAAATAAAAGTGGCTCTTCGAACTAACTCTTACCTCCCTGATGCATAATGTGTTAGGAGCTGCGTTGGTTTTTGGTTTTTCGAGGGTTTTTTTGGCCGCGCCGCATGGTTTGCAGGATGTTAGTTCCCCGAACAGGGATCGAACCTGGGCCCCCGGCATTGGCATTGGAAGCTCAGAGTCCTAACCATTGGACCGCCAGGGAAGTCCCAGAAGCTGCGTTTTTAAGAGGGGTTTCGGTGCAGGCTTTGTGATCATTTTGTAGGATGAACCGAGGGAGGACCAGGCCTGCCAGCCTTCAGATAGGACACTGGGGCAGGCACAGCCGGAGCCCTGGGGCCCCAGAGGAGTCGGCCAGGCTTTCCTAATCCGGAAAGATGACGGGGGCGGGGGCGGGGGGGTGATGTCTGGGAAAAGGATTGTTTGCCAACCCTGGCGTCACAGTCACCCAGTGTCTTCAGATGTCTATGGAAACCTGTAAATTACTGTTTGCTTAACTGTTGGGCACAGCAAGAATCCTCCCTCCTGCCTGCCAGGTGAGGAAAGCAGTACCAAGGGCTCATGGGGAGGCCAACTGTTTGTTCTTAAAATCTCAACCTTCAACACCGTCATCTCTGTCATCAAAGTGTCGGAAAGAACAAGAGCCGACCCGCCTCTGTGCTTCCTGCAGTCAGACCCACGCGGCTCTCTCCACCGGGTTTATAATGGGCTCTCCGGCCTCGCCCTCTGCCCCTGCACCTGCCCCCACACCTGCCCTCTCCCCTCCCCTGCCTTACTATTGCTTTCACCTTTGGCTCCTTTTTTTTTTTTTTTTTTAATCAGATACTTTTTTTTTTCCTTTGGAATACTTTTAGATTTGCAAAAAAGTTGCAAAGATAGTTCTGCGTTTTTGTGTGTTCATCTTCCAGGACATGGTAAGTCGGTCAAAATGGAGAAACCAACACAGGAACGTGACTAGTAGCTAAACTGCAGACGTTATTTGGACTTGGCTGGTGTCCCCACTGAGAAGTGGAGTATCTTCTGCCATATCAGTAAACAAAGGATGCCACAGTCATCAGCGCTTGCAGCCACTGCCAGTGGTGAACCCTGAGGAAACTCAGGAAGGAAAAGAATGCCTGCCACCTAGCAGCCATCAGACCGCAGCCACTCCCTATGGTTAGCCCTGGGGAAATTCAGGATGTGAAAACAGGGGATACTGGCCCCAGATGGCTGAGGTGCACATCAAAGGAATGGGTTCAGTGAGCCCAGACTCTTGCATCTTCCCATACATAGAAAAGCGCTAAATTCCTTTAACTTGAGATATCTGGTTTTCCTTTAATTAACAATAATCTTTGGACGTTCAGACTAAATTGCCTTTCGTTGCAAAACTTCTATATAATCTGGCTCTACCTGCCCTCGCCTCCTGGGAGCAATTCTCTCAGGGTTACTTGCGATGCTGCCTCCTGGGCTTGAAGTCCTAAAAATTCCCGCCGAATAAAACATAACTCTCAACTTTTAGGTTGTGAATATTTTTTTAAGTCGACACCACTAATATCCTTTGTCTGGTCCCATTCAGGATCGTTGCATTTAGATGCAGCTCACTTCTCAGAGTGCGGACCGCACAGCGCCCCTGCCCACCTGGTGTGGCTCCCACCCAGGAGGCCCCACCTGCTGCTCTTGGGAGAAAACACGCCCCGAGTGGAAGCGTCCGGCTGTCTCTGAAATGTCTTTGGGCTACAATGGAGACCTTCCTTTGACCTCTCCCCAGCCAGCCTCCACAATGGCTGCCCTCCATCCCTCTGGGGTACCCTCTGTCCTCCTCACCGCTCCCGCGGCCTTGCTCTCGAGATTCTGAGTATCAGTCATTCACTACTTAGTACATACCCCGAGCTTTGCCCAGCACTGTGCACTGCCGAGCTGTGAAGATGCAGAGTTCTCTGGGGTGGGAATTGTCTAGAATCTTGGGTGGCATTAGGGATTAAAGCTTTTTTTGAGAGTCCCATTACTTAGAGAGTTCCCCTCACTCCTGTGACTGTGGCCCTTTCTGCCCCTTCCCCACCCATGCCTGGAATAGCACAGATCCTCGTGCTGTGTTTCACTGATGCCCTCCCATCCCCAGAGTCTCCCCCGAACCCCATAGCTGAAGCACCGACAGAGGACATCATTTAAGACTCACTTCCATGCAGCGAGATGAGGTCTTTACTTGAAAAAAAAGGAAAGGAATCTGTAAGAGAATCCTGCCGAGGCCGGGCCCTCCTCCACCACTGGTCTCCCGGTAACCAGGTAACCAGGATACCTTCCTCCAGCTGCCCAAGGTCATGGGGTTCCACTCAGAAAAACAAAACAAACCCCTAGGTAAGGGATGCAAAGATCAAAATGTCCCCACCGTGCACCAAAGGGAACACTGAGTTACTTGTTTCTCCCGCTCAGGGGCCGCCGGCCACAGGGAGCTGGGAATGTTAGTGATTTCATCCATGGGACAATCCTTATTTCATGTGATTGTCAAACGAGGCCAAAACCAGGGATCCGAGGAGCAGTGCTTTTCTGAATCAGTGACCACAGTAAAAATTGCAATGACCTTGCGGGGCCGCATAACTGACCAGAGTTCTGAGTCGCTCACCCAGAGCCGCTCGGCCCTTCAGGCCAGAATTGGAGAAAGTGGACAGTGTCTTACCCAGGCCCTGGTCTTTCTGCGGCGGCCTCTGAACAATCTTGGGCTGGGAGAGCTCGTGGCCCCTGCACACCTGGGAGGGCGGAGCTTGGGGGGGCGGATGAGGCTGAGGCGCTGGGTCCTGTGCCCCGCACCGGGCAGTGGCTCCACCTGTGAGCTCCGTGCCCACGGTTGTGCCCTCTCCCTGCTCCCCCACAGGCCTGAACTACAGTTCACTCCACATGAACTGCCCAAATTAGTCCTCCCCCTTCCCCTTCCCCCCGTGTTGGCCTTGCAGAATACCCCTGGGTTGATTTTGCAAATCTGGGAACATCCAGGAACAGCACAAAGAAAAGCCACTGGGGCTGCAGCTGTGCAACCAGGACCAGGGGTCCGCTGCCCTCCTCCAGGCCCCGAGCCCCGGGCTACAGGGGCCCCTCGGCCCAGGAGCTTTCTGTAACTGGGAGGGGCTGGGAGCACTGTGACACCCACTACAGCCCCTCCAGCTCCTGCTCAGCTGTCCCCTGGCTCAGTGACCGTCCCTTTCCCTGGTTCCCCATGGCCACCCCACATCCACTTCCACCTCCGTCTACTCAGGACAGTGATACCAGAACACACCCCCTCTTACCATGCAGCAGTGGCCTCAGATGTTACCCCCAACCTAGGGCTTCCCTGGTGGCGCAGTGGTTAAGAATCCACCTGCCAATGCAGGGACACGGGTTCGAGCCCTGGTCCGGGAAGATCCCACATGCCACGGAGCAACTAAGCCCATGAGCCACAACTACTGAGGCCACACGCTGTAACTACTGAAGCCCACGCGCCTAGAGCTCGTGCTCTGCAACAAGAGAAGCCACCACAATGAGAAGCCTGTGCACCGCAACAAAGAGTAGCCCCCGCTCGCCGCAACTAGAGAAAGCCCATGTGCAGCAACGAGGAACCAACGCAGCCAAAAATAAAAATAAATAAATAAATAAATAAATTTATTAAAAAAAAAAAAAGAAGTTACCCCCAACCTAGGGAGAGAATAAACCTGGGTGACTGTACCAGGTGCAGGACCGTGGTACAGGAAGTCCATGCCGGGCAGGGTGAGCGGGGACTCTGGACCTGCTGCTTGATTTTGCTGTGAATCTATAACTGCTCCAAAAAATAAAGGCTATTGTTTTAAAAAGCCAACACACTACTACATATAAAATAGATAACCAACAAGAACCTACTGTATAGCACAGGGAACTCTACTCAATATTTTGTAATAACCTACAAGGGAAAAGAATCTGAAAGAATCTATAGATATAAATATATAGTTTAAAACGCCAGCCTCTGTGGCTTGGCCGACCCCATTCCCGCCGTGAGCTCACTAGGGCGCTAGGAGTCTCCAGGACACCTGGGAGGATGGAATTAGAATATCCCTCAACGAATTTGTCCCACATTCTTTGTTTCCTTTTGAATTTTAAAACATTTCTCCTTCTCACCTTCTACTTCTCTTAAAGCATTATTTATGGTGTTTATTGACTCTTGTGTTTCTTCTAATTTAGTCTTCACTTAGGAAATGATTTTTTCTTTTTTTTTTCTTTTTTTGGCACGCAGGATCTTAATTCCCGACCAGGGATCAAACCGCTGCCCCATGCAGTGGAAGCGGAATCTGAACCACTGGGCCGCCAGGAACGTCCCTTTCCTTTTCTTTTTTCTTTAATTTTTTTTTTTGGTTTATTTATTTATTTTCGGCTGCGTTGGGTCTTTGTTGCTGCGCGCAGGCTTTCTCTAGTTGCAGCGAGAGGGGACTACTCTTCATTGCAGTGCACAGGCTTCTCATTGTGGTGGCGTCTCATGTTGCGGAGCACGGGCTCTAGGCACGCAGGCTTCAGTAGTTGTGGCACACGGGCTCTAGAGCACAGGCTCAGTAGTTGTGGCGCACGGGCTTAGTTGCTCCACGGCATGTGGGATTTTCCCGGACCAGGGCTCGAACCCGTGTCCCCTGCATTGGCAGGTGGATTCTTAACCACTGTGCCACCAGGGAAGCCCCCTTTTCTTTTATTTTTAATTCTTTTCTGGAGTCTGTCATTTCTGAGTTTTAAAAATTGACTTATAATGGTGTTTTTCTCATATTTTGTATCATTGTCCTAAATATTTTTAGCTTATTTTGAAACAGCATGTTTCAGTTTTTCTCTTTTTTTCAACGCCTCCTTCTGAAGTCTTCTCATTCTCTGTAGGAATGTCATTCTGCCGCTTATTCTAATTTTTCTTGTAGTAACTTTGTATGGGGTTGACCTTGATAGTTTTCTGTTGCTTTTTTTTTTTCTTTAATAAATTTATTTATTTATTTATTTCATTTTTGGCTGCGTTTGGTCTTCATTGTTGCTCACGGGCTTTTTCTAGTTGAGGCAAGGGGGGGCTGCTCTTCATTGCGGTGCGTGGGCTTCTCATTGTGGTGGTTTCTCTTGTTGCGGAGCACAGGCTCTAGGCCCACGGGCTTCAGTAGTTGTGGCACGCGGGCGCAGTAGTTGCGGCTCACAGGCTCAGTAGTTGCGGCTCACAGGCTCTAGAGCCCAGGCTCAGTAGTTGTAGCTCACGGGCTCTAGAGCGCAGGCTCAGTAGTTGTGGCGCACGGGCTTAGTTGCTCCGGCAGCATGTGGGATCTTCCCGGGCCAGGGCTCGAACTCGTGTCCCCTGCATTGGCAGGCGGACTCTTAACCACTGTGCCACCAGGGAAGCCCTTTCTGTTGCTTTTTATGTGAATGTAATGTTCACGAGCTTTTAGCAGGAGGCCTGGTTCAATGGCTTTTCCTCTTTCACAAACACACTTCTTCTGTTGGTCTCATGTGATTTTAACATGCATGGCAGCAGCTCCCCTTTCATCCCCACCCTCTCCCTCATTTGTCCCCATTCTCCCTGCCCTGCTCAACTCTGACCCCAGCCCTGCGGTTTTCCCTCCACGTAGGGCTCTGTCCTGGAAGGAGGCCCAGCTTGGCCATTTCGAGAGCTCACAGGGCCTGGACCATTCCAGCCCCTTCAGATACGACCAGCTTGCCCCGCACTCACCCCACTATCCCAGCAGCCACACCTCTGCCAGCTTCACCTGCTGATGTCAACCTGGCCTGCTGCCGCGCTGTGCAGGGCACACCTGTGGGCGTTCGGGGGCCCTACACTCAGCATGTAACTGCCCTCTGCCCTCTCCGCACAGACCCCACACCCCACGGTCTGGGCCTACAGAGGCTCAACCCCACGCACGGAGGCTCCAGGCTGTGTGGGAACACCTTAGCTCCTTGTTTTGCTATAGATGTTGTCCGTGGAATGTTTTTTATTTTAAAGATATATTTCTTCATTCATTTAAAATGGCAGTAATAATCCTATTACATGTTAACATAAAAAGTTTTTTTTTAATAAAAAGTAACTATATCTCTGAAAACACAACATTTAGTAAGAAGAGTGTCATTGTTTCATGTTCTTGCAAATGTCTTAATGTCTGCATTAATAGAAGACAGTTGGATTCTTGGGACTTCCCTGGCGGTCCATTGATTAGGACTCTGAGCGTCTACTGCAGGGGGCACAGGTTCGATCCCTGATTGGGGAACTAAGTTCCCGCAAGCCACGTGGTGTAGCCAAAAAAGAAAAAAAAAAAAAAAAAAAAAACAACCTCAAAAAAACAAAACCCACCACTTTAATTAAAAAAAAGAAGAAGAAGACAGTTGGATTCTTATATCTGCTTGTACATTTAATCTGTTGGGCTGTAGCGTGTCACGTGGCCTCTGGGAAACTCCATCGTACACTCTCGGGAGTTTTTCTTTTTCTATCTGGTTGTACAACCTGTATTTAAGCGGGGCTCTTGGAATATCCAAAAACTATGTTACTACTGCAATCTTCCCAGAATCCTTCATAAGCTTTTTAATGGGGGGAAGGGGGAAGAAATAGCTAAAGCTGTGACATCCTTTCTCACCCTATCCATTTAACACAGCCAGCGTGAAACAGCAGGAGAAAGAAATTAAAGGCATAAGCCTTGGGAAAGGAGAAAGTAAGTTCTCATTATTCAGACACAACATAATGTAGAAAATCCAAAAGCGTTTACCAATCATCGATTAGAATTAACACTTAAATGTGGCCAGATTGCTGGATACAAGATTAACATACAATTTTTTTTTAATATATATATAGCAGCAACAAGCAAATAGAAAATAAAAATCTTCAAAAGTTACCATTTATATCCTTAACTGGCAGGGGAGAGACCATGATCACGAAGGTGGTTTTCCCAGGGTGAGGCTCAGCCATTGCACTCCGGATGTGTTGACCTCTGCAATTTCCCCAAATGTGGGAAACTCGACTGCATAGTTTGTGGTAGTGGAAGACTGCATTCGTGCTTTCCCCTGGGGGAAAGAAAAAGTTACCATTTATAAGAGCATCAAAAAAATGTCAAATGCCAATGAATAAATGGAACAAAAGATGTGTAAGACCTCAACACTGAAGACCACAAAGTATCATTGAGGAGAAATTTAAGGAGCCCTGAGTAGGTGGAGGGACAGATGTGAATAACTGAGTGAAGACTCAACATCAGAAAGGTGTCCGTTTGTCCCAAACTGATCTATAGATTCAGTGCCACCCAACAAAATCCCAGAGGGCATCCTGTGCGCATGCAAACTGACCAGCTGATTCTACATTTAAATAGAAATGCAGAGGATGGAGATGACAGAGCAGCAGGGGGAGAAAAGGGGCTTAGTTTCCAGGTGTTATCAGAGAAGAGCAGCGCGTGCCAAGTAATGTGTGGGCGAGAGCTCGGACATGTTGTAACTTCTCAGAAAACCAACACTTTCCTTTAATCCCTAAAGAAATGGCTTCAGTACATTTTATGCCGCAGGAGTTGAAAGTAAGGAGGAAACCAGGACGCGGCTTGCACTTTCCCTGACTGCCTAACAACTGCTCAGGGCCTGTGGGAACTCGGTCTGGGCATCTTGAGACCAGCCCCTGATCTCTCACATCAACTCTGACGCCTGGCATGCCCGGCCTCCCCTTCTGCTGGCTCCTTCTGGGGTCACCTCAGTTCTTTGGCAGGGTTTTGCCCAGTTACCAGGGGCCTCAAGCTCAAAAGGCAAAGCCAAACTAGCTATTGTTTGTCAATTTCATTTTAAAAAGACTGGTGGATCTTTGGACCAAAGTGCAGTGCCAGGAGCCACTCACGCTCTTTGCTTGTGTTCTACGTGGCCCGCAAGTCTGCATTCAGCAGTTTCCCTTATTCCAACCCAGGACTCCTGCCTGGGAGGCAGGAGGAACCAAAGACCAGGAGGGGAGTCAAGTGGGAGGGAAGCAGCTTCTGAAACTTGTCCAATCGTATTGGGAGAGCCATTAATCCGCTGGAATGAGAGTCCGGCATTCTAGGGTCCCTCCGGCTGTTTCATTCCTTGGGAATTAGCGCATAGGATCCTGCAGGTTTCAACAAACAAGGCCAGGAGAGGGGAGCGGGTCATGCCCCGAGCATCTGAGGCCGTGGTCCTGGGTGGGCCATGAGGCACCAGATGATGTGCAGGGTCCCTCCGTCCATGAGATGGTCACGAGTCAGTTTCAACTGTCCATCATGTGACACAAATGAGGTTTAACAAGGATGCAGAAATTCCCTGTGTGAAATGTGTTCCACATGGCCACCATGAGTGGTGGTGTAGGTGGGGGCCTTCTGATGGCAAACTCCTACAGCAGCCCCCGCCCCGCAGCCTCTTGGAGGCTCCGTGCGACCCTCTTGGGCACCTTGGACCTTCTCCCGTGTAAAGCAAGCCGAGTCCTCCTCATTGGGTGTCTGCTTTTGGCCTCTTTGCCGGGCACCTTGGGGGTCTCTAGGACACCAGAGGGCTCCTCCCTGGGGGAGCAAATGAAAATAAACTCACATTAGGTTTTCCATTTCTATTAACCCAGAGAAGACTTTTGCTTCACTGGCCTTCCATCTACTTGGCTGTTGGACACATCTTTTCAGCCCTAGGCAAAATCATGCAACATTGCATTCTCCGGAGATAATCGTATAACTCGCTGTAATTAACAACCACGCCAGACTGTGTGAAGGTCCCTGGGACGGAGGGCAGGAATGGCACACGTGCTGGGACATGGCCATGCCCGCCTCCCGGGCGTGGCTGCCATTTGTCTCTGACAATCACCACCCTCCAGGCTCCCCAAGGCTCTCCCACCCGGAGGGACCAGTCACCCTCTACTGCCAAGATGTGGGTGTCATTTATCTCCTCGTTACAGAGCTCGGCCAAGCTGTGGCACCCCGCCAATAAATATTATTCTCTGCTGCCGGTAGCCAAGGCCAAGCTCAGATTTGGGGGTGGAGGTCAAACGAGCAAGGTTCCCAGATGATGGGGGCGGAAGGGGGGACAAGAGAGAAGCACAGCGTCTCCGCTCCTGGTGTCGTTTTGTTACAGTTGGAGGGAACCTCATTTGCTGAAGTGGCACAATGAACGCCCAGAGGCCGAGACTTGAGCCTCTACACAGGACACTGCCCCTTCTGTTCTTCCCCCGCCGAGGCCAAGAGCTCTTTGTGTGTCTGAATAACTGGCTGGGAACTGGACAATGCTCTGTGCCAACACCGGCGACGGGCCGGCTTTAGCCTCTGCTGGAATTCCTCGTTGCTTTACAAATATTTGGTGAGTGTGGTCGGCACACTCTGGGCACACAGGGGCCTCAGCTCTCACGGAACTCACTCGGAGGAGGACAGACAGGAACAGGTGAACGGAGCCACAGGTAGTTTGGGACAATGATAAAGGGGTGAATGATAGGCAGGACGGGGCCTCCTTCAGGGCAGGGGCGGGAAGGCTCCTGAGCACGGGCCCTGCTGGAGTGACTTGGGTGTCAGGAGCCGCTGTGCTGTGATGAGGGGTTGGCTAGGGGACAGGACCACCTCCTACGGGCGGTGGGCATAGGGATGGGTTTGGATTTTGTTCTAAGCACCAAGGGGAGCTGCAGGAGGATGGTAAGCTGGGTTGTGACATGAAAGGGCCCGCCGTCTGGAGAGAGGGCACTCTGGCCACTGTGGGGTGGCAGCAGGCTGGGGAGGTGGGCAGGGTGACCATGACCTGACCCCAGGAGGAACCTGTGGATGTGTGGCCTCCCGTGGCAAAAGGGGCTCTGCAGCTGGGATTAAGTGAAGGACCTTGAGGTGAGACAACCCTGGGTTGTCCGAGGGTCCCAATGTCATCCCGAGGATCTGTATCAGGGAGACAGGAGGTCAGAGTCAGAGAAGGAGAGGTGAGCACAGAAGCAGAGGTCGGAGTGGCGCGGGGCCACAAGCCAAGGAATGCGGCTCCTCCAGAAGCTGGAAAAGGCAGAGGGTCCTCCCCTGGAGGCTCTAGAGGAACCAGCCCTGCGACCCCTGCTTATAGCCCTGTGAGACCCAGACTGAACGCCTGACCTTCAGAACTGTGAGACGGTGCATTTGTGTGTGTTAAGACACGACACTGGTGGTAATTACACCAAAGGGAAGCTAATACACATGGCAGGAGGTCACTGGTGTGGTCCAGGTGAGAAAGCTGAGAACCCAGGTGCCCAGGTTTGCTGACATGCTTTGCGTCACAGAGCACAGAGAGGAAGGAACAGCTGAGGGTCCCACGGCAGGCGGGCAGGAGGGGATGGGGTCTTGGCTGACCAGCAGCTGTTGGTCCCTGCGCTGACGGGGAAGCTCCAGGCCGGAGTCAGAGCCGTGGGGGCCGGGGAGTGGGCAGGGGTGATGGTGAAGGCCCAGGAGGGTGGTCCTCCACGGCCTGTCTCTTCACCTTCACCCTTCTGCTGTCTAGCTGCCCCAAGACACCGCTGTCCATGTGCGTAAATAATCAGAGAAGATGATTCTAGTTCTTTTGGTCAAAAAGTCAGGTACTGGGACTTCCCTGGTGGCGCAGTGGTTAAGAATCCGCCTGCCAATGCAGGGGACACGGGTTCGAGCCCTGGTCCGGGAAGATCCCACATGCTGCGGAGCAGCTAAGCCCGTGCGCCACAACTACTGAGCCCACGCTCTAGAGCCCCTGAGCCACAACTACTGAGTACACATGCCACAACTACTGAAGCCCGCGCACCTAAAGCCCGTGCTCCACAACAAGAGAAGCCACCACAATGAGAAGCCTGTGCACCGCAACGAAGAGTAGCCCCTGCTCGCCACAACTAGAGAAAGCCTGCGCACAGCAACAAAGACCCAACGCAGCCAAAAATAATAAATAAAATAAATAAAAATTTTTTTAAAAAGTCAGATACTTTCCGGTTAGCCTGATTTCACAATAAACCCAAGACAGAAACAAATGGCAAGGAAAACGCAGAACGAACAAGGTCGGCATAGAGATCAAAGGGACCAGAAATATATTAGACATACATAAAATACATAAGCAACAAGTAATTAACGTAGAGCACAGGGAACTATATTCAACGTCTTATAATAACCTATAATGTAAAATAATCTGAAAAAGAATATATATATATAACAATCATTTTGCTGTACACCTGAAACACAATATTGTAAATCAACTATACTACAGTTAAAAAAAGAAAGAAAAAGGAACGTATTAGAAATAGGAACGAACAGGGTGTCTCAGTGTCCTGGGGCCGCCAGAACAAATTGCCACAAACTGGGGGGCTTGAAACAACAGAAGCTGATTCTCTCCCCGTCCTGGAGGCCAGAAGCCCAGAATCAAGGTGTCATTGGGGCCGTGCTCCCTCTAAAAGCTCTAGGAGAGGGTCCGTTCTTAACCCTTCCAGCTCTGGTGGCCGATGGTCCTCGGCATCTGGGCTTATACCTGCATCCCTCCAATCTCCGTCCTTCTTCACAAGGCCTCCTCCTCTCTGTGTCTTCACGTGTCTTTATATAAGGTCACCAGTGACTGGCTCTAGGGCCCACCCTCACTGGATTTAGTGTCCCCCAAAAGGCATGTCCATAGTCTTAACCCCTGGTACTTGGGGATGTGACCTTATTTGCAAACAGGGTCTTTGCAGATGTGATCAAGTTACAAACTCCAGTGACTGGTGTCCTTAAAGAGGCAGAAGAGGGAAGTTTGAGATGCAGAGACACTGGATCTTCCAATGGTCACGTGAGGACAGAGGCAGACATTGGAGAGATGCAGCTACAAGCCAAGGAACACCAGGAGCCCCCACGAGCTGGAAGAGGCAGGAAAGGTGTGAAGATTAATTTTAAGTGTCACCTTGACTGGGCCACAGCAATTTGGTCAACCATTATCCTGAGTGTTTCTCTGAGGGTGTTTTGGATGAAATTAATAGGTAGATTGGTGGAGGCTTCCCTGGTGGCGCAGTGGTTAAGAACCTGCCTGCCAATGCAGGGGACACGGGTTTGAGCCCTGGTCCGGGAAGATCCCACATGCCGCGGAGCAACTAAGCCCGTGCGCCACAACTACTGAGCCTGCGCTCAAGAGCCCGTGAGCCACAGCTACTGAAGCCCGCATGCCTAGAGCCTGTGCTCCGCAACAAGAGAAGCCACCGCAATGAGAAACCTGCGCACTGCAATGAAGAGTAGCCCCCGTTCACCGCAACTAGAGAAAGCCCGCGCACAGCAACGAAGACCCAACACAGCCAAAAATAAATTAAAAAAAAAACATGTAGATTGGTGGACTGAGTAAGCAGATTGCCCTCCATAATGTGGGTGGGCCTCGTCCAATCAGTTGAAGGCCTAAATAGAACAAAAAGGCCAACCCTCCACTGAGTAAGAGAGAATTCTTCCTGCCTGATGGCCTTTGAACTGGGACAACGGTTTTCTCTTGCCTTTGGAACCTGAAGCATCAGTTCTTCCTGCGTCTAAAGCGTGCTGGCTTTTGGACTGGGACCACATGACAGCTCTCCTGGGTGTCCAGGCTGCCGATCTTGGGACCTGTCAGCCTCCACAATCACATGAGCAATTCCTTGGAATAAATCTCTTTCTGTACATGGAGCCATCCTGTTGGTTGTTTCTCTGGAGAAACCTGACCAGTACAGAAGGCTCTACTCTGGAGCATTTGGAGGGAGCTCAGACCTGCTGACACCTGGACTTCAGACTTCTGGCCCCCAGGACTGTGAGAGAATCCATTCCTATTGTTTTAAACCACACGGTTTATGGTAATTTGTTACAGCAGCTCTCAAAAACCCAAACCAAACCAAACTTGAAAGAGAGGCAATAGTCAGCTATTTAGGGAACTTGTCCCTAGAAGCCTCACTCTTGTTCTGAAAGGCACAATTACCCATGCGCACGCATGATTCTGAGCTTGGAGGACGCTTTAATTTCACAGCTTCCCCAGCAGAAGAGCCAGACTGCTGTCGTCCCCAGCCCTCAGAGGAGATGTTACCGGGAGAGAAGCCAGGTTTACCTCTGAGGACCCGACGGGGAGGGGGATGGAGAGGGAGGGAGGGAACGTCACCACCGAGGACTTTGGGTTTCTGTAGTGTCTGTGTTTATAACAAACTTAAAGTTAACACGAGAGGAGCTATAACCGTAGCTTTTAGACGAACCCTTCCCCTCTCTGGGCCTCTGTCTCCTCTTCTTTCTAATAGAGAGCATTTGACTAAGAAGACCTCCCAGGCTGCCTTTCCAACTCCGTGGCTCCTGTGACCAGCGGTTGGAGGGGAGGCCGAGGAGCCGCAGGAGCCCCCATTAGAGGTGCCTGGTCAGGAAATAGCCGTAGCAAGCACGGCCGCCTGCTGCAGGTCACCTGCAAGAGAAGCCCGGAGAAGGCAGGTGGACTTCTGCTGATTCCACAGGTGTGACTCGGGCGTTCACCCCTCAGCAGGTTGTCGGGGTGTGGACCTCCCTCCCCCAGGCTCCGCATGGCCCTGTCGGAAAGTCCCCTAGACCAGCCGTGGACCAGGGCTATCCCCATCCAAGGGGCCAGTGCCTCCACACCCCGACACCTCGGGGCGGCCCGGGGCGCCCTCCAGGAGGGCCGAACATCTGACAGGACAGAGTCTACGTCCTCTCGGCCGTTTCCTCTCAATCTGACAAGTTCCAGCACAATCTGGTGGGAGTGATGGACAACAAGGTCACAAGCGGGGGTCCGTCCCCAGCCAGGGAACTGCTTGCGCCCTGGACCCCAGGGCTCCGGCCTCCCTGCTTTGGCCAGTGTTGGTCCTTCTTCCCAGCCTCCCTCTTTCTCCCTTGCGCCCCTCCCTGCTCCCACCGTCACAAGTTGAGTTCCGTGGGTTCCCGAGGCTCCGACCACCTCTGCCAGGAAGCCCCCTTTCCCACCGTTCACACGGCAGCAGCTCCTAGCCCTGCCCTTAACACCTGGGAAGATGTGAGGCTTGGTGCATCCCAGCTGATGGAACAGAGGTGGAATCTAAAGACAGGACAGAACTCCCCTCACGTTTCAAGACCCCACCCTCCCACCCCCGCCATGGGCCACCAGCCGCTGCACGGGACACCCTGTCCTGGCACAGCGACATCCCCGTGTGATCCGGGCCGCCCCTCCAGGAACGCTCCTCCGCCTGACGAGGCTAGAGGCTTGTGAAAGGGGTGGGATTTTGCTCATTCTGAGGTCCCTTCAGGTCCTAGTATCGGGTCCTGCTTTGGGCTGCCACCCCCACGTGGCACAGTGTGGATTAAGATAGGCATACAAAGTCTGTAGGGCCTACAACTCCTCTCCTTGAATGTGGGTGCGCTCCGCGGCTGCTGGACGAATAGAATCTGGAGGAAGTGATCTGTAAGAAGTCCGACCACCGTGAGACTGCCAGCCTCTGGAAGGCCCCATGGAGAGGCTGCATGGAGAGAGAGATGCCCGCCCAGCCCCCGCAAGTCCCGCCATGCCAGCCCAGGACCAAGAAGCTGGGAGAGGACACTAGATCCACCTGCCCCATGGTTGCAGCTGTGTGAGACCCTGAGCAGGAACCACCCACTGAGCCCAACTGCGCAGAGCCAGGAGCCCTCATAATAAATTGTCTTAAGCCAGTAACCTTGGGGCTGATTTTTTACATGGCCACAGCTGGAGAAGGTGGCTTGGTGAGAACTAAAAAAGTCTTCCCCCTGGGGAGATGTGTTGTTAAAAAGACCCCCTCTGGGTGGGCACAGTCCCACAGGAGGCTTAGGAAGTGGACAGCATCTCTGTACAAAGACGCAGGTGCCCCGTCCTCTGATGAAGGAAGTCCAGGCCAGGGTGCCTTTGTGCAGTGTACAGTCTGTGCCACTGTACATGGCAGCCCGGAGTAGAAGCCTCACTACAGACAGAAGGAGGTGGGAAGGGACTTGCCTGGCGGTCCAATGGTTAAGACTACACCTTCCAATGCAGGGGGTGCGGGTTCGATCCCTGGTCGGGGAGCTGAGATCTCACATGCCTTGTGGCCAAAAAGCCAAAACATAAAACAGAAGCAATATTGTAACAACAAATTCAATAAAGACTTTAAAAATGGTCCACATGAAAAAAATAATAATCTTAAAAAAAAAAAAAAAAAAAAAAGAAGGAGGTGGGAAGTGTCCATTTCGGATGAGCGCTCCACCACTGTCCCCATCACACCTCCACTGCGTCTGTGCCTCAGTCATCACGGGGCCCCTTTCTCCTCCTGGCCCATCCCGGCTGCCAGGGAGCTCAGCCGAACAGGGAGCGGGAGGAACGTGCCGGCAGAGGCAGGCCCGGGTGCCAGGAGAGCGTGGAGGAGGGCGCCAGGGAGGCTGTCGGCCAGGCCCTGCGGCCCACGGGCCAGGACTTGACCCGACCTCCCGGGCACAGGTCTGTAGTCTCTGCTTGTCCCGGCCTCATCCAGCCCCAGGGGAGCCCTTTTGAAGTTTGCTGCTGGGGACGATGCACAAGAGCCCCGACCCGGAGCCCAGTAGCCGCCCCGCCCCGCTAATCTTTGGCTGCATCTGCTGCAAGCGGGTGTGCCTCTCCCTGCCCTCTTCCCAGGCGACCCCAGCTTCCCGGAGCCACCTGGCGTCGTGATGCAGCCTGCTCTGCCTGGACCTGAAAGGCTGGGTGCTGCGTCTCCCCGCTCCCCCACCCACTGCAGGCACCTCGGGGTGTCCTTGCTCCTGCCCTTGCCCGCCCCCAGGGCCCTCATCTCCAAAGGCGGTCCCTAGGCTGCCCTCCTTGGAGGCCGCCTGTCCCGCCAGGGCCCTGCGGGTGTGGGACTGAAGGGAGAGCAGCAGCTTGGAGCGCTCCAGGGTGAGAAAGGCCTCAGCCTCACCTGCCTCCCCGAGAAACCCTTAAAGGGGTCGAGTAACGGGCCTCCGCCCGGAAAAGGGTCGTCCACTGTGTTCCATATCTTGGGGCCTGATGGCGGGGGCGTGCGGGGCAGAGAGAGGAAACCCGGCCCCCCGGCCCTCCCTCACCGGACGCCAACAATTCACGGGGACACGTCTGGGCCCAGCGTGGCCTTGCCGGCCTCATATGCCTGCCCAGCTCCGGCGCTGGGGGCCTGCAGCCAGTGACCCGGCCTCCCCTTGTCCCACTTCTTCCCGCGCAGTGATGATAACAGAGGTAACAAACGCCCACCGCACCGCGACAGGGGCTCTCCCTGGACCAGACTCTAGTCAGGCGCCTCTGAGCACTTTTTCAACGAGGCGTCATCCTCGGGCATGTCCTCAAGAGCCCAATTTCAGCAAGAAGCCTGCTAAGTCGGTTTAGCCAGAATCGCCCACCTTTGATTTCTGACCACCCGAGCTCCTCATCCCCACCCTCCCTGGTGATGTCGGACCCCCTGGGCTGCCTTCAGCAAGAATCCTGTTGGGTCTGGGTAGCCAGAGTCTCCCTCATCCATCCCTGATGCTTCCTACTATTAATTTTTCCAGCCAGTGACCCCCACCTGCTCCCTGGCTGTAATGCCCCGCTTGCTGACGCTGTATTCAGAGTTAAGCGCTCTCCCCTCCTGCAAACCCCACTGCAGGGGCCCTACACCCACCGCGATGCGACGGCCCTGAGTCGGCCTCACCATCTTTAGCACGTGTGATGAGTCATGTTTTCTTTAACACCCGTGGTTCACTCGGGTGGGAAGGAAGGGAAGGGGCGCCCGGAGCCCCCAGCACCACGCCTGCCGCGGGACAGAGGCCGTAGCGTCTCTTCTCCGCTTTCTAGGGAAATCTGACTTTTGAGAGGGAGATGTCCATGTTCCAGACACCCGAGCAGGTGCTGGGGGCCTCTCAGGAGACCTCCGAGAGGACCGAGATGAGCCCAGCGGGCCCAAGAGCCTGTATTCACATCAGGCGGTGGGGGCCAGCTTCCCCTCCCGTGGACGTCTGGCAGGAGCCTCCCCCCAGCAGCCCAGCCCCGAGGAGGGCAGCAGAGCCCAGGCAGAGGGCGGCCAGGCTCCAGAGAGGCCAGGGCCAAGAAGCTCACGGGACAGGGCGATGTGGACGTGGCGGGCTGAGGGACGGGATGGGACATGCCGCTGGGCAGAGGAGGAAAGGACAGCTCCCTGGGCTGTGCTCGGGGCCTCCAGGCTGGCACCCCCAGGACACTGGGCATTTTTGATTGTCAGTACTGGGGGGGGATGGGCAGTGCCGTGGCATCTAGGGGTGGAGACCGGGGTGCTGCTCGACAGCGTACGGTGCACAGGACGCGTCCCCGTCCCCCAGATGCATCCAGGCCCAAAAGTTCGTGTGGTGGCCGTGAACCCCTGTGACAAAGGGCACAGCCCCCGAACTCCTGCCATTGCCTGGTTCTCTCCATTCGGGCAATGGTGACACGGAGGACAGCTAACGGGCGTCAGAGCTCCCCGCCCAACACACAGCTAAGCAAAGGCGCGTGCCTGCCGTGCAGAGGCAGCGTCAAGGCCACCGGCCCCTCTCTCTGCAGCCACGATGCTCCCACGTCTAGAAAGCCCCTCTGCGTCCAGGATCTGAGCCTCGCCCAGAGTCCCCAGTGCTGCTGAAGCCGGCGTTTCTGTCCCTCTTGAGGACATCGCCCCTCCCCGCCACCCCATCTCTGACGGTGTGCCTGGGGAGACGCACACACGGTCGCTCTGACTTCCCCTTCTCCCTTCTATGCCCACAGCGTTTGTAAGGGCTCCGGGAGGACGCAGGGTCCCTCCGTGGTCCCCCTCTTGCAGGATTCCAGCCGGGCCCCTCCAGCTCCCCGCCGAGCAGAGCGCCGGCAGCGCCACCCCCGCCTGTGCTTTCCGTGTGCGCGCGACCGCGGCAGCAGCCCGTTCACTCGCACTTCCCACGTGAACTGCCGCTCTGGGGAAGGAAGCCGCGCAATCCCGGAGCCTCTTGCATCAGCCGGCAGCCAGCCTCTGCGCGAGGGGGAGGGGACGGGGAGGCCGCCGGAGGCTTAACCTGGCTCCCGGGTTCAGTGATGCGAGGAGATGAACGTGTCCCTGGGGGCTTCTTTCTCCACAGAGCACCTCCGTCGTCTCTGCCCAGGCCGGCCCCCATGGAACTGCAGAGTGGCTGTAACGGGGCCAGCGCTCCTTGGAGCTGCTCTGACAGGCGCCCGCCCTTACCTGTCTCTGAGTCACTGCTCCACACTGGAGGGCAGGGCTGCAGAGCCAAGTGTGGGATCTGCATGTTGGTCTGATGCAGAGAGGTTCTGGAGGGAGTCACGGTGCTAGAGCACGGATATGCAAACCAGGACACGCGCACCCCCCAGGACGGCAAAGAGCCTTCACCTGGGCCAGCTCTAAACAACTGGTCCTGTCTCCATCCCTGAATGGCATCTGCGGGGCGCTTGGCAGTGCCTGGAGATATTTTTGGTTGTCGCGGCAGGGGGTGCGGGGGGCGCGCTGGTGCTCCTGGCCTCTAGCGGGTCCAGGTCAGGCATGCTCCTCAATGTCCTACAATGAATGCATAGGTCACCCTCCTCCCCCGCCACCAGCCACAAAGTGATTCAGCCCCAAATGTCGATAGCCAAGACTGGGAAACCCTGGCTCCAAGAGAAAGAGAGCTGTAATCCACTGCTTATGTCTGTCACTGGCACAGAAAAGGGAGGTGGTGATGCTCACACAGTTTAGTCTCCATCCCAGTCTCACCTGGCAGATGATCCTGGGTGAAAGCAATCAATACATTCCACCTTCCCCCGTTTCTCTCTGGGGCCTTTACACCTATGGCCCCTTTGCACCGCCAGCTGCAGGCAGGCCCCAGGGAGGAGAGGTGTTTGGACCAGGGCACATGTCACCCTATTCCAGGGGTCCTGTGATGTGGTGGCCTTATGTGGGCTACTGCTTTCTCAGGGATGGTTTTTATATGGTCCAGGAGTTGAAATCTCACATGTCTCCAGGGGCCAGACCTGGAAGAGAAATGAGTTGAGTGGGCAGGTAGAGGTGATGGTTAGATACCAGGGCAGCTGCTGGGTGCTCCAGCCACTTCAGTCCCTGGGGACGGACAGCCTGACATTGCTAGATCCTTGGGTTTTTTGAGGGTTTTTTTGAGACCAAAAAATTAGAAATTTGGTTATTTTTTAAAGTGAAGTTTCCCGATTTTTGAATATTAATGCATATTATTTGAAAATAGTGTGTGTGGGGGGAAAGGAGTCGGTGGGTCCCCATCAGCTGCCCCTGTGCTGCTGAGGCAGGTCCCAGCGCCCTAAGTGACCGTGACTGCACCTGCTCAAATGACAGCAGTCCCCACGTGGTCCAGGCCAACAGGCTGTGATGGATTGTATCACCACCAGCTGGAGGATTCGCACTCCGGGGCTCGGGGCTGAGAGCACGGTGTGCACGTGAGCAGAGGGTGGGAGACGGTGAGACCCAGGGGCTAGTCCACGGTTGGGCTTGTGGATCCTGACCCCAGACCAGCACCTCCCAACTGGATCCCCACAGCACCCTCCAGGGACCCTTTATACTAAGGACCTCTGCGCTGCACCCAAGATCTGCTGAGCCAGAATCTGTTTTTCAAAAGGCTTTTTAGTGATGTTCAGTATCTTTATGTGGAGTTGGGTTACTCAGTGTATGTGTTTGTCCCAACTCATCCTGTGATGTGCTGAAGACGGTGTACTTTGTGATGTGTAATTTTACAAAAAGAAGAAGGAACAGGGAATTCCCTGGCGGACCAGTGGTTAGGACTCTGCGCTTTCACTACCGAGGGTGAGGGTTCAGCAAGCCTCGCGGGGCGGCCAAATAATAAATAAATAAAAAGAAGGAACAGAAGGAAGAGAGGAGGGAGTGTCAAGGAAGAAGAAATGTTCCTCTACCCTGTGAAAACGAGCAGGGCCCTGTGGGGCCCTCTGGGTACAAAAGCCTCTCTGTGTCCCCCATTTCTTATTTGTAAAAAAGACTTTAGTCTCCTGGGCTTTCCCTGAGTTCCAGAGAGCGGACTCAAACAGTTACTAATTAGGGAAGTGGGGGGGACACAGGAACAAAGGAAAAGCAGTTAAGCAAGAAAAGTAATGAGAGCCTAAACAATAAACAGAACCCTAGCTCCTCCTCAAGGGATGTACATAATAATATGATGCATATCCTCAAGTCCTGCAGAAACTAAGAACCCCCCGCCCAGGTGGAAGATGGTGACTATATGCTGAGACCCCCAGCCCCGTTGGAACCAGAAGGCCGATGACTGGGATTCCTGGGACACCACCCTGTCACCTCACCACTAACCCATCAGAGGCAAGTCCACAAGATGCAACCCTCACCCCAAATATTGCCTTTAAAAACCCTTCCCTGAAAGCCATCAGGGGTTTGGGTCTTTTGAGCACGAGCTGCCTGTACTCCTTGCTTGATACTCTGCAAATAAACACTGTACTTTCCACCTGAAACTAACACAATATGGTAAATCAACTATATTTCAATAAAAATTATGAAAAATCAATCAATCAATAAACACTACACTTTGCTTCACCACAACCCGGTGTCAGTAGATTGGCTTTGCTGTACAGCGGGTGAGGGGACCCAATTTCAGTTCGGTAACACCTTCTAGGTTCTTCTGGCTGGTCTAAATTGACATGAGACAGATTAAGAGGAAAAAATCAGACAGAATTTCATAACATCACCCAGAAAAACTGAGTAACTTGCCAAAATGGCTGAAGCCCTCACCTTAAACACCACCTTCAGGTAAAGACAAATGAGGATGTTGGGGTCGTGGTTTGGGACCTCAAAGGGGAGGGAGGGAATTCACATGGAGATGGAAAAGCACGTGTCTGGTAAACAAATGTTTGCTGAGCCTGCAGAGACAACGGGACACAGAGTGGACTGTAGTCTGAGTTTCCCCACCACACCTGGCCTCATTCCTTGTGGAAATCTCTGGTGACCATGCTATTCCTGAAACAGGCTCTCTGTCTAAATTCTAATTCAGCAAGCTAAGACGGAAGATCAATGCCTCTTCCTGAGTCTTTTGGGCCTTAGTTGTTCTCAGCTGGAAATAATTCGCAGGCCAGAGACGTTTGGGATGGCAAATTTTGTTCCCCTAGGAGAGAGAGCGGGAGAGAGAGGAAGAGCGAGAGGGAGAGAGGGAGTTGGGGTGGGGAGAGAGGGAGAGAGAGAGAGGGAGAACATTTGAACACAAGTGGGCCGGTCTCCCACCTCCTGGTCCAATAGGACTGATTTCCTGGGGTTTCCCAGACCCGGGTCATCCCACGACTCAACCAACCATCTCACTTTCTCCCCAGCCGCTTGTCCTCTCACTATGTTTCTTTAAATTGACTCACTTTATTTACTTAAAGGGAAAACCAGCCGTAAACAGAAGGTAACTGTAAAAAACCAACGTAAACAAAACACCACCTTAGATTTGCAGGTCATGTCGATTTAATTCTTAGACCAGCCAAAAGAACCTAGAAATTTCTTCCCCCACCACCGATTCTAGCAGGTTTGGCTGTTTTGCCAAAGGATGGGAACTGCAGGTGGGCCAAAAAGGAAACTCACAAGAGTTGAAAGGCGTTCTAACTGGGACATTCTCAGTGCCACCGGAGGGGCTGCAAAGGGGCGGGTGAGGGCAGAGGCACCCGTCACGTTTTGGGAGGGCTGCCTTGCACCTCACTCCCTGGCGCAGCTGGCTAGCAAAGCGTGGGAACAAGGCCCCCTTCCCCTCCAGGCTGGGCAGCTGGGAGCCTTGGGGAGGTAGGGATGAGAGCCGGCCCCAAACCACTGGTCAGAGCAAAGTCAGGTGACCAGAACCTGCACCCACAGGTGTGTGCCCCAAAGAAATGAAAACGGGCTTCCGAATGAGCATTGTTCACCGTGGCAAAGTGGAAACCACCCAGACATCCATCCGCTGATGGATGGAAGACAAACAATAGTACTCCAGCCAAACAATGGAATATCACTCGGCCATAAATGGGAATGAACACTGACACAGCTACAACATGGGTGAACCTTGACAGCGTCATGCTGAGTGAAGGAAGCCCATCACAAAAGACCACATATTCTATGATTCCATGTGTATGAAAAGTCCAGAAGCAGCAAATTCATAGAGACAGAGAGCACATCAGTGGTTGCAGGGATTGGAGGAGAGGGGGACGGGGCATGACTACCAATGGCTACGGTGGTTCCTTTTGGGGTGCCAAAAATATTCTGGGACTGGATAGAGGTACCGGTTGTACAACATTGTGCATGTACTAAATGCCAATGAACTGTAGACTTTAAAATGATTGACTTTATGTTATGTGAATTACACCTCAATTTTTTTTTTTTGGCTGCGCCGTGCAGCTTGCAGGAACTTGGGCCACGGCAGTGAAAGCCTGGAATCCTAACCACTAGGCCACCAGGGAACTCCCTATACCTCAGTTTACAAGTCTTTTAAAAATAACTTTTTTAAAAAGGAAGACACTCTGGGAGAGATGGCCTGAGGCCGATGCTGGACCTCTGCACAGCGGGCACGCCCCCCTCCCCCCCAGGGTGAGGGCCGTCTGTGCTCGGCCAAGTGTGCTGGCCCCAGGGGGACAGGGAGTAGACTCAACTAGGAAGGAAGGGACCTGAGCCCCCGGCCCTGCGCTTGCTGGAGACCCTCTCCTCCCTCCCACTTGCAGCAGGCCCATCCCCCAGGCCCCGGACATCTTTGTCACATCCCCCCTGCCCTCCCCTGACCAGCTCCTCGCCCGGCGATGTGGCTCCACAGTGGAGATATAAAGGGCAGCCAGTGTCCAGCCTGACAGAGATGTCCTGAGGTCACCCTCTCTCTCCGGAGACTCACGGACACCCGCAAAGGCGCCTGACACCAGTGAGGTGACAGCCGTCTGCAGGCTCCTCCGAATGCAGGCGCCCACATAGTCCTCCTGCCAGACGGGAGAACTGTCCCCGTTGGAAAAACCCACCCACACGGAAGCAACGAGGCTGGGGTGCCGGTGGGGGGCTGGATTCCACCAGGGCCTGCAGGGCTCGGACTGACCCGGGGCTCCCCAGGGAGCGGTCGGGACCACCTACGCCAGACATGCCAGGAGCTGCTAACACACACCCACCCCATTGTGGGTGGAACAGTGACCCCCCAAAATTCACCTCCACCTGGAAACACGGATGTGACCGGATTTGGAAATAGGGTCCTTGCAGATATAATTCGCTAAGTTTAGATGGGGTGTGAACTGAGATTAGGGTGGCCCTATATCCAAGGAGTAGCGTCCTTATATTTGAGGTGCACACAGAGGGGAGGCCGCGTGAAGACGGAGCCGAGATTGGAGGGATGAGGCCACAAGCCAGGGACGCCTGGAGCCCCCAGGGGCTGGAAGAGGCAGGAGGGACGCTTCCTCGGAGCCTCTGGAGGGCGCCCAGCCCTGCGACCCCTTGATTTCAGACTCCTGGCCTCCAGGCCTGGAGGGAATAGATTTCTGTTGTCTGAGCCCCCGGCTCCTGGTCATCTGAGCCCCAGGACACCGAGGCGGCACCGCCCACCCCCGCTGCTGGCCTGGTGGGTGCGTGGTCTCAGGGCCTGTGTCCCCCACAGGCCTCCAGGTTGATGCTGAGAGCTGCTCCAGCCTCTCACGTCCCCACGGGAGCAGCGCTGCTGTGCCCCTCTCCCCGGGGCCACGGCCCGGCGCCCACGTGCCTCCACCACGTGGTGACTCACGGCGCTGCTGCCTCTGAGAGACACAGCCTCACCCTTTTGGTGCCACGGAGGCAGCCGCATCCACGCAGCCGTGACGACCGCTCAGAGCCTGGGGGTGCCGAGGGCAGGCCCCTCCGGAGAGCAGCACCCCACAGGAGAGCAAGGGTGCCCGTCCCTGCGTGGCGCCCTCCAACCCAGGTGCAGCGGCAGCCGAGGGGGAGCTGAATGGGCAAGCAGAGCCACAGGCTGGGAGCCCGGTGGCCGTGGAGGGAAGGCGGTGGCCACACCCGCTCTCACTAACCTCCTGCTGGAGCTGGAGGGGCCAACTCTCTCCTCTAGCGCCGGGTCCTCGAAGCAGCGGGGACGCCGGCGATGCCCGCTGCGGTTCGGCTGCCTGGAGGGTCCCCGGAGGGTCTTACTCTCCGAGCCGGAGCCCGCAGCTCCGCCTGGCCTGGCCAGGGCAAAGGCTCAGAATTCCCTGACCGTCTGAGCCCTTCGAGAGGAAGCTGCCTGAAGGAGGTGGGGATTCTCCCCAGATGAGGGGCACCTGGGCCCGACAAACCAGGACAGACCAGGACGGGGTGGTGGGCGTGACCTGATGGGCTCCTCCTCCTCAGGGGCCAATCCCCAGCCTCAGACCGGGGTTTGACTTCCGGTCACCACGGAGCTCTGGCTGGAGAGAGCTGGGTCACTCGGTTCAGCATCCGCGGGCACAGTTCCAGCGCTGGGTTGCAAATTAGGAAACAGCAGAGAGAGTCCTCCTTTTGTGGAACTCTGCATTCAGGTGCTTATTCCAGAGACAAAACTAGGAACATACCTGGACAAGAGCGCTGGGCTCTGGGATAAAAAGGTGAGGGTGGGGCTTCCCTGGTGGCGCAGTGGTTAAGAGTCCGCCTGCCAATGCAGGGGACACGGGTTCGAGCCCTGGCCTGGGAGGATCCCATGTGCCGCGGAGCAAGTATGCCCGTGCGCCACAACGACTGAGCCCACGCGCCTAGAACCCGTGCTCCACAGCAAGAGAAGCCACCGCAATGAGAAGCCCGCGCATCGCAACAAAGAGTAGCCCCCGCTCGCCACAACTAGAGAAAGCCTGCGTGCAGCAACAAAGACCCAACGCAGCCAAATAAATAAATATATATATTAAAAAAAAAAAAAAAAGAACTCAGTCTGGATGTAGGGGGCGCCGGTTCAATCCCTGTTCGGGGAACTAAGATCCCACATGCCACGAGGTGCAGCCAAAAAAAAAAAAAAGTCAGTATGGAAAGGCCCGGCTGAGCATGTGGCATGTGACCGACCCGAGTGGTAACAGGTGAGGGAGGTCTGGGGCCGAGCGAAGCCCCCAGCTGAGTCCCCTCTTCCAGCCCCTGCTGGGAGCTCCCAGGCTGGGCAGCAGGTTGGCCTTGTTTACCAGGGGGTCTACTGAGCGTGGCAGGAAGCAGCACGTTACGATGGATGCCCTGGTCCTAAGAGCAGAGCATGGAAAGGTGCTCTCAGCTGTGAGGTCCGACAGCCTCTGGCTGTTTCTGTCTGGGTCTGTGGTCCTGAATTCATGCTTATTAACGTAAGCAATGCCAATCCAGAAATGGAAGCTGCTGGAATATCATGGGGAGCAGGGTCAGCACCGCAAAACCCAGCAGGTGTCCCCAGGCATCAACACCTGTCAGCCACGTTGATCTGACTCAGCCGATCCTCACAGCGGCCCTGGGAGTTGGCCCTTGTGTTCGGGACACATGGAGGCTGAGAGGCTGCCATCTCAGCCAGGAGGCCGTGGTGGCCCAGCTCCAGGCCCCCCAGCCTCCTCGCCCTCACTGTCCGGGGCAGTTACCCTGCAGGGTGAGGGCGGAGAGCAGAGGTGGGAGGCCCCACTGGTCTGTCTGCTTCACCCCTGGCTCCCCGTTAACTGTGCTTTGCAGGGAGGGTCGTTTCCTCCACAGTGTAAAGACTCTGGTCTAGATGGGGTGGTTGTCAAGTTTCCCGAGATCCCAGCTTCACCCCTGCCCCGTCACCCACGCACACTACCATCTGGGTCGAGTCTGTGGGTGGGCCCCGCTGTCCCACCAGTGGACATGTTACCAGACACCAGGGACTTCTACACGGACCAAGATTGCAGATCTTCACGTCAGGAGACAGGGAGAGTCCTACGTGGGCAGAGAGTCCCACGGAATCTCTAGTGGGTTAGATGGTGACACACACACCCCCAATTCATGTCCACCCAGAGCCTCAGGATGGGACCCTACTTGGAAATAGGGACACTGCAGATGTAATTAAGGCAAGGATCTCAAGATGAGCTCATCCTGGATTAGGATGGGCCCTAAATCCCTGAGAGTGTCCTTGTAAGAGAAGGGAAAACACACACAGACTCAGAGACACACGGAGAGGCCATGTGAGAACAGAAGCCTCGATGAAGAGGCAGGAAGGACCCTCTTCCATCGTCCCAGGAGGGATCACAGCCCTGCCCACACCTTGATTGTAAACTTCAGGGCTCTGCACTGCGAGGGGATAAATTCCTGTTGTTTAAGCCCCTGGGTTGTGTTAAGTTGTGACAGCACCCCAGGGACACTGGTACAAAGAGCTGCTTGCCATGCATCTCCACGAAGTGTCCCCAGTTCAGACTTTCTGGGATGGGGTCACATGGGGATGGCACGCGGTCCAGGCTTCTCTCACCCAACGTGAGGTTCGTGGACCTTCTCCACGTGGCCGAGGTCGGGCATGGCTGGCCCATCATCGTCATCACAGTTTATTACCCAACATGTGACCTCACCACAATCTCTCCCTTGATGGTTCACGGAGTCCCAGGCAGTTCCCAGCCTGGGCTGTGGTGACTGGAACATTCTCAGACTTGCCCTGGGCCTTGCACACACCTTGGAAGTGTGTGCTGGGTGCACACCCAGAAGCAAATTAGTGAGTCATGGGTTCTAGCAAAAGCTGCCTTACCGTTTCCAAAAGGGTTGAACTCACTTACACCCGCCCCCAGGGAGATTTATCTGAATGGAATTTGTGCCGCCTGCAGAGTCCTGAAAAATGTGTACAGAGCTGGACTAAACTGGTCCAGATCATTGAGATCAAGACGTTTAGTTCCTTTTGGCAGAATTAATGATTCCCCGCCGCGCCCTGGCCTGCGGGCCTCCCGGTGCTCTCTGTCAGGACATCGGCAGAAACACGCTGTCGCGGGCCAGGTCTCCAGTGTGGTCCCCGGCACCTCACTTTTGACGAGAGATGCAGATTTCCCTTTGGAAGGAGCCAAAGAAAGAAGCAGGCACGGACAGGCGAGCGGAGGCTACTCTTCGTTGCGGGCTTCTCATTGCCGTGGCCTCTCTTGTTGCAGAGCTCCAGAAATGGGCAGAGATGCCAGGACACTGTGACTGTGGGGCGGAGACGGGCCGTGAGCCGGGGTACCAGCCCCCGCGTCCCCTAGGTCTCCTCCAGTGCTCGACGGCACAGGGAGGAACGTACCGGTGGAAGAGACCCCGCCCCCGCCCGGCTCGGCCCCTCTTGGGTGGGCTCCCAGCAGCACCTCCGAGGCAGGCTTACCGCAGTGCTCCATGTCCCGCTGAGCTGCACGGGGTCACGGCCGAGGCCCCAGCCGACCCCACGGGAGCTCAGGGGCGGGGAGGCCCCGGGCTTGTCCTGAAACCGAGTGGGGCCCTGAGGGAATCCCGGGCATGCAGGCCCTTTTGGCCCCGTTTCTTGTAGGCAAGACTCCAGCCTCCATGACCTTCCCTGAGTTCCGAAGGGCAGATGTGAACAGTTGGCAATCAAGGGAGGAGCAGCCAGGAAACCACCTGAGGCGAGATTAAAGGGACCAGAGAAGCTCATCAGGATTAGGAGATGGACCACCTGAGACCCTGCGCACCCCCTCTTCTTTTCAGCAGCCCACTCTGAACCCTTCTTATAAACCCTCATCAGATCCTCCCGGGTTGGGACGCATAGTTTTTCGAGGCAGGAGCCTGCTGCGTCCCCCTTTGCCTGGCAAAGCAATAAAGCCGTCCCTTCCTACTTCACCCAAAGCTCTGTCCCTGAGATTTGAGTTGGTACCCGTGTACAGAGAGGCTGAGCTTTCGCTTGCAGTCCCAAACTGGGGACACCCGGGGACGTGTCCAGCTGTCACTGGATGCTGGCCGCCCGCAGAGGCAGGGTTAGCTCTGGGTGAGGAGGCCCCCTCCGGCCAAGGGCAACTCGGGGAGGCCCAGCTGAGGGTGGTCAGCGGCCACCCTGGCAGGGTGGGCCCAATCCCCACAGCGTCCGTCCCAGCTGCCCGACCCAGGCAGGCAGCCACCTGCCGTCGGGGGCCTCCAGTTGGGCAAGCCGTGAGGAGCGCCATCTGGGGGAGGGGTGCCTCTGGCAGCCTCTCCCCCACTCCTCGGCCTCTTTCTCAGGCCCCGGCCAGAGAAGTAGCGGCTCCAGAACTCACGCTGCGCTCAGCCATGACCCGAGGAGGAAAACCACCTCTTCCTGGCACTTTCCCCAGAAGGCCCAGCACGTCTCCCTCAGGCCTCGGGCCTCTCTGAGCCACTGGCTGCTCCTGGAGCACGTGCTGGACGGGCGTGCGCTTGCCCGTGGGCCCAACTGTCCCTGGAGCGGTGGTGGGCTCAGAGTCCCAGGAAGGGAAGGAGGGTCCTGGGCAGGCATGGGTGTGCCTTGGGGGCGGGGAGGGTGAGGCTGCTTCCCTTAACTCTCCCCACCTCCTACACCCACCTCACAGGTGGGAAAACTGAGGCTTCGGCGGGGGTGGAGGTTGCTCAAACTCTCATAGCTGGAGAGCTTCGGGCCGGGACTCTTCACGGCCCACGGCACGCTCACGTCCGGGAGGACTCAGGGCAGCTCGTCCCCCTTCTCTGGCTTCCATCTGAGTGTCCCTGGGAGTCCCCAGCAGCCCACATGTTCTCAGAGGTGAGCGAGGGAAAAGCCAAAAGGCAACTCAGGACATTCCAATAAACCTCCTGGGACCTGAGAGAGGTCCCAGGATCCCAGTGCCCAGAGAGGGAGGGGCTCTGCCCGCAGAGGGTGAGGGGTCCAGAGAAGTCAGCAGGTGAGCTGCTCCACGAGGAAGCAGCACGTGCAAAGGCCCTGGGAGTGTCCCAGCCGCTGAGAGGCGGCCGTCATGGTGGGGTGCAGAGGGAGGGCGTGGGTGGGTCAACAAAGTTTGGAAGAGCAGCCAGGGGCAGACGTGCAAGGTCCTATGGAGGTGGCTCTTTGTCTCAAATGCAGTAGGTGTTGCATTATGGCTGTCAGATGGGTGGGGTCCTGGGGTCCGCTGGGCACATCAAAAGTGCACAGCAAGATCCAGGTGACGGCCAGGCAGCCAAGCGTCCAGTGCACATTTAAAAACGCGTGTAGAAAAGCATGTGACTCTTTCATGCGCAGCAGGATAAATTTCCACCCGACTAGATCTAAGTACAGAACAGTGCCAGCGCCCCAGAGAGCCCGCTGATTTTTTAAAAAGCTAATTTAAAAGTACCGTTTCTGTGAATGTGTAAATCACCCATGGGATTCAAAATTCAAAAGGTATAAAGGGTGCAAGATGAAAATATGTTTCCTGCCCCTTCACTGGGTACTCCAGCTCCCACCCTGGAGACAGCCGGAGTTACCGACTTCTGCAGAACCCTTCCAGAGACCTTCCATACTCAGGAAAATACACTTGTATATTCTTTTTTTCCCTTTTTTGTAAAAATGGTAGCATACCACGTCCACCATTCCATACCTGCTTAGTGGTACACGCTGTTTATAAGGCGAGGCTTCCGTCTTTGTCTTCCTTTTTTGGAGGTAACAGCTTTATGGAGACATAAATCACATACTGAACGATTCACCCAGGTAAAGCATACCATCCAACGGGTTCTAGTACCTCCGCCAGCGTTGCGCAGCCGCACCACAGAACCTTCTCACCACCCTGTCGGTCTTCACGGCTGCCTTGGACTCCATTGTGGGCTTGAGCCAGTTTCTTTAAGCAGCTTCCTATTGTTTTGCCAACGTTTCTAAGAGATCAGGCGGCCTCAACGCCTGTTTCCTGCTTCCCTGCGGTGGGCGCGCAAGTCTGACTTCAACACCGCACACCCATCGCCCTGGGAACCTGCATGCCCCGGGCTTATCGGGTGAGGTTCTGTCTCCCCGACTGGACAGGCAGCTCCCATAACCCGGGGGCTCGTGGTGAGCAGAGGAGGGCAAGGCCAGGCTCTCCTGCCCACAGCCCCTGAAGGGTGTCGGGCAGCAGGAGGCAGCGGGAGGTGGCCGGGGTGGGGGGCGGCATGCCAGGTACAACAGGAGAAAACACCCCCGACTTCATGTAGACGGGGTTGAACTTCACCAAGCCGCCATCCTGGAAAAGGGCCCAGGCCAAGCGCCCCCGCCCCGAAGACCAGAGGACACTGCCTGGCTCCCTGTGACGAGGCCGGACTCGGACCCACGAAGGACCCACTCTTCCCCCCCGACCCAGGAATAAGTGTTCGTAACCGGAGTCTGGTGACCTTCCCTCCCCGCCCAGACCCCCGAACTCAGCCCCTCAGCCAGAGGTGACAGCCCCTCCTGGAACAGGCCGCCTGGGGGATCTTCTCTCCCCACGCCCCTCCCGGCCGCCCTCACCCCACCCCCGCCCCGGCCCTTTCCAGCCCCCTTCCCTCCCTGCGGAGGAGACCCTAACCCTCCCCCAGCTCCCCCGAGACGACTGCCCGTCCTGTGGTCAGGGACCCTCTGCAGTGACCTTTCCAACATCCCTCCTTACTCAGGCCAGATCTGGCTTCTATGTGACATTCTTTCCCTGGGGGATTCGCAGCCCGAGTCAAGGAACCGAGCCCAGAAATAAAACAGGAGCAGCTTTACTGGAACAAGTGGGGACTCAGCACCCCGCCCCCCGTGGCTCCTCGAGAACCAGGCAGGGCTGGACCACCATCAGAGCCTGGAGACCGTCACGGTAGCCAGAGGGACGGGCGGGGAGAGCAGTCACGCCCAGGGGCACCCTCCCGCTCCCATGGGACACAGCGGCCCTTGGCAATGGGAAAACGTTCGCTCCCTGGAGGAACCAGAGTCTCCGGCTGCGCAGGAGGGATGATGAGGTGGAACCCCGTCGAGACGAAGAGCGGCCCAGCCTGCAGTCTCTGGTGGGGGGAGACCCAGCCGGCCCTGAGGGCTCCTTTCCCTGGACTTGCCCCATGCCCAAGTTCAGGGGCCTGGCTGGTCCAGAGAGCGTGGGTGGCCACTACCTGTCCGGGCTTGGAAAGGTTGGGACCACGAGGTGGGCAGGGCCAGACCCACGTCGACTTTGGGCCCCAGAGCCCTCCTTCGGGGAGGGGGCGAGGGTAAGAGCCCGGCTGGGGGCCACATGCCATCCTTCAACCAGCCTGTGCAGAGGTCAATTAGAGAGAGGGGCTTCTGGAAACTTCTGTGCCCCTCTTTGACCCAGAGAGTGTTCTCCGGTGAAACGGGTAGAGACAAGCTCTGTGAAGATCTGATCACCCGGGGTGTTGGTGTGATTTAGGCATTTAAGTTTAATCACCGTTGAGTTCCTACTTGCAGGATTAAGTCACCCTTTGGCTGGAGGACAAAGATCTGGGTCTTGCCAGACTGGACCCCAAGAAGTAACGAGTGCAGCTCGGGGCCTGTGTGACGTGGCCAGGCACGTGAAGAAATCGAGGAGCAGTTTCTGGCAGGAGGGTGAAGGGTCCTGGGGCCCCAAGGGATGTTGCTAGCCTGGGGCAGCCCCACGAGTGCAGAGGGCGCCTTTGGGGGTGAGGATGTGCTGCTCTCCTGGGCCTTGGGCCACCCCCTTCGCCACCTTGGAGGCCAGGGAAGGGTCACATGCATACGACGCACAAAAGGGTCCTGTCCAGAGGCAGGAACGCCACGGGGCGCTGCTTCCTCCCCGGGGTCCTCGTGACATCGCGGGGTGTCTGAGCTCTCCCACTGGGCCCAGATGTCACCCCCGCCCCCTCCCACTCTGCCTGGAATCCAGTTCCGCTTGCCTGGCTCCCATCCCCAGTCTGCCGAGATCCCACGCCCTCATGGTGGTTCTGGCTAACCCCACAGGCAGGGCTGGCTCAGCGATGTCCGAGGTCTCTGCCTCGCTGCCGACAGCCTGACCCCACCAGCCACTTCCCCAGGCAATTTCCCAAGAATTCGGGGACTACGTACGAGAAGAGGGCTCCCCCAGCAGCCAGCATCCCACCTTCTCCAAACAAACTGCTCTCTCCGTGCACAGGGTTGAGTGATGTAGGTTGTTGGGCGAATGTGCCCTGGTCCCCCCACCCGGAGACATTTCTCTCTCTTGCCCCCTCCTGCCCCCGCTCCTGCCCCAGAGGACCTTGACCAGCCAGCTCCGCTCAGACCACACGTGTGGGGCAGTTTGTTCCGGTTGGTTTGAGACCTGTCCTTTCGTGTCCAGACCCTTTTCCATCAGTGACCGTGAAAGGCACACTCGTTGAGGGCCAAGGAACGATCGGGATGCCAGTGGCCTTTCACGTGTCCCACCTGCTCCCATGGAGACGGAAGTAGGACTTTCAACGCACTAGTCGATGCATCACAGTCTGTGCATCTCATGGAGCTGCCCCTGGGACTTTGTTCAGCTGGTCTCCCTGGAGTAATAGGTTTTCTCCAGCAGAAAGCGAAGCTACATGATGCTCAGGGACCCTGGGCACCCAACCCGCTGGGGGCAGCACCAGGACCTGGCCCGTGGCTGGTACTCCCTTGCCCCAAGCCCGCGGGTTGGAGTGGAAACCTCCCCAGTGGCACTCAAGGCCCCTGGTCCCGGCAGCCTGGGCTCGCTCGGCAGCTGCCGCGGATGAGCCTCCTGCCCTTGCTGAGGTTCAGGCGGCAGCCGCCCCGCGACGCCCGTCCCATCCCGGCATACCCACGTCCCGCCACGCAAGGCCCCGTGAGGAATGGAGTTTGCCGGCATCGGGTGAGGGCTGGCAGGGCTCTGGGCCCTGCTCCACCCCGAGGCTGTGATGACTAACCCTCAGGGCTGTTGTGGAGGCTGGTCCCTTCCCACCGACCCCAAGACGGCCCGTGCCTCCTCCCCACCCGGCGCTGGTCCTGGCCCGGCTGTCGCCCCAAGGCCAGGCCTGTTCTCCTCGGTCCCAACTTCAATGTCCTTCCTGAGAGGTGGATCCAAATTCCCGCTCACCCCCTTGCCTCCTCCCTGGCCCTGATCACCCACCTGTGGCCTCGAGGAGGCTGCTGGCGAATGAATGAATGAATGAATGAATGAACAAACGAACTGGGCAAGGAGGTGTATGATCAACCCCTCCCCCCACCCTAACCCCGGGGAGGCACCTCCAGGAACCTCCCTACACCCAGAATCTGGCACTGAATACAAGACAGAAAACCATCAGCAGTGCTTATAATTCTTCTTTAAAAACAAAAACCGCTCACAAAACACAGAACTCCCCATGTCGAACCAGCCAAGCGTGTAACAGGTTAGCGGTTAGCAGGAGAGAGAGGCGTGAAGTCACACACACGTCACTGCGAGACATCGTGGCGGGCGGCTGGCGTGGCGGGGACCCGCAGAGCAGGGCTGGACGCCGCTCCCACAATAAATAAACACTGTGCCGACAGCACCCCTTACACTAGCGAGACATGAGGATGGAACAAAGCACAACGGCTGCACACGTTACGCCAAAATTCGGCTTAAAAAAAAAAAAAATAACCCACAAAGGTGAACGCTCAGGACACTTGTCAGTAGTGTGGTCAGATGGAGCGGAATCTCTGCCCCAGAACACAGACACGCCTGCCTTCTAAGGGGCGGGCAGGGGCGGGGCCCTGGGCTGCACGGGACCCCACAGCCCCAAGAATCACAGCCTGGGCCCCCCAACCTGCCTTCCCACATATGCTGGGGAGAGCCACGCTTCAGAACTACCTCTGACCTTGCAGTGCATAAAGGGACCCCGTCACTCCTGCAGGGGTGGCACCACCCCACTTCCCCAAGATGCACATGGTGGGAAGGCCACTGCAGTCTGGACAGGGACCCCTGGCTCCCTGCACTCTGCCAGGTCGCATCTAGAGCCAGTGCTCTGACCACGATGCGTCCTAAGTGTCATCCCGACACCCTGGAGGGAAGAGGTCAAAATCTGCTCAGAGGTTGCTGGACCACCGCGGAAAGGCAGTGGGCAGCGCACCCCAGGCACCATCCTGCCCGCCACCTGTGCGAGGGGCTGCGGTGGCTACGATGGCCACGGTCTCCTCCTGAAGGGGCACAATCCCACCAGGCAGGTGGTACAGCAGCTGTGGCCCCCATCTACAGGTGAGAAAACTGAGGCCCCAAGACAGAAAGTCTAAAATCAGGCCTCTGACTTCCTGGGTGACATTCTGCCTTCAGACGTTGAGCTGGGCCCCTAGATGCGTGGAATACAGCCCCGGGACAATTGAGTTGGTGAGGAGACTTCTGTGGACGTCGGTCCGCACATGTCAGGAGCTACAGGTGGGCAGGGGTCTCCTGACCAGCACGAAGAGGGAGGGGTGGACACGTGGCCACCTCTGTTTCAGCCTCAATGCCCAGCCTGGCCCCCCGCAACAAGCTGCTTGTCAGGTCTCTCTGAGCCCGTCGGACCACGCGGGGCCCCGGAGCCCAGGTGGGTGGCAGTGGATGGACTGGCCACTCGGCGCTCACGTGGCCCCTGGGGAATGGCTACGGCTGAGCAGTGAGGCTCAGTGCCCGAGGGCTAGGCTCACCCTCCCCGTGGTGGGAAGGTCAGGGGGCAGAGGCCAAGGCAGAGCCGCCAGCGCCTCAGAAGGGCCTGGAGGGAGCCGATCTGACCTTGGATGACGCCGCTCCCCAAGCTGACTCTGTGGACGGTGACAGCACAGCAAAGCCAGCCGGTGGCCAGGCCAGAGGAGCTTCTGGGCCTCGGCTGCCTCCCCTGGGGAAAATGCTATGGGAACCACAAAAACAAAAGCCTGCGCGCACAGCCTCTCTGGAGGGGAGGGTGGGTGTGCCATGCTGGTCTCAGCGGGAGCCAGGCCGCCTGAGAGTCAGGTGGCCTCCGGAGCAGGTGCAGTCGGAGTGCTGAGGGCTGGACGCCAGCTCCCCGAGCCTGGGACAGGCGACAGGGGAGGGGACAGCAGTGCCTCGGCCAGGAGCGGAGAGCCAGCCCCAGAGAGCTGGCAGGGCTGCTGTCCAGCCCTCGAGGCCCGGGAGAGCTGCCTTGCGGGAACACAGAGGAGAAGCCCATGAGGGGTCACGGTGTCTGCTTCCAGATTTCAACTGTGAAGCTTTGAAAGGGCTAGAGCTTGGCTCCAAAACCGATGCAGAACAGACCTGAAACAGCACTGCCCACTTGCCCACCATAGGAGCTGCCGGAATCCTCTGGCCTTTGCTCAGGCTGGCGTCCAGGGAAGGATGTACAGTCAGGAGCCCAAAGCTGTCCTGAGTGACAGGGTCTAGCCCCAAAACTGGCCCCGATCTGCACGTCCTGGTGGGAGGTCCGGGGTCTCCCAGCTGCCCCTGACTTCCGCTCGGATCCCCCTGCCCGTGGCAGGCACCAGGGCACCACTGTTGATCAGCCCAAGGCGTTTCCTTCTACAAGCCTTTCATTGAGATGTTCTTTCTTTTTGGGGGTTGGGAAGGGAGCTAGCGCAGGTCTTTAAGGCAACGAGACGTGAGCACGTGGGTTAGTTTCACAAAAGTCACTACGTCTACAATAACAGAGAAACGGCAAAGCCGAAGCGCATGTGTCCAGGCCACCGTCCAGAGGGCGAGGCCGAGCCCGGAACTCTGCCAGGGGGTTCTCAGAACCCCTCCATTCTCGGAGACGTGCCAGACTCTGGCGACAGGATCTGGTCCCTCTGAGGCACATCGTGCTACGGGTGGCATTAGGGGAGAAAAGACCCCCTCACGTTTCTTTAAAAAATAATCATCTTGGTGGCGTCGACGCGACCCAAGATTAAGTTAAAACAAAAATAATAAAGGGACTTCCCTGGCGGTCCAGTGGTTAAGACTCGGTGCTCCCAATGGAGGGGGCACAGGTTCGATCCCTGCTTGGGGAACTAAGATCCGACATGGCGCACAGTGCGGCCAAAAAAAATAAAATAAAGTTAAAAAAAAGTACAAATACACAAAGGTGAGAAGGGAGAAGGCCCGATTCGGCAGGAAGCCCGCAGCCTCCTCGGTCCAACGTTCCCGCCTCCACGCTTGAGAGGTATCCACAGACATCCGTCTTCTGGGACTGAATTCGTACCAGGGTTCACAGTGGCCCGGCCGCCACCCCGGGGGAGGGACAGTGGGGGCCCCCAGCTGAGCTGCCTGGATGATGGGACCGGAGTCGCTTTCTAAGGGGTGGGTGGTTTAAAACAATCTCTGCGTTTTCTTTCCGGCAGCTTCTCAGATCTTGTCGCTTACGTCTCCTGGGGAACCACATGCATGAGCTTCTGGCAAAGGACCGTCGTGGAAACTGCCAGGAGAAGAGCGGAGTTACTCGGGGGTCCTGTGGTCCCGTGCCTGGGGGGTCAGGGCAGCGAGGGACGTGGGCTCACCCCGCCCCGTCGTGATGCGTCCCAAGGGTGTAAGAGAAGCCAGAAAGCCAGAAATTTATGTGGAACCTCCCAATTTGTGTGTGTGCCCGTGCGCACACCGCACCTGCAGGCCTCCTGAGAGTTACTTTACTCAGGGAGGTGACGCCAAGGATCATGGCAACAGGCGGGTGCTGGCTCCACCCCTCATCCCGGTTCAGACCCCAGGACCATGGAGAGACGTTAACTAGATGGTGGCCCCGCTGCTGGAGGGCTGTGACACCACACCTGGGCCACCGCCTGGCAGACTTCCAGGACCGGCAGCCAGCACGCCCACCGCGGTCCTCAGAGGGGCTGGAGCAGGCGGGTGTGCTGGCGCCCAGGTGAGCCCATCACCCACAGAGCCTTCGCGGGCATCACTAGGGGGCGATTTCAGAATGGAGGGGCCCTGCTCTAGGCCCTTGGTGTGTTCTGACAGCTCTTTAACAGGGACTACAGTCCGGGCTGGAGGCAAAGTTCCAGCAAAATGACGGACAGCGTCCTGGGCCCCGGGCAGGTGCCCATCAGAATTCTGGGACGGCTACCCTGGGGATTTTGAAGCCCATGCAGGAGCCTGTCACACTAACAGCGGTCTCAGCACAGGGTGCTGAACCAGGCTTGTAAATGAGCCCTGTGGCCACAGCGCAGATCCTGTTTTCTCTCCTCAGCCGGCTGGGTTTAAGCTGGCGGCAGACGGGGATTTCGTTACTTGGCAAGAGCAGCCTGGTTTTCTGGAATCCCTTGTTCTGAGATTAGCTGGTGTGCAGCTGAGCGCCTTACCCTGAAATATGCAGGCTAGGTCACCACCAGACACGCCCAGCTCGGTCTGCTCGGCCAGGGCCTCACACGTCCCGACCCCGACCCCCAGCCTGCCGCACGCGTCGCTCCGGGCCAGTGCGGTAAGGTCAGGGCAGCACGGCCAGGTGGGCGGGGCAGACCCCAGGGCGGGTGGAGGAGGTCCGGCCGGGGCGAGGTACTCACAGATGCCCTGGAGCAGCCACTTGGGCTTGTTTCTCCACCAGACCCCGAGGAAGTAGACAGGCAGGCCACTGAGGATGATGGTGAAGCCGATGCCGCACTCCACGGGGGTCTTCCAAAAGGAGACGGCGATCAGGAACAGGCAGGCCAGGATGAACAGCACCGGGAGGGCCAGGTGAACCTGGGGAGGGGACGCAGCTGACACCGGGCGCTGGACGTCTCCTCCTGTCCTACACCTGTCGTGTCCTGGCCACCCCTGGGAGCACGGCGTCCTCCCTGTGCCCCCGCCAGAGCCGGCCTCGCCCTTGGGCCCACCCAGCCCCTCCCACGGACCCCCCCCGGACAGACCTGCGCCCAGCTGATCCTTCCGGATCCAAAAGGGCCCGACCCCCCGGCTGCCACCCTTGCCGTGCAGCGTCTCTAGGCTTTACTAGGCCCCGAGGTTCCCGAGTCGTGCTGGCCTCTTGAGAACCGGGACCCCACCTTGTTCTCCGTTCACCCACCTCAGCAGCCGGCGCTGGGCGGTAACTACCCAAAGCCCAGCTGGTGCTGGCGGGTGAGCTGGACCAGCCAGGCTTCCCACATCACGGGGCGGGACCCTGGCCCCGCCCCTCACCACGGTCTCCCGGGGTTGGGGCAATGCCTCTGGGAAGGCCGCGGCCACCCGCTAATAGGCAAGGGGCGCCCACCTCCTCAGAGTCCTTGCGGATGGACTGGACCACAGGCTGCATGGCTGCCTGGCAGACAGCCCCGCCCACACAGGGCCCGGAAGAGGCGCCACAGAGGCACCCACAGCGCAGCCAAGGCCCCAGGGACACTTGTCCCGTCTGCATCCACCGTGCCTCCTGCCAGGCGGCCTGCCCACACCCGGAACCCGCCCTCTGCCTACACCTTGGCAAGAGACCCCGGGCTGAGCGAGGGTCCGTCCTGGCTGGCACTGCAGGACTGCTCGGTGGGCAAGGTGGGCAAGGGGCCCGTGGACAGGTGCCAGCTGCTGGCCACACGCCACCAGGACTGAAGGAGGGGCAGGAGCTGCCGGTCGCCAGCCGCCACGCCACGGGCTCTGCCCTCTCACTCCGACACGACTGCCGGGGGCACAGCTGACGTGCTCACCAGGCCTCCCCAGCAGGGCTGTGACCCCCTTTTTGGAGAAACGAGGTCGCCCTCGGGCAGCTGCGCCCAGTACTGAGTTTATGAGGACACAGACAGCCGACCTCAGGCCGGGGGCGCGGTGGGCAGCCTGGTCCCGAGAAGCCTCCATTCACTCAGGGGCAAAGTCAGGACACACGCCCCTCCCCAGACAAGGTGGGGCCCCTCCCCTCCGCCCACGTGCAGTCTGCGCATGGCCACCCCGGCCGCCCCGTGCTGCAAGCTTCTTACTTCTGCTCCTGTCCTTTCGCTAGGAGATAAGCTCTAGGAGGATTAGGGGCTGGGGGGGGGGGTGTCTATCGTGTCCTTTGATGAACCCCAGCACCTAGAATCAAACAGTCATCAACAGAACTCAAGGCCCCAGCCTAGATCAGAAGCTGTTCACGCACTGATCTGCTTGGTTCTCCCCAGGGCCCTTGGAGAAGGGCGCCCTGAGCCCCGGTGTGCAGAGGGGACGGAGGCCCACCCAGGGACGCTGGCTGCCCGGGCACGCGTGGGGACCGCGCGGACCCTCACCTTGATGGGCCGCTCCAGATCTGGCTTCTGGTAGCGGAGCCAGATCATCCCAATGATGGCCAGGGCCACACAGAGCCAGTTGAAGAAGCTGAAGAAGTTGATGACGGAGAATATGTCTTTGGAGAAGGCGTACAGCAGGGTCATGAGGCACTGCAAGCACAGGGCGGGCCGTGAGCCACTGCCGGCGACGGGACACATCCGGCGGGCAGGCTGCCCGCACGCGCCCACTCCCGTCTTAAAGGAACGTGTGGTCTGTGGGACACGCAGACCCTCACGGCAAAGGAAAGCGCTGACGGATTTCAAGGAGGGGTCAGAGGCCACACGCTACCCTGGAGGGGGAGGTTTGGCTTCACATGCCTCCAGGTTGTTTTTGCTTCTTGTTTCTCTCTTTTTTTTTTATAACCACCACGTATTAATTTTGGAACGAGAAACAAAAAACTATCCAGCGCCCTTTAGAGTTCAGGGGAGCGTGTGGCGAAGAGCAGGATGTGGAGAAACACTTTGCGATACAGCCCGTCTGCATCTCCCCGCCGGCCTCCGGTCCGCAGCCTGGTGACACTAGGCAGAGCCGGGACGGTGTGGCCGCTCCCCGGACTCCCTCTGCAGAGCCCCCGACAATCCCCGAGGGACACGGATCCCCGAGGGACACGCCCACCCTCCACCTCGCCCTGCCAGTGACCCCCGCCCCACGGAGGGCGGGGACTCACCGTGAACACGAGCGAGGGCACGGGCGTCAGCAGCCGCGGGTGGATCATGGAGAGGATGGAGGGCAGGTGGCCCTCCCTGGCCCCCACGAAGAACAGCCTGCGGACAGAGGGGAAGGCGGTCGGCCTCGGCCGAGGGACCCAGGCAGGTGGGGCGCGGAGGGGGCCTCTGCTGAGGGCTGGGCTCCCTGCCGTGGGCCTCGGTGTCCCTCACGGACCCAGCTGGCAAGAGGCCCTGTCACCTCCAGCCCCCCACGGGGTTGACATGAACCCACGAGAGCGCCTGGATGGACACAGCAGTTGTGTCACCTCTGGGCAGGAACGTGGGTTATTTCTGTGTCACTTGAATGTTTTGACAGCTATGTTATTACTCAAAGTAACAAAAAACAGAACTCTCCGAGCGCACATGAGAAAGCCACGTGTAGCGGCTCCCCACGCGGCAGCCCCGCCCGCTCCACCGCTCTGCCGCCAGAGCCTGAGGGACCGAGGGCGGCCCTGGCCGGGCTCACCTGGAAGACGTGAAGAGGGACCCGTTGACGGAGCCAAAGCAGGACAGACCCACGAAGACGGGGATGATCCAGGACATGACGCCCAGGTGGTGGTTCCCGAAGTCCTAGACGGACGCTGAGCGTGAGCCCTGCCCCGTGACGCCCCGACTGCCCCACCTGGCCGTCCGCGTGCCCCCCCGCATGCTCCTCGCCGCCCCCCACCCCCGGGCCGGCCCCCACACAGTCCCCTCCCCGAGGGCTCAGTATTTATTCGGAAGGCGGGACAGGCCTCTGAGGTGGGGCTGGAGGTCCGTAATGGACTCAGCCCCTGGGCTCTAAGAGCGACCGTCACCGGGACCACCACAGACGTGCGGACTTAAAACTGTCCAGGGCGGCCTGGGCACCAGCGCTGCTAAAGCCCCCCGTGGTCCCCACATACAGCCAGCGCCCTGCACCCGCTGGCAGGCTCCGTAAAGCACGAGCTCAACCCCTCTGAGTAGGAGCGCCGTGTGCAGACGAGGGGCCCGGCCCGCTCCTCATCGTGGGCTCGGAGGGCCGCGGCCGGCTCTGAGCGGCAGGTGGCATCTTACCACGGCCACGGCCTCCGACGTGAGCATCTGCTCAGGGGACAGCGTGGTGAAGTAGGCCAGGTTCGTCAGCACGTACACCAGGGTGACGATGGGGAGGGAGATGATGATGGCCAGGGGCAGGTTTCTGCAAGGACCGGGTGGGCACATCACCAAAATGAAGCCCAGGACGGGGCCGGGCCCGTCCCTCGCTGTGGGGGAAGCGGCACGTGACCAGCAAGTGGCTGGAAGGTGGCGCTTGGGGCAGGGCAGCTGTGCAAACCTGGGCCAGCGACTCAACCCTGCCGGCCTGCACGCCCCCATCTGTGAAATGGGTTTCCTGCCCATTCTGAGGACGAATCTTCTTCCAGATCACACGGCCCCCATGATCCTGACCCCAGGGGCCCTCCCGGAAGGCCGTGCACTGCTTTTGTCGGGGGCTGGGCTGAGCCCAAGGATGGGCTCTTGGACAGAACCAGGCTTCTTCCTTCTCTCATGTGAAAATGATAAAAACACGCGTCTCTGTTCACATACATACCTGTAGGGATTAATCATCTCCTCTGTGACAAAATTCAAGTAATTCCTAGAATTGAGAGAGCAAACTTTTATTATACGTTCCTCCCGCAGTCATCGGAAAGAAAGAATGCAGGTTCCATGGGGAGTCCGTCCTGGTTGCCCTGGGCCAGTGGAGAGGGGATGCCCATACCCCCAGGTCCCTCCTGGTGAGCAGCTGGGGGCATGGGGGCGCCTCCTGAGATGGCGATGGTCCTGCCCCTCCCCAGCGCCGTCCCCCCTGGGAAGCAGCACCGGTCCTGAGGTGTCAGCAGAGGTTTATCTCGGGGCCCCGTTCTCGGGGGCAGGACACGAGCCGAGAACAGCACTGCTATGAGGGCCCCTCTGTGCTTCCTTGGGAAGCACGGGGTTTCCTGCCCCTGCCCCGTAGAATCACCCGTGGATGGCCGAGAGGTATGGATTTCTGGACACTTTGGGGCCCAGCACGTGTGCCCCAGGGCCCAGATGTTCTAGAACCTACCATCCCCCGTAGGCAAAGAGGCCACTGTACAGCGCCAGCACAATGTTCCCCACGTCCACTTTGGTGCCTTCAAACGAGGACTTGGGGTCCAGATTGGACACGTTACCTGGCAGGGGCCAAACAGACAGATAGAGATTCTGGGTTAGGGATCGCGGCACGGAGGCCAAGCCGCAAGTTCCGAAATGTTCCTGGATCAAAATACAGTAATAGACAAAAATGCAACAGATTAAATGCACCTGTGAGCCACCAGACTCCCAGGGGCCGGGGCAGGCAGGTAGGGTGAACTCGGTTCTGCTAGGTCTGTGGCCCCTGGCCCCGCCCACTCAAGAGGAAGAGGGCAGCTCTGCAGACCCCCGGCCGGGTGGACACCCAGCGCCCATCTGTGCCTGAGGGACAGGATGCCTGGGACGGGCGGGCACCGGGGTGGGTCTGCCTTGCCTGGGCTGCAGGGCGCTGGGTGCCTCAGAGGACGCTCCCTGCAGACCCCGAGATGCGGTCCAGTCAGGGCACCTGGGCTGCGTTCTCCACTCTCCCCCTTAGCGCGGGGAGCCCAGAGCTGCTAAGTGTAAGCCAGACTTCTCGTCTGGGCACACGAGCTCCCGAAGACAACCTGGACCTGCCCCAGGACGCGGCTGCACCCGAGGGGCTGCAGCTGGTGAGGGACGGTGGGCTCAGCTCTGTTCCCTAACCCAGATGGACGTACTGGGCTCTTGGACACGAGGGGGTCAGCTTCTCTGCTGACCGTTTCCACCCTGAACGGCCGCAGGCGTCCTGGGCTTGTGGCCATATCGCTCCAACCTCTGCCCCTGCCTTCACTGGCACCTCTGCTGTGGCTCCTCTTGTGTGTCCCAAAAGGACACCTGTCATTGGACTTAGGGCCCCCCAACCCAGGATGATCTCAGCTCCATTCTTTCCTTAATTACACCTATAGAGACCCTTTTCCTAAATAAGGCCACATCCACCGATTCCACTGGACATGTTTTGGGGGCCACCACTCAACCCAGTATGGTAGGCGTGACACATGGGGGCCTTAGAAGGGTCCCTGGCTACTAGGACAGTGTCTGGCCCTTTCTGAGGCTGTTACACCATCTGTGAAATGGCCCATAACACCCAGGCCCAGAAAGACTCGCTCCATAAGGAAGGACCAGCCTGACAGCCAGGTGTCGACAGACACAGGCAGGGGGTCGGCCAGACTCCACAGGGTTTTAGTTCCTGGCTCCCCGGCTCTGGGTGCGGCCGTGACACAGGCCCCATGGCTCTGGATGTGAGGGTCTGTGCCCCGTCCTGCTGAGAAGCACGTGGTCCAGGACCCGAGGGGCCAGGCTGAGATGTGACCCCGGGGCTGCTACATGGGTCACTGCCGCCCATGGCTGGAGGATCTGCAGGTCCCTCGGGGGATGGGGGGAAGGAGGACGCCACGCCTTCCACAAGGGCGATGGCCTTGGTCACCCCAGGAACACAACAGGGTGATGGTATGAGGAGGGCGAAAAGCGGACCCACGGCAGGGAGGCTCCCATAAAACCCCGTCGTTCTACCCAGTCAAAGCCTGCACTTCAAGGCAGCACCGATTTCCCCTGGCAAACACGGCGGGGGGAGGGGAGGGACCCCAGGCTCCCTTCTGGGTCCCGATGCTCTGGATGTCTGCACTCCGCCCTGCAGCTGTGCTCAGGCCTGAGCTGGGAGAAGGACTTGGGACGCAGGAGGTCCCTTCCGCTCCCCAGATGAGGCCACGGTCTCGTGATGAGAAAAGGCTCCAGGGAGGCTGGCACCGCACCCAGCCTGCCACCCACACGTGGATCTGTGTTGGAGGCCCGGGTCCTGAGACCGCCTGGTCACAGGGTGGTCAGCAGGCTGGTGGGCGGGGGCAGTGCAGAGAGCCGGCTCAGGACAGGGCACCTCAGCACAGCACCCAGAGCCTGGCTGCTCCCCATGGAATGTTCTGGAATGTGCCTTCCTTTACATCTGTGAGGAGGGGGAGGGGCATCTGTCCCACAAGTCGGGGAAGCTGAGGCTCAGGCCACCTGCCCACGGACCTGGGTCGGGCATCCCGAGCACCCCGCCGCTCGCGGACGCTGCGGCTGCTCCCGAGAGCCTGGGGGAGCCCCCCAGACTGCTCCCGCTACCCCAGGTCTCCAGAAGACCCCGCACCCCGACAGGGTGCTGCTGCTGCCAGTCAGGGTCTTAAAGCTACTTCTGTAACACTCAAGGCCTTTCACAGCAAGGGCTCCTTACAAGTAATGCACTTGTGATTTTCTCCTCAGTCTGCACCATTTCCCCATCAGGACATACTTCGATCTCCTGCTTATGCTTCAAGGGGAACTGCTTTTCGCATACGCTGGAAGATAGATCTTGGTGCAGCCATTAAAACTGGCTCCCAGGACTTCCCTGGTGGTTCAGTGGTTAAGAATCCGCCTGCCAATGCAGGGGACACGGGTTCGAGCCCTGGTCTGGGAAGATCCCACATGCCGTGCAGCAACTAAGCCCGTGCGCCACAAGTACTGAGCCTGAGCTCTAGAGGCCGGGAGCCACAACTACTGAAGCCTGCACGCCTAGAGCCCGTGCTCCGCAACAAGAGGAGCCACCACAATGAGAAGCCCGCGCACCGCAACGAAGAGTAGCCCCCGCTCGCCACAGCTAAAAGAAAGCCCGCGCACAGCAATGAAGACCCAACGCAGCCAAAGATAAATAAATAAATTTATAAAAAAAAACCTGGCTCCCACCTCAAGCACGATCCTGAATTAGTGACACTGTACACACGTGGGTGCATGTGCATGCACCATGGATACACGCACGTGCACGTGTGGGCTAGAGACACGGCTATGCAGGAGTACGGCCTATGTTCTTGCTGAGAATAAAATTCAAGGCTTGAAATACAGGCTGGGGTTACAGAACCACCGTTTTCAGCCCTGAGGCCTGGGAAGCCTCTATGTTTTCATCAAGGGGCTCTGGGCTAACAGCTCGGAGTCCTGACGTAAACGCGTCATCGCCCTGAGACAGTGGATGGAATTCCTGCTGCAGAACGGTTACTTCCTGGATTTACAGAGTGACTTTGCAGTCTCTGAAACCCCAAGAAAATACTAGCTGCTCTGGCCCAAACGCAGACTGAAGACTCTCATGGGCTCCACTGGGGGCCTCGGTAGGACAGGTGTGGCTGGGCCATCTTGCTGGGAGCTCTCTTGGCTATCCGGGGCCTCATTCCCTGTCTACAAAGCGCCCGAATCCCCTGGAGGAAAGTGGGCATCCAGGTGCACAGAGGCCAGCACACCCCCTGCTTCTCTCCTGGCACGGTGGGGGGGAGGTTGAGGGGGAGCTCCGCCAGGAATTTGGCTGCTTTGGGCCCTGATCCGCCACTGCAAGTCCCTCTGTGCAGCCCCCTCCCTGTCACCTCCCTCCTGCCGACAGCCAGCCGCCCGAACTGGGTGCACACGTGGGCCCCCTCGGCAGAACTCCTGGGTCTGTCCAGCCTCCGTCTGAGCTGGAGGGCCACCTGGATCAGACCCGCAGCCTGGCCGGGCACCCGACCAAACGCTGGCCGAGCTCTGCCCTCCTCTCCACGGGCGCCGGGCCTGCTGGCTCTGCGCGGCACTTGGCCCGGGACCCCCAGGACAGGCACGGCTCAGCGGAGCCCGCCCGGGGACAGCGGCTCCGCCTGCCCACGCCACCCGGGCATCCTGTTGGGGCTGGAGCCCTCACAGCAGGTGGGCCTGCAGAGGTCTGGAGAGCTGGGGGGGCGTGCGCGGCACCCGCCTGGCAGTCTCCAGAGCAGCAAGAAGCAAGGGAGGCAGCCACACCCTCATGGAATGATGTGTGTCCGCAGCCGCTCAGTGCCTGGCGGCCACTGCAGGGGACACACAAGGAAACCCCCCTGGGAGGGCAGATCAGGCCAGATCCCAGACCCCGCGTGGTGGTCTCAGCCACCCAGCGGCCCCAGCAACCTGGGGACATGCGGTGATGGGAGACGCTTGGGGTTGTCACGGCTGGGGGCGTCATCCGGTGGGTGGAGTCTGGGTGACGTGAACACCCGGCAACACACGAGACGGCCACCACAACAGACAGTGCCGGGCGGGGTCCCGCTGTAGACGGTGCTGGCAGGTGCCTGGCTCGTGTGCTCGGCCGTCCCCCCACGGACCCCAAACCGGGATGCCATCTTTGTTAAAAGCACAGAGCTCCAGGTGCCGGCCAGACATGGGATGGATGACCTCATTAACACCCCGCCCCCGCCCACAACCGCCGAGCTCCCCACTCCGGCTCTGTCCTCATGGGGCCCCCAGGCCCACAGAAAGCAGGCAGGCAGGAAAGTCATCACGATGGACAGATGGGGGAGCGCAGGCCCTCCCGCAGGGGCCGGGGGTGTGGGAACCCCAGGACCCACAGTTTAACGGAGTCCCCTGGGCCACCCCGTCTCTGGGGCTTCTCGGCAGGCCCCAAAGCCGCCTCTAACTTGCTGCTCACCCAGAAGGTGGTGCCACCTGGGGTGGGTCCCGCCCCTGGGCTCACCCGCGGTGCAGGCAGGCCCCGAGGCCGCTTCATAGGGTCTGCCCGTATCAGAGGGCCACGGGAAGGTGAAAGCTAGAGCAGAGCCACATCCTGGGCCCTCTGGCAGCCTCGGGAACCAGGGTGACCGGGGTGGGAGTGTTCACAAGGCCCCAGGGAGCCGATTTCAGGGAAAGCAGCCCAGACCCCTGCATCATGCAGACAGAGCCATGGCAACCCTCGACCCGGGGGCGCAGGGCACCCCACTCTCAGAGGAGCTGTGCACGTGGGGACAGGACCAGGAGCCCCGGGGGATGTGCCAGCCTCTCTGAATCAGAGGACAAGGGCTCCTCATGGTGTCTGCGTCCCCCCCAAGATCCCGCTGGGCTTATGTCACACTCACCAGGGCTTGGCCTGGGCCCGGACATGGGAACCCGCAGTCTGTCAATGCCCAGTCTGGAGATGGCAGCTGGGGGCAAGCTGGAAAAATCCCAGAGCCTCAGGGTGACCAGGCCGCGCCCTGCCCAGTGCTTTCCCTCCTGCCACTGCCCACGGGCACTCCTCCCAGGACGGTGACGACGACTGTGAGAAAGTCATTTCCCAAACCAGGGTGGGGGGTTGTCCACTGTGCAGGAACCTTCCACCTGGTCCCTCCTTAACCCTCTGGGGTTCCACATAATGGTCGTGTATGTGATGGAGCACACTGAACAGGGTCCCCCCAATGTTCATGTCCCCCTGGAACCTCAGAAGGTGACCTGCTCTGGAAAAGGATCTTTGCAGATGTAATCAAGGCAAGGATCTCAAGGCTGAGACCGTGGACTAGGGTGGGCCCTAATTCCCCAAGGGCGTCCTTATAAGACACAGAGACACGGGGGCCACATGAGGACAGAGGCAGAGTGATGCAGCCACGAGCCCGGGAACCACTGGAGCTGGAAGAGGCAGGGAGGCTGCTCCCTCCAGGTTTCAGAGGGAGCTCGGCCCTGATTCTGGACTGCCAGCCCCAAGACTGTGAGGGGGTAACTGCTGTTGTTCTAAGCCCCTGGCCTGTGTCCTGCGCTGCGGCTGCCCCAGGACACTCCCTGTCTCCACTGTGCCTTCACAGTGATGAAGTCATGATCAGGACATGCAACAGCCGTGGCCTTGGATCCCGCCTCACCATCACGGGCCAAGCGAGCAGGTGGCTTGGCCGTGGGACTGAGCCCCATCTGAGATCAGCTCTGTATGACCCCTGCCCTTAGCGGGTCTCCTGTTCCACCCAGAGACCAGGCACCCTTGGGAGGCTGCATCCCACAGCTGGCTTGCCACGGGTCCCTCTCTCCCGTCTCCCCACCCCGGGCTGAGCACACGGTGTCTGGTGCCTATTCTCCGCTCTGCCTCGGCAGGGGGTGGTGATGGTGCCCATTCACCGTGGCCAGCATCTGTCTCCAGTGTCGCCCGTCTTTTAAACTGGAGGAGCTGCCCCGGGACCTCAAGATCAGCTTCAGGCCTCAAAGGACCCTCTCTGCGCTGCACAGGCTGCAGAGACCCCTGGGCACTAAGTGTGTCCAGCACAGGGCTGTGTGGCTGCCGCCCCCGTCCTGCTGCGGCCCCGTCCGAGCAGCTGACCACCCAGGGCACGGGTGAGCAAGGTCGGCAGGGGGAGAGAGCCAACTTCCAGGCCTTTGATTTCATCCCCGAGGGTGGCACAAGCAAAGCATGTGACTTCCGGCCTGTGATGACTCTGGACTCGGAATCTGCACAGAGCCACGCAGGCCGACGGAAAGGTCTCAATTAAGAACAAAGAGCACCCAGAGGAAAGAGCCACCCGCGTCAAAGTCCCCCCACGGTGGCCGAGGGGTGCCCGTGTCTGCCGCGTGACCTGCTGCTCCGGGCATTCGGTGAGGAGCGGACCGGCCCGCCCTCCCCCTTGGCCCCGCCCCTGTCTCCTGGGGCACAGGTGACCATGGGGAGAACTGAACCCCAGCCACGTGGCCCCATTACAGCATCCTGCGGTCCCGGCATGACCCTGAGCCCCTCTGAGACGGCCTCCATCACAGGTACCCTAAGTCCTGCACTAGGGGAGGCCGAGCCCGGGAGCCCCCCAAATGTCTCCCCTCCCTGTGAGGACAGCAGCCCTGTTCACAGGCCGCCCGAGCTGCCTGGCCACACCCTGAAGGCAGTTTCAGGCGGCCACCAAGGCCTGGGGCTGCTGCGGCTGCTGTGGCCACTTCACACATGAGGACACCCAGGCTCCAGCAGGCGAAGGGCCCTGCTGAGACCCAGACCCTCCCAGGATGAGGGTCTCCTCCCTGCCCCCCAGTGCTCTGGCCACCTGGCTGGGCTGCCCAGGGCCTTCCCCACCAGCTCCGGACACCACCCTGGGACGGGTCGCAGGGTGGGCCGTCCCTCGAGGGAGCTCTCGTCCCCACACACAGTGCTCATCGTCACAGGCCTGGTGGGGTCTTGATTGGACCCCGACCCTGCTACAAGCCGGGCAGGGTCGGGCCACCACTGCTCTGTGCCCTGGGGACCCACTAACCTAAGAACTAAACACTCACTGTCAAGTGACTCCCAGCCGAGTCCCAGCCCTGGGGGCACGCTGGCCTTCACAGCTTCACCGGGGCCTCCCCACTGCCAGGACCCCCTTCGGCCCAGGTGGACCCCTGCCACCGCTGCCCTAGGTCACTCCATGGCAGTGCCCGGACACAGATGATCAGCACAGGGTCCAGGAACCTCCACGCCCAGGTCTCCTGGACACGGGGGCCCATGTCTCAGCGCCAGGTAATCTCTCAGGAGCTGCCACGGAGGCCAGGGCCCAGGGCCGGGCCTGCAGTTTCCCCCTCCCGTGAGCTCCCCCAGGGGGCACCCTTTATCTGCAGGGTGACGCCAGCTGCTCCAAACGTTCCAGAAGACGCCGGGGGCCCGCCCACCGGAGGACACAGCCGAGCAAGACCACAACGGTCCCATTGTGTGTCCTCCAGGAGGGGCCGGGGCACAAGGGACGAGCCTTCCCCACTCCCACCCTCCAGTCTTGGAACGGCCTGACCTTGGGCCGTGGGCCTGCTGGGTGTTGTAGGTAAAGGGCCGACAGACAGAAGTAAAAGGACAAAAGCGGGCACGAAGTGCCCTCTGCCCACCATTGTCAATCAGCCCTGGTCCTTGGGGCTCCCCTCCACACCACGCGCTGGGCCTGCTTCTCTGTGGCCGCCCGTGGCCAAGCCTCCCCCACCCACACTTCGTGGCCACTGGGATCTGAAAGGCCGGCCTGATTTCAGTGCCCCCCCTCCTGAGAAGGCTGGGGGAAAATCCAGAGGCCTCGCGTGGTGCCAGGCCCCGCATGCAAGACTCCCCCGGCCTCGGGGCCACCTGAGCCCCTCCCGGGCCCTGCAGAGCCAGCCCCGGTCACACCAACTCTGAGCCTCCACCCAGCCGGCCCTCTGGCCCTCAGAAGGGCCCTCCTGCTCAGGGACGAGCCCTGCCTGCCCACCCGCGAGTCTCCTGCGCACGTGTCTCATGTCCGCGCACCAGACACAGCGCGAGCCCTAGACGGCAGGGCCGAGTCCTCAACTGGGTCTCAGCCCAGAGCCACACCCGGGGCCTCAGAAAGTTCTGGTGAAGGAGGACAGGAAGGAGGGCAGGCCTGCCCACGAGTCTCACTGGCGACGAGGACGAGGCCACAGAGGCCTGGAACCTGGACCTGCCGGGCCCCACGCCCCAGCCCCTTCTGCAGCCCCCAGGCCCCTCTGGGCGCCAGGCAGGCCAGGCGGGGCCAGGCACTGGTAAAGGACAGAGACGGCGCGTGGGGCGGTCTGTGAGATGCGGGTCATGTCCCCCAGATGCATCGTGGCTCGTGGCCAATCTGGGCACCATCACGCTGAGCCCCTGCCCGAGGGGTCCCGGCCCTTCTGCCAACATTCAGCATGGGATCCTTGGGGCAGCCGCCCAAGGGGCAAGTCAGGCGACTCTCGTGGGGAAAGGGTTGTTTTCACAAAGTGTCCTCTACAAGGGAGGGCATCCATCTGAGAGGGAAACCAGCGGACAGGAATTTTGCAGACACTGCAGTGCCTCCCAGGTTCAGAAAGGAATGGCTTCGGGGGAGGACGTTTTCGGTGGCAATAGAATTATAAACACGTTATGTATTCAAGCTGAACAAAGGCTCTTTGCTATCCTTGCTAAAATTTGTTTTTACAAAACTCCGGTCCCCTTACATTCTTCATCAGCCTGTATCTAATCACACCAGCCAAGCAAAACCTTCACCAGCAAGTCCTCTTCAAACGACATTGACGTGCTTCCCAGCTAGACCATCTGGTGGGCGGGATGGATTTTTCCTCCTACCCACTGGTTTCCACCGATAAGCTCTCCACGGCAGGGGGTCCCTCAGCTCCCGTAGTGCTCCCGTCAGCACTCCTGGTACCCGGAACCCAGCCCGGCCAGCGTCCCCCAGACAAAGTCTTGTCTTTAGGAAGATGCTGGAACCTGAGATCCCAGGAAGCCAGGCGACACAGAGGCTGGTCTCCCCGCTCCCCGACACACGGGGCTACGGGGGTGGGGGTGGTGTTACTCTGTGTCCTTACGGTGACCTCAGTCCCTACGAGACCACAGATCTGTGGCAGCCACGCAGAGGGCTACCGTGGCCTGCCATCCAGCCGTCCTGGAGAAGCCAGTACCTCCGTTCACCAAAAGACACCCCCGAGAATGTTCCCGACAGCATCCCTCTCAGTAGCCAGAAACGGGGAGACTCCACCCGCCCACAGCATAAACTTGGCGGCACACTCACGAGAATGCGGCCCAGCAGGAAGACACACTGCCACCAAACGCCGCTGCGTCGGCGCCCATCATGGGAGGGGTCGGCCTGGCGGGCAGCCATCCACAGGGCATGGGGACCCTGCTGGGGGCGGGGGGGCACGTTCCCGTGTGGAAGATCTGGCGCACTGGCAACAGCACCTCTCGGCCGCGCTCCTAATGCAGCAGGCACGTCGCCAAGCTCTCCCCACGAACCACCGCCCACCCCGGTCACCACCATGCCCGCCCCGTGCGGGCAGGACAGCGGCCTCTGCGTGGCGGACCCATTTCTCCCGCTGCTCTGGGACGGACGACCCGCCGGGTGACGTTCCGCCCGCCTAACTCAGCGTCAGTGCTTCTCCTGGGACCACGTGACGCGCCGACTCCAGCGACACCCGTTAGCTAAGGCGGTGGATCTGGGGCCAGGCGCTCAGAGATGGGGACCCCTCCCCCTCCCCGCACACCCCCCCCAGGCTCAGCAGGGCCTCCCGGGACAGCCGGGAGACCCCAGGGGCTGCACTCACCCTTCCCGATCTGGATGAAGCCGAGTAGGATGATCAAGGCCAGCGCCAGGAGTTTGGCCGCGGCAAAGGCGTCCTGGACGCGGGTGGCGGCCTTCACGCTGTAACAGTTGACGGTCGTGAGCAGTACTGTGGAGACAGGGGCAGCGAGTGAGTCCCGCGGAAACGCGGGCAGAGGGGCCGGCGGGGAGAACCCCAGCCCCGAAGTCACAGGCTGAGAGAGAGCTGTGAGCCCAGGTGCCCCCCAGGCTGCCAAAAAGGCCTTTTTGTCCTAATGAATGAATTTCAACACCCCACCGCCACCTGAGTCCCTCCCGCAGCAGCCCTCGAGGAGGGCGCTGCGCTCAGAGCAGGTTGAACGCACAAGCTGCCATCCCGGGCGGGGGGGGCTCAGTCACCTTGCTGCTCCCACCTGACACTTCAGCACAAGTGTCAGGCTCTCCCACAGGCACCCGAACTTCTCAAGGTGGGAACCCTCTCTTCAGAGGGTCCTCGTAGGCTCCCACAGGGACACAGGGGGCGCAGCGTCAGCCTGACAAGCTCGGCGGGGGGGGTCCACGGGGGCTGAAGGAGATGCACAGCCCAGGGTCCCAGTGGTGAGAAGAGCAAACAAGCACCAGCTCTGCGGCTGGTGTCACAGCAGATACTAAAGACCCAAACTCCACGCCAGTCACCACCACGGGGAGGGGGAGGGGACACAGGGGGGCAGCTAAGCCAGGCTCCCCAAATGCACCGACACACGCAGGCCCCGCCTGGGACCCCAGGGAGACCCCTCCACGTCCTGAGCAGAGGTGGAGGCAGCGCTTAGTGTTCAGGGACCTCGCGAGCAGCCACTCTGCAAACTCACCACAAAACAAAATTAGATTAAAACAAAGGCAACAAACTAACACTCCACACCCGTGCCTTCCTACTCCGAGTCCTACCTCTCCGCCGAGTCCCACGTGGAAACACGCACGCCGTGAGGCCAGCGCTCCGGTGCCCACGCCACTGCTGACGCCAGCTACCCAGGGAGATGGTCGGGGCACAAGTGGGGCCTTTTATTCTCGGCAGGCTGGCGGTCAAACATTAACCAGCACAGCCTGCACCCAAGGGAAGGGCGTCTGTCCACCATGCCCCGCACACACCGGCTTTTCCCAAGGGCTGCGGTGGGTGAGAAAGTCTGCACCCGGCTTCTGCTCCAGACAGAACCAACCCCGGGCTGACAGATGCCACGTGGCTTCTTCCCAGCTAAATCAATTACATGTACTTTTACAATGTGAGAGAAGGCCGCAAAGAAATAAATCCAGGCTAATTAACTACATGAGACCTGACAGTTCAGGTGTAAGAAAAACAGGAAATGGCCCCCTGAGCTCTGGTTAGGACCGCGGGCCCACACTGCACCCCGCCCACGCTTATCTCTTCCGGAAATTAACTGATACCCAAATCCCACCCTCCCCCGTCACTTTCTCTTTGCTGCTCTAAGCCTGGCTGATGCAGCGGCTGACCAAGACTGTTTGCTATGCCCTCAGAAAGTTCAGGTTGAAAACTGCTTCAAAGCCCGTTGCTTTTGGCTGCTACTCCTAAACTGAAACCCTCAGATGTTCCCAGACCAGACATGAAGGCAAAGAGCTGTCACAAATGGACCTGGACCTGGAGTGGCCCTCACTCGTGGGGACCCTGGCCGAGTCCGAGCCTGTCAGAGGCTCGTGGTAAAATGAGCTGCCTCAGGGTGGTGGGACTTAACACGAGGCTGTGAGAACGTGTGGACAAAGTATCCATGTCACAGCACTGAAGCCATCTCCAGCAGCAGGAGCTGAGCCCGGGCTCAGATGCGGGGGGCCGACGTGTGCAAGGGACAAACAGCACCAGTGACCTTCACCGTGTGGCCCTGGGGTGGACACACTCTCAGTCCAGGCCCTCGGGACCAATGCGGAGACAGCTGTCCCGTATTAAGTACATCAGCACTGCCATTCCCAGCACAGAAGAGGAAACAGAGGCTCAGAGAGGACCCCTGTACATGGTGCTAGGGGCAGACCCAGATCTCCGAGGCCCGTCTGATCTCCCACCGCCAGGTCGGGGGCGGGGGCGGGGGAGGAGGTTGAACAGCGGAATTCCCTTCTCCTGGGCATCCAGGCTGGTGCGACCTGCCATGTGGCTGGGACCCAGGGTGAGGGGGCCTTGGAGGGCAACCCAGGTTTTTTCCCACCACCGGCCCCAGGGAGCCTGTGCACAGTAAGGCGGGGAGGGGGCTTTTCCGGGACAGTCGCACATTATGGGGAATGTGACAGCCCTGAGGCCTTCCCTTCCGGATGTGCCAAGAGGCTGACAGATTGCATCACACCCCTCCATTCATACCGGGCAGGAAGTGGGGAGAGCCGTGGCCAAGCCACACACGGGGAGGTGGCTCTTCCCGCCGCCAGCCCCGCCCAGCTGCCCTCACTGCCACCGCTGCACGACTCACCTGGTTTGACTCACCCCATTTGGGGTCTGCACTCCCAGGGGAGCAGGGGCACCTCTCCCCACCTCACAGATAAGGGCTCGGAGGATCCAGGAAGGGGGTGTGGCTGGCCCAGAGCCCCGGCCCCAGGGCCGTCCCACGGCGGTGGTCACTGGGGGCGGGACGGACCGAGGCCCAGGGCCCCTCCTCTACCGCCCCAAGGGCCTCCCCTTCAGGAACACAGGGTGCCACCCTGCCTGTGCGGAGCGGAGCCCCCCGGCAGGCGTCCGAGCCCCTGTGGACAGAGGGTGTTGCTCAACGAGCTCAGCTCCGTGTCAGAGAGTGGACAGGCGAGGCCGGGCTGGCCGTCTGCAGCAGGGAGGGGAACGGGCTGGATCCCAGAACAAAGCGGACTTTGTAATATTCACTTCTTTTATAGAAGGAAGAACTGAAACATAGGATGAAACTTTCATGTCCACTGACTTCAGCTGATGAGTAAACAAACGCTTTATTAACCTCCCTAGCGTCCTTTCTAAAAAACTCTGAAATGAAGTAGAATCTGAAGTAAATAAGGGGATTCACTAGGACCCGTGTCTCTTAGCCTTAAGGAAAGCAGTGCTGGGAGGCTGGATTCGCCTGTCGGCTACACTGGTTTTAGGCCCCATCACCCGGACAAGGTGCCTGACTCTTCAGAGCCTCAGCTTCCACACCCGCGGGATGGAGGGAGGTGACAGGGACACGAGACGCTCCGGGTGTCACACAAGGGTCTGCTGCGTGGCAGGGGGAGGGCAGTCTACCCCAGGGCACCCGCAGGCGGGCTGCTGGGTGAGGCCAGCACACTGGCGGGAGGTCACCCCGCTGGCAGCCGGCCCCGTCGGGGTTCCCCGTGCCAGCACCCCCCAGATAAGCACCCCGCAACAGCTGGGGCCAGGGAGATAGAGCCCGGTGGCCTCCGGAGAGGAGTGGCAGCGGGCTGTGGGCAGAAGGCGGGCACAGGCGGGGCCTGGCGGCTGGTCCCACAGGCCAAGCGGGAAGCCCGCCCTTCAGGGCTGTGCCTGTCCTGCCCTCGTCCTGCTGTGACATGGCCACCCGGCTGGCCTGCAGGGGCGCCCCAGCTCAACCTCGCAAGTGAGCCAGGGGCCCCGGGGCTGTGCTGGAGGGCCCGCCACCCTCTGCAAAGTCACCGTCCCTCTGCCAACGGACCCACGAACTCGCACTCACACCCTGGTCCACCCCCCCCCCCCCCACCCCAGGGGCTCCACCTGTACCCCACCCTCGTGTCCGAGACAGCAGGAAGTGCTGCCCAGTGGGGGAGGGAGAACCCCTTGGCTGGCCTCCTGGGCTGCTCTCACCCCGTGGCCCTGGGGACAGCTGGTCACACTTAGAGCCGGGCCATGAGCGCCAACTCCAGCTGCGGCCTGGCCGACCAGGTGGCTTGAGTTCAGAGTCCTGTCTGCAGACCACAAGGGCCACACGTGCCCAGGGGGCCACCCGGGCCGAGGACAGGGGCTGGCCCACGGGCTCGGGGACGCACGGCAGCTCCCCCATCTGTTATTTCTCAGGACCCCCTTGGGTAGCGCCTCCGGGACCCTCCCAGACCCTGAGCACAGGGTGGCCGGCGGGAAAGCTGGCACTGCTCCGCCCACCAGCATACGGGTGCCACCAGCCTCCTCCAGGAGGGCGCTTATCTGAGCAGCTCCCAAAGGCTCCCGCCCAGCCTCGCCTGGCGTGACCTCTCACCCCGGCCTGACCGACTGGTTATCTCACTCTCCAGGCCCCAGGGTCCACGTCCCAATGACAACTCTTCACACATAGGCTGCTGTCAGCTGTCAGCCGCTGCGGGCCAGCCTCCCAGCCCCCGGTACACGCTGCGCAGCCGGCTGGCTGCCTCACTCGCAAGGGAGGGCTTGAAATGCAAGGGGGCCTGTTTTCATTTAAAAACACCAAAACAAAACAAAACAGAATACAAAAAACACACCCAAATCTTAGTTCCCCGAACCTGCACCCCCCGCATTGGAAGCATGGAGTCTTAACCACTGGACCACCAGGGAAGCCCCTCTGCTCAATATTCTGTAACAACCTAAACGGGAAAAGCATTTGAAAAAGGATAGATACGTGTATATGTATAACTGAATCACTTTGCTGTACACCTGAAACTAACAAAACATTGTTAATCAACTGTACTCGAAAATAAAATAAAAAATTTTTAAAGTTAAAAAAAAAAACAAAAAAAAACACACACCCAAATCCATTTCCCTCTCTGACAGAGGGTAACACCCTGATGGGATTTATCAGGCCCAGTGACCAGGGCTGTCCCTGGATTTTGTGCATGCCGGTAACAAAATCTTCAACAATCCTGGCAACAAGGGCAAAGTATGAGCACCTGCCGCATGCTCTCCATCACTCAGTGCCTTTGGCACTCCCGGGGGTCCCCTCACCCTCACCCCCTCCGCTGACTCGAGGACAAACACACCAGACAAGGTCATGACCGAGGCCAACAGAACCATCTGAAACCAAAGCATCTGGGGAATGGCTGGCCCCCCACTCGTCAGAAAACCCATCTACTGTCCCCACGTCTCTGATGGGGTCGCAGCCGTGGACCCTCCCTCGTCCCCGGCCCAGTGTCTGTAGGGACCGTCCCCCCAGGATGGAAAGGGGAGTGCAGGTATCACTTGGGTTTCATGCAGCGTCCACGGGTCAGAGCCCCAGAGCCTAGAACCTCACTACCAAGTGAGTCCTACTAAACCGCCAGTGGCGTCCTCAAATGAGTCTCTGAAAAAGGTGCTTTCTGCACGTGGCTTTAGGACGCTTAATAAAAACGGCCAATACTCAAGGCAAAGACAGTCTGAGGCCCAGCAGTAACTGCCACCCCACACAGGTGAGAGGGGCCAAGATGCCAGGCAGAGGAGCACCGTTTTACCCACAGCTCTGCTGGCAGGTCCCCGGCGGCCCCCGAGACAGGAGAGGATGTGGCTGGCAGGCTGGGCGTGTTGCAGGAAGCCGGGCCAGCCCGGTCTCTTGGGGTAGCAGCTGACCCCTGTGACTGAGGCCGGACGAGCCCTGGGCCCAGGCAGCCAGCCCACCCGCCGCCCGGAGCCTCTACCCGCCAAATAGCAGCACTCGCTGGGCACCTGGACCCGGAGCCCTGGCTGCAGGTGGGCCGAGGCTCCTCGACTGTGGCCAGTGAAACCCTGGGCTTGCGTGACCCAGGTGGCTGGGAGAGTGGCCAGCAGCGGGGGTGACCACCGACAAAGCATCCAGCCGCTCTGGCGTTCTTGTCCTGCCTTTACTCTACTGTCCAAATCCGCCCAGCACACGGGGACCCAGGGCTCACAGTGGGTGCTCGGTGCATCGGGCCCTCTGCTCTGGTCCTGGACACCCAGATATCCACTGGGCTTGAGGAGAGCCCCCTCCATCCCAGGCCTGGCCCCCAGGAAGGCCTGTGCCTCCCCCACCCAGCATCTTCCCTTCCTGCCCTAACTCTGCTGCCTCCTAATAACAGATAGGTCTCCCACCCCGGAGCGTATCAGAGTCCCTGAGGACCTCGTAAAACAGGTCCCCGCAACCCAGAGCACCTGACTGGGCAGGCCCGAGAACCTGCATTTCTGACGGTTCAGGGAGAACCAGTGGGTGACTTCACGACGTGTAATTCACCTTTACTGGCTCAAAGAGAGTGCACGCACAGGACCCAACTGTACCCCAAACATCTGAGAAGGCGACCTCGCTTCCAGGCGTGCTCAAAAACAGAGCCCACTCAGGGTGACAGTCCGGCTCCTGACCCACCCAGGACCCCACCACCGGCCACTCCAGATCGGAGCCTCCAGAGAGTCTGGAAAACTGAAAGAAAATGAAGGAATTCTCAGGGGCAGGGGCTGCTCAGGTGGGACCAAGGGCTCCAATTCCAGTGTCTGATCTCCGCAGAGAGAGGCAGCGGCCGCAGGAGCAAACGGACACGAAACCTCAGTCCAGCTGGGACGATGCCCCTCAAACACCCCCGCCCTTGTCGAGCCACTGATTTCCTGCAGAAAGAATTGCTAACAGGCGGAGTCACATTTTCAAATGCGACCAGCCCTGGAACGTGTTTCACGTTTTCCATTTTTAACTGGGGCTGGGTGACGCCTGGCCACAGAGCTCCCCCTGCTTGGTGGTGGGGTCTCAGCACATATCAGGAACAGGGCTGACACTTCATTTCAAAACACACCAGGACTTCCCTGGTGGCGCAGTGGTTGGGAGTCTGCCTGCCAAGGCAGGGGACACGGGTTCAATCCCTAGCCTGGGAAGATCCCACATGCCACGGAGCAACTAAGCCCGTGAGCCACGACTACTGAGCCTGCGCTCTAGAGCCCGTGAGCCACAACTACTGAGCTCACGTGCCACAACTCCTGGGAGCCCACATGCCTAGAGCCCGTGCTCCTCAACAAGAGAAGCCACCGCAATGAGAAGCCCGTGCACCGCAACGAAGAGTAGCTCCTGCACAGCAACACATCCAAAACAAAAATAAATTAAAAATAATAATAATAAACAAAACACACCAGAAAAAAGCAGATTCAGTCCACTCTGAGATCTGCTGACACCCAAGCCCTGAGGTTAGCAGAAACCCCGCAAGTCTCACTTTTTGGGGTTCTTCTGAAGCAGAGCCCTGCAGAATACAGAGATTCCCAAAAGTCCCCCCGCCTCCAACCCCGGCCCCAAGGACAGCCAGGACCCATAGGAGGGAGCCCCCCTCCAAGTTGGCCCTGATTTCTAACATGCTGCGTGACCTTAGGCAGGTTACTCAGCGGGTCTGAGCCTCTGTTTCCTCATCAGCTAAACAGGAATAATGCTGCTGGCCCCACGGGTGCATTTTAACATACAGACACGCCGACTGGCACGCCTGCCGAGTGAAAACAAGCTGAGGATGGCCGAGGCTGTGTGTGCAGGGGACTCCGCGGTTAGTCTCCATCCCTGGATCGCACCTCTGTGGTCTGGAATCTCCCCCCACCAAACCTGCTGCAGCACCTGAGGGTGAGAGGACAATGCAGCATCCACCCAGCCCCCTCATTTGCTAGTTGGGGTCAATGGAGCTCAGAGAGGTTGTCTGACTTGCCGGAAATCACACAGTAGTAGCCAGGGGAGTAGGGTGAGGACGCCCAGGCCTCCTAAGTCCCACTCCCATGTTTTGGCCACTCGACTGGGGTCTTCAACCCTGGCTGCCCGTGACAGGCTCCACCCCCCGCTCCCCCAGCACACACTGTGTGCACTATTACAGACCTGGCTCTGCCTGGGAGGGCCTGGGCGGCAGTCCTCCCGACCACGTGGTCCAAGGTGCAGCCAGGGAAGAGACCCACCAACCAGGGCAAGTCCCACAGGGCCCCACCCACCACGAACACATGTCTACTGACACCCTTGGAGGGGAGGGGACGGCTGGGTGCGGGGCACAGAAGCAGGCTGTCTCGGTGGTGGGGGGGCCTGGCAGGGCTGACTTCAGAACCCTACGACCCTGGACAACAGCCCGGGCTGAGAGTCCCTCCCCACACGGCCAGAGGGCAAGCCCTGGTCACCTGGGATGAGGCCAGACGTGGACCCTCGACGACCCTCTGTGCCTCGGCAGGTGAGCCGGCCCCCCAACCCCCCGACCCAGGAATAAGTGCTCATGACCGGACTCTGGTGACCTTCCCTCCCCGCCCAGACCCCTGAACTCGGCTCCTCAGCCCGAGCTGTCAGCCCCTCGTGGAACAGGCCGCCTGGGGAATCTTCTCTCCCCACGCCCCTCCCGGCCGCCCTCACCCCACGCCCGCCCTGTCCTTCCCCTCAGCTCTGCAGGGCTCTGACACGACGGCCGGTAGCACGGGGTTGCTGCTCTGTGGGGTGCCCAGCCAGGGTCCCGCCACCTGCTGCCGTGCCAGGCTCACCTGCTCTGTCGTGCTGCGTTCCTGGACAGTCCCTCCAACACCAGACCCTTGCCGTGATGGGCCGGCAAATCACACACCCTCTGCAGGCACAACGTGACCGCCCCGCCCTCCTCCAGGCTCTGAAACACGGGCCCCGAGAGGCCCAGCACCCAGGCCCCGGGTCACGCAGCCGGAGAGACGGAGCCAGGGCCCTCGCAGGCCCTCCAGCTGACTCAGGCTGACAGGGCGCCCTAGAAGGGGACCAGGTGAGGACACGGCCCTGCGGCCAGCGTCCATGCCGAGGGCTGAGTGCCGAACCGGCCTTGGGCAGCCCACGTGGACAGGGACAAATCGCTGGGTGGCCACGGGGTTACAGTGGGCCACGGGCCCACGTCTCTGGGCAGAGGCCTCGGTTCTGTACTGGCTCCGCTCGGGGCGACTCACAGACATCAGGCTGCCAGCCAGCAGCCAAGGTCAGGGTGACTCAGAGGGCAGATTGGGTTCCCTGTGTTCTCCAGATTGGTGCTGGAGGCTTCAGGAGCAGGCACATCCCCCGGGGGAGGGTGGCGCCGCCCAGAGAACGCCCCTGCCTGAAGGCAGGTCTGGACGGACAGGCCTGGGGGTAAAGCCACACCCCTCCCTCAGGCTGCCCGGTCAGCCCACCCTCCCAAGCAAGAATTCAGGATCCTGCCAGCACTGAGGAAAGAGCCGGGTGGGGAACTCCTGCCAGGATGTACATGGGCCCCCAGCCATGGAGCCAAGAAGCTGCTGGACTGGGCAGTGGTCCTGCTGGGGGGAGAGGACAGTGCAAAGCCCGCTGGGGGGACAGGCGTGCTCTGGGCAGCTCCCCCAGCCACTCACCCAGACCAGGGCCCCGGAAGGTCACCCTGACTGACTGCGGGTGTGGAATCACGTGCCCCCCGGCCCCCGGCACCTGCTGTGAGTCGCCGAAGGAGGGGACCGGAACTGGAGGCCAGCGTGGGCACAGGACAGGGCCCATGGCCCCTGGCGCAGCTGTCAGCTACCCTGCCCTGGAAGCCCGTCTGCAAAGTTCTGAGAGGAAGAGGGAGGTTTTTCTAGATGGCTCCCTATAAGGGGTCTGACTCCCCACAGCGCGGGGGCAGTGCCTCCCGGAGAGCCCAGGGCACACACACACCTCAGATCCACTAGCGTGCGCCCCTGACGACCGGGCGCCTGGACGTGGCGACCGACACTGTCCCGGACGCCTGATACCCTCAGCACGGACACGGCCGTGTCCCCACGCCGGATGACAGAGGCGGCTCCGGAGGAGAAGGGCGCCACAGCCCCGCTGGCTGTAAAGTGGGGGTGATGACACTGATTTCCAAGGCTGGGCCGTTTATGCCGTGACGGGGGCACCGCTCTCGGGGGGCGGGGGAGGCTCCCAACCCGGACGGGGCCCCGGGGCTCTGGGAAGCTCTCACCGTGAGTCTGGGGTGAACCAGCAGGGTGGACACCTCTGAGCAGGGTCTGCACGTTCCACGGGATCATCAAAGGGGTCCGTGACCCAGGGGAAAAGGGTCAGCAATGCCCTCCCTCAGTCATGCGCTCTGTGAAGCACCCGCCACGCCCCGTGACCCGGGCGGGAGCGCTTTCATGTCTGGCCCAGGAAGTCGGATTTCAGGGCTAATTACCGTGCTGTCGTCTACACTCAGCTCACAGCTCGCGATTCTGGGGTTGCCAGCTCCTTGGAAACACCCAGAAGCCTCTGCTTCACGTGGCGAGGGGCTCAGGCCGGGCGGCTGGCAGGCGTCCAGACACCCTGAGCCGGGCTCGGGCTGTGTGCCGGTCTCGGGCTGTGTGCCGGTCTCGGGCTGTGTGCCGGTCTCGCTGTGACAGGCCTGTGAGGCCCGGGGACACAGCGGTGGACATGCCAGGAGGGGGGCCACGCCGGGAAGCCTGGGGGAGAGGGTGTGCTGCCACACCCCACCCCCTTCGGCTCATGACCCCAACCGACCAACTTAGCCTGGGGCCAGCTGGCCACGGCTCACCCCAGCCACCAAACCCCTGCCTCATCTGCACCCTCCCCTGCGGGGGACAGCTGTGCCCCAGCCCTGGGCGGGACCGCCCCCCAGGCAGGGCCGCGGTGCCACCTGTGCGATGGGCAGCTCAGCTCGGCCCCGGACGGGGAGACGCTGGCCTTCCCTCCTCCTCTCTAACGCTCTCCTTCCTTCTTTCCACTAATAGAGGGGAGGAGAGCAGTTTGCAGGGTGGCTCAGAAGGTCAAGGGCGAACGCCAGAAGGAGGACACGGCTGAGAACAGTCACAGCCACTGTGTGACTGGGGTCCCTGGGTGCCATGCTCGTTAGACATGCAGTGGCCGAGGGTCCTCACAAACACCCACCATGAACCCCCATGTCACAGACGCGGAAACTGAGGCTGGGAGGTCCTGCGAATTTCTCAAATCAGAACCCGGGTCTGTCCACGTGCAGAACGCAGGCTCTTTACCTGACACCAGCGGAAAACATCTCAGGTCATGGGTCCCCAGAGGAACAACAGCTGAGGACCCCCTGCCCCCACTCCACACAGGTTTGCCCGAGTAAGGGTGACAGTGGGGGGCGGGGGCAGCTCACTCTAGGGGAGCCTGGGCAACCCGGTCTGTCCCCTGTGAGAAGGCAGGAAGGAAGTGCTTTCCAGGCCGCACCAAGGGCCACCAAGCTGGAAGGGGACGCAGCGTCCACTCTTGGCCACCAGCAGACCTGCCAGGTTCTACAAGATGGATGGATGATGTGCATGACAACTAGGGGGTCCAGGTGGCCGTCCTCCCCAGTGGGAGAGGGAGCGAGAAGGGCGGGCGACCAGGTCTGCGGCCACTTCCCTGACACCTACGTGTCCTGGGCAGGAGTGACCACAACAACTGAGGCAGGCCCCGATCCAGCAGAGGGAGATGGGGGCCTGTTCAGACCCCTTCTCCTAGGAGCTTCCCCACGAGGTAAAGGACTCAGTTCGGTCGCAGCTGTTTCTGAACCACAGTGGCTCCCAGGTACCTGCCCTGGGCAGCTCCTCTCTGCGTATGCCTCGTCCAGCCTCTCCAGATCCCACTGGACCCATCACAGACAGAGGCGGCCAGGAAGGCTAGAGAAACTGCAGATGAAAACCCGGCCAGGCGAGAACCTCACCTCTCCCGAGTGACTTCTGCCGCAAAGATAAAACCCAGTGTCCCCGGAATCTCAAACAAACGCTACCAAGTTTTCTACCAAGTTTTCGCTAAGTGATAAATAACCCGTGCAAACCTAGACTCACGCCAAACTCCCGGGGCCATCGGCAAAGAGTTACGGAGCTCGTGTCTCTCTCTCACCTTCATGACTCATTAAACACATGGAAACACCAGGGCCACACCATGAAAGGGCCCCATTTTGTCAGACCTAACAGAAAAGGGACTCCTCCCCTCCCCCCATTTATACTGTCGGTGGGATCATTCTAAGCAACAAAGCCAACCTGAGTCACAATAAGCAGAAAGGAGCTGTCCTGGGGCGAGACCAGGGGACAGGAAAGATCAACTAGCAAAACCGAGAAGAACGTGGCTCCAGAACCCATGATACAGTGTCCAAAGAGCAGGCCCTGGGGCCGTTCATGAAGCACCAGCGCGGGCTGCTGGGCCAGGGGTGCACGTGCCCCCTGCGGGGAGGGGCTCAGGAAGCACGCGATGCAGAAGGCCCTTTCTCCTCTCGAGGAGAGGTTCTAGAACCCAGCCTGTGTGCAATAATCGAACAACACTCAGAAACTTTCTGTGGCTTTTTGCTGCCTTCTCAGACAACCCGAAGAGCAGGCCCCCTCCCTGGATGGCCATAACCTTTCTCCGTGCCCATGAGAGCAGCCCGTGCCAGCGGCTCCGAGTTCCGCCAGCCTCGGACAGGCCCACGTCCCCCTCTAGACACAGCAGGCTCTAGACTAGTGCTCACTCCTGCAGACAACGTATCCCTTTTTGTTACTGAAAAACCTCCTTTCCATCAGAAAAAGCAACACACACACACACACACACGCACACACACAACACACTCACATGGGTGGTTCAGAGGAAAAGAGCTGAGAATGGCTGATGGACACGTGAACAACGTCACGCTACCTCACACCAAAAGAGGTGCTGTTCACGTGACCCTCCACGCTGGTGACTGGAGTCCTGGTGAGGGTGTACCCACCACAGCCCCTCCAGAATCCATCCCGAGCCTTTACCTGCTTAAACCCAAAAGTTTAAGAAAGTAAGGGATCCATTTTCCAAGACTAGAAAGTGGGCCCTTTAAAGGCAGTATTATGTCATTACGTCCTAGGCCGAAACATTAAATAAAATCTAGCAATGATGAAAATCGCACAATTAAAATTCTTTAATTGAGGCTTTTCCTTACTCAGCCCAAAGCATCGTCTGAGAAGCCCACCAGAAGCCACAGGTTCCCCCGTCCTCAGGCAGATCGACTGTTGCTGTGGCTATTCCTACGTTTGGACCAAAGGTTTTTATAAGCTGAGATCCTCATCGCTGAGACTCCCCCCAAAGGCAAAATGCCCCCCTCCCCCCAAAGTAGTTGCTCTGTCAGGATCTCAGGTCTCCTGGGGTCACCACTTCCCAGAGCGTGCCTCAGAGTTCTGAAAGCCCCTCAACACTACCACCACCACGCAGTGAGCTTATGCAGGAAGCTGGTCCCCACGCTCCAGAATCCCAAGAGCAATCAGCATGGACTGCTGGTCAGAGCCACTCCAAGGGATGATGGGCACAGTCCCCTGAGTCTTGGGGCCCGGACAGAAACCACAAACCAGCCCTGTTGGCTCTGCACTTCTGTGCCCTGTCAAGATGCAGACAGAGCCTCAAATCAGGTGGCAGCTCTGAAAGCAGGACACTTCCGTCTTGCCAGCCTCCTTAGATGTTTGCCAAGGGGTAGGAGTAAAATTGCAGCAGCCAAAAAGCAAAGAAAATTACGTGGCTTTTGGTACAAATGATTTTATTTTTTTCCTGAAATCCCACCGGAAAACAGCCCACCAAACGTACCAGGACCTCCTCCACCAACATACTGGGACCTTATCCACCAACATTTGGACTGTACCCAATGGCTGTATTTCAGCACAACTTGGGACCCCAAAGCCACCCGGCACACATTGAAGCCTCAGCCAAGCACCTCTCTTTTACAACTCACTAGGCAACCTTCAGGGGACTCAACACTGCTGCCTACACGAGCAGCTCACTCACTGCCCACACAGAATCTTCTTACTATTGCTTTTGTATGAGTCAGCCTTTCCTGATTAGCTGGTTTGAATGAGGTGTGGGTTTTTTATGGTATTTTCCTTTTTAAACTACAATTTCTCTCTTGATAAAGAGTAACCCTTTGGGAACTCAAATAAACAGGAAGTTGGCTTTTCAGGCACTCCACGTGGGTGCCTCGCAAGAAAGTAAGGAGATTGCTTCAGCTCCAAGGGCTCTGGATGGACTAAGTGGGAAGGTTAGTTCCGGCCAGAGGCTCTGGGCGGGGACGCTGCTGCCTGCAGAATTCCCAAGGCGGTGAGGAAGCGAATGAATGAAACGCACGTGGGTTCTGGGGCTAGTGCCCTCAGTCTAAAACTGCGGGGTCGGCCCGGGGCCGCGGGATGTGGGGATGGTCCAGGAGTGCGGGGACGGGCCCGGGACGCGGGCGCGCGGCGACCTCGGCTCGGCGCCCCCCACCCGTCCGCCCGCCGGGGTCCCGGGGCCGATACTCACGCACACAGAGGCAGGCCACGAGCTTGGCGGCCTCCTCGGGCACCGGGCAGGTGGGGAAGAGCGGCTTGAGCAAGTAGGTGGCGAAGACGAGCGCCACGATGTACTGCGAGGAGGGCCGGATGATGAGCAGCTCGATCCAGAGCTTGAGAAAGGCGGGCAGCGAGCCGTAGACCTCGAGCATGTAGGCGTAGTCGCCGCCCGACTTGGTGATGGTGGTGCCGAGCTCTGCGTAGCAAAGCGCGCCCACGATGGAGAACACGCCGCACACGGCCCAAACCACCAGCGCCAGCCCTGGCGAGCCCGCCTCCTTGAGCACGCCGGTGGGCGTCACGAAGATGCCCGAGCCGATGATGGTGCCCACGATGATGGCCACGCCATTGAGCAGCGTGATGCTGCGCTTCAGGGTCACACCCTCGCCCTCCGCGCAGTCCGCGCGCCGCGCCGCCAGCATCCGCTCCCGCGCCTGCCGCTCCTCCTCCTCGGCCGCCGCGGGGGCCGCAGCCCCGCGCCGCTTCGGGCCCGAGCCCGCCATGCTGCCGCGCCGGCCGCGCAGGGCAGAGCCGGACAGGGCCGGTCACGGGGCGCTCGACTCCCAACGGCCAGAAGCCGCTTTGCCGGTGTGGCCGCTACGTTAGCCGGCTCCGCGCTGCGCCTTTTATAGGACGCTGGCGGCCCCGCCCGCCAGGCCCCGCCCCCTGCCCGCGCCGCCTGCCCTGCCCTGCTCGCCGCCGTTTACTCGCCTGGCTGGGGTTCGGTCCCCGCCTCTGTTGAGAAGCACCGGCCGGCCCCGCCACGCGCACGTGGAGCGCGCGGTGTCCCGCGGAGCATGGCGGGCGGTCCGGACCCCACGTGGTTCCGGGGGATCCCAGCTCCGCCCCGCGCACGTGGAACGCTGGGCTCCTTGCTCTCCTAGCTAGCTCCCTCGTCGCCCCCGCCCCCCTCCCGCGGCGGCCCTGAGCGCGCACTGGGGGCCCCGCTGCTCGTGTGGGAGCGGGCGGTGCAGCAGGGCCGACCTGGGGCCACAGCACAGGATGGATGGGATTTGGGGCGCCTTTGGGGCTCACAGAAGGCACACTTGTTCCGCTGGCAGGCGCCCAGCCCCGGGGTGGTAGGAGGGAAGAGGGAAGCGCTGAGGCCACATCGGAACTCATTCCTGGGCTCAGAAATTCTCATTTTATCCCAAGGGGAACCTCCTTGCCAAAGAGCAGCATTCAGGGGCTCACAGATTTGAGAGGTAGCAACACAGACTCTGGGAAACCAGGAATCTGCAGAAGCTCCGTTAAATTGACAAAATGGGGGTTCCCTGAAGGAGCACCGTGAGAACCCCCTCCCCCCAATCTACCTGGAAAATCCAAAGGCAGGCTGCAGGGTGAAGGGGCTTTAGACTTAAAGAACTCCAGGGGCTCCTGGATAGGAGGGGCGGCCAAGTAACTAGGGGTCAGAATGGGGAATGCAGGATGACCAGTCACCCCAGGCCTGGAAGCAGGAAAGAATCTGAAATACTACCTGATTAAACTGACATGTGCACAGAATTTAGAATCCCATCACAGGCAAGTTTAGCCAAGGCATGTCATTTGGACCTTCCACATCCCCCCCAATCAACCCCCCCTTAAGAGGCCAGCTCTTCATCTGCAGTGTTCCAACCAAATGAAATCTTGGCAGCTGGAAGGTCACACAACACAAATATTAGCTTGCAAGATGTCTAAGTTGGTGGCTTAGGGGGAATCAGAAATAATCTCTCTGCTCTTGTTCTTCCCACTGTCCTTTCCGAGGGTGCTGCTTGGCAGAGACCAGATGACCAAGGGCTGAGCAAACTTCCTGAGCCTTTATCAGGCGCTGTGCTGAGCCCTCCGCGTGCAAAGCCTTATCTAATAGAGGAGGTGCGGTTGTTTCTATGCACGAGGAAACTGAGGCTTAGCAGAGCAATGGAACTTGTCTGACCAGTACCCTGAACCTCCATGGTATACTTCTGGTCGTTCTGCCACCCCTCTTCTTGTGGTTTATTTACCACTAAGTACATCTCAGGATGTATTTTGCTTTCACGAGGATGGCAGTTATTTGGCAATGCTCTAAGGAGAGGTCCCAAACACCTCCACCCTGTATTCCCACAGCTGACACCTGCAGGTGCCAGCCACTGCACCGGGCTCCAGGAAAGTGGCAGTGAGTACCTCCTCCAGACACAGAGAAGCAATCAATAATTGCACACAAGAGTGTAAAATTAACAACCGTGATAAGCCAAGGGCCCTAAGGGGCCAGAGAGCTGGTCGGAAGGAACCAGGACACTCCAATCCAGCTTTCCTAGAGTGAGAATTAACAAGGGAGGCGGAAGGAACGGAACATGCACGTGGACTGTTGGTGCCTCCCGTGGGGGCTCCTGGGAAGCTGCAGGAGACTTAATAGCTGGAAGGTGATAACACCGCAGGGGTGTCTCCACCATCCCACAGCAGAGACACCACCACTGTCAGTTTCTGCTTGGTTTTCATATGATACCGTACTAGATTTCCAAGGGCAAACTTGCTTTGAAATATATATATATATATGTATATATACATACTTATACATGTGTGTATATGTATACGTACACGTATGTGTGTATCTCAGAATTCCCTGATGCAAGTTAAATAAAGCAGTAAAACGCCTTACTGGAAATCTCTCTAAAATCTTAGCTAAGAGCACCATCTAGTGGTAGAATGACAAAGGAGCTTTTTGTCCGAGGCAGGTTCAATCCGCTCACTCTGCGGCACTCCTTCCAGTGCTAACCAGTAATTTCTTAAAAGTTGTGTCATTTATGACCCCTTTGGGGAAGCCTCTTTCTCCTGTTTGGAGGCTCAGCGGCTCTGGTTCCAATCTTGAGAGAGAGAAGCCCATCACAGGAAGGTAGGCTGGACGCTGGGCCAATGTAGGAGCTGCCTTGAAGCTTTTTCTGCATGCTCTCTGAACTCTGTTCTGTTACCTCCAAACCTTCAGTGATTTTTTCAGATTCCTGATGGAAAAATGTGGGCTGCAGAAAACGGGGAGGGGGGGTGGGGAAATGGGTGAAGGTGGACAAAAGGTACAAACTCTCAGTTATAAGGTGAGTAAGACCTGGGGGGTCTAATACGCAGCATGGGAACCATAGTTAATAACACTGTACTGTATATTTTGCTAAGAGATTAGATCTTAAAAGTTCTTATGACAAGAAAAAAAATTGTAGGTATGTGAGGTCATGGATGAGAACCGAACGTTTTGTGGCAATCATATAGCAATATAAACAAATATCTAAACCCAATTAAAATGTTTCTGCCTTATATCACAATTTTGAACAGAACTTTAATAGAGGAACTTCAAACAGGGTAGTAATAGTGGGCTTTTTTTCACTGGAACTGCTGAATCAAAAACTACTAACTCAGATAAAAATATATATATATATTTAATTTTTAGTCTTACACCAACACTTGCTTACATTTAGGCTTATGATGATGATTAAATGAGATGACATATAATATATGAGTGAGGTTAGCAGAGTTCCTGGGGTTCAGTGGTTATTTATCAAACCTTATTCTATTTCTCCCCAATTTTGTTTGTATTCTAAGGAGTATCCATTATTCTCCTTCAATAATTTTAACTTACAAAAATTGGTTAAATAAATGCAACCAGGTAAAATATTTCCCTTCTTGATTTTAATTATGGACTTTTAATCTTTTAATATCCTACTTCTCAAATGTTTCTGCCAAAGCATCCTTAATGTGAAAGAAAGGAAAAATATACCTACACAGATATGTGGGCACTTGCTATAGGTGTAAACATTTTCCGAAGTCTCTTCAGTAATTCTAAAATTATGAAAAGAAATTTTAATTCCTAATATCCCATGTTAGTTACATTTCCTTCAAAATTTCAAGTAAACTTGAAAATAAAAAAAATCTATATAATGTTTCTATTACTATAACTTCCATATTAGTTTCCTTGGAGTGCTGTAACAAAATACCATGAATTTGGTGAAAAAAGAACATAAGTTTGTTGCCTCACAGTTTTGGAGGTCAGAAGTCTGAAATTAGGGTGTTGGTAGGGCAGCCCCTCCTCTGGTGACAATAGAGCACTTTCCATTCCTTGCCTCTTCCAGCTTCTGGGGGCTCCAGTCACCCTGGCCCATGGCTACATCACTTGAATCTGCCTCCATGGTCAAATTGCCTCTACCTCTTTTGTGTATTCTCCTCTCCTGTCTGTCTCAACCCTCCTTCTGCCTTTCTGCTGTAAGGACACTTGTCATTGGATTTAGGGTTCCCCTGGATAATCCAGGATTAACACATCTCAGGATCTTCAAATAAACCACAGCTGCAAAAGATTCCTTTTCCAACTAAGAAGGCATTCATGGATTCCAAGGATTTGCCCTAGATAGCTTTCGGGCTGCGGGAGGCCTTTCTCGACCAACCACAACTTCCCATAGATATGGGCTCTCAGCTAATTACCCTGAAAATAAGGCTTTCTTGTTAAAACAATTTTTAAGTAAGACCTGATGGGATGACTAACATGGATGCAAAGTAAGAGGAAGAGAAATCTTTATTCAAGATTTGATTCCATGAGGATAAATATTACGTCTATAGCATACTCAAAATGGATGGGCAGAGGAAAGGTAGCTCTCCTCTGACCATGCTTCCCATGGTGTAAGTAGATTTATACCCATTTAAGAGATTTATACCTATTTATTTATACTTATTTTACACCTATTTATTTGTACCTATCATTTATTTATACTTATTTAAGATATTTTTACCTATTTTATTTTAAGAGAATTGCTTAAGGTCAGTGTCACTGTACCACAAGTAACAAGCTAACACCTAGAGATGTCATTTGTACCACCTTCTTTGAAACATCTTACTTTTCTACAAAATGATATTCACACCAAATTTGTTATAAGCTTGTGACAGAAAAACGACTAGGATATTCTTAAGTGTGCTATTTCTATAAATATATTGGTCTCTGCTATTCAGCATGCCGATATGAAGTGATGAATGCCTGCAGGCTAATTTTTTGGTAAATAAATAGTTAAAATGTATCTTTCTTCTGACATAGAATAGTAATAAGAGTTAGAAGCATATGTACATACATATATATATATAGTTTTATTTAGCTATGGTTTCTAGAGCTGCAGTTTTTGGTAAACTATGATTAAATATTCATCTTAGGTCAATTAAGAGAAGACTGGCAAAAAGGTTATTTTACAATAAATGCCACGTTTCCTTCCATTTAAGTATATTCCTCTGTTGTCTTTCTTATCTCATTTCAACCAATGTCCCCTTCCTCTCTATTTGCCTCCTTGGCCCCATGATATTTGCTCTTGTTGTTGTTCTTCCTACCTGGAATGTCCTTACCCCAAATATTTGCAGAGTCTGGTCTCTTCTATCCTTCAAGTCTTTGCTCAGATGACACATCTTCAATGATCCCCTATTTAACACTGCAAATTTTCCATCATTGGAACGCGTTTTCCCCTTTTATTATATTAATTTTTCTCCGTAGCATTTAATATTTTGCAATGCAGTACAAAATATAATTTATTGTCCATATCTCTCCACTAAAGGGTGTCTTTTTGGAGGCAAAGGGCTTTTTTGTTTCTTGTTAAGATCCCTGAAATTTTGTAAACACTTGGAACACACCTAGCACTTGGTAGGTTCTCAATAAATATACGTTGAATAAATTTACGAAAAATATCTTATTGAGAAAAAATAAAAAATAAAAAATAAACAAATATCAAATCATTATGTCATACATCTGAAACTAACGCAAGGTTATATGTCAGTAAAACTGGGGAAAAGGAGATGGGAGGGGAATTTCATGGCAGCAGTATAAACCACGGGCTTGAGAGTCAGACTGCCTGAGTTCCCACCTGGGCCCCGCTGCATACCAGCTGAAGGAACTTGGGCAAACCCTACCCCGCTCTGGGCCTCAGTTTCACTTTCTATACAATGGGAATAATAGTACCTACTACAAATGAACTAATATACGTAAAGCACTCAGATCAGTGTCTACCCCCCAAAAAAACAACTTGATAAATAGCAGCCCCTAGTAGTAGTAATAGTGTCTATAAAATGGCTGGAAAATGGAAGAAATTTACACCAAAATGGTAACAGCGGCCAGTGCAGAACTGCACTGACTCGCATCACGCAGAGGGGCTGGTGGCCCAGGCTCCAGAAGGAAGCTCTGGTGGGGTCAACCCAAGCCTTGGCTTCCACATCTGCAACACAGGGGGAAGTAATAGTACTTCTTTCTTACGTTGTTTGAGGTCTGAGTGAGACAAGGCGTGTACAGCCTCTCAGGCAGCGGCAGGGCAGAGAGTGAGTACCCTGTCCTCCGCGACAGGGTGCAGTTGTACACGCCTAGGTTGACCTGTGTCATCCTTCTGTCTCGCTGGTGAAGGGCAGAAAGTTGGGAAGTGGGTGAGTAAGACAGTTCTTTGCATGCTGTTGCAATCTCGGCCTTCTTACCGCGCAAGGTCTGTGGTTTTGATCCCTCCAAAGGCTCCAAGGGTGATGGCCTGAAGTACGTCTAGTCCTATTAGGTCCTGGCTCTCCTTTTTTTTTTTTTTTTTTTTTAATTAATTTATTTAGTTTTGGCTGCGTTGTGTCTTCGTTGCGGTGCGCGGGCTTCTCATTGCGGTGGCTCCTCTTGTTGTGGAGCACGGGCTCTAGGCGTGCGGGCTCAGTAGCTGTGGCCCGCTGGCTCTAGAGCGCAGGCTCAGTAGTTGTGGCGCACGGGCTTAGTTGCTCCGCGGCACGTGGGATCTTCCCGGACCAGGGCTCGAATCCGTGTCCCCTGCATTGGCAGGCGGATTCTTAACCACTGCGCCACCAGGGAAGCCCCCTGGCTCTCCTTTTGAACTCATTCTTTTTCCCGGAAAAAAGAAATGTACCCGGTAAAACCTTCACTGATGTGGAAGCTTCCCCCGCTTCAGGTGGCTGTGCTGCTGTGTTTGTTCTCAGTCGTATGGAACATACGTTTGTGTTCTTTTCACACAGCAAGTGTCTTTTCTTCTTCTGGACATTTGTTTTTAAAGGCCGTGCTTTCATGGTGCCCGGCTGTTACTTCTTTTCCTGTCTGCGTGAGTGAAAAGGTGGGCCCGCCCGTAGCAAATCCCCAAAGTTCAGTTCTGTTTTCCGAGCAGGTGTGTGCATCGCCATCACGTTGACTGCTGAGCCCGGACCAGGACTCGAAGATGTTTTATGTCATTTAATTACTGCATCAGCCATGGCTAGACCCCGACTGTGGCTGGAGGGATAAGACAGGCAGTGAGTTCAGTGAGTGGTCAGCCCGGGCTCAGACCCACGGTGGGCCTTTAATTGCAGCTGCGATGCTATGGCCTCTCTCTCAGCCAACCAGGCCACCTGCCTTAGCTCGCTTTGTGGCTCCTGGCAGTTTCACTTCCCTCATTGGAAACCCCCCATCCTTGTGGACGGCAGGACACGTGACTTCCCTGCACAGGCTTTTCAGCTCCCTTCAGATGCTCAGCGAGGTCGCCCGATTTTCTGAAGTGCCTATGGTGGACATGGTGATTGACTCTGTAACTCTGGGTAGAACCAACGCCTGGGGATTTCTGAGAAATGGTAGAAGCAAAACTAGAGATCTTAGGGCTAGATTTTCCACGGAGGGCTCCGTTAAGTAAAAACAAGAAAAATAAGAGTTTGCCTGGGTTTCGGACTCCGGGCTCGTGACAGGCCGCTGTGAGGGTTCCGCCTTCCGCGGGCTTGGCCTCGTCCGTGTGCTCAGAAAGCGGGCCCTGCTCGCTGACGATTCCGGAGGAGCGATACTGTAGTAGGAAGCGGGGCTTGAGAGTTCAGGCCCGCCCGTCAGCGGATAGATGGATAAACACATGTGGCCCATGCACGCAAGGGACTGTCATTCAGCCATAAAGAGGGGGCACCGACACACACCACGACACGGATGAACTGTGAAAACCCTATGCTCCGTGAAAGGGCTGGATGCATGGTAGCGTCTGGTTCCATTTATACGAAACATCCAGGAAAGGTGAACCTGGAGAGACAGAAAGCACATTAGTGGTTGCCGGGGCTGGGGGAGAGGGATGGGGAGTGGGTGGTAGTAGGGACCACGTTTGGGGTGATGAAATGTCTTGGAACTAGACAATGGTGAGGGTTGCACAGCAATGTGAATGCCCTAAATGCCACCGAATTGTCCACTTTAGAATGGTTGATGGTTAATTTTATATTATGTGAATTTTTACCTAAAAAAAGCATGCAGGCCTACAGTCAGAGGCCCTGGGTTCAAATCCCGCCTCTGCCTCTGTGGCTAATGGGGCTCCGGGGAGGGACACCACTCAGCTTCCGGAGACTCCGTGCGAGGAGCAGGGTGAAGCCCCCGTTCCTGACAGAGCTGCAGCTGGTGGGCTGGTGTGAGGGTGCAGCCAGAAAGTGGGCCGGCGGACTGGCCAGCTGAGTGCCCAGATCCCACCCTCAACACTCCCAGCAGAGGCTGAGCTGGACCACGTGTCAGAGGAGACATGGAGAGAACGGTGGTTCCAGCGGCCCGGCCGTAACCATCCCGTGACGAGCGGCCGTCCCTTGTTAGGGCCTGGTCACTCGTGCAGGTCCTACCCCCTTAGGTATGGGTGTGGGACTCAGGGTCCTCCTGGGCTTTACTCCAGACACCTGGGTTGACCAGCCAGAGGACTGCTTGCTGGACTTTGGTCTGAGTCCGATTTCTCCACGCGGATAAAATGCAATCAGCACCTCTGTTCTCGTCGTGCACCTCCCTGCGTGGGCTCGTTTGGGAAGCACTGCTGCCCTATCCCACTGTTACCGGTTAAAGTGTGTCCCCCCAAAGCAGGATGCTGAAGTCCTAACCCCAGAGCCTCAGAATGTGACCTCCTTTGGAAATAGGGCTGCTGCAGACGCAATGAGTTGAGATGGGGTCATCGTGGAGCGGGATGGCCCCCAACCCAGGATGGCTGGTGCCCCCATAACCAACGGCCATAGGAAGACAGACACCCAGGCCCGGTGGAGGGCAGAGGTTGGGCAGATGCGGCCAAAAGCCAAGGCCACCGATGACACCAGAGCTGGAAGAGGCAGGAAGGACCCTCCCCTGCAGGCTGCAGGGGGAGCTCGGTCCTGACGCCGGACTTCAGGCCTCCAGACCCTGGGAGGATAGACTTCAGATGTTTAAAGCCCCCAGTTTGTGGAACGTTGTCTTGGTGGCCCCAACCCGCTCTGTGAGGTGTTACAAAAGGTGGAAATCTTGCCACGTGTGGGCCCCGCCTTGGACCTCACTGTTCCGTGACTCCGTGCCAGGTGCGGGGAGGGCCCGCCTGGCCAGTACACAGCACCCCCCCGAGTCTCTCCCTTAACCCCTGCATCCCTGCGCCGCCAGCTCCGTGGAGAACCCAGCCTTTCCCGAGTGAGGTGAGGTGAGGGGGACGCAGAGCCAGCAGCAGCTGGGGAAACTGCCCTGGAGAACCAGCTTGTGTCTGGGAGGAGGGAGAGCAGGTGGGATGCTGTCCTGCCAGGAGCCCCACGGGGGTCCCGCAGATGCTGATGTGAGCCTGCAGGTCCTCAGGACCCAGGGTTCCTCCCTCCTCAGAATGGCCACCTCCAGGAGGGAGATTTGGAGTGAAGGGTGGGGGGATGAGGTGGCTTAGAGCGCTCAGCCAGCTCCTGGTGACCAGCTCGGGCGGGCGAGGACTGGGTGAGGGGCTCCGGCATGATCTGTTCTGACCCCGTCCCTAGTTCCATCCCGAGTGGACACAGTGATGGGAAGGTCTCAGCTGTCTCTGCCCCCCATGCCCATGCGGCTGGACAGCTCCCTCAGGCCCCGGGATGAGACCCTGCTCCCTGCGCCCGACCGCCGAGCAGTCCATTTTGGGGGCATTACACGTGTCACCCCGAAGCAGCCTGGGCTCCCGTGCAGCCCATGGGGCTGCCCTGCTGGCCGAGGGTCTGAGAATCTTCCCCCACTCAGCATACGCCTCTGCTTTACCACATTTTGCCCCTTTAGTTTCCAGAAATGAGTGGGAAATGGAAAAACAAAAAGGCTAAGGCTAAAAATGTAGCTCTCACAACTTAAAATGACCAAAGAAAGTCAGAACTGCAGGTAGTGGGAGGTCTTTAGCCTTGATCAGCTTTCTCCATGCGTTCCTGAGAGCTTCTCTGCCCCCGGCCTTCCAGGTCAGCCGAGGGCAACTCTGTCCTCCAAGCTGTTTGCACCAAACCCCTTGGCCTTATCCTGACACCCCACTTTCTCTCGCACCCCCAGCCAGTATGGCTGGAAATCACAATGCAACTGTGTCCCACATCCAACACTTCTCACCACCGCTGCCGGCTGGGTTCTGCCTAGGGTTTGCCCGTCACCCCGCGTCTCCCCAGTTTGAGAATCTGACTGAGACATACCCCTGCCCTGCAGCTGTCCTCACACCCCTCGGAGCAAAGCTCCCACCTGCATGTGACCCACAGGCCCACTCTGGATGTGGCTCCTCTGAGCAGGTCTCTGACCTCTTCTCCTGCCACTTTGCCCCTCGAGCACTTCATCCCAACCACGCGGGTCTCTCTGCCGCTCCTGAACCTTCCAGAACCATCCTCACTGTCTGCACGGCCCACCCCCTCACCTCCTGCAAGTCTTTGCTCAGAGGTCAACTCCTCAGTGAGGCCCATCTTGACCGGTCACTTGGCTCCCTGCCCACACATTGCTTTTTCTGGAGCCCCGCTCACCTGTAGCTTATCTCCCACTTGCTTGCTACACCTGCCGTCTCTGGACCATCTCCCCTGCTGATGTGGACACCACGGGGCCCAGGGCCTGAGCTGCTTTGTTGTTTCGGTCACTGATTTGCCCCAGTTGTCTTGCACACTAACCGGTACACGCCGGCAGGAGGTGTTCGATAAACAGTGATGTCAAATTGGAGTGAAGCTGTGTGTTTCATTATGAAATTATGAAACAAACCAAAGACTATAGCAAGTGGAGGCTGAGTGTCATGCCTGTTTTTGATGTCCACACCTTTGATTTGTGTTTATGTGTTCAGGGACCTAGCACACCCGTAGGGTGGCCCCCTCTGAATTTCCAGAATTCAGTAAAAAGGATCAGAAGATTTCACTTTGCTTAAAAATAATTTCCCTATTTCAATGCCAGTAAAGAAACAAAACAAAACAAACACAAAAACTCGCAAACTGACACAGGAAATTCTGACAGAGAATAATCTCGACACTGAAAAAATATACAGCTTTTATCTTCAATGCAGCAGTTAGTGAACATATCTTAAGGATGGCGGAATCAGAGGATCTTTCTTTCCTGTTGACATACATTTTAACATTTCCACAGACATGGGAGGCAGGCATTCCTACTGCTGAGCCTCCAAGGTGTGACCCAACCTGTGTGTTAGGAAACTTGGGGACGAGCTGCCTCTCACGTTGGACTTGCCCCTGACAGCGAGGAGAGCTGAGCCTGCATCCCACATGCCACGCTAAGCAGTGCCGAAGTCGAAGCAGCTCTTATAATTCTGTCGAGTCTGGAGGGACCTGTGCTCTTTGCCGCCAGAGTTTTCAGAGCTGCTCACCTGGGCTACTTTGTCCTTCCTCCCAGCTCCTGGCACAGAGGCTGATGGGAAGACACCACATACACCAGGGTAGGGATGGGAGGTCAGAGCTGCAGAGGCACATTTTGGGAGCTGAGAGTTCAATTGTGTATTTCAGAAATGTCTGGGAGGGGACTTCGCTGGTGGTCCAGTGGTTAAGAGTCTGCCTTCCAATGCAAGAGACACGGGTTTGATCCCTGGTCAGGGAATTAAGATCCCACATGTCGTGGAGCAACTAAGCCTGCGCACCGCAGCTACTGAGCCCACACACCTCCACTAGAGAGAAGCCCACACACTGCAACAAAGAGCCCGCGAGCCACAGTGAAAGTATTTTATTTTGTTTTATTATTTTTAAAAATTTATTTATTTATTTATTTATTATTTTTGGCTGCCTTGGGTCTTCGTTGCTGCGCGCGGGCTTTCTCTAGTTGAGGTGAGCGGGGGCCACTCTGTTGTGGTGCACGGGCTTCTCACTGCGGTGGCTTCTCTTGTTGTGGAGCACGGGCTCTGGGCATGTGGGCTCAGTAGTTGTGGCTTGTGGGCTCTAGAGCACAGGCTCAGTAGTTGTGGTGCACAGGCTTAGCTGCTCCTCGGCATGTGGGATCTTCCTGGACCAGGGCTCAAACCCGTGTCCCCTGCATTGGCAGGTGGATTCTTAACCACTATGCCACTAGGGAAGTCCCAAGCCACAATGAAAGATCCCACGTGCCACAACAAAGATCCCACGTGCCGCAACTAAGACCCAACGCAGCCAAGTAAGTAAGTAAGTAAATAAATAAATAAACAAACAAATAAAAGAAGTGTCTGGGAGGATATTGTTAACTCTTTATTAACAACCTCCTGTCGTGAGGGCCGTACACTGTGGCTGCCCCCTGCTTCTCCATGGTGAACCATGCCCGCTCCACACCTGCCCCACGCCTGCCCCATGCAGATCCACACCTGCTGCACTTTGCTTCTTTCTCTGGACTTCTCAAATTATAGGCATCAGATTCTCTGATTGGAGGTGAATTTCTGATTATGTTACCTGAAGCATCTCACACCTTAGCTTTCTTCCATCTACTCAGCTAACATGTCATGATCGCTAACTTTGGAAGAACAAAACGTCTGAGGACCCATGGCCTGTGGGTGACCTGTAAGCACCTGAGAACATGGGATACGTCTGAAAACACGCATAGGCAGGAGGGGCACAGCGCAGAGGGCTGGGTGATGGGAGGAAAGTGTCACAGGAGAGGAGGCTTTGGGCTGAGCCTGGATGATGGAAAGAAGTTTAGGAGCAGAGCTGGAGGGGGAAGGGCATCCCCAGGAGGGGTCAGCACGTCAAGGGTACGGAGGCAGCGCACATAGCTGACGGGGGACGGCCAGTAGCACCCGGCTTCAGGAGCTAGAGCACCTCGGGCAGTTTCCACCGAAAGGATATTTATTCAGTGCTGTGAGCAAGCAAATAGGTGAGGACACCACCCTTGGGGGGAAACCAGTGGTGAACGAGGTAACAGCATGATGACAGCAATGGGTGCCCAGACCCAGACCCGGTGGGGTCAGAGGCTGTGCCCCCCAGCAGAGGCCGTCGCGGGGGGGGGGGGTGGTCATGGGTGGTGCCCGTGCCGATAGACAGGGCACAGCAACCCAAGCTGGGGTGGGGACCTGAGTGCAGAGTTCCACGGGAAGGGAGCTTGGGGGTCCAGATCGCACAGGAAGAAGCTGGTGCTTAATTCCAAGTTTAGTGGAAAGCTCGGTTTTGCACAGGGAAGCAGAATGGTCAAGTAGACATTCCCCACCCAAATCTCTGCACTGCTAAGAGAAGAATGCATTAGGTGGGGACGGGGAGATGCTGGAAGGAAGTGGTGAAACCAGAGGGCTGGTGATATCATTCTGGCTGGAGATGGGGCGAGCTGGGGGCAGTGAGAACGTGGAGAATGGAAGATGGACGTGTGGCACGGAGGGGTGCCACCAACGGGACCCACTGACCCCTTGCACGCGGGAGTAAGGGGCAGGGAGCACCGGGGGACTCCCTGAGGCTGGCCTTAGCTCTGAGGAGGCCTCTTGGCAGGAGGGACAAACCCTGTAGAACGAGGAACTCTGCTATTGCTGGGGTACAGCTGTGCACCAGGCGCAGTCTGGGGGCTCCCAGGGAGCGGGTGTCCCGGGAGAGGAGAAGAAACAGATGTCAGGCAGGTGGGAGAGTGGGGTGTCCAGGCCTCCAGGGATGGCCGTGGGGAATGCCGGGGTGGGAAGGGGCCGGATTCCTGGTTGGCACAGAACAGACAACGGAGAGGGTATGGGCAGGCGCCCACATTTGTACTTCTGCAAAACGAGAAAATAACATAAAAGCAAAGGGAGAAGCTTTGAAGTTTAAAGGCTGGCCAGGAATTCCACAGCACACTCCTAAACTGCAGTCACAGGGACAGGTCCCGCAGACTCAACGGCCCTCAGGATGGGGAGTGGCAGCGCCTGTGTTTGTTTTCTGTACCGTGGCTTTGAGGGCCGAGATCAACGTCTTTCCTCTCCGTGTGTTTGTGGTTTCTCTGCCCGGGCTCCGTGTGGTTCCCGGGAGAATCTCGGTGTCCCAGGGCTAACGCCAGATATCAAAAATAACCTACAAAGCAGAACATCTACCGCGAGACAAAGACTTCTGTGCACACAGAGGAAGGCCCTCCATCGACATGAAAGAGGAGATGGAATCACCCGCTTGCTATTGGGGCTGTTGTTGGGACAGGATGTCACTGTGGGGCGGGTGGGGTCCGGCTCAGGGCCCTGCGGTCCTTTCTCCTCCTGCAAGGCCCCTCCGGACACTGGCCTTTCTCTGTCCCGAAGTCCCTGTGGAAATGGACGGCCTGTGCACAGTTGACACGTGGCTGCTTTCTCCCCCTCCCCCAAGTCCCAACCCGGAGACCCCCCTCCAATTATCAATACTGTCCTTCCTTCCATAGCTGGGAACACCACCCTCACAAGCTGCAGGACGTCTGAGCAGGTGCCTTTGGGGCGGAGTTTTCATCAAAGTACAACTGCAGGTCCTTATACCGTAAGATTTCTCACTCAAGTGTAAAGTTCAGGACTTTGGGTTTTCGCCCTGAGGCTACAACTTGTCTTCAACTGCACACATCACAGAGGAAGGAGCAAAGGCTGCATGGGCCCTGGAGGATGGCCTGCAGTCCAGGTGGGCTTCTTGCTGGCTCTGCCTTTCCTGCTCCCACCTCTCCAGCGAGCCCGGTTTCCCCATTAAAACCTGGGGGTGACCCCACAGAACTTTCACAGAGCTTGTTACAACAAATGTAAATGGGGTGCCTGGGGCCTCATCCCCACCCACACAATCCAGTCGCCGGGGAGCTTTTTAAAAACACCGTTCCTCAGACCCTGGGAACCACAGGCTTTGGGCAGGCAGGGCCAGGCCCCTGTGTGGCTCCAGCCGCAGTGGGGTTGAGGACGGCTGAATGTCCATGAGAAAACTCAGCCCAGGCCCGGCCCGGGAACGCGGCCTCACCGTGTCACTGATACCGGTGGCAGTAGCCCTGTTGCTGGGTAAACACCTCCGAGTTATCGGTTATAACTGAGCAGGGACGTCAGCTCAGAAGATGGACAGAAACATGTCCTTTACGCTTTTGTTCCTTTTTCAGCATCTGTTTTGACTCCTTCAAGTCAATCCGATTTCAGCAGCATCACCACTGAACTTGATCCTTGTAAGAGATGAAACACGTTTGTTTTAAACCATCTTGGCTGAGAACGGATCACCTGTATCCCGCCTCAGTAAACAGAGTCCGCCTTTCCTGGTGGCGCCGGTTAGCTGGCGGCAGTGACTCCGTGATGCCCTGGGTAGCTGAGGAAGGATGTGAGCGGAGGGCTGCCTGCCGGGCTGCCACTCAGTGACCCGAAGTCCCTGATCCATCCTTCTGCGGCCCCTGCAGCCCGGCAGCGCGTCCTGGCACTTCCCTGCCGTGCACCACCTCCTCCCAGAAGAGCCTTGGAAACCTCAGCTCCCAAGGGGACAGCAATGTGTTTTCTGTAAATTGGGGTGCAATGTACACCCCGAGAGTGTGTAAAGTGCATTAGTATTGAGTTCACTCAATGCGTTTACAAACGCACAAACCCATTCACACCAGGTCAAGACAGAGACCTACGCATCCAGCTTGCTGGCCGCTGGCCTGCCACATGTGACGTTTCAACTTTAGTTAAACTTACATGCAATGAAAATTCAGTCCCTCCAACCTGGAAGAAATGGACAAATTCTTAGAAAGGTATAACCTTCCAAGACTGAACCAGGAAAAAATAGAAAATATGAACAAACCAATCGCAAGTAATGAAATTGAAACTGTGATTAAAAATCTTCCAACAGGGCTTCCCTGGTGGTGCAGTGGTTGAGAATCTGCCTGCCAGTGCAGGGGACACGGGTTCGAGCCCTGGTCTGGGAAGATCCCACATGCCGCGGAGTGACTGGGCCCGTGAGCCACAACTACTGAGCCTGCGCGTCTGGAGCCTGTGCTCCGCAACAAGGGAGGCCATGATAGTGAGAGGCCCGCGCACCGCGATGAAGAGTGGCCCCCACTTGCCGCAACTGGAGAAAACCCTCGCACAGAAACGAAGACCCAACACAGCCAAAAATAAATAAATAAATTAATTAATTTAAAAAAAAATCTTCCAACAAACAAAAGTCCAGGACCAGATGGGTTCACAGTTGAATTCTATCAAACATTTAGAGAAGAGCTAACACCCATCCTTGTCAAACTCTTCCAAAAAATTGCACAGGAAAGAACACTCCCAAACTCATTCCGTGAGGCCACCTGATACCAAAACCAGACAAAGATGTCACAAAAAAAGAAAATTACCGACCAATATCACTGATGAATATAGATGCAAAAATCCTCAACAAAATACTACCAAACATAATCCAACAAGACATTAAATGTATCATATACCATGATCAAGTGGAAATTATCCCAGGGATGCAAGGATTCTTCAATATACGCAAATCAATCAATGTGATACACCATATTAACAAATTGAAGAATAAAAACCATATGATCATCTCAATAGATGCAGAAAAAGCTTTTGACAAAATTCAACACCCATTAATGATAAAAACTCTCCAGAAAGTGGGCATAGAGGGAAACTACCTAAACATAATAAAGGCCATAGGTCATAGATGACAAACCCACAGCTAACATCATTCTCAATGGTGAAAAACTGAAACCATTTCCTCTAAGATCAGGAACAAGACAAGGACGCCCCCTTTCGCCACTCTTATTCAACATAGTTTTGGAAGTCCTAGCCACGGCAATCAGAGAAGAAAAAGAAATAAAAGGAATACAAATTGGAAAAGAAGAAGTAAAACGGTCACTGTTTGCAGATGACATGATACTATACATAGAGAATCCTAAAGATGCCACCAGAAAACTACTAGAGCTCATCAGTGAATTCAGAAAAGTTCCAGGATACAAAATTAATGCACAGAAATCTCTTGCATTCCTATATACTAACAATGGAAGATCAGAAAGAGAAATTAAGGAAACAATCCCATTCACCATTGCAAAAAAAAAAAGAATAAAATACCTAGGAATAAACCTACTTAAGGCGGTAAAAGACCCGTACTCAGAAAACTATAAGACACTGATGAAAGAAATCAAAGATGACACAAACAGATGGAGAGATATACCATGTTCTTGGATTGGAAGAATCAATATTGTGAAAATGTCTATACTACCCAAAGCAATCTACAGATTCAATGCAATCCCTATCAAATTACCAATGGCATTTTTTACAGAACTAGAACAAAAAAATCTTAAAATTTGTATGGAGACTCAAAAGACCCCAAATAGCCAAAGCAATCTTGAGGGAAAAAACGGAGCTGGAGAAATCAGACTCCCTGACTTCAGACTATACTACAAAGCTACAGTAATCAAGACAATATGGTACTGGTACAAAAACAGAAATATAGATCAGTGGAACAGGATAGAAAGCCCAGAGATAAACCCACACACATATGGTCACCTTATCTTTCATAAGGGAGACAAGGATACACAATGGAAAAAAGACAGTCACTTCAATAAGTGGTGCTGGGAAAACTGGACAGCTACATGTAAAAGAATGAAATTAGATCACTCCCTAGCACCATACACAAAAATAAACTCAAAATGGATTAAAGACCTAAATGTAAGACTGGACACTATAAAACATAGGAAGAACACCCTTTGACATAAATCACAGCAAGATCTTTTTTGACCCACCCCCTAGAGTAATGGAAATAAAAATAAACAAATGGGACCTAATGAAACTTAAAAGCTTTTGCACAGCAAAGAAAATTAAAAACAAGACAAAAAGACAACCCTCAGAATGGGAGAAAATATTTGCAAACAAATCAATGGACAAAGGATTAATCTCCAAAATATATAAATAGCTTACGCAGCTCAGAATTAAAAAAACGAACAACCCCATCAAAAAATGGGCAGAAGGGACTTCCCTGGTGGCACAGTTGTTGGGAGTCTGCCTGCCAATGCAGGGGACACGGGTTTGAGCTCTGGTCCGGGAGGATCCCACATGCCACGGAGCAAGTAAGCCCGTGTGCCACAACTACCGAGCCTGCGCTCTAGAGCCCGCGAGCCACAACTACTGGAGCCCACGTGCCTAGAGCCCATGCTCCGCAACAAGAGAAGCCACCGCAATGAGAAGCCCACGCGCCGCAACGAAGAGTAGCCCCCACTCGCCGCAACTAGAAAAAGCCTGTGCACAGCAACAAAGACCCAATGCAGCCAAAAATCAATCCATCAATCCATCAATCAATTAATTAATTTTAAAAAATGGGCAGAAGACCTAAATAGACATTTCTCCAAAGGAAACATACGGATGGCCAAGAGGCACATGAAAAGCTGCTCAACATCACTAATTATTAGATAAATGCAAATCAAAACTACAATGAGGTATCACCTCACACCGGTTAGAATGGGCATCATCAGAAAATCTACAAACAACAAATGCTGGAGAGGGTGTGGAGAAAAGGGAACCCTCTTGCACTGTTGGTGGGAATGTAAACTGATATAGCCACTATGGAGAACAGTATGGAGGTTCCTTAAAAAATGAAAAGTAGAATTACCATATTACCCAGCAATCCCACTACTGGGCATATACCTAGAGAAAACCATAATTCAAAAAGACACATGCACCCCAATGTTCATTTCAGCACTATTTACAATAGCCAGGTCATGTAAGCAACCTAAATGCCCATCGACAGATGAAAGGATAAAGAAGATGTGGTACATATATACAATGGAATATTACTCAGCCATAAAAAGGAACGAAATTGGGTCATTTGTAGAGACATGGATGGACCTAGAGACTGTCATACAGAGTGAAGAAAGAGAAAAACAAATATCGTATATTAACGCATATATGTGGAATCTACAAAAATGGTACAGATGAATCAGTTTGCAAGGCAGAAATAGAGACACAGATGTAGAGAACAAATGTATGGACACCAAGTGGGGAAAGTGGGGGAGGGTGGTGGTGGTGTGATGAATTGGGAGATTGGGCTTGACATGTATACACTAATATGTATAAAATAGAGGACTAATAAGAACCTGCTGTATAAAAAAAATAAAATAAGTAAAATAAAATTCAAGAAAAAGAAAAAAGAAAGAAAATTCAGTCCCTCCATTGCACTGAACACAGTTCAAGTGCGCGATGGCCACGTGTGTCCAAGGGCTGCCCTGGGGGACGGTGGAGTTCTAGAACCATCAGAGAGAGTGTCCACATCCTGATCCCGTGACCTGTGGATGTGTGGCCTCACACGGCAAAGGGACTTTGCAGGTATGATTAAGTTAAGCATCTCGAGATGGGAAATGATCCTGCGGGGATCTGGGGGGTGCCCAGTATCCTCACAGGGTCCTTATGAGAGGGAGGCAAGAGGGCCCTAATTTGTGGCCATTTGTTCTGGTGGCTGCAGGAAACTCCCTATGGGCTAAAGCCCACCTCACTTGAGACTCAAGACTGGCTACGTTTTCCCAAACGACAAGAAACAATTTGGGCTCCAAACCAAACTTTAAAGTGTCTCCTTCCCTCCTGGATCCCACGGGTCTGCAGTGGCTGCAGTCACCCACCCACCCAGTGCTCTGCTCCAGCTGGGGCAGCTGTGCTCAAACCAGTCACCAATGCTCCCAAACGCTCCTGTTTGACTCTGTGTCCCGTGTAAGCCGACATTAAAGCTTGTTGTGCTGAGTTTGGTCAGCATTATCATTTGATGGGCACTGGTGAGCAGTTGTACTTTTTCAGGAAAAACGTGTATAAGGAAGTTTAGGATTGCTTTCTCTGTAGTAGGTGCCAGAACATTGAAAAGCCCAAAGCCGGACAGTAAATTGTTGATACCACAGGAAGTCCTGTGATTGGAAAAAAAAACCCTATAAACCTCTGTCAAAATAAACCACATCCGTAATATAGGGTCCCTTTGGTCTTAGATGTTTTTTGTGGACTACAATAAGTCTGTTTATTCTTTATCTCCCCAAAAGAAATGGAGTTTATCACTGTACCTTGGTAGGCAGATGAGTATTTACTTTCTTTTCTGGGCTGTTTTTTCCGTGTTTATCTGACAGTCAGTTAATGTTGGAAGATGACGTGATTGTTTGCAGAGCTGCATCTCTACCAGAGGGGAATGTGTTTAATGCTATGAAAATAAAAATACCATCATCAATTAGGATATTATTCAGCCTTAAAAGGGGAGGAAATTCTGACACCTGCTACCACATGGATGAAACTTGAGGACATTATGCTCAGTGAAATAAGCCCGTCACAAAAAGGCAAGTACTGCCTGGTTCCATTTATGTTTGCTTCCTAGAGCAGTCAAAATCTTAGAGACAGAAAGTAGGATGGCAGATGCCAAGGACTGGGGGCAGGGGGGAGGAAATGGAGTGTTAGTGTTTAATGGGGACAGTTTAAGGTGAGAAGGTTCTGGAGGCGGATGGTGGGGATGGTATCAACACAGTGTGAATGCACTTTATACCACTGAGCTGTGGTTAAGATGGTAATTTTATGTTATGTGTATTTTACCACAATTAAAAAGAGCCCGCAATGAGAAACCATTACACACCCCCTAGAATGACCATAGTTAAATGGTAGCATGTCCTGAGCAACCACTTTGGAAAACTCCTTGGCCTTGAAGATGGAGGGAGGGCCCACCAGCCAAGAAATCAGATGCCTCTGGAAGCTGGAAAAGGCAAGGAATCAGATTCTCCCCTGGAGAATGACTCCGGAAGGAAACAGCCCTGCTGACACCTCGAATTTGGATTTCTGGCCTCCAGACTGTGATTCAATAAATTTCTGTTGTTTTAAGCTCCCCAGTTTGTGGCTGTTATGGGCTGAATTGTGTCCCCCTCCCCAATTCACATGTTGAAGCTCGAAGACCCCACTGTGGCTGTCTTTGGAGATGGGGTTTTTAGGAAGTAATTAAGGTTAAGTGAGGTCATAAGGGTGGGGTCCTAATCCAATAGGATTGGTGGCCTTATAAGAAGGGGAAGGGAGAGAACTCTCTCTGTGTGCATGCACCAAAAAAAGGCCACTCGAGGACACAGCAAAGAGCCAAGAGAGACCCTCCCAGAACCCAGCCGTGCTGGCACCTGGTCTCAGACTTCCAGTCTCAGAACTGTGGGAAGGAAGATACATTCTGCTGTTTCCCCCCCACCCCCAGTTTGTGGTCATTTTACAGCAGCCCCAGGACACTGATACACCAGGAATTTGTAATTGGGAAGAAAAGACGTTAGTCCCAGTCTCTGTGTTGCCAGGGCGTGGCTGTCTGGAGAGAGGACACCAGGGACCTGAGAGAGGCCTGGGTGGATGACCCCGGTCAGTGGAGTTCACTCGGCCCCTAAGGTCTGTGCACTGCTGTGGGTCCCTTGAGATATTCCGTGTCCCAGATTTCCATTCCCTATTGTGCTTAAGCTTCTTCTTCTTCTTTTTAATATTTATTTATTTGTTTATTTATTTTGGCTGCACCAGGTCTTAGTTGCGGCACTCAGGATCTTCGCTGTGGCATGTGGGATCTTTAGTTGCGGCATGCAGACAGACTCTTAGTGCAGCATGCATGTGGGATCTAGTTCCCCCACCAGGGATCGAACCCAGGCCCCCCGTATTGGGAGCGCAGAGTCTTACCCACTGGACCACAGGGGGATTCCTGCTTAAGCTTCTTTGAAGTGATTCTTTTCCTTGCAACTGCAAAGTACATTGACTAAAATCGTGACCTCTTTCTCTATTTTTAATTTCAGAGGTTACATACGATCAGAACACGAAGCCTGGGAAACAACACTTTCTCTTGTTAAAGTCAGTTCTACCCGTTAGCTTGGATGCAGTGAATTTAGGATCCTGCACCATCTTCAGTGGCTGGAAGGATGAACGGACCTCCCGCTTCATCAGGGGCTGAAGTGGGCGGTAGTTGTTCACCATCGTCTTCTCTTCTTCACCAAGTGCAGAAAACATGAGCGAGCGAAACGCAGCCAGCTGGAACGGAGAGCAAGCAGAGTAATCTGGGTGCAGCTAGGGCGCGAACCAGCTCCCGTGTCCCTCGTGTCGTGTGTGGTGCCCTCCCATCCCTGAATCAGGGATGGCCCTGTATGACCAATGCAACATGGTGGAGGTGACCCCAATCTGGGTCAGAAAAGGCATGGCAGCTTCCACCTTGGCCTCCTGGACCACCTGCTCTGGGGAAGGCAGCTGCCATGCTGCAATGACTCACAAGCAGCCCTCTGGAAAGGCCCACATGGAGAGCAACTGAGGTTCCCAGCCAACAGCCAGCACAACTTGTCAGCCACATTGGGAATGAATCCTCCAGCCCCAGCTTTCACATAACTGCAGCTGACATCTGACTGCAGCTCCACAAGAGATAGATCCTCAGCCAGAACCACCTGAATTCTGACCCACAGCAACCCTGAGAGATAATAAATGATTATTGTTTTATTAAGCCACTAAATTTTGCAGCTATTTGTTATACAGCAATAGATAACTAGTTTATACACTATAAATGCTAATGTAACATTTGATTCACTTTGCACTCCAGGAACTAAGAGACCAGTATCATCACATCTGTTCTCGGAATATACTATGTGCTCTGTGAGAAGAGCTCCCACACTTAATTAAACACGGAACTGGGATTATATCTGCATGGTGACCACCTATTGAGCAAGTCAGGTCCGCATGGCTGAGGGAGAGCCCCCAGAGTTGTGTAGGGTGTGGTGCATGCTCTTCCAGGCACTCAGGCATGGTGTGCCCACTCGTGTGCACCTGTTTTCGCCACTTCTTGACTCCCAGAAAAGCCTGCTTGGCAAGCCTGTCCCTGCCGTCCAGGGGGTGCACACACTACCTCCCCAGCCCCCTGGGAGGGGTGGGGGCTCTGCTCTGTATTTTTGTGTAATACTCACTCACCACTCTGCCTTAAAACTATTGACTTACGTTTCTATTTTCCTGCCGGGTAGCAGTGCGCAGAGACTATGGTCACTGCTCTGTGTCACCCCTCCATCCCTCCTGCTCGCCCACCCTCTCCTGCTGCAACATCTGACATCTAATGAGTGTTTATTATGCGTTTGTTGAGTGACAGAGGGGTCTTGGTGACAAGAGCCATTTTCTTTTCTTTTTTTTTAATTAAATTAATGGGTTTTTTTAAGTCTTTTAAAAAAATTAATTAATTTTCATTTTTGGCTGCATTGGGTCTTCGTTGTTGCACACGGGCTTTCTCTAGTTGCGGTACGTGGTGGCTACTCTTCCTTGCGGTGCGCAGGCTTCTCGTGGCGGTGGCTTCTCTTGTGGTGGAGCACGGGCTCTAGGCGTGTGGGCTTCAGTAGTTGTGGCACACGGGCTCAGTAGTTGTGGCTTGCGGGCTTTAGAGCGCAGGCTCAGTAGTTGTGCATGGGCTTAGTTGCTCCACGGCATGTGGGATCTTCCCGGAGCAGGGCTCGAACCCGTGTCCGCTGCATTGGCAGGCGGATTCTTAACCACTGCGCCACCAGGGAAGTCCCGGCAAGGGCTATTTTCAACCACTTCTGTAACAATTCTGGTTTGGGGGAAGGGTGGGTGACGTGCACCCACGTTCCACCTTCAGCCTTCCAAAACAAATAGCGTCATCCCATGACTTTATTTTTAAAATTTATTTATTTTATTTATTTTTGGCGGCATTGGGTCTTCGTTGCTGTGGGTGGGCTTTCTCTAGTTGCGGTGCGCGGGCGTCTCATTGCGGTGGCTTCTCTTGTTGCGGAGCACAGGCTCTAGGCACACGGGCTTCAGTAGTTGTGGCTCGCAGGCTCTAGAGTGCAGACTCAGGAGCTGTGGCGCACGGGCCTAGCTGCTCCGCGGCATGTGGTATCGTCCCAGACCAGGGCTCTAACCCATGTCCCCTGAATTGGAAGGAGGATTCTTAACCACTGCGCCACCAGGGAAGCCCCATCCCATGACTTTAAAATTAGAGGCTGGGGACTTCCCTGGTGGCGCAGTGGTTGGAAATCCGCCTGTCAATTCAGGGGACACAGGTTTGAGCCCTGATCTGGGAGGATCCCACATGCCGTGGAGCAGCTAGGCCCGTGCGTCACAACTACTGAGCCTGCGTGCCATAACTACTGAGGCCCACGCGCCTACAGCCCATGCTCTGCAACAAGAGAAGCCACTGTAATGAGAAGCCCGTGCACTGCAACGAAGAGTAGCCCCACTCGCCGCAACTAGAGAAAGCCCGCATGCAGCAACAAGGACCCAATGCAGCCAAAAATAAATAAATAAAACAAAGAAATTTATTTAAAAAAATAAAATAAAATAAAATTAGAGGCTGTTTCACAGAATCGAAAGGCTGGAAGGACTTCCAAGGACTCATCAAGAGCCCTCAGAAAACATAGAGCTGAAGGCGAGGTGATGAATGCTGCTGTGATCGATTAGAAATGTCTGTCCTGGGCAGAGGATGGGAGAGTGGAGCATGCTTGCTGCATATCTGTCATCCCCAAACTGTGCCCTAGACAGACTTTCTCCAGATTCTGGAGATTTCCAGAGAAAAAGATACTTTAACTTTTTAAAAAGTATATAAGTAATATCTACTTATTTTAGAAAAAATAGAATATTTAAATAAGGATGAGAAAGAAAATAAGAACCACTGCAGACCTGTGACCATGGGACAACCAGGGTTAACTTTTAGGTGCCCATCTGTGTGACAGCTTAGGGCATTGCTCAGCAAATAGACACTCATCTCCTCCCTGCCCCACTGGCATTGGCCTGGCCATCATAACTTACTTTGGCCAACAGGATATGAGCGGGCGTGATGCAAGCAGACGCTGTAAATGTGCATGTGTGGTTTGGCTTGTCTTTTGCATTTCTGTCACGTGCCATGAGATCCAGCCCTGGGTGGCCACTGGTCCAAGAAGCATGAGAGACACTGGACCCAACCCAACCCCTAACCATGGCCTAAAACAGATTCTCCCAGCTCCCAGAGACCCTTGAGCAGGAAAATAAATGCTTATTATTAGTCATTGAGCTTTGGGGTGGTTTGTTATGTAGCATTTTGTAGCAATAGCTGACTAATACAATCCTTCTGGAATTTTCTCTGGGCACTTATAGTTCCATAACTTCTTAGCACAGCATGAGAGAAAACCCTCTACGGTCTTGATTTCCTACTGTTCTATCAGCCAAAGAAGTGGAACAGACTCTAAAAGCTTTTCTTCTCCCTCAGTGACCCCACTTCTTTCACAGCTCTCCAGCATTCATCTATGACATCCCTTTCTTAGTTAATTTATTCATCTAAAACACCCACGGAGGTCCCAATATGGGCAAGGACCCACGTCCCAATTATAATGTCACTTCTGTTCTTTAAAGTTGCTTTACCCCAACGAAGACCAAAGAGCAAGTACTGGCCTCGTCCAAGCATTTTTCATCGGGGAGACTCTCCAGGCCTGAGGCTGACCACTAAGATTAGAAGGTGCTAAATATAACTGTCCCCCCTCAGTTCCCTCCCCTCAGCCCGCCTTCCCTCCCTGTCTCTCTGTGTCTCTGTCTCTTTCTATCTCTGTCTCTCTGATTCTCTCTGTCTCTCTGTCTGTCTCCCTGTTTCTCTCTGTCTCTGTCTCCCTCTCACCACCAATATCTCAAGGTCAGAAGAAGACCTGTGATATGGGGAACTTCTGTTCACTCCCCAAGAGCTCCTGTTTCAACTGGAAGATTCTTCTTGTGCAGGAACATCTAAAACGCACCAAAGCACGAAACTCTAGGATGCTTGCTCACACTATCTTAGAGAAACCACCAAACCGGAGGGATTCCCATGCAGTTCTGTGCGTTGGATACAGGCGCCACTCACCTGGTCCTGAGCCACCTCAGTGGGCTTCTTGTAGATGATCCAGGTGACCGACTCGGAGAGCGGAGGCGTGGTCAGGGAGCCCGGGTACGTCCAGTAGTCCCGGCAGGCGGGCAGCAGGCAGGAGGGCTGGAAGGGGCCCAGGGCCGCCCGCGCGTCCTGGGGGAGGAGACCGCAGGCTCTCAGGTGGGTGGAGGAGGCCGGGGAGGGGGGCACCACGCTCGGCTTTATCTCAGCGATGTGGCCTGGAGGGGAGCATGTCTCCGAGATAAAGGCTGTGGTCGCGGTTGTCACATTTGGAAACCGTAACAAGAGAACGCGGCCCTTCCACGCTGAGCAGAGATGCCCACCACAGGCTTGTAGTTTTTCTTTTAAGGCTACTCATTTTTGTATACGTTGGCTGTGAAAATATCACACTTTTAAAAGCTGACGTCAAGTAACATACACAGCATAAAATTTACCATTTTAACCATTTTTAAATGTACAGTTCAGTGGTGTTAAGTACCTTCACATTGTTGTGCAACCATCACCACATCCGTCTCCAGAATTTTCTCATCTTCCCAAACTGAGACTCTGTCCCCATTAAACACCAGCTCCCCGTCTCCTCCCCAACCAGCCCCCAGCACCCACCCTTCTACTTTCTGTCTGTATGAATCTAACTCCTCTAGAGACCTCGTATAAATGGAATAATACAGGATTTGTCCTTTTGTGACTGGCTTATCTCACTCAGCACAATAACCTCAAGGTCCATCCATGTTGTAGCCTATGTCAGAATTTCCCCCCTTTTTAAGACTGAGTAATATTCCACTGTGTGGATGGACCACATTTAGTTTATCCATCATCCATCGATGGACACTTGGGCGGCTTCCACCTCTTGGCTGTTGTGAATAAAGCTGCTATGAACATGGGTGTACAAACATCTCTTCGAGACCCTGCTTTTAATGATTTGGGGGATATACCCAGAAGTAGAAACGCTGGATCCCATGGTAATTCTATGTTTAATTTTTTGAGGGACCACCAGACTGTTTTCCATAGCGGCTGCACCAGAAAACGTTACACTTTTAAGACAGCTGATCCTCTCTTTGGCAGACCTCCCCAACGTGAGAGCCATGGCAATTACAAACGCGCAGGGGGACGCCCTGCACTGGCCGAAGTGCCTGACTCGTGCCAGAATTTTCCTTCTCATCAGCGAGGGGCGGGATCGATGGACTGGGTCAGCCCAGCTCTCCAGGCTGCTCCATCAGCACGTGTCCTGCTTGGGAGCCCCACGTTCAGAACCCATGTTTGCTTGGTTTCCACGCTCTAGAAAAGCATAGGGAGAAACCTGCCTCTGAGTTCCTAATGACCCTGATGGGGTCCCACCATCACTCACTCACTCAGAGCTATTCTTGAGCACCCACAGCAAACCCGACTCTATCTTAGGTGCTGGGGCTACAGGAGAGACAAACTACCCGCTTTCGTGGAACTCACTTTTATCGGAGGAGAGCAGACGGCACACAGAACAAGTAAGTAAAATATCTAGTAGTTTACGTAGCGATAATGTGATGGGGAAAAATACGGTAGGGCAGTGAAATAAGAGACGTGGGGAGTATAGGCTGGTGTTTTAGGAGGGGTGGCCCTGAAGGCCTCCCTGAGAAGGTGACGTCTGAACAAAGACATGGAGAGGGTGAAGGGGAGGAGATTTCTCCGAAGCAGTGGCCAGTGCAAAGGCCCTGAGGCAGGGTCTGGCCTGATGGGCTGGGGGATCAGTAGAGAGGCTGCAGGGCTGGAATGAGCACATGAGACGCGGAAGTGATTAAAAGAGATGGGAGGGGGTGGTTCCCTGGTGGCGCAGTGGTTAAGAATCCGCCTGCCAATGCAGGGGACACGGGTTCGAGCCCCGGTCCGGGAAGATCCCACATGCCGCGGAGCAACTAAGCCCGTGCGCCACAACTACTGAGCCTGCGCTCTAGAGCCCGTGAGCCACAACTACTGAGCCTGCGTGCCACAGCTACTGAAGCCCACACACCTAGAGCCCGTGCTCCACAACAAGAGAAGCCACCGCAATGAGAAGCCCGCGCACCGCAATGAAGAGTAGCCCCCTCTCGCCACAACTAGAGAAAACCCAGGCACAGCAACAAAGACCCAACACAGCCAAAAAATAAATAATAAATAAATAAATTTATTAAAAAAAAAGAGAGAGAGATGGGAGGGGGGAGACGGGGACACCCTGCTTGTGCCCGGGGCTGGGGGCCCCTGAAGAAATCCAGCGGCAGAGGCAGGGGCTAGGGGGCTGCTCTCTGGACGCTGTGGAGAGAAAGCAGGGCCTCTTGGCTGCTCTCTGCCTCGTCGGAAGCAAAGCTCCGGGGCAGCCTCTGCTCGGAGGGGAAAGGCTCCTCGGGGTCCCTCGGGTTGGCAGGCCCAGGACGGTGGCCGCCCCCCGCCCCCCGTGAAGTGAGTGAGGTGGAAGGCTGAGGGGGCGGCCCTGGGAAGAGTGGGACAGCAACCAGTGCCCAGCCGGAGCGGAGCCTGAACCGGGGGCCCGGCCGCGTGCTGGGCAGGCTGGGAGGACAGCCAGCACGTGGCGCCTGTCCTCGGGGCCCCGAGGAACGAGGCTCCCTGCGGGTGGGTGTCCCTCCCCCCGGCCCTCAAAGGCAAAAGCAAGGAGCCACTGACGGCTTGTCCCCGGGTGCCGACTCACCGCTCAGCCATGGGGAGGTGGTGTTTAAGCTTCTGGCAGCTGGAAGGGGTAAACTGACTCGCTCTGACAGATGGTCGCCAAGCACCTTGTGCCGGGCTCCACCCTGTAACCGATGTCTAGTTGACGGCTTACGACGGCATGACTGAAACACGATTCCCAAAGTGTAGCGCCCAGCCACCTAAAGCGCACGATTCTATGGCTGTTCGTATATTCACAGACGGACACGCGAACCCTCAGCACAGTCAACTCTAGAACATGTTCGTTACCTCAAAACAGAACTCCAGAAGAAAAGAGCCCCAGCAAACACTCTTTAGCTGTCATTCCCCCTAACCTGCCCACCTGCCCTCACCCCGCCACAGGCCCCACTGATCTGCCCATTCTGGACATTTCCTAGAAATGGAATCATGTAATACGGAGAATTTTGCATCTGGCTTCTTTCACTCAGAATGATGTCTTCAAAAGCCATCTCTGTTGTAGCAGGTGTCAGAGCTTCATTCCTTTATATAGCTGAGTACTATTCCACCATGTGGTCTAGTCAATTCTTGAAGGACACAGGTCACATATGCACATGGGACAAGATGCAGAAAGTACCTGCGGGTGTGCGGTGACAGATAAATCCCCCTCGTCCCCCCAGACCCCAGCCCCATAGGCACTGACGTGCCAGACGCCCTCTGAGGCTCTTACCTTGGATTTTCAGAACCAGCCTTTATGTCTGTTTCATGATAAAGAAAGAAAGATAAGAACTTCCGAAAGCCACGTGATTATAGATGGCGGCAAACCCAGATGCTACGGGATGTCTGTCCCATCTCACAGAGCTGGACACCACAGAGGTGCCTCCTAAGGCTGAAAACTTAAAAAATCAACCCAGACATTGGGGGAACCCAGGAAGGAGCACAGACTGTGACAAATGGCTTGAGCCAATCACCCTCCCGACACACGAGACACAGACCCCTGCCCTCCGAGGCGGGGCCTTTCTCGCTTAAGATTCTAACTCTTATCTTTCAGGTGAGGAAACTGAGGCCCAGGGAGGAGCCCAGGACCAGAACTGGGCCCAGCGGCTTCCTCCAACCCCTGCCAACACCGTTTCTCCTGCACGTCTGCCCAGAGCCTTCGGGGAAGCAAACAGACCCCTTAGCACACAGCACCTCATAGCAGCTCTTTCCTTCCCACCCAGCGGTGGAGACCATGCCCTGAGGGGGTGGATGCCGCCGGGGAAACGTCCAGGTTTACTCTGGCTGCGGACCAGGGAGGAGATGGATGCTCTCAGCGCCTCGACCTTGCTGAGTTCCTGAGCTGGCAGACGGGGCAGCGGGGGGTGATCTGGTCTGGTCCCAGGAGGTCACCATCAAGGGGAGGGCGCCACACAGATCAAACAGCCCCTGTGAAAATGCCGAGGAAGGGCTGGCCCCCATCTCCCATCTGGAGCCGCTCTCGCCATTGTTAACACAGGTCGGAGACCCACCCGTCCCCACGTCCAAGGACCACGGGTGACTCCTTCCCTCGGAATTCTTTTGTTTGGTGCTGAACAAATAAACTGCAGTTTTCAGGAATTTCCATTTCTCCATCAAAGCCCTCTCTCAGCTGATACTGGAGAAAAGCTACCTTGCTGGCCTCGCTGTCTTTCGGAGCTATGCTGAGTGCAGCCAGGTGTGCAGGGGAGCTGGGCAGGATGGGTGCGTCTGCAGGACCCCTTGCCCCGCCTCCCTGTTCTCCCAGGATGGGGCTGACCCTAAGGATGCCAGGTGGCTTGCAGGTGGACATTCTTAAATGTCGATAGTTGAGAATTTATTTCAATTGGTTTTTTTTTTTTTAATTTATTTATTTTTGGCTGCATTGGGTCTTCGTTGCTGCACGCGGGCTTTCTCTAGTTGTGGCGAGTGGGGGCTACTCTTCGTTGCGGTGCGTGGGCTTCTCATTGCGGTGGCTTCTCTTGTTGTGGAGCACGGGCTGTAGGCACGTGGGCTTCAGTAGTTGCAGCACACGGGCTCAGTAGCTGTGGCTCGCGGGCTCCAGAGCACAGGCTCAGTAGTTGTGGCACACGGGCTTAGTTGCTCCGCGGCATGTGGGATCTTCCCGGACCGGGGCTCGAGCCCGTGTCCCCTGCATTGCCGGGTGGATTCTTAACCATTGTGCCACCAGGGAAGTCCACATTTCAATTGGTTTTAAAACAAACATTATCGCTAATGGATGTTGTTGCCTGGGACAAGGCTAAAGATTTTTAAAAAGTGGATCAATTTCATAAAAAATACTAAGTAACTAATAGTACCACAGGTGGGTAGACAGGCAAAAACCTTCAAGATGCTGCCTGAATGGCTGAATGTTGGGAAACCCCATTACACTGAGGAGGGAGGGCCCGAGAATAGCAGGAACACCTCCAAGTCGGTGAGCCAACTCGAGACACAGCTGGAATCAGCTCCAGTGAGTCCCAGTTCCAGAACTGGACTCAGACCCTCTCTGCAACGCTCTCTCCACCCAACTGGTTCCTTTTTTTGGTTATTTTTTTGGCAAAGTAGTCATTACTCTAAGCAATGTCGCTTTTCTAATTATGTTGATTTCAAAATACGTAGCTTACCTTGTGCTTTATGTCCGGCAAGACTGCCACCAGCTTCTGCAGCGCCTCGTGGTGGGCCCCCAGCTGCACAGCGCAGCACGCCGAGCGGTCACGTGACAGGGCAGGGAACAGGGTGACAAGCACAGGTCACTCTAAGCGGACCTTGTTCAGAGAGGAGATCTGACTAGGAGAGCTGCACCCCAGCAAGCTTACCTTTAAAAACACGCCCACCACCGCCAAGCCGTCCTCTCCCATCACGGCTTCTGTGTAGTTTTGGTATTTCACAGCGTTCCAGTGAACTAGATGCAGCTGGAACCCAGAAGAAGAGAATTCCCTCCATCACCGCGTAGCCGAGAGAGGTTAGCCCGCCCCTCCTCCCTCTGTGCGGCTGACATGTGCCCGATTTAGGCTTTCAATGAATCCACGGCTGCAGGCCGGTTCCCCCAGCCAAAGCTCGCTCAAAGCCCAGAAAGCAGGGCCTCGGCATTGCCAGGGGGAGAGAAGGGAGGCTCGCTTTAACTTTGTCAAACAGAAATGGGTGGTTGGATTGTTCGCTACTGCTCAGATAGCCTTGAATGAGGGTTGCCAGATCAGATATAGGACTCTCAGTTAAATCTGAGTTTCAGATAGACAATGGATCATTTTGAATGTAAGTACGCCCCCCAAATGGCATTTTTCTACATCTGTCACCCTCCTCTGCACTTCACCTATGTCCTTTCTTCGCACACCGTCCGTTGGTTTTCCTAAGTCCCAAGTCAGCATCACAACGGCGGGGAAACAGGCTGGGGGAACGGGCTTTCCTGGGCCCCGGTGAGTAAGAGGCAGAAGCAGGACCCCTGGGTTCTGTGTGAGGGCACGTGGGCCGATGCTGCGTGCGGCTCAGAACCAGGAAGGGGCCTGGGTGTCTGTCCGCATTTCCTGCTCCAGCATGCGTGGCGGTGGAGGCCTTTCTGAACGGTGGCCCAGGCCCTGAGTCCACAAGGACTTGGCCCAGAAAGTGCTGCAGCCTCTCGTGGTCAACAAGACCCTCCCCCACACGGCTGCTGGACTCCAGGGCCCGGGCGGCCCTGCCAGGGGTGCGGGGTCCACGTGGCTCCAGGTGGCACCTCACTGCCAACAAGTCCCAATGTTCCTGGCCATGCACACCAGGGACCGTGAGGGTGGCATGGCCTCCCCCTGCCCTCCCGTAGCTCACCTCAACCCCCCACCCACTGTCACGCGTGGTCTTCCAGAAATAGGGACAGCTGGGCCTGAGGTCCCGCCCACAGCCTTCCTCCTTCATGGACCCCACCTGTGGGGCTGGCCCGGCCTCCCCAACCCCACAGGAAAAGGCCCGCCCCAACATGGGCCGGAGGCACGGCCGGGACGGCCCGGCAGCCCCCGGCCACCTGGCTCACGGACAGCCGCTGGTGGGTCCCAAGCTCTGCTCCCGCTGCTAAACGAGCGAACTGCAACAGACTCCTTTACTGAAAGAGCTGCTCACTAGAAACCGAGGTACAGTTACTCAGAGGAGTGAGGTTTACCGAAAGCAAGCCGCTGTTCCTTAATTTTTGTCATATTTGTAAAAATGTGTGTAATTATAACAATCAGTGGAACTCCCTAATTATCAGCTGTCCCCAGAGGCCACCTCCGGCTGTGTGATCGCAGTGATTTTCACTTTCTGGTTTGACTGGACTCCGGGTCTATTTTAACCTTAGTATTACTTCCGTAACAACGGTGACGAGAACAGTCCAGAACTTGAAATACATCTAAAATCCAGGTGGCTGGTGGGTGGACAGAGGTGCAATAGAGTGAATTTGGCACATGTCAATCACAGGATCTGGGTGGTAACCTCACGGGTTCTCACTATACAGTTCTTTCATTTTTTTGGTAAGTTGGAAACGTTTCACAATAAAATATTGGGACACCAGTAAGGCACCACTTACCACCCCATAACCACCAACACCCAATTCCTGACCTTTATCTCTACTCCCTTCCTTTACTGACTCCCGTTTTGGAATGTTGCAAATATCACTTTGTTTTAAGAAGCTAATTTCTATTGTGAAGATTTTCCATTCTCAGTATAAGGTCTTGAACGCCTCGAAGGGCAGGAAGCTTCTCGCCTCTCGTCGACCAGCAGCAAGCGCATGGCTGAGCGAGAGCTAAGGGCACAGACTGTGCTCCTAAACCCCAGCTGTCGGACTTCGGCAAGTTACAATACCACTCAGAACCTGTCTCTTCTCCCGTTCACTGAAAGGGCTAACAGTACCCTCCCCTTAGGATAGTCGTGAGGTTGAAGGCGTGGGGTGGCCAACGGTTCTGGTTTGAGCACCAGAAGTCCCGTGTCCCAGGAAATCCATTCTGAGCAACCAGGATGCTTGATCACCCGACATCGAACCTGGCACATGGGAAGTCCCCACACATGGGCTGCTACGAACCTCCGCCGGGTACACGTGATCGTCCACCGTGTGCTCTGAGCCCCACTCGTTCACTGCTCCCCAGTGGAAGTGGAACTGCTTTAGTCTGTAGTGGTTTTCCAAGGGGCCACCACTAATTCCTGGAAGGTGAAGCAGTGGAAATGGTATGTTAGTCTAGTTGCTAGACTGTGGGGTTGCTGTGACATTGACTACATTGGGGTTACTCGATTTTGCTCTCAAGAGACTGATGTTCTGCTGAAACCACAAACTGAAACATGGGACCTTGTCTGTCCTGTCACCTGGCCCCATCACCTGGTCCCGGCGGGCCCCCAGCAGCTCACAGGAAACACCTGAGTGATGCAGATGCCAGTGCTGCCACCTGGTGGCAGTAGGGGCCTCAGCCAATCGCAGGCAGCAAAAAGGCGAAGAAAAACCATTTTGGAGATGCGTGCCATGCCAGTCCTATAAGATTTCCAGACTTTCCTTTAATTAAAAAAAAAAAAAAGAAAGAAAAGAAAAAAGAGATGTCTTTCAAATGAAAGAAGAGCAGATAAAATTCTATCACCAAATAATTTCATGAGCTAATATGTAATGAGCAAGATGTTTAAATAAACAAATTCTGAGATATGAGGTGCTACATTTTGGGGACTTCCCTGGTGGCGCAGTGGTTAAGACTTCGCACTCCCAATGCAGGGGGCCCGGGTTCAATCCCTGGTCAGGGAACTAGATCCCACACGCATGCTGCAACTAAGAGTTCACATGCCGCAACTAAGGAGCCCGTGTGCTGCAACTAAGGAGTCCGCCTGCTGCAGAAAAGACCTGGTGCAACCAAATTAAAAATATATATAAATATTAAAAAAAAAAATAAGGTGTAACCTTTTCCACCAGGGCTGATCTGCAGGCAGCCCCTGCTCGGCCTAGCCTCACTATATGACCACTTTCTAAGTCACCCTGAATTCCTGGTGAGGCATCCCCAAGAGCTGTTAGCGTGATGCACACAAGTTCATCACCCCTGAGCATCTGTCATGGCGGCATCTGCTCTGAACTGTGGGATCATGGGTGCTGTCCCAAGAGGTCCAGGGCCACGGCTGGGAGCCTGCATTTGAATGAGCTCCCGGGGGGCTCTGATGCACAGGGTTTAGCCGGTCTTCCGGGCTTCAGCTGCACTTTGCTAACAGATTTCCACCACCAAGTGCTACACACGTAATGGTAACGGTTGGACATCCGCCTGTACTTGAGGTGAGCGTAGTGTGACGCTGGGATCCTCGGACAGGTCTGGAGGACACGGGCACGGCGATGGCGTGAGTTCCCGGGGTGGGGGGAGGGGCGGGCGTTGCCTGCATCAGCTCCTCCATGCGGCAAAAGCGGGGACAACATTTAGTGACGTGATGGATGCTGCTGAAAGTGTCAAATATGACTGGTAGGGGTGCTTCTGCTTTGTTTTTGCCATTGAAGGTCCTGGTAGCAGAAAGTACTGACCTATAAACTGGAAAAACAGATTCAGTCCATTATTCTGCCCTCGATCGAGTCATGAAGCTTCTCGCTGTCTGTCTTCACTTGAAAGCGTTGGTCTAGAACGTCGTTACGGGCATCTCGTCATGAGGCTCTATGGCTTTATTCTCCTGAACACCCACCAATTATGTCTCACTTTAAAAACATACACAGAAGTATCTCATCCCCCCGCAAGTATAAAAAAACAGAGTGAATCACGAAGCCTGAGTCCACGGGTGTGGAGGAGCCATTCTGCAGGGAAGAGGCTGAGGTGGATAGAAAACCTCCCTGTTGGGTTCAAATTACAAGACTTTACTGGATTTTCTGTGGCTGAAAATACAAGGGGGTGATTGTTTTCCTTTGAGGGGTGAGGATACATGAGCCTACTGACCTCTGTAGTTTTGTGCTGTTTTTTAATTTATTAGAGAGGTTAAAGAGGTTGTCGGTAATCCCGGGCACAGGAGCTAGGATTCGAAGCCAGGTCTGACGCCCAAACCCGTGCCTTGAGTACAAAACATCATCTGAGGAAATTACAAAAGCTTGAAGCACCAGCAGTGTGATCTTTGTGCCACTTCTGTCTGGCACTTTGCATCATGGTGGAAGGGGAGTGGGGAGCCCTGGCCAGCAGACACCTGGAACCGCCCAAATGCACTGACTAGTGCGTTTGCTGTGTGACCTCGAGCAAGTGGATCAGCCTCTCAGAGCCTCAGCTGTCCCACCTGTGAAATGAGCAGTGCTGGCAGGAGGGCCTCATAAAGTGCAGTCAGACGGTGAAGACAATGCTGGTGGTGACCACACGCCATGTAACCCTTCAGGGACTCGGCTCCTTCACGTAATAACGAAGAAAGGATTCCTAGCTAGGTGGTCCTGGTGGTCCCTCCCAGCTCAAGCATCTGAGGACTCTGTGTAGACACCACATAAGGTCTCTAGAAAGAGCGACACCAAGTGCACGAGGCAAAAACCCACCACGAGCTGGGTGTCGGGCAGACCCCGCCAAAAATAACCTCGTAGAAAAACCACTCCCAACTGTGGCCACCAACAGAGAGCAGGGGAGGGGAGCGGGCCGGGCACGAGCATCGACCCCGCCTCCGGCAGGTGAAGACTTTCCCAGGGTCACCCTCAGGGCAGGCCTGGAGCCCAGGGACCAGGGCCCCACGCTCTCCCCGCATCCAGCTGCCCCCAGAATTCTCCAAGAAGCAGCCTCTCGCAGGGGGACTCCCTCCTGCCTGCTTCCCAAAGAGGGCTGCCTGTCTAAGGAAGAGAATGTGGACGGAGGTCAGCTTTGGAATCGGGCCTGGCGGGAGGAACGTTCCTCTCGGTGGGGCCTCTCCTTCCCGACTGCTGACACCTGGTCGTCTGTAAGCGGGCGGGGGCCACCCCAAGCTGGGACCAAGCAAACTCACAGCAAACCCCGCAGGCTGCTGCCCCTCGCCAGCTCTGTGACCTGCAGATGCAGATAAGGAGGAAAGCACGGCACGAGCATCACAGGAGGGAAGCGAAGAGGGAGGGGAGGCATGGCCAGAGGAGCCCTGGTGCCACGGGCTGGGCTGCAGGGGCGCCCTGCGGCCGGTCGGCGGTGCACCTGGAACCGGGCACTGTGATGCCCTCAGCCTCCCTCCTTCAAATGCACTTCAGGAGACAAACAGCATCAACTGTACAGGAGCTGCTTGAGTACAAGCTCGGGTGTCAGACTTGTACATCTCGAGCATCTTTCAAGTCAGGGATGGAAGACTCTCTGGAATGACGTGTCTAAAATTAGATGGATGGGCAAAGACAGCCACTAGCCGAGTGTCAGCGTCTCTGCTGAAAACCGGAGAACAGTGCCCCGTTTCTGCAGGTGGTCGGGGGTGCGCTCTGGGTCGGTGCTGGCGCCATTGCCTCCAAACGCGGCGATCTCTGTCCGGTTACTAAACTGTTCCCAGCCTCAGTTTCCCCACCTGTAAAATGGGGAGGGTCCTAGCACCTACTCCATGGGACGTTGCCAGGATTAAATGCAAAGTTCTCAGCAGAATGCCCGGTATTCTGGAAGCACCCAAAGGACGAAAGCCGGCAGCCATGGCACATCTCTGCGATGGGATGAGTAAAGGGTCTCATCCGTCCTCATGGGTCAGCATCTCCTGCGTCCTGGGCGCTGTGCACCCACATCTGTCAGCGCCCGTGATCGCCAGCGCCTGGTGGACAGTCAGTATGAGCTCTGAGTGTACTAACTGACAAGCCAGCATTCACCCAGCTCCCACTACACGCTGGGCATCGTGCAAAGCACCCTACCTTCCCCAGTGACCTCTCCTCACAGTGACCCTGCAAGCAGCTACTACTGGCCCAATCTTGAGATGAGGAAACTGAGGCTCAGAGGAGTCAATCACCTGCCCCAGGTCCCCCAGCGACTCCACCCCAGGCCTGCTTGGGTCCAGCCCCTCGACTTTCGTGGCAGGGTTCAAGCCAAACGCTCCTCTTTTCCTGCCAGGAAAGTTAGGAACCCAGTTGAAGGCAGCTGCCCTGGATAAAATAATCTCAGTAATTCAGTAATAAAATAATCAGAGTAATTCCCTTCAAGTAATTCCCTTCAAGAAAACAGGCGTGGGGCTTCCCTGGTGGTGCAGTGGTTAAGAATTCACCTGCCAATGCAGGGGACACGGGTTCAAGCCCTGGTCCGGGAAGATCCCACATGCCGCAGAGCAACTAAGCCCGTGCGCCACAACTACTGGGCCCGCACTCTATAGCCCGCGAGCCACAACTACTGAGCCCGCCTGCCACAACTACTGAAGCCTGCACGCCTAGAGCCCGTGCTCCCCAACAAGAGAAGCCACCGCAGTGAGAAGCCCACGCACCACAACGAAGAGTAGCCCCCGCTCACTGCAACTAGAGAAAGCCCATGCACAGCAACGAAGACCCAATGCAGCCAAAAAGAAAAAAATATATTAATTAATTAATTAATGTTTAAAAAAAAGAAAGAAAAAGCAAACAGGCGAGCCCAATTTGTGACAAGGGGGCCTTTAGCTCGCCAGCCCCCAGACTCTGCCGTCTGCAGGGCTGTTCACAGACCAGAGGCCATGCATCCCCCTGGCAGTCTCCGGGAGCAGGTGTGTCAAGACGTAACTGGGGAATTGCATCCCTGAGGACAAAGATGTTGGAGGCTACTCCAAGCCCAGATCCTACCGTCTCTGTTCTCACAACAGCCGCTGATAACAGCCGTCAATTTGTAGTTTGGTGCTTTGACCAGGATAAGCAGGTTGTTGGCAGGTATGGTTGTTTTAAGGCTTAAAATAAGTCCAAGAGCAGTTTGACATGTTCTAATTAATCAAAACTGCAAATAACTCGATGGTGCGGAGGAGCAGCCTGTTCTCGGTGCCCCTCCAGGATTTAACTAACGTTCCCTCCGACACTCTACGCACAAGGGCAAAGGCTCTCCGTGCGTTCTCTGGATTAGGGAGGTCTTTGCCATTCTCTCCAGGAAAGTGGGAGCCACAGCTGGCGGCCAGCGCACTGGTGGTGCCTGAGGGGCACGACCCCGCCCCCAGTACCCCAAAATCCAGAAATGAGGGAGGTCAGATTGCTCTTGGGGACCTAACCTCTGGGACCACCACACATCGGCTCTGGGTTTGAAGCCAAGCAAACGTGAGCACAGCCCCTGGTTTCAGGCAGCGGGTCCCACACAGTGGTCCTATCTCTCTGGACCTCAGACCTGACGTCTGTAAAATGATAATGATGTCCCCACCCCTGTCAGAACGTGGCGAGCATCAGATACAGTAGCGCTTACCAAACGCTCCCTAGCACGGCCCCTGGCACCCTGGAGGAGCTCAACCGGTGGTAAAACCTTCTGTTATTATGACCGTATTCTGGTGGATATTACATCACGATCACCATCTCATCATCCAAGCAGAGATCTGCAGTCACCGGAAATAGCCACTATTACTCCCAAGATAGGACCTGCACGTAAAGACTTTGAGGGATAAATGTACCTTAAGAGAGTGTCCTTTAGAAGGGGCTCGGCCAGCCACAAAGTGTAAAAAGGAAAAATCATGCACCCATTCAACAAATATTCACTGAGTTCCTACGATGTGCCACAGCCTCGGCTAAGTGTTGAGCGTGGAGAGGGTGACACAGAGCAGCCCTGCCCCTCCTGGAGTATGGACTGCCCAGGGGCAGGCAGGCAGTGAGTCGTGGACATGTGGGCAAGGACGGGGTGCTCCAGGGGGATCTGAGAGGTGCGGGGCATCAGAGAGGGCCTCCCTGAGGAAGTCGGGGTTCAGCTGAGCTGTAAGAGCGAAGAGGAGGGCCGGCTGTAGGCGGGAAGGGACAACAGGCAGAGAGGGCTGGAGGGACAGAGCGGGCCACTGTGACGGACCTGCGAAGGCTCCCAGTGGCGGGAGCGTAAGGTCGGCAGGGAGACGGGTCGGAGGGCAAAGGGGTAGGTGCCGGCAGTGGCCAGGCAGGGGAGCCTTCGTCAGCAGACTTTGAATGTTCCAGTCTTTAGAAATGGATGTCTGCCTAGAGAGGTGGGGTCTGGGGGCGACACTTGCAACCCCGTCCTTGACGTAGTTTATCCTTCAACGCACCTTTTCCCGCATTTCCTGACTTGAGATCTCCTTGCGAGCAGAGACTGTGTCTGGGGAGGTCCTGGGACCTAACGCGCCACCAGGCACAGCGAGTGCTTACTGCGCGGCTGTATTGCAGATTTACAAGCCTAGCTCCTTGCATGGAGCAGGAACGGCTAATTCCTGGGTGGTTTTGCAGAAGCAGTGGTGAGGGGCACTCCTGGCAATGGACGGAGGGAGAACGGGGTCACCACACTGGGTGTGACAGCGGGTAGGGATGTCACACGGTCCTACAAGTGTCCACCTTCCACCTCCCAACCGATGCCGGTAAGTGGGGTGTTTCTTCAGACAGCTGCCCACGACGCTGATGAGCCCCCAGGAGTGGTAGGGGTGTGTTGGCACCAGACGGGCCTCAGGCTTGCCCCGCAAGACTGGGAGCCCCCTTTCCGAGGCAGAGGAGCTGGTGGTTTAGGGAGATGCAGAGAGGGAGGAGGAGAGGGAGGCTGCCGGGCTAGTCACGAGGACCCTGTGTCCCTAAGGTAGCAGCAATCGAGGCCAGGCCGGGGGAGGGAAGGTGCGATGGGAGTGGGGCTGGGGGCCCTGGGAACAAAGAAGGGAAGAGGGAAAGATGGGGGGCGGGGAGAGCAGTGGGGGAGGAGGAAGAGACGGACGGGATGCACTGGTGACCTTGGCCTGGCTGGTGTGTGCGGTCGGGAGGGATTGACATGGATTCAGGGGCCGTCGGGGGAGGAGTGTTTTCCTGGGTGGGGATTATCATTTCCACAGATTGGGTGAGGGGAACCACTCCACCCAACCTCCACAATCACACCTTTGTCCCCCAAGATACCCACGCCCAGAACCTGAGGGAAGAAACAGCGGATATACAAGGAATGAAGATGGAAAGTATACGGTTTTAGGAACCAGAATGCCAAGGAACGAATTTGCAGTGAAAAATAACTGTCCCAGGAAACAAGTGTGGACCGAGTGGCCACAGTCACCTTCCTGACAGCACAGGACTCCCTCCCGGAATGCATCCCCCCCTGCCACCCCCTTGCATTGTCTGGGAGGCACCAGCTCACGCCCACTGCAGGCCCCCCGCCTGACCCGTGGGGGGAGAGTACCCTGGGCCCTGGGCCCTGCGTGGGATGATGCAGGGTCCTGGAAGATGGCAAAGCAGTTCTGCTGCCACATTCACGACCCACCTCCCGGCCCCATCTCCAGCCCGCCTTTCCAGCAGGGACCCCCAAACTCTTCTGGCGTCTCCCTTTTGGCTTTCGTGCTGGAGTCAGTTTTCTTGGGTGAAGATTCCCCAACTGATGGACGTGAAGTCTGTGAACTTTAAAATCGTACTGACCTGCAGTTACGCATTCACTCCAGAAGCAAAGGCCGCTCACCGGGCCCTGCTGTGTACACCCGCTGCCGACTCCGTGAAGCTCAGGCTCAGGACCCTGCCCCGGTGGCGCTGGGCATCCTTATTAGTTGTCATTTACAGGATGAAAGGCCATTATTGGCGCCCCTTTACAAACGGCTTAAAATCCACTTTGGTGTTGGAAGGAGCCTTAGCAGGCCCGTGACCTCTGTGCCCACTTGGTCCTTGAGAGTGAGTGACCCTTCGGGAAGGCTGCTCACAGCTCCAGGCTTGGAGTTTCCATGTTTCCTCCTTCGGCCGATGGATGGGGTCACCAACCACAGAGTCCCCCGTAGTCAGAGGCAGCCGGGCCGGGCCCGGCCGGCGCTCTGTTCCCTCCAGTGGGAGGCCCGAGAGGGGCGCAGCTGTGCCTTGTTCTGGTCTTATTTGGGCGGAGCCCCAGCAGGTGAAGCTAAGCTATCGCGGGTGAAACGCTCACTTCTCCTGGCTCGGAGGTTAGTGCTTCCCACGGGCCTCTTCTAATCCTCCCTCCGGGCGGGTGTCCGACCTCAGTGTACAGAGGAGGAGACTGAGGGTCAGAGAGGTTAGGGAACGAGCTTATACTACCTGGCTGATAAGCTCCTTCTGCTGCAGAGCTGGGCCCTGACCAGCATGCCGTCCTCCCCGCCCCCTGAGCCCTTCAGGAGGAAGATGAGCTGCCCCCAGAGGAGGAGGGTCTAGCAGGGAAGGCGGCTCACTCAGGCCATGCGGCTAAGTGGGCGGGAGGAGCAACAGCTGGGCATCTGAGCTCCTGGGACTCAGGCCCTAAGTGCCAGCAAGACACGGACTCCCGGCTTCTTTTCTTTTCTGTGGATGGCGGGGAGGGAGTGGGATTTGGAAACAGCCCTGATTTGAATGTTGGACACGGATGTCCTCTTCCCATGTATGGGCATATTTACCCGTCTCTTGGGGTTACTGTGAGAATGAAATGCCTTCAAAAGTGTACCCTGGGGGCTTCCCTGGTGGCGCAGTGGTTGAGAATCTGCCTGCCAATGCAGGGCACACGGGTTCGAGCCCTGGTCTGGGAAGATCCCACATGCCACGGAGCGACTGGGCCTGTGAGCCACAATTACTGAGCCTGCGCGTCTGGAGCCTGTGCTCCGCAACAAGAGAGGCCGCGATAGTGAGAGGCCCACGCACCACGATGAAGAGTGGCCCCCGCTTGCCACAACTGGAGAAAGCCCTAGCACAGAAACGAAGACCCAACACAGCCATAAATAAACAAATAAATAAAAATTAAAAAAAAAAAAAGTGTACCCTGATTTGCACATTGGTTTGTCGCGTAATGGGCACTCAATAGCACCTGGAAGCAGTAATGATATCACTGCTAGTGGTAACCTAGGACCTGGTTCAGCGAAAAGGAGCAGCGGCATCTATCTGTGGCCTTTGGCCCTTGACCTTCCACCCCACTTTCTGCACCTACACTGCCCATCGGGTGGAAGCGGCATTGTCACTCCTTAGGAAAAGGATCGCTCGGGCGCTGGAACAAGGGGGCCTCGCCTGTGAGGGGTTTGCGGGGTGTGACCACGGGGTCCGTTTGGAGCCGGCGCTATGTTCCTTCTTGCTTCGTCCCCTCTGCCAGCCCTTCCTTCCCTGGCCTTCAGTCTCACATTCCTTGGAAAGAGCCGCTGTCGTTCTTGCTGACCGGCCTTGATCTCTGAGCTCTCCTATCCCTCACCCGCTGGAACCCTAATGTCCTCAGCCCCTGATCTGGTTTGCTCGGCGTTCCTGCGCTCACCTATTGGTGTGACCTGACCAAAGTGATCACATACTGTGCAAAGTTACTTCTGCACCGTGCACCTTCTCCTCTCACTTCCCCTCCTGCTGCCGAGGCTTTCCGTTTCTGTCGAAGAATTAAAAAAAAAAAAATTATGGGAGTGTCTCATGAGTCTCATTTTCTTACTGCAAAACTTTTTCTTAGTTCTTCCCATCTTTCAGCTGCATTTTCCATTTCCTTTGCTCCCGGCACCTTCCAATTTCCATTGGAGGTGAACAAAGAAGACAGAGAATCTGAACAGAGGGGGCTAGAGGCTGGAGATGGGCGTGGGTGGGGGCGGAGCATGTGAAACTGAGCAGGAGAGAAAGAAAGAGGAAACTGGGCTTTGCGGAAAATGACAAGTAAAACCAGATTGGCCTGTGTGGACGTGAGCCGCAGGGGGATTATCCAAATAATTTATATGGCCAGGGAGAGACACCCAGAGAATTCGTCGGATCTGTGGCAGGGCGGAGAGGGGCCCTTGGAACCCGATTGAGAACGTGCTGGAGGAGCCAAAAAGCGGGGGTCAGGACCTGGTCAGCACAGAGGCCTGGCTGCAACAGGGCGCAAAGGCCTTGAATTTGAAAACGACCGGGATGGGGGGATGCCGGGGTCAGTTCAGGTTCAACCGCCAGGTGGGAGCTCCCAGGAGAGCACAGGGAGTGTGCTTCTCTTCTGGGGACCGTACCCCTGGAGTCCTCCCCTCTCGGTCCTCTCCTGCTCCAGGTGGGCTCATCCCTCACAGTCACTGTGATGGCCTCACCCCACACGAGTGACTGAAGCTGGGCGACGACCATCAGCCTGGGGCCAATGCGGCGATCGTGGGGACAGAGGCGCTGCCCTTAGTGCCGCCCTACTGGGAAGCGGGCCCGTGCTGCAGCCCGCCCTTGTCGCCCCATTTGGGAATCCCCCGCCTGGAACAAATCCCCCCAGAAGGAGGCAGAGCCGCAAGAGGGAGGATTCTGACCCAGCTGTGCCTGGACGTGTCAGTACACAGTTGACCCACTGATGCGACGTGGGCTTTAGAATCAGCAGGAGTTGGGCCTGAACCAGACACCCCCCTGCCCACCCCCCACCGTCACTCCCCCTGCCCCACCTGCAGCCTCCGTTCCTCCTTACATAGAATGAGGATGGGGACTTCCCTGGTGTCCAGTGGTAAAGCAGCTGCCTTCCAATGCAGGGGACGCGGGTTCAATCCCTGGTCAGGGAACTAAGATCCCACATGCCTTGGGGCAACCAAGCCCACTCGCCTCAACTACTGAGCCCGAGCGCCTCAACTAGAGAGCCTGTGTGCCGCAAACTACAGAGCCCACGTGCCCTGGAGCCTGCGCACCTCAACTAGAGAAGAGAAACCCCACACGTCACCACTAGAGAGAAGCCCACGCGCCGCAACGAAAGATCCCACGTGCCACAACTAAGACCCGACGCAGGCAAAAAATAAATAAATAAATAAATAATAAAATAAATCTTTAAAAAAAAAGAAAAGAATGAGGCTGCTCATACCCTCCAGAGCGGCATCTGTCTGTGCCGTGCTGTTGTTCATCCAGCCGGGGGCTCTTTTGAAAGGGGGTGTTTGCATGTCTGTCTGTCCAGCATACCTTCCCCCTTCTAGAAACAGCGCCACGATTTCCCCTGGACCAACACGTCCCTGGGCGTGTGATCTTGGTGAGGATCTTGGTCAGGGTGCTGGGTGTTCCGCCGACGAGGGGCAGGGTGACTCCAAGCTCAGCCACCAGTCCTCTTCCCCTGGGACTCTGAATTCGTTTGTCAAACGTATCTTAACCATACACATACAAAAGTCCAAAGTAACCTTCGAAGTTTTTCACATTTTATGACTTAAAGGAAAACGAACTTGTTATAGAGATACTGTAACCGAGAAGGACCCTATGGGGCCTTACCGGGACAGACCCCTCCCCTAGATCCTCTGCTATACCTCCTCTCTGAAGTACCCAGATAATAGTATCTCATGCATATTTCCTGAGTTTTTCAGATGCTAAAAACCACCACTAAATGAGGAAGAAATTAACTAATTGATGATCCTGAGCACATAGGCCAGGGACCTCCCGGAGCCATCAACCAATCAGAAAATTGCGCACAAGCAGATCACATCCCCTGGGACGCCCCTCCCTTACCTGACCTTTAAACATGCTGTGCTGAAACTCTTCAGGGAGTTTGGGGTTTTTTGAGGGGCACGGGCCACCTGTCTCCTTGCCTGGCCCTGCAATAAACCTTTTTCTGCTCCAAACTCCGACATTTTGGTACCGTTTGGCCTCATTGTCCGTCGGGCACATGAACTTGCATTCGGTAACAATGTCCGTAAGACCCATGACTACACATAAAAATTATATAGGAAGAGTATAGATTCGATAGGAACTCATCTACGTCCAAATCTGTTTTTCTCAAAATGACTAGTATATTCACACAACTATTAGCCAAACAATCAAAAGTTCAGGAACTATTATTCTTTATTCAATCTTTTAAAGTTGCTGCGTAAAATTTTAAAAAAATTAATACAAACCGTATTAAACCTGAAAGGACAATTTTAGTTGCTCCTTGGGAATTTGGGCTTGGAACAGACCAACAAAGGCAGAAAAATAGTTGGCACGCTAAGTAAATAAATGCATAAACCTCTGCTCCCCAGATCCCTGAGCTGGCCTGGTCCCTGTGCTTTTAAAGATGTGGTTAGGGGCTTCCCTGGTGGCCCAGTGGTAAAGAGTCCACCTTACAATGCAGGGGACGTGGGTTTGATCCCTGGTCAGGGAACTAAGATCCCACATGTTGAGGGGCAACTAAGCCCACTCGCCACAACTACTGAGCTCACGAGCCTCAGCTACAGCCCACGTGCTGCAAACTACAGAGCCCACGCACCCTGGAGCCTGCGCGCCACAACTACAGAGAGGAAAACCCGCACGCCACAACTAGAGAGAAGCCCGCGCGCCAAACGATCCCACGTGCCACAACTTAGACCCGACGCAGCCAAAAAACAAATAAATAAATAAATAATAAATCTTAAAAAAAAAAATAAACGTCTGGTTAACACCCAACTTTCCCTTCTCTTCTTTGAGGTAATCTTATCCTTCCAAGAAGATGCTTTGGTTTGCATCGGCCAGAGGTGGGGTTCCTGTCCACTTGCCTTTGGCAAGCCCTACATGGGAAGCAACCCTGAGGGATACTGTGAGAGCCATTCCAGGCACGTAGGCTGTGCTCAGGAAACACGGGCTCCTTCCCACCTGTGAGATGAGGAAAGAGACCCCTGGAAACTCTGAGCCACGGTGTGCGTGAAGCACCTCACAGGGCCTGGCACAGGGAAAAAGGGCTCTCCATGCCGTGCTGCAGCCATTGGTCCGTCAGAGTTGGGGCGGGTCAGGCTGGGCCTCAGTTGCTGTCCAGTCCCTCTGCCTGACTCGTTTACACCTTTAACTTTACATTCATTATTCATCCACCAGTTTACCGAGCACCTGCGGCGTCCAGTAGGAGTGATCCCGCCCTCGTGCAGTTTACATCCTCACTGGGGGGATGGGTTAGTGAACAAGACGACTGGGCGTATGGGAGGAAGTGGACCGAGGGCCGGCCTGGAGAGGACCTGGGTTTGGGGCTGTGTCTGGCGTCCCCAGGTTCTGTGGTTCTCTAGGACAACTCCCAGGACTCAGCATATAGTCATATGCACGGCTAAGACCTATCACGGCGAAAGGATGCAAGCAACGTCAGCAGAGGCAGAGGTAGTGTCTGGAGGAGACCAGGTTTCCAGAGTCCTCTCTGGTGGCATCATAAGGGACGCCCTGAAACCCAGCAACGAGCTGTGACAACACGCGTGGAGTGCAGCCCACCAGGGTTGCCCATAGGAGACTCGGTGCCCAAGCTTCTCAGTGGGGGCTGGTCACGCAGGCACCCTCCGCCCGTTGCAAATTCCCGACTCTCAGAGGCAGAACAGAAAAAGTTGAAAAAACACCAGATGGAATCCGGCAGCCAGCCCCCACAAGTAAAATAGAAGTGGAAGGAAACTTCCCAAACCTGTAGAGTATCCACCCAGCACTGGTGAGGGTTCCCACCAGTGAGGCTTTAATGAGATGGTATGTGGACAGCCCTTGGCAGGACGCTGGGACCCGCCTCCCTGCCCACCTGCCCTGCAGCCCTCCACCACTGGCAACACCCCCAGACAGCCTCCTGCTCGTCCCTACTCCCCACTTTCCCCTCCCCTCCTCCTCCTGTAGCAGCTGGACATCAGCCAGGTCACTGCCCCGTCTCACTCTGAGCGAGGACCAGCGAGGCTCCCGGGCTCCAGACGCCCGGCCACCATCCTTCCTCCGTTCCTTCCAGGCCTCCTCACCTCGGAGACTCTCTCCTCTACCCCACTCTGCTTTTCCCCTCTGAGTGCAGTGTACGTTTTCTTAGCTCACTGTTTCTGCCTTCCAGCCCCTGGAATGTAACCCCCCAGGGAGGCCCTCACCGTTCAGAGTTTTGTTCCCAGTGACGTGTGACGTAGCTGGTCGGCATCACCAGCTTTAAGGTGAACATCACTCTGCCCGTCCCCACCGCCAGCCTCGGCCGTTCCCCGTGCCTCGTCCGCTTCTCTGCTGACCCCGTGACCCACTCTCGGGAGTGACAGGAGGAAAGGGCCCCGACCCCAGCTCAGGCTCACCTGACCCCTCGGCGGAGTCGTCGAATTCCACCTGGAAGAGGTAGCCGGTGTTCCAGACGTAGAGGCAGGCGGCCGAGTCGTAGGAGACCCTGAGGGGCTTCAGCCGGGGGTCGTAGACGCTGTCCTTCCAGCGGATGTTGATGGGGGACTGCCGGGCGCCCCCTAGCACGGAGGCCGGGCCCTTCCAGAAGGCGTGCACTGGGGGCAGAGACAGGGAAGAGGAGACCCTGATGGTGCGTGGGCGCCGTTGCAGCCTCAGAGGGGGAGGCAGAAACCTGCAAACGCGGTCCCAGAGGAGCCAGCACTGGGGAGCCTGGCCCAACCTGGAGCCTGGGGCCACCAGACCCTCGGCCTCTTAACGCCGCCCCCGGTGGGCGGGGCCCTCGCGCCACCTCCTCCGCGGACCACGCCCAGGAACCGATTCCTTCCCGCCTGGAACGCAGCTCCGCTCGCTTTGGCCTTGCGCTGCGCCGAGTTGGTTCTGATCTGTGGTCATTGTCACAGCATGGTCACAGGGAGTCATGCCTGGGGGTCCAGCCCAGCCCCGGGGAGGCAGGCGGTGGAGGACTGTGGACTGGGGGGCTGCTACAGGTCTCAGAGAGGAGGAAACCAAAGTCCCAGGATCCACAGCAGACCCTGCCTGGAAGGGTCTGGAATAGAAGCCTTGTCACTCCCAACCCCCGATCTTTCAGTTACCCAGCACTCAAGGTGGGGTCCACGGACCAGCAGCCCCCCGGGGGCCTGCTAGAAATGCAGAACCTCAGGCCCCACCCAGACCCCTTGCAAGTTTCAAACCATAGAGAAGGGTCTGCACTCATGTAGAAAGACCCGCGCACCCCGATTCCCAGAGGCAGCTGCCTCTGGCTGGTTTAGAGCACAGCCTTCTGGCGCTTTCCTCCAAGCTCACAGAAACATACACAGAGTTTTCAAAAAAAGCAAAAGTACTGCTCAGTACAAAGTGGGTCTTCACCTCGGTTTTCTTCACTTAACTGTGGACGTCTTCACAACTGTCTCTCAGCACCTGTCCCCTCCCTTATACTCCGTGACCATGAAGAGCATCAGGCCATGTGGACCGGAGTCCTGGCCCCACCACTCTGTGGCTGTGTGCCCCTCGGCAAGTTTCTTAACCTCTCTGAGCCTCAGTTACATCACCTGTAAAAGGCGGATCACAATGGTACTTATCACACAGCGCTGGTGGGAGCATGAAACGAGAGGCTTAGAACAGCGGAAAGACGGAGATTTTGGCATCAGCCTCAGGTGTGGACCAACGGATTAATTGGGAAGAGATAAGAGTGTTTGCCGAGAGGCCGGTGTGTGCCAGGCTTTGTGCTCACGTCGTTTCATCTTCAGGTGCCCCTGTGTGGCATTTCATCACCCCGTTTTACAGACGAGGAGACTGAGGCTTGGGGAGGTGAAGCAACCCACCAGCTCTCACCTCTGACAAAAGTCACCAGTGTACACCCCCCCGGAGACTGGCTCCGAAGCCCAGGCTCTTCCAACCACCGAAACCTGGCAAGTGTGGAATACTGACGTCAGAGGTGAACTTAGCTGTCCATGCAGCCCCTGTATCTGACAGAGGAAGAATCTGAGGCCCAGAGAGAGGGCGAGATGAGTCCAAGGGCACAGAGCACAAAGGACACCACCACCGGGACAAGGCTGACACAGGGCAGTCTCTGGACGGAGCTGGCTGCCGACCTAGTTACCATGTTTGCTGAGATGCTCTCTGCTGGTGTTTGGAGCCCTAATGACTGGCAGCATGGCTTGTTCCATGGGGGCTGTAATAACAGCTCATCCTGGGGGGGCCCTTGCTACCTGCCTTGCTCCAAGCATCTCGCCTTCCTGATGGCCCTGTGAATCTGAGGTTAAGGACTGGCCCACGTCTCCCATGGGAAAGACAATGTGGAAATCTGAAGCCAAGCTGTCTGGCTCCAGACCGTCTCCCATTTTGAAAGACACCATAAAATGAGACAAACATCAAATTGCATCTGGGGAAACTGGAGGCTCTACTTACAAGCATCATTCCTCTTTCTCTGTACACAGGGACCCTGAGAGCACCATCGCTCCAGCCTCAGTGGGTGACTGCGGAGGGTCCCCCACATCTGCTTGACCAGGACGGAGAGACCTGAGGATTTCGGATGACTCCTGCCTGACCCCAGGAGCCTGAGCATTTGCTTCTGTTCCCCGGGGACCCAATAACCAGAGGGAGGTTTTCCCCACTATCTGCCCTCACTTCAATCTAGACAACCGAGGAGTGGGGTGGACACACCTCTTCTGTAAAAACTCATCCAAAGCCCTGATGGTTAAATTTCAACCCGGCTTCTTGGATGACATGGGGTTTGGCTTAGGGGTGGGTGCACTGGGACAAGGGCCCTCGCTGTGGCCAGTCCCTCGGGTCACTGTGCTTTGACCCGGTAAACAGCAGAGTGAGGGAGGGTACCAGGGAGTGAGGGGAGCTTGCAGAGAGCTTGCTGCCAGGCCAGGGAGCAGACAGGAGCAAACAGACCAGAGCAAAGTCCCTGATCTTGGGCGTGACCCTGGCTCAGGGCTGCGCAGCCCTCCAGCCTTGGGGCACTCAAGACCAGGCACGGAGCCACACTGTGTGTACCTACAGGGGAGCAAGTGGCCCTTCTGCCAAGGGCTCCTGGGAAGCAGCCGTCACCTCTCCACAAAACAGACACCATCTGATAGGAATTTGTTCTGCCCAAAGTAGGGTGTCCTGGTTGGCCCGGGATACTCCTAGGCTTTGCCTCCTGCCTCAGCATAAATATGAATGTGCCCCTTTCGTGTGCAAAATATCCACATTTGGACATTAAATTAGATGGTCACCTTAGCTACACAGCTTGTAATATTTGCAGATGCCAGATAACAAAACCCCTACTTTGGACTATACAGAAGTTTATTCCCCCAGAGACTTTCTACCTGTGAAATGGAGACATCAGTGTTCAAATGGAAAGGTGTGTAAATTTGGGGGCGGGGAGGTTGGAAGTATAAGCATCAAGGGAGTAGGGGTAGCATAATTGATCCTGGAATCCTGGATTCTTAGATCTGGAAACCCCACAGGACAGGGGTCCTGAACACTGAGCCTACTTGTGGGCTCTCGAGGGCCTGAGAATCCCGCTGGTCGGACGCACAGTTTGGTCTGCAGCTTCCTTCCAATTCTCTGATGGGCCTGTGAGTTTGATTGCCTGGGTTGCAAGCCACAAAAACCAACTCTGGAATATATACGCTTTTCTTCCCATGGAGTCATTTTAGAAATGTACCAGCCCTTGGGTGGCTTCATTCATTCATTCATTCTTTCTTTCATTCATTGACTTTTGCCTCGGTTTCCTCATCTGTAAAGTAGGGAACTACTAGCACGTACTCTGTTATGTTGTCGTGTTCATTATCAGTTTTAATGAACTGATGCAAAGAAAGCCCTTAGATGGTACCACTTCCATTAACCCCTGCAGAGCGCCAAGTTGCAGGTGCTGGCTGAGCCCTGAAGGAGAATGTCCTGGCATCACAAGTCCATCAGCTGACACCCCAAGGACCCCCTTGGCTCTTAGGGGTGTGTCCTCAGCACTGTCGGCTGGCTGCCCTGCTGCCTTCAGCTTCCTTACTTTAGGTAGACCACCTCACTGGCTGTCTCTGTGGGTCTGGGGTCTCCCTGCTCCCTGCAGCCACATGGCAGGGCCCTGCTTCACTTAGAAAGTGCCACCAACCCAGCTCGTCCCAGACATCCTCATGGCTGGCTCAGACATCAATTCAATTGCTGTTACAGTAGGAGCTGAACTCTCTGCCATTAAAAAAAATATAAGGGCTTCCCTGGTGGCACAGTGGTTAAAAATCTGCCTGCCAACGCAGGGTACACGGGTTCGAGCCCTGGTCCGGGAAGATCCCACATGCCGCGGAGCAACTAAGCCCGTGCGCCACAACTACTGAGCCTGCGCTCTAGAGCCCGTGAGCCACAACTACTGAGCCCACGTGCCACAACTACTGAAGCCCACGTGCCTAGAGCCCGTGCTCCGCAACAAGAGAAGCCACCGCAATGAGAAGCCCGCGCACCACAAGGAAGAGTAGCCCCCGCTCGCAGCAACTAGAGAAAGCCCATGCGCAGCAACAAAGACGCAACGCAGCCAAAAATAAATAAATAAAATTAAAAAACAAACAAACAAAAAAAACATATAAAAGCCGTATACATGCGTGTTATGGAAAACATTTCAAGGGCTTCAAAAGTGAAAATTCTGTCTTTCCTAGAGTGAACTGCTGATAGCAGTTTCTTGTAGAAAATACACATATATATGGTTATCAATAATGGTCACGAATAATTTTCTCCATCAGTGTATATAGCTTTTTTTTTTAACACAGTATTTCATTAAAAGATATACCATAATTTATCAAATCACTCCCCCTACAGATGGACTTTTTTTTGTCTTATAAATAACACTGCACTGAACATCTCTGCATTGAATTCCTGGGCTGGATGTCTGTGGGTCGAAGGAGAAATGCACTGCCACTGCCGATGCATGCGTTGCTGCTTGCCCAAGAGATTGTGCTAAGTCCTGCTCTCACCCACTCACCTTATATTGTGAGCCACAGAGCCTCATTTCATCCAACTCAATATCTTCTAATTTTTGACTGTCTCCTTTTGCCCATACAACACTCAGTAATTAGTGAGCTTCACATGACCTGCAATTCTCTTCGGGAATTGCAAGTTCCTCATGTGGATTTGTGAAGGTGAATTTTGTGTCAACTTGGCTGCGCCGTGGTGCCCAGATACTGGGTCAAACGTTATTCTGGATGTTTCAGGATAGGTGCTTTTTTTTGGATGTGATTAACACAGAAATCGGTGGACTTTGAGTAAAGTAGATTACCTGCCGTAATGCATGGTCCTCGTCCAATCAGTTGAAAGCTTTAACAGAACAAAGACTGATTCCCCCTGGGCAAGCAGGCATTCTGCCTTTGGGCCCCGAACCACTCTCCTGGGTCCCCAGCTCGCTGACCCACCCCATCAGATTTTGGACTTGCTAGGCCTCCCCAGTCACATCCGTCAAAGGGCAGGAAGAAAAGACTGGAATTTCTATTTTTATTTCCTCTCTCACCTTTTATAATTTCTATTTTTCACATGTTTCATAGAGTACACAGTACATTAGTATCTGATACACGGATCTAATTCATACATAAATACACATGCATCGGACGGGCAGACTCAAAATCTTTTTGCTGAAATGAGTGTGTGATCAAAAAAGTTTGGAGCCCACCTTTCTATAAGACCCTTCAAATTTCTTGGCATTACTCTTTTCAAATAATGCTTTCTTCTTCTTTTTTTCTTTCTATTTTCTTTTTGGCTGCACCACACAGCATGTGGGATCTTAGTCTCCAGACCAGGGATCGATCGAACCCATGCCCCCTGCAGTGGGAGTGCGGAGTCTTAACCACTGGACCACCAGGGAACTCCCAGTGCTTTATTCTTATATGATAGAAATTCAAATTCACTCCTAAATGCAACCAAATGCTCTCCAAAGTACTTTAAGATCCCAAAAGATACATACGCTATTCATAAAAAAATTCTATTCTAGTAAGAAAAAAAAAATAAAGAAAAAGAAAGAAAGGAGGAAAGAAGGAAAGAAAGAAAGAAAGAAAAACTCACATTGGGCAAAAATCTTGAAAACGCACGGAAGTTTCTACATGTGTTATTCACAGTAATTTCTTTGGCTCCTCCACTGGATTTTTTATACCATGATTTTCGGCATACACTTTTATTGATTTTATGGATCTGCTGATTCCCGATGTGAAGAGCCTGAGGGGATGCTTTGTAGCTGAAATTTTGTCTTTACATGGACGTCAAACCAGCAGTGCTGTCCTGACGGTCATCACCTGCCTGGCTTCACTGCACTGCGTCCTGGGACAAATGAAAAGCAATGAATCAGGGCTGCCTGGGAGCCCAAGGGAATCGGTTCCTCCTCCTGCCCTGAGACGCACTCAGCCTCTTTTTCTGGGAAGTGTGACTCAACAGCTGCTGGGAGAAAAGAGCCTCTGCTCCGCTAGACAGACGCCAGTGTCAACGTCACAGCTCACGCTCTGATGCTCCTCTGGGTCTCACAAGACCCCAGGGAGGCTTGTGTTGGGGCAAATGCTGTGATGTCTGCCCCACGCCTGGTCCCTCTCCTTTGGTAACGGCACCTGAGTTTTCCCTGGGACACTCCCTCTCCCCAACCAGCCGACCGCCCCCCCGCTCTCCCCCACCATGTACCTGAGGCTTGGCCAATTGGAGGGAAAGTGGTTCACAGGGAACCTGAGCTGGCCAGTGTTAGCCCTGGGAATTGCTGCGGTTACGGGGAGAGAAGCACTGACTCTCCCTGGGGATTATGAAACTGCTCACATATGCACTATTTGCAGTTGCTGGGAACACTTTTTGAGATCCTGCCCAAGAATGGAGAGAAAATTGAGCCCAGAGCTGGGAAGGGTGGGGAGGGAGAGACAGAGACAGAAAGAGACAGACACAGACACAGACACATGCAGAGAAAGTGACACTGCTTCAGCCAAGCAATTCCTGTTCCTATACCCTGAAGTCCACTTCCAAACTTTTCACTTATGTGAATCAGTAAGTTCCTTTTATTAAGTTCATTTAATTTTTTTTTTCTGTATTCCAAAGGGTCCTACCTTAGTTTCCATCTTACAGATGACGTAACCAAAGCTGAGAGCAGTGACATGACTAAGTCCCCTTGCTAGGAAGTGGCAGAGGCAGTGCTCAAATGGTGATGGAACAACTGGATGTCTACATGAAAAAAATGTCAGTCTAGACACAGACCTTATACCTGTCATAAAAATTAACTCAAGGGGCTTCCCTGGTGGCGCAGTGGTTGAGAATCTGCCTGCTAATGCAGGGGACCTGGGTTCGAGCCCTGGTCTGGGAAGATCCCACATGCCGCGGAGCAACTAGGCCCGTGAGCCACAACTACTGAGCCTGCGCGTCTGGAGCCTGTGCTCCGCAACGGGAGAGGCTGCGACAGTGAGAGGCCCGCGCACCGCAATGAAGAGTGGCCCCCGCTGGCCACAACTAGAGAAAGCCCTCGCACAGAAACGAAGACCCAACACAGCCATAAATAAATAAATAAATAAAGTAGGTAACAGTAGCTTTAAAAAAAAAAAAAATTAACTAAAAATGGACCACAGACCTAAATGCAAATTCAAAACCGTAAAATTCCTAGAAGACAACATAGGAGAAAACCTAGATGACCTTTGGCTTGCCAATGACTTTTTAGATACAACATCAAAGACATGATCCATGAAAGAAATAATTGATAAACAGGACTTCAATAAAATTTAAAACTTTTACTCTGTGAAAAACACTGTCAAGAAAAGGAGAAGACAAGTCATAGACGGAGAAAATATTTGCAAAAGACGCACTGGATAAATAACTGTTATCCAAAATATACAAACAACCCTTAAACTCAACACTAAGAAAACAAACAACATGATTTAAAAACGGGCCAAAGACCTGAACAGACCCCTCACCAAAGAAGACAGACAGACGGCAAACAAGCGTCTGCAAAGATGCTCCACTTCCTGTGTCATCAGGGAATGATAAAACAACAATGCGATACCACTACACACCTATTAGAATGGCCCAAATCCAGAAACTGACGACACCAAACGCTGGCGAGGGCGTGAGGAAACAGGAACTCTCATTCATTGCTGGTCAGAATGCAAAGTGGTGCAGCCACGTTGGAAGACGGTTGGGCAGTTTCTTACAAAACTAACCATCCTCTTATATGAGCTAGCACTTGGGCCCCTTGGTATTTACTCAAAGGGGTTGAAAACTTATGTCCACATACTAACCTGCACATGGGTGTTTACAGCAGCTTTATTCATAACTGCTGAAACTTGGAAGCAACCAAGATGCCCTTCAGTAGGTGAAGGGATGAATAAACTGTGAAATAAACATCCAGGCAGTGGAATATTATTCAGTGTTTAAAAGAAATGATCCATTGAGCCATGAAAAGACACGGAGGAATCTTAAATGCATATGGCTAAGTGACAGAAGCCAATCTGAAAAGGCTACAGACTGTATGATTCCAAGTCTGTGACATTCTGGAAAAGGCAAAACTATGGAGACAGTGAAAGGATCAGTGGTGGCCAGAGGTTGGGGGGAGGGAGGGGTGGCCAGGTGGAGCGCAGGATTTTTAGGGCATGAAACTACTCTGCAGGAGACTATAAAGGTGCATACACGTCATTACACATTTGTCCAAACCCACAGAATGTTCAACACCAAGAGTGAGTCCTAATGTAGACTTTGGACAGGGGTGATGGTGGCGTGTCAGTGCAGGGTCATCAGCTGTAACAAATGCACCACTCTGGGTCGAGAGGTGATGTTGATGCAGGGTAAGCTGGGGAGGTGCCAGAGGGTATGTGGGAAATCTATACTTTTTTGCTCAATTTTGCTGTGAACTGAAAACTTGTCTAAAAAATAAAATTTAGTAATTAAAAAAAAAAAAAGGAGCAAAATGCTGACACACGCTACAACATGGATAAACCTTGAAAACACATCACACTAAGGGGAGGAAGCCAGTCACAAAAGGCCACATATCGTGTGAGGTCATGGATGCGAAATGAAATGTTCAGAACAGGCACATATGCAGACAGACAGTTGCCAGGAGCTGGGGGGAGGGGGGAGGAAGGAAGGGCAATGACGGGTAAAGGGTGATGAAAACGTTTGGGAACGAGGTAGTGCTGGTTGCACAACATCGTGAATGCACCTGGTGCCACTGAATTGTGCACCTTAAAATGGTTAATGGTTAATTCTACACTAGGTGAATTTTTACTGATGGCACTTCCTTAAAATTCTCGATGGCCCAAAACGCGTGGCAGTGGTCTGTCCTGGCCTGGGTGGAATCCCCGCCAGCAGCGGTGGGGCTACAGGGGGTGCTGGCTCCTGCGCCTTCCCACTCCCCCTGAATCCTCCTCTGAGCTCTGTCCCCAGGACTCCGGTTCACCCCCAAACCAGGTCTCTTCCAGGTGTCTGGGATGGGGGAGGAGCTACATGAGAGGTCCCCTGGGGGGACCAGGCACAAAGAGGCACTGTTCAGTGCAGGCTCAGGGAACAGCATATCCGTCCACCCAGTCTCACATCTGCAGGCCCAGGAGGCATCCGGAGGTCCCCCTCCCTCACCCCTGTCCCAGGATCGGATTCGTGCTCCTGTGCCGTTGACGTCACCCCTTGGAATCTCCTGATTCGGTCCCCCCGCCTCTCCATCTCCACTGTGACCACCCTGGTTCAGGTCTCCACCGTCTCTTGCCTGAACCCCTACCACAGCCTCAACTGCTCTCCCCCAGTCCACTCAGGACCCCTCCTCCCCATCCCCAACTCATTTTCCAACACTCCCGCCAGAGTGAGTTTTGAAAATGCAAATCTCATCATATCCACCCTTGCCCCACACCTTGTAAAAGCTTCCCGTTATTTTAGGATGGAAAGAAAACTTGTCCCCTGGCCAACAAGGACCCGCATATCCCACATCCTAAGTACCTTTCCCACCATAGCTCACGACCTTCCTCCTCAAAGCTCTAGCACTGCCATGGCTGTGTGACCCTGGCTGCGTTGCTTAACCTCTCTGAAATTCATGTTCTTCACAATGAAAAGGGATTATAAGATGTGCCTGGCCAAGGCAAGGTAATTCAACACACGGTAATATGATCATTTCCTGAGTTAGACCCTCCGCTAAATCCTTTACAAACTCTGCTTCATCGAATTCTCCCAATAACCTCATGAGCTCTGAGTCTGAAACGCCAGTTCCCAGAGGAGATGGCCAACTTGCCACAGGGAGCTTGGACTCCAAGCCCACGTCAGGCCTGCTCTCACAGCCCTGCTCTATGGAGTTATACTGTTTTCTAGGCTTTTCCTGGGCAACTGAGGGCTTCACAAATAACTCACTGTTCTCCATGTTGGTGCATCTTCAGGAACAGGACCTTCTAAGGATTCCAGGGTGTGCCTGAAGTGGGCTCTGCACGATTTTGAAGAAGGGACCTTGGAGATCTTTGCAAACGCCTGGAGCACGCACGTCCACGTGGTCCCCCATGTCTGGTGCCATCCAGGCCAGGGTGCACCTCCCTCTCTTTCCATAAAGCCCCCAGTGATGTGACTTCAGCCTAGTTAACTCCAGGAACTTGGATTGGATTCTTTATATATATATATTTTTGGCTGCGCTGTGTGGCTCATGGGATCTTAGTTCCCCGACCAGGGATTGAACCCTGGCCCTCAGCAGTGAAAGTGTGGAGTCCTAACCACTGGACCACCGGGGAATTCCCTGGATTGGATTCTTGTAAGGACTGATGGCAAGGAGAAGAGTCCCCCGTGGTAGGGAAGTCAACTTTCATTGGTAGGCAGTTGTCTTCGCTAATTTCTAGCTATTTAATTTTTTTTAAACCATGGTTAATCAGCTGTCAATACTGCACACCTTCGTCTATTTGAGCTTCCTGGGCAGCAAAGTGAAAAGTAAATAAACCTGAAACATCAAAAACAGAAAAGAGAAGTCAAGCACTCCAGCCTAAGCACAACTGTCATTTTGATCAGCTTAAAAATGACTTCGGATGACTTAGCAGTGGCCTGGAAAGGAAGGAGCAGGCAAACCCATGCCTGGAAGGGAGCTGCAGATGAGGACTTGGTGATATTCTGAAATAGTATGAAAAATATCACCCTACGTTCATCTGCTTTCTAGTCAGATATTCATGAACCCTTGTCAAGAATTGTAGAGTTATGTGTTCAGACTGGTTGTAATTGAGACAGAGGTGGGGCTAGAAAGCACGGCTCTCCCGGGACTTTTGTGGCTGGCTTCAGAAACCCTTTTCCCACTGCAAACGGACTCTGGACTCCAGATCCAGGTGCTTTGGCTTCCAGACCCCGCTTTCATCTCTTCCCAGCTATGTAACCTTGCTGAGCAATGTTTCCATCTCTTTGAACTCTTCCTCACCTCTGAACAGGACAGATCTCATTTCATTATCAGGATATTCCCAGCGCTGACCTTTTGTGGTTCTTTGGAATTTCTTTAGGGCACTTTTCCTGCAGAGGAATCCAGTGACCAGTCTCAGGTGACCCCCGAGGGCTATTTCTTGAAGAGCCCCTAACGCAACAAGGTTGCCCAAGGCCGCACAGCTGGTTACTGCCCTGAGTACGGTGTTATTATTGGCGAAAGAGAAGTGGGCAGGAAACTAATGGTACAGCGTTTTCCCTTCCGAATGAAAATAGCTCCACCGTTTCGTGTTTGGAGGATCAAATGAATTTTAGCTCGTTGTAAACAACTCAGAAAACAGAGGCGAGTATAAAGAAGAAAAATGAAAAAGCAGTGGTAATCCCAGCAATACCAGTAAGCAGGAATAACATTTCTGGGAACTGGCTATAGTTTGGGAATTTTTTTCCTACGAGTACCCACAAACGCACTTTTATGCTCTATAAATACAGCCAAATTCATACTATGTTTTTCATATATAATAGTCCCTATATTATACACGATACATAACTAACATCAATTACATATAAAATATACATCACGTGTAATTAATATATATTTTTCCAGGACTGTGCCCCCGAGCCTGTGACGGCCCTAGGGACCCCTGAGCACCCGCTGTTAACTCGGGGGAACACGGCCAGAGCAGTAGCTGGAGCCTCGCCGGGAGCAGCCGACCGCGGCATCTGAACTACAAGTCCCACTATTCCATGCAAGGGCGCAGTCGGGCGACCGGAGGGCGGAGGGACCACAAGTACCGGCAGGCTTGGTGCAGACGCAGGAACCACGAGTCCCAGAATGCACTGCTCGAAGCTCGCGCAGGGCCCTCCGGGATATGTAGTCGTCGGGGAGCTAATTCGTATTCATTAGGCCTCAAAGAAAATGCAAATTCCTCCAACGGTCCAGCGATGCGACTTCTCAGGGGCTAGCGAGGAGCCCGAGCGCGCGACGCGGGAAGAAAGAAGCCTAGGGGCCTAAACTGTGGCGCGGGAGCAGGACGCGTGCGCATGCCCGGCGGTCACCAGCGCCAGCGAAGGGCGCGCGGGCGGCCCCGAGCGGCAGGCCCCTCCCCTGTGCCCCGCCCCTCGGCCGGCGCGCCCGCCCAGGGAGCCTGCGCAGACGGTGCAAGGCGGAGGGCCGCGGGGAGGGATTCGCAGCGCCTGCGCAGAGCGGCGGCTTCTCTCGCGAGGACGGACGCCATTATCGCATCTCCTCGACAAACACCACGAGAATTCCGCAGCCCACACGGTAATTGCAGCTCCCGCAGCCGGTCGCGTCTCCACCTCCCCCTTCCCGCGGGGCGAGAGCGAGAGCGAGAGCGAGATCTCCCCTCCTCCCTCCTCCCTGCGCCCTCCTCCGGCCGCCGCGCCCGCGCCGCCGCCCCCGCCCCCCCGACGCGGGGACCGGCCCCGACGGCCCGCCGCCCTGGGCGCTCCCGCGTCAGCCCTGTCAGCCGCCGGCCAGCCGCACCTCAGCGCCCGGCTCCGGCCGCCCCTCCCCCCGCCCCGCCGGCGCGGGCCTCCCCTCCGGGACCTGCCCCTCACAAGCGGCGTCCGGCCGCGGGGCGGGCGGGGCGGGGTCGCGCTGCTGTTGCTGCGGTGCAGCCCCTCCGGGCCGAGAGGCCCCGGGAAGCCGGAGGCTGCGGGCGCGGGGACAGCGGCTGCGGAGCGGAAGTGCGGGAGGCGGCAGGTTCACGCGGGGCGGGCCCGAGTGAGGGGGACGGCCGTGGGGACCACTACTCGGTGCTCGGAACGCCTGAACCGCCCGTAACCTTAACTCCGTGGATTCAGCTCCCGTTCTCCTTTGTCTGGCAATTAAAATAAGTGTGTGTTTGTGGGACGTGGGATTCTGTCACCACTGGCGTTGATTTTTAGCAAACGGCTGCCATGTGTGGGTCCTGTGCTGCGGCCGGGCCTGCCGAGCGTTTGCAGCGTTTCTCATCACGGCGGTCCAGTCAGGTGGACAGGGAGGTGACCGAGGCTCACGGAGGGTAAGGGGCTTCCCCGGGACACACAGCCAGGTTTGAACGCGATCTGTCTGAAGTCCGTGTTCTTAAAAAGCTGCACACATACTTGATATTTTAATAAAGAATTGTACCCAGTAAAACGTCAGTGGAAAACTTAAGGTGAGAAGCAACAGCCCCCTGCCCCACTTCTCAGTTCCACTCCTCAAATTCTTTGATATCTTTTTGTTGTTTCTTGAGGAAGTTCTCCGTAGCTCTAAATAATAAGCTGGCATTGTATTGGTTTTATACATTCTTGACTTGCTGGTATGATAGGATGAGTTAGCTTTTCATATCTTATCTCACCTCTTCTATCCCTGCTGAGCAAATATTGCTTCACAGCCAGCTAATCCATTTCCCCTCTATACAGCTTTTTTTTTTTTTTCCTATTGTTTGTGATGGCCTTTCTTTTTCTTTGCACTTTCTGTTCCCATTGATTCTTTACCTCGTTTTAAATTCTCAAGGATGGTGTTGGATCTCTCCGACCTTCCCCTTCCCCAGCCCTCTGTCCTTTTTCTCATCTGGACTGATGACTCTTTAGACCAGCCCAGGTATCATCCTGATGTTTTCTTTTACTCTACATCTGCGTTTGTTCAGGTCTCATGTTTTAACCTTGGCTTGCTTTATTTCAATGGAAACTTTGCGCCAAGGAGCCTTGTTCCTTTTGGGTAACTCGTGAGGATCCTCTGTGGTGTTCAGCCGTTTCTAGAACGCCAAAACAACGTCGAGTCCCACCATGAATGCTCTTTGACTTTGGGGACGTGTCCTTCAGCTCTGGAACTTGAAATTCTCTTGTGTCATTTGAGAATTTCTTCTGCTCTGCTTTTACTCTTCTGTTTTAGGAGTTCCTGCTAGTTTGATGATGGACATCTTGGATTAACTCTCTGAATCTCCTGTCTTTATCCTCTTCCTGTGTCGTTTTATTCTTGTTGCTGGGATAAGGCTTCCATTTATCTTCCAGTCCTATTTAAAATTTTTTATTTCTACAACGTTTTAAGTTCTAAGGGCTTACTTGTTCTTTTTTTCGTCATAACGTATCGTCTGATGAATGCATTATCTCCTTGACTTTGGGGATACTGTTAAGGATTTTTTTCACTTCCCTTGTTCTCTGATTTCTTGTTTCCTCAAGTGCCACTTGTTGTTTTCTTCTTTTTAAAAAGATTGGCTTCTTACTTTGTATGGCAAATACTCTTCAAATATTGGTAATTGTCGTCTAAGGCAAGAGGAAGCAGGCAGAGAAATCTGAGTCTGTGGGGCTGATTTTTTTTTTTTTTTTTTTGGCCACATTCGCACCGCCTGAGGGATCTTAGTTCCCCAACCAGGGACTGAACCCTGGGCCCACTGTAGTAAAAGCGTGGGGTCCTAACCACTGGAACGCCAGGGAAGTCCCCTGTGGGGCTGATTTTGCAAATGTGCGGGTTTCCCTTCGGGTGTTTGGGAACTTTTTATTGTGCTGGGACCTCAAATGCCAGAAGGCAGATTTTCTCTGGGCCTTTCAGCGTAAGGAAGACCCCTTTGATTTGGGGCTGCTCCACGTGGTGTAGGGAGGGCCGTAGTGCAGCTCTTCTGTGTAGGGGTCTGACTTCTGTGGGCGGCCACAGCCCTCACCCTCGACTGAGGAGCCGGGGTATGCGGTCCTCGCCTTCCACAGGCTTAGAGCCCTCCTTTGGTTGTATCCACTCCTGTGTGCTCCAGATTGCTATTTCCTTTTCCCCCCGTTAAATCCTCTTGGTCTGCCAGAAATTTGCAAAATCTCTTGCCTATTGTCTTATATTCTTTCTTGTGGGTTTATTATACGATATTAAAAGTCATTTTAATGGGATGAGCAGAGCTCACCTGTGGGGCCAGTCGCTTTGTGTGAGTAGGTAGTCCGGAGTCTGTTCTCATTGCTCTGCTCTCCTGCCTCCCAGTGGCCTTGGTGATGGTTGCCCACCAGCAGTGGGATGGATGGCCAGATCACGGCCCCCATGGCCGCCTCCGCGTTGCAGTTGTGGGCGGGTGGTGTGCGTTCCTGCTGGCCGTTCTGGCTCCGCAGCCTTGCAGGGTGCCAGGCTCGTCTGGGGAAGGCCAGGCACAGACAGTGTTAGAGCAAAGAGTGTGATTTTAGACTCTGCAGTGAGCTGCTCGCTGTGTCACTGGGCCAAAGTTTAAGGATCACCTCTAGGTAAGCAGTGATTACAGTGCTCAAAGTGTAATCTTCATGCATTTTACTTGATTGTCCTTTGAAAGTTGTGAGTAGTGAAATACATCAGTTGTGTTTTCCAGGGCTTTGCTAGTGGAGTGGTCCACAGCAAGGACCACAAGCGTCCCCATCACTGGGCTTTTGAGAGAAAAGCAGACTCTCAGGCCCTGTCCAACATACGGAATCCGAATCTGGAGCTTTGTAAACTTTTCCTTTTTAAAAAAATTTATTTATTTTTTATTTGTTTATTTTTGGCTGCTTTGGGTCTTCATTGCTGTGCGCGGGCTTTCTCTAGTTGCGGCGAGTGGGGGCTGCTCTTCGTTGCAGTGCGTGGGCTTCTCATTGCGGTGGCTTCTCTTTTGGCGGATCACGGGCTCTAGGCGCACGGGCTCAGTAGTTGTGGTGCACGGGCTCAGTAGTTGTGACGCACAGGCTCAGTAGTTGTGGTGCACAGGCTCAGTGGTTGTGGTGCATGGGCTTAGTTGCTCCGTGGCATGTGGGATTTTCCCGGACCAGGGATCGAACCTGTGTCCCCTGCTTTGGCAGGTGGATTCTTAACCACTGTGCCACCAGGGAGGTTCCAGTAAACTTTTCCTTTTGAAGGAACTTTAGACTTAAAGAAAAATTGCAAAAATAGTTTAGAGAGCTTCCCTCTGCCCGTCACCCAGTTCCTTTAATGCTGACGTCTTAGATTATCAAATATTCTTATAAAAATCAGAAAATTAACATCGTCACAGTACTGTTAATTGAACTGCAGACCTTGCTGAACTTCATCAGTTTTCCACTAATGTCTTTTTTCTGTTTCAGGAGCTAATCCAGGATCCCTCTCTGCATTTAGTTGTCATGTCTCCTTAAGTCTCTTCCAATCTGTGATATTTACACAGCCCCAAAGTATCTCTCCCAAGATGTTTATAAATTACAAAGGAAAAATAGTAACTTCACAGTGGAAAAACCTGGCAGATAGCATCTCAGCATCACCAGTAATAAGACATAATGATATCATGTTTCTTGATAAGCACTGAGACAGAAATGCATACCCCAAGTCTAACCATGACGAAACCCAAGTTGAGGCACATGTGCCAAAATCTTGACTAGTGTGCCTCAGAAGTACCCCAGGTGTTGAAAGATAGGGGAAGATTCAGAATTTGCACTTTAAAGGACTGCCAGGTGTAGCATACGCACTTTGCTGAAGAAATACTTCCTGTGCTAGATGGTTGACAAGGCGAAAAGAGATAAAGAACCACAAGCCTTGTTTGGTGGATTGGTAAATGGGTATCCCTGGCACAGGGTCTAGGTGAGTTTGCATAAATGGCTTATTGATAACACCACTTACAGCTTACTAGCCTTAGTTTTTCCTTATGACCTTCATCTACGCTATAAATTCTGAAAACTTTAGCTGTGCAGTTAAGTATACATATTGCATGACAATGCCAGACTGACTTTAAAATGTCCATGTAACTTTACCACTTAAGCTATTTAAACCTGGAAAAAATAAGCATTTTCTCATTTTGAAGAAAAGACTTCTGGGGGAAAATAATGTATTAAAGTTCTCAACGAGAATGTCTTAGAAAAAGCTGTAAAAAGTCCTCCCTTTACGAGAGGGAAATAAAGGTCGTTATTGTGTTCCCTGACTTCACATATATGATGGTCATAAAAACAATCGCATAATGAATTGTTCACTGGAATTGCCCTGAACCATTCTGAAATGTTCATTTTTGGCAAATTTGAGAGCCGCTGGGGGGGTGGGGGGCGGCATCACATGGTTGAAATTTGCTCTTAAAAAGTTACACTTGTTTTGTTGTTCCAGGATAGTACCTGGAGCTCATTTAACTCATCACAGAAGATTTAGAATCCTAGCATCATCCCTGCCTTTCTGAGTAGTTTTAAAAATACTTAACCATTAGGTTTCTCACTTTTGTGTAGGTTGTGAAACCAGTTAAAAACGAGAGCTTTAGCTAATGATCTCATTTTATGCCATCTGCCTTGCCTTTGACTCTGTCTGTCCACTACCCGGGGATGTGCCCAGCCTGCCTCCTGGGAAGAGAGGGGGCTGTCTTCAGTTCTAGAGGGCAGGGAGCAGGGGGATCGCTCTTGACCCCTTGCCACCCCCCCAGTGCACGCCCTCATCGTAATGCTACAGACTAAGTCTAAGAGGACGCTGAGCTTGGGATGACCACCCAGAGCCTGCCGTTGCTTGAAGCCTGTGGGTATTCTTGAATTAAAACGTGATGGAAACCTTAACTTCCTAAGCCACTAGCAGAGAGTACACCCGAAGCATTGTGGAAGTCACGTGAAATTGATTCCTGTTTTGAATTAAATTCTCTGCATCTTTCACATCTACCCATAGCCAAGAACTGTCCAATTTGATTAAATGTTTTGGATCATCTGCCTCTGTGGTGGGGTGGACAGTAAGATTTGCTTTGTCTTTATAAGGACCCTCATGCTGGGGAGGGGGGATGGTGGTGGTGATGACTGGTGACCCATAAGGTCAGATTGCTGACAATGCACAAGTGATGGAAGAATAAAATCCACCAGAAAAGTCCAGAGAAGGTGAAGAGATGAGAATAAGTTTTATTACATCACTGAAAAGGTAGATAGGTGGGATGGAGTGTCTGTGGAAGCTGACTACCCTTTCCTTGCCCTAAGTCCTTCTGTGTTAGCATTTAGAGTAAATGAGCCCAGGTAATGCTCTGAAGGAGAAAGTGAGTTGGCAGGGAGGGCCCAGGTAGGGATGGGGCGGGCGGAGTGGTGTCAGGAAGCCGGGACTGCGCTGAGCGGCTTTGGGCACAGCCCTGTACTGACAAACCTTTTGTAATAAAGATTTACGTTCTGTGCTGCAAAGAATGCTGCTTCTGGTCTCTAGTGATTTTTCCTTTTTCTTCAAGGTGGAAAGTCATCAAATGACTTGAAGCAAAGTTAAACCTTTCTAAAGTAGCAATGGGTTTGGATAAAGCTGGCAGTGAAAACTTGGTGCGTGTGCTGCTGGCATTTCCTTGTTAGTGTGAACTGTGTGTCCCTTGAGTGTGGTGAGAGCCCCCGGGCACCTTGATCTTCCTGGGTCGGGGGGCGGGATGACTCAGGCTGCGGTTCCAGCTGTCACCACCAAGAGTGGCCCTGCACTTGCGTGGGCAGGTGGATGGCAGGACGGGACCTGTCCTGTGAACTGGTGGGCTGGAGCCAGGGGTGGGCCTCAGGAGCAGGGTGCTGCGTTAAGCTGCCTTTTATGCTGGGAGCTTCCCTGGAGACGCCAAGTCATTCACTCCACCCATGATTTTGACTGAATCTGACAAAGAACGCGGGGCATCCTGTTTACCAGTGAAGAATTGCTGCAGCTGTCAGTGGGCAAACATAGTTTGCAGTTAACTGGCTTTCTAGTTTTGAAATTAAACATTTTTTGGATTTTTAAGATTTGCAGGATTCAACTAATTTCACGATTTTTGTGAAGTGACAGTTTAATATTTATTACATTATTTTACATTTGTATAACAAATTTGCATAATTCAGATTTGTATAAAATGCAGTCCTACTGTGTTGGGAGAAAGAAAGCTGAAGGGGTGCAGTAAGATGAAAACAGATGTGTACTGCCTGGGGTTCCCTCTGTGCGTAGCTGTTAATAAAACACTCAGGGCTTCCCTGGTAAGAATCTGCCTGCCAATGCAGGGGACACGGGTTCAAGCCCTGGTCCAGGAAGATCCCACATGCCGTGGAGCAACTAAGCCTGTGTGACACAACTACTGAGCCTGCATGCTAAAGCCCGCGAGCCACAACAACTGAGCCTGCATGCCACAACTACTGAAGCCCACGCACCTAGAGCCCATGCTCCACGACAAGAGAAGCCACCACAATGAGAAGCCCGCGCACCGCAATGAAGAGTAGCCCCCGCTCGCCGCAACTAGAGAAAGCCCACGCGCAGCAACGAATACCCAGTGCAGCCAAAACAAACAAAAAACACTCAATTCATCTTGCTTCACGAGTTCTCCAGGGATCATTCAAGAGCTCAGGAAGCCTGCTTTGCCTCTTTGGGATTTCTGTGAATCCACTATAATCTGAAGCAGAAATCACTCTTTCCGGCCAACAGGAGGTGGAGCAGGCAGAGCCAGCCCATCCTGGAGCACCTCTCAGGAGGCCACGATCACTGCCCTTCAACAAAAGTTCCTGTTTCTTTTTCCCCTGTCTCAGTCTCCAGGCCGTTTCTAGAGTCTGGAGATGCCACTGATGTGGTTAAACGCTCGGCTGTAGGGCGGAAGTCAACAAACTTTGTGTCAAGGGCTATATGAGTAGGCATTTTTGGCTTTGGGGGTCTGTCCCAACCACTCAACTCTGCCCTTGGAGAAGCCAGAATAGACGTGGCTGTTTTCCAATAAAACTTATCTACAAAAACTAACCGCTGGCTGGACCTGCCCCTCAGACTGTAGTGTGTGACTTGAGACTGCAAGTGCTCATGCGAGCTGGGGAAAGAAGTCAAGCAGGGGAATTCAGCGAGAGTGAGCCGGTGGTGAGGAGCGCTCCCGCTGGGCCCCTTTCCCACAGGCCGCGCCACCTCCAGCAGCCGTGCTCCTCACTGCTGACTTGGGGAGCCTGGGGTGACCTGCAGGGTGTATTTTGGGAAAATGTGCACGAAGTATAATTGGCATCAGCGAAGCACCTTCAGATGAGAATGCGTCTGTCCGTCCTCACTGCTGTTCTTTGGAAGAATAGCCTCAACATCTCTTCATAGGAATTGGATTTGGGTTTTTTCAGGCTTTGAAGTTGCAAGAATAGTACAAAGAATTATGGTGTAGGCTTGTCCTAGAGTCTCAGATGCTAATATTTTATATTTGCTTTATCCTTTCTCTTCTCTGCAACTCTCTGTGTTTGTGTGTGTGTATATTTTTCTATTATTTTTTCCTGAACAGTTTGAAGTCCCTTTAACCTTAAACACTTAAATGGCTGTTTCCTATTAACAAGGACCTTCTCTTATATAACCACAGTACAGTTTTCAAAATTAGAAATCTATCATTGATGCAGCTGTGTTATCTAAGCATCAGATCTAGTTCAGATTTTATTAATTATCTAAATAACGTCCATTTTTAGCAAAACAAAAAGGGACTCCTTTATTAACTTTGGATGTATTTTTCCCTAAGAACATTTGCCCTTACCGACATGATCATAAATTAGACACCATACTCCTTACAAATTACAAGTTTAGTGACATCAAAAGTCTGCATATTTATTGTTGACAGCAATCACTTTGCATAATCATTTCCTTCTGCTATTCTGTTTGGGAGAGGGAAGGGAAAGATTGGCAGTAGAGGTAAGAGGCAGAATGCCGGGCTGTTTTTAAAGTCTGCCCAGATCATTGGTTGCACGTGTGGATGCGGTGGGATTATGATGTGCTAGAGCTGTGGGTCAGAAATGAGTATGACCTTACATGGTGTCATTTGCTAAATTTATAAAAAGTTCTTTAAGGTCACTCTCCAATCTACATAGTCCTGTTGGGCTGGGTAAGGGTTATTTTCTAAGGGCTTCTACTGTTCAGTGCTGGACCCATTTATTTACCAAAGTACAGTTGACCCTTAAACAATGTGGGGGGTAGGGGCACCAACCCTGCACATAGTGGAAGATCTGAATAGAACTTGTAGTCAGCCCTCTGTATCCGTGGTTCTGCATCCTCGGTTCAACCAGCTGCAGCTCGTGCAGTACCGAAATATTTACTATTGAAAAAAAATCGGCATATCGGTGGACCTGTGCAGCTCAAGCCAGTGTTGTGGCTGCTTGGCTTTGGGGCAGGCTTGGCAGCGTCTGCTCTGCGTGCAGGGCAGCCACGCACGGCTTCCCTGCCGCGGTGGTGTGGGGCGCACATCTGAGCATGTGTGAGACCCTTGGCACACGGCGCTCTTGGTGCTTGGGCCTCCTCGCCCATCAGCAGCCTGAAGTTCAGGGTCCTTGTCACGTTTCAGACCGGCTTCCTGGGCTTCTGGAGCAGTACGAGGGAGGCATTCTGGTCTGATTAAGGCATTTGACTATGCATGCGGCTTTGAAAAGGTTAAAGTATCTTTATAAATACATGCTTTACATGGACATTTTAATGGCATGAACTTTTCATCAGTCTTAGATCAGGCCCAGTAATTTTGGGGTTCTAAGTGCAGTTTCTAATCTTTAGGGTGTTGTTTTCCATGACTTTTTTTTGTTTTTTAAAAAATTAATTAATTAATTAATTTCTTTATTTTTGGCTGCGTTGGGTCTTCGTTGCTGCGCGCCGGCTTTCTCTAGCTGTGGCGAGCGGGGGCTACTCTTCGTTGCGGTGTGCGGGCTTCTCACTGCGGTGGCTTCTCTTGTTGTGGAGCATGGGCTCTAGGAGCGCGGGCTTCAGTAGTTGTGGCACGTGGGCTCAGTAGTTGTGGTGTGCAGGCTCAGTAGTTGTGGCTCACGGGCTCTAGAGCGCAGGCTCAGTAGTTGTGGCGCATGGGCTTAGTTGCTCCACGGCATGTGGGATCTTCCCGGACCAGGGCTTGAACCTGTGTCCCCTGCACTGGCAGGTGGTTTCTTAACCACTGTGCCACCAGGGACGTCCCCATGACTAAGTTTTAATTACACATTGAGAATTATGATCTTGAGTAAAATGGAGACTGTGAACCTGGCTCCTTGGCCCCCGAGGTGACAGTGGCGTGGGCTGTGTCTGCCACCACCGAGCCATGCCAGCACCGTGCGTGGGTCAGCCGGCATCTGCGACTCGTCCTTCACGGGCTCCCTACACTTTTGTCCATTTTCTGTTGTAGATCAGATTACTTTGTTCTCCTTGGTTATGGGCCCTGCCTCTGAGGGGCTGTGTTTGCCTGATGTCAGTTGTGCGTCAGAAACCTCTGGAGTGGTCCCTGCATCTGTCACCTGTCCTTGTTACTTGTTTTAATGACTGCTCAAGCTGGGTGTTCATCGTCTTTTTTTATGTTCCTGGCTAGGATTACAGCTTTCCTTAACATTTTGGCACATGGTTGTTAGTATTATTTGGTTTCTGTGAAATTTCGAGGTGGAAAAAGATTAGGACACTGGCGTCCTTACCCTAGACGGCTGACCACCCTCCTCCCCAAGCTTTGCAGTTCATGGGAATAAACAGGAGGGGCAGGTGAGTGATAAACGGATTTCAGTTTCTGGAGGGAGCTGAAGGATGGGTGGGTGCACAGCCCTGCTCTCAGGGGAGGCAAAGGGAACATGTGGTGATGGATGACAGTGGGGTTAGTTAGCCCACACAAAGTGAGTTACCGAGTGACCGGGCCCTGCTCCCCATGCCTAGCCCCCCCCCACCACCACTGCCAGCCCACCTGCTCTCCGGTCTCATATTGCCTTAATAAATATTCATGGTGAGGGGATGGGCCTATCTCTGTAAAACGGGGATGCGCCTACACCCAAGGTTGTGAAGACTCAGTGAAATAATGCTAGTATGTGTTTAGGACCCAATGAATGGTAGCTCCTGTAATTACTGTTATTATCATCAGCTTCACCCACCAGGCCCTGTATCTTTTTATGCTTACCAATTTATGTGGGGCAGATTTAATTGATAGAAATTTGCATGTAGTCAGAGTTTTGTCTGTGATAAACTTACGTCACAGACTCTTAGAATTTGAGAACTGGACAGGAGCTTAGAGGTGATTTAAATAGTACAACTTGCTAGTTAACAGCTTGGGCATGGTTGTGAAGTATACACTTGTTAGAAACGCAGGGACCCTTGATAAACGTGTGTTTCTACTGTGAAGAATCCTCCAGTGTGAACTCCACACAGCTGGCCCGGCAGCCGCCCTTGGCAGTCATCAGGCTTCAGACAGCCTCTTGTTCTCTCCAGGGAGGTGACTTTTCTCCTGCGCTTCTCAGAAAGTAAATTGTGGTAGATTCTGTTGCTATAGAGTGTTGTAAGTTTGGCAGATTATTTGATATTCAGTGATATTTTATTGACAATTTTAAATTCTATCAGATGGTTTTAGACAGTTTGCAATGTTGAGTTTGAATTCTTATAATTTTAGGGCCAGTATTTCTTATATGGGCACATGTCAGTGGGAAAATGACTTTAAAAATTTTAAATTTCACCCTGAATTCAGCATGATGTGTTGTGGCTCTTTGTGACATAACATTCTTCTGTAGAGGTAAAAAAATTGACCTGTCATCTAATTTGTCCTCACGTCTGAGTGTTTTCCATGTTAACTGTAAAAAACACAGCAACAAGTGAAGTGTAGGAGAGAGCATTGCCTGTAGTCTCCAAATGTTTCATGTTTTACCTTTTTTTTTTTTAACGGGAAGATGATTAGAACCAAGATCTCTTCTGTCCCTGTAGCTGAAGGATTGAGGGAGCTGCCAGACCAGTGATTAGTTCAGGAGAATCTGTGCTTACGGAGCACGTGAACCTCAAGGTCGTTTCTTTATTCACTCGCCCAGGATTTACGGGTCGCTCCCATGTGCCCAGCAGGGTGTTTGCGGCGTGATGATCCAGCGCACAGAGCAGAGGTTTTTACATTACAGTGAGGCTGTCAGTCACTGGACAAGCCGTGACAGCCCCCGAGCAGCCCCAGCCAGTGTGCAGACAGCTGGTTGCGGCTGTGTTCCAATAAAACTTTATTTGTGAACACTGACGTTTGAGTTTAATGTAATTTCATGTCAGGAAGTACTGTTCTTCTTTTGATTTGGTTCATGGGCTGTACAGGTGGAGGGTTGGAAATGGTCCACGGGGCCAACCCTTGGTCTAGAAGGCATTTGTTGAGTGAGTGAGTAAAATGAGGTCGTATCTAGGTAGGCAGGAGCCGGATTGGGAGAGGCCTGAAATGCGGATAGAGTTTAGATGTGATGCCAAGCCGGGCGCTGTGACGACAGCCCTTTGGGAGGTATGAGCCTGGAACTCATCTGCAGGATGGATGGGAGGGAATTGGCTTCCCGCCTCACCATGTGTGGCTTTGGGAGGGACGAAGGGACAGATCCGTGGATTCCACCTTAGGGTGGGTTACAGAGAGATGACGCCTAATCGCCAGGGACTGGAGGCAGGGACAGGGAAGCCGGTTCACGGGTTCAAGGAAGCAGAGCCCAGCGGCACAGGTGCAGTGGGGGAGGAGGAAGAGAGGAGTCGGGTGGGAAGGAGCAGGCCCCCGGGCCTGGTGATGGTCGGATACTGGGGGTGACAGCAGAGAGAGTTAAAAGAGGAGTTGCAGGGTTCTTTCTGGGGGCGTTGGTGGGATCTCCTTGAGCGGTGCTCTCGGGCAAGAGTAGGGATGGGGGCAGAGTTCGGCTTTGGAAGTGTGGGAGCGGATTTTATTGTCAAATGGCCATAGTGTGGTTTGACATACTGGACCAGGGAAAGCACTGGTGAGGGGTCCGGGCGGCAGTGGTGATTTGGGGGCGTGGGTGTCACTCCCTGTAAGGGCCTGCCGTGCGCCCCCGGGACACGTGCTTCTGGGCTCTGGTTCCCCGAAGGGGCTCCGGGTGCCGCGGCGTGAGGCTCAGACCCGGTGCCGCTGGAGGGCCCAGCGTAGGTGGGGCCAGGGGTGAACCCCGGGGAGGAGGAGGACCCCAGGGTGCTCTGAGCGAGGAGAAGTGCTGAGCGGGGAGGCCGGTGGGAATCGTTCACAGGGCTCTTGTCCAGTCCGACGGTGAGTTTGGAAACCAGTGTTTTGTTTGGGGTCCTGAAGGGTGTGGGAAGGGATGGTGTTTGCGGACGGGTGTGGGTGAGGGTTCCAGAATGTGCTCTAGGAGTTTGGCTCTGGAGGGACGTGATGGCAGCTGGCGGGCGGCAGAGTGGATTGGAGGGTTTTATTATTTTTGTTTTTTCTAAAACAGTTATTTTGCGATCGCCTGAGATTTGCAGGTACGTAGCAGAGATGGTACAGGCTGTTTTTCCACCATTATGTCGTACGTGGCCGTGCCCGGGACGGTGTCCTCCTCCAGGGCGCTGGCTCTCCGAGCTCACCTGAGCTTGTTGACTGAATCCGTGATCCTGGCTGCCTCCTCGCTGGAATCTAGGGGGCACTTCCTAGAGGGGCCCGATGGACACACAGGTATACACCCTGCATCTGGGTGCGCGACGGGGCGACGTTCTGGCACATTGCGTTGTTTCTGTTTTTTCCTGCATTTGATAGTAAGTTGCAGAGGTCACCTCATTTCACCCCGAAGTGCTTGAGCACTCGTGTCCTGGGAGCAAGGGCATTGTTTTACATAACTGCACCTACAAACAGGAGCAGTGATTCCGTGTCACTGAAGGTACGGTCCATACTCAAGTTTCCCCTGGGATTCTTTGTGGCTGCCTCTACCCTGTGCCGCCCCTGGACCTCCCTACATCGGCTGGTCTCCGCAGCCTCTGCCAGTTTGTTTCATGCCGTGGACTTTTCAAGAGTCTGGCCGGGAGACCAGCATCTCTGACCCCTTCCTTCCTCCTCCGACTGCTCAGCTCTCCGCCGGTTCTGGGCAGCGTGCCCTGATCCTCCTGGCCAGGCGGCTGCTGCAGCCCCCCACCGGTGTCCACCCTCGGCCCTGGCGGGCAGTCGATCCCAGGATACCCCCAGTGTCATTTCTCCGACTTACTGCCTTAGTAAGTGTCTTGTGGGCAGGGCTAACTCTGCTCCCTTCAGCGTGTGTCTAGTACAGAACCCGGGGGTTGTTTTTTGAAGAATGTATGAATAAATGCAATAAGATCATTGATATTAATTGTATAAGTAGTCCACAGACACTCATAAAGGCTTGTCACAGAACTAGGAAATAAGGTTAAGGTGTTCAAGCCCACAGTCCCCGTACATTATTATAGTCCTGCATCTTTGGCAGATTTAGTATTTTATGTTATCAGAATAATACTTCACAGTGTAAGCAATTTAGGAGCTACCAGAGAAGAATTAAAATATGGGCATTATCTATGTAGAAACTAGAACTTTTATTGCGAGATATATGCAGGCCTCTGCAATGTATTTACATTTATCGTTGGCAGTTGGTAAATCAAGTAAAAGTTGCTTTTAATTGCTTGTATGGTTTCTATTTTATAGCAGACATTACCTGAAATTCGTTTTAATGTGCATGTGGTTCTTATGCTTTCTTTCTAGAGATATAATTCCTGAAGGCAGTGGTTGCCATCGTGGTCCACAGACCCCAGGGATGTCCTGGAGACATTCCCAGTGGGTATTTGAGGTCAGAATAGTTCTCATGATTGTCAAGAGGTCATTTGCCTCTTTTTGCCTGTTGACATTTGGACCGAGTCCCCGAGCTACCATTGTTGCTGGATTCTTTACTGCCGTGCAATTCAGAAAAGCCATTCTCATCTAAGAATGTCCTTGATGCAGCAGTAAAAATCATTCATTTTGTTAAATCTCAGCCCTGAGTACACCCCTTTTTAATACTCTGTGTAACAAAACAGGAAGTGTGTGGAAAGCACTTCTGCGTTTTGGAGTTGGGAGGTTGCCTGGAAGACGGGCCCCTCTGCAGTTACTTGGGTTGCTAGCTGAACTGGCCGCTTTTTCTCATGGACCACCATAACGGAATAATTGACACGTTACCAGCATTTCTTACTAAACGGACAGAGTTAGCCTGTCACTGCAAGGAAAGCAGCTAACACTATTGCCAGTGGTAAAATTTGTACTTCCAAGTGGAATTGGAATTTCAGAAAGCTTGTATCTGCCACTGTGAACCTGGCAGCTTCCTAATACTTCAAGACTTTTCTTTTTCTTTTTTTAAAATTAATTAATTAATTTACTTTTTTGGCTGCGCCGCACGGCATGCGGGATCCTAGTTCCCTGAGCAGGGATCGAACCCGTGCCCCCGCAGTGGAAGCACTGAGTCTTAACTACTGTACCGCCAGGGAAGTCCCCAGGACTTTTCTGATGAGATCAGTGCTGATGTTAAGGAATGTGATGCTTTAGATAATCTGTAATGAACAACATTCGGAAAGGTCTGCATAACTCACTGAACCAGTATTTTCCAAATGACCAAATCAGACCCGGGTAAATGTCCATTTAAAGACAGATTTTAAAGTGATAAAGTAACAAAAAGTTCAGCAGTACAGTTTTAGATTCCACATTGCAGCTCACCTTTGGGGAGAAATAAAGCCCTTGTTGAGGTTTGGTGTTGTATTACAGAGGAATATCCACAGTTATCTGAACGGGCTGTTCAGATGCACTGCCCTCTTTTTCATGCAGTAATAGATATGAGAACCCAGTTGTTTTCCAGTAAGTCTGACATTAAAGAGATTTGTAAAAATGCAAAACGATGTCTCTCTTCTTGCTAAGATTTTGCTGCTGTTGTTTTGGAAACTCTAGTAGTTATTTTTTTTTAATTAATTAACTAATTAATTAATTTGTTTTTATTTTTGGCCGTGTTGGGTCTTCGTTGCTGCACGCGGGCTTTCTCTAGTTGTGGCAAGCTGGGGCTACTCTTCCTTGCGGTGTGCGGGCTTCTCATTATCGTGGCTTCTCTTGTTGTGGAGCACGTGCCACGGGCTTCAGTAGTTGCGGCACGCGGGCTCAGTAGCTGTGGCTCGCGGGCTGTAGAGCAGAGGCTCCATAGTTGTGGCTTGTGAGCTCTAGGCGCGCGGGCTTCAGTAGTCGTGGCTCACGGGCTCTAGAGCACAGGCTCAGTAGTTGTGGCGCACGGGCTTAGTTAATCCACGGCATGTGGGATCTTCCCGGGCCAGGGATCGAACCCGTGTCCCCTCCACTGGCAGGCAGATTCTTAACCACTGCACCACCAGGGAAGCCCCTCTAGTAGTTATTTTTAGTAAAAAAAAGTTTTGTATGTTAATATTGTAATGTATGGGTTTTTGTGATTTTTAAATGAATAAAGTATTCACACATTTTCTGTTCTAATATCAGAGATGGTGACATTGATAGATACACGTCCACGAGTACAAGCTCACTAACTTTCAGATGGGGAAGGGGGTCCTGAGACCAGTGTGTCTTGAAGTAAGACAGTGGTGCTGTGGGATCAGTTTAAAGTCAGCCAGTTCTCTTTCCTGCATTGGTGGTTTGTATTTGAGGAGGTTTATATATTTTGGAAAAGGTGAATAAAAGTGGCCAGTTTAATCAAACGTGTTAACTATAGAGGGGAAGGACCTGCCATCTGAGGCTAGTTTGACCTTCTTCTCCTAATTTCAAACTTAAACATTTTTAGGGGGGCTGTTTTGAAGAAGAAACAGTGTGGCCTGGATTTTCCTAAGAATCACTGCTTCCCGATGATCTAGTACCTGGCTGGTCATTTATAGTCACGTTTTCTCTTTCTTCCCTATTTGTCCTTTGAGTATCCCCCTGCCACCCCACACTGACTTGGGGAAAATCAGTAAGCTGAGTCTTGTTCCCATGTCTCAGTTTAATAAAAGTTGATTTCTTTGCTTACTTCATACTGGCGTTTAATTAATTTTATTACTACATCTATATCCAGATGGATCTGACTGAATGGAATGATCTTTATTTTCTTGGAGGTGCCCTGTTTCTGGAAGTTGAGCTTTTTAACTGGGCACCACTGGGCCACTTCCTGCTGGGGGTGGAGGTTACCGCTCTGGTCTTCACGGTGTGTGGACTTGGCCTTGCTGCTCAGGTGGACGTGAAGCCGGTGCCAGAGGCGGGGCGGTGGCTGGGGCACCGGGGCCTGGGGGGCGGGGCTGCCGTTGGGCCTGGGTGCTGGCGGTTCCCACTGTCTCCTGAGGGATTGCTCTCCGAGACTTGTCTTCAGGGTCTTCTGTCTCTTGTACTCATCGGGGCCGCCCCTGCCCCTCCGAGGACTGTCTTCAGTCCGTGTATTTGGCATCTGTAAAGGGAGGTCAGCCTGGCATGGCCTACTCCCGAGGCCCCTCCACGGTGAGCTAGGCGCGCCCCCGCTTCCACCCATGACGTCACGGCACCTGGGCCGCGTCTCTTCACACGGGTCGCCTGCAGGGATCTGACGGCTGGGAAGTAGTTCTGGTAGAGCAGAGTCGGAGGTCACACAGTGGCTGTAGTGTGCGCCTCCCAGGGACAGCCTCCTGCAGACAGGTTCAGTGGGGCGCTTGTTCAAGGGCTGATGGGAGAAACAGCTCTGTGCAGAGTGTCTGCCCTAAAAACCCCATATGTTGTGACATCCCCAATGAGATGATCTGTGTGATGTCGTTCTGGTGGTGACTGAGAAAATCCCAGGGTGGGCACAGGGGGCTTTGCCTGGTGACGTCTGCTGAAGTTCAGTCGTGTGCTCGATTACAGTAGCTTTTCTTTTTTTCCTGTTTCAGTGGCCTTTTGGTTTTATTTTATGGGTGTCCGAAATATTTAAAAATTAGCAAAATTAAAACTAAATGTGCAGTTCTGTGTTTTTTTTTATTTCAACACTTCTTTTTAATACAGAAAAATAACATATTTACATAGTTCTGTGTTTCTGCTGATGAACAGCTGCTCGTGTCTGTTGCTGACAACCCCTGAGCAGCTTGTATTTTCACTGTTAAACCTAACATGTCATTTGCATGAAGTTCACAGTTGTAAGCTAAACAGATATGTGACTTAATTATGGTACAGTCCTTATTGAAATCAAAACACAGACGTAGAGAACTCTGCCGCCCTTCCTGCACGGTTTGTCAGCAGATGTGCGGCCCTTCATAGTTCTGCGCTGGGGGGTGACTCTCCCTTGGGCTCTCGCACTAGACCCGCGGCACGGACGTGCATGGTGTGCCAGGCCCCAAGCCGGGCAGTGAGCAAGATGGTGAGCGTTCCGGCTCCGTGGAGCTCGTCTTCCAGCAGGGGAGACAGATGCTGAACAAGATGGGGATTTAGCCTGTGATAAAGCAGGAAAGGGCAGCAGGGACGTGGGTGCTGGTGGTGGGTGTGACGGGTGAAGAGTGGCTGGCCGAGGGGCAGGTGGACTTCGGAGGGTGAGGGCTGAGCTGGCGTGTGCCTGCCCAGCTGGGGCGGCCTCCTTAGACGGCGGACTGAGGAGTCGCAAGGGGAGCCTGAGGGGCGCGGAGAGAGGCTGGCTGGTGCTGGGCGCCAGGCACGCACCTTGAATGACTGGGGGACCTTCAGTGGGCTTTGAGCAGACAGTGATGCTGAGATGGGCTTTAACATGATCCCGTTTTTAAACATCGGCAGTAATTCTGGGGCAAAGGCAGAGCAGGGAGACCCAGGTGGGGGCCAGTGCGTGGGTCCAGATGTGCGATGACAAGGCCAGAGTGAAGACAGCGGGAGATTCTGCCTACAGGTCGGATGAGAGAGGAGAACCAAGGCCCAAAGGTTCTGGCCTGAGCACCTGGGGTGGGAAGTCTGGAGGTGTCGGCTGGTTGTGGAGAGGGACGGGTCCAGTTTGGGTTCCTTCACGTTGAGACTAGACACTCAGGGGAGGTGGCCTGGAGGCCGGTTGTCGCGTAGATCTGGAGTTCCTGGGAGATGTCAGAGGTGAAGTGGATTGAGAGCCTCAGCAGATAGATGGTATTTCAGTGTGGACGAGAAGAGGTCCAGCGCTGAGCCGCAGGGCGAGGGGATAGTCTGACCCGTGGTCCAGCAGAAGGGGCATCGCAGGGCAGGGCTCGGCAGGGCGCACCTGCGCGAGTGGTCACGGCTGTGGATGCCCACACGCCGTAGGCTGGGAGGTGGATTTAAGGCAGGGTTGAAGAAGGCTCCCTAATTTTTATCCAGATTTGACGTGCTTGGCCTCATCTGTGTACTTATTGCTCTGTTTTAGAAAAACAATCTCAATAATAATAAGCACAGTAAGTAATATGTACTTATAGAAAGCTCAACAGTCCGGGGGCTTTCCTGGTGGTGCAATGGTTAAGAATCTGCCTGCCAATACAGGGGACACAGTTTCGAGCCCTGGTCCGGGAAGATCCCACATGCCGCGGGGCAACCAAGCCCATGCACCACAACTACTGAGCCTGTGCTCTAGAGCCCGCGAGCCACAACTACTGAGCCTGTGTGCCACATCTACTGAAGCCCGCGCGCCTAGAGCCTGTGCTCCGCAACAAGAGAAGCCATCGCAGTGAGAAGCCCACACACCACAACGAAGAGTAGCCCCTGCTTGCCACAACTAGAGGAAGCCCGCGCACAGCAATGAAGACGCAACGGCGCCGAAAATAAAAAAAAAAAAAAAAGAAAGCTCAACAGTCCAGAAGGATAAAGGATGAAGGTCAGCTTGTTTTATCTGTACCTTTTCCCTCCTGTGTCACCTTGGTTCAGTGTGTATCATTCCAGAGCATCTCGTGTGCATTTGCATACACGGACACGTGACTACACACGGACACGTGACTACACATACATGCAGTTTTCCTCTTACACTCCTTTCTGTTAGTATTGTGTTCTGGAGACCTTTCCATTCACGTGAATGACTGTGGTGTCTCATGTCATTTACTTTACCAGTCCCCTGAGACTGAGCACTTGGGTTGTTGATTTTGGTTGGTGGGCTCTTTTCCCCCCGCACCCTGGAAGATGCTCTCTTCACAAGCTTGCAGTCGTTGCTGTTCAGAGACGTTATTGAGCAGTAATTGCAGTCCCGCTGCTTTGTGATATTAAGACTGGACTATCTCCAGGACTTCTGAGAAATGGCAGATTTCATTTGCCAAACTGGCAACCGCATGCATCGTTCTGTTCCAGTTTCCTTGGGCTTGTTGCCCTAATTTTTTCTGTTCAAACGTTCACTGTTAGCAGAATTTTAAATGACTCTTTCTCCTGGCCGTAGAATCATTTTGAGTAAACAGCTTGGATAATTGTGTGGTGTCCTCATTTGGAAGAGGGTAGGATTCAGGGTTTTATGGTGAGCTCGGAGTATTTTCTTAAGTCACTCACGGAGCTTCTAGAAATCAGGAAAAGCTTGAGTTGGGCACCTGAGAACTTTCCACCAGCCATTTGTGAGAGACAGGTATTTAACCTGGGACGTGTGGCCCCAGGGCCATCATGAATGGGCTTCAAGGTGAGTCACGGAGGTTAAGCCTGGCTGCATGCTGCAGATTCCAAAATGTGTTGTTTTTAGAGCAGGTGGTTGGTGATTTTCCTTTGGTATAAGGAAGTCCGAGGCAGGCAGTCCGGGAGGCCAGCAGCAGGAGGGCAAGAAGGAGGAAGGGTCCAGGAGCTGCCCCGCGCTGCTCACACCCCATTGGCCAGAGTGGGTCACGTGGCCACAGCGCGCTGCAGGAGAGGCTGTGCTCTCTGGTGGCCCCGTGCCCTGTGAATTCGGATTCTTGTAACACTGAGCATCAGGGAGAGCAGGTACTGGGGTAGGCAGCCAGCAGTCTCTGGTAATTATGAGGCTCTGAAACTTGGCAGGGCTGTGTCTGTGCTTTTTTCCTGGAAAAGGAGCTGTAATTTTTTAAAAAGTAGATCCTGAAAGCAGTGTGTGACCCTAAAACGTTTTAAATCCATCAATTCAAAGGTGGGTAGGGTGGTATTATCTAACTGAGGACCACTGCCTTCATGAAGGCGTTCACTGTGCCCCTTTAATAATCCTTGCTTTGGTTCTTAGTTGGGAAAAAAGACCGAGTTATGGCATGAGTGACTTTGGTGTTTATACCAACCACAGTTAATCTGCTCAGAGGTCACCTTCAGAGGACCCAGGTTTAGAATAAACCCCGGTAGGCCTGGTGGGCCCTCCCAGCTGTAGGTCCCGCCTGCCTCTGAGTCCTGGGGCTGCGGGTGAGGCTGAACGGCTGCCAGGGCTGAGAGTCGTACTGCATATGAGGGAGGTCGGGAGTGAGGATTTCCTCACGGTGGACGCCTCAATATTTAGTTGTCTGACCATTTTTAAAAAGTATTTTTACTTTTGAAAAGCTGATAAATGTACATGATTAAAAAAAGGCAAATATAATTTCCTTTCATCTTTGTGCCCCAGGGATAGTCTGTGCATGCCTAGCATATTTTTTTAAAATAAAGTGTGCTGTACACATTCTGCCCCATTTATGTTCGTGTAATACCGCATCTCGGGAGTCGTTCCTTAGAGGGCTCTGACTGGTTCTTCTAGACCAGCAGTCCCCAACCTTTTTGGCACCAGGGACCGGTTTCATGGAAGACAAGTTTTTCCACAGATGGTGGGGGGAATGGCTCAGGCGGTGATGTGAGTGATGGGGAGCGATGGGGGGCAGCAGATGAAGCTTCACTCGCTCGCCCGCCGCTCACCTCCTGCTGTGCGGCCCGGTTCCTGACAGGCCACAGACCGGTACCGGTCCGTGGCCCGGGGGTTGGGGACCCCTGTTCTAGACCGTTGCCTGGTCTCTCATTGTTCAGCCGTGCCAGACTTGTTTTTTTAAAACAGCATTCAGGTTGCATCATCCATTCTTTTGCTGCTAAAAGCAACGCCTTGATTGTTTTGTTTCTCTGGTGGGTAGATATTTGCACACACATGTGACTCCCTGTGCTGGGCGGATTCCTTGGTGGGAAGGTCAGGGCCGGGCAGCAGCACTTTGATGCCTGTTCCCTATTGGTCTTCAGAGCTAAGCTCCCATCAAACGTGCAAAAGAGCGCCCACGTCCTGACAGGCCTCCAGCACGCCTGTCACACTGAGCGTCTGGTTGAAATTTGCATTTTAAAAAATACGAGAGAGGTTGTGTCTTCTCATGTTTAAAAGCTTTGTGACTTTTTTTCCCTGAGAATTTACCCTCATTCTTATGCTCCTTTTGATTAGGTTTATTGGTCTTTTTTCTGTTGCTGTGAAAGGAAATTAGCTCTTTGGTGCATGTGTAACAAGTATTTTCCACTTTGTTTGAATTTTGCCTTAAGAAAAACCTTTTCATTAAATATAATACAAATAGAGAAAATCATAGTTTTGCCTGTTTGTTTTTGTCATTGAAGTCTCCTTTAATTTATAGGGGCCTTTTTGACGCCCCCCCCCCCGGCCCCGTTTAATGAATTTAAAAATATTTCTCTTTCAGCCCATTGACGTTATCCTTGTTGAGGGTCATTTTTTCCCACCTTCGGCTAGGAGGAGCATCTTTGAGTTGGTTTCTGAGTCCTTTTGATACAGCCCTGATGTCTTTGATCGCTTCCCTACATCTGGGATGACAAGATGTTATCTTGCATATTCCTTGCCTCAGACGTGGAATTAGCCATTTCTCCAAGAAGCCCTCATCTCTTGGTGAGAGGCGGTATTTCACAGTGTAGGCTGTAGGGAGGCACGCTGCTACTGGATTCAGCTACTGGATTCTGCACGCACGCCTGAGTTCATACCTCCAATTCCAGTACGTGCCCTGAGTCAAATCCGCAGCCCCGAGACCTCTTCTGCCCGACCTCTGGACCTGCTTGTCAGGACATCGGGAGTGACAGAATTGGAATATCCTGTAGATCCTCATTTGCGCATGGAAAATTCTCAGAGGGAATTCCAACACCACCACTCAGTGTGATTGTTAAAATTGTTAAAATTTGTTGTGTGTGTGTTCTCCCAAGTTCTCTCCCCATTTTTAAGCGGGTAAATTGTATCTCCGTTGTCAGAGCACAGAGCCGCTGCATACTGTGCTTTCTCCTTTAGTCTCCGTCCTCCCCGTAAATGTAGACTGCTCACCACTGACCAGTTCACATGTTGCGTCTCCAAGTGGTCTTGGTTTTCTGAATCTTGTTTTCCAGCAGTTTCTTCAGGAAGGGTTTGTGGGAGCGCTGTTGTCTGAGTGCTGTATGTGGGCACAAGTGGCTACCTGTGTACCTGAAGCTCACTTTGTCTGGATGTAAAGGCTCCCGTTACTTTCCTCCAGTGTCTTGTGTGTGTGAGTCTCCGTCCTTCTGCTGTAGTTTGATAATCTGCCCCGCCCCCCACCATTTTAAGGTGTCCAGTATTTTTGTCTAGATGTCTAAAATAATTTTTCTTTTTTTCTTCAAATAATTTTACTAGAATGTGTCTTGGTATTGGTTGTTCTGCCTGCCCTGCCCCAAGTTTATGGTGTGTCTTTTTCGTACGTAGTTTCAAATGTTTTCTCCTCATTTCTGAATAGTTTTTTCGGATTTGCTTGTAGTATTCCATTTCATTGCTTTCCTTTGGTTTTCTTTGTAGAATCCCCTATTAAACATATGTTGTATCCTCTTTGCTACTTTTTCTTCAACTTTTTTCTTTCATTTCATTTTTTTAAAAATAAATTTATTTATTTTATTTTATTTATTTTTGGCTGCATTGGGCCTTCGTTGCTGCACGTGGGCTTTCTCTAGTTGCGGCGAGTGGGGGCTGCTCTTTGTTGCGGTGCGCGGGCTTCTCATTGCGGTGGCTTCTCTTGTTGCGGAGCACGGGCTCTAGGCATGCGGGCTTCAGTAGTTGTGGCTCGCAGGCTCTAGAGCGCAAGCTCAGTAGTTATGGTGCATGGGCTTAGTTGCTCCGCGGCATGTGGGATCTTCCCGGACCAGAGCTCGAACCCGCGTCCCCTGAATTGGCAGGCGGATTCCTAACCACTGTGCCACCAGGGAAGCCCCATTTTGTTTTTCTTACGGTGTAATTTATTGTATTTACTTGCTCTTGGATTCCTTCTAGTTTAGCCTTCATTTCCAAAATTATTTTCCTTTTATTTGTAATCTTTTCTGAGTTTCCCCCCCTCATTTCTGAGTTTTTCTAATGCTGGTTTATGGTTAGTGATACCTTATATAATTTCCTTCATGAATATTAGTTTGTTTTGAAATATTAGGAGAGAGTTTTCATCTCTTAGGGACATGTCTTTCTAGCATGCTTTCACTGTCTGTAGTGATGCTACTTTGCTCCTATTCGCTTTTAATAGGTATCACCTTGGCATGAGATTTGACCTCAATATTTTCTGTTGTTAATTTTCTATGGAATTGATTTTCCTGGATATATGGAAGGAAGGCTAGATTTAGAATAGTTTTTCTAATTTCCGTGTCCTAGAGCTCTATTTTCTGTTTTTTTTAGAAAGTTGTAAAAAATGTGGTAGCTGTTTTCTTGCGCTCTCCTGGCTGTTTTCCTCTCCCCCCTGTAATTAGACTCTCATTCTCCCTGTCCTGTACGCTTCGTATTCTATTCTAGTCATTTCTTTCCAGTGTATTTAGCGCAGGAGGGAGCTTTGGATGAGTAGTCTTTGTGAGTCTGTGGTCCAGAATGTTGCCCTGGTGTTTGTCTGCCCCCAATGGTGCTCACCTCCTGGGTTCAGCCACTGTTCCCAAGCAGACCCGTTTTTTCCTTCTCTCTGACCGCTGCTTCCTCCTTGCTGCTCCCTTGAGGACCTCGTGCTGTCAGCGGTTTGCCCACTTGCTCATGCTTTGGGGTTCTTTAGGAAACACCCGATCTCTCAGCTTGTTACCGACCTTGACCTGGGCTCGCTGTCCTCATTTGAGAGATTAAAAATCTCTGTCCCTGCCATCCCTCCCTAGTTGGACTTCTAAAGGGTTCGGCGGCAGTACCTCTGCGGTCCCTTGCCCCCCCCCCCAACCCCCCAGTTGTTTGTCATCGGCGTCTGCTCTGGAAGGGACATTTGGTGCTTTCGTGCTTTCCTCAGTCTCACGTGAGGTGTCTAAATGGCGGTAACACACCTTGGCCATTTGATGGATTGCACCTACATGAAAGTGTTGCATTCGTTCGGTGAAGGGAAATTTAAGGCAGGAGCTTGGCTTCTTCTCCTGCAAATGGTTGTCCCCAAGAAATTCTGGAGCTGCTACCGTTTAAGCTGTAGAATTTAAATCTGGATTTATAGGATTTAAGAACATGTGTGGAACCTGCAAATTTAATTTTATGCCTTTGGAACTTAGCCATTTAAAGGAGCAGTCAGTAGACTCCTGGTTGAGACTAGGTGATCTGAACCTCTTAATTCAGCTGCCCTGCGTGGGCACAGTGGGGGTGGGGTGTGCCTCAGGATGGTGGGCACATACGAGGCAGGCGCTGTGCTGTAGAGTTGGGTGCCCACTGTCTGCCCTCAGGGAACGTGCAGTCCAGTTGGGGAAGATAGATTACTTCTTTCATAAATATTTGTTTATAGGTAATTAAAATATAAAGTGTAGAATGATAAAAGTATTACGGTGGCATTGATTCCTGATCTCCAGGCACCCTGTTTGCAAGTACTGCATTTAGACCACTGTGTTGATAGGTCGTATTTGGAGAGACGTGGCCTCATTTCTGTTTTGGAGACGGCGTGTCTAGGTCTAATCAGAGTGTTTGAGGATCAGGAAGAAAGGAACGCACTGCGTTGCAGATGTGGTGCCATCTTGGCGGCGGCAGGGTGGTGGCGGGCAGGCCCCGGGCTGGGGCAGGGGGCTGGTGCTGGGCTCAGTCCTCCCAGGAGCCGCCGCTCTCTGCCTGCCTGAGGGGAGGGCGCTGCAAGGAGTGGGAATGGGGCGGGGGGACAGCCTTGGCGGAAGGGTCCGTTTGGGTAAAATTCGGGAGGTATGTTTTCGATGGTTTCCGGGGTGTGGTGTGTCTAGTGGATCTGAGAGCTGGCAGGGGCAGGCGAGGGACAGGACGTGTTCCGTGTGCAAGAAGGGGACCCGGGACATCTGGCTTGGGGTGATGTGTCCTAGCTGTCTTAGGAAGGTGACTTAGGACGGGGTGTGGGAGTGGACTGACGAGGTGGGGACTAGTCTTGTGCTGAAGGACAGAGGCAGTGAGAAATGTTTGGGGGCCATTTCTCAGTTCTCAAAGGGCACTAACCTTTTGGTGGTTTGGGGCAAGAGGAACCCTATATTTAAAAAACCCCCAGGCTTCTGGTGTCCTCTTGGATACAGATCGTGGCTAGCACTTCCCAGCATTTCAAGGTCACGATCGCTCATCTCCCTCTCCGCTGTCCTGGCTTTTGTTTTTAGGTGACAGAAACCCCGTGCTTCGTGAGTCTGGTTCCTGCCCGTTGACCGGCCCCTCTCCTCTCGTCCTGGATGATGTCAGAACAGGACCTGGCGGACGTGGTGCAGATCGCCGTGGAGGAGCTGAGTCCCGACCACCCAGGTACAGAGCGCGGGCGGTAGGGAGCCGGCGCTGCCCCGAGTCTGGAAAAGCCCGAAGCGCTTCCACAAGTTTCCGCTCCCTTCAGTAAAGCAAGAGAAAAAGCGGTGCGTGCCCTGTATGAAAAACCCGGACCAGAGCGCGTGAGCTCTGTCAGCCCCGTGCCCATCCCGGTGGTCCCTCCGCCTCCCCTCGGCCCACCTCTGCACCGCACGTGGCTGTCCAGCCCTGGCCCCTCTTTCTGCCCCACCCCCCGCTCCCCTGACTCCCCCTTAAAGCCCCCTGTGGTCACGTCTGGGCCTCTTCCGCTGCTGTGCACAGGCTGCCCTGTGCGTGGACACCTGCGAGGTGCTCCCTCCTTCATCCACCTCTTCCCCGGGGACGCTGTTCACATCGTTTGCACTGTTTTTCTTTTAAGTACATCCTGCTACAAAGGTCCTTGCTGCGTATTGCAGCAGATAGTTTTGTAGGGTAAGTTCCCAGAAGCAGAACCGCTGTGTATGTTCAAGTTTTGGTAAGACAGGCTTTATCCGATTATTCTGTGAGGTGACTTTCCTGCCCTTTTGCCAGGGCTGGTAATTTTCCTTAGTGACTTTAAAGGCACCCATCTACTTTGGAACTTTAACTAGATATTAGACACTTTATAAGGGAAACCCTAAATTTCAAGAACTTCATCTTGAGCTACTTCACCTATGAAATACTTTGTTAGCACTTTATTTTATAAAAGGATTTCTTAGTAAGGGTCCTCCTTTTTTTTTATATAAAGTTTAATGTGTTTTATATTTCTGTTAAGTTTGAAATAACAAGCGTACACAATTAAATCACATAGTGTTTTGGTTGTCTGGTTATTCTTTCTGGAATAGTAGAGTTGAAATGCTAACTTTTTTCCCCACAGAAAAGAGAATTTTTAGAAATCTCATAAGAAAGTGTGACGATGTCTATCTTGTATGATCTCTTTGCTGTGTTACTTGAAAAAGCTTCACTGGGAAATTAGTTATGTATGGAAGGGTGGGTAGCGCATGATTTTGGGATTGAACAAGCAGTCACAAAGAGATTGGGGCGCCCTTTCACGAATGCTATTCTTTAGTCAGTTTTTGTCATTTTGCCTCTGATTTGTTTATAAGAAGCACTATCACCTGGTAACTGGCAAGATCAAGACCTGCCAGATCCTTGAGCCAAGTCAGGGCATCTGAATGTAGCTGTTTAACCCCAGTTTTCTCTGTAAAAGTGAACCAGTTTGTTTAGGGCGAGAATGTGAAGGCTTGACCTCATTTAGCACCGCACCTCAGAAACCAGTGAACTAAAAAAAAAAGCAACACTGTCACTGTACATCACAATTTTAAAAACAACTGTTCATATTTTGGTGGGTGGATGACAGTTTCTTTAGAAAACACTCACACTGCAATGCTGTAAAAGAAAAATGTTCCAGTTATATAAATTTTAAGCATTTTTAGAACTATTAAAATTCTGACAGTTTACTTCCCAATTAAATTCTCTCTCTGTAGATTACAGTCCAAAGAAGGATTAGAGGAGTCACTTCTGATCCTGGTGGTGTTCCGTGTGGGTTCCTTAACTAACTGGGAAGTATAGCTGTGGCTGTGTAATGAACACCTACTGTGCGCGGGGCTCCCTGAGACCTTCGTAGACAGGAGGCCTGCCATCCCTGGCCCCAGAGGACTCCCCCAGCACCGGCAAGCACTGTGCTGCGTCCCACACATTTGTCCTGAGTGGGTTTAAGATGGAGATGATTTTTTCCTCATTTCTAAAACGTGAACTTTGTAAAACTTAAACGTATAGTCAAGCAAGTAGAAGAAATAAAAGTTTCCCATAATCCTAGTGATAGAACTGCTTCTAAATTGTTGGCATGTATGTCCTTCCATTTTTTTTCTGATTTCCATTTAAAATCAAAATGCTTAGGTTCTTGTGACTTTGCACGCACTCACCACACGGCTGCAGTCTCTTTGCCCATCTGCACACACATACGATTGTAAATTTCATCGGGCCTGTCATTCCAGGTGATCGTGATGGCTTTAAAATGAACATTGAGTTCTTTTGTCTAATTTTAAAAGTAATGCGTGCAGAGCGATAAAAAACAAAGTAAAAAAGGACCAAGAAGAAAGTAAACTAGCAGCCCCGCGGCCCGTAGAAAGTGAGCGCCGGAACCCAGGTGTGTGCCCCTGTCACCGCCACGGGCTGTGTCTCCTTTCCCTCATCTGCTCCACTGCCCTTTGCTTACAGCCTTGAGGTGCTTCGCTCTGCCAAGGGCTTGGAGTCTTCTTCTGTAGTTACAGGAAGCCAGCTGTGTGACCCTGGTCAAGTCGCTTAACCTCTCTGGACTGGATTTCAGCAAGTTAAAGGGATTAGACTAGCGGTTGCCGGAGTCCCCCCGTTCTCCCAGTCCTTTCTTAATTACCAGCGTCCAGTGGGAGTAGGTAGGCTTCGATGAAGGTTCTGAGAACCTGTGTTTTGCACTTGTAGCCATGGAGTTTTCCTTTTTTACCTTAATGAGAACTCATTCCCACACATTTTATGGAGGTGTTTGAGGTGTGGAGACACAGTGTACGATGCAGAGCCCTCTGGTAAGCAGGATGCTTCTGGCATCGTTGGCCCGTGGCTGGTTTCTGCAAGGTAGAGCTTTGGGTGACAACTTACCTCTGGAAACCAGCTTACTGGTCTCGCCTGGGACCCCTGACAGGTTCTCGTTAGAGTCGCAGGTCTGTTCAGCGTCTTTACATGTTAGAGTTTTGAGACGAATCACCTGGCACATACAGGTGTAAAGGCACTGGGCTTGGGACCATGTTGTGCCGGCCTTGAACTTGGGCCGAGTTGCTCATCCGTGGAGAAGCCCTGAAGACCCCTTGGAAGGTGCTGGTGGGAGGCCTTGATTTCAGCCACACTGGCCGGGGGGAACAGCTTTCCCTGTAACTTAGCGTGTTACGTTTGAGACGAGTTTGATGACCAGCACCTCAGAAAATGTAATATTCAGAGAGTGGCTTTGATTTTGGAATGAGGTGGCGGGCTGACAAGACTTTATTTTAAAGTCGGGAAGAAATCATTATTAGCGATTGGATTCTATCAGAAAAGGGTAGCTGGATAGAGCATTGAGTGAGGAGCCTGCAGTCTTGGTGTTGGGGTCAACTCAGTGGCGCATTAGCGAAAAAATTTATCCGGTATCTCAGTTTTTCTTGAGATTAGGGAGAGATCCTATTTTCTGCCTGACTGAGAATTTTAAGTTAAATCTGTAAATGTAAAATATGAAGCAGGTTGTGCCATTTCTCATTTAACCTTAAGGTGACACCTTTATACTTAAGGTGTCAGAACTGTTTACTATCTTAATATTAAACAGCTCTGTAAAACCTTTTGATTTAAAGTTTTTTTGTCTCTGCCTTTAATTTTCAGTTGTACTGGAGAATCATGTAGTGACAGACGAAGATGAACCAGCTTTGAAACGCCAGCGACTAGAGATCAATTGCCAGGACCCTTCTATAAAGGTAAAAATATTAATGTATGTTTTTGTTTGTATCTTATGTGGGGCTGCCATAACAAATTATCACAATGCGGGGTGGAGCGGGGAGCGTAAACAGAAATTTACTGTGTCACAGTCCTGGAGGCCAGAAGTCTGAAATCAGGATGTTCCCTGCAGAGGCTCTGGGGGAGGGTCCCTCCTGCCTCTTTCAGTTCCTGGGGGCCCCAGGCGTCCCTTGCCTTGTGGCCGCGTCCCTCTAGTATCTGCCTCCGTCTTCACATGGCCTCTCCTCCGTGTCTGTGTCTCTCCTTTTCTGTCTCTTATAAGGGCAGTCTCATTGGATTTAGGGCCACCCTAACCTAGGATGACCTCATCTTAACTTGATTACATTTGGAAAGATCCTGTTTCCAAGAAAGGCCACATTTGTAAGTTCTGGGGGTGAGGATGTAGACGTATCATTTCTGGGAGTCACTGTTCAACCCCCCACAAATGCATAAAGTCATGACGTTTTCCCTCGAAGAATCACATTGTTTAATTGGGATCGCTGCCACATGAGGCCCTTCCTCCTTAGACCCGTGGACCTATTGTGCACGGAGGGAAAGTGCACAATTCCTGTGGCGAATATTTTCTACTAGTGATGAAGCACTTTTGTGCCTATCGTTTATGTCACCTCAATTTTAAAGTTTGCTGTATGGGTTCTGGGAAACCACTGAGTCAGTCGTGGGTGATGGCTGGTTCTTGGGTTTGCTTGTTTGGTCTGCAGTTTGCAGAGCCACAGAGATAAACACCAGCACCTGTGAGAAGTTAGGACAGCAGTGCAGAGAACCTAAGCAACTTCTCCTGTACCCTCTGCTTCTATAGGGCTGTGGTTAGAAACATCCGGCTCACCTTTTTAACAAGGAGAAGCAGCGTGAGCGTAAAGATACGTGGGGTGGTATAAAGACACATTCAGTTAAATTTCTGTCTCATACTAATGGATAGAGGGCCGCTGCTTCAGTAACCCCACATTATGTCTTAAAATAAAATGCAGTTATAATTTTATCACAAAAGAGGCATGTGTGGTAAACAGCACAGCAGTCAGATGTGGATAAGGTGCAGTGAAAGCGGCCCCGCCTCAGCCCCGTCCCCTGGTCGGTGAGCAGGGCCTTGGGCCCCGGCTTGAACCCGGCACCTGTGTGCTCACCAGATTACCAGAGCTCTTTATTTTATTTTTTTTCACTTTAAATTGGTTAATTTAACTTAATTTTATTTTTTAATACATCTTTATTGGAGTATAATTGCTTCACAATGCTGTGTTAGTTTCTGCTTTATAACAAAGTGAATCAGCTATACATATACATATATCCCCATATCTCTTCCCTCTTGCGTCTCCCTCCCTCCCACCTCCCTACCCCACCCCTCTAGGTGGTCACAAAGCACTGAGCTGATCTCCCTGTGCTATGCAGCTGCTTCCCACTAGCTATCCATTTTACATTCGGTAGTGTATACATGTCCATGCCACTCTCGGAATTCGCCCCAGCTTCCCCCTCCCTGTGTCCTCAAGTCCATTCTCTATGTCTGTGTCTTTATTCCTGCCCTGCCACTAGGTTCATCAGAACCAGTTTTTTTTTTTAGATTCCATATATATGTGTTAGCATACGGTATTTGTTTTTCTCTTTCTGACTGACTTCACTCTGTATGCCAGACTCTAGGTCCATCCACCTCACTACAGATAACTCAATTTCATTTCCTTTTATGGCTGAGTAATATTCCATTGTATATATGTGCCACATCTTCTTTATCCATTCATCTGTCGATGGACATTTAAGTTGCTCAGAGCTCTTTAAAAGGAATAGATTTGGATGATTTTTGGTTAATATCCCTTGTATATAGAAGACTTATTTAACAGTACTATTCTCTGCCTTTCTTTGTTTTATTAATTTGTGAAGTTGTGTTATTAGTGTATAACAGTGATGTTCGTCCAAACTCCAGGCAGAATGACTTCTAATTCAGAATTAAGACAATGAGGTTTCACTGTGTTTAGGGAATTTGGGAGCCACATGGTTGATGTGTTCAAATTATAAAAAATAATGGGGTCATCGGTGATTGTATCTCAAGACTTCAGCCAGCGGCTAGTGGTTGTCACGACGTCTTAGGTCAGGGTGGGCCTCGGGCGCTGCCTCGATGTCACTCTCAGGGGATGGGCCGTCAGTGCTATGTCCCCACATGACCCTCTCACGGTCTGCCGTGCCTCCACGGCCCGTCCTCCTGCGGGGAGTCAGCGGAGGATGTGGGATTTCACCCTCTTGCATATGTGTTAGCTCTCCCGCGATGGGACTTGTCAGGGGGGTGATTGCTTGAGACACAGCAGGTTGTTGGGACAGTGTGTGGGTTTTATTTACCCCATTGCTGCCCTTACTGCCGTACAGACCAGGCAGTTAGATGTGTTTAAACTCTTCAAAAGATCAGCTCAGTCTGTTAAAAGCACTGAATAAGAGTATCCATTTTCCTCGCCTCCCGGGCCTTGATTCCAGCCGCACGGTGTGATGGACCACGTGGCTTTAGCTGTGGGGTCACCTCCCATGAGGAAGGGGAGCGGCCGCCGGAGTGGGTCAGCCGCAGCTAGTGGGCAGAGGGGCCGGCCTCCGTGCCGCCGTGCGCTGGGGTCCCGGTCTGCTCTGAATGGCCCCTGTGCCCATCTGCTCTCCGCGGTCTGTCCCCTTCCTGCTGATGTGACTGGCACTCTGGGCATTTTTCCCTTTGAAGTCAAGGGCAGAAAAGGAGAGAGAAAAGGTGAAATACGAACTCTTGACTCTTTTCGGCTGCTGCCTCCCCTGCCCCCTCACTGCTGAACTGGGCGGCTGGATGCTCCAGGGGCTTGCTCCTGGCTGGCGCCCGTGTCCCAGTATCAGCTGGCGAGGCCAGCGGGGGGAGCAGCCTGCTTCCCTCTGTGTCCCTGCCGACTCAGGGCAGGAATGGCCGCCGTGGGAGGGGGCGAGCTTCCTGTCCGGTGTTTGTCTGAGCCGTTCCTTGCCTTTGGAGCCACGCACGTCCCTGTGGTCGGCGGGACTTGGGTGGCAGCAGTGGAAGGCGAGGCTGCTCTTTCTGTGGCCACTAGGTGGCAGGCGTGCTGCTCCCACGCGCGGGAGCGTCATTGCCACATTTCACCTAGGGGGTGGGGCTCGGGGGGAGCGTAACATGAGCAGGCGGGTTTCCGGGCCGCTTTGATGTTGGATGTAATCTGTTTTCATTGTAGAATTTGACTAGTTTTATGTGTAAGTTTACTGATTAATAGAAACTTGCGTCGTAACGTCCACTTACATCTTGTGTCATACGGACTTAAGTGTAACTAAGAATCGCAACTACACAGAAGTAAGGGCCCGATTAAGTAGTCACATTGTGAGTGCACAAGGTCGAGCTTGTTTAGTGAAATGCTTCTGGCTTATAACTAAAGAGCTGAAGTGCGGGGATTGTTCTGTGGGAATAGATACAGCTGAGTCTGGGAAATAGCTGCTTGATGTTCCTTGGAATTGTCTCCTTGGAGTTCAGGATGCCCTTCCTGAAGCTTTCTTTTTTTTCACTTGCAGTCATTCCTGTATTCCATTAACCAGACAATCTGCTTGCGATTGGATAGCATTGAAGCGAAGCTGCAGGCTCTGGAGGCCACATGTAAATCACTGGAAGAGAAACTGGATCTGGTCACCAACAAGCAGCACAGCCCCATCCAGGTGCCCATGGTGGCGGGCTCTCCTCTCGGCGCCACCCAGACCTGCAACAAAGTGCGATGGTAAGAACCTCCTTCCCGGGCCCGGGCCCCTCGGCGCTTTCAGGGCGGGAGCCTAGTCAGACTGGACAGAAACACGGGGCCTCTGCGGGGCGGCTGGGGTCGTCCTCACCGTTTCTTTTTGACATAAGCCAGGCTGGTGCCTCTCTTCTTTGGAACTGGCCCACTGGAGCTTTGAAGCTGTACGTTCGTTTCTTCTCTTTTTTTTCTGTTCCATCTGGCTAGTCTTGAGAGATTTTTTTCTTCATAGGTAGCTTTTTATACATTTCACTTGAGTATATCAAACTTTGCATTCATGTCTGTAGTTTTTATTGTGCCTGTATTTTGTTTTTCTATCTAGAGCCTAGCTGTAGTGACGTGTAGTAGTTCAGGTGCCGTTTGAATCGAAGCTTCTGGAGAGTGTGGGCCGATGGGAAGGGTGTGTCTGTCTCTGCCCTGTTTGCCTGTCCTTGGTCCGGGGCACCGTCAGGGGCTCTGCTGAGATGAGCGGAAGCTCAGGTCGTGGGCGGCTCCTTCCATCAGCCCCGTTGGGGTTTTTATCCTTGCCCACGGCGGGCTACGAGGAAGTCTCACTGTGACGGTGGCAACACTTGTCTTTGCGCTTGACGAGAGCGCGGGGCTTTTACCGAGGGTCTTGTCGCGGCTCTCTGGGCCGACTGCTGCCTCTCTCCCGTGTGTCTGCGGAGGAGGGCGGTGGGGCTCAGAGGAGGGGAGCCACGGCCAGGCTGCTGCCCGTCTGCAGGTCCGCCCGCGTGTGCCCCGGGGCCCGTGGGCTTGAGGAGGGTGCTTGAGTACGTGCCTCGTGTCAAGGTGGCTGCCTGTCCTGGTCTGCCTGGACAGCCGCGGATGACGCCTGCAGCGTGGGCCTCCGTTACTCTCAGAAGTGTCCTGGGCTGTTGGAGACCCTGCGTGGCCCCGAAAGCTGCTCTCCAGCCGGGGTGGGGGACCCCAGGGGTCTCTGTCCCCAAAGGGAAGGCCTGTTGGTCCGTGGTGATTCACCCTGTGTTTATACCTTGTCCTGACGGGTCAGCCGTATCTTTTCTCCCAGGGAACATTTGTGGAGCGTGTCCTGTCTGCAGGCAGTGAGGCTCAGACCTACCAGGACCAGTACCTTTTTTTTTTTTTTTAAAAAGAAGCTGGTTGTCCATTTATTTATTTATTTATTTATTTGGTTGTGCTGGGTCTTAGTTGCAGCAGGCGGGCTCCTTAGTTGTGGCATGCAAACTCTTAGTTGCGGCATGCAAACTCTTAGTTGCGGCATGCATGTGGGATCTAGTTCCCTGACCAGGGATCGAGCCCTGGCCCCCTGCATTGGGAGCGCAGAGTATTAACCACTGCGCCACCAGGGAAGTCCCAGCCAGTGCTTTTTTTAAAGAATAAATTTTTTGTAATGCCCTCATACCCTAAAATGCAATGTTTAGAAAATATAATTAAAAACCTAATGTAATGTCTTAATTAATGTAAGGAGAAATAAAAGGATGGTCATGTGTAATAAAATAACATATATTTTGATATGGAAAAGGCTGGGGGAACTACATAAGGAGTTAGTGAATAGGACCCAACCTCCCATGTTAGAGCTGGCAACTGGGAGGGCTGTCACCCTGGGACTCAGATACCAGTTGGTGGTAGAATATTGCAAAATGAGCAGTTCTTGATGAAGTTTCACATAAATCAAAGTGTAGTTTTTTCTAGACTCAAACAATAGTGAAATTCCGGGAAAATTCACCTTATATTGAAACTATCCAAAAATACTTTGTGTATGAGTGTAGAATGGAGTAAGATTCCGGGCTCAGAGAGTGAGAAGCATGTTGTTCACTCACGTGAACGGGGCCTTTGAGATCTGTGTGGGAAAGGTTTCTGTCGGGGAGGCTGTCTCATGCCTGGAAGGCTGTCAGCCTCCTTGGCTCTGCCCGCTAAACCCGTGGGGTCTCAGGTATAACCAAGTGCGCCCCCGGCCCCCGCCCTCGAGGACCGTTGCTCTGAGAGGTGAGGCGAGAGTGAGACAGGCTTCCTGCCCTGAGTAAGGACGGCTCTCCTGGAGGTGTGTCACTTTGTCGGGAAGAGGCCAGGACCCAGGGGCGTGCCGCTCAAACTCCACCGTCGGTGGTTTGTGGCCGTTCCATGAGGTCGGGCGACGAGGACGAGTCCTCGGGGCTGCAGGTGGCTCTGCAGCTGTGCTTGGACCCCGAGGCCGCTCGTTTGGGGCTTCCCTGGGTGTCAGGGCCTCGGCGGGCAGGTTGCCCTCGTTTGACACCATGGGGTGATGGGGCTGAGTCACAGAGTTGTACTGTTTCCAGTCTGCCCGTCTTCAGAAGGAGGATGGGGGAGAAGGGCAGGTCTGCAGGGGCCACCAGCCCTGGCCTCTCCTGCACGCCCGTGACGGACCTGCCATGGCCACGCCCGGCCTGCTGCTGAGCGCGGCCTGACTCGCGGGCCATGTCCCGCCTGACGATGGCGCTGCTGGCCGCCTGGGGGAAGGCACTTCCAGACTGAAGGGAGGCCCCTTCTCTCTCCAGCATTCCGGTGAGGGCGGGGCTCGTGGGGGCGTGTTAGCGACTCTCCCGGTCAGGAACCCCAGAGTGCTTTCCTCCGCTGGGGAGAAGCTGTCATCGTGGAGAGACCTCCGTGTGCATTGACAAATGGTGAGATCAGAGTAAAGTTTCCTAATACACACTCAGATGTATAATCTAGTTAATCCAACTCAGTTAGCTTTTCTGGTTTTAAAGGGTCGTATTGTGACATAAAATCAACCCATTATAGAATACACTTATTGTATGTTGGCAGCAGATTTATTACTATCGTTAATAAAACCATTACTTATACAAGTTAATGTTAGATTAATAGAAGGAAAGGTCATTCCTTCGCTTTCTTAGATATAGTTTAGAATAGGTTGTTTATGAATGATTTTCAAAGAGGATACTAAATCTGGCATTTCCCTCCATGAATGTTCTAAAAATGAGAAATAAAAATTGCCAGTAATTGTAAGCTGTTAACAAGAAAATTTGGGGAGAAGTAAAGGTCAAGAATTCAATCCTAGTATATCAATGAAAAAAGTGTATATTTAAATTAGAAAATGACTAATTTATAAACACATAAGTAAATGAGAAATGTGTGTCTTAAGTGTGGGTTGTAGAACACAGAAAAGGAAGTCTCCAAAAAACAATGAAAAATTGGTTAACATTCTGAGTAATAAAGTACTTCTACAAGTACTTTGTACCTCAGATACTTAAAATAACAGTTAGAAGCATATAAACCCCAGATTATTTTATATCCGGATCATGTGCTTTAAAAAATAACTTAAGATTCCTTAGGCCACTTGGCACTGGCTGTGAGTGTTGTTGGGAAGTCTGTCATCTCCCAGGACAAACGAGGACGACCCTGAGGGGCTTGTCGGCTGTGACGAGGACCCTGGATGGTGGGTGAGCTGTCGTCCACTGCAGCGTCCCTGACCCCTCCACTCGGAGAGGCCGCACCTGGCCCAGAGCAGCCCTGCAGCTGTGGGACGCACCAAAATCCACTCGCCTGTGGGTTATTTCTAATTAAAACTGGCCTGGACTAGACTTTGCTATCAGCTCTGAGAATTATTTATTTATTCTCTTGAATTCCCAGAGCACAGGAGGCAGTGGACTGCTGCCAACCCTATTTGGCATTTTGGATCCAGATTTTTCAGATTCTACGCCTGAATGAGATCCTTTAAATAAATTCAAGAAAAAAGAAGAGAAAGAAAGAAAGAAAACCTTTTTCTTTGATGCTAAAGCTTAATCATTGTAATAAACATGTTTGTAAGGTTACTTGGATGGGGTTTCATTCAGCAATGGTGTTCTACTTGGGAAAAAGAAAAATGGACTTGAATTCTTTTAGGTGGGTGCTTTTTTTCCTCCTTGTAAGTGTGCCGTAAATTGGGATTTTGCCTCATTGTGATCCTAGGTGTAGCGACGTGAGGTTTCAACCCTAAAGCTGTGTCGCGCTGGCATTGGAAGGGGCAGGCGCCGAAGCTTTCTGTGACGAGCTGCACAACTCAGTACCTGGCAGCTCACCCTTTACGTGCCCTCGTGAGCATTTCAGGAACGGCCTCCATTGAATTGTGTGGCATGACGGGATCAAGTGTGTGGACAGGGACGTTTATATGATTAATGTAAAACCCTGTTTTCTGAGCTTCTTTGAGGCCAGGCACAGCCACTTGAAGGACGGGCAGTAGGTAGGACCAAGCTGAGCCTGGGGTGCAGGTCCACCTGGGTTGCTGTCCTGGTAGATGCCCTCTGGGAGGCCAGTGCGAGTGCCCATGTGCAGGGTGGGGACCCAGGGAGCTGTCCCTGCTGCCCAGCGGGGTCCTGTGGAGCCAGATTACTGAGAGTGATTCAAAGCCAGCTGGTTCAGGTTTGTTCGTTTTCATGAACTGAACATACTGATTAACTAGAAAAATGCTTGTGTTTCTTTTATTTATTTATTTTTATTTTTGGCTGAGTTGGGTCTTCGTTGCAGGGCGCGGGCTTTCTCCGGTTGCAGCGAGCAGGGTCTACTCTTTGTTGCGGTGCGCGGGCCTCTCATTGCGGCGGCCTCTCCCGTTGCAGAGCACCGGCTCTAGGCATGCGGGCTTCAGTCGTTGTGGCTCGCGGGCTCTTGAGCGCAGGCTCAGTAGTTGTGGCGCACGGGCTTAGTCGCTCCGCGGCATGTGGGATCTTCCCAGACCAGGGCTCGAACCCGTGTCCCCTGCATTGGCAGGCAGACTCTTAAGCACTGCGCCACCAGGGAAACCCTGTGTTTCTTTTAAAATCAATTGATTTTTATTCTTTTTTTGTTTTTTATATATATATATATATATATATATTTTTTTTTTTTTTTTTTAATATTTATTTATTTTTCTAGTCTTAGTTGTGGCGTGCAGGCTCTTCATTGCGGCATGCGGGGGCTTCTCTCTAGTTGTGGCACACAGGCTCCAGAGCGCGTGGGCTCAGTAGTTGTGGTGCGTGGGCTCTCTAATTGTGGCGCATGGGCTCCAGAGCATGCGGGCTCAGTAGTTGCCCTGCAGCATGTGGGATCTTAGTTCCCCAACCAGGGATCAAACCCACGTCCCCTACATTGGAAGGCAGATTCTTAACCACTGGACCACCAGGGAAGTCCCTCTTTTCTTTATTTTTTAATGTACAAATGGTTTATTTATTGAGATATTATTGACATATAACAAATTTTTAGATTTAAAAGCTTAAACATTTCTTTTAAAGCTTCAGTGTGTTCCTATAATTTTAAAACAATTGTAATGAATCAGAGGCTTCTTTTTTTCCCCCCTTAATATTTATTTATTTATTTATTTATTTTGGCTGCGCCGGGTCTTAGTTGCAGCACACGGGTCTTCGTTGAGGCATGTGGGATCTTTTAGTTGCGGCACGAGGGCTCTTAGTTGCAGCATGTGGGCTTCTTAGTCGTGGCATGCGGGCTTCTTCGTTGCGGCATGTGGACTCTTAGTTGTGGCATGCACGTGGGATCTAGTTCCCCGACCAGGGATCAAACCCAGGCCCCCTGCATTGGGAGCGCGGAGTCTTACCCATTGGACCACCAGCAAAGTCCCGAGAGGCTTCTTTTAATACTTAAAACTGAAAAAAAAAAAAAAAGTGATTTCTTTTAAAGTTTTTCTTTCAGAGAGATGTGTCATGTAAGATGAAAGTTTACATGTAAGGAGAAAGTTTTCTTCTTTCTTTTCCTCTAAGCTGGTTATTCACCCACAGAGAATTGAACTATTTGATCAAAAAATTATTTAAGTTATTAAATTATTTAAATTCCCTCTAATATGCTGATTGCTGATTCTTTGTTTTATTTCCCAGAGGGTCTTTAAAAAAAAAGAATGTTGATGGATGTTTGTGGAAAGGCTGTTCTGGTTTTTTTGAGCCCTCATGGCTCCTGGGTAGAGAGGGGCCTCCTCCTGGGCGTCTCGGTTCTGGCAGTGCAGCCCCAGGGTCTCCGGGTGGTCATATCGTTCAGAGTTTAAGGTCAAAAGTACAGCATTTCATAGGCTTTGGACTGTGACAGGATAGGGTTGTTTGAATTGTGAAGAAATGGTTTGGTTTTAGCCATGAGGGATTTGTTTCATCCTTTCCTTATCGAATTTTGAATTTTGCGATTTCCGTTTAATTTTGTGTACATATGACTTCTTTTCCTGACTGGTGTTGGTTACCTTTCACAGCTGCACACTTCTGGTGGCCTAATCCTGATACCCTGTACATGTCAGGGCTACCGATCAAAGAAAACATACAGTTTACATACATACCATTTAGGGGATTGTTAACCTCATGACTACAGATTAGAGATACAGTCTAATCACCGAAGCAGATGTAGTCAAAAGTTTTAATAGATCATGCACATGCTCATAATTTGGAGTACTGCTCTAGTTTTAGGAGAACTCATGCCTCATGACTGGGGTTGTGTTGACTCTGAAGACCCACTTGGAGAGAACTGCCATCCTAACACCTCTGAGTCTTCTGACCCGTGCGCAAGGTACAGCTCTCCGTATTCGTAGGTCTTCAGTCCCTCTCAGCAGTGTCTTATTGGAGAGAACTGCCATCCTGACACCTCTGAGTCTTCTGACCCGTGCGCAAGGTACAGCTCTCCATATTCGTAGGTCTTCAGTCCCTCTCAGCAGTGTCTTACAGTTTTCATTGTAAATCTCTTACATGCATTTGTTAAATTTATCTCTAAGTACTTCACACTTTTAGATGCTCTGATACATGGTATTGTGTTTTAAATTTTAACTTCTGTGTGTTCATTGGTAGTATATAGAAATACAGTAGACTTTTCTCTGCTGACCTTTATCCTGAATTATTTCTAAATTCACTTGTTTTAGTAGCTTTTCAGTAGGGTTTTAAAAAAGTTTTACTTCCTCTCAAAGTTCTGTACCTTTTCTTACTTTGCTGCACTGGCTAGGATCTCCATTTCAGTGTATACTTTTTAAAAAATATTTTTACCTTATTTCTGGTCTTTGAGTGAAAGCATCCAACCTTTCACCCTTAAGTGTGACGTTAGCTGTAAATTTTTCATAGCTGCTCTTTATCTGGTTGAAGAATTTCCCTTAGATTCCTTATTTTGTGAGAGTTTTTGTCCTGAGCAGGCATTGAATTTTTACATGCTTTTTATGTACCTACTTGAGATGCCATTTGGTTTTTCTTCTTTTTTTTTTTTTTTAATTAATTAATTAATTAATTTATGGCTGTGTTGGGTCTTCGTTTCTGTGCTAGGGCTTTCTCTAGTTGTGGCAAGCGGGGGCCACTCTTCATTGCGGTGCGCGGGCCTCTCACTATCGCGGCCTCTCTTGTTGCGGAGCACAGGCTCCAGACGCACAGGCTCAGTAGTTGTGGCTCACAGGCCTAGTTGCTCCGCGGCATGTGGGATCTTCCCAGACCAGGGCTCGAACCCGTGTCCCCTGCATTGGCAGGCAGATTATCAACCACTGCGCCACCAGGGAGGCCCTGGTTTTTCTTCTTGATTCTGTTGCTACGGTGAATTATACTGATTGATTTTGGATACTAAAGCAGCCTTGCATTTCTTTTCTTTTTTTTTTTTTTAAAGGTATTCCTTTATTTTTATTATTTATTTATTTATTTTTGGCTGTGTTGGGTCTTCGTTTCTGTGCGAGGGCTTTCTCTAGTTGCGGCAAATGGGGGCCACTCTTCATCGCGGTGCGCGGACCTCTCACTATCGCGGCCTCTCTTGTTGCGGAGCACAGGCTCCAGACGCGCAGGCTCAGTAGTTGTGGCTCACGGGCCTAGTTGCTCTGTGGCATGTGGGATCTTCCCGGACCAGGGCTCGAACCCGTGTCCCCTGCATTGGCAGGCGGATTCTCAACCACTGCACCACCAGGGAAGCCCAGCCTTGCATTTCTGTCGTAATAAAACCTGACTTGATCATAGGGTAGTACCTTTTTATGTTTTTGGAGTGATGGCTAATATCTGGTTGAGGATTTTTGCATCTCTGTTCATGGACTGTATTAGTCTGTAGTTTTCTTTCTTGACGTTTCTTTATCTGTTTTGTTATCAGGATAATGCTCGCCTCAGAAGGTGAGCTCATTGTCCGCTTTTTTTAAAAAAGTAATTTATTTATTTATTTATTTATTTATTTTTGGCTGTGTTGGGTCTTCGTTGCTGCGCCTGGGCTTTCTCTAGTTGTGGCGAGCGGGGGCTACTCTTCGTTGTGGTGCACGGGCTTCTCATTGCGGTGGCTTCTCCTGTTGCGGAGCATGGGCTCTAGGCGCGCAGGCTTCAGTAGTTGTGGCACGTGGGCTCAGTAGTTGTGGCTCACAGGCCCTAGAGCGCAGGCTCAGTAGTTTCGGCACACAGGCTTAGTTGCTCTGAGGCATGTGGGATCTTCCAGGACCAGGGCTCAAACCCGTGTCCCCTGCATTGGCAGGTGGATTCTTAACCACTGTGCCATCAGGGAAGCCCCATCGTCTGTTCTCTGAAAGTGTTTCTATAGGATTAGTTTCATTTCTTCCTTAACTATCTGGTAGAGTTTGCCAGTGAAGACATCTGGCCTAGGTTTTAATTATGAATTCAGTCTCCTTAATAAATACAGAACTTTAATAAACGTGGAACTTCTTGAGGCGGTGTTGTTTGCTTTGTGTCCCTCAGGAGATTTCCTGTTTGTTGAAACTCTGGAGTTTATTTGTATAATATTCTCTCTTCACTGTAGGTCCACGTGACATTCAGTTGCTGAGTCTCCGCGGGCTCCTGGCCTGTGGCACTTACTCAGCCCCTTGTGTGTATGGCTTTTTGGGGTGCGCTGGTCAGGTGTCTCGTGGGGTGCCCCTGGTGGCTTGGGGAGGGCGGTCGCAGAGGTGAAGGCCTCCCACCGCCTCCGCTGGGGTGCAGCGCGGCGTGGCCTGTGCGGTGTGGAGGCGGGTCCCGGGGCGGAGCGGCGGCAGGCCTGGCCTCTGCGCAGGCGCTGTCCTCCCCGGGGCCTGCGCCAGCCCCGCCCAGGGAGCCGCGGTCGAGCTCTGCCTCCCCGGGAGCGTCCGCCCCTCAGGCACTGGGCTCAGGGCGGGCACTGGGGCTCGCGCTGCTCCAGCTGTGGCCGGCGGGAGTGCTCTTCGGGGGCTCCCGTGGCCTTTGACACCCCCCCCACCTTGTGGGTCTTTTGTTTGGTTCGAGTGCTTCCTTTCGGGCTGTGCAAGACGTCCCTTGCCCAGTCCTAGAGGCGCCCTCTCTCCTTTCGTTGGGGTCGGAGCTGTGGGCGCCAGGGTCTGGCTGCCCGGGGTGTCCGCCAGTCCCAGGCCTGCATTTCTGTGAGCAGGCGTCTCTGCAGCTCCTCGGGAAGGAGAAGAAGGGACGCACGGCTCTTTTGCTGGCTCGGGGCTGTGGCTTTGCACCTGCAGAGTCCTGTCCTGGGCGCTGTGGCTTCTGTGGGGGGCGGGCGGGTTGGATCCCACGCCTTCTGGGCCCTGTTGGCTCCAGGCAGCTGGGGTTTGACGTTCGTGGCAGCAGGTTACCCCATTTCTCTGGTGCAGTTGGTTATTTTGGGGGAATTGGTTTTACACTGTATTTTGCTCATCCCCTTTGATATTGGAAACAAAGTTTTAATGCTAATTTATTCTTATCCCTAAGAGTATTTTTTTGGATCCTGGTTTTTATGACTTTTTAATCTTTAACCTGCAAGCTAGAGAAATAAACCCTTTAAGACAAGTGTTAGTGACTGTTTAGATGCTCGGGTGTTGGCTGGATTACGTGAACTGCCACAACCCAGGACCCCTGAGACTTGTGCCTCCTGCTCATGTTCTTGGTGCCGAGTCGCATTTCTGGTCCTCCCACTGCTCTGCCCGCAGGGATCTGAGGCCCCATGCCCTCCATCCTACTCCCTAAGGCCTCTGGGGTGCGTGAGCACTTGTCCCGGGGCTACCTTTGCGTGGAAGGCACCTGGAAATGGAGCCTGGCTGTGCGGCGTCTCCCAGAACAGGTGCACCTATGAAAGGGGGCAGGGGGTCATGGTGGACCCCAGCCTATCTGCCTCTCAGGTGTGAAGACCTCGGGGCATCTGGTTTTATTGTTTAACTGAGGAGTGTCCCCCCGACCCCTCTTTTTTTGCTCTTATTGAAACTCTAGGATCCTGGTAAAAAAGTAAAAAATTTTCTTTTTGTAAGTACAATACGTGGGACACAATTTCGTATTTTACTAGGACCCCGGTTCTTGTATGTGAGGCAGGACTATAAGTGAAAAGCCAAGGATATGTGCCTTACCCTCCTGCTGGCATATTCTCATAAGCAGAAAAGAGGATTACTTGAGATTCTTGCGAGCTTGCTTCTGTCAGTAGAGGGTTACATGAAACTCAGAAAATTAATATTATATACACTTCCCAAACTGAGCTGGATGAGTGACAATTTTGAATTGCAGAAGGATCAGTGTCAGCAGATATACTGTAGTGAGGCTCAGTGGTAGGAGAGAGGAAGGCAAACACTTTCACACACTTTTTATTTTTATTTTTGTATTTATTTATTGTTTAAGATTTATTTTATTTATTTATTTTTGGCTGCGTTGTGTCTTCATTGCTGCACGTGGACTTTCTCTAGTTGTGGCGAGCGGGGGCTCCTCTTCATTGCAGTGTGCAGGCTTCTCACTGCGGTGGCTTCTCTCGTTGCGGAGCACGGGCTGTAGGTGCGTGGGCTTCAGTAGTTGTGGCATGTGGGCTCAGTAGTTGTGGCTCGCAGGCTCAGTAGTTGTGGCACGCGGGCTCAGTAGTTGTGGCGCGCAGGCTCAGTAGTTGTGGCTCGCGGGCTCTAGAGCGCAGGCTCAGTAGTTGTGGCACACGGGCGTAGTTGCTCCACGGCATGTGGGATCTTCCCGGACCAGGGCTCAAACCCGTGTCCCCTGCATTGGCAGGCAGATTCTCAACCACTGCGCCACCAGGGAAGCCCCACACACTTTTTAATATTCGGCTGGAACTCCTCCCCCACCACAGAAAACAAAACTGGGCATCACTGTGTGAGCAGAAATAATGTCCGACTTGACTGCCTCACTCACGTGTTGACGGAAATAATCAATAAACAATCTATAATATGAACAGAGAAGAGTTTTACGTGAGTGAAACTAAGGACTATAGCACAGAAGACTGCTCCAGAGAAGCAGGGTTTTCAGCACAGTTTCATATCTTGTCAGAACAGGGAGCATCAGACAGGTCAGGGACACACGCACTCCTTCAGGGTTCCCGTGGGACAGACCAGCCTGCGCACAGCGAGCCGGCGTGGCCTTGGCCCCTGGGAAGGGGCGCTTACCGTGGAAGGAGGAGCAGCACCGGCCTCCCGGGGAGGGGGCATTTCGTGGTATTTTCGCATGGACACTCTCTGCTTCTGAGCACTGTGGCCTTTTCTTTAGTGGTTAAAGCAGATGTACAGTGAGTGTCCGCTAGGCCGCAAAGTCAAGCTGACGCAGGTGTGGGCCAGAGTGATGCCCACACCTCAGTACGTGAGCGTCCCTTTCACCACAGGCTGCAGGCGGCAGCTCCTTGTGAACCGCGGTGCTGTGCGCAGTTGCGGTCGCAGGTCACACTGGAGGCTGGCTTTGCCGGCTGGGAGTTGGTGCAGACACCGTGGCCCCGCCCCCCCGCCGCGCAGCCTCGCCTTTGGGCATTTTAAGTTGCCTAGGCTTGTCTTGGGAAGGTTAGAAGTTTCTCCTAAGACGGCAGTGCCCCCAGCCTGTGTGGACGCCCACTTGTGGACGCTCGGGACGCGCCAGCCCGGCCCCAGGCCTAGAGCATCTTGGTGTCCATGGCGCGTTGCTGTGGGTGGCGGCGGGTCTCCTCTCCCGGATGAGCTTTTGCTCAGAGAACTCACAGTCAGCGCTTGTGGACGTTCTTCTTGCTCCTTGGAAACTGGAAATAAGGCGTGACCGTGCTGCTTGGACAGACCTGATGTTTCCCAGGGGACCCCGTTCCGCCGGGGAGCCTAAGGAGTGCTGGTGGGGTTTGACCCCATGCCTGACCTGCCCCCGCCCGCCCTGAGCCACGCCCGTGGCCGCTGGTTCACTGATGGCAGCCTCGGTGTGCATTCAAACCATGGTCACATGGTGGGACTGATGAGCAAGGGGCAGAAGAGTCGGTGTTTTAGGACAGCAGCACAGGGCGTTCTGACCTACTCACAAAGCAGTTTCCTGAAACTGAGGGGAAGTTGAAGGCCACTTTGTAAGTGAACTTGGAAAATGTTTCCCAGGACAGCTCTGAAAGCTGAAGATATTTGGTTGTAAATCCATCAAAATAAAACCATTAAAATCCCCAGCACTGAAAGGGTAAGTGGTAGCAGTAGTTGAAATAGGATTATTCCTGTTCTCCACCAACAAGTGGCAAAGGGCATGAGAGATTCTTGGTTTTGAATCCAGGCTGCGTCACCTGTACGTGATGAGACCTTGGGCAGATTCTACCCTTTCTAAGCATCAGTTTCTTCATCAGTCAAAGGAGAATAAAAATCGTAAGCGAGGGTTGCTGTGAGGGGATGACGCGTGTGAGTGCTTAGTGTTCCTTGATCTTCAGCGACCCCGGGAGGGTGAGAAATCACTAACACTAACCCTCATCATTCACCGAGCGTCCGACATCAGCCAGCCTCGTGGTGCCTGCTGGGCGCACCCAGTCAGCCCTCAGGACGCAGGTTGCCCTGAGTGTAGACGGCATCCTGGGCTGTGCTCTGGGCCTCGCGCCTATGGGCGCCTGCTCTGTTCTTTTTTTTCACCGTATGGACCAGCCGAGTGAGCCCGAGGTTGCCCCTCAGATCTGAGGCTGCTCCTTGAACACACAGGCTTGCCGGTGTCCTGGGCGGTCATCTGGGCAGCCGGGATGCGTCACTGAACAAAGCAGACGGAAGGTCACATCGCACAGTGGGCTGGACCGGGTGGGCTCTGGGGGAAGCTGGTGCTACTGGGAGCAGTGGGCGGGGATTTTGTGCTTGGTGTTGTTTTAAACCAGGGGCACCCATCAGGATCACCTGGGGGAATTGTTAAAAAAAGAGAAGTCCAGGCTCTCCGGGCGGGCCCTCGCTTCCCCAGGAGATTCTGATGCTCAGGGAGTCGTGGGGTGCAGGTCCGGCTTCACTGACTTTGGTAAAGAACTTTGGCTCTGCCGCTTGAGAACTTTGGGCTCAAACCTGCCTTTGCCACTGAGTAGCTGTGTGATCTTGCACGGGCTGTTGGCTGTCTGCGCGGGGAAGGTACCACGGTGCCCGCTCCAGCTTTGAGGCTTTGTTGCACGCGGGGCCCTGGGGCAGTCCTGCCTGAGGGGGGCGGCCCCCGCGTGACTGCCCCGCGGAGGTGGTGGGGGCCCTGCGCTCGCGGTCACTGTCTGCCGGGGCGGGCAGCCCTCGGCACGGGGTCACAGGTCACAAGCTGTAGGGCGTGCTTTCCTTGTGAATGATAATGGACTTAGGCAGGAGTGTTCAGCTGTGTGTAACTAGCATAATCTTAGAATTAGGCAGGAGTGTTCAGCTCGCACATTAGCCTCATCTTAGAATTAAAACAGTCAGGATGGTCTGTAGGTCTAGGCATTGCCCTTTTCCCTTTTGGTTAAGTTTTTATTTAACAGGAACTTTGAAAACTGACATTCAGTTCTAAGTAAAGGTATAGATAATGGTTTAAGATTGTGAAAGAATGAACTGAGCACATAAAGTTTTAAAAACCAGAATGACCGAGGAATAGATAAATTGATGAGTGGAACTGAATAGAGAGCCCAGAAATAGACCCACACAAATATGCCGGCTAGATTTTGACAAAGGTGCAAAAGCAGTTTGATGGAGGAAGGACAGCTTTTTGAACAAATGGTGCGGGAGCAGTTTCCACAGGCAAAATGAAAGAAATGAACCTCGGTGGAAACCTCACACCTTGAACAGCAATTGATTTAAAATGGATCACAGATTGCAACATAAAATGTAAAACTGTAAAACTTTGGGATGAAGACACAGGAGAAAACCTTTGGGACCTGGGGCTACGCAGAGGCTTCTGAGACAGTCACACCAAAGCACTCTCCACGAAAAATAAAAGAGAAAGTGGACTCAATCAAGATTAAAAACTTACTTTCCTTTAAAGACCTGTTAGGAGCTGAAAAGACAAGCTACCGACCAGGAGAAACTGTTTGCAAACCCCATATCTGATAAAGGACTAGTGGAATGTCTAGAATAAAGACCTCTCAAAACTCAACAGTGAAAAGTCAAACAATCCAATTCGAAAGTTGGCAGAAAACAGAAACAGCTATTTTACCAGAGAGGAGACGTGGATGGTGAGTAAGCACGTGAAAAGACGCTCAGCAAGGGAAACGAGGCTAGGAGACAGCTAGACACAACAGGGACCCCTCCAGATGCCAGCAGGGCGCGGAGACCCCGGGCCTCTCGCCGCTGCTGGTAGGCGTGTAAGACGGGGCAGCAGCTCTGGAAACAGATCGGAAGGATTTCTCGAAGTTAAAATGTCCTCACCATGTGGCGCAGGAAGCACATTCCTGGGCACTTATCCCAGAGAAATGGAAACTCATGTTCACACAGAACCTCCACACGAATGTCCATGGCAGCTTTGTTTGTAATAACCAAACCTGCAAACACCCCGAAAGCCCCTGTCTGGGTGAAAGGTTAAACATGCGAGTGTGCCCCTAGGCACATGCTCGGGCCTGGCCGCCTGGGAGGTGTCAGCAGAGGCGTCTCCGAGGTCACACGCCCTATGCTCCCATCTCTGTGACATCCTCCGAGCGTCCGAGCAGTAGACGGGGAGCAGGTTAGTGGGTGCGGGGACGCGCCGGGGAGGGAGGGTGGGCGTGTCTGGGGGGCAGCACGACAGGCACACGCGGAGACTGGTGCGATCTGAACGAGGCCTGGGGTCGGTGCCAGCAGGGTCCCAGTGTCGCTTTCCCGCCCTCGGTGTCACGCTGCAGCTTACACGGGATTCCCAGGGGAGCAGAACCGGTGGGAGGGGTGTGTGTGGGGACAGCCAGTTCCTACTCTAAGGGGCTTCCCACGCGGAATTGGCTCACACGGCTATGGAGGCAGCCAAGCACGTGCGCAGGCTGTGTGGCAGGTGGACAGGCAGGGGGCATCGTCACCAGGTGGCACCCCATGGGCAAGAGCTGTTTGGAGTCTCCAGGATCAGGGGAAGCCTAAACTGCCTTTTATTATTACTTTTTTAAATATTTAATTTATTTATTTAGTTTGGCCGTGTCACACAGCATGTGAGATCTTAGTTCCCCAACCCGGGGTCGATCCTGTGCCCGCTGCAGTGGAAGCGCAGAGTCCTAACCACTGGACCGCCAGGGAAGCCCCTAAACTGCCTTTTAAAGCTCTCACCCGATCAGGCCAGGCCCACCCAGGGTGATCTGCCTCTCGAGTAATTTAACATCAACCAACTGGGACTTTCTATCACATCTGCAGGGCCCCTTCCCAGCAGCACTCAGAGTCGCGTCTGACTGGGTACCTGGGGCTGTGATTCGGCCTCGGCAGGACCCTGACGTGCTGTGACAGTTGCTCCGCACGGACGCTCAGGGTGACTACTGCTGTCTTCTTAATGTGATGTGGGTGTTCCATAATTTCTGAAAAACGAAACATTAAGTTGTACAATTTGAGGTTGACGTAATTGCATTAGTGGAAAGGTGTATTTTCTGTAATATTAATATTGGTATTTAAAAACAGATTCATTGCCCACTTAAATGTTTCCGTTATAATCTAAATACCGTCATCCATTAAAAAAAATCCCCTGATGAATAAGCTTTGGACAGCCCAATTTTACACTGTCCCTTTTGCTTTTTGAACTTTCATTCCCATTTCATTTCCTTCACAAAATTTTATCCTGTCAACCAGGCTGGTACACTCCTTTGCAACAGAAATACGGATAGAAATTGAAGCTGAAAAATGTATTTCCTGTAACCGTGAGGCCTGGAGGGTTAAAAAAAAAAGCTCTTCTGGATTGAGGTCTCATTACGGTTCTTAGTACACAGTTGAACAAAACAGGGTAAATTATTACCAGTTTATAGTTAACTCTTAACAATGCAGTATTGTGAATTTCCCCTTGAGATGGATGGGGCTTTAGTGTTAGTTAATTCCTGAATCTCTGGAGGGTTATGAGTAATCTATCGCTTAAAATGATGCAGGGTTCAATGTTGGTTCCATTTCTGTTTTCAGTTTTTATAGTTTGAAGTTCTGAGAAACTTTGTTTACATAGATAAATATGTGGGAGATGAAGGAGGTCCTCATTTCTTGCAGGTGTGTGCCAGCAATCTTAGTGGTCTGTCATCACAGATTACTTTGATTATCTGTGAGCTGAAACACTAAGTAGGTCCTCCGTGTGCTTCGTTAGAGGCGAGTGGTAAGGAGTGACCCCAGCAGAGCGCCTGCTGTCTTATGTCTGGATGGACGGCGTGCCTGAATATGATTGCGGGGAGGCTTTGTGAAAGGGAACAACCACATTGGCCAGAGGTGCTCTCCTGGGGCATCATCTTTAGGACATAGAACGTTCTGGAAGGAGGGCACCTGGGAATTGAGGCCCTGCGGGGTCTGTACACCCAGGGACCCCCGACGGTCGGGCGTCCCGAGGCTCCCTGTGCTCCAGCTTGAAGCTGGTTGTCTCAGACCAGCATTTCCTTGATCTTAAGGTCCTTTAGGAAACAGAGGGTATGTTCAGTCTAACGACTTTGCCGGATGTTGGCGTGAATCCATTTTAACCTGTTTATTTCCGGCAGACATCTCAGACCTTGAATGTGCTCACGTCCATCGTGATGTCCTGTCGGGGTGAGAGGGAACGCCTTTGTGTGGGTACCCTGTGTGTGACCTCGGTACCAAGTCAGAGGCCACCTGGTCACTTGTGGTGCCTGACCTGTGGGTAGGTGGTCAGGATTTGGTGGGTTATTTCAGGTGTCACTGATGATTAAGTAGCATGGCCGAGAAAATGATAATGCCTTTGAGTGGAATGCAGGTGATTATGCTTCTATTTTAGGAAAATACCCTGTGGTCCTGCCATTCACTTCAGCATGAAACGGTGCCATTTGTGCCTCTGATTTTGGGGACATTTAACAGGGTGTGGCTGGGACGGGGGGCTGGGTTCTCATGGGTGCTTTTGGGATCATGAGCTTTCCTCCTGTAAAATCAGGGTTTCCCCGAGTTGGTTTTTGGAGAGTGAGATCCAGGCATGACACTGCTCTCAGGTAACACTGCTGTACATCTCGAGTGCCTGTTCTTTCTGCACAAAGCACGGCGGGAAGCGCTGAGGGCTGGAAGGTTAATGAGCAAAAAATCTCGACGACTGTTGTGCCTAGAGACGAGCCGTTGGCTCCTGTGTGTTTAAACACGTGTCTCAAAAAATAAATAAATAAATAAACACACGTCTCCCTCCGGGAAGAGCCCCCGGTGGGGCACAATTCTTTTGTAGCATCTTTTCCTTCGAAGCAAAGTCCCTGGACCCTTGGCTGTGGTTCCTGCACTGGCCCAGCAGAACCCAGAGGTCAGTGCCCGGCGGTTGCCCCGCAGCCCCTCCGCGGGTGTTCGCCCCTTTCTGTGCATGACACTCACATCCTGGGACGGAACTGATAAGCACAGTGGTCACGAAAGCCTAGATTTCAGATAGGAATTCGCTCGGATGCAGTGAGTAAGTCTCAAGCTGTTTTTCATGCAGACCTGCTCCTTCAGAAACCTTGCACAGTGACAGCTGTGACACCTCCGTCTCGTCTCTGTAAAGATGTAAATATTCCTAACCCGACTCTCCTGACAATGCCAGCAAGGAGCAGAGCTAGACACTCTCCATTAAGAAGCCCACCCCCGGCTCGCCTTTGCCCGGTGTCCCTTGTGCACGTTGCGCAGCCCTGCCGGGGCCTCCCCTCTGGAGCTCGGGGCGTGGGCGCTGACTTTTGATGACTCTGTGCTCTGACAATGAACGCTGTCGTGTTAAGGTCTTCTTTTTTCTGTGATTCTTTTGTTCCCTAGCGTCGTCCCCCAGACTACAGTAATTCTCAACAGTGATCGGCAGAACGCCGTTGTAGCCAAGATGGAAGACCCCCTGAGCGGCAGGGCGCCGGATCCCCTGGAAAATATCATTAGCAAGTCAGTAGCACGACACCCCACCTCTCACCGCCACCGCCGGGGCCCCGGGGACAGGGCGGCGTCCTGGGGCGCCCGTGTCGTTGGGCCCGGGGTTCTCCGCGGCCAGGGTCTGGGGAGGACGGCCCGGCCTGTGTCCACTGCCGCGTGTGCTGGCGGGAGGTGCCCTGTGTGCTCACCACGGTCCGCGGATCCCGTCCTCTCACCTCACTCCCATCTGTCTGTCTGTCTGTCTGTCCGAGCATGTCGGGTCGGCGACGCCCCCTCTGGTTGGCGAAGTGGTGGAGGTGTTTCGAGGTGGTGCCTTTTCCACTCCTTTTTCTTTGGAGACGCTTTGCCTGTATCCTGGGTCAGAGGCGGGAGTGCGTGGAGGGCACCGTCACCTCTCATGTGCTGGCGCCCCGCCGGCGTCGGCCTCACCGCGCTGCTTCCCGGCGAGTCTCACAGGCCCTCCTGCAGCCGGTCCCGCTTCTTCCTGGCTGTAGCCCGGGTTCCCCAGGGCCCCAGACCCCCAGGAGCCCGGCCGTGGACGCTCCGGGCCGAGGCCGTGGGCCGGCAGAGCAGCAGAGGGTCCGTGTGCCTCGTGCCCACGAGGGCGGAGTCGTGGCCAGGTCTGGAGCGTTTAGCCAGGTCCAGCCCCCAGGATGGAGCCCCCCAGGGTTTGCCTCGGCAAGCAGGGACCTCGCGCTACTTCCCCTTCCCCGTGCGCGGCAGCGTCTCGAAGGAAGTCGAAAAGGTCATTCAGAAGGCGGTAGCGTGTCTCCAGGTAATGGAGCACTTTTTCGAGCTGGCGGGAGTCCTGGTTTCCTGGCAGCGTCTTACTGTTCTGTGTCAGGGTCCCCTGTGGTGGTAAGACTATCCCCCAGGAGATCCTCAACTGGCTTTTTTCACCCACTCGAGTGGTTTCTGTCGGTGGGCTAGCTGGGAGTGAGAGCTGCGTCTTCACAGGCCGGGTCATTTCCAGGACATCTCTCGGGACGGAGTAGATCGGTGCAGTCAGTCTGGGTCTGCAGGCGTACTTTCTCTCACTCGGCCTTTCCTTTGACACGGCCTCAATCTCACCCTGATTCAGACGTCAGCATTTTGTAGGGTCACCTCCATGATGAGAAGGCAGCGTTCTAGGCCTTGGGTCACAGCGAGTTGTGATTTCACTTCTTTTGTGATGTAAACATTTTTTTAAACGTTTCAAGTTTCATACAGTTTCTTGGAGCCACAGACTGTTTCCTGCTATTAATCTGAGTAGAAAGAGCTGAGGGAAGGCTGGTGGCCCAGCGCGCGTGCAGAGGTAGCTTCTCTGAGACGCGAAGGGGAGAACGTCGGGGTACAGAACCGTCTCTGCGTGTTGCTGTGCTGCTCTCACCACACCGCTGGTGTCTCTGTTTCCCGCGCAGCGCGGTGCCCGGGCGTCGGCAGAACACCATCGTGGTGAAGGTGCCCGGTCAGGAGGACAGCCACAATGAGGACGGGGAGAGCGGGTCCGAGGCCAGCGACTCCGTCTCCAACTGTGGGCAGTCAGGAAGTCAGAGCATCGGCAGCAACGTCACCCTCATCACCCTGAACTCGGAAGGTGCGTCCTCGACGCTGCTCCTCTCCTCCGCGTGGACGGTAACGGGTGTGCCGCGGCTCCTGAGCAACTCGGGCTGAGACTGCGCGGGTCCGTGACACGTGGCCTGTTCACTAGTGGATGTGACAGCGTTGTACGGTCTGCACACGGGGGGCCGTGAATATGGGGGCGCTGCGTTCACGGGGGGCCCACTAGCAGTTACGTGTGGATCCCTGACCACATGGAGGGTCGAAACCCCCCACATTGTTCTGGGGTCAGCTGTAATTTTTTTCCCTGCTTTTTAGAAAAGTAATATATGTTGTTTTTGAAAGATGATAAGATATGAAAATGACAAAGACAGTACAAATAACCGGAGACATTCGTCATCCAGCGATCTCTAGAAATCTTCTGGGCTTTTTCTACGTTAACATACACGCTAGGTTTACGATTTTGTAACTCGCTTTTCCCCATTGCATAGTAGAAATCTCTCCACGTTAATACAGATTTACATAATCGTTTTCAGTCAGTTTTGCTTATTGAATCTGGTTCTGGAGGCTTTGTGATGATGGACAGCTGTAACTTGAGAGCTATCGGTCGGCTCACCTGTCTGACCACAGCTCTGTCCTCTGTCTCTGACGAGGGCCTCACGCACACTCAGAGGGGCTGCACGTCCAGGTTGAGTCCACGCTGCCCCTGCCCACTGTGATATAGGGGGAGCGTCCTCTCTCCTGCTGGGTCTGGGGGCCACTCTCACCTGGCTCTGGGTCCAGGTGGCGGCCTGGCATGCCCTCCAGAGGGTTCCTGCCGCCTGGCAGCTTTGTCCTTCTCTCGAGGGCCGAGTCGATGTTTCCCAAAACAGCGCGGAGAGAGAGGAGGGAACTCGGGCAGATGTACCATCGTGTCACCGAGTCCTCAAGCCTATAATTTGTTAACTAGGAAGGGCGGAGAGGTGTTTCTGCTTCTCCGTCTGAGTCATTGATTTTTCCTAAGAGCACAGTATAGATTTTTCTACGAAGATTTTCCCGTTAGACTTGTTACCACATCTGAAGCATTGAAAACATTTTCCTTAAAACGTCATTCACCTCTAACAAAAGTTGCTAGGGTTGAGATGGCACAGCAGGGCACAGAGAAAAAGCAAATTGGGCAACTTAGAAAAAAAATTGAGGTCTAATTTCCGTTCCATAAAACTGACCATTTTAAAGCAGACGTGCCGGTGGGCTTTAGTCCATTCACAGAGCGTGCATGTCACCCCTATCTAATTGCAGGGTATTTTTACCACCCCAAAGAGACGCCACAGCAGGACCCCCATGCTCCAGCCTCCAGCCCTGCCACCTCTGATCTGCTTCCTGTCTGTGGGGTTGCCTGTTGTGGACGTTTCATACGAGTGGAAGCACGTGGTGCCCTCCCTTTGTACGGGCACCAGTCCTTCATTCCTCTTTATGGCCAGATGGCGGCCCGTCTAAGTGTGTAGATAGGCCACACTTTGTTTATCCGTCACCCATCGATGGACGCTGGCGTTGTTCCCACTTTCTGACTGTCACAAACAGCGCTGCTCTGAACGTTTATGGGTGGGTTTTTGTGTGTGTTTTCATTTTTCTTGGGCTGATACCTGGGAGTGGAATTGCCGGGTCAGGGCAGCTCGTCTCTTTACTCATTAGACTTGAGGAGAAGAGGGGTGCTTCTGACTTCATCTTAGTGGATATCGAATGAAAATTACATCTGCAACAATTGCAGAGAAAGCTAATTGTTCTTATTCTTTTTCCATGTGGATTTTGGGTGAATACTCCTGTAGGTCTGGCTGTGTACTTTAGGCCTAGTTTGTTTGGTTTAAACGGCCTCAGCTCTGAAACATGACATTGGATAATTTGGGGGGAGTCTGGGGTTATCATAAGAACAAAAAAATGTCATCTTTTAAGTTTGTCTTCCCTAATGTGATCTGATTAATGTGAAATATATTTCAGGGGGGACTGCAGACTGACTCTAATGTGAGCTTACAAAAAGGGGTCAGAATTTGAGCTTATTAGTATTAAGATCTGTAGGGAAAAAGTACAGGTTTTCTGTGTGTCTGAGTGCAAGCTTGCTGCCACTGTCCTCGGGAAGGTGTCCCTCCCCACCCCCCACCCCCACCCCGCAGTTCTATGTCCTGAGAATGTCAGGTTGAGCTACCTCGGTTGGCACGGGGTTTGGGAAGATGGAACAGAGACCGCCGGTGTGTGCACGTAAATGTGGGCAAAAGAGCTAATCTGCAAACGTCTCGCACTGGCCTGTAGTGGCGTCATGTGGCCAACATCCTGTGACATTTATGCAGCACTGAGAGTCGGATTCGCTGCTTCCCTCCTGCGTCCTCCTGGGACCAGAATAGCTTGCTCGACTGGGGAGCGTCCAGTCAGCTAGTTCCTATCAGAGAAATGGGGATAAGATATAGGCGCTGAAGGGCTGGAGGCTCGGCCTTAGGTGGAGTCGTCTTACTTCCTGATAAGAGCCCAGGGCTGCACATAGACAGATGTTCTTCTCTTCTTATAAAAGTATTTCTGTGCCTGATTGCAGAGAACCACAGAGTTTCAGAATGGCTATTTCTTAAGAAGTCCGCATTGTCTGCACGAATTGGCATGCCGTCCCCTAGCAGATCTTTATTATACTGCAGAGGTGCCAGGGGATTTACCCGTGCGTTAATCGGCAGTTCTGGCTGTCACGGCACCACCTCCATTTGGATCAGAGAAACGCTGACTGTGGGAAGCAGTGAGCCGTAGGCTTCTTTCTTAGCTCTTGCCCTTCTCTTCCCTGGCACAAGGTCTTCGTTTACCCCGACCTTTGGTAAGTACTGAAAGTGTGTGGGGGTTCATCGTTCAAAGATTAAGCTGGTGAACTGAGTCAGAGAAACAAATAAGCCAAAATGGACCAAAAATGGGATCTGTTCATTAATGAAGGGATTTAGTTAGATTCTTAATAAAGAGTTTAAATTCCTGCTGTTTATGCATTTGATAATTCTTACAGAACTTGACTAATCCTGCATGTAAAATGTTTGGTACTTGCCTTTAATAGGGAAGTACTTCTGTTATAATTGAATTATTGTCAGAAATCAGCCTTGTGTATGTTGCAAAGCCCCGAGTCAGTGAAATGATTTATACGCACATATTTGTGATGTGCTGGGGTGGGGGGCGGCAGGGCAGGGAGATAAAGTCTGGGAGGAGCAGGTGATTCGGGAGGGTTGTCAGGCACAGCAGGGGGCACCCCGGGGCATCTTCTCCGGGGTGTTGCTGGGCTGTGGGCTACGAAACAAGATCAGTACAAATAGCTGTGTTCACGAAACTGCAGCTGTACGTGTGCTGAGGAGGAAATTTAGCCAGAAACATTTCTTGAGAATTTGTTCACATAATTTATTTTACATGAACTTTTCTTAACACAAATCCTTTTTTTTTTTAAAGCTTTGTTTTGATGTGGACCATTTTTAAAGTCTTTATTGAATTTGTTACAATATTGGTTTTGTTTTATGTTCTGGATTTTTGGCCGCGAGGCATGTGGGATCTTAGCTCCCCGACCAGAGATCGTACCTGCACCCCCTGCATTGGAAGGCAAAGTCTTAACGACTGGACAGCCAGGGAAGTCGCTGCATAAATTCTTTGTGTATTTGGCAACACTAAAACGCATTTCAGCAGCCGTCATAAGTTGGCTGCTGACAAGAGCAGGGTTACGGAAGAGGATTAGTGTAACAGCGTCAGTGGGTCGTCTCTGTGCAGGACCCCGTAGTGAATGGTCACTGATCCCAGATCAGAGAAGAGTGGCTGGGGGGTGGCGTCACAGCGTCCCTCGCCGAGCCTCGGGTCGGCACGTGGGACCCAGCATAGGGACACCCAGTCTCTGCCCAGCGTGCCCGCTCTTCCCGCCAAATTCCTTGGACACCCGCTGTCGTCGCAGTTGAGCTCATGATGACTGTGCTTAGCGGGCGGGATTCCCCGGGAGAGGCTGGGCTCCGTCCCAGGTGTGGCCACGGGGTTCTGTGGGATGGGCCCAGCCTCGGGGGACGGAATCGGCTGCAGTGCCGGAGACGTTGTGTTTTCCCTTTCCCTGCAGCATTATCCTGTATGTAACCTAACCCTTCCGAATTCCCAGTTTAAAAACCCCAAATTGTCAGTCTGTCCATAGCTTAAAGATGTCACGTCAGTCCCAAAGAAGCAGAGGTGCTTGGGCTACAGGCACACAGTTTACTGTGTCTAAAGCCAGGAAGGCAAGCTGTCAGGTTCTGTGGTTGGTTGGAGTGTTAGCGATTCACTGCAGGTGTCACCCTTGAACGAGGCTCCCAGTCAGGGTGTAAACACCTTAATTCAGAAGGGCTCAGAGACAGGCGACAGCTTCTAAGGACGGAGTGTAATCCGTGCTGGGAGGCGGCCCACAGGGCCTGCTCTGGAAGGCCTCCTCGAGCCCCTTCCCGGGGCCACTTGGTCCCCCCGGCCCCCAGCCCGCACCTCACACGTGGAGAAGTTTGTAACCAGCTTGGGCAGCCTTTAGAAAAGCCCGATGGAAACTCAGCCTGATCCCTGCTCGGGGGCACGAGGTGTCCTCGGAGGCTGGCCCGGAGGTGCTGGAGCCGGCCTCGAGGACCTGACCTCATGTGACCCCTGGGCTGTGTGTGGACACCCCGTTCACCCCAGAGCCTGCGTCATCACCATCCCTTGGGTGGAGACTGAAACGCCTCCCTGGTGGTCCCCTCTCCTGGCTGCAGAGACCGAGCCTGTTGTGAGTGACCGCTGAGGGGGACCGGCGCCCGGGGCGTCTGGGAGCCGAGGCAGCAAGTGTCCGAGTGGCCCATCCTGGGGGCCCTTCCCTCCATCACAGCTGCCCGCATAGGACTTAGAGGCTTCTGGGGCCCCCTGGACGGAACAGCGGCGTCTTTGGAGAGAGCCCGGCCGCTGGGTTGGGCTTGGTTCCGGGGTGGCATTTGGAGTGCCTGGTGACCTCCCAGCCTGCACGAGACGTGTGCAGGGCACGCAGGCTGCTGTCGGAGGGCTCGCAGTGTGCCCTTTGCTTTGGAGGAGTGGTGACGCCTTGTGTCGCGTTTTCTCAGAGTCCCTGAGTTGCGGTAAGGCATGTGAAGTCCTGGCACGTAGGAGGCGCGGAGTAGATACTGTCTTGTCTTTGCCCCACGCGATTAGCTCCATACTTGGGAGAGAGGGACGCCCACGCCTAGGCCCGGGCCCGGCCGAGTGGCTCGGAACCAAGGCTCCCTGGTGTCAGTGGGCGTGCTGGTGTGTGCATCAGCTACCTCGGGACGTGTGCCTGTGCGTGTGTGTGCGTGCATGTACGCACGTGTGTATTCCGTATATACACAGGTATGTATGCTTGCGTGTCAGCGGGTGGGGAGCAGGGGAGGCATGACACAGGCAGCTGCTTTTTCTCTTTGTCAAGTTGGCGACCCTGAGACTGTGGTCGTCCTTTTCATCTTGGGGCTTTCTCCTGTTCGTTTCATTTTCCTAGAACTAAAATAGACCCTCAAAAGAAATATTTGTATTCTGAACTGTTTGGTACGAAAGTTCAAGCTACTGCTGAAGGTTTTTCTTTGAATAGGTTTTTTAGAAATGTCAGTTAATTTAATTAAAGATTTAAATGATTGGAATAGAAAGCAAGTTTATTTTTCTTATAACCCAACTGGTAGTTTTTAAATAAAGCCACTAGAATCTATTGTTTCAGATGCCAAAACTGGACCAAGCTATTTCAGTAAAATAAATATATCCTTTCTGAATTGTCAAAAGGTGAATTTCTCAAATTTCTCAAATATTTATGTGGGCAGGTGCTCCGTCTTGTTTTGTATTTAAAAGACATGATTCATTGTCACTGGTGGGAAGCTGGGCCCAGGCTGGGCTCGGTCCGGTCAGAGGTGCCTTGGGGCTGAGTCAGCAGGTGTGGCCCGCGCACCTGGGTGAGCATTGTGCGCCCGAGCGTCTGGGCCAGGGAGCGCGGAGGTGCTGCCGTCTCCCGGGAGTGCCTCGATGGTGACCGTGCAGCCCTGGTCCTCCCTGCCCCCGGAGGGGCCCCCTGTTCCCACGGCAGTGGCTGTGTCGGTCAGACGTGCTGCAGGCTGTGTTTCTTGTCTGCCTAGCTCGGGCTTCTTGCTGGTCAGATGACCACACACCTGAGACTCCAGCATTAAGGAAGTTAGGTTGTAGACAGGTTATAAAATGCCTTCCAAAATTTTGAGGTGAGAAAGAAACTTTCTGGACAGTTCCCTATGTTACCAGAGATGTTTAAGCCATTATTTTCTGGAGTGATAGGGAGGGAAAATAGTTAATTTTTAGACTAATTTATTTTTTGGGGGGAGCAGTATTCCCTGAAATAATAACTCCTGTAGGAATTTAAAATGCCATCTTTCCTCCTCCAGAATGTCCTGGTAATACTCCTGGAGGCCCGTCTGCCAGCTCTGGGGCTGGGCGTTCGTTCGTGGCCACGTGTCAGCGGGGAGCTGGGCGAGGAAACAGCCCTCGCGGGCCCGCGGAGCCTGTCCCAGTGGCTACGCGCCCCCTCCCGCTCACGGTGGCCAGCCGGCCGCTTCCTCACTGAGCCCGTCGGGCCCTTTCCATGTTCTCGTCTGCAGCACGGCTCGCAGAGATCATCCATGAAGACTGGGGAGCTTCTGATCAGTCTGAGGATGATTATTCTTTACGTAAAAATGAGGCTTGGCTTTCCTTTGTGAACTTTTTCATTCATTTAACGTGGTGTTTTGCCTTCCTAAGAATTAAGTTTAATAGATGAGGTCGCTTTTTCGTTCCTTCCTCCTGGATCAGTTTGACAGTGTCTGCCTTTACCCATGTGTGCCCCCCGCTGTGTGCGTGGGATGGCGTGGCGTGGCCCCACCTTTCTCGGTTGTCGCTGGAGCTGGGAGGCTGAGGCTGTCCGGGGTGGCGTCTGCAAGGAGGGTGGCCCTTTCTCTGGTGCATCGCTGTTGGAGCAGTAGGGCCAGGTCTGGGGCTTGGACAGGTGGGGCGCTCCTTGCCCCGGCCGGAGAGACGAGGCCCCTTGCTGGGGGCTGGCAGGACTCTGTCCCTGCCCCCCAACCCCCAGCCCCGCAGCCTCTGGTTCTGTCGTGGTGCATGTGCGAGGGCTCTGGCGAACAGGGTGCTTCCGGGGTTGGGGAGCCGAGGAGGGGGCGCGTGTGCAGGCAGCCCCTGGGGAAGCCGGCTCTCCGTTGGAGTCAGTGGTGGAGAAGCCGAGCCAGCCTCCCTCTTGGACGGAACGGCCATCCCGCCACCTCCACGCACGCTCAGCGTCACTTTGATGAGACGTTGACTCACGGTTTGGAAAAGGATGCTGAGCTCCTGCCCAGCGTTTACTTTGCTTTAAAGATATTATGTAAACGCGGGAGCCGGCCTTGTAGAATTCATGATACTTGTTCCTGAGAAAAGCGCAAGGCTCTCTGGCCCCGTGGCGGTTGGGGTGGAGCCCGCAGCCCACTGTCCTTGTGCCCCATGCGGCGCCCCTCCCGCAGCGGCCTGCCCCTCCCCTCCCCTCCCACTCCCCTCCCTGTCCCTCCCTCTACTGGCTTCGTGGCTTGATGGCCGCAGGTGGAGGGAGGGTGGTCCTTCCACTCTGTTTGGTGTAATTAAGCCTGTGATTCTACACTCGCTGAGGGTTTAGATCCTGAGCACTAGACCCAGTGCCAGGCATAGAGTTGCCCAGTATCTGTAGGTAAACTAATGAACTCCCCAGGAGTTGGAGCCTTCTTGGCATTCCAGGGATGACTGAGAGCGCCTCTAGAAGTCGCTTCCTATCCACGTTTAGATCACGTGCCCACTAGCTTTCCTGTAGGCAGGTAAACGTAACAGGTGGCTGCCGGCGAGAAAACTGCACGTATCCGAGCCTGTGCTCGTAGCTCTCCCTCTTCACTTCTAAACCATCCGTGTTCCTTAGAAATGATTCTTCTGACCTATCTCTTATTCCGAGTTCCAAAAATCAGGTTTGTGATTTGTTCTCTGTCCTTAGCTAAAGTCAGGAGCTCAGCCTCCCCGGCCCTTCCAGCGGCCGCCCCGGCCCAGTGGTGACGCGGTCGTCCTGACGGGGTTGCAGAGCCTCGCCTGGCATCGGAGGACGTCGTGTGACTCAGGAGCCCGGCCGGGAGCGGCTGCCTGTGGCGTGGCAGGGCAGGGGGTGCGAGTCACAGACCGGCTGGCCTCTGGGCCTCGCGCTCTGCTCCAGGCCTGCGGCAAAGGCAGGCGGGGCTGGCTGCCCTCTGTGGGGCCTTCTTTGCGCATAGAGGCCAGAATGTAAATATCAGGACATTTCAAAACAAATCGCCTGAGAAATCTTAAAACAGTGATGACCCTGGCTGGGGCACGACTTAAAGGCCCGCTGGCCTCTGCAGGAAGCTGGGTCCCTCTTAGAGGTTCTAACTCTCCCCCTTATCGCCGCCACCCCCCACCCCTGCCCCAGCGCTGGTGCTTTCAGGGGCCGCCTCTCACACCTTAACTTGCCTCCACGTTAGGATCAGAAGGGAGCGTTTGGAAAGCGGCCAGGTGTCCAAGCAGAGTCAAGAGTTCTCTTGATTTGTGATCATAAGTGGAGTTTCCTTTTGCCAAAGGATAAGGCTTTTTAAAGTTGATGTTTGTTTGACAACCGTCAAGCCCTTTCACACACACGGTCAATCCTGCAACTCCTGGCAGGCTGTGACAGAGAGGGAGGCTGGGTGGGGGGCGCTGGCCCACTTGGTCAGGGTGTAGCCGGGAAGCCCAGTGCCCACTCTGTGCCTCCGAAATCGTCCCTCATCCCAGACGGAGCCGGCGGGGTGCCGGTGGGCTTGCAGACGGGGTCTCCCGCCTCTCCGCCTGGGCGGGAGGAGCGCCAGCTGCCCTCTTTCTCTCTGTGGGCCCCCTGCCTGTCCTGTGAACGCCCCGGGCTGCCTCGCTGGAGGTAGAGAGAGCGGGGGGAGTCGCTGGAGCTCACCGAGACCCCTCTCTCTTGCAGAGGACTACCCGAACGGGACGTGGCTGGGGGACGAGAACAACCCCGAGATGCGGGTGCGCTGTGCCATCATCCCCTCCGACATGCTGCACATCAGCACCAACTGCCGCACCGCCGAGAAGATGGCGCTCACGCTGCTGGACTACCTCTTCCACCGCGAGGTGCAGGCCGTCTCCAACCTCTCGGGCCAGGGCAAGCACGGCAAGAAGCAGCTCGACCCCCTGACCATCTACGGCATCCGCTGTAAGTGCGGCCGCCTGTGTCTGCCGCCACCCCCGTCCCGGTCGTGGGAAGGCTCCGCTGGCGGTGGGTGCATCGGGGCGGGACCCATGCTGTCAGGGGGAGGGGGCTCTGGGTCGGATCTGGTCACGGAGCCAGGAGAGGAGTTTGTGGATTGAACGTTTCCTTTAGGAAGGGCTGCCCAGGGCCTGGCCTGCGGCAAAGACACCGGGGAGTGGGGGCCTTTCAGACCCTGGCCTCCCCTGACCTGGGGCCGCCCTCGAGGAGGGAGGAGGGGTAGAGCCGAGCCTTCCCTACCCTCCGTTGACAGCGGCCTCTCCTGGGCTTCCCAGGGGCACAGGCAGGCCACCTGCCTCATCCCTGTCCCAGAGGGCTGGGGTTCTGGGCTGCCCTCGCTGGTGGTGGCCGGGGACCTCGTCATGCTGAGCTGGATCCCCCGCGTGCTGTGAGGGTGGCGCAGGCTGGAGTCTGTCGTGACGGCATCGTCTGGGTGACATCTGGAAGGGGTGCGGCCTGCCCGCTTCCTTCTCGCCAGCACCTGCTGGCCTGATCTCACCTGAGAGCCCGCCCGACCCAGAAGGTGTTCGACACGGCTTACGACAAAGACACAAAAGAAGCAAGTAGGCTTCCAGCAGAAGGGTTAGGTGGCCACGTCTGAAAAACCTGGTGCTGGAGAGCCGCTGCGGCTGGCGTGAAATTTAAATCTAAGTTAGCAAGACAGAATGGAAAACAGATTACCCAGAGTTCACCATCTCACAATAGAGAAGGGGTGCCATCCTGCCCGGGGGAGCTCGTTCCTCACACAGAGCTCTGACGGCGATCCCCGGGCCTTTGGGTGAGGGGCGGTGAGAAGCAGGGAGAGGAGCTCTCCAGGAGCCTTCACGCACAGGGCGGAGAGGTCTTTCCTGCGTCTGCACGCCGACCTTGGTGGAAGCTGGGGTGTGGTCTGGCTGCAGGTTTTCCTGACAGGTACTCAGCAGGGCGTCTGGTCCCTGCCTCACCCCAGGGGGCTCATCCTCCTGGTCCCCAGCTCATGGCCCCGGCCATTCCGAGTCCCCGTGTGTGTCTCGGAGCCTGGGAATCATGTGGGGTGGCTCCTGAGAACCCACCCGTGGGACACGCTGAGGTCAGCCCTCGGAGGGGAAGAAAGCCGGGCACGGTGGGCAGAGCCCGGGCCAACTGACAGATGCGTAAGGACTTTGCCGTCCGTGTTCTAGGCTTTGTGAGGCCTGGGTCGTGCCTACCTGGCTCTGAAAGCAGCCGTTCTCACAACGCGGACCGATGGGCGTGACCGTGTTCCAAAAGAATGTTGCTTTCGTGGCAGGCAGCGTCCCCGCTCTAGGGCACGGTGCCAGCCGGGACCCTCACAGCGCGCTGGCTGATGCCAGGGCTTCTGGAAGCGTGAGCCGGAATGTCAGGCTTGGCCTGAGGGTCACCTGGGGGCCGCCATGGCTGCTGCGTGTTGCAGGGTCACCGGTTCTCTAGGCAGCGGGTGGTAGGTTTACTGCCCCGAGCTTCTGAGTTACAAGCCGGGTGGTCGTGCTTACAGTGGAGCCAGCGGTGGGCTGGAGAGTGTTTTGGTGCGAGGCCGGCCTGCCTGCGTTCTCTCGGAGGCTCCTGTGCCTGGGAGAAGGGTGGGGGGTGTCTGGGGGCTGGCTGGGAGCCGTGCGGACAGCTGCTGTGTGTAAGCAGCCCAAATCGCCCTGTACATTTAGCGTACAGTTTTTTCTTTTTTTTTTTTTTCTTCTAATTTTTTGGTCTCGCCATGCAGCATGTGGGACCTTAGGTCCCCAGCCAGTGATCGAACCCGTGCCTTCTGCATTGGAAGCGCGGAGTCTTAACCACTGGACCGCCAGGGAAGTCCCTACAGTTTCTTTTTCAGGCAGGGGAAGCCTGTGGGTGTCCTTAAAATAGAGGAATTCCTGACCCAGAGAATGTACGTTTGCCACCACCAGCCACGCCCACCTTGCTGTGGACAAGGCTGGACTTAACATTTCTCTTTTCTGATTGTCAGAAGTATTTTCCTCCCTTTCTTTTTTAAGGGAAAAAAATCAGCATTTTGAAACACATAGGCACTTCTTCTAGCAAGGGAACAAGGTTACTGAGGGAGAGAGAAGTCGTGCGGTATGCCACCTTCTTCAGGGTTCCCAAGGGTTGACGGGCCTCCCAGAAATTTGGATAAGCAGCCGTGTAGCTTGTGTGCTCTGTGTAAAAGTAGATCATTATTGTAACTTTAAAAAAATTGGCCATGCTTTCATAAGGCATATGACCTAAGAATGTAGCAGTTGCCTTTTTCCCCCTCGAATTGAGAATGTTATAGCCTTAGTCCTTAGGGTTTTTACCGGTGGGTCACATAGGCGTCTGCTTAGGCTGCGGGACACGCCTGGCTGATCTGATGAGACCAGAGGTGAGGTGGACGCGCTCCCCAGCGTCGACAGGTCCTTGAAGACGTCTGTGAGCGGGGCGCCGACGTGGTGAGATCCCACGAGCCCCCCAGCAGCTTGGGCACAGATGGAGGAGTCACGTGTCCACGGAGGAGTGTCGTCGGGTCAGTCCCCCGGGGCAGACGGTGTTGCTGCCGGGGCTTCACTCGCGTGCGGCGGGCTGCCTGAGTGGCCCGGGGCTGCCGTACCGAGCTCCGCCGACAACACGGTGCCCTGTCCGGGTCTGGGGCCACGAGGCTGAGGCCACGGCGCCGGCAGGGCCACGCTGCCTCGGAGGGCTGCGGAGGAGTGTGTCTTGCCTCTGGCGGAGGCCCACAGCTTGTGGCCTTCGTGGGCTGTAGCAGCGTAGCTCCAGTCTCTGTGGCCGTCGTCACGCGGCCATCTGCTCCTGTGTGCGTCTGTGTCTCCTCTCCTCCTGAGGGCAGCAGTCATCCTGCACTTAGAGCGCACTGCACTCCAGTGTGACTGCATCTGCAGTTACTTAATCCTGTCTGCAGGGACCCTGTGTCCAAGGGAGGTCACGCTCCCAGGTCCTGGAACGGACATGAATTCTGGGGGACACTTCAGCACAGTACGCAGGGCCTGGGTTCTTTGGAACCTGGGCGATCAGGGTCCTCTGGGCCCAGCATGTGTCTCTGGGAGCTGGGAGGAAGTCATGGTCATTGTGGGCTGGTGGCGGGGCGGAGCCTGTGAGAACGGAGGCGAGTGGGCGCCCCGGCTCACAGTCACCTTGGAGCGGCCGACCGCGGCCCCCGGGCTCTCCTCATGCACCGAGGAGCGGCGTCACTCACGGTGCCGTGCCCAGCGCCTGGGGCTCCCCTGTGTGGGGAGAGGGGGCCAGCCTGGCTCTGTGGCCGGGACGCTGGACCCCGCGGTACCCACACGGGAGCTGAGACCGTCACTTGAAGAAGTCAGTTGCCAGCGCTCAGGTTTCTGCTTCCCTCTCCCTGGAACTTGAGGCTATGTTAGCAGTGCCCTGGTTTTCATTCCTTTGTGACCGATAAGCCCACCCCACGCCCCTCCCCAAGGACACAGGATTACAAGCCCTGTGCCTTTTATCTTGTCTGTCCTTCCTGTGGTGCATCTCAGCCCCTCGTGGGGCTCACATGAGAGCCGGGAACCACCAGTGTCAGCGATGGGCGTTCTGTAAAGGGGGAGGTGGCCAGCAGGGACGGGACGCCGCTCAGATCTTCGGGGGGCGCCCAGGCAGCACTTGGGAGCAGCACAGGGCCTGCCCGCTGCTTCGTCTCCCCGGGCTGCTGGGGGGCTACGTGGCTCGTCTGCGGAGGAGACTGTGTCCAGGCCGCCGGGGGGGTGCCGCCACCTCCTCCCCGGCTCCCGAGCGTCCCGGCCGGGCGCCCGCTGCTCTCCGGGCAGAGGGAGGCGCTGCTGGGCTTTCTGTGGCCGTTTCTTCACCACTTGGGTGGGCGCCGGAGGCCTGAATTTTAAGGCTGGTTCTCACTCCTCACTGATAACTCGGTTTGGAGCTGAAGTGAGGAGATTGACTTCTTAGAGCTGAAGTGAGGAGATTGACTTCTTACTTCATGAGGTTTTCTTAGGAGCATCAAATGACTGGAGATAAAATGCTTCAACAAGTGTGAAATACCAGTTAATTCAAAGTAATCTTTTTATCACTCATTGTAAGAGGTTCCTCCTCCTTTCACTCAGCTGAGGTTGCTCAGGGCTGGCAGAAAAGTTGAACGCCTTTAGCAAAGTCAGAGGAAGCCCACCCATGAGGCTCCTGGGGCGGAGCCGAGCCCCCTGTGCCCTCCTGCACCACGCTCTCGGTGGGGGAGGCATTGGTGCTGCTGGCGCCTTCCTTAGTGTTTCCTGGCAGCCTTCACGGGGGCATTGGCCATCGAGCTGGAGTCTTGAGTCACTGTTGGAAGGAACTATGTAATAAGATGTCTTAGAAGAATTTTAAAATGGCTAATGCAGAACTCTACGAATGTACGTTTTTTCTTCGAAGGATGTAAGCCAGGTTTTGAACTGGCAGATTGGTTTTTACAAAGTTGAATTTAAGTATTAATGTTTTCGCTCATTTCTTATGTTTGTGTGCCCACGTGTGTGTTGTATATATTCTCTTCTATTACTAACAAGCTTTGGAATTTTGCATGATCTCATTAATCCCTAGAGGCATTCGGAAGGTGTTTTTCTTGTGTGGGAAGGCAAGAGGGGATCTGAGGGTGGTCTGCAGGGCGCCCTTCTTTATTGGAGCAGGTACCTAATGAGGTGGTTGGATACGTGTGGTCACCACTTCTTTGCCTGTATTTGGGCTCCTCTGTAGCTGTAGTGGGTAGTTGGCTCCTCCTGTGACTGTACAGCTGTACTTAGTGGTCGGGTCCCCTTGTGACTATACGGTTCTTGTTCTCATAGTTGGGCTCAGTCAGTATTTGAGTTCTGTGGTAACTACAGTTGGTAGTTGGGTTCTCTTGTCACTCAAGTGGGTAACTGGCCGGAACTTTGTGAGCCCCAGCCTGCATCTAGAGCCGTACCCGGCATGGAGCCGTCTCAGTAAATATTGCGATGACTCCAGTTAGTTTAGAGATGACCTGAAAACCAGCAAAGAGGTGCCACCTCCTTATGTGCTTCCTTTTCTGCAGGAGGACAAAGTGGGGCTGAGACGTCACCTTGCAGTTCATCTTCTCTCTGATCCTGTAAACCCTGCCCCTCCTTAACTCAGTTTCTTTTTATCAAGGTGACAGACATTTTGGTTGTCATTCTGTTTGGAGTCAAAAATGCCTTAGGCTTAGGTTCACAAAAAAGTTAAGTGTCTTTCCAAGACAAAAGAAACTTAATACAGTAGTTAAGAAAACAAAGACTTCCTTTGTTTTGATTATTCCTAGGGTCTGTGCTCTCCACAGAGCAGAGTTTAGGGATTGGGTCTCAAATGATCTCTCAGCAGACGCTCCAAACTGGATGCTCTTCGTAACCAAAACAGCAAGTTTTCCAGCTGAATCTTTTTATTATTAAATTTTTGAATTTCATCCATTTATTTTCCCGTTAATCTGCGAAGCTTCATGACCAGCTAGAAAGGAGGTCACCCTGTTGAAAAGCATTTTTTGTGGTTCCTGTGTTCCTGACCATTACTCCCTGTTGATTCAGCACAAGGAAGAGGTGAAGTGGTCCAGTGAGAGGTGGGCGGGCTGGCAGGGAGGGGTCTCCATTTGCCACGCGGTTTCCTCCTTGCTGGTAAGGGGTCTCAGCTGCCCACATCACGCACTGAGAGCTCGCCGTAACGCAGGGGCGGACAGCGTGGGTGCCAGAGGGCTGCGCCGCCCTCTGCGGCCAGCGGTTCAGTGGAGGTGATGCCCACTCGGCTGGACTGGGTATGCGGTGGGGGCCCCAGGGAGTGGATTATGTCCGCCCTTAGGGAGTTTCATTCTGATGGAGGGAGGCAGATGGAGAGGCAAGGGAAGTTCCGCAAGCCTCAGACTCAAGTAGCAGTGGAAGAAAGTCTTCAGAAGAGTTGTAACCAGCATTTAGGCAACAAATGCGTAAGCATCTGTCATGCGCCTGGACATTCTGGGCTCTCGGCAGGCGTGGATGAGGAGAGCAAAGATCCCTGTGTTTGTGGGGGAGGCGGAGTAAACGCCATCAGTATCTAAGTTCTCCGAAGTGTTAGAGCGCCGGGACAGGGGTGGCGGTGGGAGGACCCTGGGGTGAAGTGGGCCGGTTGAGGGGAGGATTCCTGCGCTCACGCTGGAGCCGAGACTTGAGAGGCGGGAAGGAGGCAGCCAGGCAGGCCTGAGCAAGGAGGAACGAGCTGGCGTCCCGTCTCGGCCTCAGGACCTGAGCGGCCGCGCGTGAAACCAGGGTGGACAGTTGGGGCGCAGGGCCTCCAGGACGCTTGTGGGAACCCTCACCTCCAGCTTGTTGCCCGACTCCATCTGGTGGGGGTGGATCACATCAGACAGGTTAAAGCTGAATAAATGAAAAGCGATCATCGCACCCGACAGGTAGGCCTGAGGCGGCTCTCGCCCGTCACGCTTCCTGTTGGCGCTGCGCCCTGACCGCCGGCCGCGCGGAAGGCCCGCGCCTCACAGAGCCTCCCCTCGGGTGTGTTCTTGCAGGTCACCTCTTCTATAAATTTGGGATCACAGAATCCGACTGGTATCGAATCAAACAGAGCATCGACTCCAAGTGTCGGACGGCCTGGCGGCGAAAACAGCGAGGCCAGAGCCTGGCCGTCAAGAGCTTCTCCAGGAGAACCCCGTCCTCGTCCTCGTACGGCGCCTCAGGTACGACGCGGGGCGGCCCAGGCAGGTGGCCCCGGGGGCGGTCAGTGCGAGAACCGTGGTTCTGTGCCCGCACGTGCCCTGTGAGAGGCGGGGAGCCTCGGCCGGACCCCGAGAGGCTTGCGTGGCAGTTGTCTAGGTGGAGGGCATCCTGGGCTCAGCTGCAGCGGCAGGAGCCGGGCCAGGACCACCTCGGACGCCGCCCTGCGCGCTGCTCCCTCTGCCTGGGGGGTCAGCACGTCGCTGGCTCGCTGTCACTGTCACCATCTGCGTGGCGCCTGCAGGTGAAGGCTGGGGTGAAGCCTAAGTCGTGCTCGTTACTGCCGTGGGGAGGACGCAGCCTCGGTTATACTCATCCTCAAGATCACGGGAAGCTCTTAGGCTTTCTTTTCAGGCATTGAAAGGACAGCTGGGAAAGTTCGCCAGGAGTGACAAGGAGACCAGCATCGCTTGTCACCGAAGATGTCTCAAAACGTTGTAACGGAAATGGTTTTTTAACTCCTGCGGACGCTCCCTTGCCAGTGGCTCTCAGGACCTGAGCCCTGACCGGGGTCGGGACCGGGATTCAGGGTCAACAGTGGGCAGGGTGGGCGGAACTCTCGTTCTGGAAACGCTGCGGTGACAAACCAGGTCACCTGGAGTCCTCGCAGGGTTATGAATCTGTCTGAGCCAGACCGCAGGAAGCGGTTTTCCTCGGTGGTTTGGTGGTTATCGGACACTTGGCCTTAACTTGCCATGTGAATCATGCAAGCTGGGGGTGGCCGACTCTCGTGGGCCAGACAGGTCATGCCCCGAGCAGAGCTTCTGTGCGGGGCCTGCATTGAAGAGTCTCTCAGTGAGGAGTCTGGCCTTTCTGTCACCACCAGGATTCTGTCATGGGAACTTAGGTAGCAGTTGGGGGCCCGCTGGGGGTGGCTCCTTGCTGAACCGGACTGGCTCTGTGGTCCTAAGAGGGTAGGCGTGGGGGCTGTGGCTCCAGGGATGCAGGTTTCATCGTGGCCGGGGATCTGCCGTCTTACCCCGGGGCCGCCTGGCCAGCACGGCCGTGCTCAGTGCCGGTCCCCATCAGATGAGGTGGGCTGTGGAACCCGCGTCCCCACCTCTGGAGGTGCCCGGGACACGTGACGAGCTGACTTGCAGGTGGGCCGCTCGGGATCGTGTTCAGTTCAGATCCTGCCTCTGGGCGGTGGTCTGAGGCTCAGCGTTGCCAGCCAGCACCTGCGTGAGGCCCCGAGCCTGTCCGGACCACGTTGGAGCAGGAGGGTGCTGGGTCCTGAAGCTGTGCTTGGGCTGCTGGGCCGGCCACCTTGCATCCGCTTCTGACCTTGTGGTTGGGGACTCAGGTGGCCTTTGCCCCTCAGGTCTGATCTCCATCACGGGCTGGTGATGTCATGCTTTGTCTTTACCCTCGCTCACTTGTTGTTTGTTTTTCTTCCAGTTATTAGTGTTTCTTTCAGTTGAATGACAGTAATTCAGTTTAATGGTAGTCATGTGTCTTCAGTTCCTCTGTTTTTCTGTCCATAAACACATCAGGGTTCCTTCTAAGAGGCTGTGGGTTTGGTTTTGGTTTTGGTTTTCTTTTTCTTTTTGGCCGCGTTGGGTCTTCGTTGCTGTGCGTGGGCTTTCTCTAGTTGAGGCGAGCGGGGGCTACTCTTCGTTGCGGTGCATGGGCTTCTCATTGCGGTGGCTTCTCTTGCTGCAGAGCACGGACTCTAGGCGCGCGGGCTTCAGTAGTTGTGGCACACGGGCTCAGTAGTTGTGGCGCACGGGTTTAGTTGGCAGGCGGATTCTTAACCACTGAACCACCAGGGAGGTCCCCAGGCTGTGGGTCTGAGCAACTCTCAGTGCTGCTGTTGGTCCCGTGGCCTCTTGCGGGTGGCGAATGGCCACCATGAGGGGCTCTTCAGTGCCGTGGGCGGGCAGGTGCTGAGCCTCAGGACGTGTGGCTCAGAATGGACTCTGGCCGGCCCCAGTGGCTTGGGAAGGTCCGCAGGCTCCAGCAGCACCGTCCATGGCCAGAGTGATGGGTGCTTTCTCAGGAGCAGGGGGCCCTCTGTGTCGTCCTGATGGGCCAGCTGCCTTCTGGGCCTCGGAGGACGGACGCCGTGGTGCCACCCGGCACCTTGCTGCCTCCGCCCATCCGGTCTCTGTGCCTGGGTTGTGCAGCAGGGGGCACCGCGTCGGGGCGGGGGTCAAGGTGCGCCTTTTTAAGGAGCACTTGAGGGAGACTGACACTGTCGCACCCGCTTTGCCTCAGGTGCTGCGTGTCTGGGAAGCACGTGGGGTGAGTTCCGGGCTCTGGGACCGGTCTGGACTGCTATCGGGCCGTCTGCTGGAAGCCAGAGGGCGGCCCCTCCTCGGGCGCTGGAGCCCTGGGAGTTTTGAGGGAAACACGGACCATGTTCTTCTTTTATCAAACTCTTTTGGAAGTACGTTGTTCTGTAACTTTCTGTTGACTGGATATTCTTCTACTTTAACGTATTGCCTACTTGGCCCAAACTCGATACAGCACAGGGTGCTTGGTTAAAGGGCCTCTGGGATGTCGTCCTTGTTCTTCCTGCGGACTCGTGGCCTGACCCAGCGAATCTGGTCCTTAAGACTATTCTGGTGACAGACATAATCCAGGAACATGTAATTTAGCCAGGATTCCGTTAATTTGGAATTGGTAGTAATTCCAGCTGGAGTTGTCGTGTTCTCTTTTGAGGTATCAGCAGACAAATGCTACAAGGGAGATTCTGAGCCGAGGCTGGTGTATTTAAAGCTGAATTAGTACTGCCAATTTGAACACAGACCACAACATCACTGGTTTTCAAGGGATTTTTAAAATATCAGTTTATTAAAACGTTTGTGTCTCACACTGCTGTCTGGCCACACCACGTGAACTTTCATATGTGCTTGAGTTTAAGGTGGCTGCGTTTTACTGTGTGAACCTCCGCCCCAGCGCTTTTCCCCACAGCTCTCACTGGGAAGCACCCGGGTAGGGCCCAGAACGTTAGGGTCGCAGAGAACCAGCTCCTGACTGTGCGTCTCTCTGGACATGGGGGAGCGCGGCCAGTGGGGCGAGGCCTTCGAGGGGCTGCCCTTTCCGTGTCACTGCCGGGGGCCGTGGTCCTCCCTCGGCGTGAGTCCTTGCCTGGGGTCACTTGCCGTATCTCTTGGATTATTCTTGACCACAAGCAAGTAACAGATGCACTTTTTTGCACTGCACTTTGATATCGGTATTGATTGTAAAACATAGATTTAAATTGGTCTTCACGTTGCGTAATTAGAGGGAGCTATTGATGACGTGGTAAATTCAATAACTTGAATTTTGTAAGGATTAACATCTTAACACTGTTTTATTGTAACTTTTTAAAAGGCAGCCAGTGGAATCTATACCATGTCAATTTGTTACCCACCATTAAGCTATTAAAAAATGCATGAAAATTCTTTTCTTCAAGAATCAGACATTTTATATCTTTTTCCTCTTTCCATTCATATCAGCATTCTACTTCTCACAGAATTTCATTCTAATGTAATATGTTTTTATCTTTAGAAGTCTTTTTGAGTAATCCATTCTTTAGAACAAAAATATGTATATACATTGAAAATTAAAAAAAATTTTTTTTTCTGAGTCCTAACATTCTAAGTGTATAAGAAAATTCTTCTGATTGAGATAGTATTACAGTTAAAAGTAATACAGAACACATGAAAACAAACCTATCTCATTCTGGGTTAAACATGGAAAGTAAACTTTTATTGGAAGTGTTCCTTTAATTGAGTGGATGGAGCTTTTCTCCCAAGTTAGTTTTTTGTTTGTTTGTCTGTTTATTTACTTTTGGCCGCGTTGGGTCTTCGTTGCTGCGCGCAGGCTTTCTCTAGTTGTGACTAGTGGGGGCTACTCTTCGTTGCGATGCGCGGGCTTCTCATTGTGGTGGCTTCTCTTTGTTGCGGAGCACGGGCTCTAGGCACGTGGGCTTCAGTAGTGGTGGCACATGGGCTCCGTAGCTATGGCTCCTGGGCTCTAGAGCACAGGCTCAGTAGTTGTGGCTCAAGGGCTTAGTTGCTCCGCGGCATGTGGGATCTTCCTGGGCCAGGGCTCGAACCCGTGTCCCCTGCATTGGCAGGCGGATTCTTAACCATTGCGCCACCAGGGAAGTCCCTCCCCCCCCCAAGTTAGTTTAATTATCCATGGACTTACCTTGCGCTGGTCTGACACAGAGTTTAGTATGCACTTTGTTCCTGTTTTTCGTTCTCCATTTTTGTCGCTACATCTGAGGAGCTTCAGTTACGTAGTGGGTGGGAACCGTCTGTGTCTGCGGGTCATCGGGTCTTTAGATACTGACTACAGGTGAGAAAGCCCCGCTGTCTAACAGCTGTGGCTCACGATGCTGCACACTGGAAGTCCAGGAACGAAGGCTCTCCCTTCATCTCCGGGGGCAGTGTGGCTGGGCGGAGAGGGAGGCATAGGTGGGCTCGGCCCCAGGCTGGCAGCTCAGGCTCGTGTGCATCTCCCCGCAGAGACCATGATGAGCACGCCGCCGCCCGCCAGTGAGCTGCAGCAGCCCCCGCCTCAGGCCCTGCACTACGCCCTGGCCAACGCGCAGCAGGTCCAGATCCACCAGATCGGGGAGGACGGACAGGTCCAAGTAGTATGTACTTCTCGCCAGTTTGCCTTTGCGAGTGGAAGGGGAGGGCACGGCTGGGAAGCGGGGGGAGGGGCGCCACGACCAGCTTTCCCTGCACTTCTGGATCCCGCTGACACCTTGGGATGGGGTCCAAGTAGAAATAGTTAGGGTAGGCCTCCTACGTCTCGTAGACCTCTCTGCCGGCCCCTCGCGGCTCCCCTGCCTGTGCACTCTGCCTGTCCTCCTGGGAGACATCGAGATGTATCATAGATATTTTCTCCATTCAGAGGCATGGGCACCCTTTACTGAGGGGAGAAGAATAACTTCGTTCTGGGGCCAGCGGAGAGAGCTGGTGGCCTTAGTCATTGTGTAGTTTCCTTCGATTGTGTGACGAGTCGCCCTTGTGCGCTGCTGGCCCAGGTGGACGTTCCTCCCGACCCTTCGTGGGAGAGCGGGGCAGGAACTTTCAGGGGATCCTGGGGATGCTTTAGTCACCCAGCCTCCTCACCGTGGGCCTCGTTGCAGGGCTGCCTCCTGGAGACCTGGTTCTGACCCAGGCGGCCTTGGTTTGCTGCTGCACTCAGCACGCCGTCTGGAAAGGGAGGGCTTCCCGAGAGCACTGAGGAGGATTGTGAAGAGTCCTTCTTCTTCCAGGGGAGACGGAGCAGTTATAAACAGTGATTCTTTGTTTAGCTGACAGTCACAAAAGCAGTTACTCTGATCTCGTTAGTAAGGAAGCTCTTTGAAAGAATTCCAGAATAGATAACTGTGATACAGGGTTTACATAGATGTAGTCAAATGAAAGCAATAGAAAATTCAACAGTAGTTTATTTTCAGGTCCATTTGATTAAGGTAGAATTTTAAATAAGATAATGGATATTCATTTCATTGAGCTAAGTTAAGATTTACAGGAATTATTTGTCTGCCTGTATCTACAAACACAAATGCATTTTAGTTGGAGTCTGATACTTTGGAAACACGTTTACTGTTTACTTCAGCTGTTTAAATCGTCACGTGTTTCTTTGCTTTAAAAAGCGTTGGCTGATGTGTTTTCCGTGTAGACACGTGTACAGCTGCCCCCCACCCTCCTAGTCATGCTGCTGTGTAGCGTCCAGCACCCCCAGGTCACTGGGGACCCTGTCTGAAAATCCATGAGGTTCCTGGTCCCTCTGAGTTGATAGTACAATTTTAAAAAAAAAAACAAAAAACTTGTCAGTTTAGTTTTCTGGAAAATTGTGGTTTCTCCTTTTTCCTGTATGACCTTCACATTCTTAAATTTGCCTGTTTAGTAACATTTAAAGATTTAACAGATTTTTCCTAGGCCTCATTGCCCCTTTAAGAATTACTGCAAAGTATTCTGCGTTATGTCCTTAAAGTAGAACTTCAAGAGGGTGTTTAGTAAGCTCGCACCATGCCTGTGTGATACTGGCCACTCAGGCCTTAGCTGTCTTTCCTTGAACGGCGAGTGGAGAATCAGGAACAAACGTTTCGGAGAGCGTTTCTTGTTTCCTCTGATGCTTCTTGGTGTCTTCTCTTCTGCGGATCCCACAGGGCCACCTCCACATCGCCCAGGTGCCTCAAGGGGAGCAGGTGCAGATCACGCAGGACAGCGAGGTGAGTCTGGCTGCCAGCCCAGGGCCCGCTCTGTGCCCACGGGCCCTCTGCACTCTGACCTTTGTCCAGTGCGGTGGACAACTGGGCATCCCCAGATGACACAGGTGTCCAGCAGAGACCGCCTGCTTCCCGCTTCCTGGGGCATCAACCCGAGGCCCTGCCTGCCCTCCACACCTTCCTGCCCTTGCTGCACCGTGGCCCCATCTGGGTTTCTTGGTGAACACTTGCTATATGGAGGCTTTTGCTCCTGGCTGAAGTGCCCTCTGCAGCCCCAGGGGTGGGAGGAGCACGAGGGGGCCGCCCTTGAGACTGTGGCCTCACTTGTCCTCGTGGGGCCAGTGCGGGACTTGAGGGAGGTGGGACTCTGGTGAGAGAGCCCGTGAAGGTCCTGTGAGCCTTCGGCGCAGCTTTTTCTGACTCAGCCTCGACCACCTGCCGCCCCGCCATCCCGGCCTCTTCCCACTGGTGTCCTTTTACTGTTACTCCACGGTAAGGACAGAGGCAGGAGGCCTTCCTGGCTGCACTCGTACCTGCCCAGGGGGCTTGGTGTGTGAAGGTCAGCTTGACCCTCCGAAGGCGGGTCGGGGCCTGGGGCGCAGGGCTGCAGCCTGCAGATTGGGGCGTGGCTTCCTGCACCTTGGCCCCGCCTGGGAGCAGTGCGCCCTGGATACCACGCCCCCCACCCCCACCCCGTGTGCCATGTGGGCGGAGCTGAGGGCCGGGCTTGCTTCCAGCCTCGGGCATCTGCCAGCGCCAGGGGCTGTTGGCCCCCGGGTCTCAGGAGAGTCCTCCCGGAAGCCTGGGACTCGTTTAGGGGTGCCTGCTGGCTCCTCGTGTTCCGGCCGCGCACCGGGCTGCTTTCCTTAAGTGGGTGACGTCAGTGCCCCCGACCTCTCAGTCCCAGCCCCACAGTCGGAGGGAAGAGGCGGGCGGGTTCTGAGGGGACGGCTCCGAGCTGGACAAATCCCTGTGAGTCGTCAGATGACGGGACAGGTGTGTCCATGGGAAGGTGGGGCGCACGGCCGGGTGGGTGCCCGGGGGTGGGGAGGCTAGCGGGGGCGGGGGAGCGGTGAAGGGGAGCAGCGCACGGGGGTGGGGGGCAGGTCCCGGGAGGCCTGGCCGCAGCTAAGGAGGGGGCTTCCCCCTGCCTCCTGCGGGGCCAGCGGGCGGGGGTGGGTGTCTGTGAGCTCACACAGAGCAGCATGTCGGCGGGGGGGAGTGGGCAGCAAGCTAAGCGCAGACGCCCCCTTGGGGGCCGGGGAGCTTCCCTTCTCCAGGCACAGGTGAGGGGGAGGCCACGCCCACAGAGGGCCGCCCGTCAACCAGCACGCCTGCCTTGCTGCCTGCCTTGCTGGGGGCCCTTGCAAGGAAGGAAAATGGTTAGGGTTGGAAAAGGAGAAATCAATGCACATCCGCTTTTATATTGTTTCTGCTAAAAATTCATTAGAATACTTCTTGAATTTCAATTTTTGGTATCAATTTTGCCCTTTTTTTTTTTTTTTAGTTTTCTTAACTGAATCCCTCCTCTGTATAATCCAGTGGGTTTTTTTTTTGTTTTGCTTCCATTAGGAATTGAATGCACTGAATTAGAAAAAATTGCTGATAGTGTAATGATTACTTTGTAAAAAGTTACAATACGCAATTAGTCTTCTCATCACAATGAAACCTTACTTTGTTCACTTGAAAATTAGGTAGTTATTTTGTCAAAATGAGGGTATCTATAAAGAGACATTTAGCAGCGCCTGCCAGACTTAAAACAACTATTATTTTTTTTAAACAAATGAAAATGAATTTCCCGCTGGTGAGATCTCAGTAGGCCTGTAGTCTGGTTAATTGCATTACATCCCATTGATTTCGTGGTTGCCATGATGCCCCATGATGTGTCAGGTGTCCCAGAGGGGAAGCTGGGTGATGGGACGCAGGACCTCTCTGTACTACTTTTGGTTCTTCTTGTGAGTCTGAGATTGTTTCAAAGTGAAGAGTTAGAAGAAAAACATTTCCATTTGGGGGTCAGGGTTGGGGGATGGGTACAATGTTTTTTTAACTGGTTTGTTTTGTTTGTTTTTTTAAGAAAAAATAGCACCTGTAAACTCAGCTTAAGTATTGATAGTTTGGGATTTTTATGGCTACAAGGGACCGATGTTGGAATTGATGTTAATGGTTTTGCTGGTTTTCACTAATGGCCTGGGGATGTTCCTGCCTCTGTCTCGTGCATCTTGAAGCTGTTGTCCTTGATCACACTCTTATTCATCCATTTTGCAGGGCAATCTACAGATACACCACGTGGGACAAGATGGGCAGGTAAGTGCTCACCTGCGGTGGATCCCAGCGTGGCAGGAGCGGGAGCGTTGGCCCCGGGGACACACGGAGACACACGGGGATGGGGCATGTGGACGGCGGGGCGCTGGGCTGTTGTGCAGCAGCTGTCTGTTAGAATAAGGCAGGTTTCGTTCCCGTTCATTGCTGTCAAACTCCAACCACTGCCTTTTTTTCTGGTCCTGAGAAAAAGACCCTGAAACCCTCATTGAGCTCACCTGATGTGAACTGTCTACAGAGTGAAGCGCCCGGCTGAGGCGTTCTAGGGGCAATTTGCTTCTAAGATGGAGTGAAATTGCTGGTGAATTCGAGGATTGACATTTTCATGTCCTCATGAAGAGTTTCTGTTAAAGAGATGTTTATAACCTGAATAATTATGAAAGAGAGTCTGGAGGATCTTCCCTTTTTATAAAACGTAACTTAGGAATCATGAACATGGAGCTCAGTCACTATCGAGATAATCACAGACGTTATTCTCAGAGCCGAGTGCACGCTCCCCTCTGGCACACTGTGTGCACTTCCCACGTCCTCGGCGCGGGCCTCGTGTCTGCCACAAACGGTCACGCAGGGTGTGCGTTGCTGGACTCGAAACCAAAGGCCATCACGCCCCGAGGGTTTCCCGTTGAGCCCTCGGAGCGCCTTGGGACGAGTGCGACGTCCAAGTTGGAGTTTCTTTGTTTAAAGTGTCATCTTGAACGCAGTCATGAGGTTTTAATCAAAGTCCTAAGGCAGTATTAATATATAAAAATAGCTGCCTTGGCAAAGAGCCATAAAGCCAAAGAATTGCAGAATTTTAAAAGCTGCACTGAGTTCTGACCTCAGTTAAACCTCTTCTTTAGCATCCTTCTCAGGGCTTCTACTCCAGGTCAGGAAAGCTGGAGACCCTTGGTCACCTGAGCATTGAAACAAAACCTCTGACTTCCCAGAGTTGTGCTTCTGGTTGTCTCTGCTGCTGCTGCTGCTGAGGCGGCCCAAGGTGACCCTGGGGAGGGGTGGCGCTTCCGGGCCGCTGTGTTTGCCTGCCTTTCCGTTGTGCTTTCGGGGAAGGTGTAGGGAGAGGAGCCCTGTCCTGGAGGGTCGCTTACAGCGGGGAGCAGCGCAGGGGCGTCGAGCCAGCCTCTGCCAGCGGGAGGGCGGCCTTCTCCACACTGCATCGTGGGCCCCGCCGCCCACGTTGGGCCTCACATACCGCGATCTGCCGCTTGGCGTCTGTTGGAGCAGATTAAGGGTTGAGGGGCCCCCCAAGCCCCAGGTAGGCCCTGTGAGGCTAGGCACTCAAACCCGGGGTGGAGGGGTGAGGGTGGCGGAGAGGAGAGCATGGGGGTTAGAGGTGAAGCTCCAGTTGGGCTGAGAGCACGGGTTCCGGTCACTGGAAAAATGTCCCAGTCGCACTTCTCACCCTGTCCCTGCCAGTGGGGTGACAGTCATGGTCGGATGCTGAGATGCCTCTCCCTGACCCGGACATCGAGTTGGCCGAGTGCAGACAGAACAGTCCCCAGAGGGTTCCATCGGTCAGCAAGGCCGCACGCGAGGTTCATGTCGGGTTCACTCTGGCAACACGTGCTTTCTTGGCTTTGCCGTTTTATACGTTAGAGATGTTTGTGAGGTTATGTGGACATTTTTAACCTTAGCAAGATATTTAAAAATTTTTAAATGAATTATACGGGATTAGAAGTTGACCTGGTTTGGTGCATTAATTAAGATTGATGTGATTAAAAACATGTTTAGGGAGCAGTAAATTGTGCCTTGTGTCCCTTTAGCACAGCGTCTGTCCTTCTGCTGAGACCTTTCCTCGCATTGTCCGTAAATCCTCGACTTCAGTCACGTAACAGTTTGCCTTTCTCGCCTGGAGTCTGGTTGCCTCCGGGGCTGTGCTGGCCTGATGTTCTGCCCCTCGAAATGCAGGCTGTCTTGGGGGGACAGTGAGGGTCTGTGTTCAAGCAGAAAGGTGCTGCTCTTTGAGAGGAGCGGACACGTCCGCCCGCCGTCGTGAGCGTGTGGGCAGCGGGGGCCTGGCTGCGGGCACGGTGCCGTGAGCCTCCTGCGCTGTTGGCTGGCAGGCAGGCCCCAGAGCTTGTGGGCGGAGCGGTCGCTTCAGTCGGGCTCGTCGCTGGGGAATCAGGTCATGGGGCCGCTTTCAACCATCAAGGCTTGAATTTGAGCCTCCAAAGTGGGGCCTCTGTGAGTCCAGCCAGCACACACTGGGCCTTGGACCCCAGTGGGGGCTTGCTGAGCTGCTCTCCCCACACTGTGGTTGCCGGAGGAGCTTTTCCAGGTGAGGAGGGGTTCCCGTCTGGGGCAGAGAGGGGACACCCCGAGCTGGGGCCACTGCTCCCCGGCCGGCTTTCACTCGTCCCAGCTCACCGGTGGGCCAGGTAAACCCGGCTCTGGCTCCAGGTCTGTCCGCCCTCCTTAGAGCTCGGAGGTGCACTGCGGGTGTGAGTCTGCCTTCGGGCCTCGAGAGGCGGCCTCACCGTTTCCCTCCCGACTCCTCCTGGCCGTGCGTGGGCAGCAGGGTGGGGTGTGGGACAGCCCCACCACGTGCAGGGGGCGTTCCCATCTGATGTTGTGCCTGGGCGCGTGGCAGGGCCTCCCTGCCCGTCCCAGACACCCGCCTTTCCCACCGCTGTGCTGTCTTATCCACAGAGGGTTTCTGCTCACTCCCAGGCCCTTAAAGCACCGCGACGGGTTCTGCCCTGCTTCAGCCGCTCACGTCCGGGGCTGGGTGACTTTGCAGTAATGCATGACAGTTTCGAGTGCTTTCTCTTCACACCGCAGGACTGTGTACTGTCGATAACTGTCTGAATTTGACCCCAGTCAGCGGGGTCCCCGGGTGCTGGCCGCAGCAGGTGCTGGGCCTTCAGGGATCCGACCCTTAGGAAGGGCGGGGAAGGCTGAGGGTGATGGTCTCAGACCGGGGGCTGGCTCCCATGGAACCACAGCGCCTCCTGGCTTCTCAGAAATCACCTGCGACTCAAACAGTGGGCTCTCTGAATTTGCATGGTGAAGTTTGGGTAAAAACGTGGCCATGGCTTTATAGGGAATATCTGGGTATTCAGTTTAGACAGCAAGAGGTACAGGCTTTGGTTCTGATGAATTTGATGTGGTTGAAGATTTAGCCAACTCAAAATAATCTTTCTGATTTCTCTAATCAGTTGGAGGAAAAGCAAAATAATCTTACTCAGTTTCGGAGGTGGCAGTGCAGTTGTAGAACTAAATCTGGAAGTATAGATGTTACACGGGAGGTGAGCTCTGAGAATTGGAGGAAAGAAGTGGCTGAAAGAAGATGTTTGTTCTGGAAATGCTCTCCGTGTCACATTGGCTTCCAGGAGGCAGATCGTGGTGGGGAAGCGGAGGGCATCCTCCTGGCAGGAGGCGGGTGTGGGTCCGGGCAGGCCCTGCTCTGTGGCGGGGCTCTGTGGGGTCACAGGCGCTTCATGTCAAAGCCACACGTCTCCTGGGACGTGTGTGTGTGCTTTATTCTTTCCCTCTCACTTCTCTAAAGGTCACTGTTTTCTTGGGGGTCGGGTTGCCTGAGGCGTCGAAGTGTGTTGTTTCACTTAGAGCTTCACGTCTGGCCCCTCAAGTGGAGACCACTGCTGAGGAGGGAGCGGGTATGGGGCCGAGCGTGTCCGTCACATCCACGAGTGTGATCCCCGCGTTGGGTTCATCTGGGTAATTCAGGAAGATTCCGAGGGGACACATGCAGTGACACAGACGAGGCGCTGCCTCTGCTCCATCTCCTGACTGTTCTGCTTTGAGCGTCTGAGCTGCTCAGCGTGCGTGAGTTCAAGGGAAGCCGGGTGAGTGGCTCATCTCGGCTCGGTCGTGTTCGGGGGGCAGCAGACGGCAGTGAGACCGTAGGATTGGGGACCCGCGTTGGCGCTGGCCTTGTGGCACAGAGGCACCTGGCTCTGAATCTGCCCCGGTTAGAGCCAGTCCCGAACCAGTCACCCTTCAGCTGTGTAGACGAACGCATGCCGGGAACCACGCGCTTTGTTGTGGGACAGTGAGCACTGGGGCGCGTCCCTGCGCTGCTGGGCTAATCGGCATCTGGTTGCAGCCGTCTCTTGCTGGACGACCCCCGCCCCCACCGCCGAATTTGGGACCAGAGAAGACAATCAGTTATTATCCTTGGGGCTTCCCTGGTGGCGCAGTGGTTAAGAATCCACCTGCCAATGCAGGGGACACGGGTTCGAGCCCTGGTCCGGGAAGATCCCACATGCCGCGGAGCAACTAAGCCCGTGCGCCACAACTACTGAGCCCGTGTGCCACAACTACTGAATCCCGCACGCCACAACTACTGAACCTGTGCTCTAGAGCCCTCGAGCCACAACTACTGAGCCCGCATGCCACAACTACTGAAGCCTGCGCGCCTAGAGCCCGTGCTCCACAACAAGACAATACACCGCAATGAGAAGCCCGCGCACCGCAACGAAGAGTAGCCCCTGCTCGCCACAACTAGAGAAAGCCTGTGCACAGCAACGAAGACCCAACACAGCCAAAAACAAATAAATAAAAAATAAATAAAAATTATTACCCTTCACCATTCGGGGTTCGTTGGGCCCAGCGGGAGGGAGGTAGTTCTGCTCCACGTCATGTCACCGGGTCGTCTGGAGGCTCGGGGCTGCCCTGTCCAGGGGATCCCTCCCGGGCCTGGAGCTGGGCTGTCCCCCCAGCCCCTCGGTTCTCCATGAAGGCTCCCCCGGTGGCCCAGGGCCTCACAGCACGGTGGCAGGGTCCGTGGGGCGGATGTCACCAGCTTTTGAGAGCTGGGGTGCAGACGTGCAGGCCCCATGGTGACCACGCTCCTGAGGGCGGTGTGGGATGTCCACGCCCTGGTCTGAATCCAGAGGATGTTGCTGGGGAAGAGGGATGTGACATCTCTCGGCATCCATTCTGAGCCCGGCGTGGCTTGACCGTGAGCTCCTGAAGGGCAGGGCCCGTGTCCTTCACGGGGAGGCAGGGGCCTGCCTGAGTGCCTGGAGCAGCCCAGTGGATTTCCATGGAGACGGTTACTGGGTGAATCACGCACCACGAGCCCCGGAAATGAGCCTCCCCGCTCAGGCTGGTGGGCTGGAGGTTAGTCTGTCAGTGCTGGCATCGAGATCTCAGCCCACCCACCCGAGTGGCATAAAATCTGCATCGAGAAACTTGACACTTATTAACTGTGTGCTTTGTTGGGTCAGCTTGGCTGATGGTAAAAGTTGGGTGCATTTTTTATGATTATTGTGTATTGTTAAATTTTTGTTGAACTGTTAGAGCAGTCTTAAAATGTCTTTTTCTGCATTTAAAGAATTGAGATTTTTAAAATCTAGATTTATACGATTTCTAAGTTTTGCATTCTGTTCATCTTGGTTTTGGGGGAGTTTAAGAAAACAAAGCAAAGACCGCAACATTTATTCGTGTGACTAAGAAGCAGTGCTCCCGAGCAGGCTGTCTTGGGATAAGCAGCAGCTGCTGCTTGCTGACCGCGAGGTCCCCTGGCCACCGTGTCTGCAGCGCCTCTGTTTCCAGGGCTCGTCAGCACCCGAGGGCAGGCCCGTTCCTGGGAGGGCGCTGGCACCTTTGTTTTAGTTAATACTGAGTTGTCACTAAAGGTCAGAACACAACCCAGGAGGAGGAAGCTGGGCCCCCCTGCACCTCCAGTGTCATGCTCCGGCCTCCCCACCATGTGCGGGTGACCCATGGGCGGCATGGCCACCCCTGGTGCCACAGCCATGGGAGGAGCCAGCCCGCTGTCCACGGGGCCGGTGTCCCTTTCTGGAGCTGGACGTGTGCCCCCTCCGACATCCCAGCCCCTCTTGTGTTGCTGTTGATGATGTGAACTAGGGGATGTTATTCCCCGTTACACGTGGGGACAGTAGGCAGTGACTCTTCCAGGGTTGTGCGGGGAGGTCAAGTCCAGGATGGATGCAGCCCCCAACTCTCATATGAGTCCTCAAGCCCCCGCCTTGGCTCCAGGTCTCTAGAACACGGTCATCACTGCTGTTGTCACCGCCACCACCAGGACTGCACAGCCACTGTCACCTCCCCCTCCACTGTCATCACTACTGTTGTCACTGCCACCACCAGGACTGCACAGCCACTGTCACCTCCCCCTCCATTGTCATCACTGCTGTTGTCACCGCCACCACCAGGACTGCACAGCCACTGTCACCTCCCCCTCCATTGTCATCACTGCTGTTGTCACCTCCACCACCAGGACTGCACAGCCACTGTCACCTCCACCTCCATTGTCCTCACTACTGTTGTCACCGCCACCACCAGGACTGCACAGCCACTGTCACCTCCCCCTCCACTGTCATCACTACTGTTGTCACCTCCACCACCAGGACTGCACAGCCACTGTCACCTCCACCTCCACTGTCATCAATACTGTTGTCACTGCCACCACCAGGACTGCACAGCCACTGTCACCTCCACCTCCATTGTCATCACTACTGTTGTCACCTCCACCACCAGGACTGCACAGCCACTGTCACCTCCACCTCCACTGTCATCACTACTGTTGTCACCTCCACCACCAGGACTGCACAGCCACTGTCACCTCCCCCTCCACTGTCATCACTACTGTTGTCACCTCCACCACCAGGACATCACAGCCACTGTCACCTCCCCCTCCATTGTCATCACTGCTGTTGTCACCGCCACCACCAGGACTGCACAGCCACTGTCACCTCCCCCTCCACTGTCATCACTGCTGTTGTCGCCTCCACCACCAGGACATCACAGCCACTGTCACCTCCCCCTCCATTGTCATCACTGCTGTTGTCACTGCCACCACCAGGACTGCACAGCCACTGTCACCTCCCCCTCCACTGTCATCACTACTGTTGTCACCTCCACCACCAGGACATCACAGCCACTGTCACCTCCCCCTCCATTGTCATCACTGCTGTTGTCACCGCCACCACCAGGACATCACAGCCACTGTCACCTCCCCCTCCATTGTCATCACTGCTGTTGTCACCGCCACCACCAGGACTGCACAGCCACTGTCACCTCCACCTCCACTGTCATCACTACTGTTGTCACCTCCACCACCAGGACTGCACAGCCACTGTCACCTCCACCTCCACTGTCCTCACTACTGTTGTCACCTCCACCACCAGGACATCACAGCCACTGTCACCTCCCCCTCCATTGTCATCACTACTGTTGTCACCTCCACCACCAGGACTGCACAGCCACTGTCACCTCCCCCTCCACTGTCATCACTACTGTTGTCACCTCCACCACCAGGACATCACAGCCACTGTCACCTCCCCCTCCACTGTCATCAATACTGTTGTCACCTCCACCACCAGGACTGCACAGCCACTGTCACCTCCCCCTCCACTGTCATCACTACTGTTGTCACCTCCACCACCAGGACTGCACAGCCACTGTCACCTCCACCTCCACTGTCATCACTACTGTTGTCACCGCCACCACCAGGACTGCACAGCCACTGTCACCTCCCCCTCCACTGTCATCACTACTGTTGTCACCTCCACCACCAGGACTGCACAGCCACTGTCACCTCCCCCTCCACTGTCATCACTACTGTTGTCACCTCCACCACCAGGACATCACAGCCACTGTTACCTCCCCCTCCACTGTCATCACTGCTGTTGTCACCGCCACCACCAGGACTGCACAGCCACTGTCACCTCCCCCTCCATTGTCATCACTGCTGTTGTCGCCTCCACCACCAGGACATCACAGCCACTGTCACCTCCCCCTCCATTGTCATCACTGCTGTTGTCACCTCCACCACCAGGACTGCACAGCCACTGTCACCTCCCCCTCCACTGTCATCACTGCTGTTGTCACCGCCACCACCAGGACTGCACAGCCACTGTCACCTCCCCCTCCATTGTCATCACTGCTGTTGTCGCCTCCACCACCAGGACATCACAGCCACTGTCACCTCCCCCTCCATTGTCATCACTGCTGTTGTCACCTCCACCACCAGGACTGCACAGCCACTGTCACCTCCCCCTCCACTGTCATCACTGCTGTTGTCACCTCCACCACCAGGACTGCACAGCCACTGTCACCTCCCCCTCCACTGTCATCACTGCTGTTGTCGCCTCCACCACCAGGACATCACAGCCACTGTCACCTCCCCCTCCATTGTCATCACTGCTGTTGTCACCGCCACCACCAGGACTGCACAGCCACTGTCACCTCCACCTCCACTGTCATCACTACTGTTGTCACCGCCACCACCAGGACTGCACAGCCACTGTCACCTCCCCCTCCACTGTCATCACTACTGTTGTCACCTCCACCACCAGGACATCACAGCCACTGTCACCTCCCCCTCCACTGTCATCAATACTGTTGTCACCTCCACCACCAGGACTGCACAGCCACTGTCACCTCCCCCTCCACTGTCATCACTACTGTTGTCACCTCCACCACCAGGACTGCACAGCCACTGTCACCTCCACCTCCACTGTCATCACTACTGTTGTCACCGCCACCACCAGGACTGCACAGCCACTGTCACCTCCCCCTCCACTGTCATCACTACTGTTGTCACCTCCACCACCAGGACTGCACAGCCACTGTCACCTCCCCCTCCACTGTCATCACTACTGTTGTCACCTCCACCACCAGGACATCACAGCCACTGTTACCTCCCCCTCCACTGTCATCACTGCTGTTGTCACCGCCACCACCAGGACTGCACAGCCACTGTCACCTCCCCCTCCATTGTCATCACTGCTGTTGTCGCCTCCACCACCAGGACATCACAGCCACTGTCACCTCCCCCTCCATTGTCATCACTGCTGTTGTCACCTCCACCACCAGGACTGCACAGCCACTGTCACCTCCCCCTCCACTGTCATCACTGCTGTTGTCACCGCCACCACCAGGACTGCACAGCCACTGTCACCTCCCCCTCCATTGTCATCACTGCTGTTGTCGCCTCCACCACCAGGACATCACAGCCACTGTCACCTCCCCCTCCATTGTCATCACTGCTGTTGTCACCTCCACCACCAGGACTGCACAGCCACTGTCACCTCCCCCTCCACTGTCATCACTGCTGTTGTCACCTCCACCACCAGGACTGCACAGCCACTGTCACCTCCCCCTCCACTGTCATCACTGCTGTTGTCGCCTCCACCACCAGGACATCACAGCCACTGTCACCTCCCCCTCCATTGTCATCACTGCTGTTGTCACCGCCACCACCAGGACTGCACAGCCACTGTCACCTCCACCTCCACTGTCATCACTACTGTTGTCACCGCCACCACCAGGACTGCACAGCCACTGTCACCTCCCCCTCCATTGTCCTCACTACTGTTGTCACCTCCACCACCAGGACTGCACAGCCACTGTCACCTCCCCCTCCACTGTCATCACTACTGTTGTCACCTCCACCACCAGGACATCACAGCCACTGTCACCTCCCCCTCCATTGTCATCACTACTGTTGTCACCTCCACCACCAGGACTGCACAGCCACTGTCACCTCCACCTCCACTGTCATCACTACTGTTGTCACCTCCACCACCAGGACATCACAGCCACTGTCACCTCCCCCTCCACTGTCATCACTACTGTTGTCACCGCCACCACCAGGACTGCACAGCCACTGTCACCTCCACCTCCACTGTCATCACTGCTGTTGTCACCGCCACCACCAGGACTGCACAGCCACTGTCACCTCCCCCTCCACTGTCATCACTGCTGTTGTCGCCTCCACCACCAGGACATCACAGCCACTGTCACCTCCCCCTCCATTGTCATCACTGCTGTTGTCACCGCCACCACCAGGACTGCACAGCCACTGTCACCTCCACCTCCACTGTCATCACTACTGTTGTCACCGCCACCACCAGGACTGCACAGCCACTGTCACCTCCCCCTCCATTGTCCTCACTACTGTTGTCACCTCCACCACCAGGACTGCACAGCCACTGTCACCTCCCCCTCCACTGTCATCACTACTGTTGTCACCTCCACCACCAGGACATCACAGCCACTGTCACCTCCCCCTCCATTGTCATCACTACTGTTGTCACCTCCACCACCAGGACTGCACAGCCACTGTCACCTCCACCTCCACTGTCATCACTACTGTTGTCACCTCCACCACCAGGACATCACAGCCACTGTCACCTCCCCCTCCACTGTCATCACTACTGTTGTCACCGCCACCACCAGGACTGCACAGCCACTGTCACCTCCCCCTCCACTGTCATCACTGCTGTTGTCACCGCCACCACCAGGACTGCACAGCCACTGTCACCTCCCCCTCCACTGTCATCACTGCTGTTGTCGCCTCCACCACCAGGACATCACAGCCACTGTCACCTCCCCCTCCATTGTCATCACTGCTGTTGTCACCGCCACCACCAGGACTGCACAGCCACTGTCACCTCCACCTCCACTGTCATCACTACTGTTGTCACCGCCACCACCAGGACTGCACAGCCACTGTCACCTCCCCCTCCATTGTCCTCACTACTGTTGTCACCTCCACCACCAGGACTGCACAGCCACTGTCACCTCCCCCTCCACTGTCATCACTACTGTTGTCACCTCCACCACCAGGACATCACAGCCACTGTCACCTCCCCCTCCATTGTCATCACTACTGTTGTCACCTCCACCACCAGGACTGCACAGCCACTGTCACCTCCCCCTCCACTGTCATCACTACTGTTGTCACCTCCACCACCAGGACATCACAGCCACTGTCACCTCCCCCTCCACTGTCATCACTACTGTTGTCACCGCCACCACCAGGACTGCACAGCCACTGTCACCTCCACCTCCACTGTCATCACTACTGTTGTCACCGCCACCACCAGGACTGCACAGCCACTGTCACCTCCACCTCCACTGTCATCACTACTGTTGTCACCTCCACCACCAGGACTGCACAGCCACTGTCACCTCCACCTCCACTGTCATCACTACTGTTGTCACCGCCACCACCAGGACATCACAGCCACTGTCACCTCCCCCTCCACTGTCATCAATACTGTTGTCGCCGCCACCACCAGGACTGCACAGCCACTGTCACCTCCCCCTCCACTGTCATCACTACTGTTGTCACCTCCACCACCAGGACTGCACAGCCACTGTCACCTCCACCTCCACTGTCCTCAATACTGTTGTCGCCTCCACCACCAGGACTGCACAGCCACTGTCACCTCCACCTGCACTGTCATCACTACTGTTGTCACCTCCACCACCAGGACTGCACAGCCACTGTCACCTCCCCCTCCATTGTCATCACTACTGTTGTCACCTCCACCACCAGGACATCACAGCCACTGTCACCTCCACCTCCACTGTCATCACTACTGTTGTCACCTCCACCACCAGGACTGCACAGCCACTGTCACCTCCCCCTCCATTGTCATCACTACTGTTGTCACCTCCACCACCAGGACTGCACAGCCACTGTCACCTCCACCTCCACTGTCCTCAATACTGTTGTCGCCTCCACCACCAGGACTGCACAGCCACTGTCACCTCCCCCTCCATTGTCCTCACTACTGTTGTCACCTCCACCACCAGGACTGCACAGCCACTGTCACCTCCCCCTCCATTGTCATCACTACTGTTGTCACCTCCACCACCAGGACTGCACAGCCACTGTCACCTCCCCCTCCACTGTCATCACTACTGTTGTCACCTCCACCACCAGGACTGCACAGCCACTGTCACCTCCCCCTCCATTGTCCTCACTACTGTTGTCGCCTCCACCACCAGGACTGCACAGCCACTGTCACCTCCACCTCCACTGTCATCACTACTGTTGTCGCCTCCACCACCAGGACTGCACAGCCACTGTCACCTCCACCTCCACTGTCCTCACTACTGTTGTCACCTCCACCACCAGGACTGCACAGCCACTGTCACCTCCCCCTCCACTGTCATCACTGCTGTTGTCGCCTCCACCACCAGGACATCACAGCCGCTGTCACCTCCCCCTCCACTGTCATCACTACTGTTGTCACCGCCACCACCAGGACTGCACAGCCACTGTCACCTCCCCCTCCACTGTCATCACTACTGTTGTCACCGCCACCACCAGGACTGCACAGCCACTGTCACCTCCACCTCCATTGTCATCACTACTGTTGTCACCGCCACCACCAGGACTGCACAGCCACTGTCACCTCCCCCTCCACTGTCATCACTGCTGTTGTCACCTCCACCACCAGGACTGCACAGCCACTGTCACCTCCCCCTCCATTGTCATCACTGCTGTTGTCACCTCCACCACCAGGACTGCACAGCCACTGTCACCTCCACCTCCACTGTCATCACTACTGTTGTCACCGCCACCACCAGGACTGCACAGCCACTGTCACCTCCACCTCCACTGTCATCACTACTGTTGTCACCTCCACCACCAGGACTGCACAGCCACTGTCACCTCCCCCTCCACTGTCATCACTACTGTTGTCACCGCCACCACCATGACTGCACAGCCACTGTCACCTCCACCTCCACTGTCATCACTACTGTTGTCACCTCCACCACCAGGACTGCACAGCCACTGTCACCTCCACCACCGTCACCTCCCCCTACACCACCATCACCACCATCAAGGGATCAAACGAGTTTTGATGATTGTGAGCTGTGATCTGTCTTCTCTGCCTCGTTCTGTGGAGACCAAAGTGACAGAGCTCCCTCTGCCTGGCCCTTAGGAGTTTTATTGGGGGGAGGTAACTTAAGCTAGGAGTGTGTGAGAAAGGTAAGGGGCAGATCCACGTGCTGTTCCTTGCCTGTCGCATCGTTCATTCAGTAGGCACTCAGGTGTGGAGCAGAGCCGTGAAGATTCACAGAGCTGCTTCCGGAGGGCATGTGGATCCAGGCGATTCAGATCTAGTGAGATGTGAACGCTCACTTGGTCCCAGCGCCATTGCCAGGCAATATTGTATCTGTTGGAACATCTGAATCTGGGTCAGTTTTTTCTCCATAGTTGGGAGATTTTCAGCCATATGGGGAATCTTTAAAGACTGGAGCTTTAGTCATGTTGCTTACATTGTGAATCACAAAATGGTTTAGTACTGTTTCAATTAGATTTTGGTAGATTTTTATTTTTATTTTTTTACAGTTGTGGTTAACGTCATCTAAGATGTGTATGAAAAAAGTTGTCTGTCTGTCTGTAGGCTGAACGACATCAGGACACTTGGAAACCTGGGAGTTGTGTGTGTTCTGGCAAAGCCCGTCTCTGCAATAATGAATATGCCGCACACACACACACAGAAACACACACATGCATGGGTCACGTGTTAAAAAAAGGCAACACGGTGATGTGTCCAGGTTACTCTCATCCTGCATCTGTGAGATAACTTCACCAGTATCTAACTAAACAGCCCTGGCATTCTCGAGACTCTTAAACCTCTCTCGAGTTCTTTGGCATTTGTGTCCATCCTGATACTTTGCTTAAAAGTAAATTTCAGTAGCTCTCGGAACTTTTTCCATAAAATGAGGCATTATAAACCCAGCTGGGAAAAAGATTAGAAGAGATGGGAAGTATCCAACATTTTATGTGTAGGACGTTTTTGGAGTGTAGGCCTTTTTTGGGGTGGATGAGAAGAAGGGCTGTGTGTGTGTGTGTGTGTGTGTGTGTGTGTGTGTGTGTGTGTGTGTGTGTGTGGTGTGTGTGTAGGGTGCCTTTATCTGTAGCAGTGAAACAGTGTCTGCCATTCCCAGGGGCTCTAGTCCACTTTTAGTGGTCTGCACGCCAGGAGAGCAGTCTCAGCCTTGCAGATGGTACACACTGTCACTTCACTTCTTTTTTTTTTTTTTTAATATTTATTTATTTATTTATTTATTTATATTTTTATTTTTGGCTGCGTTGGGTCTTCGTTGCTGCGCGCGGGCTTTCTCTAGTTGCGGCGAGCAGGGGCTACTCTTCGTTGCTGTGCGCAGGCTTCTCATTGCGGTGGCTTCTCTTGTTGCAGAGTACGGGCTCTAAGTACGCAGGCTTCAGTAGTTGTGGCACGTGGGCTCAGTAGTTGTGGCTCGCGGGTTCTAGAGCGCAGGCTCAGTAGTTGTGGCGCACAGGCTTAGTTGCTCCGCAGCATGTGGGATCTTCCCAGACCAGGGCTCGAACCCGTGTCCCCTGCATTGGCAGGCGGATTCTTAACCACTGCGCCACCAGGGAAGCCCTCACACTGTCACTTCACTTCTAATAAAAATGTTCCCTTCAAGAAAATACGTTCCTTCCAAAACACAGACGCACATCTTGGAGAACCTAGGTAGCTCAGGGAATTAACCCCTCATGGAAAAGCCTTCTCTACCAGAAATGGTGGAAAATATCGTTTAAATGAGAAAAGGCCGGATGTGGAGGGAGTTTGGTGTTGAGTGGTTCCCCAAAATACCCTAGAAGAGTCTCAGAAACAATGGCGCGTCTCCTGCCGCCCGGCCGTGGGAGCCGAGTGTGGCGCTGCAGGCTGTCGCCCTGCCCGGGGCAGCTGGCCCCGTCGGGACCCGGCGGCGTCTCCTGCTGCCGGCTCCGTTCCTCGGGAATCCTGGTCCCCAGCGGGGGTGGGGCTGCCGGGGGGGCACCCGACTCCCAGGACTCACTGTTTGCCACCTCCTGGGCCCATGGGAGGTGTGGCTGAGGATGACCAGTTAGTGACGCTGGCATGGCAGTCCAGGCCTGTCATTTGTCCCTGGAGCTGGTGACAAACAAGACGGTTTCCTGTCGGACAAGGCCAGGAGGAGGTTGACAGAGGTTTGGGCTGGGAAGGATATTGTAATGGTGTTTTTAGAAGAAGTTGCACCACGTGGTTACTTACGTGTACGGTTCCAGTATTGTAGGTCATTGGAGTCACGATGTCTTTGGAGGCTCATGTCAGTTGAGGCTGAGTAGCTTTGCAAGAAAACCCCAAAGGCCCTTACGATTGTTTGGATGCATCGCCCACGGCCCTGAGCCCCTTTGGTCAAGCCCCACCTCAAAGGCTTTGACTCCAGACGGTCAAGGGAGGAGTGACAGGCTTTAAAATTCGAGAATCGTTTTTGATCAATTTCATCATTTTCAAATATATGTTTAAAATGTTAAGTTAAATAGCTTTAATGCTATTAGATCCAAATTTTGTTCATTTCCGTTCTTCACAGTACCCAGTGTAGTATCAGTTGTCAGTACTCAGTGATTCCTTGTTGATGAATGAATACAATAGTAATTATTTCAGATTAGCATTAGTTAACTGTAAGATATGCATGTGAGTTGAAAGCATTTTGATACACTTTTATTTTTAAGCCTTTTAAAATGTAGCATATGTTCACTGATGATTTTAGTCATGAGTAATAACTTGGAAATGTCCAGAGGAGTACTTACTTAAACCTTACAGCTCAGTAGGCTGAAAAATTGTGACTCTGACTAATTCCAAATTTCTTTTTAGTGAGGCCTAAGTTGTAGAACTTTTTCTGCATAAGGAAGGTTTGGTGATTGCTCTGGGCTCTCCTGAAGCTTTTCTGTCACTGTCTGTGTTTTCCGTGAAGGGCGTGCGTGCAGCAGGCAGTGGAGCCCATGCCTGGTGCTGGACCAGTGTCCCTGCCGTTTGGGTGATGGTGCAGAGCAGCTAAGTACCCCAGCAACTGTACTCCAGACGCCGTCAGGGCAGCTGCTGTCTGTTGGAAGGAACCGAGTTACCACTCCTGCACCAGGAATTTACTTTCTGAATTTCTAGCTGTGGAGGAGGGTGGGTGGAAGGCCAGCCCTGTAATGGGGCTGCCCCGTGAAGTGCTGGCCATTTTTCCAGATGGTTCACTCCCTTACAGTCAGAGAAATAGGGGATGGAAAGTACCCTTGGGGACGTTTCCCTCCTGTTCTGCCCAGCCCCGGCTTTTCCCCGAGCAAGCCCCAGGAGCTCTGGCCGTCCATGTTGTAGAGACTGGAGGCTCGCTCTGCGTGCTCTAGGTGGAGTCATGTGTGGACTCTGGTGGTTGCAGCCCAGAGGGGAGTCGCTGCACCGGGTGAGGCGTCTGAGTTTAGACAGTGGATCTGGGCGGGTGGGGTGCCGGAGTTGGCGCTGGGCTCTCCCGGCGCCACGGGTCTCCAGGGCTTGGAGGTCTCAGGAGGACGTGGTGGAAGTTGCAGGAAGCTGAGCCGGGGGGCCGGGGCCACCAGACGGGCCTGTGGTGTGAGAGCTCTCACGGGGCTGGGACACGAGTGAGCCCTTGAGCCACTCAGCAGAGTTACTGCAGAAGACAGACCTTTCAAGCACAATGTCATCTCCCACTTTTACTGCCTGTGAGGGTGCACTTCAGGGTGACCGTTGGCTTCGTTGTGTGTTCGTGAGGAATCTTTCGTCTAGAAATCACAGGCCCGGTCTGATCAGGGCGCCCGGGTGTGGGCTCAGGCCGCTGCTCCGGCGGGGCTGGAATGCCTGGCAGAGTTGGAGGACGCGGTCGGGCCCCCAGCCTGGGCCCCGTGGGCGTTGTGTTCAGACATTTGACCCCCCGCGAGGCAGGACCGGCGCCACGCTCACGTTCGGGCTCCATGCAGCTCCAGAGCAGAGGTCGATTTGTGGTCAAGAAGATTCCGAGGAATCGGGACGGCTTCCCCTCATGCTGAGTTTCCTCTCACACAGGGACTCAGGGGGACATTTGCAGGTGTACTGGCAAACTCCACTCCCGTCTTTCTTTACATCTCTTCTGAGGACTTACAACCCCCTAATGAAATGAAATCCGTGTGACATGCCACTGGGCTTGGACTGGAGAGAGAGGGTAGCACCTGGCACCCCTGTCAGGTGTGTGAGAGAGGAAGAGGGAGGGAGGGACTGAAGGACCCTTGAACCGATAGGCATGCTGAGCGTGACAGGCATTCAGGGTAGAAAACTAATCTAGAATTATTTTCGTGTGTAGGCAAATACAGTCACTGATTTCAAGAATCCGGGCAATGTTTCTTGCTGACGCCAAAGTAAAACGAGCAGACAGCTCCTCAGGTGGCCCCAACCCGGCTTCAGAGCTGCCCGCTGAGCTGCTGCTTTCAGCCCCGTGCCCACGTAACGTTCCCATGTTGTCCCCTTGCTCTATAGACACGCCCCCCGTGCTGACCGGTGAAGGTCGGCCCAGACTCTGACGGTGGCCTTCCTGCGGCGAAAGATGTACATTGGTGTGGGCGGCCAACTTTGGAGCGGAGCCCTTTAGAAAGGGGGCGGCATGGGCCACCAGCCCAGTAACAGCCGCCCCGCCTGCTAGTAGATGCTTTACCTAGAGAGGGTGGGCGCGGAGGGGGAGACAGGTGCCTCCCAGGCCACACGCGCGGCCGCGGCCGTCAGCCGTCTAGACCAGGCTCTGAGGGGACGGGGGGCACTCGGGTAAACCGGGCACGGCGAACAGGAGGGAAAGCGGGGCTCCTTAAAAGTAGGTCTTTGTGATGTAACTGCCAGGTGGGTCTTTTTGAGAGAATTATCTTCCATTTAGGGCGGCGCTCCCCCCAGCACCTGAGTTGAGCTCCCCGGAGCCCCCAGAGCCGGAAGATGGATCCCCCCAGGCGGATGATGCCAGATGGGCAGGTGTTTGGCAAGGAGATGGGATGAAGGGCTCAAAGCCTTTTCATCACGGAGGCTGATGGGGAGAGGTTGAGAGTGCGGCTCTTCCTTATATTTTAGAGGGAATTGATTTCTAAAGTCAAATGACGCTTTTGAGGTTTCTTCTTGTCTGATTTGCTGTGTGGCCCTTCTTTGACTCTTTCTAATGCGCCCCCGTCCCACGTGACCGGATCTGGCCTCGCGCTGCACTGGGGCAGCCTGGAGGGAGTCGGAACAGCCGCCTCCAGAGCCTCTTCTGTTTGGTGGTTTTCTTTCTGGCTCGCGGTCCTGGGCACGTAAGTTAGTCTCTGAGTCTCAGCTTCCTCCCTGGCCACTCGCGATAACAGACAAGAGGCCATCTGTGCCCAGTGCCCAGCACTGCAGCTCTTGGGCTGAGGCCCCAGGACCCCGGCCTGTCCTGCTGCTCCCACGCAAACCCACTGGCCCTGGCGGTCATGTGACCCTGACGCCGGCAGCCCTCAATGCCCTCTTTCCCCCGTGTGCGGCCAGGCAGGTGCAGACACATATCCCTGGTGTCGGCCGCTCTCTTGTGGGAGCTGGGCTCTCCTGGCTCCGTCCTCCCCAGGCCCCCTCGCCCACTGGCTTCCATGGGCTTACCCAGTGAGGGAGCGTGGCGGAGGGAGCCCAGTGGCTGGATGCTTCCTCTCCGGGGGTGCAGCTGGAGCCCGCAGCTGCGGGACGGGATCTGTGAGATTCCCCGCCGTCCAGCCATCCAGCCCCCTCTCGTTAGCGGTCACACGTGGTGGTGGTGTCTCGTTTCCAGTGCATGCGGGACAGTGTCATCAACACAGCCCCGCACTGGCTACTGGCTACGCTGCGGAATGCACTGTAAAGTGAAGTGTGGACGTGCCCTCCCCCGAGGCAGGCTCCTATTGGCTGAGCGTGGAGGGTTGCTTTCAGGTGTCTTTTCACTTACAGGAAGTTGGAAGGCATTCTTTACACCCGAAGTTAAACGTTTGCACCGTTTCTGACTCTTGGTGTCCGTCAGTTGACCCTTGAGCACGGCGTGCGGTGTAGACAAGCACTTGTCACACACGAACGGAGCTTCTCTTTGTGAGCCCGGGCGTGTTTGCGGATGGCACACCTGCCTCAGAGTGCAGCCCCAAGCTCCCCTGTGCAGGGCGCAGGGAGGGGCCGGGATGTTTGTCTCCTGTCTCCCCCTGTCTGGGTTGGGCGGCTGTAATCGGGTACCATGGACGGGGCAGAAATGGCAGATGTGTGCCCCACGGTTCTGGAGGCCGGAAGCCCGACACCACGGTGCCTTGCGGTCGGGTTCTGGCGAGGACCCTCTTGCTGGTTATGTCCCCACGTGGTTTCCTTGGTGTGCCTGTGGGCGGGGTCCTGTGTCTCTCCCCCTCCTAGAAGGGCACTGACCCCTCGTAGGGGCCTCACACTCGTGGCCTCATCCAACCCTAATACCTCCTGAAGGCCCCACCTCCGCACCCGCGCCCCATCACTCAGGGAATCAGGGCTTCGACACTCAGTCCAGAGCACCCTGTCTGTTCCCAGGAAGGATTTGGGACCTGTGGCAGCTCTGCTGTGGATGCAGAAAGGGGATTTGGGCTGTTTGGTCCCCATATACCTTCTTGACCACACAGTACTCTCATGTGCCTCACATCAGCATGGATTGTCCTGAGACGCGGCCTCAGGCGGGCAGGCTCCTGGGGAGGACACGGCCCCCGGGGTGGAGTTGGGTCCCAGCGGCCATCTGCATGGTGGGTCCTTTGTTAAATGCTCCCTGCTGACTGGAGCTCAGTAGGAAAATTGCGTCATCTCTTTTTGGAAGTTCTTTCTTTCATCCCATCACAGTGAACACGACGATAATTTTTGTGGTTCTGTGGGGTGAGTTTTCCAAATTAAATAAAGAAACAGTGGGAGTCGAGCACACAGTCGGGGGTGGGGAGCAGGGAGGGAGGCCGGCCTGAGCCCGACCCCGGCCTGCGCTCTGCTTCCTGGTCGCGGCAGCTGCAGCGTCTGTGTCCACGTTTTGGCGTTTCAGCTCCTTGCCGCCGTGAGGGTGATGGCTGGGCACCCTATTCCTTCCCCGGGACAGGACAGGTCACTTACATGCATAATTAACACCTTTTTTGTTCTTCCAGTGCTGTCTTACCCGCTCCCTACCCACCCCCACCTGACCCTTCTAGAAGCCAGAGGCCTGGAGCCCACGGGCAAGTGGAGGCCCTGGATTTGACTCTGGCTGAGTTATTCCACTCTCCCTCACCCCCACCTCACTCGACTGGAAGTCTTAAAGACACATGGCTAAGATCTGTTCCCAGGAGCGCCGCCCTCTCTGGAATGATGAGCTGAATACCACGCATCTCCAGACTTCCGCTTTTGCTTTATCATATTTTTAGGCTTTGTTTTCCTTTCTTCCGGATTGTGATTGAGGCTCATGCCCGATGCTGGAAGGAGGAACAGAGCAGAGGGCAGAAGCTGCTTGTGTTGCCGGGAGCCACCGCCCCGAGCTGTAAATCTGGCTCCTGACTGCTGGCCTGTCAGCTCTGGAAGCGCCAGCTTGCTGGCCTGGCCGTAGCATGCTTTTCTAAAACGTTGCCTCCATTGGCTGGAGCCCTGAGTCCTGTGAGGAGTCTCCAGGCCAGGCCGCGCGCTGAGGGCTCCAGGAACACCCGGGGAGCGCTGTGCGGTCCGGTTCTGTTGTGTTCTGGGGTTCCTTGCCAGTTGTGCTTGTGTCTGGCCGTCCCCCTCGTGGGCAGGAACTCCAAGTGGGATCCAAGGAAGCAGATTAGCGTTCCTGTCCCTGGGTTTAGAGGCTTAAGAATGGTTGTTTGTTTCTGGCGTTTGCTGTACAAATGTACAAAATAGATTTTGTGCCGCGGGGTCTCCTGGCCGGTTGGCGGTTTGCGGCATCTTCCTCTCACCTCCTCATCTTTCTGTCGTGGGGGAAGCTGCTCTTTGAATTAACATCCAGGTTTGGAAAAGTCCACTGGTTGAGTGCATTACCGTAACCAGCTGGGTTCAAGCGGAAATGCAGACACAGGTCAGTGACCTTGGCCTCTCCCGGAGGCCTCAGGTGTGAGGGTCTCGTCCTTCTCCTGGCCACACGCTTAATTAAGCTGTGCTCAATGCCTGTCTTGTGGGTGCATGAGGGTTTTTGCTTGGTGTTTTGTGTGTGTGTGTGTGTGTGTGTGTGTGTGTGTGTGTGTGTGTGTGTGTGTGTGTCTGGGTGGATTCTTGGTTGGATTGAGAGTTTTGTTTCTAAGTATTACTGGAAACTCCTTGGGCTCCTTGCATTTATTTTAGGCTTTGCACCAGTTTTGCATTATCTCAGTTGGGTATCAGACAGCGTTTCAGAACTGGCAGAATACAGAGAAAAACCAGATGTGTGCACTCCAGAGAAACAGCGCTTGTAGATCCAGGATTCCCTTAGTCGACTGCTTCAGATTCGGACACTGTGCCATTTTTCTTTGGTCTGAAAATAATGGGCTCTGCTTCAGAAACACGCCAGGGAAGCCTGTGACCGAGGCTGGCCAGGTGGCGCGAGCTGCACCCGCGTCCGCGCATGCGTGTCTCTCTGAGGCAGCGTGGCCCCGCCGGCTCCCTCGCCCGGTCCAGCCGCGGGCAGCTGCCCTGGGAAGCCCGGAGGCGCTGCTTCTGGCTACTGTCCTGGGAGCTCGCTGCTTTCCAGTTAGATAGTTGTTTCTGCCCCCCACCGCCTGTTGGGAAAAGGCTGCAGACAGAAACGAGCAGGAAGCAGGAAGGTGCCGCGGCTCGTGGTCGGGAGAAGGGGGAGCCAGGTGAGCCAGGCCCTCGCTGTCCGGCAGGACCTCTGGCCGCAAGCTGACTCTGTGCTCGTTCTGGGGCCGCCCCCGTCCCCCCGCCAGAGCGAGGACCCCCGGCGGGCGTCCAGCGGCCTCGAGTGCCGCAGGGGTCCTGCTGCTCTGCGCAGCGGGAGTCCTTGTCACCGGCTAAGATCCAGGTCATCCTGACTGTGTGTGTCAAGAGCTGCGCGGTGGCCCCGCCGAGGGCGCCCGTGTGGTTGGCCCGCGGAGCACTTTTTATTTGTCCTGGCTTCGCTCGCTCGTTTTACCCTCAGGAGAAGCGTCCTGCCTCCAGAGCGTCTGCTCCTGCCCCCACTTCGGGAGAGGCCCTTTGGGTTGTCCTTTGTGGGGTTGTCCCTGCCGGGTGTGCTGCTGGCTGCCCTGCGATGTCCCAGCTCCGGGTGCTGGGGGGGTCGCTCCTGCCCGGAGCAGCGGGGGCCGGTGGGGGGGCGGGGCGGGGCACTGCAGAGCCGGCCTTCTGACTCCTTCTCATGGCCGTTCTCTCATCCAAGCTTCGTCCGGTTTTGAGAAGACATATTCTTAAGCCGGAGTTGGAGGCGGATGGGGCAGCCGGGCCTCGTCGTGGGGGCCGTTCTCCCCGTCCACCAAAGCCCAACAGGGCTTTGCTCTGAGTCCGTGTCCAGGACGGCTTCACCGAGCAAGCTGTTTGTCCCATCCGGGTACCCGCCGGTCACTCGGGACAGGCGCCTGGCGCAGGGGCCCACAGCGGGGGCCCGTGTGACCCTCCCACCCGAGTGCGGAGGCCCCCGGGGCCCGTGTGCCGCTGTGGAGGGAAGCCAGGCGAGGCCCCGGTGGTGCCTTCCCAAGGCTGCAGGAAGGCGCCGCAGTCGTGCCTCCTTGTCTGCGGGGGATGTGTTCCAGGACCCCCAGAGGACGCCTGAAACCACGGGTGACACCAGACCTGTACTAGGGTTTTCCTGTACGTACACATCTGTGATGAAGTTTATTCTACAAATTAGGCACAGTAAGAGAACATCCAGATGGCCAGAATCACTGTTCTTGTGCTTCGGGGCCATTGCGAAGTAACAGAAGGGTGTCTTGAGCACAAGCCCTGTGATCCCAAGACAGTGGAGCCGATAAGCTAGATGCTGCTAAGTGGCTAACGGGCGGGACACGCAGGACAAAGGTCAGGACGGGATTTCATCACAGTGCCCAGAACAGCGCGCGAGCCAAACCTTAGGACTTGTTTATTTCTGGAATTTCCCATTTAATATTTTCAGACGCGGTTGACCGCGGGTAACTGAAACCGCGGATGAGCGAGGTGGCTTTGGTGGGCGGAGCAGCCCTGGAGGCCGTGTCACCGCCAGCCTCTCCCAGCCTGGCGGTGCCCTCGTGCGAGTGCCACGTGAGAAGCGGGCCCCTTCCTGCCCACTGGAGTCAGAGCCCCGTTTTCCATGGAGACGCTTGTCCCCCTTGGCTGTCCTTGCCACCCCAACTGAAGAGCAGACCCCCTCCCTGCACTTTTCTGGGGGGAGCGGGGGAGGGCGGCGCCTGGAGGGCGGGGGTGATATCGAAAGGCCCGGAAGGTCTTTCCCTCCTGTCCGTGCTCGTGCTCGCTCAGCGCTAGGTGTTCAACTCATTCCTGAATCGCTTGTCAAGACCAAACCAGGGTGGAAACGTTTAAAGGGCATGGCATTTTGAAAGAATTCCCGGTTGAGAATATTTTCCTATGTTTCTTTTATCCGCCAGGCTGGTAATGGGCCTACCTTCCTTATTATAAACGCTGCACGTTTAGATTCCGGGGTTTCTGACACTGTAATTCTTAAGATTTAATCAGCTGTGCAGATCACGTGAAAAGTCACTTTACTGAGAATGCGGAGAGGAAGAAGATCACTCGTAGGTACCACAGCACACCTTCCATTTGTAGGGAGGGGTGGCTCATCCCCAAAACCAGAGGGCAGGCAGAGCTCGGAAAGAAGTTCCATGATTTCGTAAGTTTCATCAAAAGATAGTCTTAGATTTGACTTTAAATTCACCGTGTACAGCAGTGACAAAACTGTGACGACGTTGTAATAGTTAACATTTGTAGTCGAGTCCAGGACCTGCAGGCGGGGGTGGGGTTGGCACGGGGGAGCACTGGTTACAGCCTCGCAGCTTGTGTCCCCGGCCTCAGCCCTCAGTGGCGCTCTCCTCTGGCACCTCCCCCGGCTCTCTCCCTTGCCGTCCCCGGGCATTCCTGTCCCCCTTCTCACGGGCCCAGGTCCCCCCAGCTGAGCATCTGGACGCCAGCCAGTTCTCATCTGCTCGTCCTGAGAAGCAGTCACTTCCCTTCACAGCCCGGGGATTGTTCCAGAATCTAGGCTCCTTGGGGTCGCGTCCTGCCCACGGTGCCTTGCACGCAGTGGGTACTTAACTGAGGGAGCAGCGTGGGGGTCTCTGCGCGTGTGGGCAGCGGGTGCTGGGGAGTGTCCGGCGAAGGCCAGTCGCTCGCTGGGGTTTGGTCATTAGAGACATTTTAGTTAACTCGAGATGATTTACATGGCTAGATTCAGACTCAGAGAAAAAGCCAACGTCTCGCAGTGTAACGTGTCTGCACCCTGCCCCGCCCCGCCCCCCAACCCACCCCACCATGAGCGGATGACTGCCTGAGCCCTCCGTGCTGTGCCGGGCCGGGCTTCGGCTGGTGCTTTGAGGTTGCAGAGCACGTGTGTGTACCCGCTCCTTGGGTTCTCGGTGTCCGGCTTTGATGCAGGACCAGCCTGGGGATCCAGATGCCCTAGCCTGACCTTGCCTTTCCAGGGCCCGGCTGGGGATGTGCATGCGTCTCTTCACAGGGTGCCAGGGGCTTGGCCTTGCGTCTGGTCCCAAGGCCCCGGGTGGGTGGACGGAGCAGGCGGGCCGTGAGCCTGGCTTGTGTGTTTCTTCCTGCCTCTCCCCCGCTCACAGCTCCAGAGCTGTCACTCTTGGCGAGAAAGGCATCCTAACCAGCCCGTATCCTCCAGCTGACAAGGTCTCTCCTTAACGCTTAACCCCTCCTTCCTCCTGTTTTCTTCTGAAAGCTTTTCATTTGAGTCTCTTAAGTTCCCCCAGAACTGCCAGGCTCGGGGCGGAGTGGACCACAAGAGAGCCAGGGCGAAGGGCGTGCGGACACGCTTCTGAATGTTGCGCTACGGGACCAGCTCCGCTCCACTCCCCTCCTGTTCCTCGTCCTCTTTCCTCATCAACATCAGCGTGATCTTCACTTATTTCAGAAATAGTTACTGAGCGTCAGGTACACTGCTGGACGCTGGGGATCTGGCAGTGAACAGAAGAGACCCCTCCCACCCGTGTCATCATGGAGCTCATGTTCCCGTTGCATGGGATGGCTGAGTCTGGAGTCAGGTGCACGGTGGCCGAGGCAGCCAGGGCTCAGAGGGGCCCAAGGGCGTGGGAGTCCCTGGTCCCCGCTGCCGGCCCCGTCCTCAGGGGAGGGGAGGCCAGCGGTGGAGAGGGGGCGGTGGTCCAGCAGGCTGGACGGCCGAGCAGGCGGCTGGGGCGCAGGCCAGTGGGGAGCAGGTGCGCCTGGGGGTGGGGGACTGCCGGCCCGGCTGGTGGAGCCGCCCCCATGGAGGTCACCCCCGGGGGCCCTCGTCCTGACACGTAGCTTGTGAGAGTCGGAACAGGCCCGTCTGTTCGGTTTGCTCAGAATAAGGAAACGTGTTGTGGCTGTGTGATTTGGGTGGGCTTTTGACTTTTTGCTCTTTGTGGGAAAATGGCTAGACTCAGCTTCCCGTCCCCCTGTCTTCAGGTCCCGCTGGCTTCCCAGCTTGGACCCTTTGACTTTCTGTCCCTGCTGGGAGTGTGTGGGCCGGAGGCCCTCCTGGGACGTGCTGTGCTTCCGTAAAAAGCCACGAGGGTGACTGAACCCCAGCGGAGGCGCTCCTGGCCTCCTGGGGAGGGGGTGCTGGGCTTTGAGTGTGGGTGGCCCCTGAGCCCCGCTGCCCTCTGCTCTGCTGGGGCCACACCGGCTGCTGCCGAGGCGGCTCGTCCCCACGGGGTCCAGGGCATGGCTGCTCCCTGGCGACGGGGTGGCAGAGCTGCAGAACTGGGCAGGCCCATGTCTTACTTCTGACCACGAATGATCTGGTGGTGGATAAGTTCTGGGGAAGAGAAAATGAATAATAGAGGGGACGTCAGTTTTCTCCAATTTTTAAAAACCTCTCGTGAACTCATTAGTACAAACAGTTAATACAGGACAGAGTGGTGTTTTACAGAGAGCCGTTGTTGTCAGGTCAGCTCTTTGGGGACCTAGAAGCCGGTTCCCGCCCAGAAGGAGGAAGCCAAGGAGATGAGCGTGGCCGTCTGCGTGGGCTGTGGCTGCGGGGACACGTGACCACGCGTGGTGGAGTATGCACAAGTGTGTCCTCTCACAGTCTGGAGGCCATGAGTCCAGCACGGGCCTTGCTGGCTGAAGTTTAGGGGTCACAGGGCTGGTTCCCTGTGGAGAATCCCGGGGAGACAGAGGTGCTGCATTCCTTGGCTGGTGGCCCCTGCTCCATCTTCCAGATCAGCGTGGTGTCCACGCTTTGTTATGTGGGAAGATTCTCTGCTTTCTGAGCCGCCTGTGTGACACGGGGCCACCAGATGCTTCAGGACGCCGTCCCCACCTTGATCACCGGCTCAGTCCCATCTGTAAAGTGCCCTTGCTGTCAGGGCACACGGCCCGGGGTCCGGGATTGGGACATACCCGTCTCTGGCCGTCACTCTGCCCAGCAGAGCTGGCCGCTGCGAGGTGTGAAACTGTGTTTGCAGATGGCTTCTGAAGACACAAAAGGAAAACCAGTTAGGATTTCCGTCTTTTATCCTGAAAATCGAATTTTCCTGTTTTTTTCCACTGATGGATTCATTATTAAAGAAATAGAACTTTAGCTCATCAAAAACTAGAATCGTGTTTGAAACCGCAGACTGTATTTTCAGCATCCTCAGCTCTGACCCCGTGTGGGAGGCCGTGGGCTGGTCAGGAAGCGTGACTACAGCTGCCCCGCCGAGGGCAGCTGACGAGCGCCCCCAGGAGGTGGTCCCATGGGCGTGTAATTTGAGGGGGTGGGAGTGCAGCCCCAAGTCAAAAGCCCCACAGCTCATGGCAGCTCACCCCCGTGAATGCAGAGCCTCGGAGCCCCCCGGCCGCTCGCCATCCTCCCTGTGGGGCCTCGAGGCACCAGTCCGCCTGCCTGCCTATTGGAGGGCGCGGTGGGCCTGGGGTGGGCGCTCGTGAGTGATGGCGTCACCCAGAGCCCGTCACGGGGGCCTCATCTGTCCCTCCCTCCAGGCACAGTCCAAGTGGGGTTCCTGGTGCACAGGACGGGGGTCCGTGATCCGTGATTTGTCTCCTTGGAGGCAAGTCGGATCCTCCCCTGGGATCTGGGCCTCACCCTCCAGCTTGTGTCTCCTCTTCACACCCAGAGCCCTTCTCGACTCCCTCTGGAGCCTGGGGTCTTGTGACTGACATGCACATTTCTGCTTGTTTCTCAGACTCGATCAGTGGCCCACTGTCTGGGGGCCGCTCCTCCCCGACGCTCAAGTGAATGTGTCTAGCTTGCCCCAGGGTCGAGGCCCTGCCGCCGTCTGCCTGGCCTCCTGGCTGCCCTCAGGCTCCCCTTTCCATGAACCTGAGAAAGCGGTGACTCTGGGAAGGTCTCCAGGTGCTCTAGCTCCTGTTCCATCTCAGACCCGCGCTTGGCCACGTCCCTGCGTGCAGTTCGCTCTTTGGGTATTTTTTCCTGTAAGGCCTAAACGCCCCTCTCTGTGTCCAGCACTTGGATGTTTGAGGGAGGCGACTTGCAGATGCAGGGGAGCGGCCTGGTCCTGCCGTGCACGTCCACACGGCACACCCGCACGCCGCACCCTTGTCAGCAGGTGCCCCGCCCCGCGGTCCAGGTAGGACGGGGCGGCCTCCCCCGGCGCCGGCTGTGCTGACGCGGTTCTGCTCTGTGTCTGCAGGTGCTGCAGGGGGCCCAGCTGATAGCCGTGGCTTCTTCGGACCCTGCTGCCACGGGGGTGGACGGCTCGCCGCTCCAGGGCAGCGACATCCAGGTCCAGTACGTGCAGCTGGCGCCGGTGAGCGACCACACCGCTGCAGCCCAGGTGGGTCCTCCCTTTGGGGCGTGGGCGGGGCCCGGGCCCCCGCAGGTAGTGAACACGCTGGGGCATTTCTGCCTTGGGCCTTCTCCCGCGAGGAAGGTAAGTGATCCATGAGAGGTGCGTGGTGTGGACGTAGGCGCTCGCGTGGGACTCCGTGTCTCGTAAGTGCCTGAAAGTGTAAAGGTGAGAGGTTACTTCTTGGCCCAGATACCAGCCTTAAACCATTTCTTGAGATACTCTTGTCTCATGCAAATGTTTACCTATACATTTAGAGGCCAAATTAAGTGTACCTGAGACCTCTTCGTTCCTCGGGGCTGGGGCAGGGCCGGCCCAGGGTCTGCGCGCTTGCCGGCCACGGGCGGTCAGTTTGCAACCCTTGCCTGTGGCCTCTGCCCTTTTCCCCCGTGGCAGCCTCTGGTGGGCCGAGCTGTGCCGCGCTGGGCTGCGGTCCTCTTCCCGCGCTGCTCGTGGTTGGCGCTCTCCCGGGAGCCCCAGAAAAGCAGCGCTTGGGCTCCATCTGGACAGTTTCTGAGCCGTCAGGTTGGCGTGGGGGCTGCTGCTCGAGATGTTCGAAGCGTTCGCACCTTCGGCCCTAGTGAGTGTGCTTGGTCAGGCGACCACTGTGGCCTCCCCTGGGTATGGGGGAGCCAGGCGTGGGCTCCCGTGCTCGTGCTTGAGCCTGTTTGGGGGCGGTGTGATCAAGGTCTGTCAGGGCGCGGTCCGGAGAGGGTGCCCTTGGAGCAGCTCAGGCTGCTGGGGCCAGGGTGACACGGTGCCCTCAAACCTCAGGCTGTGGGCTTGACTCACTGACTCACTGCTGAGCGCCTCTGGGCAGGGGGCTCTCATCGCTGTGACCTCAGCCTGTTGGACCCTCTCTGCCTCCTCTCTGGACCCCCTCCTCTGCCTAGCACTGATGAGGTGCGCGTATCATGCCGTCGGCCTTGACGCTTAGAATTAAAGCCCCGAGTTTCCACGCGGTCCCCCTCCCCTCCCGGCCTCCACTGGTCGCCGTGCTAGGTGTCGTGTCCTGTCCCCGCTGGTAGTTGCTGAGGAACGCGGCTCAGCAGGGCCAGGCAGGTGGCCCAAGGTGGCCCTGGTGACCAGGTGTCTGGCTGGGTGATCAGCGGTCCTGCGGGGACTTAACCCTGGTTCACAACAAGTCCCTACCTGGCCCAGAGTTTTGGAACGTGTGTCCTGGAGAAGGCGCAGCCCCCTGCTCTCCCCACACCTGTCCACTGTGCCACGTGGGCAGCAGCCGTGGCCTGGACACTTGTGCTTTTGTGCAGCGGTGATCAGAGAGGCATGTGCCACTCTGGAGAGTGACCGAGAGGGCATGAGGCCGACAGAGAGCCCACAGAACTTGGGGTGGGGGGGTGGACGAGCTTACTGATGTGGTGCGAGGGACATCTGTCCTAAAGAAGGACCCCGGGGCTCCGTCCGAGCTGGGCGGGTCTGACGCCCATGTCATTGCTGCTTCACACGCACGGGGGTACTCAGAATGTGTGCCTTGAATCTGGGGTGCGTGTCGTGTGGCGGGTCTTCCTGGCCCAGGTCTGTGGTCTTTGTGTGGGTGTCACTGTCGAGGGGAGCCATGTCCACTGAGCTCCTGGCGCCTGACTTTCCGCCAGTGTCTCGGTCTCCAGTCACACCCGGCAGGTCTTGGGGACCACGTAGGACACAGAGCAGTAGATCGGAGGGGGACATGTGCACTTCCCGGGGTGTCTTCCCCGCAGAAGGGCTCGGTCCCCGGGGCCCAGCCTCCTCCCTGGGCCCCCGCCCGCCTCATGCACGGGGACGGGTCTCCCGATGGTCTCTTCATTAGCAGGAGGCCTCCCGCCCTCCTGTGGGTTTCCTTCCAGAGTTTGCTGCTCAGAACGGGGTTGTACTCCTCACCTGGTGCCTGGGGAAGGACGGGTCTGGCTCCCGAGGCCCCCGAGCCCCCCGAGCCCCAGAGGCTGCGTGAGGGGTGGGCCCGTTCCCCGGAGCAGCCATGGGCAGGGGAGAGGGCGCCCCGTCTGTGCTGGCGCCGCTGCGCTGTGTTCCGCTCCTGCCTGGGGCCCCGGTCTCCTGCCGCGTTTTGAGGACGAGGGGGAAGGGCAGGGCTTCCCATCAGAGTGTGGGCCTCCCGAGTGCCCAGCCCAGCCCCACCCCCCGCCCTTGCCCCACCATCCCGGGTGCCTGGGCTCAGAGCCGCCTCTTCCAGATCTTCAAGGGGAGGGGCCCCCGCAGCCTGTGGCAGGGCTGGAGCGCCCCCCTCTGCAGCTGCCGGCGCGCGCCAGTCCATTCCCTTTTCCAGAAGGTCCATGTCTGTGTCGTCCCTCCAGCCCAGCCCCTCTCGTGGCCTCGGGACGGCGCGGAGGAGGCCGTGCTGAGTCCTCAGATGGGTGGGGAGCCGCTCCCACCCCCCCCACCCCCCCCCCCGCTACGAAAATGCCGTGTTGCCTCCGCACACGGCCCCTTGAGCCGCAGTCGCAGGCGGAGCGCCGGCCCCGCCCGGGACTCTGCCTCCGCTGTGTGGCTTTCTCCACCTCCTCCTCCACGCACCGCGCCCCCCCGCACCGCCCCGGGCCCCTCCAGCTACAGGTCCTCCGGGGAGCCGCGGAGCCCACCTCCGAGAGTCTGATGTGCCTTTGCCCAGCGGCTTAGGGGAGTCTGAAACCCCCCAGTGGTCGCCACCTGGGAGCCCATGCTTGGTGGCTGAGGTGGGTGGTCAGGGACTTATTCCAAGACTGCGTTTTTTTCCTTTAAACTACTTTGAAACCGTGAATATGCTGACCGCTTGGAGTGCACGCCCAGTGGGAATGGGAACGCAGTGCTGGTGGCGGGAGCTGAGGGGCACGTGTGGGAGGCGGTGGGTAGGTGGGGGGGAGCAGGGGCCAAGACAGGGCCCCGCAGAGACGGACCGTGGCCCCGGATCTGTCACAGCTGCCGGGAGCATCGTCTCCCAGAGCAGGGGCGACGCTCGGGCCCCCAGCCCCACCCTCCAGCTCGGGTGTGTGTTTACTCTGTGCCTGAAAACCGCTGGTGTCCGTGAGCAGGGAGTGGCCTGGACGCGCACACTGGGCCCTCTGATAGAAAGCCCCCTCTCCCCTCTTGCAGGCGGCTGACGCCCTGCAGCCCACCCTGCAGTCCGAGATGCAGCTGGAGCATGGGGCCATCCAGATCCAGTGAGGGGACGGCCGCCGACCAGACAGGGCCCGAGCCAGAGCCACCGCTCAGCGCTGGTTGCCGTCACCCGCACCCGTCCCTCGGCTTCGCACGGGAGGGGGCCGCACACGTTCTGCTCGAGTGCAGCCGAGTGCCTCATCCTCGGGGAGAGCGCGCCGGTAAATAAAGACGACGGTAGCCCCTGCCGCCCCCGCCCGAAGACCCTGTTTCTTTTGATCACCCCGCCGTGTCCGGGGAAGGAGCAGGAAGCACAGCGCGGTTGCGTTAAGTACACGCGGGAAATCAAGAACTACGATATTTTTCTCTGTTCAAACAGCTTTTTTAATTTGCTATGGTGTTTATAACAAAAAACAAAATTGAAAAAAAAGTGGAGTAGCAGAAGCCTTTTGCTGTGTGCTCTGTTCAGCGTAATGAGAATAGGTATTTGCAAAAGAAGACTAACAATTTTGATGGAAACGTTGCTTACCTACTTTTCTAGGGGGATGTTGTCAGCACTGTGATTGTGCATTTCTAATGGAATAAAATGTATTTATGACCACAGCAGCTGTCACGTTGTTTCCTCTTAGGAGATGGCCCCTGGGCCTGTGGCGGCCCTGATGTAGCTGTGTGGGCCCTTCCAGAGGAAGGGGCGTGGCTGTCCTGGCAGTCCCGTGATGGGGCCTGGGGTGCAGGGGGCTGCACGATGGAGTGTCTCCAGGCGCCGTGTCCCTCGAGGCAGCGTGAGCCTTCAGAATTGGGGCGCTCCCACAAGTAAGCTGCGCTGTTGAATGGCATGGCCTCTTCCAGCCCCAGAAAGTCCCAGCTCTGGGGGCTCCTTAGAGAAAGTCGTGTCCGAAGGAGCATGCCATATTGACGGTCTAATTAACGTGTGTCTGGAATCCCAGAAGGAGAGAATAGAAGGAAGATGACACGTAAAGGACTGGGGAAGCAGAACAGAGCTCACGTAGAAATACGGAGGAAGCCATGCCTGGACACACGCAGAACGTCGAAGGCAAGCATAATCCAGAAGCAGCCAGAGGGAAGGACGGACCACCCTCATGGGGGGGGGGCATCAGAAGCAGAGGTGTTGAGGGAAAAATGCTCTGCACGGAATCGGGTCTTTAGTAGAGCAGCTGCTCAAGAACGCCGGTGACAGTTGGCATCTGTCCCAGAGCTCTGCTCTGAGGTGTACACCCAGGAGAATTGAAACCGTATGTCCACACGTAAATGTGCACACGAACATTCATAGCGGCACTTTTCACGGTAGCCGGAGACTGGGAACAGCCAACAAAATGGGGTCCACCAACACAGCAGCCTTGTAACTCAGCCGTAAAAGGAAGGAAGCACTGACACAGGCTACAAGGTGGATGAACCTTGAACACGTGCTGAATGAGAGAAGCCAGACCCAATAGCCCACATACTGTGTGGTTCTATTTATATGAAACGTCCGAAACGGGCAAATCCATAGAGACGGAGAGCAGATGAGCGGTGGCCTGGGCTGGGGGAGGGGAGGTAGGGAGTGACTGATACTGCAAATGCGGATTCTTCTGGAGAGGATGAAGATGTTCTGGAATTAGTGGTGCTGTTGGCACAACTCTATAGATTCACTAGAAGTCAGTGAATTGCACACTCGAAGGGGTGAAGTTTTGGGGATATAAATTATATCTCAAGATTATTAAGAATAAAGAATTGGGCAACATTTAAAAAAACAGGAACAAAAATGAGGGTGTCACCTGCAGACGATTCCATCCTATAAAGGAAGCTGTAAGACATTTTCTTCAAGAGCAGGAATATGGACCCAGGAGGAGAGTCTGAGAGCAGAAGGTTGGGGGTGGGGAGCAAATACAACAACGAGGAGGTGTATCTAGTACTCCACGTAAACTGGCCCACAATACAATGTTGGAAAACATCGCTCTGAAGGTTGGGGCAGGCAGAAAAGGAGCTAAATCGTTGTAAAGCCCCCTTTCCTTGCCCTGGAGAGAAAGGATCAGGATGCTGTGCAATTGTAAGGCATCAAAGTCAATATTTATAACAGACGTTTAGGAAACACAGCACAGGAAAAAAAGTCAGTAAGGTGTGGGATGTCCAGATGGCGTGATTAGTGCACTTGACCTAATCGACGTGTAGAACACGGCATGTGGTGGTCACGGGGCACGCTTTCTGTTCTTCCCACCTGCTCTTTTGAACTTTATTCAAGTCACCCACACACCAGACCAGGAAGAAGGTCAAATAGGAGATCAGAGTGGAAAAGTATTTCTAATTGACAATTAAATACGACAGGTCGACATATAAAACTCGTGGAATACATCGAAAGCTGTGCTTAGAGAAAAATTTATATTTCCTTAAGATATATTCCCAGAATTGGAATTGCTTTATCATATGGTAGCTCTATTTTTAATTTTTTTGAGGGCTCTCCATACTGTTTCCCATCACGGCTGTGCCAATTTACATTCCCACCAACAGTGCACAAAGATTCCCTTTTCTCCACATCCTCGCCAGCACTTATTATTTTCTGTCTTTTTCATAATAGCTGTTCTGATAGGTGTGAAGGGATAGCTCATTGTGGTTCTGATTTGCACTTCCCTAATAATTAGCGATGTTGAGCCTCTTTTTATGTGCCTGTTGGCCATATGTGTGTCTTCTTCGGAAAAGTATCTATTCCAGTCCTTTGCCCATTTTCCCATTGATTTATTTGTTTTTTCGCTGTTATGTGAATTCCTTATATATTTTGTATATTAGCCCCTTATCAGATGGATGGTCTGCAGATATTTTTTCCCTTCTGTAGGTTGCATTTTTACTTTGTTGATTATTTCTTTTGCTGTGCAAAAGCGTTTTAGTTACATGTAGCCTCACTTGTTTATTTTTGCTTTTGTTACTTGTGCTTTAGGTGTCATATCCAAAAAACTGTTGCCAAGACCAATGTCAAGGAGCTTTTTCTCTCTGTTCTTTTAGGAGTTTTATGGTTTCAGGTCTCACATTTAAGTCTTAAATCCCTTTTGAGTTAATTTTTGTTTTTTGTTGTTGTTTTTTTAATAAATTTATTTATTTATTTTTAGCTATGTTGGGTCTTCGTTTCTATGCGAGGGCTTTCTCCAGTTGTGGCAAGCGGGGGCCACTCTTCATTGCGGTGCGTGGGCCTCTCACTGTCGCGGGCTCTCTTGTTGCGGAGCACAGGCTCCAGATGCGCAGGCTCAGTAGTTGTGGCTCACGGGCCCAGGTGCTCCGCGGCATGTGGGATCTTCCCAGACCAGGGCTCGAACCCGTGTCCCCTGCACTGGCAGGCAGATTCTCAACCACTGCACCACCAGGGAAGCCCTTGAGTTAATTTTTGTGAGTTGTGTAAGATAGGGGTCCAATTTCGTTCTTTTACATGTTATTATCCAGTTTTCCCAGAGCCATGTATTGAGGACACTGTTTTTTCCCCATTGAATATTCTTGGTTCCCTTGTTAAATATAAGTTGACCGTATATGTGTGGGTTGATTTCTGGGATCTTGATTTTCTTTCATTGGTCTGTGTCTGTTTTTATGGCAGTACCATACTGTTTAGATTACTATAGCTTCGTGATATAGTTTGAAATCAGGAAGTGTGATACCTCCAGCTTTGTTCTTCTTTCTCAAATATGCTTTGGCTATTTGGGTCTTTTGTGGTTCCATAAGAATTTCAGGACTGTTTTTTCTATTTCTGTGAAAAATGCCATTGGAATTTTGATAGGGATTGCATTGAAGCTGTAGATGTCTTTGTGTAGTATAGACATTTTAACCATATTTTTCCAATCCATGTACACAGGATATTTTTCCAATTGTTTGTGTCTTGAGTTTCTTTCATCAATGTCTTATAATTTTTCAATGTACAGATCTTTCATTTACTTAGTTAAATTTATTCCTAAATAAGTTATTGTTTTTGATGCTATTGTACTTGAGATTGTTTTATTTGTTTCTGTTTCAGATAGTTCATTGTTAGTGTACAGAAACAGAAACAACTGATTTTTGTATATTAATTTTGTATCCTGTAATTTTGTAATTTTGTATCCTGTAATTGTTTATTAGTTTTAACAGATTTTTGGTGGCGCCTTTAGGATTTTCTATATATAAGATCATATTATCTGCAGGCAGAGACTAACTTATTCCTTTCTGACTTGGATGTCTTTTTTTTTTTCTCCCCTAGCCTAATTGTTCTGACTGGAACCTCCAATACTAGATCGAGGAGAAATGGTGAGAGTGGGCACCCTTGTCTTGTCCTGTTCCTGATCTTAAAGGAAACACTTTCAACTTTACACCATTGAGTATGATGTTAGCTGTGGGTTTGTCATATATGGCTTTTATTATGTTGAAGTATGTTCCTTTTATAACTATTTGTTGAGAGTTTTTATTGTGAAAGGATATTTTAGTTTTCAAATGCTTTTTCTGCATCTATTGAGATGGTATGATTTTTATCTGTATTCTCTTAATATGGTGTATTACATTTATAGGTTTGTGTATGTTGAACCATCCTTGCATCCCAGGGATCACTGTCATGGTGTATGGCCCTTTTCACGTGCTGGTGAATTTGGTTTGCTAGAATTTTGTTGCGAATTTTGCAACCATATTCATCAGAGTTGTTGGTCTGTAGTTTTCTCTCCTTGTGGTATCTTTGGCTTTGGTATGAGGGTAATGCTGGCCTTGCAAATGAGTTTGGGAATATTCCTTCTTCAATTTTTTGGAAGCGTTTGAGAAGGATTGACATTAATTTTTCTTTACATGTTTGGTAGAATTCACCAGTGAAGCCATCTGGTCCTGGGCTTCTCTGTGTTGGGAGGTTTTTGATTACTGACTCAATCTCTTTACTTGTATTGGTGTGTTCAGGTTTTCTATTTCTTTGTGATTCAGCCTTGGTAGGTTGTATGTTTCTAGGAATTTATCCATTTCTTCTAGGTTATCCAGTTTGTTGGTGTGTAATTGTTCATAGTAGTCTTTTACGATCCCTTGTATTTCTGTGGTGTCACTTGGATGTCTCCTCTTATATTTCTGATTTTATTTGAATCTTCTTTTTTTTCTTAGTTGGTCTAGCTAAACGTTTGTCAATTTTATCTTTTTAAAATATCAGCACCATGAGCACTGTATACGTTTACAATTGTTATATCCTTTTGATAAATGGATGAATTGACCCTTTTATCGTTATATAATGACCTTATTTGTCTCTTGTTACAGTTTTGACTCAAAGTCAAAACTTTTTAAAAATGTAAGTATAGTTACCCCTGCTGTCTTTTGTTCCCTGTTTGTGTGTAATATCGTTTCCATCCCTTCACTTTGAGCCTGTGTGTGTCCTCAAAGCTGAAGTGAGTCTCTTGTTAGACAACATACATTTGAGTCTTGTTTTTTTATTGTTCAGCCACTCTGTGACTTTTGATTGGAGAATTAATCCATTTGCATTTAGAGTTATTATTGATAAATGAAGAATTACTAATGCCATCTTATTGTTTTCTTACTGTTTTGTAGTTCCCTTGTTCCTTTCTTGCTGTCTTCCTTTGTGAATTGATGATTTCTATACTGTGTGCTTTGATTCCGTTTTCTTCATCTTTGTGTATCCCCTGTAGGTTTAACAACAGTCCTTTTAAAGCTGACACCAACTTTGACCATATACAAAAACTCTACCCTTTAACCCTCCCATTTTATCTTTTTGATGTCACAATTTACACCTTTTTACCTTGTGTATCCATTGACAAATTTATTGTAGCTATAGGTCATTTTTAATACTTTGGTCCTTTAACTTTTATACTAGATTTAAGTGATTAACACACCACCATATTACAGTGTTAGAGTATTCTCAGTTTGACTATATACTTACCTTTGCTGGTGTGTTTTATAGTTTCATGTGCTTTTATGTTACTGATTAGCATCCTTTCATTTCAGCATGAAGAGCTCTTTAAAGCATTTCTTGTAAGGCAGGTCCAGTGGTGAGGAGCTCCCTCAGCTTTTATTTCTTCAGAAAAGACTTTATTTCCCCTTCATTTTGGAAGGATGGCTGTGCTGGGTGTTCTTTGTTGGCAGCATTTCTAATATATCATCCCACTGGCCTGCACAGCTTCTGCTGAGAAACCCACTAATAGCCTCATGGGGCTTCCCTTGTATGTGAGGAATTTTTTTTTCTCTTGCTGCTTTTAAAACTCTTCCCTTGGCTTTCATTTTACACAGTTCTATTGTACTGTGTCCTGGAGAAGATAGTTTTGGGTTGAAATTTTAGGGGGATCTATGAGCTTTAGGAACTTGGAGGTCTAAATCTCCCCTCCAGCTTCGGGAAGTTCCGGCCATTATTTCTCTCCTTCTGGGATTCCAGTATTGTACCCATTATTTCTTTTAACGGTGTCCTATAGTTCACACATGTTTTCTTCACTCTTTTTCATTCTTTTTTTCTTTTTGCGCCTCTGGCTGGATGATTTCAAGTGGGCTGCCTTCTGGTTCACAGATTCTTTGTGCTGTTGGACCTCTCTATCAGATTCTTCATTTAAGTCACTGTATTCTTAAACTTTAGGGTTTCTGGGGGTGGAGGGGTGGTGTGTGTTTGTTTTCTGTTTCTTTGTTGAACTTCTCATTTTGTTCATGCATTGTTTTACTAATTCCATTTAGTTGTCTATTTGTGTTTTCTTGTAGCTAACTAAATTTCTTTAAGGGGATTTTTCTGAATTCTCTGTCAGACATTTCATAGACCTCCATTTTTTGGTGTCATTCGTTGGAGTTTCATTAGTTCCCTTTCTTTTTTATAAAGGTTTGTTTTTTTTGGATGTATTAGTTCCCTTTTGTGTGTCTTGTTTCCTTGATTATTCGTGATCTTGTGGCCTTGTGCTGGTGTCTGAACATTAGAAGAAGTAGGCACCTGTTCCAACTATACGGACTGGGTTTGGCAGGGAAAGGCCTTCACCAGTCGGCCCGTCCAGGAACCCGGGTGGGTCATGGGATGGTGTCCGCAGGTGGGCTTGCTGCTGGAGTCCTTGGGCAGCTTCCCGCTGGTACCTGGTCAGCCGGCGGGCAGGCCTGGTGCCTGGGTTCCCTGGGGCAAGCCGGGCACCTGCAGCCACCTGCGGGTGCTAGAGTCCGGGTTGAAGTTGGGTGCTTATGTCACTGGCCCTCCCCAGTGGGGAGGGTGTCTCTCTGCTGGACAGCCTATGCCTGGGGGAGGGGAGGCGGGGACGGGTGATGTGAAACTGTCTTTTCTACCCTCCTCATTGTGTCTTGTCCTATTTCTGTGCTCCACCCAAGTGCTGTAATCCCTCACCTGGAGTCCTTAGCTCTTGGGAAGCATTTTCACGTGTGGATGGTTGTTCAAAGGGACATTCCTGGGAGGGGATGAGCACTGGGAACTCCTATACTGCCCCCTCCTGATGGCGCTCTTAATAGCGCCTATCCTTATGAAATCTTATCTATAACTTAAAAACTTGTCACAAGGAAAATTCCAGGCGCAGATGACTTCACTGTTAAGTGCTTGGAAATGTTTACGGAAGAACAGCAGTCTTTATAAACTCTGGCACAGAACAAACACAGAGGCTCACGTTCCATCTTGTTGTGTGAGCAGCATAACCTTGACCCCAGCAGCCACAGAGCGGGGTAGGTGTTTGCCGCCCTTCTAGCCAGTAAAGGACATATATCTGGACCTGTAAGATAATAAGGTTTCTTATTACCAGGAAGGGAATAAAGACAGACAAGTCCATGTTGAAATGGACAAAGCGCGGGTGCCCCTAGAGAGACAGGGGAGGAGGGATGGGGTGGAGGAAGGAAACCATCTGATCATTTTCAGAAGCGGGGTTTATAACGGTCATTCATTCACTGCTGCCGAATTATTTAATGATTAGTGAGTTTTGCCCCCATGCTACTCCCCCGAAGAAAGGCAAAAGACATGCGCACATGAACAGACCACAGCAAGAGGACCTCCAAATGGCCAACGAACATATGACAAAGTTTTCCACTGGTCAAGTCAAAACCACCATGAGATGGCTCCAGAATCACCAAGATTCGAAAGACTAACGACCTTGAGGGGTGTGCGGGTGGGGCCTCCTGCGAGACGTGGGCGGGGCTGGGCGGAAGCGCGCAGACTTCCTACTGGGGAGAGCTTGCCCGGCGGGTGGTCCAGCAGCCCCTCCAGGCGCCGCACCCTTCACAGCAGCGCGGGTGCCTCCTCTGGCTTGCCCTTCCCACGGGACGCCAACAGCAGTGGGAGTGGATGGAGTCCTGCCGTCACACCGATGGGTGGGGCCAGAGGCAGGACTGTGACCCCGTTTATGCCCATTTCAAGAGGGGGCAGAATGAGCCTCCTTCCTCCCTGGCATTAGAATCATCCAGGGAGGAAGAGGCAGTGGTGAGGCGGGTGGGCGGGGGGCTGGCATCTCTGCGTGTCTTAATCTGGGTGCGCTGGCGCTGTGGGAAGGTGTGCCGTGATTTGTATGCTTTCCTTGTCACTCTTCACCCTAAAAGCTTTTTTTTTTCTTCTTCTTTCTAAATAAGACACACAAGGGCCAAAGTTTGCTGCCGGTAGGCCCGCACTAAAACATCTTAAAAGCCACGCTTCTGGCAGAAGGCAGGTGGTGCCAGACGGAGGCTCTGACATTCGGGGAGGAAGGAAGCACAGAGAAAGTGGTAAATGTGAGTTGTCCAGAAAATCGGCCACGTAGGAGAAAGTAATGTCTGTGGGGCTTACAAAGAAAAAAAAAGAAGTAGCGTGTGATGAAGGGAGTATTCGGGAAGATGGTAGGGAACTAGTAGTTTGGGCTTCAGGCCATTAAGTTGCCCTTCCTTATCCCTTAAAAGACTAGGAACAGTATCTATAGCTTCCAGACTAATAGGGGGGAAGTTGCTGTGAGGAAAAGTACCCAATGGCTCCGAAAGAAGGCAAGAAAGAAGGGGGCACAGGACGGGGGCTCCTCTTGGGGTACAGACGCTGGGCTGCCGAGGTCTTGCACTGCTGTGTCCCCACTGCCGGGTGAAGCAAACACGATCCTTGTGAAAGGAAGATAGCATGGAATTCAGTCCACAAGCAGTTGTGCACACTCACTACCCAGCACACAATCAGGAATAAGCAGGCAAACGAGAGAGAAAGCAGCACAGACGAAACCAACATAAACAGCGGACCACGGGTGTTGGACTCATCCCAGGCTTTCAAACAATCTGCTTACGATGTTCAGAGAGAGAAACACTGAGAATTTAAACAGTGACCTGAAAACTTTCTCAAAGTACAAAAGCGTCATTGTACAACTTTCATAGAATAATCAAAATTGCGAATTCAGGATGTAGGTATCGTGGCAGATTAGGCAGAGCTGAGATCATTGGTGAACTGGAAAATAGGGTAGAAGAGAATAGCCAAAATGAAGAATGGTGTACCAAACAAAGAAGGACTTATCCCACCCTTTCTCAAGCTCCTTCAGAAAACAGACGGAACATTTCCCAGCTCAGTTTATGAGGCTCATATATCTTTGGCATCAAAACTTAAGAAGATAAGTAGGGACAGAAAATTACAGACCAATCTTACTCAGAGAAAAAAAATTCTATGCAAAATATTAGCAAATCAAATCTGGCAATGCAAAGTACAGACAGGAGATCATTCGCTGCCTGACTTGCGGGTACCGAGAAACACATCGGGCTTGAGGTTTTATTTTATTTCTGGGAACCGGGCTGAGCTCCCTAAACTAAATACATGAATTCACAAGCATGAACACAATAAATCCTTCAGGTTTTCTTGGTGCCCATGTGTGTTTAGCTCAGGAGTGCAGCCTGGTTTGTGACGCAACACATTTAGAGATTAAGGGGGAAAGTCACACGATTAGCTCCACAGAAGCAGAGCCAGCCTTTGAAAAAAATTCAGCCTCTATTCAAAATGTTAAAAAAAAAAAAAAAGAAAAAAAAAGGCAGCATTCTAGAAATAAGAGGGAACTTCCTCACCTTGATCAAGGCTTTCCACAAAGCCCGGCCAGCCGGCAGCAGGCTCACCGTTGACCCCAGGAACTGAAGGCCTTCCAAGCCGTGGGAGAGAAGGAAACAAACAAGGCCTCAGGAGTGGAAAGGGAGAGACAAAGCTGTCATTATTTGAGGTGATGCCGTTGTGTTCTAGAAAATTCCAAACAATTTCCAAAGACAGGTTATCGCAGCTGTTAGAGAGCTTAGCAAGGTTTGGGGTCAAAACCAATTTACAGTAAGTCCCTACATAAGAACGAGTTCCCTTCTGAGAGCGCGTTCATAAGTACAACAAATTAGCCTAGGTACCCAACTAACACAATTGGCTACATAGTACTGTACTGTAATAGGTTTATAATACTTTTCACACAAATAATACATAAAAAACAAGCACAAAAAAATAAAAGATTTTTAATCTTACAGTACAGTACCTTGAAAAGTACAGTAGTACGGTACAACAGCTGGCATACAGGGGCATGTTTGCGTCCTTGATAGTTCACAACTTGAAGCTTTGTAGGTAGGGGACTTACTGTACAGAGTGTTACTGCATTTCTACATTCCATCAGCAGTCACATAAAAATGAAACTTTAAAAAGCCTTCATTAAAGTAGCCGTAAAATATATAAAATATCAAGAAATAAGTCCAATTAAAGATGCATACGATGTTTATGGGGGAAAATCACGAACCCCCTGAGGGAGACCTGTCCCCATTGGTGGGTCACAAGGCGCCCTGTGGCCCTGGCCCTGGAGTCTGCTGGGCTTTGGCCCCCTCCCCTGGCATCCTGAGCCCAGGAATCCTTCACCCAGTCGGGAGCCAGTGAGGAGCCATAGCCCGCTGACCGCCTCGCCCCTCACGCCCTCCCTTCCCTCCTCAACCTGCTTGAACTCTTACTCATCTAGCAAAAGCCCACACAGAAAATCCCAGTGTTCGCCTGCCTGCACGGATGAGCGGGGGAGGACCCTGCGCTTCCCAGGGGACGCGTGATTCTGCCTGGTGAGCCCACTCTCCCCTCCCCAGCCTGTTCCAGCTCCTCCCGCCCTCACTCTGCTGGCAGAGCCTCACTGTTTCATCAAGGGAGGCGAGCACAGGGGTCACCGCCAAGCAAGTGTCGGAGCACAGCTAGAAACCCACACTCTCAGTGTCTGCGTGGGGCTCCGCACTGGAGGTGACCTTGGGGTCAGGTCAGCCACCGGGACTCAGCCTCTGAGCCTCAGATGTGCTGAGCTCTCTCTGTGCTGCATCCCACGGAATCCTGACTGTGCATTAAAATCACCCACCGTCTCAGCCAGGCGAGGAGGAAGCAGGCCCGGGGAGCACCGGCCCTGACCTGACCCCCGCCTCTCACCGCCCCACATCCTGGCCCCCCTCCCCATGCCCCGTACCCCAACCTGCTTTCCCAGGGCCTCCCGGAGGGTTAGTCCTTTGGCCGGCTGTCCTGGTCTCCTGAGGTGGGCTGTACGTGGTCTGGCGTCAGCACGTGGTCTGGTGTGGCTGTGGCTCGGGGAGCACGTACCTTCCTTGAAAGTGTCCCCTCAACCCAACCCCGGCCGCTCCCGTTCCCTCCCACACACATCCTCTGGTTGCAGCACAAATGAACATGCCAGGAAGTTCGGAGGCTGCCGCTCTGGCCTGGCCTGGGTGGGCTCAGAGCTGGGACCCCTCCTCACCTGGATGGGCCTCCTCTCATCCCCCCAGTGAGTCTCATTTTCAGAAGGGTCTGTCCCCCGCCACCCCATGCGGCCCAGCCATTTGAAGTCACCGGGCTGTAACCCTGTCCCGGGTTCCGCTTTCCGGACTGTGCCAGGCGGAGGGTAATAAAGGGCCCAGCTCCACACACACACGAGCTGGGGGGAGCTCCTCCCGCTGTGTCCAGAGGTGGCCAACTCGGGAAGCCTGTTCCTGTCCTTGACCGTGGGCGCCGGGAGGAGGGGTCAGAGCAGAGCCCCCAGCGCCCCCTGCTCAGGCGCAGGGCTGGTCGGTCAGCCTTGAGGTTTCTCGGTGACCGCCACCCTCCACCCCGAGTAGCAGACGCGTGCCAGGTGCCCAGGGGCTTTTGAGAAGGCTGGCGACCCTCCAGAGTGGAGCTGGGGGCAGCGGCCAGCAGCTGGTTTAGGGGAAGGAGTCGGCGGCCGCCCTACCAGTCGGATGGAATAACAGACTGAGCAGGGCCCGTGCGAGCCGCGCCTCTTCTCTGGCCATTTCCTCTGCCAGAAAATGCGGAAATGGGTCAGGCTCTGGTTCCCCCTCTAATGGCATCAAACCACTCACCCACGCTGCCTGCTTTCTAGGACGGTGCCACATCACACAGAGCCTGCCGTCCACCTGCCCTCGCTGCTCCCTCCCTGAAAACCCACATGCCGCGGCCCTGGGGGAGCGAGCGGCCACTGGCTGGCTCTACAAGGAGTGAGATTGGCCCAGAGAACCGCGGATCTGAGCGTTTCCGGCTCAGACCTGGCTCCTCTTCCTCTGTTGCCGGGAGGAGAAGGCGAGGCAGAGGGTGTCCAGCCGCCGCGCCAGCAGGTGCCAGGAGTGAGGGTCACTGCTGTGGGCACAGCTGCCAGGCAGTGGTTGTGACTGTCCTTGTCGTGTTGCTTTACCACTGGGTTCGTTCCATGAGGCCGTAGGACCCATACGCCCAGGCTGGGTTTCTAGGCCAGCTGCCCTCTCGTTGGGAGGACGGGCAGAGGGCCGAGGGGCCGTGATGCCCAGAGGAAGCCGGGAGTGGGGGAGGGTGGGCGGCCTGGCTCGCCTGCACCGCTGGATGGCGGTCTGAGGTTCCCGTAGGACTCGGCTGCTTAGTGCCACCCAGGAACCAGGCTGCAAGCCCAAGTGGGCAGAGCCGGGAGGACTGGCTGCAGACGCCCCTGCTGCCCGGCTGGACCTGAGCCCCTGCCTGACCCTGGGAGGTGCCCACTGGGGCCCCCTACCCCCACCGCAGTTCCAGCCTCCTGAGGCCCGGGGAGGGGCCCTCGCCATGCACTGCCATGGCCGTGCCCTTCCGTAAAGTTTGCACGGTGACGTCGTAGCTGTATTTGGTTATGACCACCGGTGCGCCACCACCCCCCCCCCATCACCCCTGCCCTCCTGGCACGGGCGCTGCAGTGGCTCCGGCTCGTCTGAGGCCTGTCCCGGGGCAGCAGGCGGGGGATACGGAGCGTCTGGGTTTAGTGGGGTGTGTTGACGGGTTTGCTGTCTCTTCTAGTAGAACTGAGCACCGCTAGCTGTCCTGGGTGTAGATAGGGGCGGCGCCCAGGGGGAGTCTGAGCGCCCCCGGGCCCGATGCACCCGGTGGTGACGCGGGGATGCCGCCACCACTGCGGCACCAGCAGAGCAGGAACCAAGCGTTCACCGCTGTGCCGGTTGGGTGTCCGTGACTTTGTACTGCTTTTCCTGAAAAGGACTCCCCAAAGTTGCGTAAGCTCTTGGCCTCACAGAACCTGGATTTATTCTCTGTCTAGTCACCAGCTCCCCGATTCGAGGGAGCTGGTGGCTGAAGAGCCCAGAGGGAGGGCCGAGGGCTCTGGCCTGGGATGCGGGCGGCGAGGCTGGCCTTCAGCTCGTTCCCTGTGCACTGTCCCCTGGAGGACCGTGCTGGCCCTGCTCCCTGAGAGGACCTCCGGGTGTGACCACACAGGGGCCCTGGCTCCCGGCCAGGCTGGTGGGTGTGAGGCAAGGCCGCTCCTTGGAGTCCCAGGCCCTCTCCGCCCACCCGCGGGCGGCCTGCCTAGTGAGGACCTCCTGCTGGCCGGGCCGCGAGGCCCGGGGCAGCTCCAGGACCCCTGAGCCCGGACCTGGCTTACCGCGGCCCCGCTCCCCCCGGCCTTGCTGTTTTCAAGGATGATCTCAGTGCCGTGGGTGTAGCTGACTGCAGGCCTGTGTTTGGTCTTTGCTGGAGTTTATCACGAGCCCTGCAGATGGATATCTCGTGCACCCAGTACAGTTTGCTTTATTCTCGTGCTGCTTTCTCCAGCTGGGACCAGGCCCCAGAGGACCGGGACCGCTCGAGTGCCTGCGGGAGCCCCCATCCCAGCCTCCCTGGCTCACGCGGGGCTGGTGGAGTCGTTTCAACCACAAGCCACGGGTGCCAGAGCCTTGCCAGCGAACAGAGGGGACAAGGGTGGGTATAGGAGGAAACCGAGTTTCTCAACAGGGTGATCCTGACCCCGCAGGAGATGCTGGTCAATGTCTGAAAATGCTGGGGGGTTGCAGCTTGGGGGTGGGCGTGCTACTGGCATCTAGTGGGTGGAGGCGGGACCTGGGACGTCAGGTGCGGGAGTTATTGTGAGCAAAAGGGGGCGGGGTGGGAGACCAGAAAGCCCTGGAGGCCCCCGTTTCCCCCGCAAGGCCGGGAACCCCTCTGGGCACAGCTGGCTTCCTACCACGGGGCAGCCCTTCCTTTCCTCGGCGGGGACGACGGGGTGGCAGTGGAGCACGGGCAAGAGGGCAGAGGCACCGTGGAGGGACGCCCTCTCACCCTGGTGCCTGCACTCAGCGTCCGTGGAGGAGTGGGCGGTGGGTGGACCAGGCCCGGGGCCCCCTGGGGGTGCTCTGGGCGCTGGGACACGCCTGTCCCTCGGGGCCTTGCTCAGACCCATGGTCCTGGGGGCCCTCCTTGCTGACCACCCCCCTACCCCACCCCCACGGACCGGAGGCCCTGCAGTCCCTCCAGCCTGGGCCCTCGTCCGGTGTGAGGCCTCGGGCAGCAGAGCAGGAGGTGGACGGTCAGGAGGGCTCGGTTCGGGTCAGGAGAGGCCGGTGGAGGGACGAGCAGAGCTGGGCCTGTGGACGGGTCAGCCCCACACCCGGGGAGGGCGGATGCGCTCCACGCACAGGCGGAGGGGGGTGGCTCGGTTCATCCCTTTACTGGCCATGCGAACGGCATCAGCCTCCCCTGCAGAGTTACTCCTTCGCTCTTTATTGTAAGTAACTGTTTTGTAGGAAAGCACTTTAAAGCTACACAAACATCCCGTGCTTCCTCTGACTTCCACTTACCTGTCTATTCATCTGAGTATAAGCGCATGAATTACAATTTTCTTCAACAGGGGGTAGTCTGTTACTGTCAGGGCACCCTGTCAAGCTGGCTCCAAGCACGTTGGGGGCCCCCGGGGGCCCTGGACGGCTTCCTAGCTGTCTGGTGTTTCAAGATGTTCCAGGAGCATCTGGTGTTTTCCTGCCCAGGTTGGAATCGGCCATCTCTCCAAGGAGTCCCGGCCACTGTCAGTGGAAGCTGGTGTTTAGAAACCATGATCTGGGTGCTGGGGTGTCACAGCTGCCAGCCCTCTCAGTGGACAGAACTAGGACTTGTACAGACGCAGGTCCACACTCACAGACAGCCTCGCACAAATGCACTCACTCACACATTTATATCTGTGTTTATCTCATGATGTTTCCCCATTGCCGGCTCACTTCCCCTGCCAGGCGGCTGTGTGTTCAGTTTATTGATGCACAGAGCTCCTCACTCGGTCCTTGGCAGGGTTCTGTGGGCCTTAGGAAGCTGTCCCTCGAGGCTGTGATTTGATGGATGGAGCAGCCTGGGCTCAGCAGGAAACCTGGACCGGGGCAGAGCTCAGAACAGAGTCCGTCCTCGAGGCCCTCCTAGCAGATTTCTGCAGCAGCTCCTGACCTTGGCAGAAGGTTGAGCAGGCCTCCGTGTCCAGTGGTGGGGAGTGATTCCGTGAACTACGGCTTGGGCGTCTGTCACGGAATTCTTGGCTCCCGACCGAGGGCCAGGGGGCAGAGGGCGAGGCAGGTGTTCTCAGGCTGCAGCCGGGGAGGGGAGGAGGGAGTGTTTTGGCGAAACAGCTTGCACTTAGGCCAGGGCAGGCCAGTGGTCAGTGCGGTGACCCCCTGACCTGTGTCCGGGGTGGCTGGGACTTGCTGTTTCCTGGGGTCACGACGGAGCCCCCAGCTCTCCACTCCGGAGGACACCCCGTGACCTGGCTCGGGGGCCCACGGGGCCTTCTGCTTGTTGGACTTGCCAAGGATCGAGGAAAGGGGCCGGGAGAAGTGAGTCCGAATCCACACGTACCGTCAGCCAGTGTTTACGTCCCTTTTCCCTGGGCCGCCAAAGCCGCACCCTGACTCCCACCGAATGTGGTCGATCGGTAGGAAAGTCACGCGGTCAGTGCCCGTTTCCTTTGTGCAGGCGCCTGGCCAGCTCGCGGGGCTGCGCCACCGTCCCCCGCCGGTGCTCTGGCCTGTAGGACCCACCCACCCCTTGTCCCAGGTTTGGCTGCAGGACGGCCTGTCTGGAGCCAAAAGCACAAAGGAAAGGAGGGTCGGATCGGGGGGCGACATTACACCCCCAAGCTCCCCACCCTGCGAGGCTGGACGGGTCCCAGGGTGAGCTGCAGGGGCTGGGAAGCCTCTGCAGGAGGGGAGGGCGGAATTATGCCACCGGCTGCTGGGACCCTCTCCCCACAGAGCCAGAGAATGTGGGTAGGGATGTCGGCCCGTGAACTCGGCGCTGGATTCAGGAAGCAGGTTCTGATTGTGGTGCTGAGGCCCCTCGGGACAGGCCGCCAGGCTTCACGCCAGCATCACGGGAGCGAAGCGGATTCTCTGGTGATATCCACGCACAGGTGGCTCGGCCCTGGCGCGTCCAGACCTCTCTTCCCACCGAGGTCCTTTTCAGCCTGAACTTCATGGTTCCTAGTACCTCCAGGGGCAAGGAGTTCCCTGCTGAACTAGCCACATTGACTGGCATTTCTCTTCAGGGCCCGAAAATACCCTCTCAAGTGTCAAAAGGCCTCATGAGTCTGTCGTGGTGACGGCAGACCCAAACCACTGAGTCACGGGCTTCGTGTTGGTGAAACGCACAGCATGTGAATTACATCACAGTAAAGCTGCGAATGACAACGGCATCACTCTTTGGCACTTCATTATTCCTTCTGTTGCTCCTTCGAACTCCTAACAGGTGGGTGTAGAAGGGGGTCAGGCACCGCCACTGTCCCCATTTTGATGGTCACAGCCCCGGACGGGAAGTGGGAGGGCTAAGACTTTGGCCCATAGATTGTGAGTTTGGCTCTTCCTGTAAGCTCACCGTCAGCCCACCTTCCATGATTTAATGCTGATCATCCTCCTATCTGAGTTGGTCACTTTCAGGTTGATTAATCTGATTCCCTGGACCCTCCCATTGCTTTTCTCTGAACCCTCTCTCTGAGACAGCACTGTGGCGGTCGGGCAGCCTCACCTTCCCTCATCAAATCAGGGCTGGTCCATGTGGCCAATAGCATATGGCGGAGCTGATGGGGTTGACTTCTGAGGCTGTAAAAGGCACTGCAGCCTCCGCCTCGGCCTCTTGGATGGCGGCAGCCACCGTGTCGTGACACTCAGGCAGCCCCACGGAGAGGGCCACTTGCAGAAACACAGGTCTCTGGCCAAGAGCACCAACGTACCCGCCATGTGATGGAGCCACCTTGGAAGTGCCCCTCCCGCCCTAGTCCAGCCTTCAGATGAGGCCATAGCCCCGGCTGACACAGGACCACAACTGCATGTCACAGCCCAAGTGAAGACCGCCCAGCCAAGCCCCCCCCCAGAGGCCTGGCCGACCGACGGTGTGAGAGAAGCCACTGAGTTTGGGGGTGACTAATTACACAGTAGGGGGTGTGGCTGGAACAAGCACCCAGACCTGCACAGAACCTAGACGTGGGGATACACCCGGGACAGACAAAACCACCTCATTTTCCTGCCCAGGTCCCTTCTTAGTCATCCTGGGGTAACTGTACTCCCATCAGCATCAGTGACCTGCTCGGAGGGTCCACTCCAACCCGCAGGGCCGCAAGCAGGGCACACCCTCACGTGACAACCAGACTAGCAGTTTCACCACTTGGGAGGCCAGGTCTGGGTCTCGGCTCCTCCCCAGAGCTGGGCAAGCTGTTAGCAGGGGGCGAGCCTGTGTCTGCCCCACGAAGGAAAAGCCTTCCTCTGAAATGCCTAAATCAGAGTTCTTGTGGGTAGACCAGAGGCACTCAGCCTCGGCCATGCATTGGGAGAAGCGGGGGGAGCTCGAAGCCCCCGGTGCCGGCCCCAGCCCGACACCGGCTCAGCGTCTGGGACACATCGGGTGCCAGGAAGCTCAGACCTACCCGGGCGTTCTGAATGCAGCCGCGGCTGAAACCGCTGGTTCACATCAGCCACGTTGATGCTTAAAAGTGTTTTCAGGCCTTGTTTACAACACAGAGCAAGCACTTGGTTTAAAAAGAAGACTCCAACACATCAGGCAGTCCACATCTTAGGAAATGGTTTTTCTGGACACAGTGGTCTAAACTGAGATGGTTTATGTTTAATCGCATTTTGCCACAGGAAAAAGTGCCCCAGGAAACACTGTGCGGAGGGCAGGATGCCCAGCTGGGCTCTTTAAATAGAAGTGGCCACAAACAGCGTAGTTCACTGATTCTGTAAACGACCACAGAGGCTCTACCTGCCTGGAGCACAGCTGCCCGACTGTACGAAACTCATTAGGAAGCAGGCACTACGGGGACGTCCACGTTTTACTAACTCATGAGGTCCCTTCAGACAGCTGACACTCAGTGACCGGTTCGGTCTCGTACTGGGCAGGGTTCTACCAGGGACAGAAGTCGTAGGACATTTTTATGCAGAAAGATTTCTTTCAGGGCTGGGCGCAGACGGCTGTGGGGCTGGCACCTGGGAACAGCCAGGAGCTGACGCTGCGGCCCAAAGGCGGGATTTCTTCTTCCTCGAGGAAACCTCCAATTTCTCCAAAAGGCTTTTAGCCTAGTGGCCGAGGCCCCCCGCACATCACGGAGGGGGATCTCCTTCACCTAAAGTCGGCTGATGGCAGAGGCTACCCACATCCCGCAGGTGCCTTCACCCCAGCCCCCAGGTGAGCGTTTGATTGAATGACGGGTGGACAGCAGCCCGGCCAGGTGCCTCGCCAACCTGACCAGGTCCCTCACTCGGCCGGCTCCGCCCCAGGTCCCTCCCGCCCCTTCCTCAGAGGGGCCTTCCCTGGACGCTCACCCTGAAATAGCCGCCGTGTTGGGCTTCTCTGCCCAGACGCACCGCTCCTGGACGCCTGTGATGTTCCCTTACTGGTTTAGAGCCCGCGTCCCCTGCTCCTCTGCAGGGCGGTGCAGACTTGCCCCCAGATGCTCCCTGTGATGATGGGGACGCCGGGATGACCGTGACATGGATCGCAAGGCCACCACCCCAAGGGCAGCTCCCAGACAAGCCCCAAAAGGGAAGCCCCACGTGGGACTCGGCACCTTCGCCCTGGTCCCCACGGGGGAGTTCCTCACCTCACAGGCCAAGGGCTTGGGCTCAAGTCCCAGCGCTGCCACCTGTTAGCTGGGTGACTTGGGCAGGTCACTTAGCCTCTGGGAGCCTCGGCTCCCATCTGCAAGTCGGGCAAGAACACCAGCAGACTCTGGGTGGTGAGCGTGACAGCGGGCCAGGATGCTGCGGGCCCGCAGACCAGGTGGGGGACAGCGGGTGGCCCTTTGGAGGAGGGAGGTGGCTTGGTCAGGCAGAGAAGAGCAGAAACAGAAAAGTGGAAGCAACGAGAGAGACATTTCAAAGGAAGGGCCTATGACTGAACGTGAGGGAGAGGTCAGGGTTGGCTTTTTGTTTTGCAAATGTCTGTTTCCTGATTATAGAAGCAGTCCTGCTCATTGTAGAAAAGTCCAAGATTAAAGTCTGGGGGTATTTTAGTTTATTCATTCTTCTTTTCTCCACCCTCCCCCACCTCCCCGATTCAGCATTTAATGTCTTAGACATCAGTTAAGATGATTTAAAAATTCTAATCATTTTATTTTAATGCATTGGCCCTCCATCCTGGAGATCTTGTCTATTCTAGATAGAATTCTAAATATATATATTAATATCTATTAAACCTATTAAATTATATCTAAAAATATATATTCAGATATAAAGCCCACAAGGTAGCAGCCCCTCAAGCATCACCCCATGAGCTGCATGCTAACCTGTGTCATTATGTTTCCTAATTTACCAGCCCCCTATGTGGGGGCCTTTCGTTTCCAGTTAGTCAGCATTCTTGTAACATGTGTCCTGGATCTGGCAATTCTTCCATAGAGGAGTGCCCACGGAGTGACTGCCCTAGAGGTTCACAGCATTTTCAGGGCTGCAGATACGTGTCGGCAGATTCACTGCCTGGGGCCTGCTCTTATGTGCTGGAACTACAGGGCTTCCCAGGAGCCCTGTGTCAGGACCAGGGGATGGTAGAATCTCTCCTTTGAGTTCTAGTAATAGCACCTCTGAGAATGTTACATGTGTTAAAAGTCATTTAATCCTGAGCACCATCCCCACTAGAGAGGTACTATTATCATCTGAATTTTGCGGATTTGCACACTGAAGCTCAGAGAGGTTAAGCAACTTGCCTCAAGCAGCACAGCCAGTAAGTGGTGGAATCAGATTTGAACCCAGGCAGCTGTCTCCAGAGTCAGGGTCCGACCTGTATGGACCTGCATGTCCCGCGCCTGCTTCCCCTACACCCGAAGCACCTGACTGACCTTCCTACATACTTGCCCCAGGCCAGCTGGTGATTGTTCTCATCAAGGGGAGGAGAGGGGCCTCGTGCCCCTCCGCTGGTTTCCCTGGTAACTAATGAGCCCACCTGGTGGCAATTCCCCTGTAACTGGTAACCTCCCCTTCCCCGCTGGAGGGTGGCTGCCACGTCGTCCTGCCCACTCTCCACCGCGCTCGGTGGGGTGTTGCTCCAGGACCTTCTTGCTTCAGATACGTAAGCTCCGCCACCCATGAAACCACTGAAGTCTCTGTCACCGACTCCGGGCTCCTTCTTTGGTCTTGAGGCTGGGCAAGCACAGGCTTTGCAGGCCTGCAGGAGGCAGCCCAACAGGGCCCCTACACGCCTCTGCCTCTCCACCACGGTGTGCGTGCTCAGGGCGGTCTCACCCCTTTCTTCCACATGGGAGCAGGAGCCACTTCAGGGGGACCACAGAAGGAGACCCCCAGGGATGTCCCCTGTGGACTGGAGCTCTTGGGGCATCAGCTGAGTTCTGGAACCAGGAATCTGAACCAAGATTGGGGACGCGTCTTTTCAGGGTCCCCATCTAATGGCTACTGAGGGTCCTTCCTGAAGGGGTCTTAGTAAAGAGGGAGGATTCCTGAGACCCTTTGGGAGGGTCACGTGACCCTCGTGTGACCGGGGAGCATAATAACAAGGGCCTCCCAAGGTCCACGTGGTCAGACCGGGAAGGAGGACCTGAGCGCCTGTGCGTGCGTGGGCACGTATGTGGGGACGTGCGTGACCGTGTGTGTGGGGACGTCTGTGTGCGTGGGGACGTGCATGAGCGTGTGCATGGTGACGTGCGTGAGCGTGTGCACGTGTGGGGGCGTGCATGAGCGTGTGCGTGGTGACGTGCGTGAGCGTGTGCGTGGGGACGTAAGTGTGCGTGGGGACGTGCGTGAGCGTGTGCACGTGTGGGGGCGTGCGTGAGCGTGTGCGTGGGGACGTGCGTGTGCGTGGGGACGTGCGTGAGCGTGTGCACGTGTGGGGGCGTGCGTGAGCGTGTGCACGTGTGGGGGCGTGCGTGAGCGTGTGCGTGGGGACGTGCGTGTGCGTGGGGACGTGCGTGAGCGTGTGCACGTGTGGGGGGCGTGCGTGAGCGTGTGCGTGGGACGTGCGTGTGCGTGGGGGTGTGCGTGAGCGTGTGCGTGTGCACGTGTGGGGGGGCGTGCGTGGGCACGTGTGGGGGCGTGCGTGAGCGTGTGCGTGGGCACGTGGGGGCGTGCGTGAGCGTGCGTGCCATGCGTGCGTGAGCGGGGCTGGGGGCCTTCAGGGGCGGGGACTTCTCTCCCTCCCCGGCCGCTGGTACTCAGGGGGTCGCTGCCGGCTCCCGTTCCTGCCTCAGCCGTGGAATCCCAGCCTGGCGGGTAGTGGGGCTTCAGGACCCGCTTCGGGTCAACATCAACAATGGCCGTGTTAAGCTCTCGGGCTCTGTTTTCCCGGGGGCTCACGAGAGTTGAGGGCGCCGTGGTGGGAGTACAAAATGGGCACCTCAGGGGCGCAGCTCGGAGGAACGGCGACCCTCCCCCCCACGGGCACGTACAGCCCCCCTCCCCACCCTGGGGTCACTGGTGTGTGCGTGTGGGTGCTGTGAACGGCTGCTGGACGAGGACGCCGGTCCCGGAAGGAGCGTGACCGCTGAGCATCCGAGGGGAACCAGCGGGGAGGCTGGTATCCGCCCGGCCATGCTTCTCCGCCCCCCCGACCCCCGCGCCCACCAGCCTCCCGAGCCTGCGGGTGGGTCTGAGCCGCTCCACGCTCTGAGGGAAGCCCCGCAAAGGAGCCCGGCCAAAGGCAGCCCCCCAGAGACCTGCGGGCTGGTAGCCCCAGGGTGGACGTCTCCAGAAATCCCTGCCGGCAGGTGCGCCCTCGCTGCCTGGGGAAGCGGTCCGGAGGGTTAAGAAGCGGGCCCGCTCTGCGGAGAAGCATCTTCCGGCTCCTTGCACATGTGTTCAGTTTACGAAGGAGAAGCAGGAGGGAAGCCAGCCGGGGACCAGGCGCCGCTCCTTCGTCCTGGAGCACACGAGACTGGGTTTCTTCCAACCGCGCCTCAGCAGGCACGAGCAGGGTTAAGTGTGTGCGAGGGGAGAGGGAATCCCAGACCGCCCGGAACTTGAGACTTCCCAGCTGAGGGCGAAGCAGCCCGGGGAGAGGCAGCGCCAGCCACCCTGCGGTTTCCGCAGGCACCTGGGCCCTCGGAGTAGGGGAGGACACGTCAACAGCCTTCCCGTCACACGCCACCCGCAGGACACGCGGCAGACGTGCCACGGCCGCCTCCGGGGTAAGTGCAGGCCCTCTGGGTCCCCGCCGGCTGGCAGCGGGGTGTGAGATGAAGTGCTTTCATTAGGAGGTGGGATATGCTGGTGATAGGGCTGGCTGTGTCTTCTTCTTATTAATGCATTCAGATTTGCAACCAAGTCGTGACAACAAATGCAGTCTGGAAACATCTTTATGGCAAAACAAAGCATTCTGCTTTCCTGTTGACAATTCAAGTGCTGGACCGAAAGCCAGAGCCCAGAGGCAGATTCGTTTGGCGCGTAGAGATCTGTCTGCGGTCTCTGCTCTGAGGGCGCAGTCAGGGTCTCCCTCCTTCTTTCGGGCCTTCTATTCTTTGCCCGATTTATTCTTTTTTTTTTTTTCTGTGATATGTCCCCGGTGACAGTCTTCTGTCTCACCACCCAGGCTCGGATGTGCCGCAAGCAGGCCCGATTAGCGACACTTTCTGCTCAATGTGCATCTCATTATGGCTGTTCTGAGCAAGTGTGGAGACAGGGCTGGGCCCCCCGACCCACCACGGGCGGAATGGGGGACTCGTGGTTGCGTATAACCTGTCACAAGCCTGCGCTGTGGGTAACAAGACATTTTACCAGGCATGGGGCCGCCAGTCCCTTCGTAACGGTTTCACTTGAGCAAGTTTCGAAGCAGGTCACCTCCTGGTGCTTTGATGTGTCTGTCTCCCATTATACGGTCAGGCCACCAGCAAAAGTGACAGTCGCAGTTTCTGTGCATAGACTTTCTGAACCACCCCGGGAGGGCTCGTCCACACGTGCAGATGCACCCACCGCCCTCACTCTTGGGCCTCCGTAGCAATGAAGGATGGCAGCCCCCCATGGGTTCTGGTTTCTTTTATTTGTTTGTTTTTAAATTAAAATACAAAAGCCCACCTCTTAAATGGTAAAGGAAAGATGAAAGATGAGACTTGGCAGTCCTGTTGCCTGCAGAGCTGGGATGGTAATGGTAATAACAACATAGTAACACTGATAATAATAGACAGCTTCCCAAAGGCCCTGTGTGTTGTGCTTTTATTTTTTCTTATCTCATTTGATTTTGCAACTACCATTTTCAAATGAGGAAATTGAGGTTGAGGATCTCGACCAAGGACACATACCTAGTGAGTGGCAGAAATATTAATCCCAGGGTTCCGATAATAAGTCCCATGTTTTGTGCTGAAGCCGTTTGCCCCTTCCTTTGTTATTCTCCATTACACCCGAGTGCTACCCTAGAAAACCCCCAGTAGGCAGAAGGTGAGGCCCAGCTGGAGGCCTCTTACGATGTGAAAACTTGGTGTGTGTGTGTTTAAAATCCAGCAGTTAACGGGGTTAGATCTATGTCTACCGTCTACTAGTAGGTAATTCAGAGATCCCAGAATGATGATATGAACTCAGCACTGACGTGATCTAGTGGGGAAACAGATGGAAACGCGAGCCTCTAGGAAGCATTTCTTGGCCCTTCTGCCACGTACCGCGTGTGCTTCCATAGGGCCCTGTATCCGCTAAATGCTGTCACAGAGGAGAAGGCCCTGGATTGTTAGCGGGATTTCTGGGAGGGGCTCAAGTGGCAGAACAGGAAGGGAGATGGATGAGGTTGGCCACAGACCAGCCTCAGAGGTTGCTTCTCCTGAAGTGTCACTTTGCTTTGTGCAAGAATCTGACGTGACGTAGAATCTCGGGAAGCCGTTGCCATGTGGTGGCAACTCAGTCTCCCCGCGTCCTGAGTGGTAGCAGAGACGGCGGGGACGGCTTCTTGATTGTTGAAAACATGGGCAGGATTTCCCGCCCCGCCGAGGATGGGGTGGGAACTTGGGGCCTTCTGATGCCCTGGGCTCCCGTCGGGTCTGAACCTGGCGGTGGTCAGGCTTCCAGATTTGGAAATGTCAGCTGTCGGGCACCCCCATCGTCTTCCTGGCTTGGACTCCAAGAAGAGGGTCCCTCCAGGCCGGGAGTTCGGTTTAAGCTGAAAAGACAGAAATGAGGTGCTGGGCGGGTGAGCCCAAGCCCCAGGCACTTGCGGCTGGCGTGTTAGCTGCCGGGAGCCGAGTGTGTTTGTCCCCACCGCTGCCTGCTGGGATCTCTACCCTGGGTTTTGAGTCCCATGGCGTGAGTTTTCAAGGGGGAAGACTGCCAGGCTCCAGGGCGAGTGCTTACTTCACGGTTCTGATTTTCCTGGCAACGGTGTCCCAAGTCGCCAGAGTGCGGAGGCTCCTGTAGGTAGGAAGGGCCCTCGTCCGCCTCCCCAGACCTGGGCTCGGGCTGCCGGGGAGGTCATGAGGCTCCGTCTCCAGAGTCTGCGATTCCTGCACCCCGAGCACCGGCCTCGGGTGCTACCGCGTCTGCCTGCGGGCAGCAGGGCTGCGGGTTTGGCTGGCCTCTGTCCCCTCCGCCAGGCCCCTCACTCCTTAGCTGGTGACGGGGGGCACGTGGGTGCAGGTCCCACTCTGTTGCTCCCCCAACCTGCTGAGTCCTCCCTTACCCGAGGCTGCCGGAGCCAGCCCCGCCTCCCTCCCGGGACCCGCTTGAGACCCTCCTTGCTGGGCGCCCTGCACACGCGCCAGGTGGGCCCTGTGGATGGGTGTGGGCGTCTGCTTCCCGTTCTCCTGCAGGGAGCGGCTCTCACCCCGTGGGAGCTGTGGGCCCTGCCTCCCAGGTGGGCGAGGGGCGGGCACATCCCTCAGGAGTGGTCAGAGCGGCCCCTTAGCTCTGGCTCTGGGATCAGGCCTGCTCCCGAGGGGCCGGCTTTCCTGTCTCCTGCGCGCCAGGCCGTTGCTGTCGTGGTGTTTCATCCTCACGTGAGTCCCCATAGACGAGCGGGGTGAGTTATCTTAACCTCGTTTTATGGTCACAGAAGCTGGACCTCAGCGCAGTTAAGGCGCTTGCCAAGGCCACCTGGCCGGAAGCTCTGAGCCCCCCGGCAACCTGGCTGTGCGGAGAGGGGTCATCTGGCTCCCAGACGCGATCTTAAAGAGAACGCAGCAGATTTCTTGAGCTGTAACTCACGTACCGTTCAGTTCACTCATTTAGAGTCCAATTCTGTGGTTTCTAGTGTGTTCGTGGAGTGGCGCAGCCCTCACCATAACAATTGCAGAACGTGTTCGTCACCCCAAGCAGAAGCCCCGTTCCCGCCAGCAGTCACCCCATCTCCTCAGCCCCTGGCAGCCCCTGACCCTCTCAGTGTCTCTGTGGATTTGCCGGTCGGGACGTTTACCCTGAACAGAATCAGATAATATTTGGCCTTTGTGTCTGGCCTCCTCCCTCAGCATCACATCTTCAAGGTGCATCCACGTGGCAGCCTGGGTCTCTAGGTGAGACCCCAGCCTTTCCCGCCAGAGCCGCAGAAGACGTCCAAAGACTCAGGGGGAGGCTCGGGCTTCATCCAGGGCACTGCTTCACGTTTCTCGTGGAGAGTCTGTGTTCTGCCCTGTTCTCCATGTCATGACGAATAAACACAGAAGGCTGTGGACCCCTGGCTGCCTGTGGCCAGATTTGCTAAGCCAGCAGCCCAGACACCTTTCACCATAAATGCGTGGGACCCTGCTGGCTTCCCTCACCACTTGGACGTGAAGAGGAATTTCCACCGTTGCAAGTGTAAAAGCCATTTCCGGGAGACCCTGGGGGACATTTTCAAAATAGTGTATGAGCTGTGTATTTGAAAGCAAACAGCCATCTCAGGCAAGACAAGTGAATATGTGTCATTGCAGGTGGACAGAGTGTTGAGGACCTGCCTGAAGCACTGTGTTGTAAAGGATTCCAAAGCCCTGGCTTTGGAATTTTGGAGATTGATTGATGATGTCTGCCGTGGGCTGGGGAAGGGGTGACAGTGAGCTGTGTGGTGGCTTCTGGTTGGTGCAGATTTGGTTGGAAGGGAGAAGCCTGGATCCTGGAAGCCAGGGCCGGGCACACTCAGAAGGCAAGTGTTTACACCAGCCCGTGTGTGTGTGGACGGAAGGACACGTCCTCAGGCCCAGCTGCGCGGACCAGGCCGAGTTTCAGGAAGGCGGAGTCTGGCCCAGGCCCAGCAGGCTGGTTTCGGGAGTCCGGGAGGAAGTCATCTTCCAGGTCATCCCCCTCTGAGTAATCGAGGACTTAATAACCAGAATCTCTTGCCTCACCACATCTGGCAACGTTTGGGCCAGCACAGCGCGTTTCCTTCTTGGCCGGTGGGTCCCCGCGGAGGGAGCGGCGTGGATGGGCGCCAGCGCTGGGCCGGCTTCCAGCCCCCATCACATGCCCCGCACCTCTGAGGTCAGCGCGTTGCAGAGGCGTTACGAGCCCGTCCCCGCTCCGTCCTGCCCCCGGCGCCTCCCCTGCTCGTAATTAACGGACAGTCCTTGGCAGACGGGGCTCCTGAGGAGTATTCCTCCAATGGAGGGACGGGGGGTACAGCGGACGCCCACGGATGAGGCCGGAGGAGGAGCCCGTGTCCCATCTCGGGGGTCAGGTGTCTGGATGCTCGCCGCCAGGTCCCAGCGCTTTCCTTCAGTGTCCCCTTAATTATGCGTCCCCTTTATTGGCCTAATTCGTTTCTCTTGAGAGGTCAGCTTTTCCCCTTAAAAAGCAACCCAGATAGCAAATGTGACCAGAGCGGGGAGGGCGTGGTCAGTCTGTCCCTGTCTGGGCTGACGAGGTTGTCTTGGGGTGTCACCCCACCTCTTCCTCACCCACGGTTTCCTCTGCTCTGCAGCGTGCAGGCAGGTGGGCAAGGCTGGCCTGAGGCTGCTCCCGTCCCGGTTAAGCGCCTGGGAGGTGTTCATCCTGTGCAGTCTGGGGCGAGGGGGTCGCTGCCAGCCAGGAGAGGGGACCCCAGGTGGCTGCCGCTCTCCATGTGGCAGGGTGACCTCAGCGTGGTCCCTGCCGCCCCTGCCACGTGGACCTCGCCAGGCCCACGGGCGGGTGCGTGTCCCGCGTGCCTCTGCCTTCTTAGGCCCGTGAGGGCGGGTTATGAGTTTCTGTTTTGAGATGAGGTGACTGTGAGGGGCTGGAAGGTGGCCCCCAAGACACCCCCATCCTGATCCCCAGAAGGGCGGATATGTGACCGGACACGGCGGAAGGACTTCGCAGGTGTGGTTGCGCCAGGGATTGGAGATGGAGCGCTTCGTGGGTCGTCCGGGTGGGCCGGGCATAACCGTGGGGTCCTCGTACGAGGCTGGGGACTAAGCCTCTGGCGTTGGGCCCGCCAGGCCACGTGGGTGTTGCGTTCCAGTCCAGCCCCCGGGACGGGGGCTCCATCGGCGAGTTCACGTCTTACCTGCGAACATCTGGTGGGTGTGAGCAGGTGTCCCGAGCAGTGGCCACCCACGTGGGGCGAATTGAGAAAACCCTCTGCTATAAAAACATTGTCCCTGAGGCACACACCACATGGCCTGGATCCCCTGTTTACAATCCTGTTTTGTCCTCACTGCTCAGCTATGAAATGCAAACCCTCCAAGGAAGAAGCCGCATGGAACATTAACGTTTTAGGGTGGGAAGTGGCTTTCACAGGACGTCCAACTCCAGCCCCTTCTGGAATGACCCAGTGCGACGCCACTTACCAGAACCCATGGGGAGGGCGGGGGTAAAACAGCGCGGAGTGTGTGATTCAGCAGGCCTGGGCGGGCCTGGGAACCTGCATCTCTCACACGTTCCCAGGAGGCACTGCTGCCGCTGGTCCAGGGTCCACACTCGGAGAGCCCCCTCTGGTTCACGGTTGGGCTGAACTGGGGGCTCCCCCAGCCCCTGGGTTCTGGGAAGGACCTCTGGGAGTGTCCCTGGGTGTCCCCAGGTGGTTCTGACGCAGGTTGCTCACAGGGTCTGTGTCACAAACGAGCGATTCCACCTGCAGGACCTGACTTGCTCGAGGTCACCCAGCCTGGCGCCCGGCCTCCTGGGCTCTCTTCAGGCCGTCGTCCCTTTGCCTCCGTGCCAACCAGTGTGGAAAAGATGTTCTCCTATTGTGAGCGGCAGCTGCCAGCTAAGAATCCTCGTGTGGCTGTTAAAAGCCTCTCATGGCAAATACCTCCTCCAGGAGAGACAGCTGCTCCGTCAGAGGTGGGCATCAGAGCGGTGGGTCTCGAGCGAGGCGGACCCTCCGAGGCCTTCAACCAGGATAGGTAGCTGTGCAGGTTGGGCTTTCCTGGCGAGCTCACCCTGAATGCGTTATTCATGAGGGGCCCAGGTGAGCTGGGAAGGACCCACCGGGCAGGTGCCAACCTCTCGACAACCTTGGTGCAGCCATGATGGAGAGGTAGGCCTGTGTCTCACGTGCTCGCCTGTCTTGGCCTCTCTGGGGCCCCAGGAGAGACACTGGGGTCCAAGGAGCTGCAGGGAACCGGGAAGCAAACCGCCTGTTGCCGCCCGCACATCAGACCACCTCCTGCAGTGGGGCTGGCGGTGCTGCTGCCTTTGGGGACCTTGAGAGACGCTCTTTTTACTTAGAGCCGGTTCCCATGGCAGCTGGTCGTGGCGTGGCCAGGTTCCCCGGGATTGGCGATGCCCTAGGCGAGGAGAGGGGACCAGGCGTCTGGGAAGCTGGGTTTGAAGCCCAGCGTGTTGGCGGGACGCTGCACTATGACCTCGGGCCCTCGGTTTTCTCCATACAGCAGGGCTGTCGTGGCCTCCGACCTATTGTAAGCGGTCAGCAAAGGGCCGCTCTTGGGACGCGTCCAGGGCCAGCCCTGTGGGCCGCCACCCCCGCCCCCACTGTGTCTGCTGGGTGAAGGGCGAGGCGAGGCGGGGGCCGCGACAGGATGAACGAGGGATGCGTTTGCTGTGCGCAGCCGCCGCGGTCCCCTGGGCAGAGGTTCTGGCCTCCCCAGGAACGTGGGGACCTGCTGTGAGGGCGTTCCTGCTCGGCCACAGGGCTGGGGGGCGGACGGCGGGCTCCGTGCCGGACTTGTGCCTTGCGACGCGGACCCCACTGCCCCTGATTGTCTGGGTGACACCAAAGAAGTGCCCCTTCCCGACAGCGGGGCCCAGCCTGGCCCCCACCTGCAAGTGGGGAGAAGAGTGGCGAGCAGCTGGGTCACTGAACGTGAAGCTTGGACTGAGCTGGGGCCCTGGGCCTCGAGGCTGCTGGGCAGGACGCACCCCTCCTGGGCAGTCAGGGGGGACAGAGGGCACGGCCGGAAGGGGGCTCTGGGCTTCAGCTTGTCCGCTGCAGCAGGGATCTGGATTTGGGGGCACAAACGTACAGCCAAGAAGAGACCCCTTCCTGCTTTGGGGGAGGGATTTGTGCACCGGTTCCGATAAGGGTCTTAGCTATCTGCACGAGCCTCATACACTTGGAAAAATCAAATCTACCGAACAAAAGCTAAATCCCAGTTTACCATTTGGAGGATAAGTGGGCCCCCCTTGACCTGCACTGGCACCGCCATCGACTCCACGCGCCTGTTCCAAGGGCTTTGACCCGCGCTGTTTATACTTTTCACCATACCCGGTCCTCGTTCTGCAGGTGAGGACACAGACGCCACCAGAGATAAAAAAACAAAACGCTGTCCAAGGTCACGGGGTCAGCAGATGGTGGATCCCGGATGAAGACGGGATTATCTTACCTGAAACCCCAAACTTCTTTCGACCACACTGCCTTTTCTTGTGTTTAGGGCATGACTCAGTCGAAGCCACACTTAAAATAGCAGTGTGCAAAGGTGGCAAATGGGAGTGCGCAAGCCCCAGATGGTCCCAGTATTTATTCCTGGTGGATTGGATTATTTTTATGCGTCATTGTAGTTTCTAATTTATCTACAGTGAATATATATTATTTTCATAATCAGAAAAAACGTTATAAGGATCTTTAAGAACACAGGGCATGATGTGCTAATCACGTGAGTCCCGGCGGGTGGGGCAGTCACCTCCTGAGAGAGGCTGGCGTCTAAACCACTGACGGCCCCACGTGCAGCCGTGTGGTCAGGCCTTTCTGGCACACGCCGTCATCCCTTCTCTCCTCCCTTCCTGATTTAACCCTGACTTGTCTGGGGTGACAGTGGGCTCCGTTAAAAATACTTCCAAGGCTCCCCTGTGGTTAGGGCTGGTCATGTGGCAGCTCAGGTCAAGGAGATGGTAGCCGAGTGTTCCTCATAAGGCTTTGAGGGAAGCAATGAGTTTCCTGCTTAGAAGGGACAGACTCAGCCTGCGAGCACTGTTTACCCTTCCCCCTCCTGCCTGGAAGGCAGATGTGATGCTCAGAGGTGCAGCAGCCATCTTGTGTCATGAAGACAAAAGCCACACGCTAAGGATGGTGGAGTGGAAAGAGAGGAATTGGGTCCCTGATGGCATCGGGCCCCGTTCTGCCACTGGACTTCTGCTCCATCCTAACTGATACTCCTTCCTGTCTATTCTCTGGTCCAGTGTCTGGTGGCCCCAGTATAATAAAGATGCCCTGAGCACGACAACTGTCTCCAAAAGACATCTTCTCATTTTGCTTCCTCCTTGAAGACATGGTCCCTAGCTGCTGTAGGCCTTGGGGGTAAACTCTAGGACAGGCTGAGTTCATAGCATCTGCCCTCCTGGGTGGGGATGTCCTAGCGTGGGCTTGTGGCCACAGAAGTGGTGGCCCAAGAGCAGCCTGGGGAGCTCTGCTCTGCGGGAGGGGAATTTGGCCCTGGGCACATGGGTGAAAGTGGGGGGTAGCGGGGCGGGGGGGGCTCTGGAGGCAGGCTGGGGTTTGTGGGCCAGTTACTTGACTGAGCTTAGAGAAAGAGGTTTTCTCCTGTGCCGAATGGTGACCGAGGTCTCTGCCACCTCACTGGCCTCTCGTAAGGATTAAATAAGACATGCAGGTGCCCACATGCGGTGTGAGTGTCCTGGGGCAGCTGTGGCAAATCGCCCCGGACCTGGGGAGTTACAGCAGCAAGCGTGCCCTCTCACAGCTCTAGGACCAGAAACCCCAGATCACCTTCACGGGGCTGGAATCGAGGTGTCTCAGGGCCGCGCTCCCACTGGCAGCTCCGGGGGTGGGGGGTCCCTCCGGCCTCTTCAGCTTCTGGTGGCTCAGGCGTCCTGGGCTTGTGGTCGCATCACTCCAGCCTCTGCCTCAGTAGTCACCTGGCCTCTCCCCTGGCTCTGTGCCAAATCTCTAAGGACACCTGTGACTGCACTCAGGGTCCACTCGGATAATCAGGGCCATCTCCCCACTTTAAGATCCTCAGCTCAGTCACACCCACAGAGTCCCTTTCTCCAGGTGGGGTCACATCACAGGTTCTGGGACGAGGACCTGACGCCTCTGGGGCGTTATCGTGCCACACAGGTAGTGCGCAGTTGCTCCTGTAAGAAGGGCCTGGCCGTCCCCATCTCCGACCCGGCTCAGCTCGGGGAACAGGTAACCTTCCAGCCCTGAGTGGACGACAGGAGAATGCATGGGCTGATACCACAGAGCCCTCCGTGCGTGTGACTTGAGTCCTGCCACACGTGTGACGTGCGACAGCTGCTTTCATGTTACGTGTCCTGCACTCTGTGATTTTTCCTTCAGGGAAGATTCTATGAGTCGCCAACATACGATTAAAATTAGACTTACTTTGCAAGAAAGCATTTTCCTCACTACTCCACCCTTCCTTTAAATAATATGAACGATACAGTCTTTACTTAAAAATGCAACAGCAGCCTATCATGTAATGCAGGCGTTCTCAAAGTGGGGCCCCTAGGCCAGCAGCAGCAGCACCTGGGAAATGCAGATTCTCGGGCCCTGCCCTGCCCTCCTGGCTCAGGAGCCCTGGGTGAGGCTGGCCGTTCACAGCCCTCAGAACACTGCTGCAGCGCAGGTGGCCAGCCACTTTTCTAAGGAACGCTTCCTCCCAGCCTGCTACATGCTCCTCCCAGGACCAGCCATGCTGCTGGGAGAGGCTCCTGGTTTTGTGAATCTGCTGAGGGAGGGGCCAGCTCAAGGGGACAGGGGACACTGGCCCAAAGGAGGGCCACCCAGGAGGCCACTTACTAAGTGGTAAACACTGGTGGCCAAGGACGTTGCGTTCACATTTACTGAGACTTTGGGAAAATGTTTGGGGCACCGTTGGCCAGGGATTTGCAAACATGCCTGCATGAATGTAGATCACTGCAAATGCTTATTTTTAAAAAGGAGAAAATAAAAACCCAGCATGGATTTTGGTAGACATGGACAAATTTATTCTAAAATTTATGTGGAAAGGCAAAGAACCTAGATTTTTAAAGTGGGAAGAACCACTCTACCTGTTGCTAACACTTACCTACAGAGCTGCAGCCATCAAGATAGGGTGGCGTCAGCGGAGGGACAGAGGACAGAAAATGGGGCAGAACAGAAGGCCCAGAAACAGACCCACTCAGACGTGCCCAGCTGACCGGCAATAAAAGTGCAAAGGCCACTCCCCAGAGGGACCACGGCCTTTTCACCAACTGACACCGGAGCAGCTGGGCATCCAGCTACCTTGCACCTCATACTAAAGTAAGCGCAAGATGGGTCGTGGACTTGAATGTAAAACAGAAAAGGACAAAACTTTAGAAAAAAGAAACAGGAGAAAATCTTCAGGACCTGGGCCAGGCAGAGAGTTCTTAGACCTGACATGCAAAGCACAGCCCCTCCAAGGGTTGTCAGAAATGTACTGACACCCATAAACTGGGCTTGATCAAAATGAAAAGCTTCAGCTTAGTGACAGACTCTGTGGAGAAGACGGACAGACGAGATCCAGGCTAGGGGAAGACAGTTGCAAACCACAGAGCTGACAAAGGACTTGGGTCTAGAACATAGAGAACTCGCAAAAGCCAACAGTAAAAAACAACCCAGTTAGAAAGTGGGCAAAAGACATGAACAGACACTTCATCAAAGAGAGATATGGGTGGCATATAGGGCACGAAAAGATGTTCAACATCATTAGCTGTTGGGGAAATGCAAATGAAAACCACAGTGAGATACCACCACACACCTGCCAGCATAGCTACAGTCCAAACAGTGATAACACCAAGTGCCGGGAAGATGCAGAGAAGCTGGGTCTCGTCTGTCGCTGGGGGCATGCAACACGGTGCAGCTCTTGGAAAAAACGGTTTTGCGCTTTCTTCTAAAACTCAACAAGCAACCCGGCAACGACACTCTGGGGGTGCTTATCCCAGAGAAATGAAGACCTATCTTCCCACGAGAACAGTCACTGCAGCTGTATTTCTAACAGCCCCAAACTGGAAACCGCTGTGATGTCCTTCACCACCATGGAAAACTAGTCGGCAATAAAAAGGAACGAGCTCTGTGAGTGGAGAGCTGCTCACACGCACACACGTGCACACACGTGCACACATGTGCTCCTAGAGCTGGCAGAACCTGAATACGCACGAGGCCTGTACGGACCTCCTGGTCTGGCAGCTCTGATGCCCTCCTCCGCCTGTGCAGGATGTTACTGCGGGGAAGATGGGAATGGGGAAAGGGGTACGGGACCTCCTGCACATGTCTTTCCAATTTCCTGTGAATTTATCATCATTTAAAAATTAAACATTTTAGGGACTTTCTTGGCGGTCCAATGGTTAAGACTCCGCGCTTCCACTGCAGGTGGCACCAGTTTGATCCCTGGTCAGGGAACTAAGATCCTGCAAGCCATGCAGCATGGCCAAAAAAAGAAAAACAAAGAAAGAAAGAAATTAAACGTTTTAAAGAAGGGGAGAATCGAAGAAAAAGCACCACGAATTCTTATTTTGTCCCTTTAATCTTTTTAACTTGGGGAAGTGACTAAGTCCTCTGAACAGCCGGCGCCTGAGTCACGGGGAGGCTCTGGGGACTCAGGCTGATCAGACCCCAGGGAAGGCGGGACTTTCCCGGGAAGGCCTTGACCCTGCTGAGCTCCAGGGGAAGCCTGTCTCTCTGAGCCTTGGGAATGGGTGAGTAACCTACCAAGTTGTCAGGCGGGCTGGGAGGGGGAGCATTTGAAGGTTGTGTAGTTTACTTACATTTGTGGCTGTTGCCATCGACGTGTGCACTCTGTCCAGCCAGCAGGTACTTACTGAGCACCTCCTGTGTGCCAGACACAGAAGGCAGAGCGGAGTGCAGAGGGGTGAAGCCGCTGGCCCCAGGTCACACAGCCAGTGCGTGGCAGAGCGGGGATTTGAACCTGACACTGCTTCTGGAGGCCACACGCTCCAGATGCGGCTTCTGGAGGCCCAGTCCCCACGGCTGGACCGGCTGCCTCACGTCCTGGGGGTCTTCGTCACCCTCCTTCCTCAGTGTGGACGAGTCTGGGTCCACCCGGGTCACCCAGCTCCACTAGTGGAGGGTGGCTGCGGTGAGGTGTGTCTGAGCAGCGGTGGCTCAGCCGGGAAGCCCTCGGCGGGGTGCAGCCCACTGTCCTCCCCGAGTGTTGACCCGGCCCGGGGCATGGACTGTGCTGAGGCCGGGCTCCTCGGGCAGCAGAGGCCAAGAGTGCAGAGCCGGTCTGGCCTGAGAGCGCAGCGGTGCCTGTGGGTCCTTGGCCACCGGAGCGGTCTCCCAGCCTCGATATGCCCTGTCCGTCGGGAGCACCGCCAGGTGTCAGAGGGAGGGAAGCCCCCGTGAGCCCAGAGGCTGTCCCGCAGGCTCTGCGCTTGTCCTGCTGTGGACGGGAGGCCGCTTAGTGAAGGGGGAGGCAGCACACTCGGGGGCCTGAAACCTGGTTAGAGGCCCAGCTTTGAAACTTCCTGCTGTGTGACCTCCAGTAAGCCCCTTGACCTCTCTGGGCCCTAGTCTCCCACCGACAGGCTCTGACAGGCTGTGTGTTGGGGTGCAGCGGCCTCTGCCCTCCTTTGCACCCTGATCGAAGGTGAACATCTCCTTCTCTCTAAGTAGCAACCGGCCTTTGTGGATGGCGTCTTGTTACCTGGTCGCCTGTCCCAGCATCATGATTGAGAGACAGTGGTCCGGATGAGAGGAAGAGGGACACAGCACATGTTCAGGGCCGGCTCCCACCCCTCCCATCGCTGTGCTGCCACGTTCCTGTGGGGGAGGGGCACCGCCCTGCACCTGTACCAGCGGCAGCCCCCGGGGGGGTTTCCGTTCCCTCACCCAGGAGTTTCGTTCCCCGGCTGTGCTGCGGGTGGTCCTGGCTCAGACCAGGGCCCCTAACCCCCGGGTGCCATGGACCCCATCTCGGAATAAAGACTTCTAAACGTGTAAGATAAAAACTCTCTTCTGGACGTACAGAGGGGCCCAGCTCCATCGTGGGACAGATTCCCGACAAAGTAAATCCGGCGAGTGAGGCGTGAGCTCCTCACAGAGCTGAGTGGCCGCCCAGCAGCTTCTGGACTTGGATGCAGTGCCGAGCACAGACGATCCCACCGGCAGCAGAGGCCCAGGTGCCGCAGATTCTCCCCCACGCTGAGACCGACGTTTGTACCTGAAGGAAACGCTCCAGTTCACTAAATGAAGATGTAATTTTTTCCCACCCAAGGTCATGGAGTTCTTTATCCGTCCTGGGGATGGCAGATGGACCCCCGGTTAGGCTGGTTCAGAAATGACAGGGCCTGCTCATCGAAAATACATATTGCTGGGCCCCCCGGAGAAGGTCAGATCCTGAATCCCTACGGGCAGCACTGGGAATCTGCATGTTAAGCCACGCCCCTAGGTGATGTTTATAGCACTAAAGTTTGGGACTTTTTCGAGAATGCAGGATGGGTTCTGATAACTAAAGTCTCAGTGTGTTTCTGCCGCAGACCAGGAGCCAGATCCCCAGGCCATGGACAAATGGCCGCGAGAGGCCGGCCTCCCTCCCTCGCTCCCTCCCTCCTGTCTTTCTTTTCTAGGCAGTCACGCCTGTAGACATGTTTTTCTCTGTGGATGGCTGTTACCAGCACCTCTGTGTTAAAAAGTTGCCTTAGAGCTTTCAGAGGTGCTGTGTTTCTTCCAGGGTATGCGGGGGCGTGGGGGGGGCTTCTCCAGAGGCTTGGGCGGTGCTTCAGGCCTTTGGACTTTCCTCAAGGGCCGTTCGCAGCCGGGCTCAGAGGGGCGAAGGCCTTGGGGCTAGGGCCTCACGCCAGCCGCCACAGGAAGGGACAGCAGGGAGGCCCCAGTGTTCGGCCGTGCAGGGTGGAGGGCCCGCTTTGGGGCCGGTAATGGACCGAGGAGCAGTCTGCATTCGGTTCACTTTCCACTTAATCTCTATGTAAAGCTGAACATCAGCTTCCGCGTCTGAAGAGTGCGGAGTAAATGAAACACAGATGTTCGGCCCATTATCGGTGCACCAGATAGGTTCACTGTCCTGTTTTCTTCTGTACCGAGTGGGCTGATCTGGGCTCGCAGCCACACCCGGCCGTTTCCTGGCAGTGAGACCCCAGTGGAAAAGGATCATTTCAAAAAGAAGATAAAATTCGGACTGTAAACAGTACAAAATGCACGCATGTCAGAGATTTTATGCAACTCGTTAACAATGAGGGAAACAGGGAGATGTCGCCCATGTTTCAGAGGTTTCAGAGAACTCCACACGCAGGCACCAGTGAGGAACATCTGCGGGTTTACACGTGGGCTGAGCCATCCGCTGCTGCACCTGCCTCTCTGTGGACCAGAGTCCCTGCGCCGTGATCACCCCCTTGCGGGCACAGGGCTGGCAGCGTCACTGGCAGTGAGGGCGGAGAGGCAGGCGGGACTTTCTCCATTTCAGAGCCTTTGCAGGTTTCCTGACACTGGTAACTGTTGAATGGTAATGACGTTCCCCCAGCCCCCACGTTGTCCTGAGTGTAAAGGAAAGAGATGGAGGGAGGAAAGGCTGTGCAGAGGCTTATGTGCATCAGGTTTGTAGAAGCCGAGGGGCTCGGGGGACGCGGTACAGCCGTGCTTTCATGTCAGCTCTTGGCTCGGCTGGAGCCGTTAAAACTTACCGCCCTGTCTCCTGTCTTCCCCCCCCACCCCAGTCCTCCTTCAGAGCAAGTTCCCTTGACCCCGAAGCCGGGCACACGGGCGCCCGCAGTGCGTTATCACTGTGGCGCATAGTGAGAATGCCCTCCGGCTGCTGGCAATCACCTTTTTTTTTGTTGTTCACTGGTTCCCTTTCCAAGCCAATTGCTCAAAGCAACCAGACACCCAAGTTTCTGGCAGAGTCCCTCCCGCGGTGTGCAGAGATTCATGACGCCTGCTACTGCCGGGGGCCAGGGCCAGGGCCAGGGCCAGGGCCTGGATGCCATCCACTGTGGGGGGGGTGTCCGCCGTGGAGCTGGAGGCGCAGGCGCGGGAGCTGTCCTCTGCCCGGGGGCCTCCACCCGCCAGGGCAGCTGCTGGCCGGCCAGCGGGCCTGGATGTCAGGGCAGGTGCGCTGCTCCCAGCGTCTCCCCCGACGTGCGGAGCGCTTTGAGGAAGCAGGCTTCGCCCCACTCCCCAAGCCCTGGTCTTTGCTAGTTGGGAAACGTCAGAGTGGGCGCGGGCGAGGGGAGGCAGCTCGCCGTGCGTGAGGGGTGTGCACGCCCGCAGCCTGTTCCGAGCATCGTGGGGGGGCCGCTGGCCGGCCTGGGGAGCCCGCCTGGTTTGCCTGTCCTGACCAAGTCGCTCGCAGTTTGGCAAGCAGTCCCTTCTGGGGAGGCCGCTCACAGCGCCGGGGGCCTGGCTCTCCCACCGACAGAGCTGCGGAGCCCCCCACGTCCACACGGGGTTCTGGAGGGAGAAGCCACTGGCAAAGCTGGCTCCACGTGGGTGACGAGCCCGGTCCTCGAGGGTGTGGAGCAGGCCTGGGGCCGTCCTTCCTTGGCAGTGCCTCTGGACATGCTCTCTCTCCAGGGCTCGACAGGGGGCTCCAGGCCCCTTCCTCTGCCTCGTGCGAGTCACGGGAACGGCAGATGATAAACGCATTCGTGCCTCTGAGCTTTGTTTCCATTTCATGGGGTGATGTCATCGGCCCTTTCGGGAGGCGTCACTAGCTACAGGGCTGGGAAGGGAAGCCGAGGGGCTCCCCTGAACCTCATGCGGCTGGGGGACGTGGCCCGATGTCAGTTACTAGGGTCACCTGAAAACTCATCAGTGGCAGGAGGCTGGGTGTCCCAGGCCTGAACCCCGAAGTGGAGGCGAGACCTGCCCCCCCACCAGGGCAGGCGCCGCGCTGCATCCGCAGAGCGCTCAGCTGGGCTGGCGGGGCTGGTAGCGTCCAGTCTGCCAGAAAGCGTGAGTCACCACAGCTCCGGTGGACCTCATGGGCGAGGACAGATGGTTCCCACGCACCCTCTCCACTTGGCTCCTGGCGGGCAGAAGGCACAGGGCAGAGGAGCTGGAGGGTGGACCTCTGCCATGTCTCCTGGGGGCTTTGGGGGCGGGGACCCCTGTCCGGGTGACAGAGGCCGAAGTGCCCACGTGGTCTCCCGCGGCACCCACGTGTCCTCAGCCTGGGCTGGCCTTTCCTGGACCTCAGACCCAGGTGTTTGCCTTTTGAGGGCCTGGAAAAGCCCCATGATAAGGTGGATGTTTTGTCCCCGCGCCTCATGGGCCGGATGCCTTCTGCGTGTCCTGCACGGGCCTGTGCTAAGTGTCGCCCTCACTAGGACCCCCATCCGCATCAAAGCTCTCCAAGAGGTTAACCCTAGTGCGAAGATTAAAAAAAAAAGAAAAGACAAACTCAGAGAATTTAAGAGGTTTGTCCAGAGTCACACAGAAGATAGAACCTCAGCTGATGCATCCAACGCCACAACACAGGCTGAAAATTTCAAAACTATTGATTATGGTTATTGGATGGGCAAATGCATTTAACACTCAGAAGGACATTATTAGCAGAGGAATGAAATCGTCCTTGAAAGGAATTCGGCTTTGGCCGCACAGCCTTTGCCGTCTGGCTGTGGACCATGGTGCTGGCTTGTCTGCTCCAGTCTGGCCCTGGGCCTGTGTGAGAGTGAGTAGGTGAAATTCCAGAAATAGTTAAGCATATCTATACTTTATTCCAGTGACCTCAGAATAATAAATCATTTTGTCTGTTGTTCGGTAACCTTCAAGTCCTGCCTTCCTAATCCCTAATTGGCAAAGCAGTTGCAACACCAAATTGCATAGTTCTGATGTAACTATGTAAATATTAACATGCTAGGTCCCGGCTTTGGTCGAGTTTACTCTTTATAATTCAGGCTTTATTTTGTCAAAAGACGCCTCTTCTTCCTTATTCCACTGGCTGCTAGAGTTTCATTAAAATGTGTAAAGAGATGGAGTGGCCTCTCTTCCCCATCCCAGCTGTTTCCCTCCCTTTTTTCAATCCCACACAGAAATAAATAGTATAAATGAATCCTCCACTGCCCCTGCCAATTAATTATCCACATTTTGCAATTTTGTTTCATCAATTCCTCCCTCTCCGGCCCACCCCGCTCCTGCTACCCAAGTCCTTAAAGCGAACCTCAGTGTGGATTTGCCCGCTGGGCTGGGACATCGGGGCCCCTCGGTCCACTGGAAGAGCCCCTACTTGCCTTCCGCCGGGGGCTTCAGCGGCGGGTCAGTGAGCCTGTGTCCGAGGCTGCGTCAGGGATTGACTGTCTATCGTTCCTTCTGCGTGTCTTAGCGATGGTTCTTTACAGAGAAGGACTTTCCTGCTTCATACAGGATCATGTTGGTAAGTAAAGCAGGGAGGGGGAAACCAAGCGTTCATCCTGATGAACCAGCACCCTCCAAAACCCACGCGTGTGTTTTAGTGTGGTTGTGACGCCAGGGTTGTTCGTATGCTGCTTTGCTTTAATCTATTGCAGTCTTTATGTTTTCGATACTCAAATCCATCCTCGGCCAGTGGGAACCCTCCAAGATTCTCCTGAGTCCTTTTAAATTCTAATGTTTTAATTTTAATTTTTTCATGTTAAATACTTTTAATCTTTTGAATTTTACACGTTGATGAGTTTGGACAAATTTATGCATGTGTGTAACCAACATCACAATCGAGATAAATCACTTTCATCAGCCCAGTCATATCGCCCCCACCTGACCTGCTTCCTCTCACAGATTAGCTAGAATTTCATGTAAACGGAACCATCCAGTGTGTACCTTTTGTGCGTCGGGCTTCGTTCACAGCGTAACGTTGCTGAGATCTACCCGTGTAGTGTTATTTAGCGGAGGTTTATCCCCCTTCGTTGTCGGCAGTGGTGGGTTGTTGGATGTGTGTGTGTTCCCGTGTTGATGGACATTTGGGTTCGTTCTGGTTTGGGGCTGTGATGAATAAAGGTGCTGTGAACCTCCATGTACAAGCCTCCGCGTGCGCTTGCCATTTTCATCTTCTGGGCTCGTACCTGGGAGTGGAGTTGCTCGGTCTTAGACTAGTGTAGGCTTAGCTTCATAAGCAGCTGCCCAGGTGTTTTCCAGCGTGGCTGTTCCCTGTGCACTTGGACCAGCAAGGTGCCCGAGTTCAGGTGTCAGGGCTGGGAGGAGGCTGAAGTGAGTGAGGTGCCCACTCTCGGTGTCCCCCATGGCCAGGCCTGCATGAGCCCAGAGAGGGCGCCCCTCACACGATCACCCGCATGCCTCATTGCCCCCCATCCTCGCTAGCCCTTGGTACTGTCAGCCGTTTTAAACTTTTTTTTAGCCATTCTAATAGGTGTGTAGTGGTACACGTAGTGGTTTTAATTTTCATTTTCCTAGTGACTAATGATTTTGAGCATTTTTTCATGAGCCTATCAGCAATCTTTGATGAAGTGTCTACATTAATCTTTGATTCATTTTTTATTGGGATATTTTTCTTATTAACTGAGTTTTGAGAGGTTTTGTATGTAGTCTGGACACAAATCCTTGATGAGATACGTGTTTTGTGAATATTTTTCTCCCAGTCTTGGCCTTGCTGTCTCATTTTCTTAACAATATCTTTTGGAGAACAGAAGTTAATGATGTTTAACTTATCAATTTTTGTTATGGTTCATGCTTTTTTTGTGTCCTCTCCAAGGACTATTTGTCTATCCCAAGGTCATGAATAATTTTTCTTATGTTTTCATCCAGAAGTTTTATTAATTTAGCTTTTATGTTTAGATCTGTGGTCCATTTCAAGATAATTCTTGTGTATGGTCTGAAGTGAAGGTTGAGATTCATATTTGTTTTTCATATGGATATGCACTTGTGTGAGCATTGTTTGTTGAAAAGACTGTCCTTGCCCCCCGCAAATTACTTGGGTACCTTTATGAACATGAATTGACTATTTACATGTGGGTCTATTTCTGTGTCTCTTCCTCTGACCTCGATATCTGTCTTTGAACTAATAACCACCCTGTCTTGGTTATTGTGGCTTCATAGTGTGCCTTAAATACCATCTTCTGAATTTGTTCTTCTTTTTCAAAGCTGTTTTGGCTGTTACAGATCCTTTGTATTTCCCTTTAAACTTCAGAATTGCTCTGTCAGTTTCTACGAAAACAACCTGCGTGTCCTTGCCTGGGATCGGGTTGAATCTATGGGCCAGTGTGGGAAGAGTTGCCATCTTGCTTTATTGACTTTCCTGGTCCATGAACATAACATAGTCCGCCTCTCCTTTTACTTGGGTCTCCTGTAACTTCTCTCAGTAATGCTTGGTAGTTTTCATCCTCAGGTCTAGCACGCATTTTGTTAACGTTTCTCTGAGCATTTTAAGATTCAATTGTAAGTGATATTTAAGTTTCTTCTTCAATTTCCAGTTGCTTGTGCTTATACAGAGGAATGCAACCGATGTTCAGTATTGACCTTTATCCTGAGACCCAGCTCAGTTCTCGTTCTAGTCATTTCTTCTTTTTAATTCCTTGGGGTTATCTAGGTAGGCATTCACGTTGCCCAGGAATAGAAGTTTGTTTTTTTAATTGAAGTATAGTTGATTTACAATGTTGTGTTAATTTCTGCTGTACGGCAGAGTAGTTCAGTTATACATATGTGTACATTTTTTTATATTCTTTTCATATTCTTTTCCATTCTGGTTTATCACAGGAGACTGAACATAGTTCCCTGTGCTGTGCAGTAGGACATTGTTGTTTATGAGAGTAGAAGTTTTACTTCTTCCTTTCCAACCTGTGTTCCCGTGTTGTCTGTTTCTGCCCTTCTGCTCTGGCCTGGACCTCCAGCATTAAAATAGAAGTGAGGCAAGCGGATACCCTTGCCTTGTACCTCACATTAGTGGGGAAAGTCCAGTATCTCACCATTAAGGCCTGTGTGTGCTCTGGATTTTACATGGATGCCCTTTATCGGGTTGAGGAGGTTTTATTCTATCTCTGATTGGCTTGGAGTTTTTATCGTAATTCGTTGCTCAGTTTTGTGAAAAGCTTTCACTGCATCTTTTGAGAGGATCTTATTGTCTCCTTTTTTCCGCTTGAAATGGGGAATTTTGTTGATTGATTTTCAAATGTAAAACCAACCTTGCATTCCTGGGACAAACCTCACTTGGTAATTATGTGCTATCATTTTCATATGTTGCTGGAGATGATTTGCTCATATTTTGCTAAGGAATTTTGTGTCTGTGCTCATGAGGGGTCTTGGCCTGTTGTTTCCTTGTAATGTCTTTGTCTGGTTTTGGTATCAGAGTAACAGGCCTCATAATGTGGATAAGAGATCATTCCCTCTCTCTTTATTTTCTTAATGAGTTTGTGTGATTTTTAAAAATTAATTAATTAATTTATTTTTGGCTGTGTTGGGTCTTCGTTGCCGTGCATGGGCTTTCTCTAGTTGTGGTGAGCGGGGGCCACTCTTTGTTGTGGTGCGAGGGCTTCTCATTGCCGTGGCTTCTCTTGTTGTGGAGCACGGGCTGTAGAGCGCAGGCTCAGTAGTTGTGGCTCACGGGCCCAGTTGCTCCGCGGCATGTGGGAGCTTCCCGGACCAGGGCTCGAACCCGTGTCCCCTGCATTGGCAGGCGGATTCTTAACCATTGCGCCACCAGGGAAGTCCCAGTTTGTGTGATTTTGATGTTATTTTTTTTCCTTAAATTTCTGGTAGACTTCAGTGATGAAGCCACGTGGACCTCAGGATCCAGCTAGAATGTAGTTGTTTCACCTGTTTTCAGTGTTTCTTATGGTTACTTTCTATGTAGTCAGTTGATTCTGATTTTTTCATTTGCCACGGCAGTGTCAAGTTTGATTTCTCAATGCTTGTATTGGGGCTTACAAATAAAGATAAGAAGTGAGCTATAGGACAGGGTGTATTCAGATGTGGCAGTAATTGTGCGTTTAGATTAGAAAGACTGAAGTATGAAAAATGGTACGTGCTGGGCTGCAGTAGGAGGGGCCTACAGGTCACCCTGTCTCCCCAAACTGTTGTGTGTGGGATTCAGATGGATTCAGGCTAATGGTGGGTGTGGGTCTCCTTTTGATTTGGATTCTGTGCTAGAGACGAAGAAGATGAGATTTGGTGACAGCCAGAGCTGTGTTTAGGAGGAAAACTTTTTTACTGGAAGCAGCGCTTACCCCTGAGTTACCAGAGGGTAAATGGGTCTTAAAGGGGTCTTTCCGACCCTGCAGATCAGAGTTTCTTCCCAAATGCCTCCCTTGGAAACACGTTCCACAACATGTAAGCAGGAAGCTCGTCTGTATGAATTGCGATTCCATGCTAAGATGTGTGTGTCCTGGGAAGGAGCGGGGTCTGCACGTGGGGATCAGGTCACTGTGGCCCGTGCCCGGGCGCCGATTTGGGGTACGGGCTGGTGCAGCGCTCTGTAGGATGGCACTTCTTTGCAGTTTTACATTTAATCCCACCATAGAGCCATATTTAATGTTTAAAATAATTAGCAGTTTAACTCCTGTTCTCACCTCCAATCCTCCAATGAAATTAATGCTCTGGGAACTCACCCATTTTCCTGCTGCACTTGCCCCACTTCACGAGCTGGCCCGGCTCCTCTGGAATGTTCTCTCCACCTGCGGAACCTGAGCTTCTAAGCCGGGGTGCTCCCTCTGTGGTGTGAAAACCGTCAGCCCAGGCGAGAGGACCTTTCCCAGCGGAGCAGGGATTTCTCCCCCCACCTGTCCAGGTGTCCCTCTGCCCCCAGTGTGACGTCTGCCCTCTGCACTTCTTCACCACCTCCGCAAGGTAGAGCAAGCCCCTCTGGACCGTGGATTCCCAGGGCTGCCCGGGGAGGGGCCAGGACCCCTGCCAGGGCCTTTCAGGGGCCTTTGCTGCCCGCTTCCCATGACTTGGTCCCGGCTCTGCTCACCTGGGCTGCGAGGACACAGCGGCCGGGACAGGGAGATGGGGGCGGCAGTAAAAGCAAGCAGGCTGTCTGCTGTCGGTGCGTCACTGCCGCTGTGACAGCGCTCAGGCTTCATTCAGGGCCACAAGGTAACAGGGTAAAGAATGGAGGGGGCCCTTCTCTTTACTGGAGGCCTTGCACCAAGACGAACAAGTGAAACACACACCTCTACTCCTGAAACTCCCACTGTGCTACGCCTGTCGTCTAAATAGCTAAGAATGAGTAAAGTCAGTTAATGAAAACAATTTGTAACATAGCAATAGAGTATAAACTCCCCCAGCAATCCAGAGGTGCCTGCACTTCTTCCGAGGAGACCTCACTGGCAGTGCGAGCTGCGTCCGTACCCGGCTCTGCCACTCACTGTGCACGTTTGCACAAGTCACCAACCCTCTCTGAGCCTCGGAGCCCTCGCCTTCGGATGGGGTCAAGCTCAGGCTGTCTGGGGACTTCCCCCAGCTCCTCAGATGAGCTGGGGGTGGCGTCTGGCGGGGGGGAGGTCCCCACCACCCGCAGTTGCTCTCGGTCCTTCCTCCTCTGAGCCGCGATGTGCGACTCGGCAGGGGAGGTGGCCCCACCTCTGACATGTGCTTACTATTGAGGGCGCTGTGTTGTATTGTATCCACTCGTCCAAGTGCCTGTTTCTCACTCTAGAGTCTTGCTTGGTTTGATGGCTGGTGCTTAGAATTCAGGTGATAAATCAATTCCTGTTCCATTGAAGGGTTTGCTTAACCAGCCGTTGAAGTTATTCTGAGGGAATCCTTAAGTTCTTTGGTCCTTGATTTGAAAAGGTTACCAATTTGGTAACTGAATTCTTATACTCAAGACCAGGTCATGCTGCAGGAAGAGATTTTTGTAGCTTTCTTTTTAGTGGAAAACGCTTGTCAGACTTGAAAGGACTATTATGAACGTGCGGGTGAGGGGGTCGTGCTCTACAGCTCGCCACAGTCTGGTCCTTGCCTCACGGTCATACACGACCCAGATCCGTGCAGGAGGCAAGGGTGTTCTCTGGACAAGCTGCACATCACATGTAACACGGATGATTCTGCTGTACTATAACATGAATTCCTAAAAAGCACCGTGTCCTGCAAATTCACGCAATAAAAACCACAGGGCTTGCGGGAAAGATGGGGCTGGGGGCATAGCCCTCAAAACTGCATCAGTGACACGTAAAGATGAGAACCCCATGAGAAGGGCACCATTTCCCACGTTCAGTGGGTGCACACATAGCCACCGTGGTGACCCTGCGCTTGGCAGAGACGGGAGCTGGCAGGGGACGTAGGTGCAGGGGGGCTGGCTGGGGTGAAGGTGGCTGTGCCCAGCGCAGGGGCCGCGGGCTTGGGGTGTGTGCGCGCCTGTGTTCCCTCCAGGCTCTGTTCAGCGGGGTGTCCGAGTTCCCCAGTGTTTCCGGAGGGCGAGATCGTGCATGAGAAAAACAGGCGATCTGTCTTATCTTCAGACTGTTCCCTAATACATCAGTCGTGTTGAACAAATTTGCGTTTTCACGACGGGCGTTGCGGCAGGGCTCGCGGGGGAGCTGTCTGGGCCATCCTGGGTCGAGTCTTTGTAAAGTGAAAAGTTGACACACGTCATCCTCGCCCACTGAATAAATTAGAAAATGACCGCTTTTCTCTGCCAGAGACTGTTGAAAAAATGAAAAGCAAAACAAAACAAAGACTTGGAGTGTTGGCTAAGCCCGCGACCCGTCCAGACACAGACGGGGGCTGGTTAGTACCCCCCGCCCTCCCCTCTCTGGGGGGGCAGCCCTTCCCTAACCCCCTTCCCGGATCTTCTAGCTTTTGGGCAAGCGTGGTTTCACATTTCCCCCCTCCGGCGCGAGTGTTCTGCAGATGCTGGGGGATGAGGCTGGCGGGGCTCGGCGGGGCCAGGGCGCTGGGGGCAGCTGTGCCTGGCGGGGCGTGGGAAAGCGGAAATAGGAGGCAGAGCCGTCCCCGCTGGGCGTCTCGGTGGGCGCCCCCTCCAGGGGCGGCGCGTGGGATAGGGGCCAGCCGTTGCCCTGTCCACTGCTGACGGGCGCGTGTGCTCCCCCCGGACACGGCTGAGGTCAGATGCACCTCTGTGACCTCCTGGGGGTGGGTGTCCCCAGCTGCCCCCACATGGCACGCCTGGGCCAGGCAGGACGCAGCGTGCGCCTGTCCCCCATCCATCTCGGGGAGCTGAGGACAGCTTGTCCTTGGCCCCGAGGGGCCCCGTCAGCTGGGAGGACACGTCCCGCCCCTCCGTCTGCTTTGCATCGTGGCCCGGAGTTCCGATGCTTCTCAGTCACTCTCGGCCACGTTTTGGAAGTTACCCTCCGCGGACCGGCCTTGCCGATGACTTCAGCTAGCCCACGCTCCCTTGCGGTAATGTCACAGGACCACGGCCTGCTTCCTGTCCCAGCTCAGAACCGGGAGGTTCTCGGGGCCCCGGGGTCCCTCCGCCCTCGCCTGGCCCTGACCTCGGGCCTCTGCGGCCACCGCCTCTCAGCATTCCTTCCCCGGTGCTCTGCCGACCCGTGCGCTTCACACAGAGTGGGGGTCCCGGCCGGCCTGCGGCCTCCATCACCCTGTTCCTGGCGGCCTGAGTGAACGGCGTGGCCTTTCCCAGAGGGTTTTTCTCTCTGAAATCAGGACTGAAAGCAGTGACCACTCAGGTGCTTCACAAATGGGACTGTTACATCTAGTGTCTCTGTGTGCGTGTCTGCCCTTCCCGGACGGATCTGAAGAGCTTCAGAAGCCGGGCCGGCGGTTAGCGGTGGCGATGGTCACAGCACGGCCAGAGGGCAAGTTGGGGTCCAGTCCCATCTCGGCCTCGCGCGAGGGTGCGGCCCGCCAGGGTGTTCGGTTGGGGCAGCGGCGTCGTGTCGGGAGGAGACTCTGGCTTCCTGGCCGTGTGGCCGTGGGCGCTGGGTCTGCCTGAATCTCAGCCCTGCACCTGTGGGGGCTGGACCGGCGCCTGCCGGGCAGCTCTGTGTGGGGCCCCGGGGCGGTGCCACCTGTGCACTGGCCTCGTCCCTCGGCGCCTGGCCCAGGAGGTCCTGCTGCTGTGCTTGGCAGGGTGATGGCCCCCAGGGATGGCCATCACCAGACCACACACCCCCAGAGTCAGCGGATACGCCGTGAGGTCTATGCGGGCGTGACTAAGTTGAGGACCTTGAGATGGAGTGTCCAGGGGGTCTGTGGCACCACAGGACCCTTACGGGGGAGGTGGGAGGTCTGAGAGGAGAGGAGGTATGGTCACGGGAGCAGAGTGAGGGTCAGAGAGGGGCTGGGGGCTGCTGCTCTGAGGACAGAGGGAGGGGCCCTGAGCCTCTGGAAGCTGAAAAGGGGCAAGAATGCAGACCCCCCCGGCCCCCCCGAGCCTCCAGGGGGAACCGGCCCCGTGACGCCTTGGCTGAGCTCCGTGAGGCTTGGGTCCGACTTCCGACCCCCTGACTTCAGGGGGTCGATTTGTGTGGCTTTAAGCCACCAAGTTCGAGGCTGTTTGTTCCAGTAGCCGCGGGCCACTCAGACACCTCCCTGCCCTGCTCCACTCCCTTCCTGGCTGTAAATACGAACCAAGGAACCGGACCGCGGATGGTGGCTATGGCAGCTCCGCGCTGTGGCCGACGGGCTCAGCTTAGGCCTGCCGCCCGCAGGTCTGCTGCGTGCTGAGCTCGGCGACGTCTCTCTGACTGGCGTTGGGATCGTTTCCAGGCCTCCTGAGCTGTGTCCGCCCGGTTTCACAAACTCGTCAGGACTTGCACGAGGCAGGGCGGCAGGTCGGCCCCGGATTCCACACGCTCACCCACCGCGGCTCGGCTGCCACTTATCAAAGCATTTTTGGAATCGTTTAAAGCGTCCGTATCTCCTTTCTTTGGATGTTCTCGGTGGTGGCAAACCTTTATCTTGCAAGAGTGGATTCAAATTTCAGGACAGATGGAAATGGCGGGAGCAGAGACTTGCTGGTGTCCTCGACAGGTGACCGTCCAGCCTGTCGGCCCAGGTTTCTCTGTGAGTGAGGTTGGAAGGCTGCCTGGCGGCCCCAGTGAGGGAGGATTAAGTGAATTAAGACACGTCAGCAGGTCGGCAGGGCCCCGCGCGGCAGACACCCCGTGGACGGAGATGACCTGGGGCGGATGGGGGCTTTGTGAGGTGACGGGGCACGGTTGGCACTCTGGGCGCAAAGCCCCGCGGTCGGTTCCAGCTCAGGTCTCCTGGGGCATCTGGGGGTGATGGCATCACAGGAAGGCCACCCCACTCTGTGTGTTCATGCTGTCGGCAGACCCTGATGGAGAGTAACTGGCTCCTGTGTGCCGGGTGGGCTTGGGGCATGGAGTGAAGGAGAAAGAGGGGGTCTTCTCGGATGCGTCGGCATTTATTTAGTAGATCCCTGATTGATGGGTGTAGGTAATTCGGAGTTTTTCTACTACAAACCCCGTGGTGGTGAGTATCTTTATTTATCCATCCTTGTGTAAACATCTCATTAATGCCTTACGATCCAGCCCTGGAGGTGGGGTCCCAGATCCGGAGCGAGGCCATTTAACATTCAGACAGGAATCCAAGTAATTCCTACAAAGCCTGCTGCCCCGGCTTCCGTTCCGCCGGCCCGGGGGTCTGCCACGCCTCTGCTCCGGGGGGCTCTCCGCTCCCTTGGTCAGGCCTGACGGCTGCTTGGCTGGTGTGTCTTCGAGGAGGTGCAGGTGGCCAGGGCCCCCCCGCCCGTATGGGAGGTGGAAGGCGGCTGGCTGGGGTACGGGCCGTGGGCCTTCCTCAGGGCAGGGCTCCGGAGGGACCTTCTCGGCTCCCGGGTGACATCCCCGTCTCTCCCCTCCTTCGCCTCCCAAAGCTTCCTTATCCCGAGTGCATGTCTGCTGAGGAATTTCTCGGCCCCCGCTGCCTGCCGGCCGCTCTGAGTGGGGCTCCAGCCCACTCCGATGGCATCTGGTGAGAAGAATTTGAGGCCGGTCGGACTGCTGTCAGTGACACCGTCAGAGAGTTCACCCCAGGTGGGGTGGAGCTGGGAGGGGGCCACCCCGAGGCCGCCCGGAGGCCTGCTGTTGGCGGGAGCTCCCTGCCCAGTATGGCGTCGCCTGGCTGGGGGCCTGGCTCCCTCGGTGTGGGTCTGCTTCTCCCTGATAATCAGGGCGCCCACAACCAGGGCACCTACAACCACGCGCGTTGTAGGGGAGCTGGCGTGAACAATGCAGCCTCTCACGAAGCTCGCAGCGCCCGAGAGCTGCAGCGCCATCAGAAGTGGGTTGAAGCCCGTGCCCTTTTCCTGCGGAAGGGAGGCAGAGGCCCCCCACTTTTCTTTTTTTTTTAATTAATTAATTAATTCATTTATTTATTTTTGGCTGTGTTGGGTCTTCGTTTCTGTGCGAGGGCTTTCTCTAGTTGCGGCGAGCGGGGGCCACTCTTCATCGCGGTGCGCGGGCCTCTCACTATCGCGGCCTCTCTTGTTGCGGAGCACAGGCTCCAGACGCGCAGGCTCAGTAATTGTGGCTCGCGGGCCTAGTTGCTCTGTGGCATGTGGGATCTTCCCAGACCAGGGCTCGAACCCGTGTCCCCTGCATTGGCAGGCGGATTCTCAACCACTGCGCCACCAGGGAAGACCCCCCCCCCCCACTTTTAAAAAAAATGTGACGAGAGCTGCCAACACCCTTCTGCACAAGTTCAGTGCTAGCGAGAAACAATTCATGTAAATTAAATGGTAGAGCCATTAAACACAGTTGAGAATCAGAGAATATAGGCCTACAGTTTTCTTCACAGATTTGAACTCAAATTCGAAAGTTTATTTTGATATGACTTATTTGAATTATGTCTATAAAATTTTTCTCAACTTTTGTTAGTTTGGTGTGGAGAGAGCTATATAAAATGTAACTATTGTTTAATACTTTATAATAGACAAGCAGATTTCCCAGTGAGCAAGAAGCTTCCAGGGATTTGAGTAGAGCAGGAAGTTTGCCCCGAAAAATAAGCCCAAACCTTTACTCCCTGTGCGTCTGGGGACTGCATTTATACTGTCTCTGTGGCACAGAATCAAGCAGATGAGACTTTGGGTAAAATGGAGGCCAGGACCAGGGGGCTGGTGAATGCAGGGTCCCCCGACACCCTCAGAAAAAAAAACTCCTGCCCGAGATGGGCACGTAGTGAAAAACCACACTAGGAAATGAACTCTTGTGAGGAATAACTAACCAACCTAGGATTAGCACTCTGTCAACTAGAAATAATAGAAGAAAATGAAATAAGTATGTTTATTTAAAATTATGAACTATAAAGGAAGGAGTCAGAATGAAAGACCAGAACAGGAGAAATGAATTTGGAATTGAACCCGCAGAACATATTTAAATGAAAAATGTAGCCTTTAAAATAAAAGAACTCACTGGGTAAGTCACACTGAAAAAACTCTAGCAAAGCCAGTGAGAAAAGTAGCTAATTGGAAGAAGGATCTGAAGACACAGAAGAGAGACAAAGAAAAGAGGTGTGGAAAAGAAGACAGAACTGTGTAGAAAACATAGGCTAGAGTGGGAAAGTCCAGTGAAAACTCCTGGGATTAACAATGCGTAGATGGGACATGAGAGAGGCGATTAGAAGATGTTGGGGAAAGTCGGGGGCCTTGCCCTCCTCGTTATTAAAATGCAACCTGAGGCCACGCTAACTCAGAAGCACGGTGCAGAGACAGGTAAGTGGATTTAGAAAATGAGTAGAATCTAGCATGTGGCCCTTTAAATGAGAATTTAGGAATTTGGAAACTTTTCAAACAGAGGAAAGGGTCATTCAAAAGTATTGTTAGTACAATTAATCCACCTTTTGGAAAAAAATAAAGTTGGAGCCCTACCTCACGTACAAAATAAAGCCTATGTGGATTAAATGGCAAAATATCAAAACAAAATATAAAAGGATTAGAATAAAAATACAGTATTTTCATAATTCTGGTGCAGGAAAGGCATGCTACCCCAAACCCCAGATCCATAAAGGACAAGATGAACACACTCAATGATGTAAAAAGTTAAACTGTTGTGTAGTAAAGACATGAAAGGAGACGTTGCAAGGCAAGTTCAGACCAGGAGGACACGCTGGCAGCATGTGGAGAAGGCAGGGGGATAGGCGGGGCAACGGCCCCCAGAGACAACTGTGTCCCGATGCCCGGGACCCATGGGTAGGTCACCTCATGTGGCAAAAGGGGCTTTGCAGATGAGGTGAAGTTAAGGCTCCTGAGATGATGTCATCCTGGAGCGGGGTGGACCCAGTGTCATCACAGGGTCCTTACAGGAGGGAGGGAGGAAGGTCAGAGTCAGAGAAGGAGATGTGACCATGGAAGTGAAGGTCAGGCTGGCACACGGCCACGAGCCAAGGAATGCAGCACCTCCAGAAGCTGGAAAAGGAAGGAGACGGATTCTCCCCTGGAGCCTCCAGAAGGAACTAACCCTGCGACACCATGATTTCAGCCCAGTGAGAGACCCGTTTTGGATGTCTGCCTTCCAGAACCGTGAGAGAATCAGCTCCCATCGTCTTAATAAGTTTGGTGAATTTGTTACAGCAGCAACAGGACGCTTATACGGACGTAGATGTTCAGATCAGGTGTGGCGCACAGATATCTGATGTATATATTCAGACCAGCTCTTCTATAGATAACATGAAAATAACCCATAACGGGCCAAGGACCCAAAAAGACATTTTCCGGGAGAAGAAATACAAACGTGGCCTGAGGGCATGTGGAAGGTAAAGCCTGAGGGCTCCTTCTTAGAAAGTGACAAGAAATCAGCATCGAGAGTCAGAGACCTGGACTGGGGGCTGGGACACCGCCCAGGGGTGGGGACAGTGTCCGTCAGGGCCGAGGGACACCCTGGCCCAGCCGGCCATCCGTCCTGGCAGGTGTGTCAGTAGCCCAGCCTCCCCCAGGCCATCTGCTGCCCGCTCCCCGCTCCCGGGATGTGCCGGGAAACAGCTTGCGAACGGCCGAATTCCATCCCTCTACCCGACTGTTAACGGCAGTTCCCCATCTGAATGGAGGTTGGGTTTCCAGGTCCCTCTTCCTCTCCTCCCTTTTGTCCCCCCAAATCACCGTGCACTGACTCTGTGCCCACACCCTCATTATTGATGGAAATGCGTCCCCAGAACATTTCTGTAAACCAGCCTCACTCGTCTCCCTGTGACCCAGAACAGGGCTGCGGTCTCTGGCGTAGCTTCAAATCTTCTCCTTCGCTTGAGGCCGTATGACCCTGCGGGTGTCGCCAGGCCAGGCTCCACCCCTGTTTCTAGGGTGGGCGACCCTGCTGTTTACCTCGTGGACTGCTGTTTCTGGACGTGGTGGGGGGCGCGTGCGTGGTGGCGGTGGGCATGCTCACTCTGACTCTGCCAGCCGGGCGCTCCGTTAGCTCTCCAGGCGGGGAGTGCGTGCCCCCAAGGGTGTGAAGTCTCGTTCCTTTCAGGAATATCCTGACGGTTACCGAGCTGGATCACGTGAAGGAAACAGACAGGGTTAGTGTTCCGAATGCGCAGTGTGACTCAGTTGGGAAAACACTCCTGGTAATCGTCTCCAGACCCAGGCAGCCTTTGATCAGGAAAATCTGTTTATTCTATGATATAAATATGGAAGAAATCCATTTGTTCCAAAGTGGATGCAAATGAACCCCAGCAGATATCCCTGCCCCGCCGAGCTGCCAAGAGCTAGGAGGGGAGGGGAGCACAGAGCCGGCCAGGAGCGCGAGGCCTCTCCCCGCAGCCGGGGTCCACCGTGCGGCGCTCACGCCAGTGGCCCAGGAGCTGTCCCTGAGCTGTGACACCTGTGCTGGCATGTGATCCCGACCCTCCTTATGCACAGTTTGGGGTCAGTGACACAGTCTGTGTCCTTAGCCAGAGCAAGGACGCTGCTGTTTCTGTGTGTGTTTTAGCCGCCTGACTCTTCCCAAGGCCTCCGATAGCATCTGGCCCTGGGCCTCCCGCCCTCCCTGCCTCCCTTCTTTCCATCACAAACATTTACCAGGAGCCAGCTATGTGCCGGGCGCTGGAGAAACAGCAAAGTGTTCGAAGCAAAACCAGTGTATCTGGGGAGAGAGGTGCACGGAGAGGCGATTGCACCCAGGAGGAGTGAGATGGCAGAGATGGGGAGGGAAGGGGTGGGGGAGGCCTTGAAGGCTTTAATAGAAAGAAGCCCAGACTTTGTCTGTTGGGCCTTGAGGAGTCGGCTATCAGTCATTTACACTTTAGTAAGAACTTAAGCCAAGGTGTTGCTTTCTGTAGGTTGATTCTCATTTTACGTTTGGTTTGTGATTGTGGAACGAAAGCCCTGTGCTCCCGGGAAGGATTCCAAACACCTTGGGTCAGGAGGAGTGGTATTTGGAAGAAGGCAGGGGGCGGATGACCCACAGGCGGACCACAGAGCTCAGACGGCGCACCTGGGCTGGGGTACATTCTGGGCGGGGGAGGCCGGACCCCTGGGTGCATGGCCTGGGCGCTCTCTGGGGTGGTCCAGGGCGGGTCCTGCACGTGGGGGGCTGTGGGGAGCTACCAGGTGAGCTGTGTCTGTCCACTGGGTCGTGAGTAGCTTCAACAATCACGCACAGTGTGGCCGCAAATAGAATAAAATATGACCAAATATTTACTTGGTGTCAACTTAGCTCTCTGATGTCCTGGGGAGGCGGAGAGAAGATAAAGGATCACGTGTGATGAATCCAGCTGCCTGGCTCTGAAGAGGGAGGTGGAATCTCTCTCTCATCCCTCCACCTACTCTGACCATTTCTGTTACGTTTCAAGTCCTGTCTTGCTCATTTTTCTACCCGTTTTCAAGGACAGATGATCACAGATGTAGCACGTGCTGCAGTGGAAGTGCTTTAGATTAATTTTTGCCTCTGATCCCCGACTCTAAGCTATGTGTTTTCTGAGCCCTCTGTGCTTGCCCGTGTGGCCCAGCAAAACCCACTTGTTCTCATGAGAAGGCAAAGCTGAAGTAATGAAACCTGGAGTCCACATAGCGGACTTTGCAGCTCTTTTTATATTATTGTCTGGCTATGTCCCTAAATTTCGGGCTAGAGCCTCTCACGTCAGGCATTGGTTAAATGCCATTGTTGCCTTTTTAGAGATTAAGTACAGAATTTTTTAAACCTTGAGTGACCCGAGTCCCGGGGGCAGCAGTGAGTCACGTTGCAGGGGAGCAGCCTGATGTGCAGTCGAACCGATTGCAGTTACGGAAGCAGTGATTTGGGTAAGATTCAAACTCGCACACACAGAACAAGTGCACCCACCACCCAGCTGCGTGTCCCCCTCACAGCCCCCTCATACCCCACCCTCCCCGCTCCCCACCCACTGGGCTGTTCGGAGGCAAATCCCAGGTGCCCTTCCCAAAGTAACGCACCGAGATCCTGGCTTCTCGGGCAGCACCTGCTTTGCCATCTGACCCCTGCGGCCTCGTGCTCGGCCCCTTTGCGCCAGGGACCCGCTGTCCTCCTGGGAGAGGCTGGGGCAGGGGGCTCGCTGGCCTCTTGTCCCAGATGCCTGAGGGGCCACAGTTGCTCCTGACTCCTCGCTCTGGGTCCCCCAGGGGCCCTACGGAGCCAGCGCGCCGGGCCAGGCCTCTGCACCCTCCCCTCCCAGGGGGCCCCCAGGGCCCGGCCGCTGCCGCGGGGAAGATGCTGGGGAGACCGAGGCAGGGCTGGTGCCCCACGTGGAGCGAGCGCTGGAGGACACGGGGCGCTGTGAGCGAGACTCCTGACGGGCCTTTGCAGCAGGACTCCCGGCCCTGCTGTCAGGAGGTGGGCTGAGACGCTGGGAAGTTCCCGGCGGGCCACAAATCCCCACTGGGTGACTGGAACCTGAGAAGAGGCTGGGGAAGGCCTGTGCCGTCCACCTCCTGCGCCCCCGTGATTGTCGGGGGACGGTAGGGCTCTCCACCCCCTTCCCTGGCCTCTGCCCTGGGCTGGGCAGCTCTTGGCCCCCTGCAGAGTGGGGATCCCCTTTTATGCTGTTGGCTTACGGAGGTGATTTCCTACCGCCCCTCCCCATCCTCCCGGACAGGCAAGGGGTGGCCGTCAGCCCAGGGGTGCCCCTGCGAGTGGGAGAGGGGCCATCCAGAGGCTGTGTCTCGGGGGCGGAGCCTTGAGCGCAGCGATGGAGCAGATTTCACGGGCCGCCAGGATGGGAGGGCCGGTCAGGGGCTAGAGGGACGAGCCGCGGTGAACTGTAGCCGGGGCTCCGGCGGCGATTCAGTGGGCCGCTGTGTTTAGTGTCCCCAGGGAGGTCCCAAGCTCAGAGAAGCATCCCCTGCATTGGGTGGTCGGATGAGGAATGGCCCCAGCGGTGCCACGTCCTGCTCCCTGGAACCTTTGGGGATGTGGCCTCCCACAGCAGAATGCAGAGGAGATGAGGCATCTCGGGACGGGGAGGCCCTCCTCGATCACCTGTGATCGCCTCCTGCAGGAGGGAGGCTGGAGGCCCCGCAGCACGGGCTGGAGGCTGCGGAGGCCCTGGGAGATGCAAAGGGGCAGGGAGGCCCCTCCCACGGAGGCTGCAGAGGAGGCAGCCCTGCGGCGCCTCGATTTCAGGACTTCCGGCCCCAGACTGCGTGAGAGCGTAGGTGGGAGTTCTGAGCCGCCAAGTTCGGGGTCTCTTGTGACAGCAGGCCCGGGACACTTCCACAGTGGATAAGTACCTACTGCCCCCCAAACCCTGGCACGTCTGTGGGCCCCAAAACCATTCATTTCCTGGACAGAGGAGGAGGGTACCAGCCGCCTTCCACACCGCTGGTCTCCGGGGGCCTGGGCAAGGGGCTGTCAGAGGTGCCCCTGCTCTCTTCTGCGCACAGTACGCCCGGGAGGGTGGCCTTCTGGAGCGGCACCCGGGCTGGGTGACTGCAGCCCCACCCTACCAGACAGGCCCCTCCCCCTGGGCCTGGTTCTAGCTCTGGCATCATCACGCCGCCGCAGGGTTGGCCCCCAGGGCCTGCCTGCTCCTGGCCGGGCGTGGGATTTCCGGGTGGTGTGGGCTCTGCAAGGGAGGGAAGGACACTGTCTTTGGTGAGCTGCCTGCTTGGCCGGCGTCCCCAGGGCTGGCCGTGGCCCTCAAGGCTGGCTGCAGGTGGCTGACCACTTCTCAGCTGTCTGCCCACCGCCGTCGCCTCCCTCCTGCCGGCGGGATGCCGGGCGGACTCGCTTCTGATCGGGGTAGAACTCACACTTCACAGCATGGCAGCAAACTCCCCAGGGAGCAGCTGGGGCTTGGGGCCACCGTGGGAGCCCGGGAGCAGCATGTGGTCCTGGCGGCGGGGGCTGGGATTTTCGGGGCACTCTGTGGGCCCCAGCTTTGCACCCGCTGCCTGGGCCGCCTCCCCGGCAAGTGAGAGGGCAGCATTTTATTGGTCCCTCTGGACGAACTCCTTGCTGCTGTAAATTCTGACGATTCCTGGCTGTTTGGGGGTCACCTCTAGACTAACACCTTTTAAAAAAGGTTATTATAGCGTGGAGATCTGGGGCCATGAAACATTACAAGACGTGCTCATGAAAATCAATTTCAAGTGGCTTTCCTCTCTGGAATTCAGTCAGAGCTTTTCGCTGGGTTTTGGTTTGTGAATCAATGTTTTGAAGGGCGATCTGCAGCCTCTGGGTGAAGGACGGACCCGCCCTCTGTGCCTTTTCACATTTACGTGGCCACAAGAACCGTGTGCGGGGCCTCCTAAAATACAAGTAGTTGCACCCCCTTCACCCAGAGATCGATTCAGAGCCTGGAACGGTGCCCAGGAATCTGCATTGTAAACTGGCCCCAGACGCCTCGGCGGTAGGTGGTCCTCTGACCGCACAGCAGAAACCCCTGCCCAGATCCGCACGTGAGCAGGTTGATAACAGCGGGGTGGGGCCCACGTGGGAGCTGTGGGTTTCCAGGTCTGGAGCCCGCAGTCCCCAGGAGAGGCCGGTGAACCAGGCTTCGGGGGGAGGACTCTGTCTGGACTCTTGGTTTATTTATTTATTCATTTTTATTGTAGTAAAATACACATACCATAAAATTTACCGTCCTAACCATTTTTAAGCGTGCCGTTCTGAGGTACTAAGTACGTTCACGTTGTTGTGCGACCATCACCAGCACCACTGTGCACAGAACTTGTTCATCTTCCCCAGAAGACCCTCTGTCCCCATCAAACACTCACCCGCCCTCCCCCTCCCCCAGCCCCGGGCACCTACCCTGCTAGTTTTGTCTCTATGAATTTGTCTACTCCAGGGACCCCGTATAAGTGGACTCCTACAGGATTTGTCCTTCGTGACTGGCTTACTTCACTTAGCATAATGTCCTCAAGGTTTATCCACGTTGTCACGTGTCAGGATTTCCTTCCTTTTTAAAGCCGAGTAATATTCCACGTTGTGGATGGACCACGTTTTGTTTGTCATCATCCGCTGACGGACCCTTGGGTTCTTCCGCCTCTTGGCTGATATGAATAATGCTGCTGTGAACATGGGTGTACAAACCTCCCTTTGACCCCCTGCTTTCTGTTCTTCTGGGTGTGTACCCAGAAATGGAATTGCTGGATCATATGGAAATTCTACTTTAATTTTTTGACGGAGCTGGAGTCTTGGTTTCTCTGACGGTTATTAGCATTTTCTGTGACATGGGAGAAAACCTTCCCTGTCACCTGTCAGAGGAGTCCTTCCAGAATTCACTCCTAATTTGCCACGTCCCCTCCTGCCTCCCGGCCCCAGAAGCTGTTTTACTGCTGTGGGTTTCAGGGCTGTGAGCCCGGCCTGGCCTCCCCTGGGGCCTCTCGGGGCCCGGGATTCCCCCTCACCCCACCTCAGCAGATGTCCCCTGGGTGAGCGTTCACACAGCTCAGCTCAGACCCCGCCGCCCCGTGGATTTGGGTCCAGTGTGGGGCAAACCGGCACACACAGATGCAGGACCCTCAGCTACGTACGAGCTGTCACAAGTGCAGAGCGGGGACAGAGGGGCGGCAGGAGGTTGGTCGGGGTGGGCGAGGGCGGGAAGGCGTTAATTGTGTAGAAGCCACGTTTAAGCAACAGTGTGAAGTCGGCCCCGCTGGAGAAATGCCGGTTCTGCGAGGGAGCGCTGGACCACACCCTACGGAGTAGTGCAAGTGCTGAGAGCAGAGGCTCAGGGTCTGCGTCCCACAGCCCCGGAGGCGGTCACGGCCAGCGGGTGGGTTTCAGGTGCGGGAGGAGAGTGCTTACAGAGCGCTCACAGCTTGCGAATCCCCAGAGCACAGACCTGATGCTGCATCCCTGAACCAGCGTCCTTCAGAGTGAAGCCTGCAGGGCTAGGCGCGCAGAACCCAGAGAGCGACGCAGCCGGGCCGGTCCGGGGCAGACCCTGCGGTGAAAGCTGTGCTCCCGGACGTGGCGCTTGGGTGACATGGCACCCGCCACCTGCGGCTGACACCGCAGGTCATGCCGAGTGAGGACACGTCACCCGCGCCTCGCTGCCAGCTTTTTTTTCCTAAATAAGATAAAAAAAATTCATGGAGCAAAAAATCAACTAATTGTCATGATGTTTATAAAAGAGATGGAAATTAGTCTGGAGATTTCTTATCATCCAACAACAAAAAGAAGCCAGAGAAGGAGAGAGAGATCTGTTTTTTCCCCACTCTCTAGAGTGGTTCTTAGAACTGGCTCAGGGAACCTGGGTCGGCCCAGAAGGGCCAGGTGTCTCTCCGCCTGATTTATTCGGTTACTTAGCAACAACTCAGAACGCAGAACCGGAGCACACACTGCAAGTGTGTGTGCGTGTCCCCGATGGAGCCATGAAGCAGGACTGGCCACAGAGTGCCCTGCTTCGAACCGGCTCCACAGCGGGCGCCCCACTCTGTCTGGGAGTGTTGGAAGGTCCCTGGGGACACCGGGCTCCGGACGAGACCCCCTCCTCCGGGCTGCGGGTGGAACCTGCCTCTGCTGAGGCCATTTGTCCTCACCGTGTCTGTCGCTCCAGAGCTCGCGTGTCTTCCGTGTGGTCACTGGCGCCGACCCGAAGGACCCTCATCCTTCACTGGGATCGTCCTTCAGCAAACCGCGGACGTGCTGTGTGCGGCCACTAGAATTCTGGTAGACGTTCTCAGCGGCTCAACCCGCCGTTCCAGAAGAACCCTCGATCTGGCCACTCAGAATCAGAAGCTTCAGTTCACAGGAAATCGGTCCCAGCGCTGGGCAGGAAGCAGCACATCACTTTTAAACGCCTAAGTGTGGGCGTCCACGGGTTAATCACAATGAAAGCACAGAAGCCGCTTCTAGTAACAAAGCTGAGGGACCCTGGAAACCCAGGAGACACGTTCTTGCTTGGGGGGGCACTTTTGTAAAGGGTGTGTTTCCTGCACCAACCGTAGACTTTCTCAGTGCCCTTGTGCAGTGAAAAATTAAAACTCCTGCTTCCCCAGCTCTTGGGGGCGGGGGTGGGAGGGGGGTGAACCCAGCGGAGAATTGACTTCAGAGAGAACTGGGGCCGAGGGCATTAGGTGGTGGGCAGGGGAGGGCGGGCGGCTCAGGCCTTGATGGAAAAACAATTCTGAAAACTACAGCACAAGGAAAATCTCATTTTTAAATGTGGTGGAAAAAAAAACCATTTGGCTAAAATTCCCCACCAGGCACTGCTTTGCTCTAGAGCTGATGTACAGCCTCGTGGGCCAGCTCTCCAGTCCCCACAGGGTCTCTGAGGGTCCTGTCCCCTCGACGGTGTTTCCCCCTCCCGGTGCCAATGGGGCCTGGGCAGCTATGGGCTTCCGCTGCCCCAGAGACGGGATGTGCACGGCTGGTGGCGGCCTGGCCCCCTAAGCACCGGTGCGCTGGGATCTGCCAGCTGGTCTGCTCCCGGCCCGTGGCTGATGCCAGCCCCGACTGAGTCACTGGGAGCTGGGCACCCTCCAGATACTTTATCCCGACTGTCCTTGCTAACAGGAAAAAACAATTAACGTCGACCTGGGTCTCTGGATGGACTTTTTTCAGTTTTTAAAATGCCAGACTGCTTAGCAATTGGTAAATCCCTTCCCTTCCTTGAAAACAACTTCACTTCCAGAGAGGCTGCCGCTTTCTGGGAATCCTGAGGTTCTAGAGATCTGCACGCAGCGCTGGGAACAGGGCCTTGCTGTGGACATTCGCTACACATTTCCTACACAAACGGCCATCTGATGAGTTGCCAGACTTAAACCATTTGGGTTTTCACTGATGATTTTGGACCCAGGGCAAGTTTCTGTCAAGCGGATTTGCTCCAAATGCTGTTTCCTCTGTCTTTCTTGCTGGGGAGGCACCCGGCGCTGTGGGTGCCCAGGTCCCCTCTCCCAGCCGGATATCTGCGGCCAAACCAACATCCTGCTCTGGGCTGGGGAGCGTGAGGGAGTCCAGGCCCTCCCACCAGAGGGGCTTCGTTCTGGGGCTCCCACCGACCCGAGTGCAGAGGCTGCCTGTGCGCCAGCCGACCAGGGGCCGTTCCGGAACCCGGGCGAGGGCACAGGGCACTGGGCCCCCTCGGCCACACCAGCCTTCCCCAGGCGGGACGTCTCTCGCCGTCGTGGCGGGTGTGGGACGGGAGGCTGGAGCTTGCACCCTTGGCCGAAACCTTTCCCTTGAGCCCCCTTGGATGTAATCAGGTCGGTCTAGGTTTCAAGCGATGTCTGTGCCCACACACCTAGGAGTGCAGTTGCTGCATCCAGGTGCCCTTTAAACGTTGGCATTCAGATGCCCACTTTCAAGGTGGTCTGTACTTTGGTCGATGCTGTGTGTTAAAGTCCTTTCTGACCCTTGTTAATCTGACGGGCTCACCTGGCCCCTCCTGGCTCTACTTTGCTTAGTGGCAGCTCTGATGCCGAGAGAAGGGGGGGCCGCCTGCCCCTCCACGGGGTGCGTTTTCCGCAGCGCAGGTGGTCTGCGGGCTTGCAGACACGACTCCTGCCCCTCCCCGGCCTGGGTGCCTCTCCGGGAGGGTCAGTCTGACACCTTGTCGGGCCATTGGGCTGGAAGTGTGGGAGACCCGGGGGCCTGTGTCAAAGGGGAGGCCTCCCTGCCTCACCTGTGCCGTTCGCCCCGGGCCTAGGGGATGCCGCGGGCCCTGCTCGGGGTCCTGCTTGAGGGAAGGAAGGAGAGCGCCTAAAACGTGGGCGCCTGCCATGGGGCGCCGTCTAGGGACAGAGCAGGGTCCGGAGTGTGACAGCGGAGCGCAGGGGCTGACGGAGGGTGGCTCAGGGCACCGCGGATGGGCGGATGGAGCAGAGCGACCTTGCTGCCTGCGCGGACATGGAAGAGGCCGCCGGGGACCATGTCTGACCTTGATGTTCTCAGAGCGAGGTCAGACCCCGAGCACGCAGGAGGCTGGCACGTGTGCTCCTGGGACCTCCCTTTGTGGGGTTCTGTTCTTCCCTTTCCTCATCCGCTCCCGTGAACCACAGGCGTGGACGAGCCTCTGCCGCATGTTAGGGGTGAAGGGTGGAGAGACCCCTCCCCTGAAACGTCCACTCCGCACGGGTTTTCAAGGAAGACAGTGGAATGTACTGGAAGAAACAGACCGTCTGACCCGTCCTGTGCCTTCAGGGTCGCCCCATGCCCGACACACAGTAGCGCTCCGTGGCCACCTGCACCACGGCCTCCGCCAGGCACACACACAGGTGAGTCCCAGCTGGGAACTTACCCCGTTGTAGGACACAGCTCTGCATCTTTCCAGCCTCACCACGAGCTCCACACCTATTCCTGTGCCATAGGACGGGGAAGATGCGTGGGAACGGATGGCGTAAGTCTTGCTGGTGAGCAGGACACTGGGCTTCTCATCCCCGAACCATTTCCCGCCACGGCCGCTGTTGCTTCTTGGGGCTGGCCGGTCCCCTCCAAAGGGGAACAGCTCGAAGGTCCACACGTCAGCTAGTAGACTTTCCTCTGGGTCCGTCCTTTGCCTGGCCCCGTGGGTCTCCACCTTTGGAGGGCAAGACCTGGCATCAGGGTTGTGTACACCCAACTCGTGTGCCAGGGGACACTTTGACCACACAGCTGTGACTTGACTTTAAAATCTCACGTGTAAGATGTGACTCCATGGCATTGAGTCAGGGAGGAGGAAAGAATATCATCCCTTTCCTACCCTCGTGGGTCTTTTGTTTCCAGTGTGGGGTGAGTTAAATTCATCTAAACACCTGTCTGCAGCACAGGACTGTGGTAGTCAGAGCTGCACATTTGTGTGTGTGTGAGGTGAGGTGATTGGCTGGGACAGGGCTCACAGGAGCAGTTTCTAATTTTTTTTTTTTTGGCCAAGCCACATGGCTTGTGGGATCTTAGTTCCCTGACCAGGGGTTGAACCCGTGCCCCCTGCAGTGAAAGCATGAAGTCCTAACCGCTGGACCACCAGGGAAGTCCCAGTAGTTTCTGAATTGAGCCTTGACAGAGGATTGGGAGGAACTGACCAGGTCAAGAAGGGGATGGGAGAGTAGCACTAATAAAATCCTCATGTTATGGTAATAATAACAGCTGTCATTTGTTCTGTGTTCATTATGTGAGACATGTGCTTTTGCTTATTTAATCCACTCAACAACCCTTTGAGGTAGGGACCATTATCCCATTTTACAGATGAGGAAACTGAGGTCCAGGGGGATGAAATGAATTGTTCAACCTGAGCTGAGTCCTGTAAATGTCAGGACTCAAACCTAGGCAGAACTTGAGACATTAACCAATATTCTAGAGGCAAGGATGGACTAAGATGTGAGAATTGTAAAGAGAAACTGCAAGGATGTCAGATCTGATTTTAAAAACACATTATTTAAAGGATCTTGACAAGTAGAAGTGATAACCTTTCTTTTAGAAAGGGAGTTTGTCTAGCAGAATGAACTAACTTTTTAGTAGCAAACCAAAACAGTCTATCAGCAATAATTATCAGATGTTTCCAGGTAAATGAGAGCAGATTTGCAGGTTGCTTCTTTCTCCCTGTGTAGTGACAGTGGGAGATAGACAAAGACAAAAAAACATGCTTCCAAGAAAGTCATTTATTTGGATGAAAAGTTACATTTTCCTATTGATAAAAGATACCATCTTTATCTTTCAATTTGAGCATTTAGTCTGTTTACATTTAACGTGATGATTAATATATTGGAGATTTCATCTAACATTCTAATCTATCTAAGTTACTGTGTGTTTCTTATTTGTCTTGATTATTCAGTGTCCCTTTTTCTCTCCTTTCTCGCCTTTTTAAAATAATTATTTTTATTATGTTATACCCCCCTTTGTTAGTTTGATAGTTATAAATACCTTTCTTATTTTTTTAAATTACTGTAGAAATTAAAATATGTATCTAGGAGTTGTCAAACTCTAATAAATATTAGTTTTTGTAAAAAAGAGAAATAACCTAATTTTTTAAATACACAAAAGTTTTGAATAGGCCCTTCATGTAAAAATCTTCAGATGGCCAATAAGCATATGAACAGGTGCTCAATATCATCAGTCGTTAGGGAAATGCAGATGTAAACCACAGCGAGTACCAATATACCTTCACCAGAATAGCTAAAAAGTTATTATTTTCATCTGCAGAATTTCTTTGATTTATCTTCCAGTTTACTAATTCTTTCTTCAGTTAGACATAATCTATTAAGTTCTAAATTCCAGTTATTATATTTTTCAGTTCTAGAACTTTTTTTTGACTCCTTATTATAGTTTCCACTGTACCAAAATTCTCAATCTTGTCTTTCATTTTCTTGAGTATTTTAAGGGATTATTAAAAGTTCATATTCTGATGATCCCATTTCCATAATCCATGGCTCTGTTTCTATTGTCTGTTGTTTCTCTTGATTTTTTTTTTTTTTTTTTAACATAGAAAGCATTGCTATGCTTGTTAGACAAATGAGAAAACAGTACCAGAGATTTTTTTTTTTTAAAGTTGCTTTCTTAATTATTATTTATTTATTTATTTTTGGTTGTGTTGGGTCTTCGTTTCTGTGCGAGGGGCTTCCTCTAGTTGCGGCGAGCGGGGGCCACTCTTCATTGCGGTGCGCGGGCCTCTCACTATCACGGCCTCTCTTGTTGTGGAGCACAGGCTCCAGATGCGCAGGCTCAGTAGTTGTGGCTCACAGGCCTAGTTGCTCCGTGGCATGTGGGATCTTCCCAGACCAGGTCTCGAACCCGTGTCCGCTGCATTGGCAGGCGGGTTCTCAACCACTGCGCCACCAGGGAAGCCCTCTCTTGATTTTTGATCATGTTGTCCCATCTCCTTATATGTCATATTATTTTTGATTATGTGCTGGATATTGTACATGAAAGAATACAGAGATAACTCAAGGCTTAGGACAATGTCATCTTCCTCCATGAGAGGATTTATCTCAGTTTCTGGCAGGCGGCTAGAGTGTTAGGCATACCCCTGTCACTGCTGCCTGATCAGGGATTGAGTTCCAAAATGACTGGTCCTGCTTAACAGTGCAGCAAGGCGGCAGGTGAGGTAGCGCTTACCTCGTGGGATGTGGACGACCCCACTGAGGGTACTGAGAGTGCCTCCAGGAGGAGGTGGGAAGCTGACGCAGTGATTTTTAAAGTCCCCTCCAGCACAGTGCCCCAGAGTCTCTGTGGCTGTAACCCCTACGGCGCACGTGTAGGACAGGCAGCCTGTCTCCAGGGCTCCTGCTCCACCCTGATGAGCCGCTCCTTCTGGCCTCAGAGCAGTGGCAGCAACCGCCTCTGACTCCTGAGGCAAGGAGGCCTCCTCTGCTTTCTTCAGCCAGATGTCTCCCGCTCACACGGGAGGGATGAAGCAGCCAGCCTCAGGGATACAATCGCAGCGCCTTAATGCAGACACGAATTCCCCGTGGATCTAGTGAAAATGCAGATGCTGACCGGCACGTCTGGGGCGGGGCCTGAGATTCTGCATTGCTCCCAGGCTCCCAGGTGGTGCTGGTGGTGCTGGCTCAGGGACCATGCTTTGAGGAGCACGTGGGGCTAGATGACTGGTGATGAGGAAATCCAGGCTTAGGGGAAACCTATGTGAAGGTGTAAGTCCGGAGGAGGTGACAGAGCCGGCAGTGAAGAGCTTTGACCTGAAGGGCCTGAGTTCAAGTCTTGCCTCTGCCCTTTATGTGGAACGTGGTCCGTCGATTACTGCCCTGGGCCTCAGTTGTTCTTAACATAGCTTTATTGAGAAGTAATTCATGTACTGTACAACTCACCTATTTAAAGTGTCCAATTAAACAGTTTTTAGTATGTTTACAGAATTGTGCAGCCATCACCACAACCAATTTCAGAACTATTTGGTCGCCCCAAAAGGAAACCTTGTCCCCATTAGCAGTCTCCCCACATTTCTCTCTCTCCCTGCCCCTAGCAACCATGAATCTACACTTGCCTATTTTGGACATTTCACATAAATGGAATCATATAATATGTGGTCTTTTGTATCTGGCATCATTCACTTAGCATGATGTTTTCAAGGTTCACCATGTTGTAACCTGTGTCAGAGCTTCATTCCTTTGTATGGCTGAGTGATATTCCAGTGTACGGATTGGCCACATTTTGCTTATCCATTAATTTGGTGGTCATTTTGATTGTTTCTGTTATTCGCCTATTAAGAATAATGCTGCTACAAACACATATTTTTGGTGTGGTCGTGTTTTCACTTCTCTTGTGCATATGCCCAGGAGTGGAATTGCTGGGTCGTATGGTAGCTCCATGTCTAACCTTTTGAGGGGCTCCCAGACATGGCAGCTGCACCTTGTTACATCCCTGCAAGCAATGCTTGAGGGTTCCAGTTCCCCCCATCCTCATCAACACTCTGGTTCTCTGTCTTTTTTTTTTTTTTTAAACATTTAAAAAATATATATATTTATTTTTGGCTGCATTGGGTCTTCATTGCTGCGCGCAGCCTTCTCTAGTTGTGGCGAGCGGGGGCTACTCTTCATTGCAGTGTGCAGGCTTCTCATTGCAGTGGCTTCTCTTGTTGCGGAGCACGGGCTCTAGGCATGCGGGCTTCAGTAGTTGTGGCACATGGGCTCAGTAGTTGTGGCACATGGGCTTAGTTGTCCCGCGGCATGTGGGATCTTCCCAGACCAGGACTCGAACCCGTGTCCCCTGCATTGGCAGGCGGATTCTTTTTTTTTTTTTAATTTGTTTTTATTTATTTATTTATGGCTGTGTTGGGTCTTCGTTTCTGTGCAAGGGCTTTCTCTAGTTGCGGCAAGCGGGGGCCACTCTTCATCGCGGTGCATGGGCCTCTCACTATCGCGGCCTCTCTTGTTGCGGAGCACAGGCTCCAGACGCGCAGGCTCAGTAATTGTGGCCCATGGGCCCAGCTGCTCCGCGGCACGTGGGATCTTCCCAGACCAGGGCTCGAACCCGTGTCCCCTGCATTGGCAGGCAAGCAGGCGGATTCTTAACCACCACGCCACCAGGGAAGCCCTCTGTCTTTTTGATTAGAGCCATTACAGTGAACGTGATGTGGTATCTCACGGCATTTCCCTGACAGCTAATGATGGTGGGCATCTTCTTCACATGCTTATTGCCCATTTGTATATGTTGTTTGTCTTTTTATTGTTGAATTGTAGGAGTTCTTTATTTTAGATACAAGTCCTTTATCAGGTATGTGACTTACAAGTATTTTCTCTCATTCTGTGTCTTTTCTCTTTCTTGATGATGTCCTTTCCCGTCACAGAATTTTTAATTTTGGTTAAGTACAGGTTACCTATTTTTTTATTTTATTGCTGTGCTTTTGGTGTCACATCCAAGAAACCATTGTCTAATCCAAGGTCACGAAGCTTCACACCTTTACTTTCTTCTACAACTTACAGCTTTAGCGCTTACATTTAGGTCTTTGAGCCTTTTAGAGTTAATTTTTGTATATGCTGTTTTGTAGGGGTCCAGCTTCATTCTTTTGCATGTGGGTGTCCAGTTGTCAACACCATTTGTTGAAAAGACTGTCCTTTTCTTATTTTTTATAAATTTATTTGTTTATTTATTTTTGGCTGCATTGGGTCTTCGTTGCTTGTGAGGGCTTTCTCTAGTTGCGGTGAGCAGGGGCTACTCTTTGTTGGGGGGTGCGGGCTTCTCATTGCAGTGGCTTCTCTTGAGGTGGAGCATGGGCTCTAGGCGTGTGGGCTTTGGTAATTGTGGCACATGGGCTCCAGAGTGCAGGCTCAGTAGTTGTGGTGCACGGGCTTAGTTGCTCCGCGGCATGTGGCATCTTCCCGGACCAGGCATCAAACCCGTGTCCCCTGCACTGGCATGTGGATTCTTAACCACTGCGCCACCAGGGAAGTCCTGTCCTTTTCTTATTGAGTGGTCTTGGCACCCTTGTTGAAAACCAAAATGACCATACTCATGAGGGTTTAGAGTGTCAGATTTTAGTCTTAAACTGAGGATAAAGATTAACGCCTGCGTCATACTGCTGTCACGAAGGTTCAGAGATCAGTTCCCACGAGGAGCCTTCGCACATGGTCTGGCACCCAGCAGGCACTCAGAGCGTCGGTGATGATGCGGACGCAGGAGCCAGGCGTTCACCCCAGAAGAGGCACAGGCTGGGAGGGAGGGGGCAGCGTGGCCACTGCTGAGCTTGGGGGTAACGCTTCCCTCCTCCCAGCCTGTCTCGTTGGCATGCCAGCGTGACCTGGCCAGCGGGGATGGAAAGAATTACTCTGACTTTTCACAAAGATGGGCGATGATCTTAGGTGAGGGGTAGGGAGTTGGAACAGAGCGTCCTTGGTAACAAAGCAACAAAGCCTCGGAGAAAACATGGCCCCAGACAATGTTTTCCAGGGAGGCCGCTGCGCCCAGATTTTCCTGCTGGGCCCCCGTTGCCCGCAGAGCGGCTGTGGGGTGTTCTCCTTCCCCTGCAGGGCTGGCTTATCCTCCAGCCCCTTGAATCCCCCGTGAAGTGTGCCAGGGCACCAGGCAGCCGGCACACAGCTGTCGTCCGCGGCCACCTCCAGCTCAGGGCCACACTCGTGTCGCTACGCCGTGGGCTGGGGGATGAAGCAGAGACCACCACCCGTGGTCCGTCCGGAGGGCCTGGCGTTTGGATACTCTTTCTACCAGCATGTTTTCCACCCCAGGATCGATGGAGCACCTGCGAGCTTGGGTGCGTGATGGTGGCTCATGGTTTCACAACTCACATCGTGCCTCTGGGCTGCTTCTTTACTCCAGGCGTCCTGTTCGCCCCAGATTCCACTTCCTGTACAAAATCCTGGCAAAATCCGTAGATTGTGTCCTGCTGGGACTCTACCATCTCAGCTGCTGCTCATGGGCTGGTCGAGACTTGTCCCCTGCAACCTCTGGCATTCCCGTCAAGGGCAGTGCTGTCCCCTCAAGGGTGGGCAGTGCCCATCTCTCAGGCCTCCCCCTCCCGAGGTCCCCCAAACCTGCTGTCGGTGACCACGCCACGCAGACCTTCTCGGGGATCGGCAGTGCCTCGGCGGGTGGGTGCTGTCGGGAAAGTCTGATTTGGTCCGAAGTGGGGCTACTGAAGAAATGCCCAGATCCTCCCTGTGGGCAGCCCTCCCCGACCAGAGCCCCCCGACACAGAGATGGAGCGGGTCTCGCCCGCGCACGCCTTCTTCCCCCGCAGCCCCCGTGTCTGCAGCGTTAGTATGTGACTGTACGTCCCCACAAGGGCAGGGACTGGCCATCCTGGCCACTGCTGAGTGCTGGTGGCCAGTGGGGACCCCAGGACCTCTGCTCGCTGGGACCCGGCCCTCCCTCTGCCAGGAGGGACTTTTCCAGCACCTCTGTCAGCCGCTCAGCGGCGTCCGGCTCCTCCCTCCTTCAGCGTAAGACGCGCGGCCCTCTGCTGCCTCCCGCCCCAGCCCTGGGAGCCGGTCCTGGCGGTGCGTCCACGTGGCCGTGCCCGCTCCTCTGCAGGTGCTGTGCTCCCCCGCCCTGCCTGTTGGGAGGCCTGGTCCTTGGGCTGCCCTGGATGGCCTGGGCTGGGGCCGAGGGGAAGGGTGCCGCGCTTTCCAGTGTGACGCTGGGCTGGGCACTCACCCTCTCCGGACACGCCCTGCGGACACTTGCGCAAGGAGGGGCGGGCCGTCCCCACACGGGCACAGGGTGCCTGTTGGGTGAGGGGCGTGGGCGTCCACCCCACTGTTCTCGGAGCTGCTGGGCGACAGGCCAGTTTACTGGCCTCCACCCTCCACAGAGCGCCAGCGCCTGGAAGGGGGGCTGGAGAGAGACTGTGAAAGGAGAGGGTGAATCAGGACCGTGGGGCCACGGTCTGGGGTGCGGGGAGCGGGGAGAACGTCTCCCCCACGTGGTTCTTGCATCCGACGCAGCTTCTGGAAATGAAAACAGCAGTTGAGCCTGTTTTTCCAATGTTTCATTTTCCTTCGAAACAGGGCTGCATTCCTTCAAAGCCTCTAAATATTTATCTTAACATTCTTCCTATAATTTAAAATTATTTGCCATATTCTAGGGGATGTTTCACGTCTCCCGTTGTGCAAAAGCTCTCTTGTTGTCACAGACGCAAGCCCGGCGTTCTCTGTCCCTGGTCACGGACAGCGGTGTGACCAGGAGGGAGACTCGGTCAGGCACTAACTAGTCGTGTCTCTAACATTCACTCATCTCCCTTTGAAGCAAAGACAGCGAACATCAGGCCGGAGATTTGGGTGGCAAGAGAATCTAGCTAGGACTTAAAGATTTACAAAATGAGTTTATTTTTAACGTGTGGCGCCCGCCGCCCCGCCAGCCCTGGTCTCTGGCTGTTGTGCCGTCCCCACCAGTGGCCTGTGGGGCGCGAGGAGCCCACGCCGCCAGCCGACAGGGCAGCGGGCCGCATAGGAAGCAGTGCGGAGGCTTTCTTGGATCCAGTTTAAAAGTTCAACGTTGAAGGTACAGTAATTTATTTTTGCAGTGATAATACAAATTCAAATTCTGGCGGAACGCACATCATGCTGAAAACAAGATTTTGCCAAACTGAGATGTCTGTGGAGCAGAAGTATTCTTGGAATTGCCAATGCCACCCAGCAAGCGAGAACTGCGTCAGAAAATCGTCCCCATCGCGAGGGACGCTGAGGCTCGCGCAGTTCACAAGTCAGAAGCGGAGCGACTGGACCGCAAAACCGGTGTGATGCGGCCGATGCGGAATTGAAAAGCAAGAGCAAGTTCAGCCGGGCAGTCGCCCTTCCCCCTGTGCTCACTGCCACCCTCATCCGTCGGGCTCAGAGCTGCTGGGTCCTTAGTAAATAAAGTGGCCCACAGTGGCATTTAATTGTTAAACGAGCCCTTTACATTTGGGGTGCATTTTATTCAAAACCCACTGGGAACTTCAGATTTTTCAATGAATGTCGTGCCAGAAAACTTCACTTCGGGAAGCTTCTAGTGAAGCACAATGATCACAGAGCAGAGTCGCTCACGGAAGGATGCTGACATGTTTCCCTGCAAAAGCGTAGGAGGATCAGCGGAGTCACACGCTGTGGTCCTGGAACGGGGGTCTTTGGGAACAGTGCTGTCATTTCACTGTGGAATGTTCTGGACCAGCGGAAGAATCTTCTGACGAGGTCCACATTTTAAAATCAAGTGTATTTATATTCTGTACCCACATGGAATGCAGAACCAGAACCTTGCATCATCGGGCATCTTTTATCCAGTCTGGGACCACATCCATCCGCTGAAGTCCTTCCCACCTTGCATAACTCCCCCAGGAGGCTTCCCACCGCCTGTCACGGTAGCACACACTCCTGCCCGTCCGGGCTCCCCAGGCCCTTGGCTTATGCTGCCTCAGGTGACCGTAGCTTGTTAATCCTGGTCCCCACGAGCCTCCAGCGTGATGTCCCCTGATGCTGGTTGAAGGTCATGGAATGAGGATGTTACTCCCTGTCCTGTCCCCGTCTCAGCGCGGTGCGCACTCAGGAGTCCGGTGTTCAGAAGTGTCCGAGGTTCAGGACTTCGGGCTGTCTAGCAAGTCACATCTCAGCCTCTTGGTTCCTAGCGTTGCAAGCAGAAACGGCTGCTAAGAACGGCTGGGGATGCTGAGCGCTTGCTGTCGTGCCGGTGCTGGCCGCGTGCTCTGAGCACATCACCTTTTAACCTTCACACAGCCCTGAAAACGGGTGCTGTCATCGCTCAGCGTTTTTAGTTGGGGGAACAGAGGCGCAGAGGTGAAGACGCCGGTCAGTTCTGCAGCTGGCGTTCAGCACAGTTAAGGACTCGCCACAGACAGGCCGGCCCCACCATTCACACACACAGGGAAGCTGACCTGATTTTATCACGAACGCCCACATAACCCACCACCTGATCCCACCATTAGCGTCGAGCTGCATTCACTTTATTAGCTGTCGATGCAGCTCTCCATCCCTCTCTGCATCTGTGGATCCGCCTTATTTTTGTGCGCATTTCAAACAGCCACCGCAGACTCCAGTACGCTTCACGCCTTAACACTTGGGCTCACATTTCACCAGCTAGAGTTCAGTATTGATGTTTTTAAGTAAACTTTCCGTGCAGTGAAATGCACAAACCTTAGGTGTACCGTTCGCTGAGTTTTAACGTAAGCAGACACCTGTGAACCCCTCCCTTATCAGCACGTGGAATTTCCCGTCCCCCCAGAAAGTGCCCCCACCCCAGTCAGTCCTTGCCTGCACCCCGATGAGGCGGCCAGTGTCCTAATCTTTCCATCATTGATTAGTTTTGCCTGTTGCAGAACTTCATATAAACCAAGAGTCAGCGTTTTTAGCTACCAGTCTGCACTGCCACCTGGGTGAGGAGTTTTCAAGGGCTAGCCTTGGGGGACTGACAGATCTTTGTCTTCTCTGTGTATCAGCCAGGGTTCTCCAGAGACACGGGACCAAGAGGGTATCTATCATCTATCTATCAATTATCTATCTAATCTATCTATCTGCGGAGAGAGAGAAATTTATTTTTATTTTAAGGATTGGGGGTTGACAAGTCCAAAATCTGTAGGGCAGGTCAACAGGCTGGAAACCCTGGCAGGGTGTCTGTTATAGTCACGAGGCAGAATTTTTTTCTTCTCTGGGAAACCTCACTTTTGGCTCCTAAGAGCTCCAACTGGTTGGATGGGGCCAACCCACCTGACGAAGAGTAATCTCCCTTACTGGGAGCTGGCTGATTGTAGGTGGTAACCACGGCTACCAAATTCACACAACCTTGATGCTGGCATTCGACCAAGCAACGCACAGCATGCCCTCTCGCTGTGGGATGTCTCCATGTTGAGACCTCCTGCTCCGGACCTGGTTGAGAATTGGGAAGGCAGTTTCCTGTCCCAGAGATCCAACTGGAAGGGAGGAGCCAGGACCCTGGTCAAGAGTCTCACCAGCCGGTGGAGGGAGCCATGCTGGGCCGGGACCAGGCTGGGGGGCAGGGGGTCGGGGGGGCGGTGCCTGGGCCTCCCTACCCCAGCCCAGCCGCTGAGCGCGGCTGCATGTAACCAGAGGGCTTCTCTGTGCTGCCCTCCTCCACGACGGCTCTTCCCCAAAGATGATTTGATTATGTTTTAATGAGAATAATATTTGCTTCGAGGAAGGATGAATCCAGCCGTGTTTTTATATCAGCCAGATGTCCTCAACTATTTACCCCCTCCCTCCGCTAGGAATCTGGCAAAACTTGTGAAGCAGTCGGGCCCCAGAGATCCCCCTCCCCGGCCTCACCTCTCCCAACCGCCAGCTTTAATTCTCAGGCCCGAGGGTGTTTCCAGGGAAAGGGAGCCACGTGGAGCTGATTGATCTGCACGCTGCTCATCAGAGTACAGTTTTGTAAGAGCTAATTGGTGCGCGGAGAGCCTTTCAAATCTTTTTTATAAGCCTCTTACTGACCCTGTTGTTTGAGCCAAGCCTTAATAGAACCTCGACTTCAGAAGACTGATGATTGGTCCGAAACTCAGAAGCTCTGGTGGTGAAGCAGGCACCAGACTTGGCTGAAATTTTCTGCTGATTTTAGGCTGAGCAAAGCCAGGCAGTTGGGAAAGCCTAGACTTCAGCAAAGCTATTAACTGTTTTCTTCCCTTCTGTTTTTCAGGCTGACAGCAAGCTCTGAGCCGTGAATCTGGAGACCTGCCGCAGCGACAGGTAGGGCTCGTCACTTGTCCCCGCCGCTGATCCGCGATGGCCCAAGGGGTGGCTGTGTTACCTTGCCCTGCGTCCTTTTTGATAGAGTTTTCTTTTGCCAAAGAAATGGGGTGTAGGGAAGTCACTTCGTGTGTTTCTTGTCTCCAGAACTTAGTTGTTCGCTCATTCGTTCTCTGATTCAGTAACTTTTATTGAACACCTACTGTGTGACGAGCTGTAACAAGGGCCGGGCATCAGTGCTGAGAAAGAGGCATTGCGTGTGTCCTTCGTGGGGAGCCGGATGCCTGCCAGGCAGACAGCTAAGCGGGAATGTGATTGCTGCTCGCGATGGAGGGAAAGACTCCTGAGCACAAGACAGGCGCCTCCTCCGGCAGGTGGTGGGACGAGGGTCTGCAGCTGGAGAAGGAAGGGTGTGGGCGGGGCGGGGCGGGGAACAGAGTGTGCAGGGTCCCTGAGGACCGGGAAGACCTGCGGCAGGGGCGGCTGGGAGGCGGGTGAAGAGGCTGAGGAGAGGAGCGTGCGCCGTATCCCAAGAGTAACGAAAAGATGCCGACACGTCTGCAGCAGGAGATGGACGTGGTCTGACGTGTGTTGTTGTTTAAGCCAGGTTTATTGGGATATAATCGACATCACTAAAATCCACCCCTCTCACTGTGCTGTTCTGAGTGAGGACAGATGCGTCCAGTTGCATCACCACCACAGTCAACATACAGAATTCTCCCGTCACCACCCCGTCACCCCCTAGAATCCCCTTTGTAGCCGACCCTTCCCGTCGCCAGCCCCCGGCAGCCCCCATCTGATTTCTGTCGCTGGAGATCAGTTTTGCCTTTTCTGGAACGTCCCTGAAGCGGAATGACCGGACCTGCCCTTGGGGTCTGTCTTCTTTCACTGGTCGCAAGGCATCCGACGGCCACCTTGTCACAGGCGTTAGTCCTGTGCTCCTCGTGACTGCTGGCTGGCCTTCCGTGATACAGACGCATCCATCCACCTCCCGCAGACGTCTGGGCGATTCTGGTTCTCGGGGCCGCGCTTAGCGCGCTCAGGAGCCCTTGCACGCGGGCTGGCGTCTCTGCCTGTCTCTCCCCAGCATCCAGTCGGCGCTCTGTGCGTATTCGTCGGGATTTCTGGGTTGTACGCTGAGATAGATGTAACATGAGAAACCACCAGAACACATTGCAAAGTGGCTGCACCCCAAGGCACGCCCGCTGCCACGCCCAGGAGTGCCCGTGGCCTGGTTGTCAGCGTCCGTGAGCCTGGCCGTCCTGGTGGGTGTGCAGTGGCCGCTCGCCGGGGTTTTGGTTTGTGTTCCCCCCAGGACTGGTGCGTTGAGCATCTTCCCATGGGCTTCCATGGTCTCGGGTGGGGTGCGGGGAGCACCGGCTGGGAGCCGGGGCCCGAGTCCCGGTCTCAGTTCAGCCGCCAGCTCGCTGGGTGACCTTGGGCAAGTCCCTTCCCCGCTCTTGCCTCATTTCCTTCGCTGTTCGCTGGGGGTGATAATGCCGCTCGGGGCTGTTGTGAGGATGGAGGCCGAGGTCACTGTGGGAAGGGGCTTGCCAGCCGCCCGCCCGTCGTGCGGTCGTCGTTATGGTTCCCAGGAACAGCAGCCGCCAGTGCCCTGTGCTCCGTCTCTGCCCGTGGACTCAGCACATCCCTTCCGTCCTGTTCACTCCCCACCACGACCGCAAGAGACCAGCGACGAGGGCAACCGGCCTGAATCCAGCTTTGGCCTTGCCAGCCTGCAGGTCACCTTGACAAGCTCGTCTGTTTGATTTTCTGTGGTGCAGGAAGGTGGCTCATACACGGTGCGCCGTCCTTTCTGGAAAACCATTCACCGTCGCTGTCCTCCCATCCCAGCCTCGGCCCCCGCCCCATCTGGCTCCTCCCACGAGCTGTACAGGCAGTGCCTCGTTTCCACCTTCTCGGCCGAGAACCTTCGAGTCATCCTGGACCGCGCGCTCGCGCCCACATGCAGTCACCCAGCAGGTCCTGTGGCGCCTTATTAAGAGAGATGCGGAAGCTTGCCATCACCTCCATCACTTGCTGCCAGCCCAAGCCCTCCTCTCTCGCCTGGACCACGGCCAAGGCTTGCTCATGGGTCTCCCCGTCCCCCCACCCTATAGTCTGTTCTCCAGAAGGCAGTCAGAGAGGTCCTGCGCCCCCTCAGAGACCCGTCCTCCTCCCGCCTGGGACCGGCATCCTGGCTGCCGCCCCGGGACCTTCTGCCCAGACCCCTCCGGGCTGCCCGGCTCCGCCCTCCACTTGGGCTCTGCCCCAAGGCCACCTCCTCGAACACCTCTGTCCCTGCTCCCTCCTGACTTCTCTCCATGGCACACGGCCCCGCCGGGATGTATTTAGTACTTACGGTCGGTCCCGCATCCAGGGGTCACCCCTCCGCTCGGCAGAGGGTCTGCGGGTCTGGAGCCGGGGACACAGGCCTCGGCACACGCGGCCCCGTGAGCACCTGCTGCGCGGACGGGCACGTGAATGGTGAGGAGTCAGGGCTGCTAACGGTGCTCCTGTCCCCGTGTGAAGGCCCGTGTCACCGGGCAGCGGGTTTCCTGACACCCCCAGGGGGTCAGCAGGTGGCCCCTGGAGGTCATGCTCCTCCAGTCGCAGGTGGGTTCACACGTGCCTTCTCAAATGGGCTGAATAAGGGGACCCTTGGGTGTGAGAAGAAAATATTAAAACTTCTATGGACTTTTGAATACCGTTCTTTAAAAATTTCGCTGTGTATATGTGTTGAACAGTATGGCCACTATAGTGATCAGATAGCACGTGTGTACGCTTTATAAACAAGCGGACAAAATTATTTACAAATGGAGATGTGCCACGAGAAGAGTTGAAAGACTTGTTCCAGAGCTGCGCTTCTTAACCAGGGGCACATTTGCCCACCAGGTAGGGGTGTCAGGTAAAATACAGAATGCCTGGCTAAATGTGAATTCTGGAATTTTAGACGAACAAATAGGGTTTTTAAACAGTATGAGTATATCCCAAATATTGCTTGGGACATACTTATACTAGAAATTATTTATTGCTTATCTGAAATACAAATTGGACTGGGCGTCCTATATTTTTATTTGCTGAATCTGGCGGCTCTGTCCCGAGGGGATACGTGGCAGTGTCTGGAGACAACTCTGACGTTGCAGCTGAGGGGGGCGCTCCTGGCGTCTCGTGGGAGGAGGGGTGCTGCTCAGCACCCCACGGTGTTCGGGACGGCCCCTCCCCATACAGACTGCGTTGCCCCACTTGTCATTTGTGTCCAAATTGAGACTCTTCTCTGGGGGGGACCGCTTGGTGGTGCCGGTGGCTCTCCTGGTCCTTGTCACCCTTGGGGGAAGGGACTTTCCGCTTGGCGGGCTCCAGGTCTGCTCCAGAAACCAGAGGAAGCCCGGCGACAGTGCCCACCGGCCAGCTCACCACGTACAAAGTTCACGGAGAGGAAAGTCAAGACCCCTTAGATGGTCCTTGCAGGCCAGACAAGGCAAACTTGATTTGGGAAGGTGATGGCCGTCGTGTGAAACTCAGTCCCTTTCCATTCTTTTCCTGTTTCTTTGTTTTTCAACGTAATTTCCCCCCAAAGCTCTCCGTCCACATGGTGTTGAAAGTCCAACAGGACGTTATTTTCCACTGAAGACCATTCCCTGCCTCTCTTCCCACCTCAAACCCTCTTTCCCAGACGGGCTCACACTTCTCTCTGTTAGTTGTTTCTTCTGATTATTTTTCACTAACTCTAAGTATTTCGCTTTTATTGCTGCTTCGTGATCTTTCACATTTTAAACACCCTTTATCTCTCTCGCACAGCTCCCCACCCTGCGCCGCCTGCAGCCTCTTCCGCCTCCCCATCCTCATGGAGCTAAATGGTGCCCCTCGGTTGAAGCAGTATTTAGCGTGTGAGGCGTTACGGACAGTGTCAGTCACGTTCCCATCAGGCTGCACGACGTGCTAGAGTCACATTTCTTTTCTGCAACAGCCTTTTGTTTTCTCTGGGGTTAATAGGCGCTTCTCTCCTGCAAGCTTAGTTTTCTGCTTCTGGTCCCCTGTTTCTTCTCCAAGCCATCTATCTCAACCCTCAGATTCTCTCCACGTGGTAAGCCCTGCGGATAGGTGACGGTTCCACTGTTTGAGGGGGTTTCCTCCCACGCTTCTGTCCACCCTCGGCCACAGCTGGGAGCACTGTTTCTCCGCGTCTCACATCTTGCCTTACCTTGCGCCTTCCCTTCCTAGCTTCTTGGGAAACAGTGCACGGTGGGTAAGTTTTTAAGAACTTGTGTGTCTTAAAGAAATGTCCTTATTCTGCCCTTACACTTGATAACTTGTCTGACTACAGAATACTGGGTTTGAAATAATTTCCCTCCAAATGTTAAAGGGTATTGGGGTTGCCATTGAAAAACAGATGCCGCCTGATTCCCGATCCTCTGTGACATGTTTCGTGTGTCTGGAAACTTCTAGGCCCCCTCCCTTCTGAAATCTCATGGTGTGAGGCTGCAGTGTGGGTCTCTTCTAGGAGCTGCCTGGGAACTTGGCAGTGTCTTTCATCATGACGATTCCTGCCCCTCACTTATGGGAAATTTTCTTTTACTGTACCTTTAATTTAAAATAGTCCTATTTTGCCTCCGTCTTGTGTGTTCCGTAACATCTACTGGTCAGGTCCTGGGCCTTTTGGGTTGGTCCTTTTATTCTCGTACCTCTTCTCCCCATTTTTAATCTCTCAATCTATCTCTTTCTCTTTAGCTGTTCAACTTTCTGGGAAATTTCCTCAAACAATTTCTTCCTACTCTTCCATGATATTTTTGGTTTTGTTTTACGAATATATTTTAAATTTCCAAGATTTTTTTCTTATTATTTGAATCATTCTTCCTTTCTTACGGCACCCTGTTCTTCTTTCATCGATACACCATCTTTCCCTTCCTGACAGTTATTAACTGTGCCTTCTCTGGAGCTTTCTTCTCCTCCCTGCATTTTCTGTTTCCTGAGAGTTCTTTTTTCTTTCTGCCTTCTTCTTTTTTCCCAGCTTTTGGGTTTGATCTCTGTCTTTGTTGTGAGGGTCTCCACTCAGTGTCCGGGGTCCATGGCTGACCTCCATTCTCAGAGCGGGTGTGAGCAGGATGGCACGTTACTCTGAATTAAGCCAGGCTTGGTGAGGGCCTCCCAGGAGGGCAGTGACCCAGGAGGCAGTTGTTTCACAGGAGGATTCCCAAAGTCAGTATCTGTGCTCACAGCTCCCCAGATGACCATTTCTCTGGAGGGGGTCCTCTGGTTTCGGGGGTCCAACCAGGGCTCTTGCTCCCCATCTTAGCCCACACTCCCACCCTCGGGGACTCCTGGGGTCTTCACTTCCTGAGCCAGTGGCAAGTTCTGTATTTGAACAGGGCCTCCGTCTCGCTCAGGCTCCTCAACTCTGCTCTCCATCACTGGGACCGCCGCCCCCAGCCTTCTCTCCACTTGGTTTTCATCTTCCATCTGACAGTGTCCACCTCTGACCCCCACTGCTCCTGGTGGGCATGTGCCATCTCTGCCTCTGCTCTAGTTCTGTTCTTGTTAAAGGGCAGAGAAAAATGGCGTGTGTTCTTTCAGCCAAATTTAACTGGGCGCTGCAGAATCTTTTTCAAAATTTCCAATTATATGTAAGAGAAAGTCTCAGTTAGGTATTAATATGACTCTAATACCTCTCCGGAAGTTGCCGGTCTCTCTTTTTAATGAAGAATGAGAAAGTCCCAGGAAAGCAGGAGCATCTGGCTAGAAGTTAATCATAGTGTATTATTTTCATGGGTCCCTGAGGGTTTTCTTTAAAAAGCAAATGATACTGATTTCTCATTGGTGGCAGTGACGTAAATTTCTTTTGAAAATAAATTTAGATATTTTTAGAAATGATGTTAAAGAAACATGTTAAGTGAATAACAGGTAGGTATTGCGAAGATTTGGCAAACGTTTGAGGGAGGTACTTGAACAGCTGGTATTTGGGAACCACCTTGACCTGACGCTTGGCAGACCCAGGTTCACCCTAGCTCCACCTCTCATGGCCATGGGCCACCTGCCACCTGCTCCAGGATCCCTTTGAGAATGCAATACGGTATTGATATGAAGTGCTGGCCTGGGGGCACCTAGAGGTGTGTGGAGCCCACTTTAGAGATCGCTGCCCTGGGTCTTGGTGACAAGTAGCTGTCCCCGTGTCACTTTGGCTTCCGAAGCAGGACATCTGCCCTTGATTCTGCCAGGAAGACACATGCAAAGGTCATGCTCACAGTTTCTGCTTCACATACACACACCTAATAATAATAAACCACATTCCTAACTCCTATTCCAAGCATGGTATCTCCATCATCTCTGATCAATATTGTCTTCAGTGTCAGCCTAGGAAAAAACATTCAAGTCTGTGGTTAAATAAGGAAATTGCAGAGAGTTTATAAACTGGTGTAAGACCCACAACTGTCCTACTTTGGGGAGAAATACCCTTTATCCGGAGATGGTATTCTTTTTGTTATTTCTTGAAATGATAATAACAGTAGAAAAGAATGGATCTTAGGGGTTCTATTTAAAATGTGGGAAAAAAAAAATCAGCTCTACATTAGACCAAAAACCTCTTCTGAAAATGTTACTGACTTTTGGTTTTGGACCTCTGATTCTGGCCAGTGTGGGGTAACAGGCATGGGAATTACCTTCCTGCTGTAAATGACCAGAAAGCTGGAGGGAATGTACCAAGCACAGCTCTCACACACTGGACAATAGACAGTGAAAGGGACAAACAAGGGCCCATGACTGCACCAGCTCACTGTAGGGAAGGGAAGTGAAATAGAGGTGGTCCTCACTGAGTGGAGGAGAGAGAGCTTGGAGTTCAGGGAAGCCAAATTAGCAAGACTTGGAGGGCAGAGTGCTGGGGCAGAGAGAGCTGCAGAGAGACCCCACCAGGTCGTGGCTGATGTGTGCATGTATGTGAGGGAAGGACAGATGGCTGGGGAAAGAGCTGCCCAAAGGAGCAGGCAGAACAATCCTTGGAGCTCACACAGGGCTTAGGATAGTCTCTGTTTACACCAGTCAGGATGGAAAGACCTTAGAATACACTGGGCTTTAGTCGAATCCTCATGAGTATTTTCTGAATAATGACGGTAAGTTAGTTTTAGCCTAAGTCTGTTCTGGACCCACCCTAATGACACTTGATAAAAAGGCTTCGGAAGAGTCTAACTAATTCCAAATAACTCAGAACTGCACACCAGAATAAAATCCAAGACCATTTAAAGGAGCACCACAAAAACCAGAAAGCAACAGTGAACATTCACAGTGTCTGGCATTCAATCAAAATTAACCATGCATGCAAAAACAGAAAATTCAGACCCAAAACCAGGGGGGAAAATCAGTCAGTAGAAAAATACCCAGATGTGGCAGAGATGATGGAATATGCAGACAAGGATGTTAAAACAGCTACTAAAAATATGTTCCATACATTCAAGAGGGAAGAGCAATAAACAATAAGAAGCAAAATGAAAGATATAAAAAAGTCACAATGGAACTTTGAGTTGAAAATTTAATATCCAAAATGAAAAATATGCTGGATATAATTCACAGCAGAGTAAACACTGTGGATTTAAAGATCAGCAAGTTTGAAGCCATAGAAACTATTCAAATTAGAGCAGAGAGAAAAAAGACTTAAAAAACAAAATAATAGAACTGTGGTGACCCGTGGGATAATATCCAGTCATCTAGCCTGTGTGTAATTGGAGTTCTAGAAAGAGAAAGAGGCAGGGACAAAACCTGTTTTGAGGAAATAGTGGCCAAAAGCTTTCTGAATTTGATGGAAACTAGAAACCCACAGATGCAAGGAGCCAAATAAAGCCTGTTTTGAGTAAACACTGAGAAAGCCACATCAAGGCACATTGTAAACAAATTGCTGAAAACCAGTAATAAAAAGAGATCTTAGAGGCAACCAGATAAAAATGACACATTGTGGACAGAGGAGCAGAACCATGAGGGACAGCAGACTTCTTGCCAGAAAGCATGCAAGCCAGAAAACAATGGGGAAGCATCTTTGAAGTGCTCAGGGCGGTGGGGGGCAGGGTGTCTGTCAACAGTGATGTTATCAGCCAGTGAAAATGCGGTTCACAATTGGAAATAAAATAGAGACTATTTCAGGCAAGCAAAAACCAACAGAATTCATTGGTAGCAAATCCGATTTACAAGAAGTGTTAAAGGAGGTTCTTCCAACAGAAAAACAAATAATCCCAGATGGAAATTTAGATCTACACAAAGCAGTGAAGTGACCCAGAAATAGTAATTAAATAGGTAAATGTAAAAGATATTTTTCTAATTTTTACGTCTCCTGCAACGGTATTTCACTGTTTAAAACAAGAATAATAACAATGTATTTGGGGGTTTATAGTTTACAAGGAAGTAAAATCTGTGACAATAATAGCACAAAGGATGGGAGGGGGACATAGGAGTATATTGTTGAGTGATTCTTACACCAAATGTGATGGGGAATAATATTACTTGAAGGTAGATTGTGATAAGTTAAAGAGGTATATTATAACCTCTAGAACATCCAGTAAAAATAAAAAATTAAGGGGTAACTAATAAGCCCATAGTGGGAATAAAGGAGAATCATTAAAATAAAACCCTTGATTAATCTAAAAGAAGACATGACAATAAGAAAGAAAAACAAAGAACAGCTGGGGCAAGTAGAAACCCAGAACAAGGAGGGAGATTTAAACCCAACTATATCATAATTACATTAATTACATAATTAAACCCAACTATATCATAATTACATTAAATAGTCTAACATTCAAAATGAAGACAGAGATTGCAAGGTAGGATAAGGAAGCAAGACCCAAGTAAATGCTGCCTTCAAGAAGTGCAGTTTACATAGGAAGCCACAGATAGGTTAAAAGTAAGAGGATGGGAAAAGATGTACCTTGCTAACACTAGCCAGTAGAAAACTGCAGTGACCTTACTAACTCCAGACAAAGTAGATTTCACATCAAAGAGTATTTCCAGGGACAAAGAAGTCCATTCATCAAGATAAAGGCGTCAGTTCATCAAGAAGACACAATGCTGAATGTGTATACCCCCAGTAACAGCTTCAAGATACATGAAATGAAAACTGATAGAGCTGAAAGGAGAAATAGAGAAATCACAATTATTGCTGGCAGTTTCGATACCCTGGGCTTAGTCAGGGTTCAGCCAGAGGAGCAGAACCTGCAGGAGGTGTGTTTGTATCAAGAAGATGCAAAGTCCATTCATGCAGTTGTATAGGCTGCAAAGCAAGTGTGACAGCAGGTTGACGTGGGTGCAGACACAGCCGACGCTGTTGTTCATGGGAGGAATTTCTTCTTTCCCTGGGGAAGCCTCAGCCCAGCTCTTAAGGTCTTCTGACTGATTAAGCCAGGCCCACCCAGATCATCTCCTTTGCTTAAAGTCCACTGATCAGGGACTGTAATCACATCTGCAAAATCCCCTCCCAGCAGCACCCAGGTGAGTGTTTGACTGGGTAACTGGAGACCGTATCCCAGCAAAGCAGACGCGTCAGGAAGCATCACAGCCCTCCTTCCCCCAACAAAGGAGGGAACAAGGAGAAAATCAGTGATGACACAGAGCACTTGAAAACCGTTATCAATTAACTTTACCTAACTGACATTTACAGAACTTTCCACGCAACCGCAGTAGAACACACATGGAAGATTCATCCAGATGGACTACATTCTGGACCATAAAACAGAGCTCAGTAAACTTCAGAAGATTAAAAGCCTTCAAAGTATGTTTTCTGATCACGAGGGGATTAATTTCAAAGAGGTCAGGAGAATTCTCCAAGACCAGGCCGCTGGTAAGTGGTGGAGCTAGGATTTGAACAGAGCCCTTCTTGCCTTTGAAAGATGCACCCACTTCCTGCTACGCCTCCCTGACTCCTGGGGGTGAGCAGGTCTGCGCCTGGTGGGCTAGAGATGTCTGGCACCTGGCTGCAGTTGCATCTTGTCACATGCTTACAGTTGCTGGTGATCCTGTGTTATTAGGACCAGCCTGTGCAAACGCTCGTGAATTCAGGCTCACGTCCATCATCACGAAGGGCCTCGTGTGCGCCACCCCTGGGCGCTTCTGTCTTCGGAGATGCCAGGGTGAACCGATGCGGCTGGCGTTTCTCTCTGAGGACCCAGAGACGCAGTAGAGAGAACATGACGAATTGGACCTGGGCCGCCAAGGGAGCTGGCTGGGGGCCGGGGTCCTGTCAGTCAGGGCGCAGAGGCGCCGGACAAGGAGATCTGTCCCGGGACGCCGAGGAGCAAGCCCAGGCCCGGCCAGTGCCCTCCAGACACTGCCAGAACCCTCTCCAGCAGAGCTCGGGGTGGTGGAGGTGGTGGTGCCCTGAGCCAGTGCAGCGGGCTTCACACATCGCCCTCTCTCCCACAGAATAATAGAGCAGGTCCTGCTCCAAAACGTCTTGGACTTGGAACTCAAAACAGCAGCTGACAGAAAACTGTAATTCAAAAAGATACATGTACCACAATGTTCATTGCAGCACTGTTTACAATCGCCAGGACATGGAAGCAACCTAAATGTCCATCAACAGATGAATGGATAAAGAAGATGTGGCACATATATACAATGGAATATTACTCAGCCATAAAAAGGAACGAAACTGAGTTATTTGTAGTGAGGTGGATGGACCTAGAGTCTGTCATACAGAGTGAAGTAAGTCAGAAAGAGAAAAACAAATACCGTATGCTAACGCATATATATGGAATTTAAAAAAGCAGTACTGATTAACCTAGTGGCAGGGCAGGAATGAAGACACAAATGTAGAGAACAGACTTGAGGGCACAGGGTGGGAAGGGGAAGCTGGGACGAAGTGAGAGAGTAGCACTGTCATATATACGCTACCAAATGGAAAATGGATGGCTAGTGGGAAGCAGCCGCATAGCACAGGGAGATCAGCTGGGTGCTTTGTGACGACCTAGAGGGGTGGGATAGGGAGGGTGGGAGGGAGACGTAAGAGGGAGGAGATATGGGGATATATGTATATGTATAGTTGATTCACTTTGTTATACAGCAGAAACTAACACACCATTGTAAAGCAATTATACTCCAATTAAGATGTGGGGGGAAAAAGAAACCAGCTGAGGGAAATACCAGTGTTAAGGTGGGCACATTTTTAATTGTTATCACTGCGTCTCTGTCCCCTGGCGGGCTTCTCAGCTGCCTGCTGCAGGTCGTTCCAGACTTGTCAGCCCAAAGGCCATCTGAGCATCTATCACAGCTCGCAAATGACCAGCACATCATCTTGCATACTCATCTGCTTTTGTAGTAAGTTTGGGGAAAAAGCGGCTTTGGAAAAAAAGAGTCAATTAAATCCAAACAGATATTACGTGAAATACGTATGTGAACCGTGGATGGTGAAATGATGGGTTCTCATGCGTGGCCCTAAAAGCTTTGGCAGAATGGGGTGTGGCTCATTCCCATGTGGCACGTGGCAAAGAAGTTCTAATTTTGGAACCCGGCACGCTTTTCCGAGGCCATAGAAATGGTAGAGCAAAGGAGAGGCCTTCCTGTACTTATCTGGTGATTGACAGGTGATAATGTTTTATTGGAGCAGAAACATTTCCGGACTAATTTATTCCTTCACTCATCTGGGTTAAAAGGGGTGGGGGGAGTTCCAGGGAGAGAAGGAGAAAATGGGAGCGGATTGCGGGGGGCTAAGCTGAACGTGTTTGCCAAACCACACATTCCCAACTTTCATAACTAAAACGAAACGTTGAATTAATCACAACAAATTAAAACACTATTTATTGAGGAACGGAGGGGCCCAACTTTTTGTAGCTTGTGGAATTTCCTCTGTCCCTCCTGTTCTTCTCTCCCCTCTCCCCTCTCCCCAGCCTCACTCCCCACTGGCAGATGAACTTGTTTTTCTTGCCACGGGAGTCCATCGAAATCAGAACACTACCTCGACAGGAAGCAACATATTCTATAGTTACCCTGGGAGCGGGGAGGTGTCCGTTCTCCTTCCTGGCACTTGGCATCCCAGGCAGCCTGGGGATGTGCCCTCGTACCCCGCTTCCACTCCTCCTGCCAGGGCCAGTCACCGTCAGGACGTAGCCAGGCTTTTTTATTGCACCAAAGTGAAACTCACTCACCGAATTCTTTCCACTTTTAAAACACTGCCTGGCTCGCTTCTCACGGAGGTCGTGTTGACTTGTGATCCACAGCTTCTGAAAGCGCCTCGGTCTGTAGCGTAGGCCACAGGGGAATGCGACGCTTTATTCTCTCTCCTAGGAGTTCTGTGACTTTTCAATCCTAGTCCAGTGACTGAACTCTCGAGACCACCCCGCCGCCCCCTCCCTCTGTCACGTGATGCAGAATTGGAGATGGGAGGGGAGGACCGGCCCCAGGCTTGGGGGGTGGGTGACAGCTGGGAGAATAGGGGGGAAGGTGTGGGGGGGCTCTGGTAAAAGGGGCTCGGGGGGTTGGGCTGTGAGAATTGGGGGAGAGGATGGAAGGGGCGCCACAGGTTATGAACCGGGCTCTGAAGGCTGGGGTGAAAGGAGCCGTGCCCCTGAGTGGCATCTGCTCTGCTGATGCGCCGGGCCCTTCCCGAGGGCACTGATGCAGAAAAGGAGCACCATCGCCTGCTTCTTACCCTCAAGAGGATTCCTCATTTTGCCACCAAAGGGTAGAGCGTGAGATGAACTTTTGTCATCATTCTGCCTGTTTTCAGTATACCCTGGACTCTGTTTTTAAAGGAGGTGTTTAGACTTGCTATGTTGGAAAAGCAAAAAAAAATAATGTTTTGTAAAACAAATATTCATTGGCTGACTAATATTTTGGATAGACTTAGGTTTCCCCACATGTTAGGTTTGCTTGAAGAGGAGACGGACCACATCAGGGGAGAAGGAGGAGAAAGATTCCTTCATTCATTAAAAGTGATTATTGGGTTAGAATTGCAGTCTTGCCTGGGCAAAGAGAGGGTGCTGAGCGCTGTCACCGGAGGAGGCGCTTTCTCTTTCACAGCCAGGTGTCCTGGGTTCCCACAGACCCACTGGATCAGACCACTTAATGGGCCATCAGAATTTTTCCCTTAAACCCCAACCCACCTCTCCCCATCCTCCCAGTATGGATATATCATCATTCAAGTTAGGTTGATAACCTGTGTTAGTAATTTTGTTTACAGCAGTGATTCTCATGGTGGGGGGTGGCCCCAGACCAAGGGCATCAGCGTCACCTGGGAACTTGTTAGAAATGCAGATTCTCAGGCCCAGCCCCACAGTTGCTGAGTCAGAAACTCTAGAGGGAGGGGCCAGGCCATCTGCCTTTTAATAAGCCCTCCATGTGATTCTGACACAGTTTGAGAATCTCTGGCCTTTGGAACTGTGCACTTTAAATGGGTGAATTTTATGCTCAGTAAAGATTTCAAAAACACACACAAAAATAGACCATGTGAAACAAAAATTATAGTGCTGTTCTGTGGGGTTTATAGCTGGTCAAAGTAAATATACGACAATAGCACAAAGGATGGAAAGAGGAAATGAGAACATGTGTTGTTGTAAAGTTATTTCCCTATATGTGAAGTGGTTTAATATTATCTGGACAGACGTTAATATGTTAAAGTTATATATTTTAAGCCCTGTTGCAACCACTAAAAACTAAAAGGAGAGGTAATCAATAAGGTTGTAGCAATGGAATCATAAAAAATACTCAATCCAATAGAAGGAGGAAAATAGTGACAAAAATTTAAAAGGAACAGATGAAGACAAATTGGAAAATTAATAGTAAGATGATAGATTTAAATTCAGCTTCCCAATGAAAAGATAGAGATAACATTGTGTAGAAAATAAGACACAAATATATGTTCTCTCAAAAAAATTTTTTTAACATTAAAACATAAGTGGATTGAAAGTAAACAGACAGAGAAAGTCACACCATGAAAATGCAAACCAAAAGAAAGCTGGGGTAAAGATATTAACATCATACAGAGTAGACATCAGAACAATGAAAATTACCAGAGATGATCAGGGACATTTTATAGGAATAAAATTGTCATTCTGGGGACTTCCTTGGTGGTGCAGTGCTTAAGAATCCATCTGCCAATGCAGGGGACACACTTCGATCCCTGGTCTGGGAAGATCCCACATGCCGCGGAGCAACTAAGCCCATACGCCACAACTACTGAGCCTGTGCTCTAGAGCCCGCGAGCCACAACTACTGAAGCCTGCGTCCCTAGAGCCTGCGCTCCGCAACAAGAGAAGCCACCGCAGTGGGAATCCCATGCACTGCAATAAAGAGTAGCCCCCTCTCACCACAACCAGAGAAAGCCTGCGCGCAGCAACGAAGACCCAACGCAGCCAAAAAAAAAAAAAAAAAGTGTCATTCTGCAGGAAGACGTAACACTGTAAATGTGCCCTCATCTACACGTGAAACAAAAAGTAAAGTAGAAATAGAAAAATCCACAAATATAGTTGGAAACTTCAGTATGCCTCTCTGTAAGTTATGGAACAAGTAGAAAATCAGTAAGGATGTAGAAATCTTAATCATAATATCATCTAAGTTGATCTATTTGACATTTATTGGACAATTTTCCCAATATCAGCAGAGTACACATTTTTTTACAAGTGCATATGGAACATTCACAAAGTATGGTGGGCCATAAAACAAATCTTAACAAATTTAAAAGAAGTGAAATTATGTGAAGTATATTATCTGGCCACAACAGAATTAAACTAAAAATCAGTAATATGTAACTCCAAATATTGGAAATTAAACAACATACTTTTAAGTAACCTATGGGTCAAAAAATCAAGAGAAATTAGAAAATAATTTAATTGAACAAAAAAGAAAGCACAGAACTTCCCTGGTGGTCCAGTGGTTAAGAATCCGCCTTCCAATGCAGGGGACATGGGTTCAATCCCTGGTCAGGGAACTAATATCCCACATGCCGCAGGGCAACTGAGCCTGCATGCTCTAGAGCCCGCACACCACAACTAAGATCTGAGACAGCCAAATAAATAAATAGATAGATAGATAGATGTATATGTCAAAGAAAGCACAACATATGACAATTCATAGGATGATGCTGGTAAGGCAGCACTTAGAGGGAAATTTATAGCATTAGATGTACCTGTTGGTAAAGAAGAAGTTCTCAAAGCAATAATCTAAGCTTCCACCCTTCAGAGCCTTGAAAAAGGAAGAACACAATAAATCCAAAGTAAGCAGAAGAAAGGAAACTATATAGATAAGAACGGAAATCAATGAACTTGGAAACAGAAAAATAGTAGAGGAAAATCAACAAAATCAAAAGCTGGTTTTTTGAGCAAACAACAATTGAAAAGCCTTAGCCAGACAGATCAAGGAAAAAAGAGAGCAGTCACAATTACCAATATCCAGAATGAAAGAGGGACATCACTACAGATCCTACAGATATAAACTGCAATAGTAAGGCACACAATAAGAGACTATTAACCTTTATGACAATAAATTTAATAATATACATATAATGAACAAATTTCTTGAATGACACACACTATTAAAGGTCACTAAAGGAGAATTAGATAACACACATAGCTCTCTATATAACATAAAATTTGAATTCATACTTAAACATTTTCCTACAAAAATAAACTCCAGGCCCAGATAGCTGGTAGCTGGTGAATTCTACCAAATATTTAAGATATAAACAATTCCAATTCTACACAAACTCTTCCAGAAAATAGGAGATGAGGGAACACTTCCCAACTCAATTTACAAGCCCAGAATAACCCTGATACCAAAACCAGACAAAGATATTGCAAGTAAAGAAGACTACAGACCAATATCCCTCATAAATATAGACTCAAAAATTCTTAGCAAAATTTTAGCAGATCAAATCCAACAACATATAAAAAGAGTGACACATCATGACCAATTCTGTTTACCCTAGGAATGCAAGATTAATTCAACATTTTAAAACAAATGAATGTAATTCATCATATCAGTAGTCTAAAAGAGAAAAACCATATGATCACCTAAATATATATAGAAAAAGCATTTAGCAAAATTCAGTATCCATTATTGATTTGTAAAAAAAAAAAACTGTGGTAATTAGGAGTGGAAGAGAACCTCAGGCTCTGATAATAATGGACAAATAATGAACATCTGTGAAGAACCTATAGCTCACATCACACTTCACAGTGAAAGACTGAAGGCTTCTTCCTAAGATTAGAGACAAGGTAGGATGTCTGCTCTTGTCACTTCTGTTTGACGTTGGGCTGGAGTTTCCAGCCAGTGAAGTCACTCCAAAAAAAAAAAAAAAGTAAAGGGCATTCAAATTGGAAATAAGAAATAAAATTACCTTTATGTGTAATTCAACATGATCATCTATGTAGAAAATCCCAAATGATCTGCCAAAAAAGAAAAAAAAAAGTTCAAGAGCTAACAAATTTAACAAGGTTTCTGGACACAAAGTCAATATATAAAAATTAATTGTATTTATATATACTAGAAATGGACAATTGGAAGTTGAATTTAAAAGGCAATACTATTTACAGTAACATCACAAAGTTGAAATACTTGGTGGTAATCTTACAAAATATGTTCAAGGTTTGTATGCTAAAAACTACAAAACATTGATAAGAAAAAATACGAGAAGACCTAAATAATTGGAGAGCTATACCATGTCCATGGATTGGAAGACTTAGTTTTGTTAAGATACCAATTCCCCCCAACCTGATCTATCAATTCAGTGCAATTCCAATCAAAATCTCACCAGACTTATTTTGGTAGACATTGGCAAGCTAATTCTAACACTTACGTGGAAATGTAAAGGAACTTAAATAGCTCAAACAATTTTGTAAAAGGAAAACAAAGTTACAAGACACACTATATGATTTTAAGACATACTATAATGCCTCTGTAATTAAGACAGTGTGACATTGTCATAAAGATTGACATGTAAATCAACAAAACAGAATAAAGTCCAGAAGTAGACCCACATACAGATGGTCAATAGATTTTTCAACAAAGGTGCCCATATAACTCAATGGAATAAAGACAGTCTTTTCAACAAATGGTACTGGAACAACTGGATATTAATATGCAAAAAAGAGAGAAATAAACCTTGACTTAGATCTTGCCCATATACAAATTTCAACTTACAAAGGTCATAAATCTAAAGGTAAAATTTTAAAACCATAAAACATGTAGAAGAGAACAGAAACAAATCTCTGTGATAATTTGTTAGGCAAAGACTCTTAGGATACCCAAAAATGACCACAAAAGAAAAACTTCATTAATTGAACTTTATCAAAGTTAAAATCTGCTTTTAAAAGACACGTTTAAGGACATGAAAAGACAAGCCACAAACTAGGAGCAAGTATTTGCAAAACACATCTGACAAAGGACTTGTAGCCAGAATACTGAACTCTTATGACTCAATACTAAGACAAATAATCTAATAAGAGGCAGGTAAAAGATTTGAAGTAATACATGAAGTAATATACAAAAAGATGCTCAACATCACTAGTCGTTAGGGAAATCGAAATTAAAACCACTGTGAATTACCACTAGACACCTACTAGAATGGCTAAAATAAGAAAATTTTAAAAAAGGAAAGGTAAAGAAAATCAGACTATACCACGCGCTGACGGGCGTGCGGTGCAACAGGAATGTCTCACCTTACTGGTGGCACAGCCTTGTCGGCAAACTGTTTGACAGTTTCTTAAATAGTTAAAGTACCCTTTACATAGGATCCAGCAGTTCTGCTTCTCGGTGTCTACTGGGGAGAAATGAAAACCTACATTCCTACAAAATCTGCGCACAGATGTTTATAACAGCTTTATGCAAAGTAGCCGAAGACTGGAACCAACCCAAGTGCTTGTCAGCTGGTGCCCAGATGAACAGACAGTGGTGCGTCCATACAATGGAAGCTGCTCTGAAATAAGGAGGAACAGGATGCTGGTACAACCACATGGGTCTCAGGAGTATTGTAGTAAGTGGACGAGACCAGACTCAAAGGCTGCGTACTGTGGAATTCCACGTACAGAGCGTTCCAGAACAGTGACACCACAGGGACAGAAAAGAGAGAGGTGGTTGCCTGGGGCCAGCGCTAGGTGAGGGACCGTCTGTTAAGGGACCGGTGTTTTGTGTCTCTGTTGCCGGGGAGGCATAGCCTCGCCAGAAACACTTGTCAGGTCATCCAACAGCACGTGTGAAAGGGGTGAAATTTACTGTATGTAAATTATGCCTCAGGAAGCCAGAACTTAGTTAAAATGTGTAAAGCCATCAGGCAGGACCTGCCAAATGTAGTAGGTGCTCAATTAAAAGGGGATCCCATCATTGCAGCCCATCTGTCTGTTTGGGGGGACAGGAAAGACGTCCCATGGGAGGAGGGGACCCTGTGGGCTTGGATGTGAGGAGGTGCTCCAGGCAGAGGGGGAGCCCCTCCAGAGGCAGGAGGGAAGGAGCAGCTTTGTTGGGAGCAGCTGAGCAGCAGAGGCAAAGGTTCTGGCACAAACCCCTCTCCCTGCTCCTTCCTGCCTTCGCCTCCCCCGTGGGTCAGGGAGGTGAGGCTGGCCCACCCGCCTCCGCCCTTGCCCAGTGACACACCCCTCACTGGCTCCATGCCGCTGCCTTTGGTATCTATTTAACCGGGTACCGTACGGGCACAGAGACCGAGGTCAAACCCAGAGATGCCAGCCCCCATCTCCCCCAGGCGCTCATACCTGTGCCAGGAGCCATCCTTCCCAGCCCACCTGCCTGAGGACGCACCTCCTTCCCACCTGCTCCCTTCCCCTCTTCTGCTCCTACGAGGCTGAATGAGATGCTGAGGGCAAAAGGGGCCCAGCTTGTGAGACTTTCTTTTGGGGCTTTCCAGCACGGGGGTCAGAGGTCCACAGCATTCGGGAAGGAGCCCAGACGTTTGAGGATTTATCCAACTGACTTTGCCCCTGACAGCTCACCCGTAAGTAAGCAAACTCGTTTTCCCGAAGATGCCCGCCCTCTTGCCCCACTCCTGTCCAGCTCTTGGGCATACAAGGGTGCCATGTGGGAAACAGGACCCGACCTTGTAGTGCCACTGTGCCAGGTGCAGCCATAGAGAAAGGCTCAGTGGAGACTGGGGCCGGGACAAGAAATGGTTAAGGGAACCGAGGCAGGCGGTGATCGGTAACCCGCTGACAAAATGACAAAATGACGGGTGTACTGGGAGAGCAGATGCAAGCAAGCCAGTGTTTGAGTAGCCCTAACTATGTGGAGGTGAGGCGGACACACAGAGGCTCCAAGCTGGCAGATACCTGTCCCGGCCTCGTGTCCACAGCCGGGAAGACCCCCTCCCAGGTGGCAGTGCTGCCTTCCCCCAAAGGGAGGGCCGCACGTCTCTGACCGATTCCGCAGTCCTCAACACGGCTCCATCTGAAGAAGGCCTGCTCCCCGGGCCGTGCTGGGGTGGCTCCACAGCCTGGCGTGTCCCCGGCCCGGCAGCGTCGGGGCAAAGGGCCCAGATCTCCCAGCGACACGGGGAGAGCGATGACGGAGGCACAGCAGAGCCACGGCCGGCCTGCCGCTGGAAGATCCCTTTGGAAAGTGGGAGGAACCGGCTATTTAACGTATTCTTTGTGCCATCCCCCCAAAGGCGCAGCCAACTGGAAAGCTATCTTAGCAGGAGACTGGAAAGAAAAAGGCAATTTTTCTTGGCCTCGTGGTCTCGGTTTCCTCTGCTTTTGGCGTCGGGGCTGTTTGCTCTCTGATCACTGCCGAGCAGTGGTGCTGGGCAGCGGGCGGCGCCCACGCCCCGTCACCTCCCCATCTCAGGTTGCGGGCACCTCTCAAGTCTGCAATAAAGCGCCACTGTTTACACAAGCAAAAAGACCAGTGATGAAAGAAAAAACTCCAGGACCACAAAGACGACCTTCACGGGTGTGTGGAAAGCGCCGGAGGCATTAGACCCCCGTGATGCTGTTCCCATAATCTTGTCATTAAGCAAGCGCTGCTGATGGCTGTGTTCAGGGGACACCCCCTCGCTGGCCCTCGGCTCCTGCCTGCCTTGGCTGGGCTTGTGCTGGGGCGCGGGCGCGGGTACTCCCAGGAAACACGCTCACTTAAACAAACGTGCATACGCTGGTGCATACACAAGACACGCGCACAGACGTGTGGACCCGCTCCCACTCCCACTGCCTGGGGTGGCCCCGGGGGGAGTGAGACAACACAAGTATCCTGCACGCTTAGAAGTCGCTCCACCTGAAGTAGATGCTGTGGTGGTTGCCGTTTGTTATTCTGACGATGATGACGGTGACAGTATCTTAGATTCTGGGACCCCAGGAGGAGGAGTCCAGCCTGGCCCAGTGACCTTCCTCCTGGGAGGACCAGCTCCGCCTCCAGGCCCCCACATCCAAGGACGTCTCTTTCCCGCTGGGACGCTGGATTTGTCAAACTGGGTCATGCTGACGGGTATGCAAACTTGGCCTCTTTATCCCCTTTCCTTATAAATCAGCCCGTAATGGGAGGCTTCGCCAGGAGCCTCTGGAAACAAGAGTTGCTCTTCCCCAGCCAGCCTGGGTAGCGAGTGTGGAGGGTCAGGCCTGCCCCACCCGCAGGCTCCACTCGACGTGTTTGCGGGGAGGTGAGCCAGGCTTGGGTCACGTGCTGCAGAGTTGTTTTTGGCACCAGCCTTTTCTGCCGGAGAGCACCAGAGGGGCTGAAGAGTCAGACGATTGCTCTAAACAATAAGTGCGAGCCCCAGTACCCCCGAAATGTGGCAGGGCTCCCCCTTTTCCCAAGAAGAGGTAGCTCAGCCCAGATGGCATCGGCTGCTCAAATGCGCCAGCCCGGGTGAGGGAGCTGCTGGGCGGTGGATGGAGGGGGCAAACTGCCCTCGCTGGAGGGTCGGCCCGCCCGGGGCTGGTCGGGCTGGCGGTGCGTTGGCCAAAGGATTCGAGGAAGCAGCCCGTGACCGAGCGGAGGGTGGGTTCCAGAGTAGCTGCTGGTCAGACGGACCCTCGGGGACCCTGGACTTTGGACGGTCCACGTGAGTTTGGACTGCCCAGGGTAGGGAGGGAGGTCCTGGGGGGTGGCAGGGCGTGGGGAGTGCCCTCCGTTAGCAGGAGGAGCGGGTGGGAGTCTGGCCCGAGGTCAGCTCCTGCTGAGGCCCCGCCACGTTCCTGTGAGAGGCGGCTGGGGGTCCAGCGCTCCTGGTGGGAAAGCCCTTGAACGTGGAGGGGTGTGGACGCCCAGTGGTCCCGTGCTTGCCCGGCGTTGCCCACGAAAGACCCTCAAAGCTGACGGCCTCTCCCGTCTTGCTGGGGTCCCCAGAACCCCAGCACCCTCTGTGCCCACTGTGCAGGCTTGTGTTCAACCCAAGAACCCACACGTTCTATTAATAACCAAGTTCTCCTTGATAAAATTGGAAAATCTCCTGCAGGTCTTCTAAATGCAGCAATTCACAGCCTCTCTGTAATTAGAACAAGGCTAGATTATGCCAATTAGAATAATAAAGGAAAGCCTGCCTCACTCTGTGGATAATGCTTTTTGTGGAAACAGATTATGAATCACGACCCTGACAACGTCCCCCCCCCAGAGTTTATTTAGGGTTTTTTTGACTTGAAGAAGTCTCTGTAAATTGAACCTCAGAAATGCTGAGCGAATCCCAAATGTGGTTTATAGAAGTTTGAAGTAGTCCAACTTAATTCCAGATTGCCTGCATTTTTTTTTTTTTTTTACATCTGTGAAATCAAAACCAGACAGATGCTTTATTAAAATGCAGTGCCTAATGCTAATTTTTTTCCCATGGCTAGTGTAATCGGTCCCGACTTTTTCAGTTTCTCTGAGTGTTTATCTTGGAGTGGCTCGAATCTCTTCCATCCTCTTTCTCCTCCTCCCGTGGCGTTCCCGGTCTCTCTTCCCCCTAGCAGGGTCTCAGGAAGCCGCCTGGGCAAGGAGGCAGGGGTAGGGGCGGCCGCTGGGGTCTGTTTCCCAGGCCCTCCTGCTGGGATCGCGGCCTCCAGCCTGCTGGGCTCTGCCTCTCCCACCATTTCTCCTTCCGTGACCCCATTTCCACTCTGGAACTCTGGTCTGGCCCTAAGCTGTTTCACACTCACTGTTTCCGAGCAAACCATGAGCATTCATTACACACCCCCCGCCCCGCTTTTGCCCAAGCTGCTGTCCCACCCGAGTGCCTACCATACATATTAGCCTGAGAATGCCCCCGTCCCCCATCCTCCCGGTGTCTGTTCCTGTTTCACCAATTCCGTGACATCTCCCTCACCCCAAGCACCGCGACTGGCTCCCTCCCCCGAGGTCCCATGTCACTTTGTAGCATCTGTGACATCGTGGGAGACTGTCTGTCGTCATCCTGAGTGTGACTCCCGGGGATTGCCCCAGCTGCTGTGTTGGGAAGGATTCTGAGGCTGTGTGACCTGGTAGGGCACTGCCGGCTTCTTTAGTGAGGCCATCGCGGCAGCTCCCGGGCAGACGTCTGCTGAACACGGTCTGGATCCCGTGGTGCTTGAACCTGCCAGAGCACCAGAACCCCTGGAGGCTCGTTAAGCATGGACCCCAGTCCCAGAGCTTCTGGTTCTGGAGGTGGGGACACTGATGCTTGTCCTGGGCTGGCAGCCTCAGCCTCCCCAGGAACCCTGTGCGAAATGCAGACCCTCACCCTGCCCAGGCCTACTGCGCGAAACTCTACATTTAAAAAGATCCCCAGGGGGCTCCTGTGTTTACCAGAGTTTGAGAAGTGCTGGCTTAGCCCCTCAGCTCCCTGGAGCAGCGACCACGTCCTGTGTCTCTAGCAGTCTTTGCACATACTTGTAGGACGGATGCTCCGTAAGCCAGGTGTTGCCTCATTTTCCCATTTGAAAAGGAAGACCCTTCTTTCCCGAACCTTGTCCCCAGTGAGGGGAAGATGCTCTATTAAAACCCTGAAGGGCGGGCTTCCCTGGTGGCGCAGTGGTTAAGAATCCGCCTGCCAATGCAAGGGACACAGGTTCGAGCCCTGGTCTGGGAAGATCCCACATGCCGCGGAGCAACTAAGCCCGTGCGCCACAACTACTGAGCCTGTGCGCCTAGAGCCCACGAGCACAGCTCCTAAGCCCGTGCGCCTAGAGCCCGTGCTCCGCAACAAGAGTAGCCCCCTCTCGCCTCAACTAGAGAAAGCCCACGCGCAGCAGCGAAGGCCCAACGCAGCCAAAAATAAATTATTTAATTAATTAAAAAAAATAAAAACACTGAAGGGCATTACGTACACAGCAGCACTTTTTAAAGTTTCTGGAGGTTCAGCAAACGTGGATAAGATCGGGGGGAGGGCACGCCTTCAGTGGTACCTTCTGAGCTGTGTACCTGCCCCGTCACCTCTGACAGCAAAAGCGTCTGAGTGCACTTCTCAGAATAGCACCAGAAGGATGAACGTGGTAACGCTTGGACGCCGTACCCGAGCAGTAGGTGGGGTACAGAGGTCTCGTGAGGTCAGGGAGGAATTGACTCGGGGAGGGATGTTGGGCCACGTGGACGCGTGTGCCTGCACAGGCCTGGGACTCCTCTCTGGAAAGCACTGGGTATACCCAACGCGGATTTATTGTGCTCCTGCTGTACGCGGGGCACTGGGCTGGATCCTGGGGGCGGGGAATTGCTCCCTGTGCTGGTTGCCACCGCAGAAAAAGCCACAGAAATACTAACCAACCAGGAGGGAAGCAGATTCCAGGGAACTTTGGGGAGCCTCATGCACCATTCCTAACTCCGACCCCTGCCTGTCCTGCCTTGACTTTTCTGTCTTGTTTCCTCATCTTGATCCTTTGTGCTGCGAGGTGGGTGGTCGTACATGCGGCTTTGGGCTTCGGGCTAAGGACTGGTGGGTGGGTCCGAATCCACGTATGTAGCTAATCTGGATTCATCAGGCCCAAACCTTCCCACTTTTCTGGGCGTCTCTCTTTTTTTTTTCTTGGTCTGAAACATTTTGATTAGTATAGACTCACAAGAGTGGGGAAGACTTTAAAGGCTAATTTCAGGTCCAACACCGACACATTTTAGAGGAGAAAAGAGGGACCCTTGGGCATCTGCCTGGGTAGTGGCTGAACCAGCACCGACACCCTTCCCCTCCACGGCCCCCACACGCCGGGCGCCATGCTGGGCGTTTTGCACACCTCACACTTTTGATTCGCATAGTGGAAGAGATGACATGTTTGTGAGATTAACAGAGGCTCGTGTTAGCTGGAGCGAGGAGGGCGGGGAAGGAGAGGGTAGCAGAGATTGAGCTGGAGAAGTAGATGAGGATGAGATCACACACAGCCGTATGATGCGTGTTTGAGATTCGTCGTTGTCCTGAGGGCAATAGGGAGCCATTGAAGGCTCTAGGCTGGGAGTAGCACAAGCAAAACTGTGCTTTATAAGCATCCCTGTTGGATTTGGCAGGGCTGAGACGGAGGCTGAGGTGAGGCTGGTGCAGAGCCCGGGAGAGCGACGGGGTTGCTTGAACGGGGGCGGTGTGTGTATAAACGTGTAAATGGGATTTTGCAAATTGTTGCAGTCACGCTTTGCCTTCCGTGGAATATTAGTTTCCTGTTGCCTCTGTTACAAACTTGGGGCTTTAAACAACAGAAATTTGTCCTCTCCCAGACCTGGAGGCCGGAAGCCCCCGAATCCAGGTGTCGCAGGGCCAAGCTCCCTCCAGAGGCTCCGGGGGGTCCTTCCTGCCTCCTCCGGCTCCCGGGGGCTCCGGGCTGCATCCCTCCATCCCTGCCTCCTCTCCTCTCCCTCCGTCTCCCTCTTTTAAGGATGTTTGTGACCAAACTCAAGTCATCCAGGAGCATCTCATCTTAACTCACACCCGCAGCGTCTTTGCCATGTAGGGCGGCATCCACAGGTTGAGGGATTAGTACCTGACGTCTCTGGGCCACAGTCCAGCCCCTCACATGGGGCCAAAGGGCTCACCTTCATTTGCTGGCTCCCTGCTACCTGGAAGGGGCTTCCGTGGTCCCTGGCCTAGCCTGGACCTGCCGTTGGGAAGTACTTCCATGTCCATGACCTCTGACCCTCCCAGGAATCCACGAGAGGGGCAGGCAGCTGCACTCCTGCCTGGAGAGAGGAAGGACAGGCTCAGAGGGAGGGAGTGACCGGCCCCAGGTTGCCCAGCCAGCGGCACTTACAGATGCGAGCGTTGTGCTCTGATGATGGCACAGGGGAAGGGCTTGCAGGCAGGGCGGCAGGCTGGCCGGGCCACCTGGGGAGGCGTCACGGGGAAGCCAGGAGAACAGTTTACCACTCGGGGCCCTTTGGCTGCAAGGGCAGAAACCCAGCCTAGGCGCCCCCAGCACAAGCGGACCTGCTGACCTGAGCCCTGAGGGCATGTGTCCGGCTCGAGGCTCCACTTCCTTCTCAGGAGGGCCGGCCCTCATGACAGCAGGGTGGCGTCTGGCAGGGTCTGGTCACACCCCTGTGTGGCACGAGCTCCTTTCTCCAGGGCTCCCAGCCGTGTCCCGGAACCTCATGGGCCGCTGCCCCCTGGACCAGTCCCCGAGACCAGGCGACGGTTGCTCGGATGGGCTGGATCGTGTGGCACTTCTGGGAGCTGGTCAGCTCTGCCCAGGCCACGTGACCTGAGGAGAGATGGGGGTGGGGGCAGGGGTGCCACGGGGGCGACTGAAGTGCTGTCCCAGAAGCTGGGGCACGGACCCCGTGGAGCCGTGGCCGTCCTGGCTCACACGCTGACCAGCAGAAGGCTGTGCCTCGGGAGTGTGTCCACCCCGGGGGCGTCTTGGTCCTGAGACCCTGAGTGGCAGAGCTTCTGACCACCCCAGAGGATGACCTTCCCGCCTGCGTGGAGTCTGTGTCACACGAAGCTGGGGGACACATGCTCAGCTTCCACTTAGCCGTTCCCTCCTGAGTGTGGCGCAGAAGCGTGTTTGCAAACAGCTATAAACATTTAAGACTCCAGTGACCACATCAAATGTGCACTGGGAAAAAAAAAGAAAGGCGCTCCATGTGAATGCAATCACACGTCTGCAGGCAGCTCGGGTTTCTCTCTGACACCAGGGACGTTCTGAACTTTGTGGGAAGAAGCCTCAGCTGTTTGCCCGGTCACCACGGTCCCACGTGTGGGCGTCTGAGCCTTCACATCACGCGCAGGGAGGGAACGTAGCATCCGCTGCGTGCCAGGCGCCGAGCTGAGCATCAGGCGTCTGCTCTCCAGTCCTCAGTGACCTTGAGAAGGAGTGTGGCCAACCCCATACTCATGAGGACACTGCGGCTCAGAGAGGCTCGACAACTTGTCCAGGGACGCCCAGCAGCAGGTGGCAGAGCAGGGTGTGCTGTGTGTTTCCGATGTCTCTTTTTAATCGAAACGTTTTCTTTTCTGTGTCCTCCTGTGCTGCTGGATTAGAATGTCATCATTCTAGGTGAGCTCCCAAATGCTGTCCCTTTGCAGCAAAGGGGACCGCGTGTAGCATTGGAGAGCCTCCGGGTTCCCTTAGACACTGGAGAGACTTATGTGGGCTTAGCACAGGTGCTGGGTTTAAGGAGTTCTCCTGGGTGAGCAGGATCTGGGTGCCTTGAACTGTCTCCCCAAGTCTCTGGGGAAGCTAATCTCACCCCTGTGGTGAAGCTGGGCCCCCATCCCAGCCACGGCGAAGGCGGGAGGGGCGAGTCCTCCCTGCAACCCCCTCAGTTCCTGCCCACCTTGGGTCCCGTGCTGTGACCCCACGTCACAGAGTGGGGAAGGGGAGCAGTGGAGCCCGAAATCCTGCACCGTGGGTGCCGGGGTCTCAATTTCCCACACGATGACCCCAGACTCAGGTCCCACAGCTGGAAGGCCAGGGCTCGGATTCCAACTCAGGTCTTCAGATTTCCCGGGGGTGCCCCATGTTGCTTACCCGCAGGATAAACGTGTTGGTTTAAGGTCTGCGCTTCTGCTCTGCTGTGCCGTCTCCCCCCGTGTAATGAGCATCCCACACGCCAGGGCTAGAGCTCCCAGCAGCTCTGCAGGCTCTGGAGGGTGGTGGAAACAAGGTTCAAGGCTGGCTTTCCATTCACACGCCCCCCCGCCTTCGCCCGCCCCGGGCCGGGCATCCCTGTGGGGCCGGCGTCCTTGCCCCCCTGTGCAGCCGGGACCCCAGAGACCCAGAAGTCCAGCCACCCAGCCGGAGCTGCAGCTGCTTCAGCTTCCTGCCAGGCAGCTGCACGATCAGAGCGGCCGTGGACACTGCGTGCGCTAAGTGGAGGTGCCCTCTGGACCCCAGCTTCCCGGCAGGGTCTCCGTGCCCTTCTGGCTGTGGCAGCAGGCCTGCCAGGTAGGCATGGGTCACCCTTGGGTCGTTGCCAGAGGCGGGTGTGTTATCGCTGAGAGCAGACGTGCCATCGTGCCGTCCCCTCCCCTCTGTCCCCGCACCCACCAGGAGGACGAGGGCCTGGCGCCCTCCTCGCTGGGGTGGAGGTGCCCTGGCGGGTCACCCTTGGTTGTGAAATCAGTTCGTTTGGCATCATCGTGGCTGCTGCTGTCCAACTCATCCTTCATCGTGTCAGGGCTCGCGCCAAGCATAGCACAGTGTGTTGCTGGCACTGTCCCGCCAAGTGGGAGGGCCGTGGATGGCCAAGTGGCATGGGTCCAGGAGGCCATCAAGAGCAGGGAGACATGAGGGGCTGTCTGCTGCTGCTGGGGGAGCATTCCGTCTGCAGTGGCCGGGGCCTGGGCCTCGGGATATGGACACGGGGTCCTGAGAGAACCGTGTGTGCTGTTGCTGGGAAGCCCATCACTAGTGGACTGGGGGCAATGACCATGGCCCCAGGCCCGACTACCTGAGAGGTCGTTGGCTTTTGCTCTGACTCCTTCTCTCCACCTGACTGCAAGTCCCTGAGGGCTCCTGTCCTGCTTCCCCTGAGGGCTCCTGTCCTACTTCCCCTGAGGGCTCCTGTCCTGATCCCCTTGGGGGCTCCTGACTTGATCCCGCTGAGGCTCCTTATGCCCTTTGGCCAGTAGAGCAGTGTTTGGGAGGCTGCTTGAGGAAGAGCCTGAAGGTTACAAACAGGAAGAGAAGTGCCAGTTGTACAGACGGAGTCAGGGTCTGAACAGCCCTCCTGAAGTACTCGCTCCTTTGAAAGAATATCTGTCAATATCTGTACCAGGTCCCCAGCAGGACTGGTGTCCACAGACTTCAGTCCAGCCCTGGGAACTGCCGGCACTGAGGTCCTGAGAGGTGCTCCCGCGTGGCTTGAGCACTTGGCCGTGGCTGGACCCTGCGTGTTGGGGACAGGCCTAAGGAAAGGGGCTCTGGGCTGGGCGAACCATAATGAGGGAGCCTGAAGGCTCCACCAAAGGTTCCAGCCTGCCGAAAACCCAAGGCCCAATGGGTGCTGCTCGACCCTCAGGACACCTGACATCTCAGGTGCCAGGCACGGAGGTGGGCGGTCCTAGGGTTGGCCAGCATCTCCCCAGAGGCCCCGAGGCCCCAGCTCGTCCCACGTGTCCTTAGTTGTTGCTGTAGCGTCGTCCGGCATCTGCAGGCACCAGGCCGGCTTCTTTCCGGAAGGCACAAAGGCGGCCCAGGTTCCAGCTGGGGCCAGGGGTTCCCAGGCCATGAACAGACCAGACTGCATCCTGCAGTTGGGTGGGTACTGGATTTGGGGTCTGAAAATCTGGATTTGAGATCACAAGCTGCCTCAACAGTGTGGCCTTGTCTCACTTCTGGCAAACGGGGTAATGACGTCACCACCCCGAGGGTTTCGGGAAGATTAGTTGACAAGATGCATCTGCAGGTACTTTGAACTCTTTTAAAATATATTTATTTTTCTTCATTCGGTCACAGAAGAGAGAAAGGGCCAAGGGAGCTGAATAAACAAGAGTAGGGGAGGAAGCTTTGAGGGAGAGGAAAAAGAAGAGGTATGTATTGGGGCAAAAGTCAGAATTCTTCCAGCATCTCTCCTGGGAGCCAAGTGATAAGCCTCATTCATTCATTCATTCGTCAGTCCCCAAACACCAAGACACGGTAATAGGCCCAGCTGAGAATTTTAAAAGGAATAACAATTCCTGCTCTCATGGAATATAGGCAGATAGGAAGTAGTGATTGTGTTTGGTGGTGAGTTACTGGTCAGTTTTGCCTCTCTCAAGGAGAGAGGACTGAATGTTTGCATCCCCCCCAGATTCATTCACTGAAGCCCTAGCCACCAGCGGGGTGGTATTTGGAGGTGGGGCCTTGGAAGGTAGTTTGGTGTGGTCATGATGATGGTGACAGTGATGATATTGGTGATAATGATGATGATGGTGATGGTGGTCATAGTGCTGATGGTGGTGGTGGTGATGATGGTGTTGCTGATGGTGGCGGCAGTGATGGTGATGGTGGTGGTGATGGTGGTGATGATACGCTGACAATGTTGATGGTATTGATGGTGGTGATGGTGGTGATGATACGCTGACAATGTTGATGATATTGATGGTGGTGATGGTGGTGGTGATGATGGTGATGGTGATGGTGATGGTGGTGACGATGGTGTTGCTGATGGTGGCGGTGGTGATGGTGATGGTGGTGGTGATGGTGGTGATGATACGCTGACAATGTTGATGGTATTGATGGTGATGGTGGTGATGATACGCTGACAATGTTGATGGTATTGATGGTGGTGATGGTGATGGTGGTGGTGATACGCTGACAGTGTTGATGGTATTGATGGTGGTGATGGTGATGGTGGTGGTGAGACGCTGACAATGTTGATGGTATTGATGGTGGTGATGATATGCTGATAATGATGATATTGATGATGATGATGGTGATGGTGATGGTGGTGATGATGGTGTTGCTGATGGTGGCGGCAGCGATGGTGGTGGTGATGGTGGTGATGTTACGCTGACAATGTTGATGCTATTGGTGGTGATGGTGGTGATGTTGATGATGATGGTGATGGTGATGGTGGTGATGATAGTGCTGACAATCTTGATGGTATTGATGGTGGTGATGGTGATGATGATATGCTGAAAATGTTGATGATATTGATGGTGGTGATGGTGGTGATGTTACACTGACAATGTTGATGCTATTGATGGTGGTGATGGTGGTGATGTTGATGATGATGGTGATGGTGATGGTGGTGATGTTGATGATGATGGTGATGGTGATGGTGGTGATGATAGTGCTGACAATCTTGATGGTATTGTTGACGTGATGATGGTGCTGCTGATGGTGGTGGTGATGATGGTGATGATGGTGTTGCTGATGGTGACATTGATGATAATGGTGATGGTGATGGTGGTGATGGTAGTGCTGACAATGTTGATGATATTGGTGATGGTAATGATGGTGGTGGTGATGATGAGGGTCAATACCTGTGGAGCATGGGCTTTGGTCCAGCCACTCTCTCGAGCTCTTGACCTTGATTACCTGGTTATTTCCCTTCACAAATCAGCCAGCTTGGAGTTATTGATTATCTTCCTCTTCTAGATGAGAAATCAGGGACCTGGAGATGAAGACCCTTGCCCAGGTCACGTGGCCAGCAGATGGCACTGAGCTGGCCAGCGCCAGAGCTCACTCTTAACCACTTCAGGGTCCCAATTTCAGGTCTGCAATTTCACGCTGTGTCCTTTCCTCCTTCCCCGCCCACTGTGATTCGCTCTGGGGCAGATTTAAGCCCTTCTTTATTTTCCAGTCCAGGGGTTTGTCAACGTTTCAGTAGACTTGCATAAATCCACCTTTCTGGTGCCAGGACAGTGCGGCCGAAGGGAAACGTCCTGTTGTTCTGTCCTGGAAAGGGACGAGGGAGCGTCGGGTTTCAGGAGTTCGAGGGAGCCAGGCGATCGTGGACACTCACGGAAGGCTTCTTCGGGAGACCCCGCTGCTCCCCCAGGAAGTAATTCTCTCTGAGCCCCAGTCAGGGGCCAGTTTGGCAAGGGGGCCCAGGCTTCGCGGCGTGGTGGCAGTCTTGTTGCAAACCGTCTATTCTCAGAACACAGCTGGGCTGCGTTGTAATCACACACAGATCTCGGCAATAAATAAGGTGTGCGCGGACATGCTCTCAGATGAGTGTGAATTTCTGCAGTGTGCACAAACAAATTTCCCAGCCTTGAGACAGCTAGAGGAAGCCAGGAGGGGTGGACCAGGGCTGTCTGGGGGCCGTGGTAAGTGGTGATTTGAAAATCCGCAGTTTAGTTCACACTGATGGTTTGGTACGAGGCTGTGGACGTGAGGGTTTTCTGGGGAAGCGAGAGGCTGGCCGGGAGCGGGCGTGAGGCTGTGGCTGCTGCCCACCCTGGCCCCGGAATGGGTGCGGTTCGCTTCTGGAAGTCAGGCCTGCTTGGGCGGGTGCCCCGGCACATCGTCCGGGCCTGACACACAGGTAGTAACCGTCCTCGCCGAATGGGTGAGGCGTGTGTAATTTCGTGTAGAGAAAGGGTAGAAACGGACAATTGCTCTGGGACTTTGGGGTACCACAGAGGCTCCAACGAGAGCAGAGCTGTGGACATCAAGAAAGGGCCTGATGGCTCTCTTATTGGTTTTCATGCCCTGAGCTATCTAAACAGAAATCTCTTCCAGAGTGATTTATATTCTGAGTAAACTGGTCGAGGACATCCTCTGTGGGCTTGGGAAGATGAGATGGAACTCCAAAGAGGATGATTTGACGGGCAGATAGCCGGTCCCACAATGATTGATTTGGGCATCTGGAACCATCCTGCCCAGAGGAGGCCGCGGCGCCATCCACAGCCTCTCTCGAGGCCTCGGGTCAAATCAGCAATAGTCTATTCTCACTTGAGGTTTGGGCTCTGACTCTGCCCCACCTGCCCGGCTGCACCTGGAACGCTGGCACCTCTGAGGCCAGCCCTACCCTTTCAGTCTGGGGGGAAACTGAGGCCCAGAGAGGGCTGTGGCCCGTGCCGAGGGGCACTGAGTGTGTGAAGCTGTGCTTCGCAGACGAGTGCCCTGAATCCCAGCCTGGGTTCATCTGGACGGCACCCAAGCTCGTCGGCCGCCAGCTCAGAGGGGCCGGTCCGGGGTCGGGTCTGCTGCCTGGACCAGGTAAGGGGCTGGCTCTGAGTGGGATGGTTTTGTGACTCTCAGAGGGAAGGGCCGGCGCAATTCAGCTCTCCTTGGGTCTGCCCGCGCCGTGACTGGGGAAGCCTGGGCTCCGCCCACGGGGCTTAAACAGGAGGAGGCGGGGTTGGCGGGTCCACTGAGAACTGGCTGCACAGAGGCCACAGGGAGTTGGGGGGGCCATGTAGTGGTCACGCGCCATGGACCCCGAGGCCCGTCTCACGCTCACTCTCTGCCTGGGTCCTCACAATGGCCCTTCGCACCCTGGTGTCACCGTTCGTCCTAGACGGGAAAGTGAGACTCAGAGAGGGCAGCCAGGTGCCCAAGGCCACACAGCAGGAAGGCGAGGCCCTGCCCCACACAGAGCTCTTCCCCAGGGGCCGCGCGGCCTGGTGAGGATCAGCCCCGCCTGCGCCTCCAGCAGGACGTCGTGGAGGGGACACCTCGCCCTTGAACAGCCAGTTACTTCTCCCCTGGGCCATGGTCCCCAAGGGTCTCTAGAGGAGAAACATCTTGTTCATAATTTGTCCATGGGTTTCTGCCTTTGACGGTCCTCGGAGCCTCGTGGCTGCTGCCCCAGTAAATCAGGGCGTGATTTACTGGCCTTGGACGGCGCTACCGGGCATCCCATCTAGGAGGCTGGCTGTGCCCTCTCTCGAGGCCTTTGTGTGAACTGTGCTGCGGGGAGTGGGGAGACAGCGGCCTAGACCAGCTGTGGCCTCAGGGGTCCTGCCCCCTGTACAGAGAGACGGGGAGCAGGCTCTGGGGCCGGTGGGACAGAAGCTGGCAGGGATGCCTCTTCCCACGGACCACCCGCCATCTAGATGCTCCTCTTTCCATTCTCAGTGCTGGCTGCACAGCCGGTGCTCAGGCACCACGTGTCACATGGGACTCAAGGCACAGACAAAGCGGGTGCCTTTCCCGAGGACATGTGGGCCAAAGTCTTGGGGTGACGTGACCAGCTTTGCGTTTCAGACGAAGCCCGTTCCCATTGTGGTAGTTATCACTGCTGTGTAACAAATGACCCTGAGATGCAGCAGCTGTGCTCCATCTCACAGTTTCCGTCCAGGACTCTGATAGCAGCTTGGCAGGGTGGCTCTGGCCTCACAGCCTCTCCGTCAAGATGGGCTTGTGCTGTGGTCACCTGAAGGCCTGCGGGGCCTGGAGGGTCCACCTCCAAGCTCACGCCTGGAGAACTCACGCTGGCTGCTGTTGGGGTCACCTGCCGTGTGGACGTCCCCATGGGGCTGCTTGAGCTTCCTCACAACCTGGCAGCTGATGCCCTCCCCCCGCCCCCCAGAGCCATGAATCACGGGAGCGAGGTGGTGCCTGTTGACCTCGTAAGTCACACACTGTCATGTCCGCAACCTCTATTCATTAGAGGTGAATCTCTAAGCCCAGCCCACACTGAAGGGAAGGGAATTAGGCTCCACCTTTCAAAGGGAGGAGTGTCCACGCATTTCACAGCATATTTTAAAACCACCATGCCCATTAAAGCTAGATAAAGCGAATGTCTTCATTCATCCAAAAAATATTTAATGAGCACCTGCTATGTCCCCAGTTCTGGGGACAGAGCAGACATAAGTGGCCGTCATGTACTCACATGGCAGCGGGTGAACAGACAACATGTGGGTGTGTTCCAGATTGTGTGGTTTAAAGGGTAAAGACTGGGTAAGATGCTGTTTCAGGTGGAGAAGGCAGGGAAGCCTCTGGCAGCTGACACTAGCGCAGAAACCCGAGGAGGTGCTGACCCACGTGGGTCTCTACCTCCTGTGTCTAGAGGCTTGCTCTGGCTGCTGGTGGACGGGAGGCTGGGCTGGGGCTCAAGCGTGGAAGCAGCGAGACCAGTTGGGGCGACGGCAGTGTCCAGACCAGCACCGTCCAGTAGAACTTACTGCTGCAGTGGAAATGTTCTACATCTGCACGAATGCAATCGCCATCACTCACATGTGGCTTTCGATCACTTGGAGTATGTCTCGTGCAGTCGAGGAAGTGAATTTAAAATGTATTTAATTCTAATGACTTTCCACTTAAATAGCACCTGTGGTTCCAGGTGGCTGTAGTGGACAGTGCAGGTCCACAGTGGCTTGGGCGCAGGTGGCAGCATGGGAGGAGGTAAGAAGCGGCCAGAACCCGTGTATATTTTGAGGGTGGGGCTGACAGGTGTTTGATGGATGGGTGATGAGCAGAATGGGGTGCTAGTTGCCCAGGCCTCCGGACTGTGAAACCCGGCTTTGAATTCCGGCTTCGTTAACGGGTGGTTCTGTGGGCTGGGTCCAGTCCCCAAACCTCGCCAAGTCTCAGTCTCCTAAGAGTAGGGGTGGTCGCTGTGCTGGCTTCTCAGGGGTGCCATGAAGCACAGAGGTGATGGTGAGAAGCCCGCGTGGCTCAGATTCTGTACATGTCAATGCGGGGTGAGCCAGCACCAGCTGGGGAGAGAGACCCTCTCTTTATATATCGCGCTCGTTCTACTTACAGGAACGCTGCTGTCTCCTCGGTGACCGGTGTCAGCCCAGGTTCCACAGGGGCTCCCCTTGGTGCCTATGGGGCGCACCAGGCTCTGTGCTGTGGCCTGATGGCCCAGGCCTGGCCCTCCCTCTCCCCCCAAAATGCCTCCTCCTGGGCTTCCCACTCTGGCTTCGCAGGGACGGTCCAGGCTGCACGAGGAACCCTGGCCGGCTTCTCGGCAGTGGCCGCACATGACGTTCTAAGGGCTGCCTGTCAGTGGCTGTGCACCTGCCAGGCACATAGACGGGTCCTGGGCACACACGCTTGTGGGTTCATGGCCACAGCACGGCGGCCCTGGGGCCCCAGGCTCCTTGGTCTGGGAGCCTTGCAGGGCACCAGCTCGGCCTGCCTGGGCAGCTCTGCACCTGTGAGCTTGTCCCCAGTGGCCTCCCCTGGGTTCCCGCATCCGACAGCCCCGCAACGAAAAGCCCATGTGACAGTGGACGATGGAGCGTCCAGAAAAGATGAGACCTTTTCATTATAAAACAGGTGTTTTCAGAGGAAAAATCCAGCCAATGCCGGGCAAGCATCCGTCACCGGGCCGTTCGTGCCACGCTCTTCGGCCAGCCCCTCCGGGTCCCATCCGCCGCAGTGGGACTGTCAGCAAGCAAGGGGAGGTGTTGCTGCCCGGCAACGTGGACGGCAGGTGGATGAAAGGGACACGTGCACGAAGTGAGGGGCCGGCGATGGGGCAGGCACGCAGCGCTGGCACCGCCAAACCCCGGCAGGCTTTCCTGGAGAAGATGGAATCGGGAGGCAGGCTCAGCAGCGACGTGCCGGGTTCTCCAGGGTGCCCTGGGAAGAGGGGCAACTCTGTGTCCAGGCGCTGCCTCTGGGGCTCGGACAGAAGCCTTCCCTGGAGCCTGGGAGACCGAGAAACCGTCGCTCCCTCGTTCAGAGGGTGGCTTCCTGCCCTCTGTCACCGGAACCGAAGGCCCCCCAGGAAGAGCGCATCCTCTGCACGCCTCGGCCCCCCGCTCCCGCAGCCGAGCTACGCAGGAAGACCGACCCTCTCCCGTCGCCGGACCAATGGTCTACGATACAAGGACGTATTTTTGAACGGCCGGCCGTGCCTCTGCTTGTCGTCTGCATGGCCGTGGGCTGGATGTCACGGCACAGCCAGGTAAGGGCAGCCGGTTTACTCTGCCTGGTCTCACTGTTAAAGCCATGGCGTGGGATGTGACTTTGGAGAAAAATCCTAACAAGCAAGACGTGTTTCCAGTTTTCTGAGAGGCTTGATGCCTAGTCTCTGGGCGTGAATAGCCGTCGGCTCCTCAGGTTCTCCCAGAGACGCCCTCCGCCCACGCTCAGGCCCAGCCCCGATGCCATTCTCAGCAGCTGCTCCGGATGCAGGAGGGGGAGCGGTGGCCCTGGCCTTGGGGACAGAGTGAGTCCCTTGTGTGTGCGATGAGGTGGCCCGTCCATCCGAGCACACTGTCACTGGGCAGGGGCCTGGGCAGTTCTGTGTCCCTGCTGTGTCCACAGACGCCCCCAGGCGCCAGCGCTGTCGTGGTCCCCGCCGGGCCGCGCGCTTCGCCCTGGCCCTGAGAGCCACCAGCCTGCTCTGCGCCCCAGCTCACCCATCTGGACCAGGCAGCAGCTCTTTTCTGTCAAAGGGCCAAAGGGTAAATACGTTTTTGTCACTTACTCTTGCTTTGCAGCTTCTTCCTTTAAAAATGCAGGGTTGAAGACCGGTCTCAGTTCACAGGTCAGACTCGGCCGTGGGCCGCAGTTTGCAACCCCTGGAGTGGACAGCGGGGTGACAACAGCGCCTGTCTTGGAGGGACCCCAGAGGCCCCGAGCAGCGCGACGCCTGGCGGGCACGGCGGGCGTGGCTCCCCCGGTCACTTGCCTTGGCCCCATGTTTTACCAGTCAGGGACCTGAGGCTTGGAAAGGCTAAGAATTTCCCAGAAGTGCCGTGGCGGCTGGTGGGCGGGGCTCTGCTGAGCCCCAGGCTGCTCCCTCCGTGCTCTTGGCCGACAGACCCTGCTGGCCTCACCCTACCTGCCCGCTGGGCTCTCCCCTCCCTGCCTTCTCCGGTATCTCCCCCACCCCCTCCCTTCTCCCCAAACTCCCCTAGTGGCCCCTCTAGGGAGATTTGCATCTCAGAGTCCCCAGAGGGCGGCACCTAACCCAGGGAAGGGCAGCCTCAGGGAGCTCCTAGCAGGGCGCAGGGGCCCGGGACCCAGTGACCCACAGTGTGCATTGGCTGCTGTATCATTCCGTGTGAGGTGAGGGTGGCACCACGTCCCATAAGCCCTCATGGCGAGGCCACGTAGAAGGGACCGAGCTTCGCTGCCCCTCAGGAGGTGCCTGCAGCCCCAGCCTGGGGGCTGGGCTCCGGCCGTCCGGCCACGTGTAGGCATGGAGGCCCCGGTGAGCCCTGCTCCGCGTCCCCGAGGTTCCCGAGGTCGGGTCAGCTGTACCGGGCAAGCTGGGGCCAGGTGCCCTGTGTACCTGCCTCAGGTGACGTCTCGTCCTTCACCCGGTGCCCTCGTCCCCGATGGAGCCACCCAGCAGGACACATTTGCTCTGGCCCTGAAGGATCCAGGTTCATCTCCTCTTAGAACCTGAGGCACAGAACGGGTTTACGGTTCTGGGGAGGAACTTGGGGGAACACAGCCGAGCTTGCACTTCCAGGGCAGCCCCGAGGGGCGTGTGTCATTTCTCATCCTCTTGCCCGCTTAGATGTCCTCAGGCCCCACACTGTCCCCGAGGGAGTCTCCCTGGGCCAGCACCTGGGGCGCGGAGGTGACGGGGACGGGGTGTGCGATGACGGCCCCAGGAGGGGTCTCTGCCCGTGTGGCCCTCGGCGTGCGGCACGTGTCCTGCAGTGTACGGGGGCTCGCTGAGCAGTGCTGCAGCCTCACACAGCTGGGTAAAGTGCCCTGTGACAAGGGCAGCCTGAGGGATACTTTGGAAACAAGAGGAAGGTTCAGATCAGCCACCAGGGAGTCGGAGCCGAGAGGGAGGCGGAGGGGAGGCAGGGTGCCTCCACAGGGGCTGCGACCTGGCCCGGGTGCCCGAGAGCCTCAGCTGGGGGCTACCCATCTCCGTCCATGCCCTGGAGCCTCTGCCATCAGCCTGCGGCTCGGGGGCACTGGGTGTGCCCGGGTCTCACCCACACTGTGTCTTCAGTCCTCGTGGGAGCTCAACCGAGCAGGTCCTCGTGCTAGTGTCCTGGGGCCACCGTAGCAAATGACCATGCACCAGGGGCTTCAAACAACAGAAGTCTATCCTCTCACAGTCCTGGAGCCGGAAGTCCAAAGTCAAGGTGTCAGCGGGCCAGTGTCCTCAGGAGGCTCAGTGGAGGGTCCCTCCTGCCTCTTCTAGCTCCTGGGGGCTCCAGCGTCCTTGGCCTGTGGCCGCCTCCCTCCCGTCTCTGCCCCTGGCCTCCCGTGGCCTCCTTCTCTGTGTCTGCACGTCCAAGTCTCCCTCTTCTAATGAGGACACCAGTCATTGGTTTACAGCCCACCTGACGACCTCGTCTTGACTTCATCACGTCCGCAAAGACCCTGTTTCCAAACAAGGTCACGTTCACAGGTGCTGGGGGTTAGGACTTGGGCATGTATTTGGGGGGGGGAGGACATAATTCAACCCGTAACAAGTATGAAGTTTTAAGTAAGAAGAATTTTTTAAGAAGTACGTCCTAGCCCCTCAGAGTGGCTAGAGGCGACCAGAGCTTTGGCCCTGAGGTTCCTGGGAACCAGAGCAAAGCAGAATTTTGTGGGCCTGCGTGCGGCCCCTCTGCTTCTCTTCAGCCGCTCACATCAGGCCCTCCTGCCCTTCAGCGCAGAAAACTGTCCAGAGGGAGGCGGGCGGACAAGAGGGAAGAGAGGTTCCGCTTCAAGCTTCTGAAGGATTTTCTCCAACAGACAAGAGGCTTCGTTGGCCAGAGCTCAGGATCACCTTTGTAGGAGGGAACCAGGCACAAGATGCAGACAGAGCGGGGCGGTTAGACATCTCTGCTACGGTCCCCGCTCGATTGGACTTGGCTATTGGAAGCTGGTGGCCGTGGGGTGGGGCCCGCCATGTGCTTTTCAGAAGTCTGCAGCTTCCCACCGTCACCCCACAGACCTGGAGCAGCCCGACATGGGCAGCGGAGCAGTTGCTATGAAGCGAAGGAGTTCCACTTGGGGTGCTGGCCCCAGCCTCCCGGCGTCCAGGAAGCTGGCGGGCGGTGGGCTGCAGGCGTCCAGCAGGAACCGGAGCGGGGCCAGCTCTTGGTTTCTGATGTGGAAAGTGGGGAGCACATTCGGAGGGGTTGCTGAGGCCACAGAGTCTTGCCCTGTCCTGCTGGGGGACAGGGCAGGCAGCCTCGCCCAAAGCCTGCAACCTCCCCAGCACCCCGATTTCACCCCTGACGTCCTCGAAGCTCTTGGCCGCGAGAATCTGAGGGAGCTCGTTACTTTAAGAAAATAAATGGTGAACGAGGAAGATCATATCCTAATACATAACCTCAAACTGCAGTGGAAAGTGTTCCCGAAACAAAGTCAGTGTCTCCTGTCCCCTGATTACTTCCCCGTGTCCTCCGGGAGATCTGAGGGGCCCCCCGGGCGGGGGGAGCCGGAGAAGGTTTCCTGGGGCATCTCTGTGCCTGGACGTCTGTTGCCAAGCAGAGTCCCCCGTTTGGGCTGTTGCGCAAGAGCCGTTTCTCGGGATTCTAATCCCCTGGTCAGCAGCCAGTAACAATCCACCACCCGCGTCCCGGCCTTTCCCTTCACATCAGTGTAACGCGCTGAGCCCCCGTGTGGCAATCCTGAAGGTGGGGTCAGGCGCCTTGGGGTCGTGCTGGGATTCCCCAGAAAAGTTTGCACAAGGAGGGAGAACGGCCGGAGCCGGCCCCGCACGTAACAGGCGACGGGACGGGGATGGGGTCTCCCATCACAGTGCCTGCCGTGGCCGGGGCGGGGCCTCAGGGATGCACCGCCCCTCCTCCTCTATGAGAAGGAAGCTGGGGCTCCCGAGCCGTCGTGGAGGGGAGAGTGGTGTCTCTCGGGGCGCACAGGCCAGATGAATGACGGGTTAACACAGATCTGGAAAGCAGGCCTGAAAACCAAGGAAGGTCCGCAGCAGAGCCAAGCTTCAAGAATGTTCCAAGGAGGAATGGGGCTGGGGCCGTGGAGGGTCCTGGGGGGGTAGGGGGGCACCGGGGTGGCCGAGGGGCGCCAGTCCCCACAGCCCACACGTGGGGGGCGGGGTGAGGCCACTGCCTGGCCCTGGGTGCAGGCATCTGTAAGGACCCTGCTGCCCCAGGAAGGGGTGCAGGCGTGCGTCCTGGGCAGATGTGCCACCCAGGGGAAGCAGGACAGGACGCAGGTCTGGGTGCCTCCCCTGGAAGTTTTCGTTCATTTTCACCCCCAGATACTTCAGGCATGTTTCCTCAGCACAAGGACAGCCCCTTCCATGACCACGGCTCAACTTTTGAGATTGAAAAATTGGCATCTAATCTACAGACCTTGTTCACATCCTGCCTACTGTCCCAATAAGGCCCTTTATAGCAAAAAAGAAAAAAGAAAAAGTTATTCCTGGTCTGGGAACCGACCCAGAGCCAGTGTTGCACGTGTTGCCCGGCTCTTTGTCGTCCTTCAGTCTCAGCCTGTCCTTGTCTCCACACAGGGACGCGGGGGCTCTGCAGGGGGCTGGCAGGTAGGATGCCCCTCGCTGGCATGCCTGGTGCCTCTGGAGCTGAGATTCCGCTGGGCGTCTACGGCGGGAATGGCATCAAGTGAGGCAGGCGGCGCCCCTCGGTGTGTCCCGACCCCCGACCTGAGGCACCGGGTGCCCGGGGGCCCCTTGCTGTGATGGTAACTGACCACCTGCTGAACAGGGCCCCCAGGTTTCTCCACTGGGAGGCGGCAGTCGTATGAGGTTTCTGCAGCTGCTGTAACAAAGCGCCACAGACAAGGAGTCTCAAAAGAATAGAAATCTACTCCCTCCAAGTCCTGGAGGCCAGAGTCAGAAATCCAGGGCAGGCCCTCCTGCCCCTTCCAGCTCCTGGGGGTCCAGGTGTTCCTGGGCTCACGTCCGCATCACCCCAGGCTGTGCCTCCTTCTTAAAATGATACAAACGACTGTAGTCAGGGCCCAGGGAATTCTCCTTACCTCTAGATCACTCACTCACATCTGCAAAGACCCTTCCTCTGTAGGATGCACTCCCAGGTGAGGGCGTCAGGGCCCGATGTGTCTTTGGGAGCCAGTCTTTAGCCTGCCTGTCCGTAGTGATGGAAAACTACTCGGTGAGATGCTTTGCGAACGGACAAATGTCCTGAACTTCGTAAACTGTGATTTTCCAATTCTGTCATTTCTTTGACGTGCACTAGTGGGGTTTCTACCATGCGGAGGAGATCTTCTTTGCTCCCACTTATGTTTTCATCTGTTTACTTGTATCAGGATGGATTCATGGGTTTTTATGTATTTGTGGGTTATAATCCATTATTGATACAGTTTGACGCCCAAATTGTCGCAGATTTGGCCGGTGGGACTCTGTCCCTTTGACATGTTCCCATCATTCTTGAAACACCCCCTTATTTTCTGGCAAAAGAAAAGACATTCCCAGCTCATCTTGGGCATCCTCTGTCGCAGCCCTTCGAGCTGGCGTTTTTCCCAAGAAGCCTCCCTTCAGTGGCGAGTGGTGTATCTGGACACCAGGATCTGGTGCTGGGCGTGGTTGCTGCCGCTGTGCCTCTGCTTCTAAGGCTTCTCAGTGGCTGCACGGAGGCAAGGAGAGAAGGGAGGAAGAGAGGGAGGGAAGCACAGAGGGAGGCGGGAGGAGAAGAGAAAGGGGCAAGACACGCCTGCATCCGAATTTCCCCGTAGTATTTGCACACACATCACGCGTTTCCCGCCGACATCTCCACCTGCGTCCTGAACCACCGGTGCACTCTTGCTGCCCCCCTTTTCCACGCTCGCCACTCCCTCCTCCGACAGCAAGGAACCTGGCTTCCATTGGCCTCCACATATTTACTTCTGTGCTCAATCCTAGAATACACAGAAAATAGTTTCAGAATTGCTGACCCACACCACTGTGAAAAACAAACCTGTTAACCAGACTTTAATGTTGCTTACATTTCTTTTTGTCTTTAATCAGAAGGCTGTTCAAAAATTACGTGGGTGAGTTTTCCCTGCCCGAACATTACTCATATGAAACACGGTTTGGTTCTTTTGTTTCTATCTAGAATCTGTTGAGAGTCACCACTCCATCCTTTTTTTTTTTGCATATGTAAAATATTAACATGGGTTCCACAAAACTCTATAAGAAAGCATATTCAGAGAATTTACCAAGGATGACCCTGTACTGACACACCATCATCACCCGAGTCCAAAGTCTACATTAGGACTCACTCTTGGTGTTGAACATTCTGTGGGTTTGGACAAATGTGTAATGACGTGTATGCACCTTTACAGTCTCCTGCAGAGTAGTTTCACTGCCCTAGAAATCCTGCGCTCCACCTGTCCAAGCCTCCCTCCCCCCAACCCCTGGCCACCACTGATCTTTTCACTGTCTCCATAGTTTTGCCTTTTCTAGAATGTCACAGACTTGGAATCATGCAGTCTGTAGCCTTTTCAGATTGGCTTCTGTCACTTAGCCATATGCATTTAAGATTCCTCCGTGTCTTTTCATGGCTCAACGGATCATTTCTTTTAAACACTGAATAATATTCCACTGCCTGGATGTTTATTTCACAGTTTATTCATCCCTTCACCTACTGAAGGGCATCTTGGTTGCTTCCAAGTTTCAGCAGTTATGAATAAAGCTGCTGTAAACACCCATGTGCAGGTTAGTATGTGGACATAAGTTTTCAACCCCTTTGAGTAAATACCAAGGGGCCCAAGTGCTAGCTCATATAAGAGGATGGTTAGTTTTGTAAGAAACTGCCCAACCGTCTTCCAACGTGGCTGCACCACTTTGCATTCTGACCAGCAATGAATGAGAGTTCCTGTTTCCTCACGCCCTCGCCAGCGTTTGGTGTCATCAGTTTCTGGATTTGGGCCATCCTAATAGGTGTGTAGTGGTATCGCATTGTTGTCTCATTGTTCCCTGATGACACAGGAAGTGGAGCATCCTTGCAGACACTTGTTTGCCGTCTGTCTGTCTTCTTTGGTGAGGGGTCTGTTCAGGTCTTTGGTCCATTTTTTTTTTCTTCTGGCTTGTCACGCGGCTTGTGGGATTTTAGTTCCCCAACCAGAGACTGAACCCAGGCCCTTGGCAGTGGGAGCTCGGAGTCCTAAGCACTGGACCGCCAGGGAATTCCTTTGGCCCATTCTTTAATTGCATTGTTTTAGTTTGTTTTTAATTTCTGTTTTTTATTGAAGTATAGTTGATTTACAATGTTTCAGGTGTACAGCAAGGTGATTCAGTTATACATGTATATGTATATGTATTCTTTTTCAGATTCTTTTCCATTATAGGTTATTACAAGATACTGAATATAGTTCCCTGTGCTATACAGTAGGTCCTTGTTGGTTATCTGTTTTATATATAGTAGTGTGTATATGTTAATTCCAAACTCCTAATTTATCTCTTCCCCCCCGCCCCGACCCTTGCTGTCCCCTTGGGTAATCACAAGTTTGTTTTTGAAGTGATTCTGTTTCTGTTTTGTAAATAAGTTCATTTGTATCATTTTTTTTTAGATTCCACATATGAGTGATATCATACGATATTTCTCTTTCTCTGTCTGACTTACTTAGTATGACAATCTCTGGGTCCATCCATGTTGCTGCAAATGGCATTATTTCATTCTTTTTTATGGCTGAGTACAGGTTGTTTTCTTTTTTTTTTTTAAATAAATTTATTTATTTATTTTTGGCTGCGTTGGGTCTTCGTTGCTGCACGCAGGCTTTCTCTAGTTGCGGCGAGCGGGGGGCCACTCTTCGTTGCGGTGCACGGGCTTCTCATTGTCGTGGATTCTCTTGTTGTGGAGCACGGGCTCTAGGCGCGTGGGCTTCGGTAGTTGTGAAGGGCTCAGTAGCTGTGGCTTGTGGGCTCTAGAGCGCAGGCTCAGTAGTTGTGGCGCACGGGCTTAGTTGCTCCGCGGCATGTGGGATCTTCCTAGACCAGGGCTTGAACCCATGTCCCCTGCATTGCCAAGCGGATTCCCAACCACTGCACCACCAGGGAAGCCCCCAGGTTGTTTTCTTATTGTTGAGTTTTAAGAGTTCTTTGTCTATTGTGGATAACAGTCCTTTATCAGATGCGTCTTTTCCAGATATTTTCTCCCAATCTGAGCTTGTCGTCTTCTCTTGACAGTGTCTTTCACAGAGCAGAAGTTCTTAATTTTAATGAGGTCCAGCTTATTATTATTTCTTTCATAGCTCATGCCTTTGGCATTGTATCAAGGTCATCTAGGTTTTCTCCTATGTCATCTTCTAGAAGGCTTAATTTTTGTATCTTACTTTTAGGTCTGTGATCCATTTTGAGTTAATTTTTGTGAAGGGTGTAAGGTCTGTGTCCAGGTTTATTCTTTTGCATGTGGATGTCCAGTTGTTCCAGCACTGTTTGTTGAAGAGACTACCTTTGCTTCATTGCGTTGCCTTTGCTCCTTGACCAAAGACCAATTGCCTATATTTATGGGGGTCTAATGTGGGGCTTTTTACTTTGTTCCATTGATCTATTTGTCTGTTCTTTTGCCAGTACCACACTGTCTTTGATTACTGTAGCTTTAGAGTGAGTCATGAATTTAGGTAGGGTCATCTTCTTCCCCTTCAATATTTTTTTTTGTCTTTATAGATGTTTTTATTTATTTGTTTATTTTTAACATCTTTATTGGAATATAATTGCTTTACAATGGTGTGTTAGGTTCTGCTTTAAAACAAAGTGAATCAGCTATACATATACATATATCCCCATATCTCCTCCCTCTTGCGTCTCCCTCCCACCCTCCCTATCCCACCCATCTAGGTGGTCACAAAGCACCGAGCTGATCTCCCTGTGCTATGCGGCTGCTTCCCACTAGCTATCTATTTTACATTTGGTAGTGTATATATGTCCATGCCACTCTCTCACTTCGTCCCAGTTTACCCTTCTCCTTTCCCATGTCCTCAAGTCCCCCTTCAATATTGAGTTGGTTATTCTGAGTCTTTTGCTTCTCCATGTGAACTTTACAGTCAGTTTTCAATATCTACAAAATAACTTCCTAGGATTTTAATTGGACTTACATTGAATCTGTACATTAACCTGGGAATAACTGACATCTTGACAATATTGAGTCTTCCTATCCATGATCATGGAATACCTCTCCATTTATTTAGTTCTTTGATTTTGTTCATCAGAGTTTTGTGGTTTTTCTCATACAGATCTTATACATATTTTGGTAGATTTTTACCTAAGTATTTCATTTTGGGGGTGCTAATGTAAACGGTATTGTGTTTTTAATTTCAAATCCCACTTGCATGTTGCGGTATATAGGAAAGTGCTTGACTCTGGCCTATTAACCTTGTATTCTGCAACCTTGCTATAATTGCTTATTGGTCCCTGCAGTGTTTATTTTTTTGTCAGTTCTTTTGGATTTTCTACATAGACAATTATGTCATCTGTGAACAAACAGTTTTATTTCTTCCCTCGCCATATGTATATTTTTAATTTTCTTTTCTTGTGCATTAACTAGAACTTCCAGTACGATGTAGAAAAGGAGTGGTGAGAGAGGACATCCTTGCCTTGTTCCTGACCTTAGTCAGGAAAGCTTTAAGTTTCTCACCATTAAGCTTGATGTTAGCTGTAGATTATTATTTTTTTTTTTTAGTATTAGTTTTTTTGTTTGTTTTTTTATATTGCAGGTTCTTATTAGTCATCAATTTTATACACATTAGTGTATACATGTCAATCCCAATCGCCCAATTCAGCACACCACCATCCCCACCCCACCGCGGTTTTCCCCCCTTGGTGTCCATACGTTTGTTCTCTAAATCTGTGTCTAAAATTCTGCCCTGCAAACCGGTTCATCTGTACCATTTTTCTAGGTTCCACATACATGTGTTACAATGTCTCTGTTTGGTTTTGGTATTAGGGTAATGCTGGCCTCATAGAATGAATAAGAAAGTATTCCCTCTGTTTCTGTCCTCTGAAAGAAATTGTAGAGAATTGATGTAATTTCTTCCTTATGTGTTTGGTAGAATTCACCAGTGAACCTGTCTAGGCCAGATGCTTTCTATTTTTTATTTTCTTTTTAAATTTTTGGCTGTGTTGGGTCTTTGTTGCTGCACGGGCTTTCTCTAGTTGCGATGAGCGGGGCTTCTCATTGCGGTGGCTTCTCTTGTTGCAGAGCATGGGCCCTAGGCACGCGGGCTTCAGTAGTTGTGGCACACGGGCTCAGTAGTTATGGCTCGTGGGCTCTAGAGCGCAGGCTCCAGTAGTAGTGGCGCATGGGCTTAGTTGTTCTGCGGCATGTGGGATCTTCCCAGACCAGGGCTCGAACCCATGTCCCTTGAATTGGCAGGCAGATTCTTAACCACTGCGACACCAGGGAAGTCCCTAATTTTTTTTTAAATGCATTCTTAAGACCCAATTCTGTTTATTTATTTATTTATTTATTTATTTATTTATTTATTTGGCTGCGTTGGGTCTTAGTTGCGGCACGTGGGATCTTTGTTGTGGTTCACGGGCTCCAGAGCCCGCGGGCTCAGTAGTTATGGCGCACAGGCTTAGTTGCCCCACGGCATGTGGGATCTTAGTTCCCTGACTAGGGATCGAACCTGCGTCTCCTGCATTGGAAGGCAGATTCTTAACCACTGGACCACCAGGTCCAGATGCTTTCTATTTTTGAAGGTTATCAATTACTGATTCAATTTCTTTAATACAATATAGACCTATTCAAATTGTCTGTTTCTTCTTGGGTGAGTTTTGTCAGATTGTGTCTTTCAAGAAATTGGTCCATATCATGTAGGTTATCGAATTTACAGCACAGAGTTATTCACAGTGTTTCCTTTTTTCCTTTAACATCTTTATTGGGGTATAATTGCTTTACAATGGTGTGTTAGTTTCTGCTTCATAACAACATAGTGTTTCTTTATTACGCTTTTAGTTTCCATGGGATCTGTAGTGATTCATTTCTGATATTGATAATTTGTGGTCTCTCTTTTTTTCTTAGTTAGCTTGACTAGAGGCTTATTAGTTAGTTTTATTGATCTTTTCAAAGAACCAGCTTTTGATTTGTTGATTTTCTCTATCGATTTCCTGTTTTCAATTTCATTGATTTTTGCTGTAATTCTTATTATTTCTTTTCTTCTGCTTACTTTGGATTTAATTTGCTCTTCTTTTCCTAATTTCCTAAGGTGGAAACATAGATTATTGATTTTAGGCCTTTCTTCGTTACTAATGTAGGCATTCAATGCTGTAAACTTCCCTTCAAGCATTGCTTTTGCTGCATCCTATAAATTTTGTTAGGTTGTGTTTTCATTTTTAGTTAGTTCAAAACATTTTAAAATTTCTCGAGATTTCTTTTTTGACCCATGTGTTATTTTAAAGTTATAATAGTGTTTTTTCCTTTTTTAAAATAAATTTTATTATTTATTTTATTTATTTATTTTTGGCTGTGTTGGGTCTTTGTTGCTGCGTGCGGGCTTTCTCTAGTTGCGGCAAGTGGGGGCTACTCTTCGTTGCGGTGCGTGGGCTTCTCATTGTGGTGGCTTCTCTTGTTGCAGAGCACAGGCTCTAGGTGCAGAGCACGGGCTCTAGGTGCGTGGGCTTCAGTCGTTGTGGCATGCGGGGTCAGTAGTTGTGGCACACAGGCTTAGTTGCTCCACGGCATATGGGATCTTCCTGGACCAGGGCTCGAACCTGTATCCCCTGCATTGTCAGGCGGATTCTTAACCACTGCAGCACCAGGGAAGTCCCGTTTTTTTTTCCTTTTGCTACCGTTGTCCCCAAATCTCAGCCCCTCCATCTCACAGCGTGTGTGTGTGTCTGTGTGCACATACACAGACACACACATGAAGAGAGAGATCTGTATTTCTGTATGATGGCTCTGAAAGTAGCTGAGCAGGATGAGAATGGAATATCTACAAGCCTGGGCTTCTAGACTATTCCTTTTTCTGTTTTTTTGACCCCTTCGAAGGGGTCAAATTCTTCATTTTATAGCTGAAGACTTCTTACATATCTGCATTTTATGGGCAGGGTTGGCAAGTTGGAGTTGTTTACACAATTCTGAGTCAAAGAATACTGTCTCTTGTTCAGACAGCAAGAGCCTTTGGGGCGAGTGTGGTGAAGGGGCTGTGTTCTCCCCCAGGTGTTCATGTCGTGTGAGATCCCAAATTTCTCTCCTGAGTTTTCGTGTCACTGTGCCCTGTCCATGGAGCCCCTCTTCTTAGCCCCCAGAAGAATTGCCTTCTGAGGTTGCCTCCTTACATCCCATGTGCACTACTAAGGGTCCTTCCTGTTGTCAGGGCTCTGGTTTATTAGGACTCTTTTTCTGTTTTCACATTTACGATGGACTTTCTCTTTCTGGGAGTGCTTTTAGCTCAGCCTTCACTTGTATGTTCCATGCAGCTTTTCCAGACTCTTTCTACTCCCACTCAGCTCTCTGCAGTGGGAGCTCACGAAATAGGCCTGTTTGAAACCAGTGTTTATTTTTCCATCTACAGATAATTTATTTTTTTTTGGTGCTCTTTGTCATATAGATATGCTGAAGGTGTGGAACTTCTGTGGTTTTGCTCTCGATCTGAGTGAATTTTAGAGGATGTTTGGAAAGATTTCGATTCAGGGGCTGCTATTATCTTCGTTGCCAGAAAGTCCCAGTGCCTGGGGGAGAACGTCTTTTTTATAGGAAACTGCTCACACCTTGAAATGAGTAACCTTGAGGAAGTACTGAGGTTACCTTTGAAAGAAAAGAGCCAAGAATTTGGGCACAGGAATGAAAAACAAGGGGCATGTGTCCACTGAAAAGTAACCCACTCCATAACGAGGCTGTGTTCCCTTAGAAAGAACTCCCTGGTCACCTCTCGACAAGAGCATGCTGGAGTTGTCTCAGTGGTTGCCCCATCTGCACTTGGCTCCCAGCAGGGATTTCAGACAAAGAGGACACCCTCCCTGAAGCCTGGGTTTTCGCTTGGCCTTTTTAGGCATTTCGATATGCATTTCTGTATGAGAGGACCCAGGACCACTCTTGGGGTCCTGAAAGAGGTGTGTTAATGTCCCCAACTATGACTGTAGTTTTTCTACCTCTCCTTTTAGTTCTGTTGACTTTTTAATGAATAAACACAGACTTAGGATTCTAATATTTTTCCGGTGCATTAACCATTTTATCATGAGGAAATGTCCCTCTTTGTCTCTGCTTCCTTCTTTAAAGCTTCATTTATGTAATATTAGTATAGCTATACCAGCTTTATTTTAGTTACTGTTTGAATGATTTCTTATTGTATATTTTGATTTTTCAAACTTCCTGCCTTATGATTAAGGTGTGTCTATTGTAATCAGCATATAGGTGGACTTGGGTGTTTATATCTTTACCTAGTCTCTAATAATCTTACATTGGAGTAGTCTATTTGCATTTAATGAATTACTGAAATATGTGGATTTATATCCACTATACTTTTTCCTATTTGACTGTTCTCTTTTGTATTCTCCCTTCTCTCATGGTTTGCCTTTTTTTTGGGTATCAATTAAAAATTTTATTTTTTCACTACTTCCCTCTACTAAGTTTTGCTAGTCCTTCAATGGTTATCCTAGAGATTAAAACAGGCACATTTATTTATTACAGTTGAATATAAATTATTACCTTTCCCACTCTTTGATAATGCTAGAAACTTAGAATAACTTAACTCATTAAACCCTACTGCTTTTTGTGTTTTTGTGGTCATGCATTTTAATTCTACATCTACCTTAAACCCTACAATTCACTCCAATCATTGCTTTGTGCAGCCAATATTCGGGAGATATTCATTTATATTTATCCATAAATTTACTCTTTCTGTTGCTTTCTGTTTCTTCCAGGAATTCCATGTTTTTCTCTGTGGTCATTTTCCTTTTGTGTGAAGAACTCTCTTTTGCTTGCCTGAACATGTCTTTATTTTACTTCATTTCTGGAGGATATTTTAAGTAGGCACAGAGTTCTAAGTTGGTGGATGCTGTTTTTCTTATTTATTTATTTATTTATTTTTCGGCTGCGTTGGGTCTTCATTGCTATGCGCGGGCTTTTCTAGTTGCAGTGAGCGGGGGCTACTCTTCATTGCGGTGGCTTCTCTTGTTGCAGAGCACGGGCTCTAGGCATGCGGGCTTCAGTAGTTGTGGCACATGAGCTCAGTAGTTGTGGCTCGCGGGCTCTAGAGCGCAGGCTCAGTAGTTGTGGCACATGGGCTTAGTCGCTCCACAGCATGTGGGATCTTCCCGGACCAGGGCTCGAACCCATGTCCCCTGCATTGGCAGGCGGATTCTTAACCACTGTGCCACCAGGGAAGTCCCAATACTGTCTTTCAAAGATGTCACTGCATTGCCTCAGCACTTCCATCATTTCTCCTGAGAAGTTGGCTGTCAGTCTCATTGCTGCTCCTCTGAAGGTGATGAGTCTTTTCTCTGGCTATTGCCAAGATTTTGCCTTTGGTTTTAAGAGTTCTTAATATGATGTGCCCAGATGCAACTTTCTTTGTGTTTATCATGGTTCTGATTTTGTTGGGTTTGGACAGTTGATTCCTTTCATTATCTTTTCAAATAAGGAAAATAAATATTTCCTTTGTCATTTGTTTTCTCTTTTCTTGAGACTCCAATTACTGTGTCTTTACCTTTCAACCATACCACACTTATCTCCAACAGTTTTTTCTATATATTTCATTATTTTTTCTTTTGCTTCAAGTTGGTTACGTTCTATTAACCTGTCTTCCAATTGACCAATTCTGTCTTCTGCTTTGTCTAATCCGTGTTCTTCCTTTTCAGATATAGTATTTTCTCCTTCAGTTCTAGAATGCCCTCTGGGAAATTGCTCCATCTCTCCCTCTATTTTGTTGAACTTAATCAGCGTGGTTATTTTTAAAGGCCTTGCCTAATAAATCTGATACCTGGATCACTTCTGGGTCTGTTTCTGAGATCTGTGTTTTCTCTTGGTTTTTTGATCGTGTGGTCCTCTCTTTTGTCATGACAAGTAATTTTGATTGAATGATAAACATTGAATAAAGCACATTGTAGAGCCCCTTGTTCCTCTAAGAGGGTCTGCCCTTCCCTCTGCTGGAAGTTCGGTCTCCCTCTAGATGCCCCCTGATCCTTTAGGGTTTCAGTTGAGAGCCTGATGTGTTCTTTTCCCCTCCCTTTGGTGGGTCCTAAAGTCTAAACTGTGCTGACTCTGCTTCTCCAGGGCCTTCCATAGATCCCATTTCCACATAACCCCAGAATTCACCGCGTGACCCTGAGGGGAAACTGGCCAGGCCCTCAGGCCCCCCACGTCTCCACCAAGAGCTCCGCTGATCCTCTGCCCCCTCCAGTGGCCCCCAGGTACAAAGCCACGAGATTCTCAGCCTCCTCCAAGTGCCTGCAATCAGCAGATGCCCCCGGGACAAAGGAGCTGCTGGAGTTTGCTCACCATCCCGGCCCTGCCCTCTCCAAAGCCTTCCTCCCATTCCCAGCAGCTCCTGATGCCTTGCAACAGACGATTCTGTGTCTGTAGAAGTTTCTAGTTGTTCTCAGCAAGAGTGATGGCATCATGCTGGCTCCTGTTGCCACTTGCAACCTGTCGGGATTCTGAAGCAGGCGGGTTCTGTGGGCTCCCTTGAATGCTTGCAACCCTCAGCATGACCGGGAAGATACCTGCCACATGGGCCAGATGTCACACACTCCCCACCTGTGCTACAAAACCCGGAGCACTGCTCATCAATAGAGAACTCCCGAGGTCTTGGCTCTGCCAAGATGCTTTGGGGGTTCCGTAATGGGGAGCGAGTGCCATGAATCCCTAACTTCTCGCTGTGAGAATGACAGGGTTGCTTTCCTGTCCCACCAAAGTGCCCTGGAGGCAAGCCAAAACCAGGTAGAAGGATTTAATGATGTGGCGGGACTTGGGGGAATCGGGTGTTCTCAGTCAGTGCTCAAGGAGCCCCAAGAGCTCACTGATTTGTGTGTTCACCTCAACTTTGATAACAGCTGTGAAGGCATTACTGTTATGGTCCCATTTCACAGATGAGGAAGGTGAGGCAGGGAGGCTGCATGGCTACTTTAAGGATCAGGGCTGGAACTGGAAGTGGGTCTGTTGGCTCCAGGGCCTGAGCTTTGCACCCCTGCGGTACACAGCTCCCGGTGTGGACATGGGCCGTGAGCTCCCCGGGACCTGTCGCCCTGGGGGTCCTTCCTGCCTGCCTGCCCTCCCAGGTCAGCTCTTGCCTCCTCTGTCTCCATTTGGATCCAGCTCCACTTGCTCCCTGGAGCTGGAAACGCTGGCTTCCACGTTCTCTGCCCACGGTGCCTCACTGACCCTCCCAGCCTGGCTGGTGCTGTGCCCTGCATGGCCTGGTGAGGGTGTCGGTCCAGGAGTCCAGACTGGCCGAGTGCCTGCTGGGCGCTGGGTGTGCGGCCCTGGGACGCTCAGACTCCGAGCACAGGCCCAGAGCCCCCTCATGTGTTCTGGGTAAGGTGGGACTCACAGGAGAGAACTGGGGACTTGGGGGAGGACGGGTCAGCCTCAGGAAGCCGTCTCTTTTTGGCCTTTGTTTCCTCGTCCCCGAATCTATAAAACCAGCTTCCCATGGTTGGGGGGCCCTGTGAGATGACGTGAGAGGAAATGCTTTGTCTCTTGTGAAATGCTGTCTCTGGGCTGTTATCTGCTCTGGCTGCTGGGCCTCTCCTGCGGCCCAGCAAAGGCCCCTGGTCCCATGGATAACTTCCCCTCGATGAGCTTGTAGAGCCAGGGTCCAGGGCTTCGCAGAAGAGCAGGAATGTGGCGGTCTTGGAGGGAAGGGATGCCTTCTGCATGTTCTCTCCAGACTGTGGCACAGGGGGGACCATGCCCGGCCCTCAGCCCAGGTGACGGCCACCGTCCAGCCTGCTGCGTCCCAGCGTGTGCCCTCTGAGGTCACCCAGAGCCTAGGTCGTCATTTCCCATGGCTGACCACGACCTGGGGGGCTTGAAAAAACAGAAACCTCTCCTCTGCGGCTCTGGGGGCGAGTCTGAGATCCAGGTGGGGACAGGCCCGGCTCCGTCAGGGTCTCCTTGCGTCTCCCCCAGCTCCTGGCGGCTGCAGGTGACGCTTGGCACGTAGACGCATCTCTCCATCTCCACTCCTGGTGTCCCCAGGCCTCTCCGTGTCCCTTCCGCCCTCTTCCCTTCTAAGGACGTTGAGTTCAGGGCCCCCCCCTTCCCGAGCCGGGATGGGCCCATCTCAGTAGCCTTGACTTAACCACACCTGCAAAGACCTCTTTTCCAAATAAGGTCACATTCACAGCTTCTGGGACGTGGGCATTTCTTTGGAGGGGGGTGTCACCACTCAACCCACCACATCACGCTTACACACTTTTTTGACTGAGTTCACAGTCAGGACTACTTTTTTCACCTTGACCGTAAACATGATCTGCACACACCGAGCTGAAACAGCCTCACACAAGACTGTTCCGTGTGATGCAGTATGTTCTGTGCTACTTCTGCTCCTTTTCCTTCGATCCAGTTGCAGACTCGCTGAGTGATTCCCGACGTACGAATGGCCTTTCGTCTGAACCCCAGCTCTCCCTGTGGTGCCGGCATCTTGGTTCCACACAGAGCATCGTGTCAGCTGGAGAAGGGGGTAAAACCAGCGGCATGCGTCTTACTGAGGCCGGTAGCCGCCAGGCAGTGGTGTTTATAACAGGGACGGGCTGGAGGCCGAGTGAAGTGCGGGATGTCGGCCCCCCTGAGCGCTGTGCCGGCCCGACGACCGTGGTTGGAAATGGCTTAGAAACGTGGAGAAGGGTCTGGACAGTGCCGAGTGGAGAACTTAGAGGAGGGTGTCTGCTTGGGCCCCGGCCGCGGCCGCAGTGCACTGTTGATGGTGGCCAAGGGCACGGTTCAGGGAGGGACGGGGGCGCCAAGCCCCGCCCGCTGACCCGTCCAGCGTGCCCACCCTGCGTCCCCCTGAACTGCTCTGTCCGTGCCGTTCTCTCCCTGCCCCTCCCGCTGCCCATTCCCCCCACCCTCGCACGTGGTTGGCCTGAGGGTGTGTGCCTCGTGTGCCACCACCGGGAGCCCCGCACGAGCCCAGACGCGGGGCCCGGGGAGTGTTTGTGGACGACTGAGTGACCAACGCGTGACGGTTTGGGTGTCTTTATTGTTTCCCGTACTGGCCTGATCATTTGTAATGTGGATCATTTTCTTTCAAACGGAAAGAGTGAGGCTTATTTTTCCATGTTTGAAACTACACAAAATAAAGCTGAAGCACCTGCCACGGCCCCGTGGAGTCGAAAGGGCCAACTCTGTCCTGGGGAAGCGGGGGCCACGGGCCAGAGGCAGGCGGGAGGAGCGCACTCCCTGGGCACGCGTGGCCACCCTGGCGCCGGGCTGGTCGTCCTTTCCCGAGCCCGAGGGCGCAGCATCCGGCCTGGCGCCAGCGAGCCCCGCGGAGGGAGCCAGGACTCGGGGATCCAGTAACCCCACGGGAGTTGCTTCTTCCTGCTTCGGTGTCACCGCCGCACAGGTGCCGCGGGAATCGGGCTTCGGGATGGGGTACCGCGATGGAGGTGGCTTCCTTTCCAGTTCGTGCCGCAGACACGTGAGGCTCCGCATGGGGACACTGGTGCATGGACGAGGCGCTGCCCGCGCGCGAGGTCGGGGAGAAGGCGGCAGCTCCATTGAAGGGGTGGGGAGGACACCGTCTCAGAGAGGGTGAGGGGCGGGCGAGGCCGCACAGGAGTGGGGCCCGGGGCCCACCACGGCAGGCGCCTCACCTGGCCGGAGCGGGGCACCGTTCCTGCCGCCCACACGTGCCTCCCCAGCCAGGCACGGGGTCAGCGTCCCCTTGGGGCATCCTTATTCATTCATTCAGTCATTCACTCAGCAGTGAGTCACAAGCTGACCTTGGGGTCCGAATGAGAGAGGCGGGGGCTGGGGGCGTCGTCACAGCCTGAACCCAGGCTGGGCTCCCACGTGCCGCGGAGCAAAGGAGCGCGTGAGACAGAGAAAGGGCACCTGGGCCGTGGGCCTGTGTGAGGGGTGGGAGCGGGGGAGAGCGGGAGAGGGGCACGGGAGGCGGGGGGAGGGGGTCCGCAGCTGCCCCCGCCCAGCCCGGCCGGCAGCGCGGACCCGGGGCCCGAGCGCACCGGCCCAGCCACTCACGCGGGTGGGACAGAGCAACGGCCTGCGTCCCGGCCGAGCCTCGCCGAAACCACAGGACGTGCTGGGTGCGCTGAGATGCAGGGTCCACGTGTGGTCTTCACCGCGCAGACGCGGGACACCCGGTCCTGAACGCACGACGGCAGCGACGTTCCGGCACAGAGCGAGCGAACGGCTGGGCAGGCGTGGGGCGAGGGACCCGCCGGGGGACCAGGACCGCCTGCCGCTCCGAGTGGTGTGCGGTTACTGGCTCGTGGCGCGCCACGGGGTGGAGAAAAGAGGGCATTTCAGAGACGATGTGCAGCGTTCTAGGGAAAATCATCATGATGGGACGGCCTGGGGGGTGGGGGGTGATGGAGAAGAGGGCGTGTGCGTGAGTGCGAAGGTGTGTATGTGACTCTGGGTCAGCGTGACTGTGTGCACGGGTGTGCGTGTGCGCGTGGTCCCCAGTGCAGGCCTCTGCTCCTCCGCCTTTGGCCGGCGTCACTTCCAGGAGCCGGGCCGGGACCGCGTGGCTCCAGGAGGGGAGGCAGGACCGAGGCCCAGGCTGCACCGTCTGCACCGCCGGCCCCCTCGGTGCCCCCCTCGCTCGCCCCGCCTCGGGGCCTGGGGTGCCCGCACGGGGGCCCCGCGTCCCTGCTGTGTCACCCCCGCTCCGTGGCCTCCTTCCCCACTCCCTGCCCAGATCTCCTGAGTTTCTTTAAATATTTTGAAGATCACCTTTGATGGCACCCCGGTGAGGCTCTGCTCCTGATTTCTCCACGGCTGAACCCTGAGGAGTGCCGCGGTGACTGGACTCAGATTTCCCCAAGGCCTAAACGGGAGACGCATCCGTTCCTCTTATCCTAGAATCTTGTACTGTGTCGGCACTTCAAGGGAGGGTTCAGATAAAGGGGCCCCTTTCTAATTGAAAGAAGAGAGGCGTGGGCAGGGCGGGGTCAGGGATGAGCTGGGACGGGGAGATTCCCCAGGCGGAACTGGCGTCTGCTCCAGCCTTTGCGGGGGGGGGGGGGGGGGATGAGTGTAAGGGGTGCAAAGGGTGGACACGAGCTGCCATGCTCTCCCCAAGGGGCCTGTGGGGCTCTGGCGGCCAGGCTCCCAGCAAGCAGAGCAGGGGTGCCGGTCAGTGCCTGGTGGCAGGGCGCCCGGGGCTGCAGCACGCCTGCTGTGAGAATCCTGCTTCCGGGGCTCGTACCCCTGAAGCCACACCCAGAGCTTCTCCTGGGAGTGTGTGTGTGCACGTGCAAGGTTCTAAACACCTTCCAGCCTGTCTTTTGGGACAGTGGTTGTGGGTTAAACTGTGTCCCCAGAGGACATGTGCAGTCCTAACACCCCCTGCTTGTGCATGTGACCCTGTTTGGAAATAGGGTCTTTGCAGATGTTCACATTAGGGTGGTCTTTAGGGTGGGTCCTTTAAGGAAAGGAGAAAATTCACACGGAGTGAGGCCATGAGGCAGAGGCTGGGGTGATGGGTCTACCAGCCCAGGATCACCAGGGATTGCCAAGGATCCGCGGGAGCCACCAGAGGCTGGGGACGCAGGGCCTCCCTCAGAACTTCCAGGAGGACCCAGCCCCGCTGCTGCTGGGTTTGGACTTCTGGCCTCCAGAGCGGGGAGAGAGTGCACTTCTGTTGTTGAAGCCCCCAGTCTGTGGTCATTTGTGACGGCCGCCCCAGGGCAGTCCTTTCAGAACAGCAGGAGCTGAGCTGGCGGTGATGTGTGTCATCTGCTCGGGGTCTAGGTGGATGGACGAGTGCGGCCGTCCCGAGGAGGGGAGCCGCCCGCCGCTGCCCATGTGCTTTCTTCTTGTTTGCTTCTCTTTCTTTTGGCCTTTGGTTATTTCCCATTCCTACTCACTTCACCTTAGAGGTCAGAATTGTGCTTTCAGAGCAAAGGACGTTTGGGAAGCAATTCCACAGCGGGTTTCAATTAGCGATTCCCGTCCTTAGAACCTGGAAAGGCCTCTCTCCGCGACCCCTCCCTCGTCTCTGGAGCCCCATGCCTTGCAGTGGCTGCTCAGGTGACGGGGCGAGGTCTTGTTGTGAGTGTGTCTCAAACCCTGACCTTGAGGCAGGAGCCAGGCTTGTGTGTGTCACCCCCAGGGCCTGGGACGATGCCTGACCCACAGCGGGAGTTGTGTACACACCCGTGGAGGGCAGGGCGGGGCCTTGGGCTGGCCCGCTCCGTGCTGTCTTCCCCGCACCTGGCCCAGGTGGCCGACGCAGGCCCCCAGAAGCCCACTCGGGTTCCGCCCTGACTCCGGAATGGCATCTCTACGGGACCCCAGCACCCCACTCACCAGGTGCCCATAGGGACAGAGAGTGTGTTTGTGTCGTGGGGCCATGGAACCAAAGAACTGCAGACAGAGGGGCTTCAAACCACAGAGACGTGTTCTCTCCCCACGTGGAGGCAGAAATCCAACATCAAGGTGCTGGTGGCAGGCCTGTTCCCTCGGGGGTCTCTGAGGGCCCCGGCGGTCCCGGGCTCTGCAGCCCGGTGCAGGGCACGCATGGGAGCCGTGTGGGACCCCGGCCGTGCGTCTTCGGCCACGTCTTCCTCGTCTGAAGGTGGGGATCACGGTGCCGGCGTGGTTGTCACAGGATCCCCGGGGAGGGTGGGGGGCGCTCAGGGACCATTTGACTCTTACTCCCCTGTGGTTGGTTCAAGCAGAGAAGAGCTCTCTGGAAAAAGACGTGTTTGTAGTGGATTTTGGAGGCTGACCCTGAACTTTCTGAACCTGCAACTTCTGGTTTTTGTAACCCATTCTCATTAGGAAATTTGGAAAACACAGAAAAGTAGATAAATGAGCAAAAAGACACCCAAAGACAATGATTATTCATGTTTTGGTGTATTCATTTTCAGCCTTTTTTTCCCCCACAAGTTGTTTTAACAGTTGAGATTGACCCCGAGAACAATTTTTACAGAGCCCGCGGGGGGCTTGGCCTGTTCGGGTATCGTAAATGGGCCTTATTTTCAGGGCAGGACGTAAGAGTTCGGCAGTGGGTCCTGGTGCGCCGGTGGGACCGGGGTTTGAGGCCGCGTGTGAGGACGGTTAGCCTGTGGGTTGGGAGGGGCGGGCCGCGGGCCATCTGTCTAGGTGGGAGCCAGACCATCTTCAGGCTGTGCTCGAGAGACGGCGCCCCCTCGTGTCCCTGAGCACCGCAGTCTTTTCCGAGACGTCAAACACAAAGAGGCTTATTTTGCATTTCACTAAAATGAATCAACCAAAAAGAAAATAAAAAGTCAAAGCTAGGATAAAGAGATAAAATTGCTGTAAATATTTTCACCGATTTCCCCATGTTTTCCTCAAGAGGAGAGAACTGAGACTCTGCCGAGGGCCTTGGCTGAACAGTGTGTTTGCCGCGAGTCCCCAGTCTTTCCCGAAACCACCGTCCCGTGGACAAATCGCTTCTGAAGCAAACGGCCCATCGACGGGGACGGCCAGCTTCTGCGGACACACAGCAAGAGACGTGCTCAGCAGTGACTTGGAGGAAAAGGACGCAGGAGGCGGTCTGAGGCGGTGAGGCCTCGCGTCCGGCAGGACTGGCCGTGGAGGGCATCAACGCCGACATCAACGCACAGACGGACAGAGGAGTCGGCGGCACAAGCCCTGCTGGCACGTGCTTGTGAGCGTTTGGTGCAGCTCCCACGGCTGGTTCTGAGTTCTTAGCTGTCTTTAAGTGAAAGGAGTTCTCCCTGCGTGAGCGACTGCTGCTGTGGGGAGGGGCCACAGCCAGGCCCAGGGCTGGCGGGAGCTCTCCCAAGTGGACGGCGGGCTCCGTGTGACGCAGAGTCTGTGCCCGCGGGAGGGTGGGTGTGTGTATGTGTGTGTGTGTGTGTGTGTGTGTGTGTGGCTCTGTGGGTATGGGTGAGCGTAGGCGGTGTGTGCACACGTGGTGTGTGTTGTGTTGCAGGACTTCGGTCTCCCCTCCCACCACCTCACCAACACACTGCTTCCTGCAACAGTGGCGTCTCTGTCCATTTCTTCCTGTTACTCTGGGGGCCCCCAGAGGCCCAGTGGCCATCCAGTCATGCACTCCCTGGCCTGCTGTCCCTGGTGGGTCCCTGGTAGGCACGATGGGGCGGTTGGCCCTTCCCCTGAGGGCATGCTCCCCTCTGGAGGACTCTGGGCTGCCTTGGTTGAGTCCGGGATCCACAGCCACACGTGTCCTTTTCGAGGTCCTTTCCACCCCTGTCCTGCTCTGCGCTCCGAGTGGACGGGAGCCTCACGGCTGTGTTTCCAAGTTCCAGGCGCCATCACTGACAGCAGAACGGTGGTTCTGGTTTTAATCCCACTTACTGTTTTTTCCCCGAGGTCTCAGTGGGGAGAGGGCAGCAGAACTGTCTTCATACTTCCCGCTGAAACCTAGAGGAGGTCAGAAAATTGTGGCCGGTGGTTTGCAGAGAAGAGATGGCGCGGGAGGTGACCCGCCAGGCAGGCCCTGGATGAGGATTGGGGGTGAGTTTTATTCGGGAAGGGGACCCCTGGCGGCTCTGGGAGGAGGAGGAGCCAGCAGCCTTGTGGACGATCAGGGTGCAGCGGTGGGCAGCTGGGGACCCCGAGGTGGTGCAGAGCGTTTGTCCTCAACTCCCGTCCTTTGGTGGGGGGCTGCGTCCCCAGCACCTCCTCGCGGGCACAGTGGCCCGTCCTGTGGGCAGAGAGCACGCTGGGTGGTGGCCCAGGTCTGGGCAGCCTCCCTTCTTTCCCAGTATGAACGTGAGGGTAGAATTAAAGCTTTGCATGCATGGCCGTTTTGGCTGTATCAGTTGTTACTGCGATGTTTAAAACACAGATTTTGAGTCCCCAAAATATTGTTGGTTGGTGGAAGAGTCACGGCAGGAGTTGTCCGCCTTCCACGTGGCCTCTGCGGTCCTTCACCAGCTCCCGGTTCCCAGGACATCGGGGCATCCAGGCCACTGTTGCTGCCGTGTTTGGAAGGAGCGCGGTGAACCCACAGCTGCCCTCAGTCCCAAGTGGGTCTTGCTTTTGTCAAGAATAAGTCCCATCCAGGTCCGTACTCTTCTCGCCGTGACAAGAGGTAACCCGGGGCGTGACCACACCTACCCAGGAGGCTGTCTGGTGCCTTCTCCGCAGTGGGGAGTGGGTTGGCCTGTTGCTTTCCAGGCCCTCTTGGGAATCAAGAGGGTCACTGGAGAGTGGGCAGGCCGCGGTGGTTTGTGTTGACCCCTGGGGACGCTCTCCTTGGTGGCTGGGCAGGCATGTTGACCAAGTTGCCCAGAGTACAGTGGGAGTGACCTTGAGCTAGGTCCGCGTGGCTGCAAGCCCTTGACTGTGTGACATTCGGAGCGGCTCTTCTAGGCTCTGAGCACCTCACTTACCTGTGTCCAAGCCATTCTTAGATCAGTGACAGCCAGGAGCAGGGGTGCACGAGGCTCGGGGTCTGGCAGCAGAGCAGGCCCATGTGGCCACCTCCCAGCCAAGTGCAGGCTGGCTGGGGCCTGGCACCCTGACTGCCACCCTGTCCTCCTCTGCTGGACCCGGGAGCTCGCTCAGCCTCCCGAAGCCCTGCCCCTGCCAGCCCCGGTGACTGGCCAGGCCACCCACACTGCCGTGTGACAGATGGGTGGAGGTTGCCACGGGCTGCAGCCTGGGCGAGCGTCTCCCTCTGCCTGCAGTGGTCTACGCAGCAGCTCCTTCCCATCCTCTGTACTCGGAGCCCGAGTCTGCTTGTTTCCATTGTGTGTCTTGGGAGGAGACCCCTGACCTTCTTGCTGGGATGACCCCACCGAGGTCAGCGGTCCTTAATTCCCTCCCTCCCTCCCTGCCTGCATCCCTGAGGATGAGGCTGGATGGGTCCAGGTCCACTGGAAGCCTGGCCTTGAGCTCTCTTCCCCGTCTGGCTCTTGGAATCTCCCTGGAATGCCTTTTGGAAAATTGGTAACAGCCACCTTGGAAGGGCCCCACGGCGGTGGGAAACACTGGATGCCTCGTTCTGGAGGTTTCCGCAGGAGGGAGGGGCCGCACGCATAGGTGTCCAGATGTACAGCGGTTAGTCTCCCCAGCGACAGGTGACTTGAAAGTTGGATTTTGATGAGAGAGTTTGATGAAGCTTTAAAACGATGCCGCCTGGCCGGGTGTGAAGCAGGGGCCCAGCCCTGAGCCTCCTATCGGCGCCCTCCTCCCGGGGGAGTGGAGGCCCGGCCCGGCCGCGGCCTGGATGTGCCCAGACGCTCAGGAGACAAACAGCTTTCGGGGGGACGGCTCGACAGCATCAGTGCTGGGGCCTGTCCCTCGACGGGGAGGCGGGACGCAGGGGCCGGCCGGGGCCCGGCGTGGGATGTGCCGCGCTGCCGTTGGCTACGTGTGGTGGACCCCCCGCCTTCATACACGTTCTCTGCCGCCACCCCCCGGCGCCACGCGCACCCTCTGCGAGTCTGAACCTCGGTTTGGGGATTTGGCCTGTTTGTCAGTGGGTTTCCATGTGTGGTTTCTACAGGAACTTTGCTGTTGAAGTGCTTTTCTGAAACATGAAATTATCTTTTTCCTAACCGAGTGAGATCACTGGCTTTGGTGGGGGGCTGGTTCATCTGGGGGGCCGTGGACCTCTGAACCCAGAGGTGGACACTCGGACACGCCGTGGAACCAAGAGCTGTTGGGGTCTCCGGGTGCCCGTGGGCGGTCAGTGGTTGAGGGGGCCTCGGCCCCTCTGCATCCCTGTGGATTTCCAAGATGCTGGTGAGTCCTGGCTCCCCCATTCCTGAGTGAGCCAAAGGATTTAAGAACCCTCCACTTTAAATATTACTCATGGGCTGGGGTTTGCATCCCACGGGACCAGCCTTCCCAAGAGCCAGGAACACTGTGACGTGGGGCAGGGTCCTACAGGTGAAGAGGGCGCAGAGGAGCCAAGCTGGGCGCGGGGCACAGCTCGGGGCGTCCACCAGGGGTGCCAGGGGACCGGCCGCGTCAGCCTTGAACCCAGACAGCCTCCAGGGCCCCTCCACCTCCTCTGTTTGGAGGAGGTTGGATGAAGCCCTCGCTGGGTTAGTTGGCGGTTGTGTTTTCCGAAGGACCACAGCCCTCTCCTCGACGGGAGGGCAAGCCAAGTCGTCGCTGGTGTTGATCTTTCCCGTGTCCTGAAGCCTCAGAAACCCCTCTGGTCTGGAAGCAAAGCCCCGTTCTGCACACACAGGGGCTGGACCAAGTTTATCCCGCCTGACTCACAAGGAGGGTGTAAAACAGGGGTGCTTCCCTCCACTTTTCCTGCCCTCGGGCCTCGCACCTGCCCTCCCTGCCTCCCCCTCCTTGGCACGCCCAAGTGTCCCTCTGAGAAGACACCTGCCATGTGCCCAGGACCCCAGGAGGGAAAGAAGGTCAGCCAAGTTCGCAGGTCCTGAAGGTCGAGGGCCTCGTGACGTGGGCGAGTGACAGGAGGGCCAGGCCTGGGCGACGCGCTGCCACCCGGTCTCGATATTCTTAGAAGTCAGGGGCCCACGTGTTCAGTCTGCACCACAGGTGACATGGCTGCCCTGCTCGCCACGTCCAAGCCCCAGAGTCACTCTTCAGTCCCTCACTGATGTGCCCCCATTTCTTTCCTTTTTAAAATAGCTCATTTTGGGGGATTTTCTCCTATCAATACTGGCTTCAGAGCAGGGCTTGTGCCCCCAGTTCCCTCCTTTTCCACAGACGCCCCCGTGTGAGTTGCCACAAACCCCTCCATCACACACGGCAGCCGGGGAGGTGTTGCCCGAAGACGCTGGCCCCTCACAGCCTCCCCCCGACCTGGACGCCTCCCCACCCAGCCAGGCCTGGAGGTGGAGTCTTTGCATCTGCTGGTTCTTCCAAGGACCAAATCCGTTCACCCCAGACAAGACAGCAAAGCTGACTTTGAAACCAGCCCTGTCGGATCCAATACTGTTTTTCCTTCAACTATATCACAGGGTTTTCAATAGCAGGAGAAAAGACGCCCAAAGGATGCCCATCCCTGTCTTCAATTTCTGCCACCTGCATTAGCGTTCTGGAGGTCAATGTTCCAGACAGCTCAGTATCTATAGTGTATATGTGTCAATCCCAATCTCCCAGTTTCTCCCACCCCGCCCCTTTCCCCCTTGGTATCCATACATTTGTTCTCTACATCTGTGTCTCTGTTTCTGCTTTGCACATAAGGTCATCTATACCATTTTTCTAGATTCCACATATATGCGTTAATAGACGATGTCTGTTTTTCTCTTTCTGACTTACTTCACCCTGTATGAGACTCTCTAGATCCATCCACATCTCTGCAAATGACCCAATTTTGTTCCTTTTTATGGCTGAGTAATATTCCATTGTATATATACGTACCACATCTTCTTTATCCATTCGTCAGTCAGTGGGCATTTAGGTTGCTTCCATGACCTAGCTGTTGTAAATAGTGCTGCAATGAACATTGGGGTGCGTGTGTCTTTTTGAATTATGGTTTTCTCTGGGTATATGCCCAGTAGTGGGATTGCTGGGTCATATGGTAATTCTATTTTTAGTTTTTTAAGGAACCTCCATACTGTTCTCCGTAGTGGCTGTATCAATTTACATTCCCACCAACAGTGTAGGAGGGTTCCCTTTTCTCCACACCGTCTCCAGCATTTATTGTTTGTAGATTTTTGATACCATGTATAAAATAGACAACTGATGGGAACATACTGAATAGCTCAGGGAACTCTACTCATGCTCTATGGTGACCTAAAAGGGAGGGAAATCCAAAAGGGAGGAGATACATGTATATGCATGGCTGACTCGTTTTGCTGTGCAGTAGAAGCTAACACAACATTGTAAGGCAACTCTACTCCAATAAAAATTAATTAAAAACAAAGAAACAAAAAAACCGAACAACTAGGTATCTGAGGAGAGAAAGTTCACCGTTAGGATTTACAGGATGCGTGGACTGTCCGCCACGTATCCAGAATGAGATGGCAAACCACCATCCCTCCAATTTTTTTCTTAATTAATAATTTTCTTTTTTAGAGCAGTTTTAGATCTCCCGGAGATTGAGCAGAAAGGACAGAAAGTTACCATAGATTCCCACTCCTTCTCCCCTATTATTAACATCTTCTGTTAGTGTGGTGTTTTTTGTAAGTATGAGCCAGTGTTGATAGATTATTATTAACTACAGTCCACAGTTTACGTTAGGGTTCACTCTTGGTGGTGTACATTCTGTGGGTTTGGACAAATGTGTAATGACATGTATTCACCTTTACAGTCTCAAGCAGAGTAGTTTCAGTGCCCTAAAAACCCTGCCTGTTCACCCCTCCTGACCCCCGGCCAACACTGATCCTTTTACTGTCTCATAGTTGTGCCTTTTCCAGAATGTCTTGGAGTTGGAATCATACAGTCTTCAGCCTTTTCAGATTCTACCACTGAGTAGCGTGTATTTAAGCTTCCCCTGTGTCTTTTCACAGCTGGACTGCTCATCTCTTTCTAGTGCTGAGTAATATCCCGCTCTCTGGTGTGCACAGCTTACCTACCCATTCGCCTAGGAGGGCACCTCGGTTGCTTCTAGTTTGGGGCAATTATGAACGAAGCCACCCCAAGTTTCCACCTGTCCGCCTCCCTGTCGCCCACACCAGACTGAGTTCCCGGGGGAGGGGTCTCGGCCTGTTTGCATCCGTAGGCCCGGCAGCCCTGCTCGGGGGGAGGCGGGCACCTGGCAGCTGCCCCATCAGTAATCATTGAGCTGAACAGTGAGGAAGTGAAGAGAGAGCAGAGTCTGACGTGAGAAGGGAGAGCAGAATCGACCCTTGGGTCCCTGTGTGGGGATCAGAGCCACATGAGAGATGTTCGTGGGGAAAGCGTGAGGATGGACAGAAGCCCGGGAAGCCCAAACCCGTCTCTGGCCG